>NW_027362764.1:1288139-2576279 GCF_046119375.1 Phyllobates terribilis | reverse complement strand
AACCATCGTAGTTACCATCGTTCATTTCCCGTCAGCTTTCCTTGTCTGTCTGGGTCGTAGCTTTCTCAGGAGGTGATTTTTGGGGAAAACTTAACTGGCGATTAACTCTCCTTGGAGCTGGAGGGACCCCCTTTATCCAGGAGGGATAGGGGTCTGTATGTTGGATGCGGAGCGCATGTGTTGTAGGTCTCCCCCTGCCATCTCTTGCTGCTCTTGTGCCGGTTTGTGCTTTCTGGATATGTTTTTACTAACCTTTGCTTTGTGCCTCTCTCCTCCTCTCCTCCTTTCTCCCTTCTATCTCTCCTCCCCGGCTCCTTGTTTCCTCCCATAGAGTAATTCTCCTCACACTGGACTCCAGTCTGCTTCTTCTACACATTCAGTGCTTTTTCCTCCAATATCCGCTTCCCCTGCCCGGCTGCTAGTGGATAGAAGAAGCCGCAGCCATCCTCCGCTCCAGGCGCCCTCTCTGCTGAAGGCTCCTGTTCCTCCTCCTCTTCCTTTCTCCAGCGCTTCCCTTCTCTCCGTGTAAGCACATGACGGGACCCTCGGACCTGCCTCACTAGCTCACCACCTCTCGCTTCTTTTCTACACGTTCCTCGGGACTTGCTGCATTTTTCGTGCTGGGAGTGTGAAGAATGCTTTCCTGAGAGGCGGACACACTTCTGCCTGCAGTCTCCTTCCTTTCCCCGTCTGCCGCCCCTTCACATTGTAGACATTAGTGCCTTTAGAAGCCACTCTTCATGCTCCCTTATCCCAGCCAATCTGAATTAAAATAATGATTATTTTCATGTCTTACTAACCTGTAATAAACTATTTAACACTGACGCTTGGGCTTTAATTGTTTCTACTAATACTTTGTGGAAAGTTTTAACACCATGTTTGTCACTAACGCTCTGTAGGGAAATGTATTCTGCCCCTCTCCTTGTCCTTCCAGTAAAGATAGAGGGGAAATGACTGACCAGGAGAGACAGAGGGACAAGGGTTTGATTTTGGTATCTGCTGAGATTTTTGCTGCGAGAGGCGGAGAGAGAGCTGCCGCATTCACAGCTGAGACTTGGCTATCCGCTAGAAACGTCCCTCGCTGAAATTGATCTAGAATGGCAAAATTTAGCTTGACGCGAGGCACGCTGGACACGACAAATACACAACATAGCCATTGTCCGTGTGTGCAAATATTTTGCATAAAACATACTTAATTGCATGAAGTTGTATTTGCACGATCTGCTCCCTCCATGATCCTTCACATCTCTATGTATGATGCATGTCATGTCCGCCACCTATAATGCACGCAGGTCGCCTCTTCTGGTGCCTCGTCACCACTTGCACTCTGTCCGACAGTCATGGATGCAGTTTTAGTGAAACGTCAGCAGGTGGCGACAGATGCGTTAGAAATGTGTAATGGGGTTAGGACTGTACCCCCCCCCCCTTTCCATTATGGCTGCCCCTACAGTGCATGCCGGAGTTGTCGTCCATATCTGTTTGATTTTCTCTGCAGAGTTGGAAGATTTTAAAGGGGCACTCCAAAGCGGAAGATCCTAATATAACTATTTCTGGAAGGACTCTCTTCCGGGCTCGGCATAATCGCCTTTTCTAGGACGCCACTGAATAGTTTCCCCTCTGCATGTGCGCTCTGCTGTTGTGCTCTGCGCGGTCGCCTGTAGCGCAGGATTGCTCCGCAGTCCTCCTAATGGCGCTGCACCATAATTTCGACTTTAGCATCTGCAGATTGCGATGATGCCGCTTCCCTGGGGCAGGTAGGGCAGAGGCCAGGGGGGGGAGGCTGCAGGGAGGACGCGCTCTTTGCATTTTGCAGTCGGCGGATACTTTGTGGTAGAAAGTTCTGTCACTTTGACCATCTATTACAGATACAAATGACTGCCACCTAGTGTGCAAATCTGTCTCTGCACTCCATACAGTACTGTGGTGGTATCAAGCTTTCCACAGGCCCCCGAGTGGCATGTAAATGTGCGCGGTGTCTGCGTTGTGCCATTCCGCTTATGCACCAGGAAGAACAGTATGAGCCATGATGTCAGACATACGGGGGGTCTCCTGGGATGATCAGGAGCGGACGCCATTGTCATACCGTTATCTGTAAAGCTGGAACATCTCGGCGTTCGGAGATGTGCTGACGTCGGCTCGGTGTTCCTCCATCTCCATGGCCCAGATACCAGGATGGCGCAGCATCTATATCTGTCCTGAGCGCCAGGTGGAGCGATCACTGATGGAGGAAGACCTGCAGATAAATCAGAGGATTAGTGCGGGGGGCAGACGCTGGGGATACACCGTGCGATGAAGGGGAAAGTAAAGACTTCTAATGTCTTGTCTCAGGATAAGCTGCTTTTTCCTACGCTCCTGGTTGCCCCCCCGCTGGGGTGATGCATGTCAATCTCGGCACATTTTTTTAAGCTTTATTTTGCAGAAGGGTAAAACTATATTCACCCCGCCAACATCCCTTTCCAGTAAGGGTCCCCCAGAGCTGGCCAAGGGGTGCCCAAAATACCTTGCAATAGAAGAGATGGATTCATGGCGTAGTGATCCAAGCTGCTTTAAAGTTTCTGGTTTTTGGTGAAACCATTTTGTCTCATCTGATCTCATCCTTAAAGTTTCTGTTCCCGGCAATCAGTCATTCCAGGGGACTGCATTTTTCATCACTTCTCCCTCCCCCCCGCAGGCTTTATCTGTAATTTTAAGTTGTCCCTGAGCAAGTGCATGAAGACTACCTGCTATGATGTCTCCCAGAGCAGCAGCACACAGAACATGAGGGATGCCTGCACTTTTGTCTTTAAGCAGCACGGAGGACATTTATACAGCAGTGCTGAGCGGTGTAGCTGTGAATACAGCCTCGAGCTGAAACATTAGAAGGCAGCTGCACAGGCTACCTTATTCAGGATTACTGAGCAGTGTATCTGTGAATCCAGCATTGGGATGAGAACACTAGAAAGCAGCAGCACAGAGGACATTATACAGCAGTTCTAAGCGGTGTATCTGTGAATACAGCCCTAAGCTGAAACATTAGAAGGCAGCTGCACAGGCTACCTTATTCAGGATTACTGAACAGTGTAGCTGTGAATCCAGAACACTATAAAGCAGCAGCACAGAGGACATTATACAGCAGTACTAAGCGGTGTATCTGTGAATCCTGCATTGAGCTGAGAATACATTAGAAAGCAGCGGCATGGGTGACCCTATACATCATTACTGAGCAGTATAGCTGTGAATCCAGCACTGGGATGAGAGAGCACTAGAAAGCAGCAGCACAGAGGAACATTATACAGCAGTACTGAAAGGTGTAGCTGTGAATCCCGCACTGGGGTGAACACTAGAAAGCATTAGCATGGATGGACAGTACAAAGCAGCGTAGCTGTGAATCTAGAGCAGAAGTATCATAAAATGCTTTCAAAGCTGCAGCAGCATCGTAGATGACAATATACTGAGCAGTGTAGCTGTGACTGTTCTCCTTCTGCCTTTTATGCAATTTAAAGCACTGGCTGCTACATAGAAGTCTTTTAAAACATGCATGTGGCTGAAATGCCTGTAAGCACAACAAGAGGGGGTGCACATGCTTTTTAACCCTGTAGTGGTACCAGGCCCCTTTTTGTGTTTTTTTTTTTTTTTTTTATTGAAACTGGAAAGCAAATTTTATTTCCATTGCTAAAACTGGGCTCTTTCCAAGTGACGGGGCGAGTCAACCTCCTATTTGTCATGGTAACCGCACTTATATCGTGCCAGCTGATACCGCCCATGACCAACTTGTAATGTATAGATGTGAGAGTCCCCCGGGCAGCTGGAGCCTGAAATAGAAGCGTCCAGTCGTTATCCGTGCAGGACCCATCCGTTTAGCAGCGGCGAGGTGACGAGACAGTCTTGGGGGGGGGGGGGGTCACACATTCGAGCATACTCAATGTTTTTTTTTTTTGCAGGACTTGTACTGATTCTGAGATGCACTTTGTGTTTTGCCCCATTCACATCCGGAGCTGCAATCACAATTCTTCTTGATGCTGGCTCTTTCAGCCTCTGGTGCAGTACATGTATCTGTGCATGGACGCGGCCGCTGATTCTCATCCACTATGAATTCAGGAGCCTGAGAAAGCTGGGTGACGGGGCTGTAATGGCGGCCATATTGGCCTAGGACCGGGCTGACCTGATGGCTTTCTCCTTGTCTGAGCTGCTCTCCTCTTTCCCAGATCTTCTCCTCCTCCTCCTCTCACGTGCGGCAGAGCCGTGAAGCCGGGCATATTGTCTAGACAGTGACTCCTGGCCGGGCAGCTGTGTATCCGGGCAGCCGGCTCCGGATCTGCTGCCAGTTGCTCGCAGCGTTTTTCCCTGATCAGTAACGCAATGTGACAAGTCCCCCACAGCCATGATGAGAGCGCATCTATTCCAGGAGGCTGGAGAACAGCAGACATGGACGCCGAGGTCGCAGAGCGTGCACCCACTCCCGCCCGCTCTCTACTTTTTTTTTTTAGTTAGTTGCTGTTTTTCACTTTTGAGAACTTTTTTTTTCTTTATTTTTTTAAAGGTTTTATAGGGTTTTAGGCAATAGAAAATGGAGTAAATTTTTTTTTTTTTTTTTTTTTTTTTTTTTTACTATTCCAATCGTAGGCGGCACAGATGCTAGTTATAGGGGTTGATATTGACGGCCTATGAGATTATAAAGGGGGTATTGTGGCCGGATGTGTAAAGAGCAAGAACACCGGCGCCATACGCTGTGAAGTGGCCAGTCTTGGTATTGCAGCTCAGCCAGCTCCTATTAAAGTGAATCTGAGCTGCAATACCAAGAACGGCCACTACACGTATGGCGCTTACATACAGCCGCAGCTGGAGATGCTGAGATTTGACCCCCACTCCCCATTTGCTCCGGTGACCTGAGTCCTGGCCAACCTGTATTTGGGGTCGGTGAAAAATTGGGACAACTCCTTTTTAAGTGTAAAAGGGAAAAAAATAAACAAGCCTGTGTCTGAATGTTCACAGTGTATGTAGTGACCCCCCTCCTCTCTTGCCTTCGTCCCACTTTCCACCTTTTCTCCACTTAAAACTTTCTTTTAGCTGCGTCTTGCAGGGTGAGAAGTCGCCCGTCATCAGTATCTCCTCCTGAACTTTTTTTGGCTGCTTTTTAAGTTGGCGTCCTCTTTAGACATCCCCCTTGGTACTTTTTAGGCAGCGGTGCTTGAAATCTCCGCAGCGTTCATTAAGAGACTCAGCAGCACGGCTGAATGTAAATGGACGCCCCCCCCCCGGATAATAGGGAGCGCGACTTGAAAAATTTCCACCTCTTATATAACAGAGAAAGTGCGCGGTGGAGGAAAGTGGGTCAGAGAGTTGTGATCCACCATCACTCACGGTATGATTAGAGGTGGGGGGGGTGCTGTGAAATCTCGGCCCCTGGAACGAGCCTTCGTTCTGTTTCGTCCGGGGGGGGGGGGGTTTTGCTTTGTCATCAGGAGGAGGATTGTACATTAATGGATCCATACATTGAGGTCAGCAGGGAAGGAGCGCGGTGCATCGGGTGATAACTGCTCTAATGCCTGATTGATAACCTATAGGAAGAGTGTTATTTCTACCCCTACTTCCTGCAGTGCAGAGTTCAGCCTGAGCCTCCTGGTTCATGAGCTGCAGATGAGTTCAAAGATGAAAACACTGTGAACGATTTGATTTTGTTGTATGGCTTTAATACTGTAATGTCCATTTTTTTTTTTTTTGTTTTGCAGATCCATACGGATCAGGGGGCGATGAAGATGTTTTGGCTGATCTCCTCCTCCCTCCACAAGTCCAGATCTGCCCGGCCTTCCCCGGTACGCAGCTCCCCGGTACGCAGCTCCCCGGTACGCAGCTCCCCGGTACGCAGCTCCCCGGTACGCAGCTCCCCGGTACGCAGCTCCCCGGTACGCAGCTCCCCGGTACGCAGCTCCCCGGTACGCAGCTCCCCTCCTATAGCCGCAGTCTATATATAACCACGGCTCAGCTGCGCAGTCGGGCTGACAGCTCATTTATCATCTCAGGCCGAGCTACTGAGCAGATGCTGGCAATAAATCACGGCCTCACTGCTCCTCTCCTCCATGCATAGGGGGGTGCGCTGGGCCTGATTTGGGGGGTTCACTAGTGTTTTCTGCTGTATAATAAATCTGATATCTCATTGTTTCTGTGGACCCCACTTTCCTCCCTCCCCATCAGTTGGGCATCTTCTGTCCAGAACTTAATCTGTTCCAGGAAAAGTGGTGCGTCATCCAGAATTAAAGCTTTCTAGGATTTTCACCGAATTCTGCCAGCCCTGTGGAGCCGGAGATGGGCATTAAGATTCAGGCTGCCCAGTCCTGTCCACCGCGGCAGCCGGTCTTCTCTTCTGCACCCGGCGTCCCAGACAGACCTGGCTCCTACTTGGCCTTGTGACCTAATTGCACCATTGCTCGATGCATGTCATTACATTGTGGGGTCCAAATAAGAGCTGGAGGCATCCAGGACTATGGATTCAGAAGTGATGACAAGATGCCACTGAGGACCGGACCAGGAAACCTAGGAATCGCATCGCTCCTCTCTAGGGATAACTTGAACGTCTGCGCAGGAAACTTTCCTGCCGTATGTGCCAAACGGACGCTGCAAGTTCTGCTTGACAGCAAGGCAGCCATTGATCTCGGTCGCACATCATTCCCAGGGATGTGAGCCTGGAATCTTGTTCTTTCATGCAACCGTATTCCCACTACAGAGAGTTACGGTGGCCCTAATATACCATAAATGATTGGATTCCTGAAGTCCGCCTCAATACTAAGAGAAAAGCAGCTCATTCGCCAGCTTCCAGGAGCCCGGACATAAAGGATCCAGATGAAAAGAAAAAAATATCTGTATTAGCTAAGCTTTTAGGACGCTGTCTGGAAGATCTAGGACCCCAAACCACCACCAGTGACGGGTTCACAATAACTTTGGAAACTGCTTGAAAAGTCAGTAAGGAGTTGATTCAGGATGGCCGATCATCCTCCTGACTTATCGACGTCTTACCTCTGGGTACATCATCGCCACCCACCGCCGGGTCGTCCAGCACCGATGCCAATGGAGGTGGCTTTTGATGATCACCACCTGGCTTCTTCATTTCCTCTCCATTAACATCCCCACTATCATCATGGGCGACTTCAACATCCCCATTGACACGTCCCACTCATTTTTATCGCTAAGCTTCTATCCCTCACTTCCTCCTTCAGCCTTACTCAGTGGTCTTCCGCAGCCACCCGAAAGACGGCCACACACTGGACCTCATCTTCACCCGCCTCGGTTCCCTATCTAACCTCTCAAACTCGCCTCTCCCTCTTTCTGACCCCAACCTACTTACATTCTCTTACCTCTCCTCTTCAGGGCAACAATCCCCACTCCACAAACTAGCATACCCTCGCAGAAACCTCAAACACCTTGACCTACACTCATTCTCTGAATCCCTTACAGACATGAGGTCCTTACATGACGCAGATGTTGCTGCCACTTTATACAACACCACAACAGCTGCAGTTCTCAATTCGGTCACGCCCCTCACACATACCAAAGCTCGCACAATCAACAGAAAACCCTGGCACACCAGCCTAACTAAAGAACTGCGATGGGCATCCAGGGTTGCTGAGCGTAGGTGGAAAAGGTCCCAATCCACTGAGCACTTCATCACATTCAAACAGTCCCTCACTATCTTCAAGTCCACACTCACTGCAGCAAAACACACATACTTCTCATCTCTCATATCCTCCCTGTCTCACAACCCTAAACAGCTATTCAACACCTTCAATTCTCTCCTCCATCCCCCAGTGCCTCCTCTCTCTCCTCTTATTTCAGCCGACGACTTTGCCTCATTCTTCAAGCAGAAGATTGACACCATCAGACAAAGCTTTTGCCTAAAGTCCCCACAGCCCCTCCCCACACCTACTCAACCCTCTTCCTCCAAAACCATATACTCCACCATTACGGAAGATCAACTTTCCTCTTTACTCTCCAAATCACACCTCCCCACCTATGAACTTGACCCAATCCTGTCCCACCTCATCCCAAACCTTACCACTATCTTCATCCCAGCCCTAGCCCACCTCTTCAACCTGTCACTAACAACTGGTGTCTTCCTCTCATGCTTCAAACATGCCTCAATCACACCCATCCTTAAAAAGCCCTCCCTTGACCCATCCTCTATGTCTAGCTATCGCCCCATATCACTTCTCCCCTATGCCTCAAAACTACTGGAACAACACATCCATCTTGAGCTGTCCTCCCACCTCTCCTCCTGCTCCCTCTTTGACCGCCTCCAATCTGGCTTCCGACCATCACTCCACTGAAACTGCCCTGACTAAAGTCACCAACGACCTACTAACCGCCAAATCCAAGAGACACTACTGTCCTCCTCCTGGACCTGTCATCTGCCTTCGACACAGTGGACCATTCCCTCTAACTACAGTCTCTCTCATCTCTCGGCATCACAGACTTGGCCCTATCCTGGATCTCCTCCTACCTAACAGACCGGACATTCAGTGTCTCCCACTCACACACCACCTCCTCATCTGTCTATGTCCCCCAGGGTTCAGTTCTAGGACCCCTGCTCTTCTCCATCTACACCTTAGGCCTGGGACAGCTCATAGAGATGATACTGAAAGGCTTGAGACTCTATGCTGATGACACACAGATCTACCTCTCTGGACCCGATATCTCCTCCCTACTAACCAGAATCCCACAATGTATGTCCGCTATCTCATCCTTCTCTGCTAGATCTCTAAAACTTAACATGGATAAAACTGAATTCATCATCTTTCCGCCATCTCATTCAACCCCCCCAACTGACCTATCAATCAATGTCAATGGCTGCCCACTCTCCCCAGTCCCTCAGGCTCGCTGCCTCGGGGTAACCTTGGACTCTGATCTCTCCTTCAAACCACATATCCAAGCCCTTTCTATTTCCTGCCGACTCAAACTCAAAAATATCTCCCGGATTCGTACATTCCTCAGCAAAGACTCTGCAAAAACACTAGTGCACGCCCTCATCATCTCCCGCCTTGACTACTGCAACCTCCTGCTCTGTGGCCTCTCTTCCAACCCTCTTGCACCCCCCCCCAATCTATCCTAAACTCTGCTGCCCGACTAATCCACCTGTCCCCCCTCTATTCCCCGGCCTCTCCTCTGTCAGTCCCTTCACTGACTCCCCATTGCTCAGAGACTCCAGTTCAAAACCCTAACCATGACATACAAAGCCATTCACAACCTGTCTCCTCCATACATCTGTGACCTAGTCTCCCGTTACATACCCGCACGCAGCCTCCGATCCTCACAAGATCTCCTGCTCTACTCCCCTCTTATCTCCTCCCACAATCGTATACAAGATTTCTCCCGTGCTTCCCCCCTACTCTTGGAACGCTCTACCCCAACGTATCAGACTCTCGCCTACCGTGAAAACCTTCAAAAGGAGCCTGAAGACCCACCTCTTCCGACAAGCCTACAACCTGCAGTAACCCTCGCTCCACCATCCCGCTGCATGACCAGCTCTACCCTCACCTACTGTATCCTCACCCATCCCCTGTAGACTGTGAGCCCTCGCGGGCAGGGTCCTCGCTCCACCATACCGCTGCACGACCAGCTCTACCCTCACCTACTGTATCCTCACCCATCCCTTGTAGACTGTGAGCCCTCGCGGGCAGGGTCCTCGCTCCACCATACCGCTGCACGACCAGCTCTACCCTCACCTACTGTATCCTCACCCATCCCTTGTAGACTGTGAGCCCTCGCGGGCAGGGTCCTCGCTCCACCATACCGCTGCACGACCAGCTCTACCCTCACCTACTGTATCCTCACCCATCCCCTGTAGACTGTGAGCCCTCGCGGGCAGGGTCCTCGCTCCACCATACCGCTGCACGACCAGCTCTACCCTCACCTACTGTATCCTCACCCATCCCTTGTAGACTGTGAGCCCTCGCGGGCAGGGTCCTCGCTCCACCATACCGCTGCACGACCAGCTCTACCCTCACCTGCTGTATCCTCACCCATCCCTTGTAGACTGTGAGCCCTCGCGGGCAGGGTCCTCGCTCCACCATACCGCTGCACGACCAGCTCTACCCTCACCTACTGTATCCTCACCCATCCCTTGTAGACTGTGAGCCCTCGCGGGCAGGGTCCTCGCTCCTCCTGGACCAGTCGCCGTCACGTTTTGTTCAAGATTATTGTAATTGTTTTTTATGTTTACCCCTTTTTAACATGTAAAGCGCCATGGAATAAATGGCGCTATAATAAATAATAATGTTCCCCTGTTTTTCTCCAATTTCAAAGCCTTATTGTTAACCGGTGACCGTCCTACATATACAGTACTTTGAAAGGTTGGTGGTGGTGGTTTAGGGGCTTAAATCCTGCTGATTTAGGTTCCCTTTCTGCAAAATTATTCTAAAATCAGAAGAAAGGAGTTAAAAATGGTTTCTGGGAAGTTTGGGTGGCAACCAGTCCGGAAGATGTGACTGAGAAACAGCTTGTAATGACATGTACCGTCCTGACAGAAGAGGACGACTCAAGGACTCCGCTACTGGAGATGTTGGGGGCAGCGGATCTCGAGCGCTGAGCGATTCACGGCTCGTGTCAGGAAATGTGCTGATTGTACAAATCTCCATCACATCCCCGGACCCCGTACTGATGTGATTGGGGTAATAAGATCACGACCTACTGCTGACCTGTGGACTTCACCCATAAATCACTGACCCAGGATGATAGAGGGCCATTGTCCAGACACTGGCTGTAGGGACTGTTCTTAATAACATCTTGTATTATACTCCAGAGCTGCACTCACTATTCTGCTGGTGGAGTCAGGTGCAGCTAGACTGTAACTCAGGATCAGTAATGTAATGCATGTACACAGCGACTGCACCAGCAGAATAGTGAGTGCAGCTCTGGAGTATAATACAGGATGTAACTCAGGATCAGTAATGTAATGTATGTACACAGTGACTGCACCAGCAGAATAGTGAGTGCAGCTCTGGAGTATAATACAATATCGGTAATGTATGTACACAGTGACTGCACCAGCAGAATAGTGAGTGCAGCTCTGGAGTATCTGTGTACATTACTTATCCTGGTCAGTCCCTGGGATGTGACTGCTGCTCCCCTGGATATCGCAGCTTTTCATTGTCACTCGGTGTAATCTCTGGAATTTGTTTCTTTTTGCAGGTTCCTCTGATGTTACCTTTGATGAAGGATGGCTGACAGATTCTTACTCTAAATCTGGAGACACGGACACACCGAGCGCAGACGCTTCTGAGAAAACCACGGGTAAGATTAGGATGTGAATGGGGGATTATCTCCGGTTGAGGACCCTCGTCAGGTCAGAGCCTCTGACTGTGGAGGAGCCGGCACATCTGTCCGTTACTTCTGTGTAATGCTGCACTCCCTGCGGTGCCACCGATGTAACGTCTGCCACCTTTTTTTTTTGTTGTTTTTCTAGCCACATTTGGGGAAACTCCAAGTGATGAATCTGCAAATCTTCCATTTCAAGTTCCTCAGAGCGATCCTATATCACAAATATGGCAACCAACAGCCGAGGAACAGATCGCGCTCAGCCCCCACAATGCACCAGGTGAGAGCCGGGCCGGTGTTCAAAAACTGCATAGGGACAAAAGTCAAAGTAAGGCTCAGTTCACATTTATACCATGATCTCTATCAAGGACTACGTCGAGTTTCAATCACAGATTCAAATTGACTCTCCCAGCAGAATAGTGAGTGCAGCTCTGGAGTATAATACAGGATGCAACTCAGGTTCAGTAATGTAATGTATTTACACAGTGACTGCACCAGCAGAATAGTGAGTGCAGCTCTGGAGTATAATACAGGATGTAACTTAGGATCAGTAATGTACTGTATGTACACAGTGACTGCACCAGCAGAATAGTGAGTGCAGCTCTGGAGTATAATGCAGGATGTAACTCAGGATCAGTAATGTAATGTATGTACACAGTGACTGCACCAGCAGAATAGTGAGTGCAGCTCTGGAGTATAATACAGGATGTAACTCAGGATCAGTAATGTAATGTATGTACACAGTGACTGCACCAGCAGAATAGTGAGTGCAGCTCTGGAGTATAATACAGGAGGTAACTCAGGATCAGTAATGTAATGTATTTACACAGTGACTGCACCAGCAGAATAGTGAGTGCAGCTCTGGAGTATAATACAGGATGTAACTTAGGATCAGTAATGTAATGTATGTACACAGTGACTGCACCAGTGGAATAGTGAGTGCAGCTCTGCAGTATAATACAGGATGTAACTTAGGATCAGTAATGTATGTACACAGTGACTGCACCAGCAGAATAGTGAGTGCAGCTCTGGAGTATAATACAGGATGTAACTCAGGATCAGTAATGTAATGTATGTACACAGTGACTGCACCAGCAGAATAGTGAGTGCAGCTCTGGAGTATAATACAGGAGGTAAATCAGGATCAGTAATGTAATGTATGTACACAGTGACTGCACCAGCAGAATAGTGAGTGCAGCTCTGGGGTATAATACAGGAGGTAACTCAGGATCAGTAATGTAATGTATGTACACAGTGACTGCACCAGCAGAATAGTGAGTGCAGCTCTGGGGTATAATACAGGATGTAACTCAGGATCAGTAATGTAATGTATGTACACTGTGACTGCACCAGCAGAATAGTGAGTGCAGCTCTGGAGTATAATACAGGATTGAGTGGCACCCTAGGTGTAGTCTTGTTTTTTTGCTTTGTAGGGTGCGATGTCTGTATATATCTCAATGATTTCCTCTTCTCTTCTGATGATTCCTTATGGATGTGACCTTCCCAGAATAGTCTGTTTGGGTCACAGGTTCTGCCGTCTCCTGTACTGGGGGGTCCTACTACCCCAGTATATAGTGGATGTGATAAGTGTGGCGGTGGCTGCGGCTATTCCTGTCCCTCTCTTATATGATGGGGCTGTTGGATTTTGGCAGCTCGCAGGTCTCGGCATTAGGAGCCAGTTCTCGTGTAACTTTCCTGGGTTCTGACATAGTGATCGTTCCTCTGCGGCTGGTCATGTGTGGTCTTATAGCCTGCCCCGTGCAGCTGTCCCTCAGCCTCATTCACTTTTAATCAGCGGACGCCTCTCGTGTCCCCGCGGCCCCTCAGGACTGCTGAGGAAGCGCTGTCTAATTTACCAGAAGTCGTCCTGCTCCTCCGGACGGATCTGCTGACTCACAGGACAGAACTTTTCTTTCTCCGACCTGTTTTCTTCTGCCGTGTCGTCTGTGACTTTCCCAGCTCCGGATTCTTTCTTTTCTAAGGTCGGACCCCCGGTGACTTGCACGGCTCCAGCCGGACCCTGGCCGGTGTCGGATTTCTGCAGAGGGGGCCGCTGTATCTATTACATTTGCATTAAGGCTGTGAATGTCTTTCTGCTGTTTTGGTTTCTTCCTTTCTTCACCTGTTGCTGGGAGATTATACTGAGACTTGTAGTTCCCCCGGCAGAGAGGACGCCAGGCCTATGCAAGTGGTGGTGACTTTCCTCTGTTTGTCTGTGCATTGCAGAACACGAGGGACACCAGCTGAAACTTGAGGAGACCCCGCTCGATGCCGCCCCGTCCACAGAAAGCCGGCTCCTGCCGGATCTGGGAATCTCTTATGTAGCGGAACGTGACAGAGGTAAGGAGGCCGCACTTAGACTTTGTAGATGGCGTAGTTCTTTGGACTGTCTACCTCTTCTGGTATTTATGGCATCCTGCTCGGCGTCTATGTATGGGGGTCTATAGGGGACACTACACGTGGGATTTGTGTGCTTGCACCTGTTCCGCTCAGGTCTGACTCTTCCCCCAAAAAATGCACCTGATTGTTTCGTCCCCTCAATCTACCGGTAGCTTCTTTATAGCATCAGCCACTTAATATATACATATTTTTTTTTCTTCCAGAAGATTTGCTAAATCCAGATCCCTACAGTCAAGACATCATTTTTGCCTACATCGAAGGTTCTGACCCAACTACTGACAGTTATGTGTATGAAAGTCTCCACCATCCCGCTGTTGGTGAAGGTTGTCGGCTCGAAGCGTCCATCGTCCTTCAACCTAAAGAAGATTTTGGTACAGAGCAGGTGACTTCTCCTCAAGCTCCGTCTTCTGCAGAGCCCTTGATATCAGCTGCCAAATTGATACAGGAAGATAACCTTGTGTCCTCTGTCCAAGAGTTCCCCGCAGAGATCCAAGAAGAGCCTCTGGCTTCACTTGGTTCGTTCGTCTCAGAAGAAGTCATTTCAGCCTTCCCTGCTGCTTCAGACCACAAAACAGAGTCTTCAGATTCCTCCCCTTCTGATTTCATCCAAGAAGAAGCATCTCCATCCTTCCCTGTTTCATTGGTGCAGGAAGAGGAGGTTCCGGCTTCCCTCGTTGCGTCGGTCCCAGAAAAGGAGGATCCAGCCTCTCCTGTTGCATCTGTCCAGGAAGAGGACTTTCTAGGTTCTCCTGCTAAATCAGTCCCAGAGGAGGAGGCTCCAGCTTCTCCTGTTGCATCGGTTTTAGAAGAGGAGGCTCCAGGTTCTCCTGTGGCTTTGGCTCAGGAAGAGGAGGCTCCGGCTTCTCCCGTGGCTTTGGCGCAGGAAGAGGAGGCTCCGGCTTCTCCCGTGGCTTTGGCGCAGGAAGAGGAGGCTCCGGCTTCTCCCGTGGCTTTGGCGCAGGAAGAGGAGGCTCCGGCTTCTCCCGTGGCTTTGGCGCAGGAAGAGGAGGCTCCGGCTTCTCCCGTGGCTTTGGCGCAGGAAGAGGAGGCTCCGTCTTCTCCCGTGGCTTTGGCGCAGGAAGAGGAGGCTCCATCTTCTCCCGTGGCTTTGGCTCTGGAAGAGGAGGCTCCGTCTTCTCCCGTGGCTTTGGCTCTGGAAGAGGAGGCTCCGTCTTCTCCCGTGGCTTTGGCTCTGGAAGAGGAGGCTCCGTCTTCTCCCGTGGCTTTGGCTCTGGAAGAGGAGGCTCCGTCTTCTCCCGTGGCTTTGGCTCTGGAAGAGGAGGCTCCGTCTTCTCCCGTGGCTTTGGCTCTGGAAGAGGAGGCTCCGTCTTCTCCCGTGGCTTTGGCTCTGGAAGAGGAGGCTCCGTCTTCTCCCGTGGCTTTGGCTCTGGAAGAGGAGGCTCCGTCTTCTCCCGTGGCTTTGGCTCTGGAAGAGGAGGCTCCGTCTTCTCCCGTGGCTTTGGCTCTGGAAGAGGAGGCTCCGTCTTGTCCCGTGGCTTTGGCTCAGGAAGAGGAGGCTCCGTCTTGTCCCGTGGCTTTGGCTCAGGAAGAGGAGGCTCCGTCTTGTCCCGTGGCTTTGGCTCAGGAAGAGGAGGCTCCGTCTTGTCCCGTGGCTTTGGCTCAGGAAGAGGAGGCTCCGTCTTGTCCCGTGGCTTTGGCTCAGGAAGAGGAGGCTCCGGCTTGTCCCGTGGCTTTGGCTCAGGAAGAGGAGGCTCCGGCTTCTCCTGTGGCTCAGGTTCAGGAAGAGGAGGCTCCAGCTTCCCTGGTTGAGGAAGCTTTGTCTCCAACCTCAGTTGCCTTCGTTCAGGACATTGAGGTCCCGGCCTCTCCTTCTGCATTAACCAAGGAAGTAGTTGCTCCGGCCTCACCTGCTGCTCTAACCCCGGTATTGGACGCCCCTGCTCTGCTTGCTACTTTCGCCCCAGAGGAGTCCACTTTGACCTCACTTGTCTGCCAAATCCCAGCAGAGACACTAACTCCACTTGTAACAGGAGGAGACCAAACACCTGAAGAACCAGCAAAACCCGTGGAGAAAGATGACGACCAGCAAGCTGCAGACCAAGGTAAGGGGAACGCATTACCATATAGTAAATGAGTAAATGTAGATTGATTTTTGGTTATATTTTTCACTTTGGCATTTTGGGGATATTGATCTCCCCGTTGCTGGTTCTGAAGTTTCCTTCCGAGTGTCTCCATAACACCATATCCTTATTTCCTCTACAGAATTTTTGGAAGGTTCAATATTTAGATGGGAATTTGGAGACCTATAATATGCCGTAAAGTGTTATTTTATACTGCTGCAATATCCTTTATATTTTTGTGGCTTTTTAGTTTTTTTTTTTTGGGGGGGGGGGGGGGGGGGGGGTTGCTCTAAGGGCTAAATCCATATTTTCTGACACCCCTTTAATATGAATCTGGTTTTAGTTTGGGGAATAAACCTGATATTCATGTTATATCTACAGTGCCCATAAAGCAAAACACTTGCAAAACCAGTGACCGACGGCTGGGCAGAGCGAAAACTGCCCTAGCACCCGTTTCGGACACAGTCCTAGAGCCCGTCCCGGCCAGTCCTAATCCAAATCCACTTCCTGCCCAACCTGGTAATTCCGAATCCTTGGCGTCTAGAGCCAAAGCTTTGCACAAAAAAGCCCACGACATGATGGAAAGCCGAAGGGAAGCCACCAGAGATGCGGGAGATCCAGAAGGCATCCAGGCATCCATGAAAAAGAAAAAGAAGAAAACAAAACAGAGGAAGAGTTTTGCACCCAGAGATTTGGAGTTCGGTGAGGAAGACTCATTTACTAGGGCTGGCAGCGAGGCTTTATACTCCAGTGCCGGGCAGATGGGACACGTGGCGCTTCTTACAAGACAAGACCATCTGTTTGAGCAACCTCTGGGTATTGCTAAGAGAGACACACAAAGTGCAGCAAGTGGCACAGTGCCCGCCGCTAATCCTACCGCAGCCAAGTCTACCCTGGAGAGCTGCGCGGAGAGGGAAGGTCACCCGACCTTGTATCCTCCAGAGAAACCAACGCCTGCTCCACAAAACATTGATTCTCCCTCAGTCAGACACTTAGAATCCCCACCTGCCGACCAAGTGCATAAAAGCCTTTTCGACACACTGCCTTCCCTCATGGGAGAAAGTGGGAAACCTGAGACTCCTATGGAGGCTATATTTGGAATTGCTGACACAGATGTCACCAAATGTCCTTACTTATATCCTGAAATTCTGCTCCAGACTTCAGAGAAAAAATCTCTGAAGGCAACGCGGAAAGACGAACGCAAGGAGAACGCCTGGGAAAGGAACGAGTACTCCACCGATTCTTTCTCACCCGGTGGACCCGAGACGGTGAAATGGGACAAACCTAAAAAAAAGGATAAGAGAGTTGGCAATTATAGCCGTGGAGGGCACTCGAAAGACTCGAAGCATTGGCAGAAAGGATTAGAATCGGATCTGCAGGCTGGTCGCGTGCCATCGAATCCAGACAGGGACGAAAAGCATTCGCCTCCCGTAATACCACCAGATGAATTGCTGCAAAAAGCCCACGAGACAGGGCCTAAAAGTAAAAATCTGAACAAAAATTTGCGCTCTGACGTCGCAGATCCCCTGGATGATGACTATGGACGTGGCCTAAACTGTAAAAACGTACCTGGAGACTTGCTGGTATTTGATAAAAAGACAACAGGGTTAGATGGCGATGTTCTGTCGCACAGCAACACTTTAAATAAAAGCGACGCGTCTGTCCCATTACCAGTTGGCATGGATGAGGATATTCCCTGTACGCCTTTAAAGCTCACAGACACTGTGGTTGGCTTAGTGTTGGGATCTATAGAGCCGAAATTAAAACCACCTACGCCAAAAAATGAATCCAGTTCAACCCAAAAAGACAATCTAGATGTTCTAGACAAGAAGTCTGGTACTGACCTGTATGGCAAAGTGCCGACTAAAGAAGCTAAACCTGACTGCAAGAGGTCTTTTCCAGAAAATAAGGCTAGTACAGTCCCGGTCAAGGAGTCCATTCAAGAAGTTAGACCCAGTACAGTCGAGGGTGGCAAGATGCTTGATACTCTTCTGTGTAGCACAGAGCCTGTGCTAGAAAATAAGCCAGATGCAGTCCTGGGTAGCAAGGAGTCCATCCCAGAAGGTATTCCTGTGAAGGTCTTGGATGGCAAAGTGTCTACACCGGAAGCTAAGCCTGGAAAATTCAAGGAGCTTTTTCCAGAAAAAAAATCTGGTACAGTCCTGGCCAGCAACAAACTAGAAGACAAGCCTGATATAGTGCTAGGCTACAAAGCTTCTGAAAATGCGCCTTGTATAGTCTGTAATACTGAAGATCCCATTCCAGAAAATAAGCCTGTCGCAGTCCTAGGTGATGAAAGATCAGAAAATGAGTGTCCTCCAGAAAATAAGCCTGATGCAGTCCTTGACCTTAAAGCTCCTTCTCTAGAAAGTAAGCCTAGTGCTGTCCTTGACCTTAAAGCTCCTTCTCTAGAAAGTAAGCCCAGTGCAGTCCTTGACCTTAAAGCTCCTTCTCTAGAAAGTAAGCCTAGTGCAGTCCTTGACCTTAAAACTCCTTCTCTAGAAAGTAAGCCCAGTGCAGTCCTTGACCTTAAAACTCCTTCTCTAGAAAGTAAGCCCAGTGCAGTCCTTGACCTTAAAGCTCCTTCTCTAGAAAGTAAGCCCAGTGCAGTCCTTGACCTTAAAGCTCCTTCTCTAGAAAGTAAGCCCGGTGCAGTCCTGAACCTTAAAGCTCCTTCTGTAGAAAGTAAGCCTAGTGCAGTCCTGGACCTTAAAGCTCCTTCTCTAGAAAGTAAGCCTAGTGCAGTCCTTGACCTTACAGCTCCTTCTCTAGAAAGTAAGCCCAGTACAGTCCTTGACCTTAAAGCTCCTTCTCTAGAAAGTAAACCCAGTGCAGTCCTTGACCTTACAGCTCCTTCTCTAGAAAGTAAGCCTAGTGCAGTCCTGGACCTTACAGCTCCTTCTCTAGAAAGTAAGCCCAGTACAGTCCTTGACCTTAAAGCTCCTTCTCTAGAAAGTAAGCCTAGTGCAGGCCTGGACCTTAAAGCTCCTTGTCTAGATAATAAGCCTGGTGCAGGCCTGGACCTTAAAGCTCCTTGTCTAGATAATAAGCCTGGTGCAGGTCTGGACCTTAAAGCTCCTTCTCCAGAAAATAAGCGTAGTGCAGTCCTAGGTGAACAAAAATCCACTCCAAAAAGTAAGTCAGAAAATGAGTGCCCTCCAGAAAATAAGCCTGGTGTAGTCCTGGACATTAAAGAGCCTGTTATTGAAAATAAGGAGGGGAAAGTCCTGGACCTCAAAGCTCCTTCTCCTCCAGAAAATAAGCCTGGTACAGTTTTGGCGAGCAAGGAACCTGTTCCAGAAAGTAAGGAGGGGAAAGTTTTTGACCTCCATACTCCTGCTCCAGAAAAAAAGCCAGATACAGTTTTGGGTTGTAAGGAAAAGAAGCCTGCAACTGTCCAGTGCAATAAGGAGTTCACTCCTGAATGTAAGCTGAATCTTGTCCCGGGTAACAAAGAGCCCCTTCCAGGAAGTAAACCGAATAAAACTCTAGATGACTATAAACCTGGAAAAGCCCAGGCCACCATTCCAGAAGATGTGCCTCATACACTGCTGGATACCAAAGACCCCATTCCTGCTAATAGGTGTGGTGCCGAACCCGTCCCTGAAAATCTGTCTGGTACAATCCTTAAACCCAACTTCTCCAGTTCTGCTGCGGTGAGTCCGTCCGAGCCAACGGTCCAAACTCGGCAGCCACCTTCATCTCCGAAAAAAGCTCAAACTGAAGGAAACTCTTCCTTTGAGAGGCAACTGAAAAGCAAAAGGGGAAAAGCAAAGGCAAAGCCAAATGATACGAAGAGTGTATCCGATGCCTCGGACAGAGGGGTCGAGATATTGGACTTCCCCTTCCAGCCAAGTGACCACCCACAGGAAACAAAGCTGTCAGGTTCTAAGAAAGCTGATCGTGGGTCTTTAAAGCGTCCTCATAGTTCAGAGAAGGACAGATCCGTTTTGATAGACGTTGGACCCATGAGTGCCAATGATCATGTGGAAGATTTGGCAAAAGGTGTCTTGATTCCTTCTCCATTGGTGGACTTATCTGCGAAAGAGCAAAAAGCGAAGGTTCCTCCTCAACGAAGGGACCTAGATATTGACGATGTCATCTTTCCTCCATATGACCAACCAGAAAAACAAACTCCTCCAATCACTGTTCCAATATTACAAGGGCTGAGTGACGACATCTTGACGCTTACTGGAGAAACGCCTCCTAACAAAATA
Source organism: Phyllobates terribilis (assembly GCF_046119375.1). Lineage (NCBI taxonomy): Eukaryota > Metazoa > Chordata > Amphibia > Anura > Dendrobatidae > Phyllobates > Phyllobates terribilis. The sequence continues at coordinate 2,556,298 of NW_027362764.1, read as the reverse complement.
GGGCTGAAGTCAGATGAGATTGGGCCATCTAATGCAAATCTGCTCCCTCGTTTAGCAGAGTCTTCAGGAGCTGGAGAGGAGCATAGGACTCTAGATCAAAATCTCAATGAAAAATTGGTAGATCCTCTTGATTCTTCAGTGGAGAAGCCACATTCCCACCGTGAAGGTTGTGTACTTTCACCGGAGCCAAAGTGTGAGGACCCGTATCTTCTTGTGAGTTGTTCTCTTATGGCCAGTCGCAACGTTGACTATAATTTCAATGTTGAAGGAGATCCTTTTGAGGTGGGAACCTCCACCGAGGACCCGGCGAAGATTGGAGAACTTTTTGACCATGTCAAAGTCTCAGACGTTCAAAATGTTTCTGGACGTAGTAAAGAGAGCTGTGATTCAACCGAACAGCAAAAAGTTGGAGCCAAATCCTTGCCAGCAGCATCTAAAGTTTCTACTGGAGAAGCCACCAAAGATATTTTGAAGACCAAAACGAAGACCTCGACTTCAGCTCCTGGTCTTAAAGATCGTCCTGCAGAGAAGACCTCTCTGAAGAGTAACAAGACTGAAGTTCTGAAGGGCTACATGAGGCCCACCAAAGCCAGAGAAGCCGTCCGACCACCGTCACTTTCTAGAGTGGCAGGACCTGCTACGGAAAAGCTCAAGCAGCCAAAGGAAGCCCATATCAGACCGGAAAAAGGTGTGTGATATTTAGCATCTTCTGGCATGGAGTTTACAAGCAAAGCATGGCCGCACTCACCGCAGCATCGGGATGAGGTTTGGCTGCTTGTGTGACGCACTGCTAATAATATTACCGATATACCCCGCTAATCCCATACACCACGTAGGGGAGAGAGCTACAGGTAAAGGGGTAGCATCCTAATACCAGTGTGTTGGTGCATCCAATTGAGTCTTGGGTCTGATATGCATGTTGTGAATAACCCCAATCTGAAAAACTGGTGGGTTTTTTTTGTTTGTTTTTTTTTCATATATAGAACTGGGTATTCTTCTTTTTTGGATATTGACGGATAGAGCTTGTAAAAACAAGCACTTTTGCAATTTAGCGTTCGTTAAAATTTCCAGTCGTTCTTGAGATATTTTAACATTTTTTCTGATTTTTATTTATAGCTTGTTGCCAAGGAGACCGACCACCACTAGGGTTTAGCCGTGGTGGCAAAAACGTGCACGGTGCTTACAAGCTCTTTTCTGTTAGCTTGCAAGTATTGCTGTAAAGCTGGCCATGATCGCTGAACCACTCTCTTAATACTACCAGAACAGCACTTACAAGCGATAACTTCAGTGGTGGTCGGTCTCCTAGGCAACAAACTGTAAGCAAGTGTTTATATCTCAAGAACGGCTGCAAAGTTTAATAAACAGTAAATTGCAAAAATGCTTGTACTTACAAGCTCCAACCAACAATATCCATCGATTGATGAGAAACTTTTTTACTTTTTTTTTTTTTCTTTTAGAATTTTATTTTGTTTAGATGTCACATTGTGATTGGTCGCCTGTGAATGATTATGGCTGCTGTCTGGGATTGCCAGAACTGCCGCAATGCTGTGGAGGTCTTGAGCAGAGAACCCCCCCCTCTATAATGAGTAGATGGGACTTGAAGTCGGGGTTTATTGCTAGGATATACCTTTTATATGCTTCGTTATGAGCAGCGGTGGTCCGACCTTGATCCTGAAAATGAAGGGTTGCGTTCCCGTGGAGCGGCGCTGCAATCATCGTGCACTGCGGTGCCTTCATCTCAAAAATCAATGGTCGGACCCCCAAGTAATCATAAAGTAGCATGCTAGTGGGGGCCAACGGCATGACCACACGAGACCCCCCTCCCAAGCATTTCTCTAATCAGTCTCTCCGCATGGTGTGACTAACCCGTGTACGCTGGTTTTACCGTTTTCTGTGTCTGAATATTTTACTGCTGATTAGTAAAAACAGCTGAGAATTGTCCCAGTGTCCAGTGCAGTCGGGCGACTGGGTGTCGGGGGGCGTTTAGAGTGGGACCCTCATTGTGCACTTACTCCAAAGACGTGCGGCTGTGCAGGTTAACTATCAGGTGATCCAACATGGGTGATATATGAAGCGTGGGCTGTTCCCTATGAGGCATTTTTGCAATGAGACTTTAATATGGAGTTACTTGCAGTATAAAGAATGGGGGTTACATTTTGGTTTCTCAGGGTTTTATGAATTTGGAAGGCTACATTAACATGATCGAATGTATGATATGGTCTGGGTTCAGATCCTCGTATGACACCGTGCGTTGGGATCAGGAGCTCCGGGATCGGTCTGGTCATTGGGGTCCGCACATGGACTGTATAATATGTCCGTGACTGTCATCCAGTCTCATAACAAACTTGTGTTACAGAACCTAGTAGATGACAGATTTCTCACAAAGTAGACTTTTGATCGTGTGATCATGGCTATTAGATAGAAAACCACCATTCTTTACAGTGCAGCTTGCATCCAGAGAATTTGTATATCACTATCCAAAAAACTAAAAAAAATAAAATCCAAATTCAGACCTATGTGAACCCCCATAAGTCTAATTATGTCCTGTGGTAACACTTCTGGTTAATGGCGACTTGAACGCCGTGCTCAGTAAGACAATGGGGCCTGGTTTGTTTAGTTGGTGTTTTTTCCTTGGAAAACAACAATTTTTGCTGTAATTTTTGGAAAATTTTTGCAAAAAAAAAAAAAATGCACTGCAGCCGCTGTTGTTGTTTTTTTTTTTTTTTTGTTCTAGTTTTGGGCTGAGAATTCGATTTTTCTTGTGCGTTCTTGTACAATGGGAGATTCGCGTCTGCGGTGGTGAATTTTTCTCAATCTCCCCTTCTCATTCACCAGCGAACGTTGACGGCAAAACATGGAAATTGTGAACGAAGTAAAGGTTTATTATCCCCTACAGGAATAGAGGCAGCGACAGGGCGGTCTTACAGGAAGAAAAGCGGCTTTTCTTTTTTTTTTCTGGATGAGAATCGAGCAACTTTTTTTCAATTTTTTTTTTATTTTTTCTTGTTATTTTTAGCATTTGTATTTATTTTAATATATATATACACACACACATACATATATATATATGTGTATGTGTGTGTGTGTGTGTATATATATATATATATATATATATATATATATATATATATATATATATATATATATATATATATATATATATATATATATATATAAATATTATTTTTGCTTGCTCACCTGAATCCGGTCTTATGTCTCAAAGTATGTATACCCCTTGCTATCACTGTTGATGATCAGTGACATGCTGGGAGTGATAGTTCTCAACAGCTGTCGGCAGCTGATTTTTTGGAATCTCTCATCATCCACACTTAAAGGGATTGTCCACTTCTGTTTCCAAAACTGACCACAGCACAGGTATATAGAAATAAGTGTCTATTGCTATAGTCTGAGCTCCGGTGGTTGGGCCAAGACGGCGACACGTCTGCACCTGCCGAGCAACGAGAATTCCCCTTCGGAGCCTTGGGAAAGCTGGGTGACGACCCTTTTGTGGTGCATTCGCACGGATTGCGAGCTTGCTGCGATTTAAAATCCGCACCAACTTGTGCGGATTTTACAGTTTTTAGGTTTTATGGCAGATTTCACACTTTTTTTTCCACTTGCAAAGTCCAGGAAAGCTGGGTGCTTCTCCTCGGCCTACATGGGCCCGTCACCCAGCTTTTCCGGACATAGATATAGCGAAAAGAAATGCTGTAGTAGACGACGGCAGTTATACGAAGATGCGCTGTACTTCCGACGCCGATTCTTCTTCCGTCTGTGCATAAAACGGATTAGGGGAAAAAAAAGAAAAAATTCATTCACAAAACCGCCCCCCCTCCCCCTCCTTCCTCCGCGCTCGCTGGGTTTTCTCCCTGTGCTCGCTTCTTCCTCGCTGCTCGTTTCCCTCGTTTATCCTCCTTTATGGGGGACGTTGCCGTGGCAACTAGCGACGGAGAAACTGGAAGGAAAGCGTTAAATTTTGGTAAAAAATAGCCGAGCTAAAAATAGCACAAGGGAAGAGGGGGGCGCGAATCGCTCCGTATAGCGGGGAGGGATCCGAGATTGTGTTAACCCCTGCAGTCCTGGCAGGATTCCGGCATCATTCACGGAGCAGCGTCGGGATTGATTGTGGGGGAGGGGAGGTCATAGACAAAGGTCGGTGCTAATGGGAATTTTTTTAAAATTTATTTTTTCTTTTTTCCCCATCTGGCTGATGACCGCGATTATTATTACGGTAATGGCGGAATATTTCCAGCCAATAGGGGATCTGTTCCTGGCTTTTATGGTACGCCGCCACCGTTGCGGCCTGCGCGGCGGCGCCAAGGAATGAATATGTGCATGTGGCCGCCATAGCGTTCTCAGGGTCCCGAATACCAAATGTGCCCTCCCCCCAGCAGGTGTACCCCCCTGACGGCTGTACGACTGGTCAACCGGCCTTGCCCAAAACTCGATGTTCTGCACACGGACGGATGTGAAACTTCTGTTGGCACGAGTCGTTATGCGCCCGCAGCTGCCAGCGGCGTTTATCTGCCCGTGTCTGTATACAGCCCCTAATGCAACGCTACACGGCCCCAAAAATAGCAGCAGGAGCTGAAATCAAAGCGAAGGCAGTATGTCACTTCAGGGCCCCGCGCTAAGTAGGTCTGTGCAGGGCCCGGGGCCACACGAGACACAAGACCAATGTCCGATCTGCAGCAGAAATAGATTTATTGTGAAACGTGGCGTTATAAGATGATATCGAGCGGAGACTGCCCAGGTAGAAGAGGGCAGACAAGCCATCAATCCTCCCTCCACCGGTCTTAAAGGGCGCAACCATTAAAAAAAAGGCTTCCCCACTGACAACCGGGCAATATTTTGCAGGGATGCGATTAAATTTGCACGTCCTGCCAGCTGCATTGCCGGTCGCTGGGTTCTCCTATTACTTTATGATCCCAACAGTTTTCTCTGCAGAGCGTCGCGCCCGGGCAGGACAGGGACCAGCAGCCGGTGCCATTCCCTTAAATGTGGGCGACCTGCGCTAAATAAAAACCGTACTTCAGCCCCCTTATTCTGAGAATCTAACTCTGACCCTGTCCAGCATATTGAGGATAGGGAACGCGGATCTTTGGGAACTAGACTGTCAGATGTGAAATTTTAGGCGGCGTATTAAGTAAAGTCTCATCCACCATGGCGGTGCGGACATGCGCTGCGGGGGCCCTCGTGTTAATGTGTGGGGCTGTAAGATGCGGTCGGAGTGCAGTATGGAATATTTATGGCCATTGGGGTCTGTTATGGTGGGACACGTTTAGTATTTGCTGTCTCGGTTGCCCGGTGACTTGCACGGGGCGCATGACAATGGCTCTGCCAGGGGTCTCGCTCTTCCAGGCTGCGCTGTCAGCGATGGGGAGGTGGGACCCTGGAGGTGGAGATTCATCCTCTGCCGTGAACAGAGGCAGATGTGATGTCACAGCGCGAGGCAGGCTCACTCTCTCTGCACGGTAGTCTCTCTCTCAGAAGCCAGAAAACAATGTCTTTCTCGAGCCAGCAGCCCCCTGAATACAGCCAGCTGTGCAACGCCCGGACCCCCGACAGCATCCCAGGCATAGACTACCCCAAAGCAGAGTATGAATGGCAGAGGACGGAGGGGAAGCTGAACGAGATTGGCCTGAACGTGAACAAGACCGGAGGGCAAATCAAAGACGGGCTCGTTAAAAGCGCCGGCTTCACGGACGAGGACAAGCTCTGCTTCTTCGAGACCAAAGTGGACAAAAGCCTACAGCTGGGACCCAAAGAGAAGGAGTGTGAAGGACAAGCAAAAGGCAGCCAGGTCCCGTCCAGTCCCGACCCACTCGCCTTCCTAGGAGTAGACCCGTTCTCTAAGCCTGCGGAGGTCTCCCTACCCACTGTCGGACCGTGTAGTATCTTTGATGGCTTCGATCTGATCCCGGCAATCACAGACAAGGAAAAGGCTGCGACTAAATCAGGCTTGGCGTCTTCCATGGAGAAGGAGCCGCAGCTTTTCGGGCAGTCCGAATCGGAGGTGTTTTTCCAAAATCACGGCACCAAGGGTCTGAATTCCAATTTTAACCCCATCCTGACTGACAGTTCCTTCAGCAAAGAGAAGTGTTCTCCGTTCGACGTCGACATGTTTAACAACCACCTGAAGAACGGGTGCGCCGTCCAAGTTCCCCGCGAGCCACCGAAAACAATGGTGGAGCTGGCACAGGACGACTTTAAGCCCATCCCTGCCAATCACACTAATGACCTAGATGAAGACTGGTTCAACATGGACACGGATGATCGGCTCGACAGTCTAGATGATTGCCCGCTGCTGGACAGATCTTCCTATCAGCGGAAAGCCATCAGGCGTGCCATGTCCGAGTGCTCGCACTTGGCAGTCCCTCAGACAGTCAACGTTGCTGATAAGTACCCCGAGAGTTCAGGAGCCAAGGAAAACCTGGATCTGCTCTCACCACCTGGTGGCTTGAACCCCGGCCAAGCCGCCACGGCCAAGAAACAAGCAAATTCCATGAAGAGATCCATGACTGTAGCCGAAGAGCAGTCGTCGGGCTACGACTTCAGCACCAGAAGTGAGATCCCGGACTTCTCCTCCTCCTCCTCATTCTCTTCCTCCTCTCTTATGAAGGGGCATCTCGTCTTTAAGGATGAGAGAGGCAGCGCTGGGCCGCTCCTAGACAGCCAGGACCTTCTGTCCTTGGCCATGCCGTTGACAAAGCTGGACGATGTCCCGGAAGCTGGCAACGGCGACAAGAATGAAACCAAGCAAGAGGCATCTCCATCCGACGTCTCGGAGAATAAGAAATCTGAGCCGGAGAACATGAGGCTGATTGAGGAGAAAGTGGTGGAAAGTGCTAGTGCCTCGCTGTTATCACCCAAAGAGAGGGCAGTCCCGGAGGGTAAGTGGAAGTGATTGGGACACGTCCATCTAATATTCGGCCGTCTTTAGAGGTCCTGGCTTTTACGTCCTCCCGTCCGCCTGGTTCTGAAGCTTTACCTCCACTGCTGAATCCCAGGGCAGAATTGCCGTTTGGGAGTCGTTAAAAAGCCGCCACATTTCTCCATTTACATTTTTTTCTTGCATTTGTGTCTCCCCCCGGTTGCAGGGTCTTGGGGGCAATAGACGTTGGGCTCCGGGTATAGAGCGATTATGTGGAGAGAAGCCCGATGGGCTCTGCTCACCCAGGTCTGCTGAGCAATGCAGCTGTGATGGGTGGAGATGTAGCAGAGCGGAGTGCGTCACTTGCATCATGATGGGCAGCTCTCATTGCAGCACGCAGGAATATACCGTAGATAATTTCTAGTAGATGCCGGAGCAATGGCTCCTGTTTCCTCCCAGTAGGGTCTGCAGGGCGCGGGCTTGTCTGATGCCCCCTCTCTGTTTTGGGTAGAGCCTGGCTCTCTTGGGGGTAAAGCATATTTGGCTCTGCTATATCTTCCATTACTTCATGATGTGTCAGAGTATACAGGTGATTATTCAGGTCATAAAGGGATTCTCCTAATTCTAACACAGCCGAAAACTCCAGAGCCTTTTTATTTCGGGCTTTGTACCCCTCTATTAATAATAATATTTATTATTATTATTATTATTATTTATTTTTTTTTGTCCCCGCCATTGTTACTGCACATTGCATGAAGGATTGTGCCCGTCTGCAACCAGTGATGCAACTTTGCAAATAGTCCAGTTTAAAAGTCTCCCGTTTTGTGTATACAGCTTCTCTGCAGATCTGTGTCTTTCTGGTCACAGACTACAAACGATGCCTAATGCGTGGTCTAATGGTGCAGATGTGTTTTTCCACTTTTTTACCCCTTGTGGGCTCTGTAGGATGTAACGGCCCCACACTCGCCGGCCTACAGCAGGTGGAGGTGTAAGCTGCCGGTCGGTGGTCTCTGCAACGTCCTCTGTAGGTGGAATGTGGCAGCGCATCTGATCTTTCAGGCGGATAGAAATGTAGGTTGTGGGGGAAGCTGGAAACAACGCGCGTCGGGGGGGTCGGTCACTTGGAGCGCTGGCAGAGATATGTCTGGATCTGGAGAGGGCGGTTATGGTGCCTGACGTTCACTAATGGCGGTCGGTTTGGCTTTAAATCGTGGTTAAGACCTCAACAAAGAGTCGCTTTCTTTGAGGGGATGGGGGGGGGTTTGAAAAGTGAATTTTACCAATAAATCTGCGCTTCAGACTGGATTTTAATCCTGGTTCCCATCTGTCAGATCGGAGAAAATGCAGCAAAGATTAGAGCAGATTACGGAGGCTCCGTATAATGGGATCTGCCGGAAAATGGAAGAAATCTGCCGATGAAAGCGCGTCAGGCTTTAGTTTCGGATGAACCATTAGATCACATTGCGCTAAACCAGAGTGCCCCGATTACCGGAGCACAGGAGTAAAATCCCCTCGGATCAGGACCTTTGATGGGGGTGATTCTCTTATATTAATGTGCACGGTTTTCGGGCTACAAATTGTCTGCCATTGGATTTTATTACAAATGTTTGTGCTTTTTATAGGCTTTGTTTCCCAGTACATTGCTGAATGAGGTAACAGAGGATCTGTCAGTGAGCTCATTCTGATAGCTGATGTATGATCACACCACAGTGACAAACTCGCCGACTGCTTCTCAGTTAACTCGTTCTACAGCTGACAATCTACTTGGAATCTAAAAGTCTTTTAAAAGCCAAATCGATGCAACCTTTTTAATAAAACCCAATTGCAATTATTTTTACACATGCATGCATTTAGGGTATAATAAAAAAAAAAAAAAAAAAAAAAGGTCCCCAAAGAGGTCCATAATCTCTTTATACTACAGTCGTCTCCATCCGTCTCGTCCTAAGTAAAAAATAAATAAATAAATAAAAAAAAATAATAATTTTTTTTTTATATAGATTTTCCTCTAAAATTGCAAAAGCCAAATAAAGTCGCTCAGGGATCTCTGCACAGGTTTCCGCTCCGTCATACAGCAGCAGATGAGTGGAGTCCAAGAAGTCGTCTCCTACACGATGCAGAAAATCTCTGCAGGAAACTGACGGAGCAGATTTTATAAATCAGCGCGGAAAACTCATTGCTGATTTCATTCTGTGCAACACAAAGTCTGGGGTTTGTTGGCATCAAAACCGCTCCTTCTCTGCCCCAGAAATCAGAAATGAGCAGATTGTGAACACGCAGTGGATGTCTGAGACCGGGAGCCGCTGCGGATTGTGCATGCACCCCCGCACCGGGCAGAGAAGCCCCCCCAGTTATGGAGGAGTCCACCATCTGCCCATTAGGTATCTTTGAAGATCGGGCGCTGACGCCATCACGTGTCTTCATCTCCCAGCGTTGCCAAATATCACAATTAGTATCTCTGCCTAATGATGGGGGTGATTGTTCTAAGCCATCCATGTATTAATAAACGGGGGGGCTCACAGGGGAAGCAGCGAGTGACAGACCGGCCCCCCGCTCATCATTATTTTAGCTCATGGGTTTATTTGGGGACAGTTATTACTGAAGTGGCCGCAGCCTCAAGCCGGATTAGTCGTCCGCTGGGGATTGTAGTAAAAGAAGAATAAAATGTACATGATTTGCTTTTTTAGCCTCTTATATAAATTGCGGCTTTAGTTACACGCAGCGCAGATGTTCCCCCGCCCCGAGTCCGCGGTGTTTGCAGGAAAACTACTGTAAAAAGAGATAGAAAAGGAACTTTTTTTTTCAGACTTTTGGATGAATGAAGCCTGCAGTGTAAAGCATGAGGGGTTTTCTTCCGGCTGTTTTGGTTGCGTGCTGTGATGACCTGCTCCAGAGAAATGAGAGTGCAGCTCTGGAGTATAATACAGGAGGTAACTCCGGATCAGTAATGTACTGTATGTACACAGTGACTGCACCAGCAGAATAGTGAGTGCAGCTCTGGAGTATAATACAGGATGTAACTCAGGATCAGTAATGTAATGTATGTACACAGTGACTGCACCAGCAGAATAGTGAGTGCAGCTCTGGAGTATAATACAGGATGTAACTCAGGATCCGTAATGTAATGTATGTACACAGCGACTGCACCAGCAGAATAGTGAGTGCAGCTCTGGAGTATAATACAGGATGTAACTCAGGATCAGTAATGTAATGTATGTACACAGTGACTGCACCAGCAGAATAGTGAGTGCAGCTCTGGAGTATAATACAGGATGTAACTCAGGATCCGTAATGTATGTACACAGTGACTACACCAGCAGAATAGTGAGTGCAGCTCTGGGTATAATACCGGATGTAACTCAGGATCAGTAATGTAATGTATGTACACAGCGACTGCACCAGCAGAATAGTGAGTGCAGCTCTGGAGTATAATACAGGATGTAACTCAGGATCAGTAATGTAATGTATGTACACAGTGACTGCACCAGCAGAATAGTGAGTGCAGCTCTGGAGTATAATACAGGATGTAACTCAGGATCAGTAATGTAATGTATGTACACAGTGACTGCACCAGCAGAATAGTGAGTGCAGCTCTGGGGTATAATATGGACATTATCCTGTCCTCTGTCTCGCGGCTTGTCATGATGCTGCCGCGGCTGTAGCGGTGTCGCCCGGACCTTCTCTGCCGCCTTTCTCCTATTCCTCCTATGATGGAGACGTTTTCCGGACTTGTGGAGGGGAGTGGATTATATGACGGCCGGAGCTCTGTCGCAGACTTACAAGGAGTGGGCTCCGTTCTGCGCTCATCAGTTATTCACCATGGGGGTGCGGATGATTTGGGGGTAATATTCCCGGGAATTATTGAACGTCTCTTATAATGCAGATACGCCGCTGGTTTAGAGGTAACTTGGTCGTTGATGTTTGGCCCCTCGGCGCTCAGTTACCCCAGAATACTTTGTGTCGGCTGTGAGATTCATCCACAGCTCTTCCCAGTGATGAGGATGGAGCTGTATCATGATGGGGGTTGTAGTCCTGCCGTCTTAATGCCATAGCCCCCATTCCTTATAGGTGTAATGTTGGAGCTTTGTCTGGCTATGGACACTGCTCTTTCACCGGCTGCCGTGGTCTCACCGATCTTATTCTCACTCCTGAAGGTTTTCTTTTATATTAACGGTGTTTATTGCACGTGTGTGATCACTGCTAACCAGAGACCTCCAGACACAACATTAATACCACTGATAAGTGATGGCAGAATTACCAGGTAATCAATGATTTCGGTCAGGAGGGTTCATTATCCGCACGAGAATAGTCCGTTGTTGAAGTTTGAAGATCTGAGCGACTGCAAGGGACGGACTGTGAGTAGGTCAGAGCATCTTGTGGGGGGGTTCCCTGGTATGCGGCGGGTCTTGTGGGGGTGTTCCCCCGGTATGCGGCGGGTCTTGTGGGGGTGTTCCCCCGGTATGCGGCGGGTCATGTGGGGTGTGTGGGGGGGGGGGGGTGTTCCCCGGTATGCGGCGGGTCTTGTGGGGGGTGTTCCCCCGGTATGCGGCGGGTCTTGTGGGGTGAGGATGTTCCCCGGTATGCGGCGGGTCTTGTGGGGTGAGGATGTTCCCCGGTATGCGGCGGGTCTTGTGGGGTGAGGATGTTCCCCGGTATGCGGCGGGTCTTGTGGGGTGGGGGGGGTTCCCCGGTATGCGGCGGGTCTTGTGGGGTGGGGGGGGTTCCCCGGTATGCGGCGGGTCCTGTGGGGTGGGGGGGGTTCCCCGGTATGCGGCGGGTCCTGTGGGGTGGGGGGTTCCCTGGTGTGCGGCGGGTCTTGTGGGGTGGGGGGTTCCCCGGTGTGCGGCGGGTCTTGTGGGGTGGGGGGTTCCCCGGTGTGCGGCGGGTCTTGTGGGGGTATTCCCCCGGTATGCGGCGGGTCTTGTGGGGATGTTCCCCCGGTATGCGGCGGGTCTTGTGGGGGTGGGGGTGTTCCCCGGTATGCGGCGGGTCTTGTGGGGGTGGGGGTGTTCCCCGGTATGCGGCGGGTCTTGTGGGGTGGGGGTGTTCCCCGGTATGCGGCGGGTCTTGTGGGGTGGGGGTTTCCCCGGTATGCGGCGGGTCTTGTGGGGTGGGGGGGGGGGTGTTCCCCGGTATGCGGCGGGTCTTGTGGGGGTGTTCCCCCGGTATGCGGCGGGTCTTGTGGGGGTGTTGCTAGTTGCATTGGTTCGTAACTGCCAACAGTGGTCTGAGAGAAGGACGGCTGGTGACGGCTAGCCTTCTTGCTGACTGACAGGATTGTGTATTAATGTTGTGGATAACAGATCTGTGTGTGTACTCAGTCCTGTGTGCGTTCGAGGGTCTTCAGTCTGGATTTGTGGAGTTTGGGGCTTAATCTGTGGATTTCATCCTTCAGGTAAATCCGAAGCCAGCGCCGCTCCAGAAGCCGCCAACACAGGAAGTGACATCACTGCTCCTCCTACCAAGGAGCTTCCCGCAAGTCCTGGGAAGAAGGTGAAGGTATGCGAGCGAGCGGCCGTGCACGTGATAATAATGTGGGGTGTTAGGTTGTATGATGTGCACAAATCACATTGTGTGTCTCTATCTTCTGTTTGAAGGCCGCAGCAGCAGTGACCCCGTCCAAGTCTGGCGTTACCCCTAAAAGTAAACCTCTGGCTGCCCCCAGCCCTAAGAAGCCGCTCTCTTCAGCACCCGCTCCAGCAAAAAAGACCAGCGGCCCCTCTCCAGCCACCACGGTTAGCAACGGCGCTCCAAAGCGCCCCTTAGGGAGTGCAACGAAGTCCACCACACCTAAGGAGGCGAAGGAGGCAAAGCCCAAGGTAAGTGACTGTGGAGATGCAAAATGCTCGTCCATCCTTCAGCAGGAATGGAGGCAGTGACCCCTGGGCCCGGCTCGCCCCTGGGCCCGGCTCGCCCCTGGGCCCGGCTCCTGGGTAGATAGTGGAGCCCTCTGGTGATCTTGTGTACATACTATGTAATGTCACTCTGGGGTCGTCGTCTCCTCACCTTCCTGCACCTGCAGTTTCTTTCTGATAGATTTGGAGGGGGATGCAGCTGCAGGTTCTCTGTCTATAAGACCGCCCCTTGTGAGGGGAGGGACCTCACGGAGAGCTCTGATTGGCTGTGCTGAGCATAGCATTTTACCATCACAATAGGTAGAGAGAGCAAAGAGAGAATATGCAGGAGGATGGAAAAAGGATGATACACGGGGGCTGGGAAAATAATAAAATGCAATGTCAGCATTACGGCGAAACGTTTTCTATGAAGACTTCTGTTTTCAGTCTTCGCTGTTTTTCTAATCTGGTACATATGGCGGGTAAGTGACGCTATCCTGCAGTTTCCCCTCCTGGGCGCCACGTGCCGCCTCTGTGCTTATATTAAACCGCCGAATTCCTATTTCTCGCCCTCCATCCGGCTGAGCTGGATCGAATGGAGGGCAATACTGACAATGGGGCATCCCACCTCCTAGCCAAACGCCCCCGATAATCAGTAGCGGGCATTGTACACACTGGACAGTATATTGCGGTGCAATTAATCCTGTTGGGGTGAATAAATATGGGGGTACTGAGAAAATGGGCGACAGCAGGGCCAACAAAAGCGCAATTCACACCTGGGCCGACCACCATCTGCATAGTCAGGGGTAGGATGTCGGCAGCCGGGGTCCGTCCCGTCCCCCCGTTGTGACGTCTGTAGATTTGTGCTGACATAGTTGTTAATTATTTTTTTGGGGCAGAGTCTGAGTCCAGTGAAGAGCCCAGACAAGAAGCCGCCAACATCTGTGACTGCCCCTCGCCCTTCTGTTAAAGCCAGCCTGGCGGCCCCCAAGCTCGGCACGTCGGCCACTGCGACTACTACAGGAACGTCCGCTCCCAAACCTAATGCCACCCCAAAACGACCAACTGGTAAGTCGCCATTGCAAAAAAAATAATGCCGGAAGGAAAAGTACCCAATGCCAGGCGGCAGCTGCAAAGGCCTAAGTCATTTTATGGTGCCAAATTGCAATTTTTAGCCTGAGCTATGGATATTTACTGACTGAGGTGTGTCGACCCTTAAAGAGGGAACTGCACAACCTGGAGATTTGTTGCGGAAGTAATTTATGCCGAAACAACCCCAACAGAAGCACGGAAAGGCTTTCTAGAGGGTCACACAGTTTTTCACGTTGTGCACTGATGCCGGCCCGGTCCTGACATGTCTCCTCTGTTACAGCCCTGAAGAATGAGGTGAAGGCGGCAGAAGCCAAGAAGACCACCACAACCAAATCCCCTACTGGTGCGTAGCCCTGTCTGCTGGGAACATGCTGGACGTATATGTGTGGTACACAGGGGTCTGGGTGGGCTGCGGTGCCGCTAAGACCTCCTATATAGGGTCCAAGACATGCCCATTAACCCTTAGATACATGAAGATGACAAACCCCTTTAACTTCACTGCTGATGGGTTTTAGCGCGGGATTGTGACTCCTTTTTTTTTTTTTTCTCACTTGCAGATTTAAGTCGTCCCAAATCTGTTCCAGCTGATCTAACAAAGAGCAATGGAGCTGCTGCAGCCCCCGGCCGCCCCAGGACCACCAAACCGGCCGCTTCCAGACCACTTACTGCTCCCAGTGCTTCCACAGACGCCAAGAAACTGCCCACCACCCGCCCGGCTCCTCTGAGCAGAACCAGCACAGCCCCCACTAGTAAGCCTTCCAGTGCACTGGCCGCCAGCAAACCCACCGCAGCCCCCAAACAGCCTCGTCCAGCAACAGCCCCCGATCTGAAGAACGTGCGCTCCAAGATCGGCTCCACGGACAACCTGAAGCACCAGCCTGGAGGAGGGAAGGTGAGCGGCGTCCGAGCGTGAGTGAGCGTACACATCGTACATTGTGCCTTCCCCTCTCATGTCATCTGTCATGGCTGCAGGGTCGGTCGTTGTGCGGATTCTGTGCATGATTTATCTGTGGAGGGCGACGATCAATAAGATGGCAAAACCGAGGTGACGTTGGGGGTTGTAGTAGCTGAGATGGTTCAAAGCCGCAGCTACCAACTACTCGTCATGTGGATGACTGCGCTGAGTCTACTCCTCTGCTCTATGGGCCGAAAATAAAACCTTTATGTTAGTGACTGCACCAGCAGAATAGTGAGTGCAGCTCTGGAGTATAATACAGGAGGTACAGTAGTGTTCAATTTAATAGCAGTCCATTTTGAGTAACCAGATTAATCAGTGTTTTTGGTATAAATTATATCACCACATATCAAACAATTTCCCAGTTGGTGCAGTAGATTGTAAGAAAACCCCCAGACTCCACATTCATGATCTGCAGGTTTCTGAGTCTGTGTATGTGAATAATTAATTGTACGGGGTGAGTTCAATATAATAGCAGTGTGGAAATCATTCTGTGAAGAAACAGGTGTGAATCAGGTGGTCCTTATTTAAGGGTGAAGCAGCACATGTTGTACATGCATTTCTCCTTGAAAGCCTGAGAAATATGGGTCGTTCCAGACATTGTTCAGAAGAACAGCGTACTTTGATTAAAAAGTTGATTGGAGAGGGTAAAACTTATAAAGAAGTGCAGACAATGATCCGCCGTTCAGCTAAAATGATCTCCAATGCTTTAAAATGGAAAGCAAAACCAGAGAGACGCGGAAGAAAACAGAAGACTACCATCCGAATGGATCGGAGAATAGCCAGAATGGCAAAGACTCAGCCAATGATCAGCTCCAGGATGATCACAGACAGTCTCCAGTTACCTGTGAGGACTGTGACAGTTAGAGGACGCCTGTGTGAAGCTAATCTCTCAGAAGTCCCTGCAAAGTCCCACTGTTAAAAAAGACATGTACTGAAGTGGATACAATTTGCCCAAGAACATATCACCTGGCATAAAGAGAAACGGAGAAACCTTTTTTGTGGACTGATGACGGTAAAATTTGTTCTTTTTGGGTCCAATGGCTACAGACAGTTCTTCAGACGACCCCCAAACTCAGCATTCAGCCACAGTACAGTCTGCAGACAGTGAAGCATGGTGGAAGCATCATGATATGGGCATGTTTTTCTTACTATGGTGCCGGACCTATTTACCACATACCAGGGATCATGGACCCGTTTACATATATTAAAATACTTGAAGAGATCATGTTGCCTTAAGCTGAAGATATGCCCTTGAAATGGGTGTTTCACCAAGACAACGACCCTAAACACACCAGTAAACAAGCAAAATCTTTGTTCCTGCCCAACACTTGTGGGGTGACATCAAAAATGCCGCTTCTGAGGCAAAGCCAAAAATTTGTGGGATGTAGTGAAAGCCTCCTGGGCTGGAATAACAGGTGAGAGGTGCCAGAAGTTGGTTAACTCTATGCAACATAGATGTGAAGCAGTTCTAAAAAACTGTGGGGTAACAACTAAATATTAGGTTAGTGATTCACAGGATGAGAAAAAGAGCGAGAGGACATATTGTGAGTTTGTAAAGACAAATGCAGACACTGCTATTTTAGAACGGCCCAATGTTCATAATTTTTAACTACTTTACAGAAAAAAAAAATCTACATTTCTCCATGTTTTGAATTAGAAAACAGTGTACAATGTTCCCAATGCTGGAAATAACAACTAGTATAAAGATTTTGTGATGTTTTTGAACACTACTGTAACTCTGAATCAGCAATGTATGTACACAGTGACTGCACCAGCAGAATAGTGAGTGCAGCTCTGGAGTATAATACAGGATGTAACTCAGGATTAGTAATGTAATGTATGTACACAGTGACTGCACCAGCAGAATAGTGAGTGCAGCTCTGGAGTATAATACAGGATGTAACTCAGGATCAGTAATGTAATGTAATGTATGTACACAGTGACTGCACCAGCAGAATAGTGAGTGCAGCTCTGAAGTATAATACAGGATGTAACTCAGGATCAGTAATGTAATGTAATGTATGTACACAGTGACTCCACCAGCAGAATAGTGAGTGCAGCTCTGGAGTATAATACAGGATGTAACTCAGGATCAGTAATGTAATGTATGTACACAGTGACTGCACCAGCAGAATAGTGAGTGCAGCTCTGGAGTATAATACAGGATGTAACTCAGGATTAGTAATGTAATGTATGTACACAGTGACTGCACCAGCAGAATAGTGAGTGCAGCTCTGGAGTATAATACAGGATGTAACTCAGGATCAGTAATGTAATGTAATGTATGTACACAGTGACTCCACCAGCAGAATAGTGAGTGCAGCTCTGGAGTATAATACAGGATGTAACTCAGGATCAGTAATGTAATGTATGTACACGGAGACTGCACCAGCAGAATAGTGAGTGCAGCTCTGGAGTATAATACAGGATGTAACTCAGGATCAGTAATGTAATGTATGTGCACAGTGACTCCACCAGCAGAATAGTGAGTGCAGCTCTGAAGTATAATACAGGATGTAACTCAGGATCAGTAATGTAATGTAATGTATGTACACAGTGACTCCACCAGCAGAATAGTGAGTGCAGCTCTGGAGTATAATACAGGATGTAACTCAGGATCAGTAATGTAATGTATGTACACAGTGACTGCACCAGCAGAATAGTGAGTGCAGCTCTGGAGTATAATACAGGATGTAACTCAGGATCAGTAATGTAATGTATGTGCACAGTGACTCCACCAGCAGAATAGTGAGTGCAGCTCTGGAGTATAATACAGGATGTAACTCAGGATCAGTAATGTAATGTATGTACACAGTGACTGCACCAGCAGAATAGTGAGTGCAGCTCTGAAGTATAATACAGGATGTATGTACAGTCATGGCCAAAAGTTTTGAGTGACACCAAAATGATATTTTCCCATGATCTGCTGGCCTCTGGTTTTTATTAGTGTTTGTCTGATGTTTATATCACATACAGAAATATAATTGCAATCATATTATGAGTACCAATAGGTTATATTGACAGTTAGAATGAGTTAATGCAGCAAGTCAATATTTGCAGTGTTGCCCCTTCTTCTTCAAGACCTCTGTAATTCTCCCTGGCTGCTCTCAATCAACTTTTGGACCAAATCCTGACTGATAGCAGTCCATTCTTGCATAATCAATGCTTGCATTTTGCCAGAATTTGTTGGTTTTTGTTTGTCCACCCGTCTCTTGATGATTGACCACAAGTTCTCAATGGGATTAAGATCTGGGGAGTTTCCAGGCCATGGACCCAAAATCTCTGTTTTGTTCCATGAGCCATTTAGTTATCACCTTTGCTTTATGGCAAGGTGCTCCATCATGCTGGAAAAGGCATTGTTGGGCGCCAAACTGCTCTTGGACGGTTGGGAGAAGTTGCTCTTGGAGGACATTCTGGTACCATTCTTTATTCATGGCTGTGTTTTTAGGCAAGACTGTGAGTGAGCCGATTCCCTTGGCTGAGAAGCAACCCCACACATGAATGGTTTCAGGATGCTTTACAGTTGGCATGAGACAAGACTGGTGGTAGCGCTCACCTCTTCTTCTCCGAATAAGCTGTTTTCCAGATGTCCCAAACAATCGAAAAGGGGATTCATCAGAGAAAATGACTTTGCCCCAGTCCTCAGCAGTCCACTCCCTGTACCTTTTGCAGAATATCAGTCGGTCCCTGATGTTTTTTCTGGAGAGAAGTGGCTTCTTTGCTGCTCTCCTTGAAACCAGCCCTTGCTCAAAGAGTCTCCGCCTCACAGTGCGTGCAGAAGCCTCACACCAGCCTGCTGCCATTCCTGAGCAAGCTCGGCACTGCTGGTAGTCCCATCCCGCAGCTGAAACAGTTTGAAGATACGGTCCTGGCGCTTGCTGGTCTTTCTTGGGCACCCTGGAGCCTTTTTGACAACAATGGAAGCTCTCTGCTTGAAGTTCTTGATGATGCGATAGATTGTTGACTGAGGTGCAATCTTTGTAGCTGCGATACTCTTCCCTGTTAGGCCATTTTTGTGCAGTGCAATGATGGCTGCACGTGTTTCTTTAGAGATAACCATGGTTAACTGAAGAGAAACTATGATACCAAGAACCAGCCTCCTTTTAAAGTGTCCAGTGATGTCATTCTTACTTAATCATGACTGATCGCCAGCCCTGTCCTCATCAACACCCACACCTGTGTTAATGGATCAATCACTAAAACGATGTTAGCTGCTCCTTTTAAGGCAGGACTGCAATGATGTTGAAAGATGTTTTGGGGGTTAAAGTTCATTTTCTGGGCAAATATTGACTTTGCAAGTACAGTAATTGCTGTTAAGCTGATCACTCTTTCACATTCAGGAGTATATGCAAATTGCCATTACAAAAAATGAAGCAGTAAACTTTGGAAAAATTACTATTTGTCTCATTCTCAATACTTTTGGCCATGACTGTATGTACACAGTGACTGCACCAGCAGAATAGTGAGTGCAGCTCTGGAGGATAATACAGGATGTAACTCGGGATCAGTAATGTATGTACACAGTGACTGCACCAGCAGAATAGTGAGTGCAGCTCTGCAGTATAATACAGGATGTAACTCCGGATCAGTAATGTAATGTATGTACACAGTGACTGCACCAGCAGAATAGTGAGCGCAGCTCTGGAGTATAATACAGGATGTAACTCAGGATCAGTAATGTATGTACACAGTGACTGCACCAGCATAATAGTGAGTGCAGCTCTGGAGTATAATACAGGAGGTAACTCGGGATCAGTAATGTAATGTATGTACACAGTGACTGCACCAGCAGAATAGTGAGTGCAGCTCTGGAGTATAATACAGGATAGAACTCAGGATCAGTAATGTATGTACACAGTGACGGCACCAGCAGAATAGTGAGTGCAGCTCTGGAGTATAATACAGGATGTAACTCAGGATCAGTAATGTATGTACACAGTGACTGCACCAGCAGAATAGTGAGTGCAGCTCTGGAGTATAATACAGGATGTAACTCAGGATCAGTAATGTATGTACACAGTGAGTGCAGCTCTGGAGTATAATACAGGATGTAACTCTGGATCAGTAGAAGGTCTGGTTTCCTCTTCGGCTGCAGTTCTGGAGCAGACAGGACAATCCCTGAACCGTCTCTCTGTAATGAGGAGCTATAAATAAGGAAACAAGTGACTTATTTCGTGTCTTATTACTGACTTATAAACCATCTTACATTTTCCCCTCCAGCAGGCAAAAGTAGAGAAAAAACCTGTGCCCGCCAGCACAGCCCGAAAACCTATCCCTGCCCCAGCCGCCACTAAAACAGCCAGCACTAAGCCGGCAGACCCTAAAGAGACTGCGCAAAAGCAAAGCAATGGGAAAGTGAGTGTTCAGTGAGCCGCTGCCGGCTCGTCGCCTCCTCCTCCTCGTCTCTTCTCTCTTAACCTTAGCGATCTGTCCTTCTCCTCCTCCTGTCACCTGTCGTGTATCTGAATAACAACTGCTCCTTCAGGCGTATAGTAGCGCTCGCGTGCCAATGTGCAGGGTATTGGGTAAGTATCGAGCACGTGATCGCTGGCACCACGCCATGTGAGCCGGCGCGCTCTACATTGTAAGACTGTGCCAGCTCGCTCTCCTGGTTATTGGGGGTCCGAGCGGCAACATTTAAAGGAATTCTCCTGGAGAAAACTAAGACATCAGGGCATTTCCATGGGTGCACATGCAGATTGCTGGTACTTGCACCCACCAGTATGGCGCTGGTCTAACGCAGGACTGAATCACTCGTTTTTGTGTTGACTTTGCAGCTTTTCAACTTACAACATGTTGCTAAAAGAGGTCTGCTGACTCTGCATGGTTGGGCCTAGCTGCTTCTTAACCCCTTTGCTTCATGTTTTCCCCTCCCTGTTGTCATTCACGTAACCCTGCCCTTTTGGCTGTCACGTGATTTTCTAACCACGCCTCTCCATTTCTGTGTCTCGTTTTGTTTTTTTTTCTCTCCCCATCCTGTCACGCTCCAGGTCCAGATAGTCAACAAAAAAGTCAACTACAGCCATGTTCAGTCAAAGTGTGGCTCCAAGGACAATATTAAGCATGTTCCTGGTGGTGGGAATGTAAGTATGGCTGCCGGGCGCGCGTCACGTCCATGTGGTCGCTAATATCCATCTTGTCCACTACGTGTCTCCTTCTGCTCCATGAACTAACGGTGTCTGTTTGCCGGGTGTTGTATGTTTAATACCTCCGCTTTTAGAACCGGGTTTAATGCGCTCGTTCACAAATAGGAGGCAGCGGTAACAAAAATACAACATTTTTCTATAATATTAGTATTATGAGTATTATTATTGAAAAAAAGAAATAATGCAACACTGCCAATTTTTTTTTATCTCACTGCTCTTACAGGGAAGATTCCATAGTTTCTCTCTGCCCTTGCAGGAAAGATTCCCTAGTTTCTCTCTGACTTTGCAGGAAAGATTCCATAGTCTCTCTCTGCCCTTGCAGGAAAGATTCCATAGTTTCTCTCTGCCCTTGCAGGAAAGATTCCATAGTTTCTCTCTGCCCTTGCAGGAAAGATTCCCTAGTTTCTCTCTGACTTTACAGGCAAGATTCCATAGTTTCTCTCTGCCCTTGCAGGAAAGATTCCATAGTTTCTCTCTGCCCTTGCAGGAAAGATTCCATAGTTTCTCTCTGCCCTTGCAGGAAAGATTCCATAGTTTCTCTTTGCCCTTGCAGGAAAGATTCCATAGTCTCTCTCTGCCTTTACAGGAAAGATTCCATAGTCTCTCTCTGCCTTTACAGGAAAGATTCCATAGTTTCTCTCTGCCCTTGCAGGAAAGATTCCATAGTTTCTCTTTGCCCTTGCAGGAAAGATTCCATAGTTTCTCTCTGCCCTTGCAGGAAAGATTCCATAGTTTCTCTTTGCCCTTGCAGGAAAGATTCCATAGTTTCTCTTTGCCCTTGCAGGAAAGATTCCATAGTTTCTCTTTGCCCTTGCAGGAAAGATTCCATAGTTTCTCTTTGCCCTTGCAGGAAAGATTCCATAGTCTCTCTCTGCCTTTACAGGAAAGATTCCATAGTTTCTCTCTGCCTTTACAGGAAAGATTCCATAGTTTCTCTCTGCCTTTACAGGAAAGATTCCATAGTTTCTCTCTGCCCTTGCAGGAAAGATTCCATAGTTTCTCTTTGCCCTTGCAGGAAAGATTCCATAGTTTCTCTCTGCCTTTGCAGGAAAGATTCCATAGTCTCTCTCTGCCTTTGCAGGAAAGATTCCATAGTTTCTCTCTGCCTTTGCAGGAAAGATTCCATAGTTTCTCTCTGCCCTTGCAGGAAAGATTCCATAGTTTCTCTCTGCCCTTGCAGGAAAGATTCCATAGTTTCTCTCTGCCCTTGCAGGAAAGATTCCATAGTTTCTCTCTGCCCTTGCAGGAAAGATTCCATAGTTTCTCTCTGCCTTTACAGGAAAGATTCCATAGTCTCTCTCTGCCCTTGCAGGAAAGATTCCATAGTTTCTCTTTGCCCTTGCAGGAAAGATTCCATAGTTTCTCTCTGCCCTTGCAGGAAAGATTCCATAGTTTCTCTCTGCCCTTGCAGGAAAGATTCCATAGTTTCTCTCTGCCCTTGCAGGAAAGATTCCATAGTTTCTCTCTGCCCTTGCAGGAAAGATTCCATAGTTTCTCTTTGCCCTTGCAGGAAAGATTCCATAGTCTCTCTCTGCCCTTGCAGGAAAGATTCCATAGTTTCTCTCTGCCCTTGCAGGAAAGATTCCATAGTTTCTCTCTGCCCTTGCAGGAAAGATTCCATAGTTTCTCTCTGCCCTTGCAGGAAAGATTCCATAGTTTCTCTCTACCCTTGCAGGAAAGATTCCATAGTTTCTCTCTGCCCTTGCAGGAAAGATTCCATAGTTTCTCTTTGCCCTTGCAGGAAAGATTCCATAGTTTCTCTCTGCCCTTACAGGAAATATTCCATAGTTTCTCTTTGCCCTTGCAGGAAAGATTCCATAGTTTCTCTCTGACTTTGCAGGAAAGATTCCATAGTCTCTCTCTGCCTTTACAGGAAAGATTTCATAGTTTCTCTCTGCCCTTGCAGGAAAGATTCCATAGTTTCTCTTTGCCCTTGCAGGAAAGATTCCATAGTTTCTCTTTGCCCTTGCAGGAAAGATTCCATAGTTTCTCTTTGCCCTTGCAGGAAAGATTCCATAGTCTCTCTCTGCCTTTACAGGAAAGATTCCATAGTTTCTCTCTGCCCTTGCAGGAAAGATTCCATAGTTTCTCTTTGCCCTTGCAGGAAAGATTCCATAGTTTCTCTCTGCCCTTGCAGGAAAGATTCCATAGTTTCTCTCTGCCCTTGCAGGAAAGATTCCATAGTTTCTCTCTGCCCTTGCAGGAAAGATTCCATAGTTTCTCTCTGCCCTTGCAGGAAAGATTCCATAGTTTCTCTCTGCCCTTGCAGGAAAGATTCCATAGTTTCTCTCTGCCCTTGCAGGAAAGATTCCATAGTCTCTCTCTGCCCTTGCAGGAAAGATTCCATAGTTTCTCACTGCCCTTGCCAGAAAGATTCCATAGTTTCTCTTTGCCCTTGCCGGAAAGATTCCATAGTTTCTCTTTGCCCTTGCAGGAAAGATTCCATAGTCTCTCTCTGCCCTTGCAGGAAAGATTCCATAGTTTCTCTCTGCCCTTGCAGGAAAGATTCCATAGTCTCTCTCTGCCCTTGCAGGAAAGATTCCATAGTTTCTCTCTGCCCTTGCCGGAAAGATTCCATAGTTTCTCTTTGCCCTTGCCGGAAAGATTCCATAGTTTCTCTCTGCCCTTTGCAGGAAAGATTCCATAGTTTCTCTTTGCCCTTACAGGAAAGATTCCATAGTTTCTCACTGATCTTGCAGTAGAGAATCCTCTCTTAGACCTAGGTGTACAATGCTCATTCTACAGATCTCTGTACTGTCCCCTCATATATTTGTACATTGTAATAAGATCGCACCTCATATTTCCAAATTGAATAACTAATGTCTGATAACCCGTCCACTGCAGTCACCCAGTTCCTTAATGACCTTGGTCGCTCTTCTCTGCACCCGCTCTAGGTCAGCTCTGTCCTTCTTATACACTGGAGCCCAATATAGTAGCCAATATTCTAAGTGTGGCCATAGTAGTGACTTGTATAGAGACAAGACTGTTTGTTTTTGTCATGTACATCTCCGCCTCTTTTAATGCATCCCACTATTTTATTTGCCTTGGCAGCAGCTACCTGGCACTGGTCACTAAAGTTGAGTTTGCTGTCCACCCATGCAACCAAGTTTTTTTAGTGAGTTTTTTACCATTTTAGCACATAATTTATCATAGTTATACATTTTTTCCTCTGACAACGTGCATGACCTGACATTTATGTACTTAACACTTCAATTGCCATTTCTCAGTCCAAGCCTCCAGCTTAAATAAGTCCTTCTGTAACAATAAATTATCCTCCTCTGTGTTGATCACCTTTCCTCTTCAAATAATGAAATTCTCTGTATTCCCCCTACAAGGTCATTAATAAATGTTAAAAAGAAAAGGGCCCAATACTGACCCCTGTTGTACCCCACTGTTAACTCTGATCCAATCCCAGTTTTTTTTTCTTTCCTTTTTAATGCTACCTCTGATTCCTGTAAGTGAATGAGAGCAGTAAACCGAAGCCTGGATCTAATCCTTTTGAGGGTTTACTAAAAATATATCCTATCTTGAGCTTAAACAGACTGTAACAACGCATCAGCGCAGGAAAAACTGATCAAACTATCAGTGCTGATGTTTTTTTTGCATTTGTGACAAGGAGGTATCGGTATCTTTATCCTCTGGCAGCGAGCAGAGGTGTTAGAAAAGTGAATGGATGAGATAAGTAGGAGAAAGTTGCGGAGCTTCTATATCTTACCGTGATCGCGCTCCTCGTCCCCATCGCTGAGTGACCGCAGGCTCCTTATTACAGGTGTAGCCGCCAGTCCTGCCGCTTTCACCAGTAGCTGCGGACCATCCATTGTGTATGGCGGCCCCCCGACTGTAGGGATCAGGAAGTGGGATTTTAACGCCTGCACACGACTTCCTGTTAGGTCTCTGATTCTTAGACTCAAGCTGGTTGCGTAGTGGGAGTCGTCTCGTACGCAGGTCTACTGGACTACTACGACCTGGCTGCATCCTCCCAGCTGCCCCCGTCCATGGGGATCTGTCCCATACTGCATGTTGGCTCCTTTTTTAAATGGAATGGTGCTGAGCTGTAATGCCACACTCAACCTGTGGTCAGGGGTGGCGCTGTTTAATCTTATGAGGCAGACTAGGGGGAAGTGCATGTCTGCTCCACCTGCAGACTTTCTCTCCCCCCCCTGTAGCTTTTAACCCCCGCGGTGCCATGGATTCCGTGTAATGCAGTGAGGAGCAATGGTGCCCGGGAGACTGTGACTACACGGGCGCAGTGTCGCCCCCTGCAGGGCTTGTGATGTCACTTGGAGCCTACAAGGTTGATTAATTATCCCTCGGCCGATTCTTGGACAGATTGCAGGTTTGTTTTTTGTTTTTTTTCTTAGCGTGCGAACGAAATATTCAGCATCTTGGCAGCGCTGCTCGGGGCGGCAGATGGCGGCACAGTCCGTGCGCCCAGGCGGGGGAGCACTCACTAATACAAGGATTAGTGCTGTTTGTGGGGGTGGGGCTCCTGATCCAACCATGCAGATATGTGGACTCTCAGGAGCACAGTATACACTATATACACTCTATAGTCTCGCTATATACTGCAGATACTCGATCTATACATTAGATTTAACCCTTTTATTTACAGTACGAGCAAATGCTTTTAAAGGGGATGTCCAGAATGGAAAAACATCTCCCTGTTGTCCGATCGAGGCCGAGCTGCAGTATCGCTCACTGCCTGTGAATGGGGGCGGCGCTGTTTTTGGAAGAAATTGGCCTTGGTTTCTCTAATCTTGGAGGCGCGAGTCCGTCCCCCAGACGTCTCGCGGGTTCCCAGATGTCGTATGTGCACGGCGGCTGCCATAAGTCTCCTCCCGGGCTGCAGTGCCATACTCCTGACATGCTGGGAGTTGTAGTGCCGCAGGTGCTATACTTCCTCCCCGGACATTGTTTCCACCTTTTTTCCTTCGCTTCTCTCCTTTTGTGTCGTTATATATTTCTGGTTTCCGCACTCTCCTCCTTTCTGTCTCTTCTCCTTCGCCTCTGACCCTTATAGAACTAAATCCCCTATTATTTACAGGTAACAAATGCCGCCAAACCGTCCGTAGGCAGCAGCCGTCCGCCAGCATCCACCAGCCACAAACCGGGCGGTGCCAACGTGAGTAATGTGCGGCCCACCGCGTCCCCTCGCACCGATCTCCATCCATCACCATCAGTGTAATAGAGGGGGCGGGCCCCTCCGCTCTGCGGTGATATGGCCGCTACCCCCAGAGGCGGTGTAACCGGGCGGATAGATGGGGGTATCTGGGGCAATGCGGACGCTCTGGATCCAGGTCTCCGCGGCTGCAGGTGGTGCCCCCTGACTCAGTATCGGCCTCTTACTCTCTCACTTTCCTCAGGTGTCTGGTTCTCCGTTCAAGTCGGCTAAAGGGGGCTTCTAGCTCTACTGAAAGGATAAGGGGGTCCGGCGTGTCCCTTCTGCATCAGGAGGATGCACCTGCCGGGATGCACGATTAGCCGCCGGTGTGCACCAGTCCTGCACATTGGACCAGGGCACTTCTCCGCAGATGTGATCCACATCGGAGACCCTCTAATTGTTGTATAATGACGATTTCTGCAAATTTGTAAGATATTTTAAACACTTTTTTATATTTGAAAGTGTTTGCATAAATCTGGAAGACCCCCCCCCCTTTAAAAGATTGTGAGCTCTGAAGGGTTAATTCTGCACTCGGCAGGTGATGTTGAGACCCCTCTGGGGTAACGCCGATATTTGGGGCTTCCTGACCTGATTCGCCCGTCGTCTTCACAGGGTTCTTCTTGGTCTTTTCTTCTTCTCTGAGATCTGTAGGTGTCTGTGATTAGACTGCTGGGCGGACAATGCCGCAGGGGCGGATGGTGACACGGCGTCACCCTGAGCCGAGCGTCACTCATCTGCTGTATGTGTCTTCCCCACAGGTTCAGATTCTGAACAAGAAGGTGGACGTGTCCAAGGTTTCATCCAAGTGCGGCTCCAAACCGACCACTAAAGCCAAGTCAGGTGAGGGAATGACTGCGGAGACTGGTGGGTGCGACGTAGGGCTGGGGACGGGCTCCTGCTTGGCTCTGCTGCATGTAGCTGGGGACGGGCTCCTGCTGGGGACGGGCTCCTGCCGCGCACGTAGCTGGGGACGGGCTCCTGCTGCACGTAGCTGGGGACGGGCTCCTGCCGCGCACGTAGCTGGGGACGGGCTCCTGCCGCGCACGTAGCTGGGGACGGGCTCCTGCCGCGCACGTAGCTGGGGACGGGCTCCTGCCGCGCACGTAGCTGGGGACGGGCTCCTGCCGCACACGTAGCTGGGGACGGGCTCCTGCCGCGCTCTGCCGCCTGTTGCTGGGCGACGGTTGCCCGCCGGTTGGGATTGGCTCCGTTGATGGAGGGCTCTGTGGTGGACAGTGATAACGAGGGGTTTGCACTGTTGCTGGACAGTAGTTATTCTTTACTGGGGGATTTGCTGGAAGTTTCCCGGGACAACGGTGGAGGGCAGGGGGGGTACGGACTATTACATGTCTTACCCGTGCACCATTTCTCCTCCTCTCTTGCAGGCGGTGGTGACACCAAATCTGACGATTCCTCAAAGAAGCTGGAGATGAAGGAGGAACCTCAGGAGAGCATAAAGGTGTGAATCTGAGACCGCGGAAGAGTGAGGTCCGGGGCCCTGTCACCCTCTTTCCTCTCCTTAAAAATAAAACCTTCATTTGCCTCCAGGAGAACGGTGCAGAACAGACGACCCCACCCCAGAATGGGGATCCAGCAGCCCCCGCAGACGACACGGCGGTGGACACTCGGGAGAACGGTGTGGCGGAGACGCTCCCCGTAGATGGCGGCAATCAAAGGGAAATCCAGAGCTTCAATTCTCTCATACCGGAGACAAGTAAGTCTGAACTCGGGCTGATAGCGGAGGACCCCCGAACTAGCCTATGGGGATGGGGGCAGCAATGGGGTCTGTCAGATTTCTGCCGCTTCCTAGTGGTTAGGCATTATACAGACCTCCGCTTGCTGTCAGTGAATAGACACATTTTCGTGCTCTCTGCCTCGGTGCGCAGTCACGTGGACCCCCTGGCCGTGGCCTCCGGTCTTTGCAGAGCCAGTCCTGTACGGACTCTGAATGCTCCACACACTGACAGGAAGCCGACATCTTGACATTGAAGTTAAACTTTTTTAGTTTTTTTCCAACTTTCTAATAATTGAAAAACAAAGATTAAAAGTTTGTATAAAGTAAAGACTCGCAGGGATTTGTGTAGCGCCCCCTAGACCCCGGCTCTGGGGTCTGCAGCAGCTACTACTGCAGTGTGTAAGTAATAGATCTGGAAGGCTCCTGTAATCTGGAATGTTCTGGATTATCAGACTGTTCTGCCACAAAGTGAGATCCGCTGCGCTTCTCTTTGCCGGATTACAGGAACTTTCCGCCGCGTTTCACCGTCTGAGATGCAAAATGCTTTTATTTTCCAGGCATCTAATGATGAATTTGTGGTGTCGTCTTCCATCTCTCTCATTGTCTGGTCTCCTCCCTGTACAACTCCCATCATCCTGTCCTCCCCACTTGTTCTCCACCCACCTCCGAAATCGTCACTGTTTCCCTGCAGATTGATGAGTCGCCCCGGCCGCCACCGGCGAGAGATGGACCACGGAGAATTCGTCTGCAACCCCCCCCCCCCGCCGCCGCCCTCATATCCATCCTACGTTCTGCACTCGCATCCCCCTCCCCCGCTCTTACTATCCATAGCGCAGCAGAGGGTTTGTGACATGGTGACCTCTCCTCAACCACCGCTACAGCCGCCATGGCGTCCGCTACGACCGGTCCATCCGCCGTTCACCTTCCACAGCAGAGTGACATCTGTAAGCCTCGGCCGGCTCGCCACCGCCCCCTGGTGTCTGGCTTCAGTGATGGCGGCTCGGGCAGCGCCCCTGTCCGGGGTTATGGTACCTGTAATATGACGGATTTATGGCAAGTTGTGGCCGGAGGAGGGGCGGTTAAGTGGTATGGTCAGCGCATCCATCACCCAGCCAGAGACCCGCTGGGGGAGGGGCGGTGATGGCGGCTGGCCCTGGTCGCCATCTTCATTACAAACCTGTGTCTATAATTTAATATTAAATGTTGGGTATATATATATGTACATGACTGGCGCCACGCGGGCGCGTCCGTAACCCTAGAAGCTCCGCCGCCCCCGTGGACGTCTTGCACCCGCCGCTTCTGACGCTTTCTCATCGCTAGAAATTCTTCACATATCGAAGTCGCGGTATTTTTTCTTCTTTTTTTTTCTTAGGTTTATATTTAATATTATTGAGTCGTAAGAAGCCGCCGGAAAGTTCAGTACGTGATTAAGGGGGCGGAATATTAAAGGGTCTTCCGGAAATGTGCGATCGGAAAGGATTGGGAAGGGTCAGGGCCGCGGTCGCTGTTGGGTTCGGGAATGTCGGCCATATTGTTTTAGAAGCGAGGGAAGTTGGGGGGGCACGTTCTCACCGAAGCCCCCCCGAGAGAAAAGACTAGGACAATGCTATATCTGAAGTTTTTTTTTGGGGGGGGGGAATGTTTTGACTTTTTTCTTTCCCCCTTTTTGTACTATTTGTGGTTTGAACTAACATTTTACGTGCTGTGACGACACTAAAGGACTGACGTGTAAATAATTTATTCTGGGGGGTGGGTGGGTGGGCGAGACCTTAGGTAACCGGGGGGGCCGCACCCCGACACCTGGACCTACACCGTTCTTATTGCACTTGTATTTTTATATATAAATATAATAAATTTTCTTGCATGATTTCTAATAAAATGACATTAAAATGTGACAAAATTGCAGTGGTGTCTGGACGTCTTTAACTCTTTGCTTTCTGCGCTGGACTCTTCAGGATGACACACAAATGGTCGGTCCTGTGTGCCCCTCCCCCACACCCTATATCCCACGTCTGCCTCCCCCCATGGCTGTCATACCGCATGCATTCAGTTGTCACTTCCGGGATCTTTAGGATACTTCAGCTTCTTAAACTTTTAGGTCTGGACTCCTCACAGCTGGATTTCCTGCATAGTGTTGCAGTCCTGTCATTTATTATAGAGATTATTGCCCTAATAGACTGGAGATGGGGGCTTAGATTCTCGCCTCCTGAATTTGCTGCATCTCGGGTAATTTTTCTGTAGCGTCTGCTATATAGTAGACTGCCTCCGCTGTAAGCACAGGAAGAAGGGGCAGAAAGGAAGTTGGTAATTGCCCGCAGTGGGGGGGGGGGGGGGGGGCACAAGGTGCAGCAAACTGGATGGACTGAGTTATTTTATGGTGTGTCCCTTTTTAAGATGCTCCCATATATGTGGTCTTTCCTGTTGTCCCTACCTTTTCTGTGTTGGTATCTTCCAGATTTGTCCACCCTCCCCCCCGCTTGACCTCATGGTATTTACCAGTCTATAACACGGCCATTTATTTCTTATCCTGAAATCTTCACGCCCTCGGCGGGTGACGGCAGTGGGGCGTGCGTGGGCTCCGGCCTGTAGGGTGGCACTGCAATTTTGTCCATATCTTTTATTTATTTATTTTTTCTTTGTTAGAACCTTCTAATAGATAGATAGGATCCTTGTTTGAGTATTTCCCTTTAAATTGGGGTGTCCTACCTGGTGTTTATCTACTTCCGGGACAGCTGGGTAACCACAAATATGGCCCGGTGACCTCGCGGCGGGCCCGGTGACCTCGCGGCGGGCCCGGTGACCTCGCGGCGGGCCCGGTGACCTCGCTGCTTGCTTTTTTCCTGGACTCTTTTACTATTAAGTGTATGTTTGTGCTGGCTGATGGCGGCCATATTGGTACACCCAGCTTTCCCAAGTAGAGATGCAACATGTAAATTTCGTCCTAGCGATGTGCGTGTTCTGTGTGACGGTGATATCGTTCCTTGTGTTTTCGGGGGTCCTGCACATATCTGCTCTGGTGAAGGCGGTCACATTTAACCATGTGTGGGCTCACTGTATAGTCGCTCCCTGTTGGGGTGAGTAGTGGCCGATCGTGGTGATTTTTGCTCACTAAGTGCCAAAAGGAACAAACTGAGGTCTAGACCGAGGACCCTGCAATGTAAAACACCCCAAATTTACAGGAGGGATCTGTAATCGTCCATAATTTGGGGGGAATTGGGGAAATTCCTGATTGTGTTTTGTTTTTTTTTATATTGACTTGTATTATTGTTCTCTAGTCACACCCAGAGCTGCAGCCACTTTTTTTAATGAGCGGGTTCATCTTGGTGAATAGAGGAGATATTGTAATGCACCGCGGTCTGGTGTCGTTTATTTTAGCCCCTGGGAGTATGGGGTTAGGGGGGGACGTATTGAGATCATGTATCTGGAGAGCTACGACAGTGAAAGCAGCTCTAGTTGTGACTGGAGAACAAGACGTAAATGATGCTATTGTCAGGTCTCCAGCCATCACGGCTCCACGTATCTGTATTCTCAGAGCTTCGCTGCGGCTCCTTCTGTCTCTGTAGGGCGACGAGCACTTTATCAGGACTTCTCCGGACCCTCGCTGATATTTATGATCGGGGGCTGTACTTGGAATCAACCATTTCAAGCAAGGCCCCCCCGTCGTCTGTAGCCCCTTGCTCTGCATTAATGGCTGATCGGGTAGCCCACAAGGTGTGCCCCCTGTGGCCAGGAGCTGGGTGGTCTGCAGGAGCGGAGGGTCCGGTCTCGTGTGGACAGGACTGTGACTGAATGTCTGACATGCTGCTGATAGGAAGCCGCCATCGTGGCTTCTGACTGTTCTGCGCCGGCTCCTCCCTTCTATACTGATAGCAATATTATCTGCTCCACATCCTGGAACTTTCTATTGTACAAGGTTGAAATAAAAGCTTCTAGATGTGAAACGCTTCTGTGTCCGACTCTTCTGTTCAGATCCGCCCCCTAGTGGTGGCAGGTAGTTGTTTACAAGGAGGATGATTCTACTCTGTGTGCATGGCGTTCAGCAGGCGGCGCCCACAGCACCCCGCTACAAGGGCCGGCAGGCGGCGCCCACAACACCCCGCTACAAGGGCCGGCAGGCGGCGCCCACAACACCCCGCTACAAGGGCCGGCAGGCGGCGCCCACAACACCCCGCTACAAGGGCCGGCAGGCGGCGCCCACAACACCCCGCTACAAGGGCCGGCAGGCGGCGCCCACAACACCCCGCTACAAGGGCCGGCAGGCGGCGCCCACAACACCCCGCTACAAGGGCCGGTGATAAGGTTGAATCGCTCCCATGTGCATGATTTGCGACTGTTTGACAGCTTTATTACATGTGAGGAATGTCTAACAGTCACAAATCATGCACACGGGAGCGATTCAACCATATCACCGAGCAGCTGTAAATACTCTGAGCTCGGCCCGAGCATACTCGGACAGAACATACTCGCTCAACACTAGTTCTTACAATTGTATTTGTGCGCACGATCAGTATTTGCGTGCAAAAGTTTCTGTAGCGTTTCTGCACCTCTTGGCATCAAAAACGCTGCGGAAATTCCACACGTTTATATCTTTTGTGTGTTTTTCCCAATAGTTTGTATAGGAAAAACCGCTGGCAAATCCGCACAAAGAATGGACCTGCTGCATATTTAAATTCACATGAAATCCAGTCAGGACTATTCCTGCTCATGTGCAAAGATCTTCCAAATTCTCATAGGAAATACTGGGATAAGGATTACAATGCGTTTTTGGACCATTTTTGCACGGAAAAACACCCAGTGTGCACACAGCCTTAGAGGGAAAGGATATATAATCTGCAAGTCCTTAATAGAAACCTGCAGAGGGACTTACATTTTTGGTAACTGTCACTTAAGTCATTACAGGGGCAAGAGTTTGCTGGTGATTAACCCCCCAACATGGCTACAGCTTTATTCCCACTGTGGGTCGTGTGACACTAGGAATCTTACAGACCAGAGGGGGTGGGCAGTTTTCTAAAGGGGCCAGATGGACTGTGACTATTGTGGAGGCTGAAACTAATTCTATGCAATATTAATATAATTAAATAAACCCCTTAATATTGAAACTAAAATATACTGACACCCTATATAGAGTGTGAGCCCCCACACAACACCGGTCCTGTCTCTCTGCTCCAGTCTTTGCCGTGGGCACTGAGGGTCCGCACAGCAGATGCAATGTAGCGCCGTCATCTTGTCTATGAATGATGGAACAATGAGCCTGAGCCTTCCTCCTCCTCCTCCACCATTATATACACTGCTATTTGCACCCTAAGGATGCAGATAGTGACCCCAGGTGGGGTCCGGCGGCAGGAGCGGCCATGGTTTTCTGCCCTTCGACTGTCTTGGTCCACACGCTGGAGAATCTATAACAGACCTGGGCAAGTTTATTACACCATCCAAAATCTGAGGAGCTGCGACCAGTGGATTTTATAACTTTCCTAGCAGGCGGTGCCCCCCAGCCTTACATCACACTAAATATCAGATGGACGCTGCTGGGAGAATAATGTTCCCATAACCTGCTTCGCTCGTTGCAGCGCCCGCTCCGGCCCTTTGATACAGATCGTGGAGTTTATAGCATAAATGTCAGTGTTCCCAGAAGCAGCCCCCCAACATGGTCTTTTCTAAGCCTGGACCTTCAACCTCAGCAAGCCCACCTGTAACCGCAGCATGATCAATAGACGGACTGAGGGTCATCATGCCCATTGTCTCACATGATTGGGGGGGGGGGGGCGGTCGCCACATTTCACTGAATGTCCCTCGTTACAATGTAGACAAGGAGCGAGATTAATCTTGGCACCTGCGGCGCACAGGATTGTAACAAACCCTCAGCTCTGTTCTGAATGTTTCAGCCCGCAGAGAGATTCGATTTTATTTTGATTCTTTTATCATTTATTAGAAAGTTGCAGAACTTTTGTTTTATAGAATTTTCAAATAATTTGTCACCGTTTTCTCCAGCAACAAAGTATCACAAAACGCTTTTTAATATGGAATCTTCTGAAGAAACAGGAGGTGCAAAACAAAGAGACACGACCAACCAGGCCCTGTGTGCGAATAAATAACCCCCTGCCTAAAACGCAGAGCAGGAAAGGAATCCTCATTGCGTATCCCTGCCGCCACGACAGGAGCAAAATAACCGTCCGCAAAAAAAAAAAAAAAGAAGCCGCCTCATTCCTCAGCAAAGGCCGCCGGTTGCTCCGTGAAGCAGTAGGCCGTGCTGGTCAGCAGCTCCGTCAGGATGGTCAGCAGCTGCGTGTACTGCGCCTCCTCCTGGGGGGACGGCGGGGGGAGCTGATCCTGCAGGTTCCTCTCCACCATCTGGGACAAGGCCTGGCGCAGGTCAGCGAGGAGGGCGATGGTGCGGGGGTCGCTCTCCAGCTTCAGGAGGTTCGTGTCCGAAAGGGAAACCATCATCTGCTCCCCATTATCTGCAAGAGGAAAGATCATAAGAAAAAGACCGATCCAACACCGCAGCCCAGGGGCACGAGCCCAAATATACGACAGAAGAACTTTACTATCCGGCTTGTTTAAACAAAACAATAACAAAACAGCCCACCGTTTTACGTGCACAGCTCCTGTGAAGAGTAATGTGGTGTATAAGCAGTAGGTCAGCAGACAGTAAGACGAGGTAGATCAGAGTCTGACTGTTGGATCAATCGCACCCACTGAATAGTTGGGAACACGAGAGCTGTAGACATAATAATAGGCCCCACCGCAGCAAATGGAGCGGCAAAATACGACCTAGCCCGGCTCAGGGGCGGCTTCATCTTCGGAAAGTTAAAGGGGGTTAATCCGGCAGCGTACAGAGCCGTGCCAGTGACAGCACTGCTGCCGAAACGCGTAGATCATCGTCACATCACTGAGATACGGAAATGAGCCACTCCGGCCATCAGAAACTCTGTACATCACCATCTGTCAATCACCTGCTTTACTTAACCCCTTCACCACCATTATGTATAGTCATCGGCCTTATCCCTGCCTTTGATGCGGGCTCACACACCACAAGCAGCGTTTAACCCCTTCATGACTGGAGCATTTTCCATTTTTTTTGCTCTCCTTCTTTCCAGAGCCAGAACTTTATTTTTGGACGCCTCAACATTGCAATAAAATGCAATAACGGGCGATCAAAAACATCGGATCTACCCTAAAATGGTATCAATAAAAACAATCGGCTCTGCGCGCAAAAAATAAGCCCTCACCCGGTGCCAGATCCCGAAGAATGGAGACGCTACGGATCTTGGAAAAGGCGCTTTTTTTTTACACTTTTTTCTTGCTTCAATAGTCTCCATAGGAGACTAGAAGCAGCAACTGTCCGATTACCTCTATGTAGTAGAAATGCTCATGTGCTACGAGCGCCGACCACTAGGTGGCGCTCATAGCAATCTTTACATGACAACCACAGGGGTCTGCTGCAGACCCCAGGTTGTCATGCCCACACATCGGTGACCCGCGATCATGTGACGGGGTCACCGATGGGCAGGGCCTAGGACACGCTTCCCGGAAGCGCGAGTTAAATGCTGCTGTCAGAGAGTGACAGCGGTATTTAACTGGTTAACAGCCGCGGGTGGATCCGCGATTCCACCCACGGCTGTTGCGAGCACATGTCAGCTGTAAGAATCAGATGACATGCTCCCAAGTTCAGTGCGGGCTCAGCGCCGGAGCCCGCGCTGAACAGAGGGTGCCGACGTGGTGCATATTATTACTGACCACGTCGGAAAGGGGTTAAACACACGCAGACAGGAAGCACGTCATTGATCCAACCCATCGGCGCCACTGTCCTGTGATCATGGGGTGCCAAGGGATTATCATGACAGCCAGGGGTCTACTGAAGACCACCGCGACTACCATCACGATCGCCTATAAACGTCGGCTTGTGGCAGACGTTCATAGATCGTGATCTTCTCTATACACAGCCATGCTGAGGCACTGCTGTATATCTATATATATATATATCTATATCGCACGGGTGATCGCAGCTTCAAATCTAAGGGCAGTATAAAATACAGTAAAAAAAAAGTCTTAAAAAAAAAATGTAAATTGGAAAGGAAAAAAATAAACAGTGTGCAAATCAATCCCCTTTTGCCCCCCCCCCCCCAAAAAAAAAATCTTTGCTATCGCTGCGTTCCAGAGTCACCCTAGTATTATGTGGCACAATGATGGGTAACGAGGCCCCATTGCTGAATAAGGACAGACAGGTAAATGGGAGTCCCCCCTCGGACAGACCTGAAGCACTTGGGCATTGCATGGTCGCACGCTCATTTAAGAAGGTAATGCCACAATTCCCCAGCAGGAGGCGCCCCCAGTCGATCTCTGCAGCATCTTCATTGTGCCTCCATCAGTACTCACCTCTCACATTCACTGAGCTGTTGGTCATCAAGAAAACTGCCAGAGGGTGAACCATGGAGCTGTCCCGTACAAACACCGCACCGGACGACTTTACGGCCTGGAAGTAGGTAAGCCACGGCATGGAGAAATCCTTCACCTCCCTGAAAAGCAGAGCGTAATGAGTAACGGACAAATATACAGAAGGTGCTGCAAACACTACAACTCCCAGAATGTCCTGTTCTCAGGCAGTCACCTGTTCACGGTGCTCTTGTGCAGGAGAACGGGTCCAGATTTGGTCTTATAGTAGAGGCTATTGGGCCGGAACTTCCCACGGATCACATACCCACGTGTCACCTACGGAGGAAACATGATATGATAGAGGGTGGGGGATTTACGGACCCCTATTCTATGTATCTCCACCTGCTTCTGCCTTATATAGTCACCTGTATAAGTTTGGGGTACAGTCCCGCCAGGAGCACCCCTTTCACCAGCTCATCCTGGTCACTCAGCTGGTTGCACAGGGCGTATCTGTTCGTGCATTCATTAGCTTCGTTTACCAGGGAAGCGTCTTCCACATTGGAGGAAAACTGTGTGACGAGGCCTGGAGGGCACAGATCAGGGGTCAGCATTGGGCCATCCTTGCTGCTTTGTTAACCTTTAGGACAAGGCTCACCTTGGATGAAGCGCAAGGCAGATTTGGAGAGAAGGTTATCCTCTAGGAAATCGTCCCGATAGGCGCCACTTCCCCCACTGAGAACCTCTTTCCAAGCCTTGTAAACTCGGGTGAACACCAGGTGGTCACTACACGACTGCCCACTGAACATAGTCTTCACCTGGACACAAACTACATGTAAGAGACCCATAACATAGGAAACCTCAATGAAGGAGGAACGGGGGGGGGGAAGGTTAGGCAGAGCTACAAAATTGGAAACCCCCCATCGGCCTTCCCGCCGGTAGTTTATGGTGATGGATGTTGGATCATTAATAAATGGCTATTACTGGTTTGTTTTACACGGGGCACTGCCAGATGGTGTTGTCGCCACCTAGCGGTGGAAATGGGAACTGCTGCACACAAACAGCCTGCGCGTCCTCTCGTCCGTCTCACCTTGTTCACCTCCGTCCTGTTCATTACTCCACCCTGAAACGGGTCCTTGGTCAGACAGGCCACAATCACCAGCAGCGGGTGCAGGCAGCGGAATATAGAGGCCAGGACGATGGCCTTAGCGAGGCTGGGGTCCGTTGAGATACTGGCTACTCGCTGGCCTAATAACGTCAGCCCTTCTTTTTCATCCAGGACCCCTGAAGAAGAAACCATTAGTTAACTTGTCAGGTCACTGAGTGGAGAGGGTGTGAGATTCAAGTTACAAACTTTCCTGCCCCTGAATCACACCACCCCTCCATGCTTTACACTGCAGCACTGCTCTCTTAGAACTCAGCTATGACCAGTGACTCATTAGCTTTTCTGCATCGACTATAAGACTCATGTAACCTGGAATCTTTCTACTGTCCCGGCAATGACTCCGGCTGCTACCCTGACTATTCTCCATGCTTTACAGTGCAGCTCTGCTTGTTCCTATCCGCTATTTTATAATGCCAAGTAACTGGAGATTAGTTAAATTGTTGCATATAGACCCAAAAAAAAAAAAAAAAGGACCTAAATAAGAGACGAGGCCCCTTAAGGAGTAGGTTGGGCTGAAAATTTTAAAGGACACCACCAACTTTTGTACTGAAAAGTGGGGAAAAATTCCAAGTGCGTGCGTTTAGTGGCCGCAGCAGAACTGGTAAAAGGCTTTTGTTTAATGACGGTTTTGCATTGTGAGTTCAGCTCCTGAGCCCAATCCACGACGTATCAGAACATCAGGGCGGACGGGGGGGGTGAAGAGCGCAGGACACCAGAACGAGGGTATAAAGGGGTATAAAGGGTAATTTTCCCGACACCACACTATAAATCCAGCCGCTTCCTATAGGGATAATCGGCCACTTACTGATCTCCTGCAGGAAGCGCACGGCGTCCATGATGGCGCAGCGGTCCGGACTCTCCAGGGCCTGAGACAGGAACTCTACGGCCTGAAATAAAAGCAAACGCCAAATTAAAAAATCCCATTCCCAGGGTCGACGAGACGTATTGGGCTGGGTCTCATCTCACCGTCATTTCCGGGGTGTGAATCTTGGCCTGGACCACCAGGTTCTCCAATGGAGTCCGCAGAATCTCCGCCACCTGGAAGGTGGGCATGTCCTGGTGCTGCTGGTGGGTGAACAGATGGTAGGAGAATCCTGGTTGGCAGCGTCCGGCCCGGCCACGTCTCTGGGTCACGTTGGATTTGGACACCCATGTGGTCTCCAGGCACGAGACCTACAGAAGACGGCAGCAGCTCAATGGTAATTGCCTATAGATCAATGTCGATATGTGGCATCTGACTATGTGAATCTGCTCCGTAACATCCAAAACTACAACTCCTAGAGTGCCCGAAGATGGGAGTTGTAGTTTTACACCTGCTATTGATAGTGTTTTGCTTGCAATACCAGGCCAGGCCACATGGAGCGCTGTTAGAAGAAAAGCAGATGCAGTAGCCGCCTAGTGGTAGAGCGTATTACTGCAGTTTACATGCGGATGTTAGACAGGGAATACATGAAGACTACCCCATGTTTTGCCCCCCCATCACTGGGCTGTACACTGCCGCCCCTAGGAGCCCCTACATTGGCCTCCGGGTGTCCGGACCCGGCAGATACCCACGACTTACCTTTGTCCGGAGGTCGTACCGCTGTTCCTTGTGCATCCCAGTGTCGACCACATGTACAATGTCATCGATGGTGACCGATGTTTCTGCGATGTTTGTAGCGAGGACGATTTTACGGACGCCGGGAGGAGGGCGATCGAAAATGGCCTGCTGGTTCGACAAGGGGATGTTGGAGTGAACTGTGGGGGGAGAAACGAAAGAGAAAGTTTTCAAACTGCAGAGAATATAGAAGCGTAAACTAAGGGTGTGGGATCTACTTCAAAGTTTTGCAAAATAAAAAAAAAGTTGCAAGAGTTCTATACTGTAACTCTACTCCCGTTTTGTGTATACAGCTCCCATACAGAGCTATGCCTTGCAGCCATTTGGAAACAACGTCAAAATCCCCCATA
Source organism: Phyllobates terribilis (assembly GCF_046119375.1). Lineage (NCBI taxonomy): Eukaryota > Metazoa > Chordata > Amphibia > Anura > Dendrobatidae > Phyllobates > Phyllobates terribilis. Next base: position 2,517,019 of record NW_027362764.1, on the reverse strand, counting down.
TATCAATCAAAGTTCTGCAGAGCATTACTCCCAGCGTCCACACACCTGGTAGGATGAGGTGTTGGCCGTTCCTATGAACCAGTCGCTCCTGCAGAATCTCTTGAACGCGGCGGATTTCCTGCCAACCAGGAAGGAAGCAGAGAATTCCCCCTACAAGAAAATACCCGTGAAATGTGGGATCACATGGCACAAATTAAATGCAAAATAAGTCATGGTGGCACCAAGTCCTTCGCGGCTGCGCTCCCCTTTGACATGATTGTTACCAAAAATACCAAGACCGATAAACGCTAGACGCACCCTCCCTCTAACAAGGTGGTGGGCAAAGACCCCAAAAGTCTTTGAATGGTCAAAAGGGTTCACTAAGACCCTATTAGCAATTGCAGGCGTCCTCCAGTTCAAGAGCAAATTTTGCAGTTTAATGGGGGAAGTCTGCAATAGATAAAGTCTGCTCCATCTGTAAAGTCAGAACCCTGTAAAGTCAAGACCCCTCACCTGGGGGGCCGTGCTTGTCGATGTGAAGGACGACGTCGCTGATCAGATCCAGGTCCGGGACGCAATCCTCAGCTGTCTGAAAACAAAGAAGAGAGAAACTGAGCGTGGGGGGCATCCGCGTTCGTCACCTATCCAAGGGCACGATCATGGTGTTTTTCCTTCACTCATCTTAAATGGGGCCAGTTTTAGGCATTGTTTCATATAGGTCAGCATTGTAATGAATCCATCCCCCAATCAGCATCGGGGGGATTCAAACAATCGTGATCAGAGTTTCCTCCGTTCCCGGCTGCCGTCAATCACAGCCGTCCTGCAGCCGGGTATACACAGTGATCATATGTTTGCTGGATCACAAGTTAAGGGGTTAATATGAGGGTGCGGTGCCGGGTGCGTTTTATGGTGACGCATCATCCAGCACGCAGAGATCTCATCCATGGTGAGACATGTAAACACTTCCTGACGCAGCGGACTCCTGTCGTCAGAGGTCGTGACCTTACCTGCGGTTTCTGGTGAGATTTCCTCCCCAGCATGGGTAAGATTTCCTCCAGATAGTGCCCCTCCACAGGGTACATAAATCCCGGGACCCTCACAATCGGGCAGTCTCCAAAGTAGCGCGAGATGCGCTGGTTGTCGCCGGTGGCGCTCATCAGGATGACCTTGATGCCTGGGTTCACGTCTAGGACCTGCTTGAGGAGGATCAGGAGGAAGTCGGTGTTCACGTCCCGCTCGTGCACCTCGTCCACCACCACGTGGCTCACCCCCTCCAGCCCGGGGTTCGTCTGCAGCTTCTTCAGCAACACTCCGACCGTGCAGAAGAGGAGGGCGCCCCCACGTGGCGGCAGATTGCTCTCCAGTCTGACCTGATAGCCCACGTTACGCCGAAGTCTGGGCCCTAATTCTTGGCCCACGCGGTGAGCCACGGATACGGCGCTGATCCTGCGAGGCTGGGTGATCAGCAGGTTACAGTGGGCCCCGTGGCCGCTCACAATGGCGTCCTCCAATATGTAGCGCGGGATGCGGGTGGTTTTGCCACATCCAGTGTCTCCAGCGATCACCACCACCTGATGGCTTTTAATGGCGGCCAGGATGAGCTCCCGGTGCTGGTCCGCAGGCAGACCCTGCAGAGCGACGCTGCTGTCCCACCTTTCCTCCAGTGAGCAGCTGATATAGGAAGCTTCTGCCTCGGATATCGGGGTGTACGGGCGGCCTGTGATCGGATCAGAGAATGGAGAGGACATACAGGACTCATCCGACGCCTCCATGTAAGCCTCATCGTCTTCTTCTCGGAAACGTGATCCGGTCACCGGCGCTAAGGGAAACTGAGAGACGGGAAATTCAGCGTAAATCACCCTAAAATAATGAGCAACTTGTCCTCTACTCCAGTCACAGGTACCAGAGAGCAGAGGATTACAGGGGCCCAGCTGCAGAGTAAAGGCAGCCAGGAAAATTGTGAATGCAGCTCTGGATGTGAGCAGAGGATGACAGATATTCCATAGTCTACATGGCACCATCTGTATTTTGTGGGGGCTGTGACAGGTAATGCACCCCCCCATCCCCATACTGGACCTTACCTGGCTGAAATATTCCTCCATCCTCTTCAGCAGATGCTCGGGGACCTGGAACCTCTTTGCTTGTTTCTGCTGTTCCTGAAATTTCTGCACTGATGTCTTATTGTACATTACGTTAGTCAGGGGGCGATTCTGGGGGTCCAGGAGGCCCAGATCCTAAAAATAAGATGTAAGCGGGTGGAATAAATCAGCGTCAGATGGAGGCGTTATATCTACAGATGCGTCAAATATCATACACCTTAATAAATGTGCTGCAGATCCAAGCAAAACGGACTACAAAAAGAGTTCCTGCAAGGATCATTTCCACCGCTTGTGCTCGCTCTGGGGTCACCATAGAGGCATCACCTTCCCCTAAATTGCTCATATTGGAGGGGTTGTCCGGTGCCGCTCAGGTCCACATCAGAAGAGGAGCAGTGCCATCCTGCCTCCACGTCCCTGCCGGGCCGCAGTATGATCGGCACGTGTCCTAGACTAATGGGCCAGCAATGTAGATAAACCAAGTGACCTGAGCTCCGCACCTCCCGATGCAGAAGTGAGCCGAAGCTGTACATCCCCTTTAAGGCTGTGATCTCAGATTGATTCCTATGTAAGATGAGAACGTTAGGGCAAAGCCGATATGTGCAGGATCCATTCTGTGTGGATCTCTGTTCTCCTTGGGAATAAGAGGCTTTTACCCATTGATAAGTGGCGTCCTATAGTGCCATTTATAAATATCCAATCCCCTCTCCGTGCTGCACAATCTCCAACCTTCAGCTTTTGGCAGGCGAGGGCGGCAGCTTTCCTCTCCGCTTCAACCTGACGCTGACTGCTTGCAACAAAGGCCATGGGTTGGGGCCACTGGAGGGTCAGACGGCACGTCTTCATCCTTCCTCCAATGTGCTGATAATGTATGAAATTCTGAGAGAGAGAAAGATTGTTATAATACACACGGAGGCAGGAATGGGGGTCCGGGAGTCACATGACACCCAGTGCTGCACGGCGGTCTCCTCACATCAAAAGGACAATACTACGGATATCAGGCAGAAAAGGCTTTAATCTGAATTGTCTGTGAACCCATTAGTATCTACCCACAGCACAGAGATCTCCAACTGCTGTGGCACTACAACTCCCAGCACGCAGCTGGAGAGCCGCAGGATCGAAGGCAACAAGTGACCTACCGAACTGGCAGAGACGGATGTGGCCACCTGGATGACGGAGGAGAGCAGGTGTTTGGGATTGGAGAAGACACGCAGAGCACTCGTAGCTTCAGCATCTTCACCAGCCAAATCCATGGAGGCGACCCTGAAGAGGAAAAAGGGATTTACGCGAGTAGTCACTGACTAACAGGAGTGGCCAGAAGCCGGACGGTTATTGGGTGGACTGTCCCTGCCACGTAGAGATATGGGGGGGCGCCACTGCAGCTTTGGGGGCACTTGTAACCTGCACTAGGTAAGTGACGGACAGACCTGGACTCCCGGCTGTGGATCCTGCTCCGCGTCCGTGACGAAACAGGGGCCATAGCCAGACTTTCCTCCAGATTTCCTTTCCCAACTAGATGACCTGAATGCAACAAGCCAAGATCCTGCAAAGAGAAGCCCAGAATAAGTCCTGAAATCGTCCTTTATTGTAAAGCTGTTGCAATTAGTAGTCGGCCGGTGGAGGAGGAGGAGGGTGATATATTTCTGCCTGTAGATCAGTGTAATGTTAAACTCGCGTTGTGACAAGTTACTGAGTATTGGCAGCATTCTCAGAATGACCACCAGAGGGCGATGTCACAGTGCTAGGAGCTCCTTCTCCCAATCACCACTAGATGGCAGCGTACTGAGCAACAATTGTTACATTGCAACAAATTCACCTGCAGTATCTTACACGCCCGAGCCGCCGCCTGCCGCTCTGCATCCACCTTCTTAGGTCCGTAACCTTCTACTTCTATGAGTTTTGGCCATTTTAGACGAAGGAGAACTCTCTAGAAAAAGCAAGAGATAACAGGGGTAAAGAAATAATAACTGCAAAGATCCTTAGAGGGGTATTCCGGTAATAAGAAATCACCTAACCAGAAGGAGGATCTGACCACTGTCCTATATTATATCCCAGAGCAGCACTCACTGTGTACATACATTACATTCTTATTCTGCACTGATCCCGAGTTACATCCTGTATTATACTCCAGAGCTGCACTCACTATTCTGCTGGTGCAGTCACTGTGTACATACATTACATTCTTATCCTGCACTGATCCCGAGTTACATCCTGTATTATACTCCAGAGCTGCACTCACTATTCTGCTCGTGCAGTCACTGTGTACATACATTACATTACTGATCCTGAGTTACATCCTGTATTATACTCCAGAGCTGCACTCACTATTCTGCTGGTGCAGTCACTGTGTACATACATTACATTACTGATCCTGAGTTACCTCCTGTATTATACTCCAGAGCTGCACTCACTATTCTGCTGGTGCAGTCACTGTGTACATACATTACATTACTGATCCCGAGTTACATCCTGTATTATACTCCAGAGCTGCACTCACTATTCTGCTGGTGCAGTCACTGTGTACATACATTACATTACTGATCCCGAGTTACCTCCTGTATTATACTCCAGAGCTGCACTCACTATTCTGCTCGTGCAGTCACTGTGTACATACATTACATTACTGATCCCGAGTTACATCCTGTATTATACTCCAGAGCTGCACTCACTATTCTGCTGGTGCAGTCACTGTGTACATACATTACATTACTGATCCTGAGTTACCTCCTGTATTATACTCCAGAGCTGCACTCACTATTCTGCTGGTGCGGCCACTGTGTACATACATTACTTATATCTGTTTGCGGTCAGTGAACGCTGTTTATATTCAGAGGTTGCACCCTGTTCAGACCTGACACTTCTTAGTAATATTTCCCAGTCACTGAAGGCCAGCCGAGACACTGACAGCAGTGAGGACAGATACTAATTCCACTGGAAAGTCACAAAGCTTCTTCTTTGACTTCCAGACTAGGAGCGCCCTGTAATGACAAGAGGTGCTGCAGCAGCTGTGTGCTCACGTTGTGTCTGCCGCCGCCGCTGTGCGTGTAGCTCATCTTGTCGCGGAGCTGGGACGTCCGCAGCGCCCGGCTGATGGCGCAGTGCAGCAGGTTCTTCGGAGCCGGGAATTGTTTTAGAAGATTTGTATCTAGAGGAAGCAGACGAGGCGTCACGAGCTTTCTTCTTACTTGCAAAATTTTCTTTTACAGGTTTAATAACAATAAAAAGTGATCACAATAATAAAAAACACACAACACGGAGCGGGGGCCGGACAGGGACCGCAGCAAACCACAGAGGGGGCCGGACAGGGACCGCAGCAAACCACAGAGGGGGCCGGACAGGGACCGCAGCAAACCACAGAGGGGGCCGGACAGGGACCGCAGCAAACCACAGAGGGGGCCGGACAGGGACCGCAGCAAACCACAGAGGGGGCCGGACAGGGACCGCAGCAAACCACAGAGGGGGCCGGACAGGGACCGCAGCAAACCACAGAGGGGGCCGGACAGGGACCGCAGCAAACCACAGAGGGGGCCGGACAGGGACCGCAGCAAACCACAGAGGGGGCCGGACAGGGACCGCAGCAAACCACAGAGGGGGCCGGACAGGGACCGCAGCAAACCACAGAGGGGGCCGGACAGGGACCGCAGCAAACCACAGAGGGGGCCGGACAGGGACCGCAGCAAACCACAGAGGGGGCCGGACAGGGACCGCAGCAAACCACAGAGGGGGCCGGACAGGGACCGCAGCAAACCACAGAGGGGGCCGGACAGGGACCGCAGCAAACCACAGAGGGGGCCGGACAGGGACCGCAGCAAACCACAGAGGGGGCCGGACAGGGACCGCAGCAAACCACAGAGGGGGCCGGACAGGGACCGCAGCAAACCACAGAGGGGGCCGGACAGGGACCGCAGCAAACCACAGAGGGGGCACGAAAATGGGCACCGAAGGGCGTTATCAAAAGGGTTAAATACCCTTGCTCGCGGGGAGGGGGGGTACCGCCGTCGCTCGCTTGGGGGGAGGGGGGGTAGCGCCGTCGCTCGCTTGGGGGGAGGGGGGGTAGCGCCGTCGCTCGCTTGGGGGGAGGGGGGGTAGCGCCGTCGCTCGCTTGGGGGGGAGGGGGGGTACCGCCGTCGCTCGCTTGGGGGGGAGGGGGGGTACCGCCGTCGCTCGCTTGGGGGGGGAGGGGGGGTACCGCCGTCGCTCGCTGGGGGGGGGAGGGGGGGTACCGCCGTCGCTCGCTTGGGGGGGGGGTACCGCCGTCGCTCGCTTGGGGGGGGGGTACCGCCGTCGCTCGCTTGGGGGGGAGGGGCGGTACCGCCGTCGCTCGCTTGGGGGGAGGGGGGTACCGCCGTCGCTCGCTTGGGGGGAGGGGGGGTACCGCCGTCGCTCGCTTGGGGGGAGGGGGGGTACCGCCGTCGCTCGCTTGGGGGGAGGGGGGGGTACCGCCGTCGCTCGCTTGGGGGGAGGGGGGTACCGCCATCGCTCGCTTGGGGGGAGGGGGGGTACCGCCGTCGCTCGCTTGGGGGGAGGGGGGTGTTGTGGGGAAGGGGAGGATACCGCCGTCGCTCACTTGGGGGGGGGGGGAAATCACCGTCGCTCGCTTGGGGAGAGTGGGTAAAGGGGGGGGGGATCACCATTGCTCGCTGGGGATGGGGAAATCACTGTCGCTCGCTTGGGGATGGGGGGGTATCACCATCGCTTACTTGGGGGGGGGGGGGAAATCGCTGGTGCTCGCTGGGGGGGGTAAGGGGGGTACCGCTGGCACTCACTTGGGGGGGGGGGGAGTGGGGAAGGGGGGTACCGCTGGCACTCGCTTGGGGGGGGGGGGGAGTGGGGAAGGGGGGTACCGCTGGCACTCGCTTGGGGGGGGGGGGGGGGAGTGGGGAAGGGGGGTACCGCTGGCACTCGCTTGGGGGGGGGGGGGGGAGTGGGGAAGGGGGGTACCGCTGGCACTCGCTTGGGGGGGGGGTCTCTCCACAGTCTGCGGATTTGATGTGATCCAGCTGACCACAGGACTCGGTGGGGGGGGGGGGGGGGGGGGTCTGTATTGCTGTTCTGTATGTGAGGAGAGCTGACATCACAGCAGGACCCTCACAGCCCCCTATCTGTGGTGAGAGCAGTGGCTCCTGGTCATTTAACCCTTTGATGCCGTTTCGCAGATCACTTTCGCTGTTCTCGCCCCTGGAGCTGCTTTGTATTTTATTATTGTGATTTTTTTTCTTTTTGTTATTAAAACCTGTAAAAAAAAAAAAAAAAAGAAAATGTTGCAAATAAGAAACAACTTCAGCGTCACAAAGGGTTAATGGCAGGAGCCCGAGCACAAGAGCTGACACTCTACAGGACATAACGGGGCAGCGGACGGAGGTCACCCAGCCGCAGCCCGGACACCGCTCACCTGCCCCCATGTCCCCCGCAGGCTCCGCCGTGTGATCCTCCGCTGCCGGATTTACTCGGTGTCTCCCCGCACACAGCGGCCGCACATGGCTCCGGTACAACCGGCACAGCAGCAGCCTCCCGAGCAGCGGCGTGACACCCGAGGGCGCCGCCATCATTAATGAGCTCAGACACGGCTGACAGCAAGGACAACTGACTGAGCGACAGCGACACTGGAGGACCAGCGGTTATCAGAGGAACTGCAGGCAGAGGTCTGATGGGAGCAGGGAAAACTTGCAACTGCAGGTAAAAGTCTGTAATAAATGTGTGTGTAGAGAAAAGGAGGAGAAGGGGAGGAAAAGAGGGAGAGGGATGAAAAAGAGGAGAGAGGAAGGAAAAGAGGAGAAAGGAGGAAAAGAGGAGAGAGGAAGGAAAAGAGGAGAAAGGAGGAAAGAGGAGAGAGGAAGGAAAAGAGGAGAAAGGAGGAAAAGAGGAGAGAGGAAGGAAAAGAGGAGAAAGGAGGAAAGAGGAGAGAGGAAGGAAAAGAGGAGAAAGGAGGAAAGAGGAGAGAGGAAGGAAAAGAGGAGAAAGGAGGAAAGAGGAGAGAGGAAGGAAAAGAGGAGAAAGGAGGAAAAGAGGAGAGAGGAAGGAAAAGAGGAGAAAGGAGGAAAGAGGAGAGAGGGAGGAAAAGAGGAGAGGGAGGAAAATAGGAGAGAGGGAGGAAAAAGAGAGAGGGAGGAAAAGAGAGAGGGAGGAAAATAGGAGAGAGGGAGGAAAAAGAGAGAGGGAGGAAAAGAGGGAGAGGGATGAAAAAGAGGAGAGAGGAAGAAAAAGAGAGAGGAGGAAAAGAGGAGAGTGTGGGGGAGGGGAGGGAGGAAAAGAGGAGAGAGGGAGGAAAAGAGGAGAAAGGAGGAAAAGAGGAGAGAGGGAGGAGAAAGGAGGAAAAGAAGAGAGGGAGGAAAAGAGGAGAGAGGGGAAAAGAGGAGAAAGGAGGAAAAGAGGAAGAGAAAGGAGGAAAAGAGGAGAGAGGGAGGAAAAAAGAAGAGAGAGGGAGGAAAAAGGAGGAAAAGAGGAGAGAGGGAGGAAAAGAGGAGAAAGGGAGGAAAAGAGGAGAAAGGAGGAAGAGAAGGGAGGAAAAGAGGAGAGAGGGGGGAAAGAGGAGAGAGGGGGGAAAGAGGAGAGAGGGGGGAAAGAGGAGAGAGGAGGAAAAGAGGAGAGAGGGGGGAAAGAGGAGAGAGGGGGGAAAGAGGAGAGAGGAGGAAAAGAGGAGAGAGAGGAGTAAAAGAGGAGATAGGGAGGAAAAGAGAAGCGAGGGGGTAAAAGAGGAGAGAGGGGGGGAGAGGAGAGAGAGGGTAAAGGAGGAGAGAAGGAAAAGAGGAGAGAGAAGGGAAAGAGGAGAGAAGGAAAAGAGGAGAGAGGGGGAAAAGAGTAGAAAGGGAGTTAAAAAGGAGAGAGAGAAGGAAAAGAGAGAGAGGGGAAATGAGGAGAGAGAGGGGAAAGAGGAGAGAGGGGTGGAAAGAGGAGAGTGGAGAAGAGAGAGGGGGAAAAGAGGATAAAGGGAGGAAAAGAACAGAGAGGGGAAAAGAGGAGAAAGGGAGGAAAAGAGAGAATAGGGGAAAAGAGGAGAAAGGAGGAAAAGAGGAGAGAGGGGGGAAGAGGAGAGAAATAAAGGGTTGGGAAAAGGGTTGACTGAGTATAGGTGCTGTGGCAAAACAATTCTTTAAGGAAGAAAAAGCCTGGGGGGAAGCCTCCGACCATTTGGAAAAATTAGACCCCTTCTTAGTCATGTCAGTAAGGGGTTTCACAATTACTGAGTAATTTTGGATGAATTTCCGGTAAAAATTAGTAAAGCCCAGAAAATGTTGTAGGGCCTACAGGTTCTTGGGACGTTCCCAGTCAAGGACTGCTCAGATCTTCTCTGGATCCATCCGAAAACCCAAAGATGACAAGTACCCCAAAAACTTCACCTACTGAAGAGCGAAAATACATTTTTCCAGTTTGGCATAGAGTTTGTTATCCCTTAATATCTGAAGCACCTGTTTAACATGCCCCCGATGGGTCTCCAAATCAGGTTAATAAACCAAAATATCATCCAGATAGACCACCACAAACCTCCCCACCAAATGATGGAAAATATAATTTATGAAATGTTGGAATACCGCAGGTGCATTGGTCAAACCGAAAGGCATAACCAGACTCTCGAAATGTCCTTCCGGGGTATTGAACGCTGTCTTCCATTCGTCGCCTACTCTGATTCTTACCAGATTGTAGGCTCCCCTTAAATCCAACTTGGAGAACACATTAGCTCCCACAACCTGGCTGAACAAATCTGGAATCAGAGGAAGAGGGTATGGATCACGGATAGTAATTTGATTTAATTCCCGGAAATCTAAACAGGGACGTAGACCGCCATCTTTTTCTTCACGAAGAAGAACCCTGCCGCCACAGGCGAATATGAGGGTCTGATATGTCCCTTCTCCAGACTTTCTGCAATGAAATCCTTCATGGCTTGTGTCTCAGGGCCAGAAAGATTATACAGTCTGGACTTTGGTAGTTTAGCTCCGGGGGTCAGGTTAATAGGACAGTCATAAGCACGATGAGGAGGCAAATACTGACACCCCTCTCAGAAAAAACGTCCTCAAAACCAGACAGAAAAGCAGGTAAAAATTTCCATAGAGACTGTAGCAAGAGAAATATCTAAACAATTCTCATGGCAGTAATCTCCCCATTCAATAATCTCCCCGGTTTGCCAATCCACCAACGGATTATGTTTCACCAGCCAAGGAAGACCCAAAACAATTGGGGTGGGAAGGCTGTCCAGGACATAGCAAGGGATTATTTCACAATGAACCGACCCCACCCTCAGTTTTAGATTATGTACAATCTGAGTAAATGCTTTCTGTGCAAGTGACGCCGAGTCGATGGCGAAGATGGGAAAATGGTTCAGCTAAAGTACAGCAAGCAAGACCATGAGTTTTCACAAACTCAGCATCAACCATGCTGACCCCGGCTCCACTGTCAACAAACACAGAAATTTTCTTGGTTTTGCTCTCAAGCACCACCTCTGCTGTCAGGACAAGCCGGGAACTGCAGGTTGGCAACAAATGCACCCCTTGTTTATCCAATTCCAGACTATCGAGCGTTAAACGAGTCTCCTTTTGTTTAGGGGTTGAGGGACAGGTCCCAATAAAATGTCCCTTTTTCCCACAAAAAAAAACATACACCTTTTTTCTTGCGAATCTCTGGGGAGATGTATGATGTAAAGGCACCCCCTATCTGAATGGGTTCCTCCACCTCCCCCAGTACTGGTTCACTGCCAGACCGCTCCCCCAGCAAAGGGGCATAACTCCGACAAGAAGGCCACGGAGAAGGTGGTCTCATTTGTCTATCCTGAAGGCGTCTATCAAGACATATGGCCAAAGACATGGCAGCCTCCAAGGACTGAGGGGTTTCATAAACTGCCAAGGCATCTTTCAACCTTTCACTAAGCCCCTCACAAAATTGGCTTCTAAGGGCTGAGTCATTCCATTTGGAATCCGTTGATCATCTACGGAATTCCGAACTGTACGTCTCCACTGACTGATTCCCCTGCTGAAGGCGACGTAGCCTAGACTCAGCCAAGGCGACTTGGTCAGGGTCATCGTAAATGAGGGCCAGGGCCCCGAAAAGCCCCTCCACAGACTGGAGACAAACCGAGTCCTGCGGCAAAGGGAAAGCCCTGGATTGAGGATCGCCATGCAGTAGAGAGATCACAATTCCAACCCATTGCTTCTCATTACCGGAGGAGTAAGGAATAAGTTTAAAATACAATTTGCAGGCCTCTTTGAATACAAAAAAACTTATCCCTACCTCCTGAAAATCTGTCCAGGAGGGCAACCTTGGGTTCCTACCTGCAGAGACCCCTACACTGGCAGCCTGTAACCGCTGATGCTGCTGTACCTCACCGCTTAGGTCATTCACCTGCAGAGACAGTCAGCGAAACTGCTCTGCGAGCTCCACAACTAATCCCATACCAAAGAGGAAGGAAAAAAAACACACCCGAGATAAAAACCCACATAATTAAACCAAAGTATAAGTTTTGTTTTTTTTTTCTCTAAATGTGCACGGCCGGTGATAATGCACGCAAGGTGTGGGAAAGACTAAGTGCAACACAAAGGAATAAGGGAAAGGGAGCCCAGACACTAGGGAAAGGGGGAAATGGAGACCTCCTAGGCTGATCTGATATCACCCTGTCTACCCTATCGTCCCTATATTGGTTCCTCACCAATCGCTGCACAGGAACCTAAAACCGTGTATTTCCCTAGCGCTAGGCCCTGGCTAGGGAAATGGGGGATGAGCACTAGTCAGTCCCCACTAACAACTAAAGACAACAAGGTAGACAGACTCAGGGGAGAGTAACTTAGCTTGAGCCAACTTCAGAGAGATTACATCACATGTCCTCTTAGCACCAGAGAGGAAGTAAGCACTGCACTTGCTCCAAGCTTTCACAAGGAGACATGTGAATATCACCAGCACCGCCCTAAAGCAAACTGAAAGTATTTAAACACCCAGGCCAGGGTGTTAATTAGAGCAGGAGGGAGGTAGCAACTGGGTCCTAGAGTGAGACAGCTTCTAAGAAGATGTCTGTAATGTCAAACGAAGAGATCTCCTGCAACAAACTGCAAGGCGACTGTCTGTCACATCTGACACACCCGTGACAGTAGGTGTATTATATGTACAGTGTAGGTGTATTATATGTACTGTGCAGGTGTATTATATATACAGTGTAGGTGTATTATATGTACGGGGTAGGTGTATAATATGTACGGGGTAGGTGTATTATATGTACGGTGTAGGTGTATTATATGTACGGGGTAGGTGTATTATATGTACGGTGTAGGTGTATTATATGTACGGTGTAGGTGTATTATATGTACGGGGTAGGTGTATTATATGTACGGTGTAGGTGTGCTATATGTATGGTATAGGTGTATTATATGTACTGTGCAGGTGTATTATATGTACAGTGTAGGTGTATTATATGTACGGTGTAGGTGTATTATATGTACAGTGTAGGTGTATAATATGTACGGGGTAGGTGTATTATATGTACGGTGTAGGTGTATTATATGTACGGTGTAGGTGTATTATATGTACGGGGTAGGTGTGCTATATGTACGGGGTAGGTGTATTATATGTACGGTGTAGGTGTATTATATGTACGGGGTAGGTGTATTATATGTACGGGGTAGGTGTATTATATGTACGGGGTAGGTGTATTATATGTACGGTGTAGGTGTATTATATGTACTGTGTAGGTGTATTATATGTACTGTGTAGGTGTATTATATGTACGGTGTAGGTGTATTATATGTACTGTGTAGGTGTGCTATATGTACGGGGTAGGTGTATTATATGTACGGGGTAGGTGTATAATATGTACGGGGTAGGTGTATTATATGTACGGGGTAGGTGTATTATATGTACGGGGTAGGTGTATTATATGTACGGTGTAGGTGTATTATATGTACGGGGTAGGTGTATTATATGTACGGGGTAGGTGTGCTATATGTACGGTGTAGGTGTATTATATGTACGGGGTAGGTGTATTATATGTACGGTGTAGGTGTGCTATATGTACGGGGTAGGTGTATTATATGTACGGTGTAGGTGTATTATATGTACGGGGTAGGTGTATTATATGTACGGTGTAGGTGTGCTATATGTACGGGGTAGGTGTATTATATGTACGGTGTAGGTGTATTATATGTACGGGGTAGGTGTATTATATGTACGGGGTAGGTGTATTATATGTACTGTGTAGGTGTGCTATATGTACGGGGTAGGTGTATTATATGTACTGTGTAGGTGTGCTATATGTACGGGGTAGGTGTATTATATGTACGGTGTAGGTGTGCTATATGTACGGGGTAGGTGTATTATATGTACGGTGTAGGTGTATTATATGTACGGGGTAGGTGTATTATATGTACGGGGTAGGTGTGCTATATGTACGGGGTAGGTGTATTATATGTACGGTGTAGGTGTATTATATGTACGGTGTAGGTGTATTATATGTACGGGGTAGGTGTATTATATGTACGGGGTAGGTGTGCTATATGTACGGGGTAGGTGTATTATATGTACGGTGTAGGTGTATTATATGTACGGGGTAGGTGTATTATATGTACGGTGTAGGTGTGCTATATGTACGGGGTAGGTGTATTATATGTACAGTGTAGGTGTGCTATATGTACGGGGTAGGTGTATTATATGTACGGTGTAGGTGTATTATATGTACGGTGTAGGTGTATTATATGTACTGTGTAGGTGTATTATATGTACTGTGTAGGTGTATTATATGTACGGTGTAGGTGTGCTATATGTACGGGGTAGGTGTATTATATGTACAGTGTAGGTGTGCTATATGTACGGGGTAGGTGTATTATATGTACGGTGTAGGTGTATTATATGTACGGGGTAGGTGTATTATATGTACGGTGTAGGTGTATTATATGTACTGTGTAGGTGTATTATATGTACTGTGTAGGTGTATTATATGTACGGTGTAGGTGTATTATATGTACTGTGTAGGTGTGCTATATGTACGGGGTAGGTGTATTATATGTACGGGGTAGGTGTATAATATGTACGGGGTAGGTGTATTATATGTACGGGGTAGGTGTATTATATGTACGGGGTAGGTGTATTATATGTACGGGGTAGGTGTGCTATATGTACGGTGTAGGTGTATTATATGTACGGGGTAGGTGTATTATATGTACGGTGTAGGTGTGCTATATGTACGGGGTAGGTGTATTATATGTACGGTGTAGGTGTATTATATGTACGGGTAGGTGTATTATATGTACGGTGTAGGTGTGCTATATGTACGGGGTAGGTGTATTATATGTACGGTGTAGGTGTATTATATGTACGGGGTAGGTGTATTATATGTACGGGGTAGGTGTGCTATATGTACGGGGTAGGTGTATTATATGTACGGTGTAGGTGTGCTATATGTACGGGGTAGGTGTATTATATGTACGGTGTAGGTGTGCTATATGTACAGGGTAGGTGTATTATATGTACGGTGTAGGTGTGCTATATGTACGGTGTAGGTGTATTATATGTACGGTGTAGGTGTGTTATATGTACGGTGTAGGTGTGCTATATGTACGGGGTAGGTGTATTATATGTACGGTGTAGGTGTATTATATGTACGGGGTAGGTGTATTATATGTACGGTGTAGGTGTGCTATATGTACGGGGTAGGTGTATTATATGTACGATGTAGGTGTGCTATATGTACGGGGTAGGTGTATTATATGTACGGGGTAGGTGTGCTATATGTACGGGGTAGGTGTATTATATGTACGGTGTAGGTGTATTATATGTACGGGGTAGGTGTATTATATGTACAGTGTAGGTGTGCTATATGTACGGGGTAGGTGTATTATATGTACGGGGTAGGTGTATTATATGTACGGTGTAGGTGTATTATATGTACGGTGTAGGTGTGTTATATGTACGGTGTAGGTGTGCTATATGTACAGGGTAGGTGTATTATATGTACAGTGTAGGTGTGCTATATGTACGGGGTAGGTGTATTATATGTACGGGGTAGGTGTATTATATGTACGGGGTAGGTGTATTATATGTACGGGGTAGGTGTATTATATGTACGGGGTAGGTGTATTATATGTACGGTGTAGGTGTGTTATATGTATGGTATAGGTGTATTATATGTACGGGGTAGGTGTATTATATGTACGGGGTAGGTGTATTATATGTACGGGGTAGGTGTATTATATGTACGGGGTAGGTGTATTATATGTACGGTGTAGGTGTATTATATGTACGGTGTAGGTGTGCTATATGTACAGGGTAGGTGTATTATATGTACGGGGTAGGTGTATTATATGTACGGTGTAGGTGTATTATATGTACAGTGTAGGTGTATTATATGTACGGGGTAGGTGTATTATATGTACGGTGTAGGTGTATTATATGTACAGTGTAGGTGTATTATATGTACGGGGTAGGTGTATTATATGTACGGGGTAGGTGTATTATATGTACGGGGTAGGTGTATTATATGTACGGGGTAGGTGTATTATATGTACGGGGTAGGTGTATTATATGTACGGTGTAGGTGTATTATATGTACGGTGTAGGTGTGCTATATGTACAGGGTAGGTGTATTATATGTACGGGGTAGGTGTATTATATGTACGGTGTAGGTGTGCTATATGTACGGTGTAGGTGTATTATATGTACGGTGTAGGTGTGTTATATGTACGGTGTAGGTGTGCTATATGTACGGGGTAGGTGTATTATATGTACGGTGTAGGTGTGTTATATGTACGGTGTAGGTGTGTTATATGTACGGTGTAGGTGTGCTATATGTACAGGGTAGGTGTATTATATGTACGGTGTAGGTGTGCTATATGTACGGTGTAGGTGTATTATATGTACGGTGTAGGTGTATTATATGTACGGGGTAGGTGTATTATATGTACGGTGTAGGTGTGCTATATGTACGGTGTAGGTGTATTATATGTACGGTGTAGGTGTATTATATGTACGGTGTAGGTGTGCTATATGTACGGGGTAGGTGTATTATATGTACGGTGTAGGTGTATTATATGTACGGGGTAGGTGTATTATATGTACGGGGTAGGTGTGCTATATGTACGGGGTAGGTGTATTATATGTACGGTGTAGGTGTATTATATGTACGGGGTAGGTGTATTATATGTATGGTATAGGTGTATTATATGTACAGTGTAGGTGTATTATATGTACAGTGTAGGTGTGTTATATGTACGGTGTAGGTGTGCTATATGTACGGGGTAGGTGTATTATATGTACGGGGTAGGTGTATTATATGTACAGTGTAGGTGTGTTATATGTATGGTATAGGTGTATTATATGTACGGGGTAGGTGTATTATATGTACGGGGTAGGTGTATTATATGTACGGGGTAGGTGTATTATATGTACGGTGTAGGTGTATTATATGTACGGTGTAGGTGTGCTATATGTACAGGGTAGGTGTATTATATGTACGGGGTAGGTGTATTATATGTACGGTGTAGGTGTGCTATATGTACGGTGTAGGTGTATTATATGTACGGTGTAGGTGTGTTATATGTACGGTGTAGGTGTGCTATATGTACAGGGTAGGTGTATTATATGTACGGTGTAGGTGTGTTATATGTACGGTGTAGGTGTGCTATATGTACAGGGTAGGTGTATTATATGTACGGTGTAGGTGTGCTATATGTACGGTGTAGGTGTATTATATGTACGGTGTAGGTGTGTTATATGTACGGTGTAGGTGTGCTATATGTACGGGGTAGGTGTATTATATGTACGGTGTAGGTGTATTATATGTACGGGGTAGGTGTATTATATGTACGGGGTAGGTGTGCTATATGTACGGGGTAGGTGTATTATATGTACGGTGTAGGTGTATTATATGTACGGGGTAGGTGTATTATATGTACGGTGTAGGTGTATTATATGTACGGTGTAGGTGTATTATATGTACGGTGTAGGTGTATTATATGTGCAGGGTAGGTGTGCTATATGTACAGGGTAGGTGTATTATATGTACGGGGTAGGTGTATTATATGTACGGTGTAGGTGTGCTATATGTACGGTGTAGGTGTATTATATGTACGGTGTAGGTGTATTATATGTACGGTGTAGGTGTGTTATATGTACGGTGTAGGTGTATTATATGTGCAGGGTAGGTGTATTATATGTACGGTGTAGGTGTATTATATGTACGGGGTAGGTGTATTATATGTACGGTGTAGGTGTGCTATATGTACGGGGTAGGTGTATTATATGTACAGTGTAGGTGTGCTATATGTACGGGGTAGGTGTATTATATGTACGGGGTAGGTGTATTATATGTACGGTGTAGGTGTATTATATGTACGGTGTAGGTGTATTATATGTACGGTGTAGGTGTGCTATATGTACGGTGTAGGTGTATTATATGTACGGTGTAGGTGTATTATATGTACGGTGTAGGTGTGTTATATGTACGGTGTAGGTGTATTATATGTGCAGGGTAGGTGTATTATATGTACGGTGTAGGTGTATTATATGTACGGGGTAGGTGTATTATATGTACGGTGTAGGTGTGCTATATGTACGGGGTAGGTGTATTATATGTACGGGGTAGGTGTGCTATATGTACGGGGTAGGTGTATTATATGTACGGTGTAGGTGTATTATATGTACGGGGTAGGTGTTTTATATGTACGGTGTAGGTGTGCTATATGTACGGGGTAGGTGTATTATATGTACAGTGTAGGTGTATTATATGTACGGGGTAGGTGTTTTATATGTACAGTGTAGGTGTATTATATGTACAGTATAGGTGTATTATATGTACAGTGTAGGTGTATTATATGTACGATGTAGGTGTATTATATGTACAGTATAGGTGTATTATATGTACAGTGTAGGTGTATTATATGTACGATGTAGGTGTATTATATGTACGGTGTAGGTGTATTATATGTATGGTATAGGTGTATTATATGTACGGGGTAGGTGTATTATATGTATGGTGTAGCTGTATTATATGTACGGTGTAGGTGTATTATATGTACGGGGTAGGTGTATTATATGTACAGTATAGGTGTATTATATGTACAGTATAGGTGTATTATATGTACAGTGTAGGTGTATTATATGTACGATGTAGGTGTATTATATGTACGGGGTAGGTGTATTATATGTATGGTATAGGTGTATTATATGTACAGTGTAGGTGTATTATATGTATGGTATAGGTGTATTATATGTACAGTGTAGGTGTATTATATGTACGATGTAGGTGTATTATATGTATGGTATAGGTGTATTATATGTACGGGGTAGGTGTATTATATGTACGGGGTAGGTGTATTATATGTACAGTATAGGTGTATTATATGTACGGTGTAGGTGTATTATATGTACGGGGTAGGTGTATTATATGTACAGTGTAGGTGTGCTATATGTACGGGGTAGGTGTATTATATGTACGGTGTAGGTGTGCTATATGTACAGGGTAGGTGTATTATATGTACGGGGTAGGTGTATTATATGTACGGTGTAGGTGTGCTATATGTACGGTGTAGGTGTATTATATGTACGGTGTAGGTGTGTTATATGTACGGTGTAGGTGTGCTATATGTACGGGGTAGGTGTATTATATGTACGGTGTAGGTGTATTATATGTACGGTGTAGGTGTATTATATGTACGGTGTAGGTGTGTTATATGTACGGTGTAGGTGTATTATATGTGCAGGGTAGGTGTATTATATGTACGGTGTAGGTGTATTATATGTACGGGGTAGGTGTATTATATGTACGGTGTAGGTGTGCTATATGTACGGGGTAGGTGTATTATATGTACAGTGTAGGTGTATTATATGTACAGTGTAGGTGTGCTATATGTACGGGGTAGGTGTATTATATGTACGGGGTAGGTGTATTATATGTACGGTGTAGGTGTATTATATGTACGGGGTAGGTGTATTATATGTACGGTGTAGGTGTGCTATATGTACGGGGTAGGTGTATTATATGTACGGGGTAGGTGTGCTATATGTACGGTGTAGGTGTATTATATGTACGGGGTAGGTGTTTTATATGTACGGTGTAGGTGTGCTATATGTACGGGGTAGGTGTATTATATGTACAGTGTAGGTGTATTATATGTACGGGGTAGGTGTTTTATATGTACAGTGTAGGTGTGCTATATGTACGGGGTAGGTGTATTATATGTACGATGTAGGTGTATTATATGTATGGTATAGGTGTATTATATGTACAGTGTAGGTGTATTATATGTACGATGTAGGTGTATTATATGTACGATGTAGGTGTATTATATGTACGGTGTAGGTGTATTATATGTATGGTATAGGTGTATTATATGTACGGGGTAGGTGTATTATATGTACGGTGTAGCTGTATTATATGTACGGTGTAGGTGTATTATATGTACGGGGTAGGTGTATTATATGTACAGTATAGGTGTATTATATGTACAGTATAGGTGTATTATATGTACAGTGTAGGTGTATTATATGTACGATGTAGGTGTATTATATGTACGGGGTAGGTGTATTATATGTATGGTATAGGTGTATTATATGTACAGTGTAGGTGTATTATATGTATGGTATAGGTGTATTATATGTATGGTATAGGTGTATTATATGTACGGGGTAGGTGTATTATATGTACGGGGTAGGTGTATTATATGTACAGTGTAGGTGTATTATATGTACGGGGTAGGTGTATTATATGTACGGTATAGGTGTATTATATGTACGATGTAGGTGTATTATATGTACGGTGTAGGTGTATTATATGTACGGGGTAGGTGTATTATATGTACGGGGTAGGTGTATTATATGTACAGTATAGGTGTATTATATGTACAGTATAGGTGTATTATATGTACAGTGTAGGTGTATTATATGTACGATGTAGGTGTATTATATGTACGGGGTAGGTGTATTATATGTATGGTATAGGTGTATTATATGTACAGTGTAGGTGTATTATATGTATGGTATAGGTGTATTATATGTATGGTATAGGTGTATTATATGTACAGTGTAGGTGTATTATATGTACGATGTAGGTGTATTATGTGTATGGTATAGGTGTATTATATGTACGGGGTAGGTGTATTATATGTACAGTGTAGGTGTATTATATGTACGGGGTAGGTGTATTATATGTACGGTATAGGTGTATTATATGTACGATGTAGATGTATTATATGTACGATGTAGGTGTATTATATGTACAGTGTAGGTGTATTATATGTACGATGTAGGTGTATTATATGTACAGTATAGGTGTATTATATGTACGGTGTAGGTGTATTATATGTATGGTATAGGTGTATTATATGTACAGTGTAGGTGTATTATATGTACGATGTAGGTGTATTATATGTACAGTGTAGGTGTATTATATGTACGGGGTAGGTGTGCTATATGTACGGTATAGGTGTATTATATGTACGATGTAGATGTATTATATGTACAGTATAGGTGTATTATATGTACGGTGTAGGTGTATTATATGTATGGTATAGGTGTATTATATGTACAGTGTAGGTGTATTATATGTACGATGTAGGTGTATTATATGTACAGTGTAGGTGTATTATATGTACGGGGTAGGTGTGCTATATGTACGGTATAGGTGTATTATATGTACGATGTAGATGTATTATATGTAAAGTATAGGTGTATTATATGTACAGTGTAGGTGTATTATATGTACGATGTAGGTGTATTATATGTACAGTATAGGTGTATTATATGTATGGTATAGGTGTATTATATGTATCGTATAGGTGTATTATATGTACGGTGTAGGTGTATTATATGTACGATGTAGGTGTATTATATGTACAGTGTAGGTGTATTATATGTATGGTATAGGTGTATTATATGTACGGTGTAGGTGTATTATATGTATGGTATAGGTGTATTATATGTATGGTATAGGTGTATTATATGTACAGTGTAGGTGTATTATATGTACGGTGTAGGTGTATTATATGTACGGTGTAGGTGTATTATATGTACAGTGTAGGTGTATTATATGTACGGTATAGGTGTATTATATGTACGGTGTAGGTGTATTATATGTACGGTGTAGGTGTGCTATATGTACAGTGTAGGTGTATTATATGTATGGTATAGGTGTATTATATGTACGGTGTAGGTGTATTAGATGTACGGTGTAGGTGTATTATATGTACAGTGTAGGTGTATTATATGTACGGTGTAGGTGTATTATATGTACAGTGTAGGTGTATTATATGTACAGTGTAGGTGTATTATATGTATGGTATAGGTGTATTATATGTACAGTGTAGGTGTATTATGTGTACGGTGTAGGTGTATTATATGTATGGTATAGGTGTATTATATGTACAGTGTAGGTGTATTATATGTACGGTGTAGGTGTATTATATGTATGGTATAGGTGTATAATATGTACAGTGTAGGTGTATTATATGTACAGTGTAGGTGTATTATATCATCATAGAATCATCATAGAATGGTAGAGTTGGAAGGGACCTCCTGGGTCATCTGGTCCAACCCCCTGCTCAAAGCAGGATTCACTAAATCATCTCAGACAGATGTCTGTCCAGCCTCTGTTTGAAGACGTCCATTGAAGGGGAACTCACCACCTCTCGTGGCAGCCTGTTCCACTCATTAATCGCCCTAACTGTCAAAAAGTTTTTTCTAATATCTAATCTGTATCTTCTCCCATTTAGTTTCATCCCATTGCTTCTAGTCTTTCCTTGTGCAAATGAGAATAAAGATGATCCTTCTACAATGTGACAGCCCTTGACATATTTGTAGACAGCTATTAAGTCTCCTCTCAGTCTTCTTTTTTGCAAGCTAAACATTCCCAAATCCTGCAACCGTTCCTCATAGGACATGGTTTGCAGACCAGTCACCATTCTGGTCGCTCTTCTCTGAACTTGCTCCAGTTTGTCTATGTCTTTTTTAAAATGTGGTGCCCAAAACTGTACACAGTATTCCAGATGAGGTCTGACCAAAGAGGAGTAAAGACCGATAATGACTTCACGTGATCTAGACTGTATGCTTCTGTTAATACATCCCAGAATTGTATTTGCCTTTTTTGCTGCTGCATCACACTGTTGACTCATGTTCAGTCTATGATCTATTAGTATACCTAAGTCTTTTTCACATGTACTGTTGCTTAGCTCTATTCCTCCCATTCTGTATATGCTTTTTTCATTTTTATTGCCCAGATGTAGTACTTTGCATTTTTCCCTGTTAAAAAACATTCTGTTGGTTGCTGCCCACTGCTCCAGTTTATTTAGGTCTTTTTGAATCCTCTCTCTCTCTTCTCTAGTATTAGCTATCCCTCCTAGCTTTGTGTCATCAGCAAATTTAATCAGTTTACCCTCAATTCCTTCATCTAAATCATTGATAAAGATGTTGAACAATACAGGTCCCAGGACGGAGCCCTGTGGTACCCCACTTGAGACATTCATCCAGCTGGATGTGAAGCCATTTACAACCACCCTTTGAGTCCGATCGTACTCAGATTGTACGGTGTAGGTGTATTATATGTACGGTGTAGGTGTATTATATGTACTGTGTAGGGGGGAGGGTTCCGTAGGCCAAAATGATGATCAAAATATCCAAATTGTAACCATGAAACAACTTTATTATTATAAAAATACATGCAGATGAGGTGGATAGATAGGCACATACAAAGAATTCAAATGTGTAATAAAATGAAGCGCATGGTGGAGATATATATGTATATTGTCATATATTAGCCCATACCAATTATGGGGGCACATACAATCACAGAGATTCTACATATAGATCATGTGACTAGAGAGTAACAAGTGGTAATCAGCAAAGGAACCTACATAAATATAATGTCACCGCCAGAGTGTAAAGGAAATACATGTATGCACAGTGCACTATGCGCACAAGACAATACGGTAAGTTGCCTGCGATAAATAGAAGCCACCAAATAGTCACCACCACCTGCGCATCAACCCTGACGCACATTTTGGCAACGAGCCTTAGTCAAGGGGCTCGTTGCCGAAACGCGCGTCAGGGTTGATGCGCAGGTGGTGGAGACTATCTTGAGTATTAGTGTAATCCTAATTAATCTAGAAGTTTAGGTTAATGATATGATTTTTATACTGAAACTTCTGATATCAGTGGCCCTCATTGGTCCAGGAGCCGGGGCCCGGGCGCTCCCTCTTTTAGGCAACTGGAAGCAGATGGCCGATACGACTAACATCTTGGCGCTTTGTAATTTGTCCAAACTCCCAAGGCTAAGCACCGCCGGACTCTGCCCCCCTCACCCATCCAGGCCACGGCTGAGCCCGAGCGTACACTCTGATATCTATCACCGTGCACACAGTCACATATACTGTATATATATATACCTCCCCACCGTATATACTGTGCTGTATATATATATATATACCTCCCCACCAGCTCATCTTCAGGCGGTTCTCCTTTAGATGCGCGCTCGCCGCTGTCTTATCCTGGTCCCTGATGCATCACAAGTACCAGGAGACCCGAGGACCTTGTAACTGACACGTTGGTCGTATGTGACGGAGTTAATAACTGATTCCCGTCACATGCGCAGAACTGCCAAGTGCCAGGAGCCGCTACCACAGATGTACACTACCACCTGCACATATCACTTACCACGGCACGCTGTCTATCCGGGGGGTAGTGAGTCGGCCTGCTCAGGGTTTTGGGGCCGAGCAACCATTGGACTCCAGGTATGGAGACTAGACCCTTCCAATACACTTCACCAGGGAATCTTACATTATTCCCTAGACCACCAGGAATCCTTACTTTTCCCCCTAGACCACTTGGGATCCATTTCTTACATTAACCCTTTCACTGCCCTAGACCACCAGAGATGCTTACATTGTCCCCTAGACCACCAGGAATCCTTACCTTTTCCCCTAGACCACCGGGAATCCTTACCTTTTCCCCTAGACCACCAGGAATGTTTACATTATCCCCTAGACCACCTGGGATCCTTACACTAACCCTTTCACTGAACTAGACCACCAGAGATGCTTACAATATCCCCTAGACCACCAGGTATCCTTATATTATCCCCTAGACAACCAGAGATGCTTACATTATCCCTAGACCACCAGAGATGCTTACATTATCCCCTAGACCACCAGAGATGCTTACATTATCCCCTAGACCACCAGGTATCCTTACTTTATCCTCTAGACCATCAGAAATCCTTACTTTTTCCCCTAGACCACCAGGGATCCTTACATTAACCCTTTCACTGCCCTAGACAACCAGTGATGCTTACACTATCCCCTGGACCACCAGAGATGCTTATATTATCCACTGGACCACCAGGAATCCTTTTTCCCCTAGACCATCAGGAATCCTTCCATTATCTAGACCACCAGAGATGCTTACGTTATCCACTAGACCACCAGGAATCTTTACATTTTCCCTAGACCATCAGGGATTCTTATTTTTTTCCTTAGACCACCATGAATACTTACTTTATCCCCCAGAGCATCAAGAATCCTTCCATTATCTAGACCACCAGAGATGCTTACATTATCCCCTAGACAACCAGGAATTCTTACTTTTTCCCTAGACCACCAGGGATCCTTACTTTTTCCTTAGACCACCATGAATCCTTACTTTATTCCCTAGACCACCAATAATCCTTACATTTTCCCTAGACCACCAGGGATCCTTACATTATCCCTTAGACCACCAGGAATCCTTACTTTATCCTTTATACCAGCAGAAATCTTTCCATTATCATCTAGACCACCAGAGATGCTTACATTATTCTGTAGACCACCAGGAATCCTTACATTTTCACTAAACCACCTGGGATCCGTACATTATCCCCTAGACCACCAGGATTCCTTACTTTATCCCCTAGACCACCAGGAATCCTTAAATTATCCCCTAGACCACTTGGGATCCTTACATTATCCCCTAGACCACCAGGAATCCTTACTTTTTCCTTAGAACACCAGGGATCCTTACTTTTTCCTTAGACCACCATGAATCCTTACTTTATCCCCTAGACCAGGGTTCCCCAACTCCAGTCCTCAAGGCCCACCAACAGGTCATGTTTTCAGGATTTCCTTAGTATTGCACAGGTGATAATTCCATCATCAGCACAGGCAATAGTTACATCACCTGTGCAATACTAAGGAAATCCTGAAAACATGACCTGTTGGTGGGCCTTGAGGACTGGAGTTGGGGAACCCTGCCCTAGACCACCAGGAATCCTTACTTTTTCCCTCGACCACCATAGATCCTTACTTTATCCCCTATACCACCAGAGATGCGTACATTAACTCTTTCACTGCCCTAGACCACCAGGGATTCTTATGTTAACCATTTCACTTCCCTAGGCTACAAGGGATCCTTATATCTACCTATTACTGTATGTAATAAAGGATGCCACTATATATAAGAAAGGAGACTGTATGTACTGTAATTAAGGATTGTGCTATATACAACAAGGAAACAGTATGCAATAAGAGACGGCACTATATATAATAAGGAAGGACACTATATAATTATGTACGGCGCTATGTGTAATAAGGAAGAACACTGTATATAGTAAGGGGTGGCACTATACATAAAGTAGGACACGGTATGTAATAAGGAGTGGAACTATACATAAGGAAGGACACTGTATATAATACAGTAAGGGGTGGCACTATACATAAGGAAGGAGACTGTATGTAATAAGGGGTGGCACTATACATAAGAAAGGAGACTGTATGTAATAAGAAGTAGCGCTATACATAAGGAAGGACACTATGTAATAAGGGGTGGCACTATACATAAGGAAGGACACTAATAAGGGGTGGCACTATACATGAGGAAGGATGCTGTATGTAATAAGTAGCGCTATACATAAGGATGGACACTGTATGTAATAATGAGTGGCGCTATACATAAGGAAGGACACTATGTAATAAGGGGTGGCACTATACATATGGAAAGAGACTGTATGTAATAAGGGGCGGCACTATACATAAGGAAGGAGACTGTATGTAATAAGGGGTGGCACTATACATAAGGAAGGAGACTGTATGAAATAAGGGGTGGCACTATACATAAGGAAGGACACTATGTAATAAGAAGTGGCGCTATACATAAGGAAAGGCACAATGTAGTAAGGGGTGGCACTATACATAAGGAAGGACACTGTATGTAATAAGGGGTGGCGCTATACATAAAGAAGGACATTATGTAATAATGGGTGGCACTATACATAAAGAAGGACACTGGATGTAATAAGGGGTGGCACTATACATAAGGAAGGACATTGTATATAATAGGGGGTGTCACTATACATAACAAGAAAATACACAGTATGTAATAAGAGGTGGCACTATACATAAGGAAGGATGCTGTATGTAATAAGTAGCGCTATACATGAGGATTTGTGGCGCCCCTGAGGGTTCGACCGCCACAGGGATGCTGCACCTCTTCAATGGTGTGTCGTGTTCCTCCTTCGAGGTAAGAACAGTGCAATGGTCAGGACCCCACCTCTGCATTCAACACTACATCTCTCCCACCTGAGGGGGGCTAATATGCACCAGGGTGCTGCCCCAGCCGGGATAAGAGGGGATGGAGGAACCAAAGATAGGGGGAACCTAGTAGTGGGTGAGGGTGGAGGACGCACATTTAGGTTACACCGCACAATTCATATTTAATAGCCAGCCATCTTGGGCTTATGGTCTTTTGATTGTGATCTTCATCGCTGAACGTGGCTTTCTGTGTGAACCTGCAGTTGATGGGGACACGGCCCTCGTACCCTGGCCTTGGGTCGAGGGGCAGGTTGGAGTTAACGTATGTCTCAACCCGGTCAAGGACCATACCCAAGAAGGCCTGGAGCTTAGGAGTGTAGCTCCACCACAAAAGGGTCCCAGGGGGATGCAGACGGAGCGGTATACGCCACCTGTCCTCGCTATTCAGGCCTAGTCAGAGGGACCCCTGCTGCAAGAGGGGTACTGGCCCCCGACACCTGACTTTGCTACTCTATGTTCTAGTCAGGGAAGCCCGGCAGGCCCAGAGGATCCCACCAGGTAATGGAAGGAGCGGAGCTGCCACCCATACCCTTTTTCTGAGCATAGTCCAGAGGGAGACCCGGCCTATCCACACACACAGACAGGAAAGGACTCGGTCTGAAGCCTAGGAACACTCTGGTGCGGGGTCCTGATTAAGCACTTGAATTACTCGAAGGTTGTCGGACCCCCGTCCCTGGTGACCGCAGAACTCCGGGAGGAGCAGGGAAAAGTCTTGCAGCTGTACTCTCCACCGTGAGTAAAATCCCTGGAAGTCAACCCCTATGGCCTCCGGACTCTTTATTTCTGCACTGCACCGCACCATGCAGCACCAGACCTCCTACACTACAACTCCCTCCATCCTCGTCTCTGCCCTGAGGCCCTACTCCGCCTGTGGGGAGTAGTATCAACGACGGCTGCCACAACATCCCGCCTCAGAGAACTGCAGCAGCGCTGGTGGCCTTCACCAGGTACCACAGGTGGTGTAGTCAATACAACCACTCGATTAACACCAACTCTGAAAGCCCATTACACCCTTTTGAATGTGACGGCCCAGGGCACGGAACGGGTCCAGGCCACGGCTACAACCCACCAAACATCTGACCCGGCTCCCAGTACCCCCATATCCCAGGGCAGGGCTGCGAGCGTCACATAACTGGCGTCACGAACAGGATTCCGTGCCCGCTGCAACGACGGAGTGTTATGCCCGTTGCCACCGGGTACTGTGCGCCTTTATTCTGAACTGTGTATTTAACTGTGGCGAAGATTGCCGCCATTGTTGGGCCGCCGAGCGGGAAGAAGGGCGTAACCGCGGGAAACCGAGAGGCGTACCTGCAAAAGCGCACGAAGCCCCGGACACGCCCCACGCCTCGACGTCAAACCAGGAAGCGCCAGGTCCTGGAAGGAGCGTCGCCGAATGCTCTGACGTAGGAAGCAAGCGACGCAAGGTCCTGAAGACGACCGTCACCTGCGGAGCTGCGGCCTACCGGAAGAAAGGAAGGTAGGCCACGGTTCGCTAGGGGGGCGCCAGAATGTCCGAGGCAGAGCACAGCACCGGAGCACCGGTTCACCGCCCTGATGTTCAACCCGAGCTCGGCACCGTGCAGGCCGAAGCGGCCGCCCCGTCAGCAGGACCGGTAACCCCTGTCATACCCATGGCCCTGAATGTCCACAAGGTGGGGGAGGAGAGCAAACCCCGCCATCTATGGCTGATGACCCGGCTGGGCCAGCCTATCATGGACAGGTGCTTCCCCGGAAGGAGCACCATTATTGAACTGCTGAAAATGTTTTATATGTTTATAATGTTTTTGTTATGCAACGTTTAAGAAATGTGCCTCCCATAAAGGGAAGAATGTTAATGTTTATTGTTTTATAAAATGTACTTCAGCTCGGGAGTGCTGAGCTTTGCTAGGGGGGAATGTGGCGCCCAGCTGCGTTTGGTACCACAGATCCTAGAGGGTTGCATAGAAGGATTTCTCCACAAGAGGCCCCAACAGCATACACACGCCTCCACCTTCCACCTCAGACCACCAGAGGGAGCCCGTTAGGGATATAAATAGGGAAGGTGGAGCTAGGCAGTTCAGTTCCTAGCCTGCTAGAGTACAGAGCAGCTAGGGAGTTCCTGCTCAGACACAGAAGGAGTCAGTGCAGTCGAGCCAGAGCCTAGCAATTCCTGCAGAAAGAGTTCAGTATAGTCTGTAGAGTGAGTCCAGACTAGAACTCACAGAGCTCAGGATAGAGAGCTAGGAGTGTGCCGGCACTCTGAGAGCGGCGAAGAAGAGCAGCGTCCCGGCTGCAGTGTGTGTAGCCTAGTGAGGGCCTGAGCGGGGCGGAAGGCAAGTGGAAGAGAATAACATAGGGGGCAGAGGAGCTTAACCAGCTCACCCCGAAGCATATACCGGACACCGGGTCCGAGAGTCTACGTGGATCTTCATGACCAGTAGAAAACAACCGGAACCCCTGGCGAACTACATGTCCCAGGATCACCAAAAGCTGATACGTACCAGGGTCAGGAATCACGGAGACCCCAGAGAATAGGGAGAGTGATCTCCAACAGAAGGCCCTATCACCAAGTCAGCAGGTGCAGAACAGAAACCAAGTTAGGCCTAGCTCCAGGCAGGTCAGAAACTTACTACAGAGAGGCAAGAGACAGGAGGCCCTACACCCACTCACTGGGGAGAATCCGGACGTGCACCCCTCACCCTACAGTGCTCCGGGACGTGCCTGAATTTCCATCAGTAAAAGGTACTGAAGTGACTTTCGTGTGTGCTCCTATTCTTGCTCTGACCCGGCTGGGTCTCGCCTGTCCTGCATCCCCCTCTCCGTACGCTGCCCTGAGGCCTAGCTGCACCTGTGGGGAGCTACACCATCGAGCTGCCTTATCACCGGCCTCAGCGGACTGCCGCAGCGCTGGTGATTCTCACCAGAAACCACAGGTGGCGTCACGAACTTTCATAAAATTAACAAACAAACCAATCCCTTTTTAAAAGCTGACCCCAGAGTACGGGCCCGGGAGCTGACCACCGCGACATCCCCAAGGCCAGGCAAAGGCCCGGGTACCGAGTCATCCCCATCCCCTGGGCTTGTCAGATGGACACTGTATGTAATAAGGGGTGGCACTATACATAACAAGGAAAAACACAGTATGTAATAAGAGAGTGCTATATGTAATAAGGAAGGACACTATATAATAATAGACGGCGCTATATGTAATAAGGAAGAACACTGTATATAGTAAGGGATGGCACTATACATAAGGTAGGACATGGTATGTAATAAGGAGTGGCACCATACATAACAAGGAAACACACAGTATGTAATAAGGAGTGGCACTATACATAAGGAAGGACACTATGTAATAAGGGGTGGTGCTATACATAACAAGGAAACACATAGTATGTAATAAGAGACAGCACTATATGTAATAAGAAAGGACACTGTATATAGTAAGGGGTGGCACTATACATAAGGAAGGACACTGTATGTAATAAGGGGTGGTGCTATACATAACAAGGAAACACAGTATGTAATAAGAGACAGCGCTGTATGTAATAAGGAAGGACACTATATAATTATGGACAGCGCTATATGTAATAAGGAAGAACACTGTATATAGTAAGGGCTGGCACTATACATAAGGTAGGACACGGTATGTAATAAGGAGTGGAACTATACATAAGGAAGGACACTGTTGGTATACGCTTCGCAGAGTGACCCAGCAAGACTGACACCAAACCAGCAAAGGCGCAGCCACAGATGCACTTGGCACAAGCTGCCCAGCTAGGCGAGCCCTTGAGGGTCAGGAATACTTTTCACCCAGCTCCCAGTAAATGGAAGGGGGACTTTGGCAGAGCCCTTCCCAGGCCCACTGTCACCAGACAGCTGGCTTCTGGTGACACAGCTGGTGCCTAGTCGAGGACCAGGTGAGTACCTCTGCAAAAACCCCAGGAAGTGAAACCAGAAGAGAAAATGAGAAAACCCCTGAAAAGATAGCAAGACTAATGCTAGCACCACTCACCACCAAGCACATAGAGAACTGCAATAAACAGCAAAGGACTGAGCAGGGAGCAGGATTATATAGCTGGCCTAAAGATCAGTTGTTGATTACCTCCCAATCATTCCTAGACAGCCACTCCCTGTTAGCTTCAACAGCAGACTGGACATAATACCACCACTGCATAGTACCAGACACCACAGTGTCCTGTGTTGCCTGGCAACCGGGGAAGACAGTGTCCCATCTTCAACTGTCTTCCCCGGTTGAGGAAGGTTCAACTGCAGAGAAATCAGTGAGAGACACACACATCCCACAACACCAGAACGTGAAACTCCACAAGATTGGGACTGTTTCCCTGTACACATAGTAGCTCTGCCTCCAGGGTCAGGACAATGACAGCGCTTGTGACCGGAGTAGCGCAATACTGGACCTGCTCCATTCCCAGGTGGGAGCACAGAACCACGATTCGTAACAACTGTATATAATAAGGGGTTGCACTATACATAAGGTAGGACACTGTATGTAATAAGGGGTGGCACTATACATAAGGAAGGACATTGTATGTAATAAGGGGTGGCACTATACATAAGGAAGGACACTGTATGTAATAAGAGGTGGCACTATACATAAGGAAGGACACTGTATGTAATAAGGGTGGCACTATACATAAGGAAGGACACTGTATGTAATAAGAGGTGGCACTATACATAACAAGGAAAGACACATTATGTAATAAGAGACAGTGCTATATGTAATAAGAAAGGACACTGTATATAGTAAGGGGGCACTATACAAAAGGAAGGACACTATGTAATAAGGGGTGGCGCTATACATACAGAAGGACACTGTATGTAATAAGGGGTGGCACTATACATAACAAGGAAACACACAGCATGCAATAATAGACGGCGCTATATGTAATAAGAAAGGACACTGTATATAGTAAGGGATGGCACTATACATAAGGAAGGACACTGAATGTAACAAGGAGTGGCACTATGTACAATAAAGGACATTGTATATAGTAAGGGTTGATGCTATATATATAATAAGAAAGGACACTGTATGTATTAAGTGATGGTGTTTTATATAATAAGGAAGGACACTATATAATAATGGACGGTGCTATATATAATAAGGAAAGACACTATATAATAATGGATGGTGTTATATATAATAAGACAGGACACTATATAATAATGGATGGTGCTATATATAATAAGAAAGGACACTATATAATAATGGATGGTGCTATATATAAGAAAGGACACTATATAATAATGGATAGTGCTATATATAATAAGGAAGGACACTATATAATAATGGATGGTGCTTTATATAATAAGGAAGAACACTATATAATAATGGATGGTGCTATATAAATTAAGAAAGGACACTTTATAATAATGGACGATGCTATATATAACAAGGAAGGACATTATATAATAATGGACGGTGCTATATATAATAAGGAAAGACACTGTATAATAACGGACGGTGCTATATATAATAAGGAAAAACACTATATAATAATGGACGGTGCTATATATAATAAGGAAAGACTATATAATAATGGACGGTGCTATATATAATAAGGTAGGACACTATATTAATGGATGGTGCTATATATAATAAGGAAGGACACTATATAATAATGGACGGTGCTATATATAATAAGGAAGGACACTATATAATAATGGACGGTGCTATATATAATAAGGAAGGACACTATATAATAATGGATGTTGCTATATATAATAAGGGAGGACACTGTATTTAGTGAGGAGTCATAATAGCGGCATGATGTCCTCTCTCTGACCGGTATACAATCACATTTACTGCAAAAGAAAGAAAAGGTCTGGACCAGCGCAGTAAACCAGACTAGAGAACCACCTGCAGTAAACATATAGGTTTATACCACAGTACCCGGAATCCCAGTGAGGTTATGTTCACATGCTGCAGTTTTTTTTTTCCTCCGGTTTTGTTTTTATGCCAGAATTGACGTTTTTCTTCAATATAAAGTAATCGAAATGTGATCTGTATCCTAAAATTGTACCAGGAAAACCTACAGCTCGCTGCGCAATAAACAAGGCGTTACACAGCGCCATCGAGGGACGAATATACGTTACTGGTATTAGAACATTGTAGTATAAACTTTTTCTTTACAAAATTCTGGTTTGTTTTTTTTGCGCCATTTGTTTAACACTCCCAATGGTTAGTATTCGCCTTTAAGCCCCACCCCTTTTACTAAAAAGGGAGTTCCAAATTCTATTATCTGGGTGTAAGCTGAATCTATAAAG
Organism: Phyllobates terribilis; assembly: GCF_046119375.1. Taxonomy (NCBI): domain Eukaryota; kingdom Metazoa; phylum Chordata; class Amphibia; order Anura; family Dendrobatidae; genus Phyllobates; species Phyllobates terribilis. The sequence goes on along the minus strand of NW_027362764.1, from coordinate 2,484,159 downwards.
AGAGCTGTGAGTACAGTGATTAAACAATCCTGAGCTGTGTGACATTTTGGCCATGCTATTACAATTCCCTCTTCATGGCTGTGACTACCACGCTGCCTGTGAAATAAAGGCGGGAACTGTGTTCTTTCACCTGATTGGCAGGTTTGCGCGTCAATCACATTGATAGAAGGCGGGAGTTATGCCACGCCTATCGGCGTCCAGCAAAAGGTAAAAAAAAGAGCAGGCGAAACAAAGGAGTGCAGAGCTCAGCCAATCAGAGCAAGGGGCGGGACATTCTATCAGGAGAGGGAGGCGGGAAAGGGAGATTTAGCCTAGTGCGCAATAGGGGTCGTCCCCGCCTCAGTCAGGGTGGACTGTACCAAGTAGCTACGAGGAGGAGGGGTGGATTATTGTTTTGATTCTTTAATTTCTTCCTTATTTTTTATCTGCACAGATAATCAGTCACAAATACATATTAATTTAAGCAACAGTTAACGGAAAGGGCTAGTGACGGGGGCATTGAAGCGCACCGTATTCGGCTCCCGGTGCGGTGGTACGGTCCGGGGCGCGGAGTGACAGGCACGGCACAAGATGGCGGCGGGCGGGGTAAGCGCGCAATGGAGGAGGAGGCGGGGGGAGGAGTAAAGGAGCTTTGTTCCCCTGGCTGCCCGGGTTGGGAGGAGGCCTTTGCCGTCGCCGTGCTTCGGGCTTTCTGAAGAGACGCGGCTGCGAGCTAGCGCTTCGAGTGCCGGAGGGTTGAGGAGAGAGACCCCCCGGCGGCCGTGCCATGAAGAGCCCGGGCCCCCCGGAGCCGTGACGCGTGTGCCGCCCCCCTCCTCCGGAGCTCCCTGTATGGCGGACATGGCCCCGGCGCTGACTGGAGCCGCACAGGAAGCTCCCCACCGGCTGAAGCTGAGCGCTCCGTCCCCGGCCACCGAGCGCGGCCTGCCCGTGTGGAAACCGGAGCTGAACGGGGCGGGCCGGGCCCAGAGGAGCGGCCTCCTCCTGCTGAACGGGGGCGGCAAGGACTGCACCCCGGAGCGGCCGGGCAAGAGCCGGGGGGCGCCGGACAAGCCCGGGGGGGATGCGGAGCCCGGGGCCCTGTGTGCGCGGAGGGCCGCCCGCATGACCAGCCGGCAGCAGGAGCTCGGGGCCCGGGCCCGCAGGCTGTGCCGGCGGCTGCAGGTGATCCAGGCCAAGCAGGTGGAGCGGCACGTCCGGCAGCAGCTGGCCGGCCTGGTGGAGCTGCTGGCGGAGCGGGGGCCCGCGGGGCTGCCGGCCTCTCAGCACACGGAGCTGGACCGGCTGGCGAGCAGCTCCACGGCCCGGCTGCGGGCGGCGCAGGGAGGATTCGACTCGGACGCGACTGAGAGCAGCTCCGGGGGAGAGAGCGACGGGACGGCTGCGAGCCCGGACCGGGGGAGCGAGGAGGAGGAGGAGGAGCGGCTGCCGGAGCGGGGGGACCGGAGCGAGGAGGAGGAGCGGCGGCTGCAGGACCGGGGGTGAGTGTGTACGCTGATATATAGGAGTATGTACTGCAGGACCGGGGGTGAGTGCGTACACTGAAGGTATACAGGAGTATGTACTGCAGGACCGGGGTGTGAGTGTGTACACTGAAGGTATACAGGTGTGTGTGTACACTGAAGGTATACAGGAGTGTGTATACTGCAGGACCGGGGTGTGAGTGTGTACGCTCATATATAGGAGTATGTACTGCAGGACCGGGGGTGAGTGCGTACACTGAAGGTATACAGGAGTATGTATACTGCAGGACTGGGGTGTGAGTGTGTACACTGAAGGTATACAGGAGTGTGTATACTGCAGGAGCCGGGGTGAGTGTGTACACTGAAGGTATACAGGAGTATGTATACTGCAGGACCCGGGGGTGAATGTGTACACTGAAGGTATACAGGAGTGTGTATACTGCAGGACTGGGGGTGAGTGTGTACACTGAAGGTATACAGGAGTATATATACTGCAGGACTGGGGGTGAGTGTACACTGAAGGTATACAGCAGTATGTATACTGCAGGACTGGGGGTGAGTGTGTACACTGAAGGTATACAGAAGTATGTATACTGCAGGACTGGGGGTGAGTGTGTACACTGAAGGTATACAGAAGTATGTATACTGCAGGACTGGGGGTGAGTGTGTACACTGAAGGTATACAGAAGTATGTATACTGCAGGACTGGGGGTGAGTGTGTACACTGAAGGTATACAGAAGTATGTATACTGCAGGACTGGGGGTGAGTGTGTACACTGAAGGTATACAGGAGTATATCTACTGCAGGACTGGGGGTGAGTGTGTACACTGAAGGTATACAGGAGTATATCTACTGCAGGACTGGGGGTGAGTGTGTACACTGAAGGTATACAGGAGTATATCTACTGCAGGACTGGGGGTGAGTGTGTACACTGAAGGTATACAGGAGTATGTATACTGCAGGACTGGGGGTGAGTGTGTACACTGAAGGTATACAGAAGTATGTATACTGCAGGACTGGGGGTGAGTGTGTACACTGAAGGTATACAGGAGTATGTATACTGCAGGACTGGGGGTGAGTGTGTACACTGAAGGTATACAGGAGTATGTATACTGCAGGACTGGGGGTGAGTGTGTACACTGAAGGTATACAGGAGTATGTATACTGCAGGACTGGGGGTGAGTGTGTACACTGAAGGTATACAGGAGTATGTATACTGCAGGACTGGGGGTGAGGGTGTACACTGAAGGTATACAGGAGTATGTATACTGCAGGACTGGGGGTGAGGGTGTACACTGAAGGTATACAGGAGTATGTATACTGCAGGACTGGGGGTGAGGGTGTACACTGAAGGTATACAGGAGTATGTATACTGCAGGACTGGGGGTGAGGGTGTACACTGAAGGTATACAGGAGTATGTATACTGCAGGACTGGGGGTGAGGGTGTACACTGAAGGTATACAGGAGTATGTATACTGCAGGACTGGGGGTGAGGGTGTACACTGAAGGTATACAGGAGTATGTATACTGCAGGACTGGGGGTGAGGGTGTACACTGAAGGTATACAGGAGTATGTATACTGCAGGACTGGGGGTGAGGGTGTACACTGAAGGTATACAGGAGTATGTATACTGCAGGACTGGGGGTGAGGGTGTACACTGAAGGTATACAGGAGTATGTATACTGCAGGACTGGGGGTGAGGGTGTACACTGAAGGTATACAGGAGTATGTATACTGCAGGACTGGGGGTGAGGGTGTACACTGAAGGTATACAGGAGTATGTATACTGCAGGACTGGGGGTGAGGGTGTACACTGAAGGTATACAGGAGTATGTATACTGCAGGACTGGGGGTGAGGGTGTACACTGAAGGTATACAGGAGTATGTATACTGCAGGACTGGGGGTGAGGGTGTACACTGAAGGTATACAGGAGTATGTATACTGCAGGACTGGGGGTGAGGGTGTACACTGAAGGTATACAGGAGTATGTATACTGCAGGACTGGGGGTGAGGGTGTACACTGAAGGTATACAGGAGTATGTATACTGCAGGACTGGGGGTGAGGGTGTACACTGAAGGTATACAGGAGTATGTATACTGCAGGACTGGGGGTGAGGGTGTACACTGAAGGTATACAGGAGTATGTATACTGCAGGACTGGGGGTGAGGGTGTACACTGAAGGTATACAGGAGTATGTATACTGCAGGACTGGGGGTGAGGGTGTACACTGAAGGTATACAGGAGTATGTATACTGCAGGACTGGGGGTGAGGGTGTACACTGAAGGTATACAGGAGTATGTATACTGCAGGACTGGGGGTGAGGGTGTACACTGAAGGTATACAGGAGTATGTATACTGCAGGACTGGGGGTGAGGGTGTACACTGAAGGTATACAGGAGTATGTATACTGCAGGACTGGGGGTGAGTGTGTACACTGAAGGTATACAGGAGTATGTATACTGCAGGACTGGGGGTGAGTGTGTACACTGAAGGTATACAGGAGTATGTATACTGCAGGACTGGGGGTGAGTGTGTACACTGAAGGTATACAGGAGTATGTATACTGCAGGACTGGGGGTGAGTGTGTACACTGAAGGTATACAGGAGTATGTATACTGCAGGACTGGGGGTGAGTGTGTACACTGAAGGTATACAGGAGTATGTATACTGCAGGACTGGGGGTGAGTGTGTACACTGAAGGTATACAGGAGTATGTATACTGCAGGACTGGGGGTGAGTGTGTACACTGAAGGTATACAGGAGTATGTATACTGCAGGACTGGGGGTGAGTGTGTACACTGAAGGTATACAGGAGTATGTATACTGCAGGACTGGGGGTGAGTGTGTACACTGAAGGTATACAGGAGTATGTATACTGCAGGACTGGGGGTGAGTGTGTACACTGAAGGTATACAGGAGTATGTATACTGCAGGACTGGGGGTGAGTGTGTACACTGAAGGTATACAGGAGTATGTATACTGCAGGACTGGGGGTGAGTGTGTACACTGAAGGTATACAGGAGTATGTATACTGCAGGACTGGGGGTGAGTGTGTACACTGAAGGTATACAGGAGTATGTATACTGCAGGACTGGGGGTGAGTGTGTACACTGAAGGTATACAGGAGTATGTATACTGCAGGACTGGGGGTGAGTGTGTACACTGAAGGTATACAGGAGTATGTATACTGCAGGACTGGGGGTGAGTGTGTACACTGAAGGTATACAGGAGTATGTATACTGCAGGACTGGGGGTGAGTGTGTACACTGAAGGTATACAGGAGTATGTATACTGCAGGACTGGGGGTGAGTGTGTACACTGAAGGTATACAGGAGTATGTATACTGCAGGACTGGGGGTGAGTGTGTACACTGAAGGTATACAGGAGTATGTATACTGCAGGACTGGGGGTGAGTGTGTACACTGAAGGTATACAGGAGTATGTATACTGCAGGACTGGGGGTGAGTGTGTACACTGAAGGTATACAGGAGTATGTATACTGCAGGACTGGGGGTGAGTGTGTACACTGAAGGTATACAGGAGTATGTATACTGCAGGACTGGGGGTGAGTGTGTACACTGAAGGTATACAGGAGTATGTATACTGCAGGACTGGGGGTGAGTGTGTACACTGAAGGTATACAGGAGTATGTATACTGCAGGACTGGGGGTGAGTGTGTACACTGAAGGTATACAGGAGTATGTATACTGCAGGACTGGGGGTGAGTGTGTACACTGAAGGTATACAGGAGTATGTATACTGCAGGACTGGGGGTGAGTGTGTACACTGAAGGTATACAGGAGTATGTATACTGCAGGACTGGGGGTGAGTGTGTACACTGAAGGTATACAGGAGTATGTATACTGCAGGACTGGGGGTGAGTGTGTACACTGAAGGTATACAGGAGTATGTATACTGCAGGACTGGGGGTGAGTGTGTACACTGAAGGTATACAGGAGTATGTATACTGCAGGACTGGGGGTGAGTGTGTACACTGAAGGTATACAGGAGTATGTATACTGCAGGACTGGGGGTGAGTGTGTACACTGAAGGTATACAGGAGTATGTATACTGCAGGACTGGGGGTGAGTGTGTACACTGAAGGTATACAGGAGTATGTATACTGCAGGACTGGGGGTGAGTGTGTACACTGAAGGTATACAGGAGTATGTATACTGCAGGACTGGGGGTGAGTGTGTACACTGAAGGTATACAGGAGTATGTATACTGCAGGACTGGGGGTGAGTGTGTACACTGAAGGTATACAGGAGTATGTATACTGCAGGACTGGGGGTGAGTGTGTACACTGAAGGTATACAGGAGTATGTATACTGCAGGACTGGGGGTGAGTGTGTACACTGAAGGTATACAGGAGTATGTATACTGCAGGACTGGGGGTGAGTGTGTACACTGAAGGTATACAGGAGTATGTATACTGCAGGACTGGGGGTGAGTGTGTACACTGAAGGTATACAGGAGTATGTATACTGCAGGACTGGGGGTGAGTGTGTACACTGAAGGTATACAGGAGTATGTATACTGCAGGACTGGGGGTGAGTGTGTACACTGAAGGTATACAGGAGTATGTATACTGCAGGACTGGGGGTGAGTGTGTACACTGAAGGTATACAGGAGTATGTATACTGCAGGACTGGGGGTGAGTGTGTACACTGAAGGTATACAGGAGTATGTATACTGCAGGACTGGGGGTGAGTGTGTACACTGAAGGTATACAGGAGTATGTATACTGCAGGACTGGGGGTGAGTGTGTACACTGAAGGTATACAGGAGTATGTATACTGCAGGACTGGGGGTGAGTGTGTACACTGAAGGTATACAGGAGTATGTATACTGCAGGACTGGGGGTGAGTGTGTACACTGAAGGTATACAGGAGTATGTATACTGCAGGACTGGGGGTGAGTGTGTACACTGAAGGTATACAGGAGTATGTATACTGCAGGACTGGGGGTGAGTGTGTACACTGAAGGTATACAGGAGTATGTATACTGCAGGACTGGGGGTGAGTGTGTACACTGAAGGTATACAGGAGTATGTATACTGCAGGACTGGGGGTGAGTGTGTACACTGAAGGTATACAGGAGTATGTATACTGCAGGACTGGGGGTGAGTGTGTACACTGAAGGTATACAGGAGTATGTATACTGCAGGACTGGGGGTGAGTGTGTACACTGAAGGTATACAGGAGTATGTATACTGCAGGACTGGGGGTGAGTGTGTACACTGAAGGTATACAGGAGTATGTATACTGCAGGACTGGGGGTGAGTGTGTACACTGAAGGTATACAGGAGTATGTATACTGCAGGACTGGGGGTGAGTGTGTACACTGAAGGTATACAGGAGTATGTATACTGCAGGACTGGGGGTGAGTGTGTACACTGAAGGTATACAGGAGTATGTATACTGCAGGACTGGGGGTGAGTGTGTACACTGAAGGTATACAGGAGTATGTATACTGCAGGACTGGGGGTGAGTGTGTACACTGAAGGTATACAGGAGTATGTATACTGCAGGACTGGGGGTGAGTGTGTACACTGAAGGTATACAGGAGTATGTATACTGCAGGACTGGGGGTGAGTGTGTACACTGAAGGTATACAGGAGTATGTATACTGCAGGACTGGGGGTGAGTGTGTACACTGAAGGTATACAGGAGTATGTATACTGCAGGACTGGGGGTGAGTGTGTACACTGAAGGTATACAGGAGTATGTATACTGCAGGACTGGGGGTGAGTGTGTACACTGAAGGTATACAGGAGTATGTATACTGCAGGACTGGGGGTGAGTGTGTACACTGAAGGTATACAGGAGTATGTATACTGCAGGACTGGGGGTGAGTGTGTACACTGAAGGTATACAGGAGTATGTATACTGCAGGACTGGGGGTGAGTGTGTACACTGAAGGTATACAGGAGTATGTATACTGCAGGACTGGGGGTGAGTGTGTACACTGAAGGTATACAGGAGTATGTATACTGCAGGACTGGGGGTGAGTGTGTACACTGAAGGTATACAGGAGTATGTATACTGCAGGACTGGGGGTGAGTGTGTACACTGAAGGTATACAGGAGTATGTATACTGCAGGACTGGGGGTGAGTGTGTACACTGAAGGTATACAGGAGTATGTATACTGCAGGACTGGGGGTGAGTGTGTACACTGAAGGTATACAGGAGTATGTATACTGCAGGACTGGGGGTGAGTGTGTACACTGAAGGTATACAGGAGTATGTATACTGCAGGACTGGGGGTGAGTGTGTACACTGAAGGTATACAGGAGTATGTATACTGCAGGACTGGGGGTGAGTGTGTACACTGAAGGTATACAGGAGTATGTATACTGCAGGACTGGGGGTGAGTGTGTACACTGAAGGTATACAGGAGTATGTATACTGCAGGACTGGGGGTGAGTGTGTACACTGAAGGTATACAGGAGTATGTATACTGCAGGACTGGGGGTGAGTGTGTACACTGAAGGTATACAGGAGTATGTATACTGCAGGACTGGGGGTGAGTGTGTACACTGAAGGTATACAGGAGTATGTATACTGCAGGACTGGGGGTGAGTGTGTACACTGAAGGTATACAGGAGTATGTATACTGCAGGACTGGGGGTGAGTGTGTACACTGAAGGTATACAGGAGTATGTATACTGCAGGACTGGGGGTGAGTGTGTACACTGAAGGTATACAGGAGTATGTATACTGCAGGACTGGGGGTGAGTGTGTACACTGAAGGTATACAGGAGTATGTATACTGCAGGACTGGGGGTGAGTGTGTACACTGAAGGTATACAGGAGTATGTATACTGCAGGACTGGGGGTGAGTGTGTACACTGAAGGTATACAGGAGTATGTATACTGCAGGACTGGGGGTGAGTGTGTACACTGAAGGTATACAGGAGTATGTATACTGCAGGACTGGGGGTGAGTGTGTACACTGAAGGTATACAGGAGTATGTATACTGCAGGACTGGGGGTGAGTGTGTACACTGAAGGTATACAGGAGTATGTATACTGCAGGACTGGGGGTGAGTGTGTACACTGAAGGTATACAGGAGTATGTATACTGCAGGACTGGGGGTGAGTGTGTACACTGAAGGTATACAGGAGTATGTATACTGCAGGACTGGGGGTGAGTGTGTACACTGAAGGTATACAGGAGTATGTATACTGCAGGACTGGGGGTGAGTGTGTACACTGAAGGTATACAGGAGTATGTATACTGCAGGACTGGGGGTGAGTGTGTACACTGAAGGTATACAGGAGTATGTATACTGCAGGACTGGGGGTGAGTGTGTACACTGAAGGTATACAGGAGTATGTATACTGCAGGACTGGGGGTGAGTGTGTACACTGAAGGTATACAGGAGTATGTATACTGCAGGACTGGGGGTGAGTGTGTACACTGAAGGTATACAGGAGTATGTATACTGCAGGACTGGGGGTGAGTGTGTACACTGAAGGTATACAGGAGTATGTATACTGCAGGACTGGGGGTGAGTGTGTACACTGAAGGTATACAGGAGTATGTATACTGCAGGACTGGGGGTGAGTGTGTACACTGAAGGTATACAGGAGTATGTATACTGCAGGACTGGGGGTGAGTGTGTACACTGAAGGTATACAGGAGTATGTATACTGCAGGACTGGGGGTGAGTGTGTACACTGAAGGTATACAGGAGTATGTATACTGCAGGACTGGGGGTGAGTGTGTACACTGAAGGTATACAGGAGTATGTATACTGCAGGACTGGGGGTGAGTGTGTACACTGAAGGTATACAGGAGTATGTATACTGCAGGACTGGGGGTGAGTGTGTACACTGAAGGTATACAGGAGTATGTATACTGCAGGACTGGGGGTGAGTGTGTACACTGAAGGTATACAGGAGTATGTATACTGCAGGACTGGGGGTGAGTGTGTACACTGAAGGTATACAGGAGTATGTATACTGCAGGACTGGGGGTGAGTGTGTACACTGAAGGTATACAGGAGTATGTATACTGCAGGACTGGGGGTGAGTGTGTACACTGAAGGTATACAGGAGTATGTATACTGCAGGACTGGGGGTGAGTGTGTACACTGAAGGTATACAGGAGTATGTATACTGCAGGACTGGGGGTGAGTGTGTACACTGAAGGTATACAGGAGTATGTATACTGCAGGACTGGGGGTGAGTGTGTACACTGAAGGTATACAGGAGTATGTATACTGCAGGACTGGGGGTGAGTGTGTACACTGAAGGTATACAGGAGTATGTATACTGCAGGACTGGGGGTGAGTGTGTACACTGAAGGTATACAGGAGTATGTATACTGCAGGACTGGGGGTGAGTGTGTACACTGAAGGTATACAGGAGTATGTATACTGCAGGACTGGGGGTGAGTGTGTACACTGAAGGTATACAGGAGTATGTATACTGCAGGACTGGGGGTGAGTGTGTACACTGAAGGTATACAGGAGTATGTATACTGCAGGACTGGGGGTGAGTGTGTACACTGAAGGTATACAGGAGTATGTATACTGCAGGACTGGGGGTGAGTGTGTACACTGAAGGTATACAGGAGTATGTATACTGCAGGACTGGGGGTGAGTGTGTACACTGAAGGTATACAGGAGTATGTATACTGCAGGACTGGGGGTGAGTGTGTACACTGAAGGTATACAGGAGTATGTATACTGCAGGACTGGGGGTGAGTGTGTACACTGAAGGTATACAGGAGTATGTATACTGCAGGACTGGGGGTGAGTGTGTACACTGAAGGTATACAGGAGTATGTATACTGCAGGACTGGGGGTGAGTGTGTACACTGAAGGTATACAGGAGTATGTATACTGCAGGACTGGGGGTGAGTGTGTACACTGAAGGTATACAGGAGTATGTATACTGCAGGACCCGGGGGTGAGTGTGTACACTGAAGGTATACAGGAGTATGTATACTGCAGGACCCGGGGGTGAGTGTGTACACTGAAGGTATACAGGAGTATGTATACTGCAGGACCCGGGGGTGAGTGTGTACACTGAAGGTATACAGGAGTATGTATACTGCAGGACCCGGGGGTGAGTGTGTACACTGAAGGTATACAGGAGTATGTATACTGCAGGACCCGGGGGTGAGTGTGTACACTGAAGGTATACAGGAGTATGTATACTGCAGGACCCGGGGGTGAGTGTGTACACTGAAGGTATACAGGAGTATGTATACTGCAGGACCCGGGGGTGAGTGTGTACACTGAAGGTATACAGGAGTATGTATACTGCAGGACCCGGGGGTGAGTGTGTACACTGAAGGTATACAGGAGTATGTATACTGCAGGACCCGGGGGTGAGTGTGTACACTGAAGGTATACAGGAGTATGTATACTGCAGGACCCGGGGGTGAGTGTGTACACTGAAGGTATACAGGAGTATGTATACTGCAGGACCCGGGGGTGAGTGTGTACACTGAAGGTATACAGGAGTATGTATACTGCAGGACCCGGGGGTGAGTGTGTACACTGAAGGTATACAGGAGTATGTATACTGCAGGACCCGGGGGTGAGTGTGTACACTGAAGGTATACAGGAGTATGTATACTGCAGGACCCGGGGGTGAGTGTGTACACTGAAGGTATACAGGAGTATGTATACTGCAGGACCCGGGGGTGAGTGTGTACACTGAAGGTATACAGGAGTATGTATACTGCAGGACCCGGGGGTGAGTGTGTACACTGAAGGTATACAGGAGTATGTATACTGCAGGACCCGGGGGTGAGTGTGTACACTGAAGGTATACAGGAGTATGTATACTGCAGGACCCGGGGGTGAGTGTGTACACTGAAGGTATACAGGAGTATGTATACTGCAGGACCCGGGGGTGAGTGTGTACACTGAAGGTATACAGGAGTATGTATACTGCAGGACCCGGGGGTGAGTGTGTACACTGAAGGTATACAGGAGTATGTATACTGCAGGACCCGGGGGTGAGTGTGTACACTGAAGGTATACAGGAGTATGTATACTGCAGGACCCGGGGGTGAGTGTGTACACTGAAGGTATACAGGAGTATGTATACTGCAGGACCCGGGGGTGAGTGTGTACACTGAAGGTATACAGGAGTATGTATACTGCAGGACCCGGGGGTGAGTGTGTACACTGAAGGTATACAGGAGTATGTATACTGCAGGACCCGGGGGTGAGTGTGTACACTGAAGGTATACAGGAGTATGTATACTGCAGGACCCGGGGGTGAGTGTGTACACTGAAGGTATACAGGAGTATGTATACTGCAGGACCCGGGGGTGAGTGTGTACACTGAAGGTATACAGGAGTATGTATACTGCAGGACCCGGGGGTGAGTGTGTACACTGAAGGTATACAGGAGTATGTATACTGCAGGACCCGGGGGTGAGTGTGTACACTGAAGGTATACAGGAGTATGTATACTGCAGGACCCGGGGGTGAGTGTGTACACTGAAGGTATACAGGAGTATGTATACTGCAGGACCCGGGGGTGAGTGTGTACACTGAAGGTATACAGGAGTATGTATACTGCAGGACCCGGGGGTGAGTGTGTACACTGAAGGTATACAGGAGTATGTATACTGCAGGACCCGGGGGTGAGTGTGTACACTGAAGGTATACAGGAGTATGTATACTGCAGGACCCGGGGGTGAGTGTGTACACTGAAGGTATACAGGAGTATGTATACTGCAGGACCCGGGGGTGAGTGTGTACACTGAAGGTATACAGGAGTATGTATACTGCAGGACCCGGGGGTGAGTGTGTACACTGAAGGTATACAGGAGTATGTATACTGCAGGACCCGGGGGTGAGTGTGTACACTGAAGGTATACAGGAGTATGTATACTGCAGGACCCGGGGGTGAGTGTGTACACTGAAGGTATACAGGAGTATGTATACTGCAGGACCCGGGGGTGAGTGTGTACACTGAAGGTATACAGGAGTATGTATACTGCAGGACCCGGGGGTGAGTGTGTACACTGAAGGTATACAGGAGTATGTATACTGCAGGACCCGGGGGTGAGTGTGTACACTGAAGGTATACAGGAGTATGTATACTGCAGGACCCGGGGGTGAGTGTGTACACTGAAGGTATACAGGAGTATGTATACTGCAGGACCCGGGGGTGAGTGTGTACACTGAAGGTATACAGGAGTATGTATACTGCAGGACCCGGGGGTGAGTGTGTACACTGAAGGTATACAGGAGTATGTATACTGCAGGACCCGGGGGTGAGTGTGTACACTGAAGGTATACAGGAGTATGTATACTGCAGGACCCGGGGGTGAGTGTGTACACTGAAGGTATACAGGAGTATGTATACTGCAGGACCCGGGGGTGAGTGTGTACACTGAAGGTATACAGGAGTATGTATACTGCAGGACCCGGGGGTGAGTGTGTACACTGAAGGTATACAGGAGTATGTATACTGCAGGACCCGGGGGTGAGTGTGTACACTGAAGGTATACAGGAGTATGTATACTGCAGGACCCGGGGGTGAGTGTGTACACTGAAGGTATACAGGAGTATGTATACTGCAGGACCCGGGGGTGAGTGTGTACACTGAAGGTATACAGGAGTATGTATACTGCAGGACCCGGGGGTGAGTGTGTACACTGAAGGTATACAGGAGTATGTATACTGCAGGACCCGGGGGTGAGTGTGTACACTGAAGGTATACAGGAGTATGTATACTGCAGGACCCGGGGGTGAGTGTGTACACTGAAGGTATACAGGAGTATGTATACTGCAGGACCCGGGGGTGAGTGTGTACACTGAAGGTATACAGGAGTATGTATACTGCAGGACCCGGGGGTGAGTGTGTACACTGAAGGTATACAGGAGTATGTATACTGCAGGACCCGGGGGTGAGTGTGTACACTGAAGGTATACAGGAGTATGTATACTGCAGGACCCGGGGGTGAGTGTGTACACTGAAGGTATACAGGAGTATGTATACTGCAGGACCCGGGGGTGAGGTGTACACTGAAGGTATACAGAGTTTACACTGAAGGTATACAGGAGTATGTATACTGCAGGACCCGGGGGTGAGTGTGTACACTGAAGGTATACAGGAGTATGTATACTGCAGGACCCGGGTGTGAGTGTACACTGAAGGTATACAGGAGTATGTACTGCAGGACCCGGGTGTGAGTGTGTACACTGAAGGTATACAGGAGTATGTATACTGCAGGACCCGGGTGTGAGTGTGTACACTGCAGGTATACACAGTATATACTGCAGGACCGGTGGTGAGTGCGTACACTGAAGGTATACAGGAGTGTATATACTGCTGGATCGAGGGTGAGTGCGTACACTGAAGGTATACAGGAGTGTATGTACTGCTGGATCGAGGGTGAGTGCGTACACTGAAGGTATACTGGAGTGTATGTACTGCTGGATCGAGGGTGAGTGCGTACACTGAAGGTATACTGGAGTGTATGTACTGCTGGATCGAGGGTGAGTGCGTACACTGAAGGTATACTGGAGTGTATGTACTGCTGGATCGAGGGTGAGTGCGTACACTGAAGGTATACAGGAGTGTATATACTGCTGGACCGGGGGTGAGTGCGTACACTGAAGGTATACAGGAGTGTATATACTGCAGGGCTAGGGGTGAGTGCGTACACTGAAGGTATACAGGAGTGTATATACTGCTGGATCGAGGGTGAGTGCGTACACTGAAGGTATACAGGAGTGTATATACTGCTGGATCGAGGGTGAGTGCGTACACTGAAGGTATACAGGAGTGTATGTACTGCTGGATCGAGGGTGAGTGCGTACACTGAAGGTATACTGGAGTGTATGTACTGCTGGATCGAGGGTGAGTGCGTACACTGAAGGTATACTGGAGTGTATGTACTGCTGGATCGAGGGTGAGTGCGTACACTGAAGGTATACTGGAGTGTATATACTGCTGGATCGAGGGTGAGTGCGTACACTGAAGGTATACAGGAGTGTATATACTGCTGGACCGGGGGTGAGTGCGTACACTGAAGGTATACAGGAGTGTATATACTGCAGGGCTAGGGGTGAGTGCGTACACTGAAGGTATACAGGAGTGTATATACTGCTGGACTGGGGGTGAGTGCGTATACTGAAGGTATACAGGAGTATATACTGCAGGGCTAGGGGTGAGTGTGTACACTGATGGTATACAGGAGTGTATATGCTGCAGGACCGGGGGTGAGTGTGTACACTGAAGGTATACACAGTATACACTGCATAACCGGTGGTGAGTGCGTACACTGAAGGTATACAGGAGTGTATATACTGCTGGATCGAGGGTGAGTGCGTACACTGAAGGTATACAGGAGTGTATATATACTGCAGGACCGGGGGTGAGTGCGTACACTGAAGGTATGCAGGAGTATATATACTGCAGGACTGGGGGTGAGTGTGTACACTGAAGGTATACAGGAGTGTATATACTGCTGGACCGGGGGTGAGTGCGTATACTGAAGGTATTCAGGAGTGTATATACTGCAGGGCTAGGGGTGAGTGTGTACACTGATGGTATACAGGAGTGTATATGCTGCAGGACCGGGGGTGAGTGTGTACACTGATGGTGTACAGGAGTGTATATACTGCAGGGCTAGGGGTGAGTGTGTACACTGATGGTATACAGGAGTGTATATGCTGCAGGACCGGGGGTGAGTGTGTACACTGAAGGTATACACAGTATATACTGCAGGACCGGTGGTGAGTGCGTACACTGATGGTATACAGTAGTGTATATACTGAAGGTATACAGTAGTGTATATACTGCTGGATCGAGGGTGAGTGCGTACACTGAAGGTATACAGGAGTGTATATACTGCTGGATCGAGGGTGAGTGCGTACACTGAAGGTATACAGGAGTGTATATACTGCTGGATCGAGGGTGAGTGCGTACACTGAAGGTATACAGGAGTGTATATACTGCTGGATCGAGGGTGAGTGCGTACACTGAAGGTATACAGGAGTGTATATATACTGCAGGATCGAGGGTGAGTGCGTACACTGAAGGTATACAGGAGTGTATATATACTGCAGGATCGAGGGGGAGTGCGTACACTGAAGGTATACAGGAGTGTATATATACTGCAGGACCGGGGGTGAGTGCGTACACTGATGGTATACAGGAGTGTATATACTGCAGGGCTAGGGGTGAGTGCGTACACTGAAGGTATACAGGAGTGTATATACTGCTGGACCGGGGGTGAGTGCGTACACTGAAGGTATTCAGGAGTGTATATACTGCAGGGCTAGGGATGAGTGTGTACACTGATGGTGTACAGGAGTGTATATACTGCAGGGCTAGGGGTGAGTGTGTACACTGATGGTGTACAGGAGTGTATATACTGCAGGGCTAGGGGTGAGTGTACACTGAAGGTGTACAGGAGTATATATACTGCAGGACTGGGGGTGAGTGTGTACACTGAAGGTATACAGGAGTATATATACTGCAGGACTGGGGGTGAGTGTGTACACTGAAGATATACAGGAGTATATATACTGCAGGGCTAGGGGTGAGTGCGTACACTGAAGGTATACAGGAGTATATATACTGCAGGATCGGGGGTGAGTGCGTACACTGAAGGTATACAGGAGTGTATATACTGCAGGACCGGGGACGTGAGTGCGTACACTGAAGGTATACAGGAGTGTATATACTTCAGGACTGGGGGTGAGTGTGTACACTGATGGTATACAGGAGTGTATATACTGCAGGGCTAGGGGTGAGTGTGTACACTGATGGTATACAGGAGTGTATATACTGCTGGACCGGGAGTGAGTGTACACTGAAGGTATACAGGAGTGTATATACTGCTGGACCGGGAGTGAGTGTACACTGAAGGTATACAGGAGTGTATATACTGCAGGACCTGGGGTGAGTGTGTACACTGATGGTATACAGGAGTATATATACTGCAGGACCGGGGACGTGAGTGCTTACACTGAAGGTATACAGGAGTGTATATACTGCAGGACTGGGGGTGAGTGTGTACACAGTATATACTGCTGGACTGGGGGTGAGTGTGTACACTCATGGTATACAGGAGTGTATATACTGCTGGACTGGGGGTGAGTGTGTACGCTCATGGTATACAGGAGTATATATACTGCAGGACCGGGGGTGAGTGTACACTGATGGTATACAGGAGTATGTATACTGCTGGACCAGGGGTGAGTGTGTACACTGATGGTATGCAGGAGTATGTATACTGCTGGACCAGGGGTGAGTGTGTACACTGATGGTATACAGGAGTGTATATACTGCTGGACCAGGGGTGAGTGTGTACACTGATGGTATACAGGAGTGTATATACTGCAGGACTGGGGGTGAGTGTGTCACTGAAGGTATACAGGAGTATGTATACTGCAGGACTGGGGGTGAGTGCGTACACTGAAGGTATACAGGAGTATATATATTGCAGGATCGGGGGCGAGTGTGTACACAGTATATACTGCTGGACCGGGGGTGAGTGTACACTGATGGTATACAGGAGTGTATATACTGCAGGGCTAGGGGTGAGTGTGTACACTGAAGGTATACAGGAGTATATATACTGCAGGACTGGGGGTGAGTGTGTACACTGAAGGTATACAGGAGTGTATATACTGCAGGGCTAGGGGTGAGTGCGTACACTGAAGGTATACAGGAGTGTATATACTGCTGGACCGGGGGTGAGTGCGTACACTGAAGGTATTCAGGAGTGTATATACTGCAGGGCTAGGGATGAGTGTGTACACTGATGGTGTACAGGAGTGTATATACTGCAGGGCTAGGGGTGAGTGTACACTGAAGGTATACAGGAGTATATATACTGCAGGACTGGGGGTGAGTGTGTACACTGAAGGTATACAGGAGTATATATACTGCAGGACTGGGGGTGAGTGTGTACACTGAAGGTATACAGGAGTATGTATACTGCAGGACTGGGGGTGAGTGTGTACACTGATGGTATACAGGAGTGTATATATACTGCAGGACCCGTGGTGAGTGTGTCACTGAAGGTATACATGAGTATATACTCTGCAGGATGGGGGGTGAGTGTATACAGGAGTGTATATACTGCAGGGCTAGGGGTGAGTGTGTACACTGATGGTATACAGGAGTGTATATACTGCAGGACCTGGGGTGAGTGTGTACACTGATGGTATACAGGAGTATGTATATTGCAGGACCAGGGGTGAATGTGTCACTGAAGGTATACAGGAGTATATATACTGCAGGACCGGGGATGAATGTGTCACTGAAGGTATACAGGAGTATATATACTGCAGGACCAGGGGTGAATGTGTCACTGAAGGTATACAGGAGTATGTATACTGAAGGACCAGGGATGAGTGTGTACACAGTATATACTGCAGGACTGGGGGTGAGTGTACACTGAAGGTATACAGAAGTATATATACTGCAGGTCCGGGGGTGAGTGTATACAGGAGTATATGTACTGCAGGACCTGGGGTGAGTGTGTACACTGATGGTATACAGGAGTATATATAATGCAGGACCGGGGGTGAATGTGTACATTGACGGTATACAGGAGTATATACACTGCAGGACCAGGGTTGAGTGTGTACACAGTATATACTGCAGGACCGGGGTTGAGTGTGTACACTGATAGTATACAGGAGTATATATATATACTACAGGACTGGGGGTGAGTGTGTACACTGAAGGTATACAGGAGTATATATATATATACTACAGGACTGGGGGTGAGTGTGTACACTGAAGGTATACAGGAGTATATATACTGCAGGACTGGGGGTGAGTGTGTACACTGAAGGTATACAGGAGTATATATACTGCAGGACTGGGGGTGAGTGTGTACACTGAAGGTATACAGGAGTATATATACTGCAGGACTGGGGGTGAGTGTGTACACTGAAGGTATACAGGAGTATATATACTGCAGGACTGGGGGTGAGTGTGTACACTGAAGGTATACAGGAGTATATATACTGCAGGACTGGGGGTGAGTGTGTACACTGAAGGTATACAGGAGTATATATACTGCAGGACTGGGGGTGAGTGTGTACACTGAAGGTATACAGGAGTATATATACTGCAGGACTGGGGGTGAGTGTGTACACTGAAGGTATACAGGAGTATATATACTGCAGGACTGGGGGTGAGTGTGTACACTGAGGGTATACAGGAGTATATATACTGCAGGACTGGGGGTGAGTGTGTACACTGAGGGTATACAGGAGTATATATACTGCAGGACTGGGGGTGAGTGTGTACACTGAAGGTATACAGGAGTATATATACTGCAGGACTGGGGGTGAGTGTGTACACTGAGGGTATACAGGAGTATATATACTGCAGGACTGGGGGTGAGTGTGTACACTGAGGGTATACAGGAGTATATATACTGCAGGACTGGGGGTGAGTGTGTACACTGAGGGTATACAGGAGTATATATACTGCAGGACTGGGGGTGAGTGTGTACACTGAGGGTATACAGGAGTATATATACTGCAGGACTGGGGGTGAGTGTGTACACTGAGGGTATACAGGAGTATATCTACTGCAGGACTGGGGGTGAGTGTGTACACTGATGGTATACAGGAGTATATATAATGCAGGACCGGGGGTGAATGTGTACATTGACGGTATACAGGAGTATATACACTGCAGGACTGGGGGTGAGTGTGTACACTGAAGGTATACAGGAGTATATCTACTGCAGGACTGGGGGTGAGTGTGTACACTGAAGGTATACAGGAGTATATCTACTGCAGGACTGGGGGTGAGTGTGTACACTGAAGGTATACAGGAGTATATCTACTGCAGGACTGGGGGTGAGTGTGTACACTGAAGGTATACAGGAGTATATCTACTGCAGGACTGGGGGTGAGTGTGTACACTGAAGGTATACAGGAGTATATCTACTGCAGGACTGGGGGTGAGTGTGTACACTGAAGGTATACAGGAGTATATCTACTGCAGGACTGGGGGTGAGTGTGTACACTGAAGGTATACAGGAGTATATCTACTGCAGGACTGGGGGTGAGTGTGTACACTGAAGGTATACAGGAGTATATCTACTGCAGGACTGGGGGTGAGTGTGTACACTGAAGGTATACAGGAGTATATCTACTGCAGGACTGGGGGTGAGTGTGTACACTGAAGGTATACAGGAGTATATCTACTGCAGGACTGGGGGTGAGTGTGTACACTGAAGGTATACAGGAGTATATCTACTGCAGGACTGGGGGTGAGTGTGTACACTGAAGGTATACAGGAGTATATCTACTGCAGGACTGGGGGTGAGTGTGTACACTGAAGGTATACAGGAGTATATCTACTGCAGGACTGGGGGTGAGTGTGTACACTGAAGGTATACAGGAGTATATCTACTGCAGGACTGGGGGTGAGTGTGTACACTGAAGGTATACAGGAGTATATCTACTGCAGGACTGGGGGTGAGTGTGTACACTGAAGGTATACAGGAGTATATCTACTGCAGGACTGGGGGTGAGTGTGTACACTGAAGGTATACAGGAGTATATCTACTGCAGGACTGGGGGTGAGTGTGTACACTGAAGGTATACAGGAGTATATCTACTGCAGGACTGGGGGTGAGTGTGTACACTGAAGGTGTACAGGAGTATATCTACTGCAGGACTGGGGGTGAGTGTGTACACTGAAGGTATACAGGAGTATATCTACTGCAGGACTGGGGGTGAGTGTGTACACTGAAGGTATACAGGAGTATATCTACTGCAGGACTGGGGGTGAGTGTGTACACTGAAGGTATACAGGAGTATATCTACTGCAGGACTGGGGGTGAGTGTGTACACTGAAGGTATACAGGAGTATATCTACTGCAGGACTGGGGGTGAGTGTGTACACTGAAGGTATACAGGAGTATATCTACTGCACGACTGGGGGTGAGTGTGTACACTGAAGGTATACAGGAGTATATCTACTGCACGACTGGGGGTGAGTGTGTACACTGAAGGTATACAGGAGTATATCTACTGCACGACTGGGGGTGAGTGTGTACACTGAAGGTATACAGGAGTATATCTACTGCACGACTGGGGGTGAGTGTGTACACTGAAGGTATACAGGAGTATATCTACTGCACGACTGGGGGTGAGTGTGTACACTGAAGGTATACAGGAGTATATCTACTGCACGACTGGGGGTGAGTGTGTACACTGAAGGTATACAGGAGTATATCTACTGCACGACTGGGGGTGAGTGTACACTGAAGGTATACAGGAGTATATCTACTGCACGACTGGGGGTGAGTGTGTACACTGAAGGTATACAGGAGTATATCTACTGCACGACTGGGGGTGAGTGTGTACACTGAAGGTATACAGGAGTATATCTACTGCACGACTGGGGGTGAGTGTGTACACTGAAGGTATACAGGAGTATATCTACTGCACGACTGGGGGTGAGTGTGTACACTGAAGGTATACAGGAGTATATATACTGCACGACTGGGGGTGAGTGTGTACACTGAAGGTATACAGGAGTATATATACTGCACGACTGGGGGTGAGTGTGTACACTGAAGGTATACAGGAGTATATATACTGCAGGACCGGGGGTGAGTGTGTACACTGAAGGTATACAGGAGTATATATACTGCAGGACCGGGGGTGAGGGTGTACACTGAAGGTATACAGGAGTATGTATACTGCAGGACCGGGGGTGAGGGTGTACACTGAAGGTATACAGGAGTATGTATACTGCAGGACCGGGGGTGAGGGTGTACACTGAAGGTATACAGGAGTATGTATACTGCCGGACCGGGGGTGAGGGTGTACACTGAAGGTATACAGGAGTATGTATACTGCCGGACCGGGGGTGAGGGTGTACACTGAAGGTATACAGGAGTATGTATACTGCCGGACCGGGGGTGAGGGTGTACACTGAAGGTATACAGGAGTATGTATACTGCCGGACCGGGGGTGAGGGTGTACACTGAAGGTATACAGGAGTATGTATACTGCCGGACCGGGGGTGAGGGTGTACACTGAGGGTATACAGGAGTATGCATACTGCCGGACCGGGGGTGA
The DNA here is from genome assembly GCF_046119375.1 of Phyllobates terribilis. Lineage (NCBI taxonomy): Eukaryota > Metazoa > Chordata > Amphibia > Anura > Dendrobatidae > Phyllobates > Phyllobates terribilis. The sequence goes on along the minus strand of NW_027362764.1, from coordinate 2,462,630 downwards.
GGGTGTACACTGAGGGTATACAGGAGTATGCATACTGCCGGACCGGGGGTGAGGGTGTACACTGAGGGTATACAGGAGTATGCATACTGCCGGACCGGGGGTGAGGGTGTACACTGAAGGTATACAGGAGTATGCATACTGCCGGACCGGGGGTGAGGGTGTACACTGAAGGTATACAGGAGTATGCATACTGCCGGACCGGGGGTGAGGGTGTACACTGAAGGTATACAGGAGTATGTATACTGCCGGACCGGGGGTGAGGGTGTACACTGAAGGTATACAGGAGTATGTATACTGCCGGACCGGGGGTGAGGGTGTACACTGAAGGTATACAGGAGTATGTATACTGCCGGACCGGGGGTGAGGGTGTACACTGAAGGTATACAGGAGTATGTATACTGCCGGACCGGGGGTGAGGGTGTACACTGAAGGTATACAGGAGTATGTATACTGCCGGACCGGGGGTGAGGGTGTACACTGAAGGTATACAGGAGTATGTATACTGCCGGACCGGGGGTGAGGGTGTACACTGAAGGTATACAGGAGTATGTATACTGCCGGACCGGGGGTGAGGGTGTACACTGAAGGTATACAGGAGTATGTATACTGCCGGACCGGGGGTGAGGGTGTACACTGAAGGTATACAGGAGTATGTATACTGCCGGACCGGGGGTGAGGGTGTACACTGAAGGTATACAGGAGTATGTATACTGCCGGACCGGGGGTGAGGGTGTACACTGAAGGTATACAGGAGTATGTATACTGCCGGACCGGGGGTGAGGGTGTACACTGAAGGTATACAGGAGTATGTATACTGCCGGACCGGGGGTGAGGGTGTACACTGAAGGTATACAGGAGTATGTATACTGCCGGACCGGGGGTGAGGGTGTACACTGAAGGTATACAGGAGTATGTATACTGCCGGACCGGGGGTGAGGGTGTACACTGAAGGTATACAGGAGTATGTATACTGCCGGACCGGGGGTGAGGGTGTACACTGAAGGTATACAGGAGTATGTATACTGCCGGACCGGGGGTGAGGGTGTACACTGAAGGTATACAGGAGTATGTATACTGCCGGACCGGGGGTGAGGGTGTACACTGAAGGTATACAGGAGTATGTATACTGCCGGACCGGGGGTGAGGGTGTACACTGAAGGTATACAGGAGTATGTATACTGCCGGACCGGGGGTGAGGGTGTACACTGAAGGTATACAGGAGTATGTATACTGCCGGACCGGGGGTGAGGGTGTACACTGAAGGTATACAGGAGTATGTATACTGCCGGACCGGGGGTGAGGGTGTACACTGAAGGTATACAGGAGTATGTATACTGCCGGACCGGGGGTGAGGGTGTACACTGAAGGTATACAGGAGTATGTATACTGCCGGACCGGGGGTGAGGGTGTACACTGAAGGTATACAGGAGTATGTATACTGCCGGACCGGGGGTGAGGGTGTACACTGAAGGTATACAGGAGTATGTATACTGCCGGACCGGGGGTGAGGGTGTACACTGAAGGTATACAGGAGTATGTATACTGCCGGACCGGGGGTGAGGGTGTACACTGAAGGTATACAGGAGTATGTATACTGCCGGACCGGGGGTGAGGGTGTACACTGAAGGTATACAGGAGTATGTATACTGCCGGACCGGGGGTGAGGGTGTACACTGAAGGTATACAGGAGTATGTATACTGCCGGACCGGGGGTGAGGGTGTACACTGAAGGTATACAGGAGTATGTATACTGCCGGACCGGGGGTGAGGGTGTACACTGAAGGTATACAGGAGTATGTATACTGCCGGACCGGGGGTGAGGGTGTACACTGAAGGTATACAGGAGTATGTATACTGCCGGACCGGGGGTGAGGGTGTACACTGAAGGTATACAGGAGTATGTATACTGCCGGACCGGGGGTGAGGGTGTACACTGAAGGTATACAGGAGTATGTATACTGCCGGACCGGGGGTGAGGGTGTACACTGAAGGTATACAGGAGTATGTATACTGCCGGACCGGGGGTGAGGGTGTACACTGAAGGTATACAGGAGTATGTATACTGCCGGACCGGGGGTGAGGGTGTACACTGAAGGTATACAGGAGTATGTATACTGCCGGACCGGGGGTGAGGGTGTACACTGAAGGTATACAGGAGTATGTATACTGCCGGACCGGGGGTGAGGGTGTACACTGAAGGTATACAGGAGTATGTATACTGCCGGACCGGGGGTGAGGGTGTACACTGAAGGTATACAGGAGTATGTATACTGCCGGACCGGGGGTGAGGGTGTACACTGAAGGTATACAGGAGTATGTATACTGCCGGACCGGGGGTGAGGGTGTACACTGAAGGTATACAGGAGTATGTATACTGCCGGACCGGGGGTGAGGGTGTACACTGAAGGTATACAGGAGTATGTATACTGCCGGACCGGGGGTGAGGGTGTACACTGAAGGTATACAGGAGTATGTATACTGCCGGACCGGGGGTGAGGGTGTACACTGAAGGTATACAGGAGTATGTATACTGCCGGACCGGGGGTGAGGGTGTACACTGAAGGTATACAGGAGTATGTATACTGCCGGACCGGGGGTGAGGGTGTACACTGAAGGTATACAGGAGTATGTATACTGCCGGACCGGGGGTGAGGGTGTACACTGAAGGTATACAGGAGTATGTATACTGCCGGACCGGGGGTGAGGGTGTACACTGAAGGTATACAGGAGTATGTATACTGCCGGACCGGGGGTGAGGGTGTACACTGAAGGTATACAGGAGTATGTATACTGCCGGACCGGGGGTGAGGGTGTACACTGAAGGTATACAGGAGTATGTATACTGCCGGACCGGGGGTGAGGGTGTACACTGAAGGTATACAGGAGTATGTATACTGCCGGACCGGGGGTGAGGGTGTACACTGAAGGTATACAGGAGTATGTATACTGCCGGACCGGGGGTGAGGGTGTACACTGAAGGTATACAGGAGTATGTATACTGCCGGACCGGGGGTGAGGGTGTACACTGAAGGTATACAGGAGTATGTATACTGCCGGACCGGGGGTGAGGGTGTACACTGAAGGTATACAGGAGTATGTATACTGCCGGACCGGGGGTGAGGGTGTACACTGAAGGTATACAGGAGTATGTATACTGCCGGACCGGGGGTGAGGGTGTACACTGAAGGTATACAGGAGTATGTATACTGCCGGACCGGGGGTGAGGGTGTACACTGAAGGTATACAGGAGTATGTATACTGCCGGACCGGGGGTGAGGGTGTACACTGAAGGTATACAGGAGTATGTATACTGCCGGACCGGGGGTGAGGGTGTACACTGAAGGTATACAGGAGTATGTATACTGCCGGACCGGGGGTGAGGGTGTACACTGAAGGTATACAGGAGTATGTATACTGCCGGACCGGGGGTGAGGGTGTACACTGAAGGTATACAGGAGTATGTATACTGCCGGACCGGGGGTGAGGGTGTACACTGAAGGTATACAGGAGTATGTATACTGCCGGACCGGGGGTGAGGGTGTACACTGAAGGTATACAGGAGTATGTATACTGCCGGACCGGGGGTGAGGGTGTACACTGAAGGTATACAGGAGTATGTATACTGCCGGACCGGGGGTGAGGGTGTACACTGAAGGTATACAGGAGTATGTATACTGCCGGACCGGGGGTGAGGGTGTACACTGAAGGTATACAGGAGTATGTATACTGCCGGACCGGGGGTGAGGGTGTACACTGAAGGTATACAGGAGTATGTATACTGCCGGACCGGGGGTGAGGGTGTACACTGAAGGTATACAGGAGTATGTATACTGCCGGACCGGGGGTGAGGGTGTACACTGAAGGTATACACTGCTGGACCGGGGGTGAGTGTACAGCAACCATTGAGGTATACAGGAGTGTATATACTGCAGGGCCGGGGGTGATTACCCAACTACCTAGGAGGTATATACTGTTACTCGGGTATACACTGCTGAACCGGGGGTGTGTGTATATGTACTGATGGTATACGCTGCTGTGGGGGGGGGTATGTATTTACTGATGGTATACTGGGGTATATACTGCAGGACAGGGGGTGAGTGCGCAATTACCATGGTGGTATTCACTGATACACGCAGGGCTGTGGAGTTGGAGTCTGTGTCCAACTCCTAAAATATATAATAAATTGGGTGCAGTAGTTCAATGCAGTTTGTGGGGAATATATTTTCATAAGAATTTGGGAAAGTTATGAAATGTCCTATAAATGTCTGTCCTATTCCTGATCTCAGGGTCTGGACTTTTAGCTGAGATTAATCCGTGTTACAGTAAATTCATCACTTAAACATGAGCCGTGTATGTTGGATTCCTGGAAATTGAGGAGTTGGGAGTCGGAGGTTTGGCTTACTGACTCCACAGCCCTGGATACACGGGTATATACTGTTGGTCTGAGGAAGAGTGCATGAATGTATACACTGATGGTCTACAGGAGTATATACTGCTGGACCTGGGATGCGTATACAACTACTGAGGAGAGGTGATACACAGTATATGCTACTGGATCTGGGGTGAGTGCACAAGTGTATTTACTGTTCGTACACAGGAGTATATACTGCCAGACAGTGTTGAATGTATACACGGGTATATACTGCCGGACTGGGGGCGAGTGCGTGAATGTATATTCTGATGGTATACACGAGTATATTCTGCTGGACCGGGGGTGAATGCACATGTGTATGCGGGGTATAAAGCAGTGCATACTGCAGGACCGGGAGTGAGTGCATGAGTGTCTACATTGATGGTATACAGGAGTATATACTGCAGGAGTGGGGGCGAGTGCATGAGTTTATATATAGTTAGTATACAGGAGTATATTCTGCTGGATCGGGGATGCTTGCACAACTACGGAGGAGGTATACATTGGTGGTATTCGGGCATATATTTTGCCCGTCCAGGAGCAAGTGCATGAGTGTATATTGTTGGTATACAGGGGTATATACTGCTGGACAGGGGGTGAGTGCATGAATTAATACACTGATGGTATACAGGAGTATAAATACTTGCAGACCAGGGGTGAGTGCAAAAGTGTATATACTGTTGGTATACAGGGGTATATGCTGCTGGACAGGGGGTGATTGCATGAGTATATACACTGCCAGACTGGGGGCACAACTACCGAGGAGGTATACACTGATACATGGGTATATACTACTGGACCGGGAATTAGTGTATACACTGATGGTATACAGGGGTATATTCTGCCGGACCGGGCGCGAGTGTATGTACAGTACAGACCAAAAGTTTGGACACACCTTCTCATTTAAAGATTTTTCTGTATTTTCATGACTTTGAAAATTGTACATTCACACTGAAGGCATCAAAACTATGAATTAACACATGTGGAATTATATACTTAACAAAAAAGTGTGAAACAACTGAAAATATGTCTTATATTCTAGGTTCTTCAAAGGAGCCACCTTTTGCTTTGATGACTGCTTTGCACACTCTTGGCATTCTCTTGATGAGCTTCAAGAGGTAGTCACCAGAAATGGGTTTCACTTCACAGGTGTGCCCTGTGAGGTTTAACAAGTGGGATTTCTTGCCTTATAAATGGGGTTGGGACCATCAGTTGTGTTGTGCAGAAGTCTGGTGGATACACAGCTGATAGTCCTACTGAATAGACTGTTAGCTGCTTTTTTCTTGCCATAATACAAATTCTAAGTAAAGATAAACAAGTGGCCATCATTACTTTAAGAAATGAAGGTCAGCCAGTGTGAAAAATTGGGAAAACTTTGAAAGTGTCCCCAAGTACAGTTGCAAAAACCATCAAGCGCTACAAAGAAACTCTCACATGAGGACCGCCCCAGGAAAGGAAGACCAAGAGTCACCTCTGCTTCTGAGAATAAGTTTATCCGAGTCACCAGCCTCAGAAATCGCAGGTTAACAGCAGCTCAGATTAGAGACCAGGTCAATGCCACACAGACTTCTAGCAGCAGACACATCTCTACAACAACTGTTAAGAGGAGACTTTGTGCCGCAGGCCTTCATGGTAAAATAGCTGCTAGGAAACCACTGCTAAGGACAGGCAACAAGCAGAAGAGACTTGTTTGGGCTAAAGAACACAAGGAATGGACATTAGACCAGTGGAAATCTGTGCTTTGGTCTGCTGAGTCCAAATTTGAGATCTTTGGTTCCAACCATCGTGTCTTTGTGCGACGCAGAAAAGGTGAACGGATGGACTCTACATGCCTGGTTCCCACGGTGAAGCATGGAGGAGGAGGTGTGATGGTGTGGGGGGGCTTTGCTGGTGACACTGTTGGGGATTTATTCAAAATTGAAGGCATACTGATCCAGCATGGCTACCACAGCATCTTGCAGCGGCATGCTATTCCATCTGGTTTGCATTTAGTTGGACCATCATTTATTTTTCAACAGGACAATGACCCCAAACACCTCCAGGCTGTGTAAGGGCTATTTGACCAAGAAGGAGAGTGATGGGGGGCTACGCCAGATGACCTGGCCTCCACAGTCACCAGACCTGAACCCAATCGAGATGGTTTGGGGTGAGCTGGACCGCAGAGTGAAGGCAAAAGGGCCAACAAGTGCTAAGCATCTCTGGGAACTCCTTCAAGATTGTTGGAAGACCATTTCCGGTGACTACCTCTTGAAGCTCATCAAGAGAATGCCAAGAGTGTGCAAAGCAGTCATCAAAGCAAAAGGTGGCTACTGTGAAGAACCTAGAATATAAGACATATTTTCAGCTGTTTCACACTTTTTTGTTAGGTATATAATTCCACATGTGTTAATTCATAGTTTTGATGCCTTCAGTGTGAATGTACAATTTTTATAGTCATGAAAATACCGAAAAATCTTTAAATGAGAAGTTGTCCAAACTTTTGGTCTGTACTATATACAGGGGTATATACTGCAGAACTGGGGGTGAGTGCAGAACTACCGAGGCAGTATATACTGGGGGTGAGTGTATACAGGTGCATCTCACAAAATTAGAATATCATCAAAAAGTTAATTTATTTCAGTTCTTCAATCCAAAAAGTGTAACTCCTATATTATAGAGTGATCTATTTCATGTGTTTATTTCTGTTGATTATGGCTTACAGCCAATGAAAACACAGTCATTATCTCAGTATATTAAAATAATTAACCACACCTGCAAAGGCATCGTAAGTATTTAAAAAGGTCCCTTAGTCTGTTTCAGTAGGCTCCACAATCATGGGCAAGACTGCTGACCTGACAGATGTCCAGAAGGCAGTCACTGACACACTCCACAAGGTCCCATAGTCTGGAGGAAGAGTGGAGAGGCCACAATCCAAGCTGCTGGAGGTCTAGTGTGATGTCTCCACAATCAGTGATGGTTTGGGGGGTCATGTCATCTGCTGGTGGAGGTCCACTGTGTTTTATCAAGACCAAAGTCAGCGCAGCTGTCTACCAGGACATTTTACAGCACTTCATGCTTCCCTCTGCCGACAAGCTTTATGGAGATGGAAATGTCATTCTCCAGCAGGACTTGGCCCCTGTCCACACGGCCAAAAGTACCAATACCTGGTTTACACACAACAGGATCACTGTGCTTGATTGGCAGCAAACTTGCCTGACCTTTTAAAGGGGTTGTCAACTACTTATTATCCCCTCCCCAATATATCCCCCGGGGTCCATAAGTGTTTTTTGTAATTACCTTCTGTTGCAGTTACTGCCTGTGAGTGGCGCTATCACTGGCTGCTCACAGGCATCACGTGACACCCGGCTGCAGCCGGCTCTGAAATCCGCTGACGTCACTACAAGTCCAGGCTGCAGCCGGGTGTCCCTCTTCCGCGTTCCACCGGTGGCTGCGCGTCACACCCAGCATCCACCGCGCGCTCTGCCTCTCCTCATTCATCGGGAAAGTGTGTGGTGGATGCTGGGTGTGACGCGTGGTGTAACACTGCCCACAACCCAGCAGCCACCGCGGGGACCCCAGCACTGAGTCTCGCCTCACTTGTTGTGAAGTCAGCGCGGGGTCACGTGATGCCTGTGAGCGGCCAGCGATAGCGCCGCTCACAGGCAGAACCTCCAACAGAAGGTAATTACAAAGACACTTATGGGCCCCGGGGGGATACTTTAGGGGCATAATAAAAAGTTGTGGCCAACTTCTTTAACCCCATAGAGAATTTTGTGAGATGCACCTGTATACAGGGCTGTGGAGTTGGTAGAAAATGGACCTGGTCCGACTCCTAAAATCTATAATAAATTGGGTGCAGTAGTTCAATGCAGTTTGTGGGGAATATTTTTACATAAGAATTTGGGAAAGTTATGAAATGTCCTATAAATGTCTGTCCTATTCCTGATCTCAGGGTCTGGACTTTCACCTGAGATGAATCAGGGTCGTGGAAATTGAGGAGTCGGAGGTTTGGCATACCGACTCCACAGTCCTGCCTGTATATACTGATGCTATACAGGGGTATATACTACCGTATCGGGGGTGAGTGAGAATCTACCGAGGAGGTATACAGGAATATCTACATCAGGGTTTGGGCTGTGTATATACTGTTAGTATACAGTAGTATATACAGCTAGCCCCCAATGTGAGTGTATATCAGAGATGTGGTCCAAGTGCTGCATCTTGTGATTGTAAAACTCCAAGGGCCACATAAAATTTGAAGGGCTATTGTGACCCACGGTGTTCATCGGCGCTGCTAGATATGCCGTAATCTAGTGGGGTCTTCATCTCTGGAAGTTCAGAGATAGACGGTCGTCTGCTCCACTCTTCAGAGTCAGATGATCAGTGAGTGCGGCTCTCCCCATAGTTTGGTAGTTGCAGAACACAGAGGAGTCAGATGGCTGGGGGCCACACAGGAGCATTGCAGGGTTGCATATGGCCCCTGGGCCACAGTTGGTGCACCTCTGGTGTGTATGATGGCATACAGGAGTGTGTGCTGCCGGCTCCAGGTATGTATTATAATATTATACAGGTGTACAGTTGTGGCCAAAAGTTGAGACTGCTGCAGATTTTGGTTTTCATATTTTACCTCTGTTTTTGCGCTTTTATTCGGATGTTTCAGTGGTTACTGACATACAATTATCCAGCATTTCAGAAGATGTTGCTGTCATTTGACAAATCCATGAAGTTTCTGTGCTGCCTCATCATTTCCAGCGATGCCCCTTATTCTCCAGACATCTGCTCTTTGCCCTGGCACATGGTCCGATCCTGATTGATTGGACGCCCGTTTTTGTCTCGGGATCAGGGTTCAGTTTACCACAACTTGATTTTTATTTTGTTTTTCACTTTTTCTAAATTGATCACATGTTCTCAATGGGATCCAGATCTGGGGAGCTTCCTGACCATGGGCCCAAAATTTCAATGTTTTTATTCAGTGAGTCACTTAATGTGTATTTACACTAGAAGGTAATCGTGAATGAGTCAAGGTAATCCTCATTCTCTGTGGTGAACAGAACAGTGAGAACTGCCATAGTTTACACAGGACTATCTAGTATACGGTAGGTTGCTTCGTGCTGATTGTTTACTTCAGTCTGCTGCCGTTCCTGAGCGAGCTCTGCATTGATGTTGAACCGATCCAGTAACTAAATCCTCTTTTGTAGATGTTCCTTGCTGGACTATGTGGGATGCCCCGATTGAACCTCTTTAAGGTTCTTGATGATTCAATAAATGTTTGATTTTTAAGGGAAATCTTACAAGCAGCAATGTCCTTGCCTGTAAACCCTTTTGATGCAAAGCAATGATGACTTCACTTGTTTCCTTGGAGGTAATCCTAGTTATTGGAAAAAATGATTTCAAGCACCAGCCTCCTTTCAAAGCAGCCAGTCTGCTCTGATCACTGTCAGACATGTCTTTTTGTGTCCAGAGCTGCAATTCAGTGGAAATGGGGGTTTTGTGATTTAATTCTCAAGAGAAGTAACGACTTCAACAATTTTTTTTTTTTTTTTGCAATTAATGTGATCATTTTTTATAAATCTAAAACGTCTGGCCACAATTGTGTGTACTTTTTTTTTTTTTTTAAATGTATTTATTTTTTTGCATGAAGGAGGTTATATAGGGGCAGGGATGGGGCAGTACTGTATACACGCCCCGTTCATGTAACCCGCATAGTGTCAGCTGCTTATAGGGGGCTGTACAAAGGCCATTACTCAGGGGAGGCTGTGGAAGTCTTGTTGGCTGTCGGTTCACATTCTTAAGGAATTTCTACATTTCTTCATCCTTGTCAGCATCATATAGACATATGTTATAGACTTATGTATGGGCTATAGATGTCACATCTTCCCATAACTCCTGTCATGTGACACTTTTGTGTTAGGGCTTTAAATGAGTTACTGATTGTCGGGGATCGGTCTCGCCCTGTACTGATTACAGCGGACTATAGCGTTATCAGTGACTGAACAGATGTGTCTACAGGGTGCACTGGAGGAAGCAGCGGGACCCCGCCGCAGTCTCCCCGCCTCGATTAATGGCATTTATCGCTCAGTGTGATCAGCGTCTTGTGAGGAGACTTCGCTCTGCTACACAGTTATGGGGCAGACGTATTGCAGATTTTCTAAAAGGACACTGATAAAATGGCTTTTCTTATTGAGTGGTGGGTTTGGAGTCACATGTGTATGGTGAAGCAGATGTAATGCAGTTCTGTTAACTTGTGGCCAGTGTGGTTTTATCACCAGACTTCAATCAGAGTAGTTTTACTGCTTTTTATGGGTTATTCAGCTTTAAAAAAAGAAAAGAAAATAAAGCAGCATATAAAATAAACTATATGTACCCCTTCATTTCTCTGATCCGGCATTTAAAGGACTTGTTCAGTGACAACTTGCTGATTGGTGCAGGACACCCACAAAGCGGCAGAAAGGGTAATTTTATCTCAACTCTGCTCCTTTCATTCTCTATGGGGCTGTTAAAAAAAAAAAAAAAAAAAAAAAAATCAAGGACAGCGCTCCGCAGCCTCATAGGGAATAAATGGAGCTGCATTGACCTACTGACAGGGATAAAAGCTCCCCATTCTGGTGATTAGTGTGGCTCCCATCGGTCAGACCCCAACCAACTTATCTCTTAGCCCCTGGATATTTGACAACTTGTTTTCGCCGGACTGTCGCTGTGAGCCCTCCAGTCCTTTGGGTCTTTACAAGTCTCAGTGTGCAACCTCTGCAGTCAGTCTATGGCCGCGGTGTCCGTGCGCTGCAATACTGGGGCTCCCATCGCTGTTAGTGTTAGTAGTGCGGCATGTGACCGCTTCTATACCAAGACCTGGAGGGCTGCAGTCGGCTTACCTCTGATTTTAAGGGATGCAACTCCTGCACGATTTGACATGGAGAGGGGAGAGAATATCATTCATGGGTCCTAATCTATTTTATCAAACCCGTGCAGCATTCTGAATTGATGACGCATCTGATTCCCTCAATGCTAGACTGAAAACCCCGCAGCCTTTGCACACCCGGCCACAGCTGCTCTTTGCACTTGGTGACATTCCAGCTTTTAGTTTGCTCGTCTTTCAGCATTTCTGTATTTTCCTTTTGAACATTGAGAATTTGTTTTGGTGGCTAAAAACAACGCTGACCCCTGGTGGCCGTACAGCTTCATTACATCACTCCCTCCCCACACCTAGAAATGCATGCTCAGTTCGGGCCAGGCGTGCATGCATTCTGACTACTAACGACACCAGACACCTGGTGACTCTGTCCCCTGTGATGTGGGAGGATGGATACACCAGAGACGGACCGGTCGTTCTCTGCCGCTTCGTTCATTGAGTTTGTTAATCGCTTAGCAACATGACAGTAATGGCAGAAACACGTCAACCTTGTATCGGGTGAGGGGCCGCTTCTCGGAAGCTTGTCCCAATGCAGAATCATTTTGGGATCCCTTCTGTTAGTCTCAACTTTATATATTTGCATGTATGCAAAAAAAAAAAAAAAAAAAAAAAAAAGTAACAATGCTTTAATGTTTGGTTAACTGGGATTAAAGAAACCTGTCATCTGATTTTTGGTGCTGCCCTGTACGATGGCTGTGGCTGAGAAGCCATCCGGCGCCTCTATCGGCCGACTAGTCTGAGGCTAGTCCCGGTGGCTTCTCCCCCACCCCGATACCTTTGACTGACAGGTCTCTCCCTATTTGCACATAAGACACCTGTCAGTCTAGAGGAAAGTAGTGGGAATAAGCCTCAGACTAGTCGGCCAAGTCGTGCCGTTCCTGCACTTATTTTCAAAGTGTTCTTGTTTTTATTCCCAAAACGCCGGTGTTTGAGTACAAGTCGGCTCCAATAGCGCAGACATTGCTCAGGAAGCATGAAGCAGACGACAACTGAACTTTAGATTTTGCTCGGTGTTGTATATACACTTTAGACACAACACTGAGCTTCCTATTAATTACTGCGCTTTCTGAAGGGCGTCAGAAGCTAGAAAATAGGTCATGGACGGCCCGATAATAAGTTTATCAAATTACACTGTTTTCCTTCTACTCATTCATATGGACGTCTGGCTCCCTGCTATCTACTTGGTGCGCACACTGCACCATCCCACTACAGAATATAGAAGCGGCACTGAGCGATACCATTGGTGCCAGTGTAGAAGGTGGCACCACCAGACCACCTCTGGAAGGACCCCTTTTTCTTTTGAACCTGCCATCTAATGTGTCCTGGATCTCCTAGCTCTTTCCTGGCCTCTTAGAAGGATTGGGCATGTTGGATTTCAGTGCTTGATCCTTTTGCTTCCTCATAGGTGCGTGGCGGCAGCTTACTCTGCTCTCCCGTTTCTGCCCTTCTGGGGATATGGCTTCCGGCATGCTTAATTATAAAATCGAAGGGCCCCATCTGATTACTGACAGCAGAGGTAGATTACCTTCTCATGACAAGTGAGAGCAGGAGGCACCGATGGTCGTGTTATGCAATAAACAGACGGCCGGGGTTATCAGTTTACTGAAAACAAGAGAAGGGACCGATCCAGGAACCAAAAAACGGAAATGCTGGCTACTTCATAGTCTTCTAGTAGATGGTTAAAAGGGTCTAGATGATATTCTGTATCTGTCTGGGGTAACTTATGTAATATTTCTATTTTATAAACTTTTAGGGCTAATAGAAGACACACCGTTGTGCGCTTTTGTTTGTTTTTTAATATTTAGCTTGTGCTTTAATGTTTTGCCGATTAGTGGGGTTCCAGGTCCTGAGATGGATCTCTCAATAGACCCTGTGAGCTCACATACAGCGGGGTACTGATTCGATAGAAAGCATATGCTATGAAGCTGGTTATGTCTTCTCCTGAGCTTCAGACTTATCAAGGTGTCTGTAGAGCAGTCTGTGGGGGTCTTGAGACCACAAATGTGCAAGCAAATTGGTGCATGCAAAATTTGAACAAAAAAATGCAGAAAACTTAGTCTTTAAAGAGTTTGTTCACTAAAATACAACCGCAGACCCCCCCTTATAAAGTAAAATGTACACTGCAGCAATGTGGGCGCCGCTGTTCCTGGAGAGTGACATGACTTGTATCATGTGCCGGCTGCATCCAACAAGTCACATCACCGCTGGTAACCGCAGCACTGACGCTGCTGGAGCCCCCGCTGCTGCTGGAGCCGAGAATATTCTGAATTGACTAAACTCGGGTGTCCAGTAGTAGAAAACCCCATTAAATTCTTCTGCAGTTGCATGCTTTATTTGCGATTGCATCTGGCTGAATTGCATTTTCTGGCCTTGTGCGTTTATCCTTATTTAGTATCACAAATATGCTCGTAGAGTTTCAATTGGGGTGTGCGTAATTCAGCGCTGACATACGGCTGTATACAGAGATTTCACAGTAAACGGCAGCACGCTCTGCTCAGCCTGCGAGACCTTCCACAAATCTTTGGGCCTCATTACTGTCCACGAGCTCTGGTGTCAGTCAAGATGTTTAGAGAAGGGACAACTGCTAAATTAAAGGGCTTGTGGAGTCCTGGGACTAGTCTGCTGTCACTCCTCCGTATGATTGCAGACTGCTGCATTGTGACAGCAGGAGGTGTGCGCGTGACCGCATGTATGCAGATAGACGCGTCTGGCTTCTCTCAGTTCAGGTCTCAAACGTTTAGTCTGCATGTGATAGAATGTGCAAATCGCTTACTTGCAGCCTGTAGTCAGTGTCTGCAGACTTTTATCCCTAGCCTGGACAACCCCTTAAAGTCACAAAACCAGTATGTGCAAATCCACACACAAGCTATATTAGGATGCGGCCCCATTTTGGCCACTTTGTCACACAACAGCAATTTTCAGACTATTTTTTTTTTTTTAAAGCAAAATCATACGGTTGCTAGCGATATTACGACATGAAATTCAACTAATTTGGAAACATTTGCAACAGTCACAGGTTGCAGTGCGACGCCATAGGAAAACCATTAGATGTAATGTCACAATGTGGTGCTGCGATTTCACTGTCGCATGACAAATATTCATGTTAGATTATATTGCTAGTTGTCGGATGCTACGTGTAAAGCCAGCCTTTACTACTGGGTGTCAGACCGTGTTCCCAGTCATTGCCGATTATAAACATGGCCTAGATTGGCGCCAAAGGAGCGAGCGCTAGTCTGCTGATGGCTTTTTTTTTACGCAGCAGCTCATCTCCTGTGTAAACAGGACCTGCCGCTTTTACAATATATATGCTGTATTTTATTAACTGATGCTTTAGTCTCTAAGGGGACTAGAAGTAAAAAAAAAATAAAAATAATTCAAATGGTCTAAATCATCCTCTTTACCCATTAAAAAAAAAAAAAAAAAAAAAATGTAAACGCTATTTATATGTATTCCTGCAATGTCTGCACAGATCCCGGGACGCCTGCATTATGCACAGGTTCGCTTCTTCCTTATTATGCTTTGTATGGATCACACTCCCTGTCCTTTTTATTTTATTATTTTATGTGGGTGATTAACATGACCTGGAAGGAGAGAAAAGCTGTACAAGGGTCCATCATGCATGCAGGGTTGGACACCAGTTTAGATATGGATTCTGCGCCGGAGTCCGCATCAAATCCAATTACATTCTGGCTTCAGTGAATCGGACTGTGCTCTTTGTAATCCCCATTCACATGCACAGAAAAGTCTGCAAGAAAAACTGGGCACAATGGAACGGGCCTAATCCGTATGACGATCTGCAGGATCTAGGCTATTTTCTTCTGCAGCTGTTTTTAGTTTTTTTTTTTTTTTTTTTTTTTTTCCATTTCTTCCGGGCTAAAAATAAGCCACAATGTACATTACCAGCCAGAGCAATGAGTGTTTAGGATCTCATGCAGATTTTTATACCGGACTGAACTTGAGAACAGTGTTTGAAAATCTGCAGCATGTTAGTTCTTGCATAGTGAGGGGTTGTTTTTTTTTTTGCCCTTTGTTTTCTTTCAACCAGGAAATACATAACCTTTGTGCGGTTTATTGCAGCAGTTTTGGTAGATAAAACTAACTTTATTAATGTGTAGAAAAATCAAAATCTGCCATTTGCTGCGTTTTGTGCGCATTGCTTTGACTGCAGATAAAACAACTGCAAAAAACGCCATGTGTGAACAAACCCTTAGATTTCAGCTACAGATCAATGTAGTGCACAGAAGTAGACTATTAATTGGAAGTTTCATGATGAAAGGCCACAAATGAATCCCCCCAAATGATGAAAGAAGCTCTTTATCTGCGACTAGTCAGACTCCAAGTGATCAGATACTGGACTATTCTCAAGCCCTCCGTACATATTAGCTAGTCATTACCAGAACGATTGTTTAGCCAACAGCTACCTCCCCCTGCTTTCCCATATACCGAGCGCTCGGCCAAGCGTTCCTGTGTCCTGAGGGCAGCTGCCAGGCTCCTCATATCTCATAGAGAGCAAAAGGGGCAGGCGGGATCATTCCTTCTGTCTATCCCCCGGCGGCTGCTGCCGTTCAGCAGGTGGGATTCTTCCTTCTGTCTATCCCCCGGCGGCGGCTGCCGTTCAGCAGGTGGGATCCTTCCTTCTGTCTATCCCCCAGCGGCTGCTGCCGTTCAGCAGGTGGGATCCTTCCTTCTGTCTATCCCCCGGCGGCTGCTGCCGTTCAGCAGGCGGGATCCTTCCCTCTGTCTCTCCCCCGGCCGCCGCCGTTCAGCAGGCGGGATCCTTCCCTCTGTCTCTCCCCCGGCCGCCGCCGTTCAGCAGGCGGGATCCTTCCCTCTGTCTCTCCCCCGGCCGCCGCCGTTCAGCAGGCGGGATCCTTCCCTCTGTCTCTCCCCCGGCCGCCGCCGTTCAGCAGGCGGGATCCTTCCCTCTGTCTCTCCCCCGGCCGCCGCCGTTCAGCAGGCGGGATCCTTCCCTCTGTCTCTCCCCCGGCCGCCGCCGTTCAGCAGGCGGGATCCCTCCCTCTGTCTCTCCCCCGGCCGCCGCCGTTCAGCAGGCGGGATCCTTCCCTCTGTCTCTCCCCCGGCCGTCGCCGTTCAGCAGGCGGGATCCTTCCCTCTGTCTCTCCCCCGGCCGCCGCCGTTCAGCAGGCGGGATCCTTCCCTCTGTCTCTCCCCCGGTAGCCTCCATTCACATTAGACTAACGCCCTTTAAATTCCCGTAACAAATGCAAGTGCATCGTCAGCCAAAAATGAGACCTCGTTCAGTCACATCACCATAAAAATTAAAGAAGTCACATTGATGCCTTAACTGGCACCCCCCTCCAATCTGCTGTTATCGGTGGTGGCGGCCGCCGGCTGGAAGTGCTTACCTGCGGTGCTTGGCCATCCATCTGTAGTGGCCGCCGCGAGTACTGCACATCTGCCTCCCATTGAATTGAATAGGAGGCGGATGAGCAGTAACAACTGGCGGCCACTACAACTTGACAGCCAAGCACCGCAGGTAAGCACTTCCTGCCGGAGGCCACCGCTGCTGGCACCAATGACAGCTGATCGGCGGGGGTGCTGTGTTCGGGACCATTGATGCCCTATCCTTTTGGATAGGGCATCAATTTGAAAGTAGTGGACAACCCCTTAATGTATAAACCAGGTGACTTCTGAAAGGAGTTGCTTAAAATCAGATCATTGCCGATCAATGTTGATGTTTTATCTTGATGGGTCGTAAGTTTTTTGTTAACTTTGATGACCCCTTTGTCCACTGTCTCTGCGGCGGTCCCATTACTGGGATGACTGGAGCCGCATGGTGATTCTTTCGGTACTTTATCGGTGAGCAGACAGATTTTCCCGTGCTCACAAGGCCCAGAGTTGTGATCAGTAATTCCGTACTGTGCCAGGATTCATTCTCACGATGCTGAAAGTGTTGCGCCATTATTTACTCAATTGTGTAGGTTATTTATACCGTATCCTCTGTTCTGGTCGCTCCTTCCAGGAAATGGAGCGGTTGAGCTTCGTGCTGTAATTTCACCCTTTGCACCGCGCTGGCGTATTACTTTCCTGAGCCGCTGTGACTTCTCTGTGCATTGTCCTACAAGGTTAATGACCCTTCAAAGTGGGGGGTCCTGACTTTGGGGAGCTCTTGTTTTCTAGACTGGATCTAAGCATTGTTATATTGAGGGGAAATACTTTTATTAATGAACATTTATGTAACATTAACCCTTCGTCAGTTTTATCTTGCGACCTGCTTGTTCCCGCACTGTTTATGCAGCGTCTCGTCTTCTAGACATAATATGAATTCCTAACTTGGTGCTTTTCTGCAGGTCTCGTCGGCGCGCAGAGTGGAGGTGGGCGATGGAGCGGGCGGCCATTATCTGCCGGTGGACATGGTTACAAGCTCAGGTTTCCGACCTAGAGTTTCGGATAAGGCAACAGACGGAGATCTACAAGCAAATCCGATGTACGAAGGTAACAACATGCATTACAGACGACCTGCTATAATATAATGAGTTGTCAAACTATATTATGCCATCAGATAATAAGCCAACCTGTCTCCAAAGACCTCAAATTATCTGCAGGTATCGTAAAATAACTGCCACTAAAAGGGATTGTAAAGAATTAGAAAACAATGGCTGCTTTCTTACAGAATAGTGCCACTCTTGTCTTCAGGTTGTCTGTGGTATTGCATCAGTTTCTCCTGGACACTTGTCCGAGCTACCTGAGCTTTGCTCACATACAGATTGGGCATCTTGCCTAATGCAGTGACTAGGTGAAATGAAGTCATCCAAGGACGCAGGGGAGGACCTCTACAGTTTAGTCTGTGATTAAAGCGGAACATGGATATTATCCCCCTGCAGTCAAGGAGTCGTCAGACACTGACCGAGTCCCACAGGAGAATGTCTGACCGCTTTTGTGACTTTTCACTGCTTGTTCTGTGGTATCTGTCCGCATAGGGACCCTCCGCTACGAGCCAGAAAGAAAAGTAGCTTTGTATGACCTGTCCTGTGAATGCACTAGACGTTCGCTATCCATACGACAGTGCTCTTTACACGAGCCGATGCTAACGAGTCTTCATAAGAATCCTTGTCCCCAATCCTTAGCCTGAGTAACGTCGCAGATGGACGTGCAAAACTTTGTGCACAGTTACATAATCTGTCGGCAGTAGTTTGTGAGCCGTGCCTTTATACGGGCTGGTCTGAGCCTTTGTTTTAAACATAGAATTAAAGGCGTCATCTCACGAGACCTTTATGGCATAGCCAACTAATGTGCCATAAATGTCCTTTGTGTGGAATCCACACGTATCTCTAAAATAGTCTTCCTACGATGTCCGACCAACAGTGAGTGGAAAGGTGTGTGTTCGCGCGTGTGTTGCAGTGTGATACAACCATTCATCCCGCAGGCTGGAAATTCCTCCCAGAAGGTGAAATGATTGAGGCCTCTGGTGTTGGCGGAGCTGTGGCTTGTCGCACTGCTCTTTTCTGATAAATGCCGTGTCTTTTCTCTAGAGGGGACCAGCGTGTGGTTTTGGATATTGTAGTAGTAAGTTTTATGCCATTTGGCTTCTGAGACATGGAGACTTTAAATCCCAGCTGAAGACAATTCGACAGAAATCTCTTTACTCGGAGCTGCCAGCATCTAATAGTGCGGCGTTTATTCTCTGCCCCGATGTCCTACATGGCTGCAGATATACAATCTCTATGCCAGACGTACAGACCATTTATTGAAGGACTTATTGGTGTCATTCAGCAACACATACACCGCTCTAGCTGACATTAAAGCATGTGTGCCGCAATTATCAGTCCTATAGAGAATGAATGGAGGTGAACGTTCTCAATCTTCACACAAATCAGAGCTCTGCAGAGTTTTGTTTTGTGACGACAGGAGTCAGTAAGATATCCCCTATACATAATGGATAAATTAAAGGGGTAATCCACAGGGCTGTGGATTCGGAGTTGGTATAAAATGGACCGACTCCTAAAATATATAATAAATTGGGTACAGTAGTTCAATGCAGTATGTGGGGAATATTTTTTTCATAATTGTGAAAGTTATGAAATGTCCTATTCCTGATCTCAGGGTCTGGACTTTTAGCTGAGATGAATCTGCGCTACAGTAAATTTATCACTTAAACATGAGCCCGTGTATGAGGGAGTCGGTGTCATTGAAATGGAGGAGTCTGAGTCGGAGGTTTGGCTTGCTGACTCCACAGCCATGGTAGTCCAGGCTAGGGATGAAAGTCTGCAGACTTCTGAATCCTCAGTGGTGTGGTTGGACGAGACGTGCTCCCTCACACCAGCAATACCAGGGCGTCCTGACACACAGAATGGCTGCAGACTTTCATCTCTGGTCTGGACAGCATCTTTACTACAACCTCAGTACAATATGCTATTAATTTACTCACCACTTTTTTTTTAATAATCAGTTTGACAGTTATTGCAATAGTCCTGCAGTGGACTGGCACTAATCTCGCTCTGTGGGCCCTTTATCATGGGCCCTTTATCATGGTCTGGTGTGCTCCCTGTAATTTAGATGGTCTGTAGTGTGTGCATTCATCCCTTCTAAGGAAACCTCTGTAGTTTATAGACCATAAAGTGCATATAATTAAAAGATAACATTTATCAGATGCTCTTATGAGCGGTCCTGGGGTCTAATCTGCCCCAACATGCCTCAGTGCACAGGAGACTTCCTGTCCCCATACTGAGAGCAAGGACCATGAGGGGGAGGCTTCCTGTACTGCCAGCTCTTACCCTGACCCTGCTGCTGTGATGTGGATACAGATAAAGGTTATGGGTATGGGGGGTCTCTACTAATAACAGTGCAGAGCCCCTGATAAAGGAGGGGCCTCTGCATTTTAGGGCTCTTAACCCCTGTTTAAGTGCATTTCTAGCCTGAAAAATATTTTGAGAACCTCTCCTAAATTAAAGTGCTGTCCATTTCCTCCCTAGATAACATTGCAGAGGTGGCGCAGAAGATAGTCAGCTGGCTTTACTTCTACAGGTGCATCTCACTAAATTAGAATATCATCAAAAAGGTAATTTATTTCAGTTCAATACAAAAAGTGACACTCCTATATTATATAGTCATTACACAGAGTGATCTATTATATAGAGACATTACACACAGAGGGATCTATTTCACGTGTTTATTTCTGTTAATGTTGATGATTATGGCTTACAGCCAATGAAAACACAGAAGTCATTATCTCAGTAAATTAGAATACTTTATAACAGCTTGAAAAATGTTTTTAAAATCCGCAATGTCCTACTGCAATGTCTGTTCAGTAAATGCCTCAATACTTGGTCGGCTCCTTGTGCATCAATTACTGCATCAATGCGGCAATGTGGCATGGAGGGATCAGCCTGTGGCATGGAGGGATCAGCCTGTGGCTGCTGAGGGGTTATGGAAGCCCAGGTGGCTTTGATAGCAGCCTTCAGCTCGTCTGCATTGTTGGGTCTGGGGTCTCTCATCTTCCTCTTGGCAATACCCCATAGATTTTCTATAATAGATTCTCTATGGGGTTAAGGTCAGGCGAGTTTGCTGCCAATCAAGCACAGTGATACTGTTGTGTGTAAACCAGGTATTGGTACTTTTGGCCGTGTGGACAGGGGCCAAGTCCTGCTGGAGAATGACATTTCCATCTCCAAAAAGCTTGTCGGCAGAGGGAAGCATGAAGTGCTGTAAAATGTACTGGTAGACGGCTGCACTGACTTTGGTCTTGATAAAACACAGTGGACCTCCACCAGCAGATGACATGGCCCCCAAACCATCACTGATTGTGGAGACGTCACACTAGACCTCCAGCAGCTTGCATTGTGGCCTCTCCACTCTTCCTCCAGACTCTGGGACCTTGTGGAGTGTGTCAGTGACTGCCTTCTGGACATATGTCAGGTCAGCAGTCTTCCTCATGATTGTGGAGCCTACTGAAACAGACTAAGGGACCTTTTTAAACGCTTAGGAAGCCTTTGCAGGTGTTTTTTTATTTTATTTTAATTTGCTGAGATAATGACTGTTGTGTTCTCATTGGCTGTAAGCCATAATCATCAACATGAACAGATATAAACACTTGGAATAGATCACTGTTTGTAATGACTCTATATATGAGTTTCACTTTTTTTTATTGAAAAACTGAAATAAACTTTTTGATATTCTAATTTAGTGAGATGCACCTGTATATTAGGGAAGTCTGTGCCCAAATTACCTTATATTAAAAAATAGATGTTACCAAAATTTTGTAACCAAAATTAAATTTATCTCCATAAGGCACCAGAATACACAATAACCAAAGAAAACGTGTGCCAGGAACACTGAACACCTTGTCCGGTCTTGACAGCCAGGTCTCATTCACATTTAATAGTGATGGCGCCATTATTAACGCCATTCAAAAGAAACAAGGAAATAATCATACAAACGATCGATTGCACTTCCTAAAATTTTAACAATGTAAATCTTTATTAAGTAACACAAAAACCTAGACAAGACAAATAAAAAGATGCAAATTGTGCCAGAACCTGTTTTCTAGGCCAGAAATTGGCACTGGGATACAACCCATACAACATAAGAAACGGAGCCGTGTAAATGTGGTCGATATCGGAGAGACGTATCAATGCACCATACCCCTAAACCCTAATGTGATGTCCCATAGTATTCAGGAAAGAGGAAAGCTGCACTGCATTGCGGTTTACTTTCTGTAAACCTTTTTTTTTGTAGTTGTTGGTTTTCCTTCTCAGCGCTGGCTTCTCTTGTTGAGCTTCTTGTTTTGCACCATTGATGGTGATTTTGGCCAAAGCAAAAAAAAATAGGGGGAAAAAAATGCTGTAATGAACGGTGATGTCGAGTGACCCTCAATCTGTCTTGGTAACGAAGGCTAAGAATGAGGTGTAGCGAGGTCCTGCTGTATATAATCAGCCCTGTATATAATCAGCCCTGTATGGGCCGCTGCTGGGCTTCGTCTTGCTGTAGATCACGGCCCGGGTACATGCATTACAAGTGAGATGATGGCAGATATTTTGACCCAATATTATGTTGTTCCAGGGAAGTGTTTTGCTCGGGGACTCTCCGCAGAGCGAAGACACAACGCCGCACCAGCCATCAGGACCGTCAGCAGCGCTGAATACCAGAGGCAGCCGGGTGCCTTTTTCCTCGTGTTCCCCATCTGTCACTAAAGCCCCATCTGGCGACCGTCTATGTGAAGCCTCGCCTGGCACTCCCACCCCCACCCCGCAAACTTCAGACAAACAGGTTAGTGCTTTGTATCACTGATGGGAAGGTTTATAGATAATTTGTGTATGAGAACCAATATTCAATGACTGGCCGCATAATACCCCACATTGGGGTAGAAGCTGACGGTGGCGTAACTAGAGTGCTACGGGCCCCTGGTGCAAACTTTGGCTCTTGCCCCCACCAGAAAGGTCTCCCATTCTGGACGTTTCCTTACATAATGTCCCCCATCCTGGGTCTCATCCTGTAATGTCCCCCCCCCATTCTGTGAAATGTCATCTGTTCTGGACCCCATTGTTTAATGGTTTACTTTTTCAAAATTGGCGAGTTTTTTAAGAATGAAAATAACAAATATAGTTTTGTTGTGTTTGTAAACCAAATAAAAATTTAATCCGTTAAATGCCTGAGTGATTTTTCATTTTTGTTTCTTTCCTCTCTCCTTGCAATAGGCCGTTTATTTTTTTAGAACTAGTATTTTTATCTTTTTGTGGTGAAAAGAATTTTCAGACGTTATGTAGAAAAAAAAATAGATTCTCATTTTCCAAGGAGGGGTGGATTTATGTTAAGATTTAAACATTTTTATATAGGTGCTTGTCCACAACTGACAATCCCTTCTCAATCACTGTTTTCCCTCATATAAAATAGCTACACTCTCCTCCATTGCTGTTCCAGCAGTGTTTTGACGCTGATTCTCTCGGGGTTCACTTGATATTGTTGCTCGAGCCCTGTAGCTAATTAAGAAACTGTTTTCTCTCCTCCTTCTTCGGATGTAACCTGACATTCAGAGGAAGTCGGAGCTACGGCTGCTCGCTGTGCATCAGCAACACCAACATTTTAAAAGCTGTTGGCAGAAATTAACAGCAGCATCTCAGTGGTTGACGGCAGCATCTCAGTGGTTGACGGCAGCATCTCAGTGGTTGACGGCAGCGGGCAGATCTCTGCGGCCGCTGTTAAACACAGGTGCTGGCATCTACCACCTGTGAAGCGGGCTCGGCTCCTGAGTCCACTCCACACATCCCAACTTGCTCCATGAGCAATATATCCATAGGGTGTTGGGGGTTAAATCATATGCTAAAACTAGAATAAAGAAATATTATATTCCAAATGCTAGAATTGTAACTGCAAAGCTGTTAAAATAAGCTGAAAAAGACTGAACATATGCAGAGCAAGTCTTTTTGGCATTATGCATATGTTCATTCTTTTTGGTATTTTTTTTGCGCCTTTTTCATGCTCGCTGCAGGCCGAATCCCTCTGAAAAAGTTGTGGAGTGCACTTACCCCAAGAGTCATGGCTTTTGGAAAATATAAAGCGAGAGAATTGGTGACTCGTTGAAGGTTTTTTTTGTTTTGTCCACTAGAATATAGGAATAAAAATATAATTTAAGGTTGTTGTAATTGTACCAACCTGGAGAATCTTGTTGCCATGTCCTTCACTGCATAAACGCAATAAAACGAAGATCCGAAATTATATATATATTCAGACCAAAAGTTTGGACACCTCATTTAAAGATTTTTCTGTGTTTTCATGACTATGAAAATTGTACATTCACACTGAAGGCATCAAAACTATGAATTACCACATGTGGAATTATATACTTAACAAAAAAGTGTGAAACAACTGAGAATATGTCTTATATTCTAGGTTCTTCACAGTAGCCACCTTTTGCTTTGATGACTGCTTTGCACACTCTTGGCATTCTCTTGATGAGCTTCAAGAGGTAGTCACCGGAAATGGTCTTCCAACAATCTTGAAGGAGTTCCCAGAGATGCTTAGCACTTGTTGGCCCTTTTGCCTTCACTCTGCGGTCCAGCTCACCCCAAACCGTCTCGATTGGGTTCAGGTCTGGTGACTGTGGAGGCCAGGTCATCTGGCGTAGCCCCCCCCCATCACTCTCCTTCTTGGTCGAATAGCCCTTACACAGCCTGGAGGTGTGTTTGGGGTCATTGTCCTGTTGAAAAATAAATGATGGTCCAACTAAACGCAAACCGGATGGAATAGCATGCCGCTGCAAGATGCTGTGGTAGCCATGCTGGTTCAGTATGCCTTCAATTTTGAATAAATCCCCAACAGTGTCACCAGCAAAGCACCCCCCCACCATCACACCTCCTCCTCCATGCATCACGGTGGGAACCAGGCATGTAGAGTCCATCCGTTCACCTTTTCTGCGTCGCACAAAGACACGGTGGTGGGAACCAAAGATCTCAAATTTGGACTCATCAGA
Organism: Phyllobates terribilis; assembly: GCF_046119375.1. Taxonomy (NCBI): domain Eukaryota; kingdom Metazoa; phylum Chordata; class Amphibia; order Anura; family Dendrobatidae; genus Phyllobates; species Phyllobates terribilis. The sequence goes on along the minus strand of NW_027362764.1, from coordinate 2,437,907 downwards.
CCAAAGCACAGATTTCCACTGGTCTAATGTCCATTCCTTGTGTTCTTTAGCCCAAACAAGTCTCTTCTGCTTGTTGCCTGTCCTTCGCAGTGGTTTCCTAGCAGCTATTTTACCATGAAGGCCTGCGGCACAAAGTCTCCTCTTAACAGTTGTTGTAGAGATGGGTCTGCTGCTAGAAGTCTGTGTGGCATTGACCTGGTCTCTAATCTGAGCTGCTGTTAACCTGCGATTTCTGAGGCTGGTGACTCGGATAAACTTATTCTCAGAACCAGAGGTGACTCTTGGTCTTCCTTTCCTGGGGCAGTCCTCATGTGAGCCACTTCGTTTGTAGCGCTTGATGGTTTTTGCAACTGCACTTGGGGACACTTTCAAAGTTTGCCCAACTTTTCACACTGACTGACCTTAATTTCTTAAAGTAATGATGGCCACTTTTTTTTCTTAGCTGCTTTTTTCTTGCCATAATACAAATTCTAACAGTCTATTCAGTAGGACTATCAGCTGTGTATCCACCTGACTTCAGCACAACACAACTGATGGTCCCAGCCCCATTTATAAGGCAAGAAATCCCACTTATTAAACCTGACAGGGCACACCTGTGAAGTGAAGACCATTTCCGGTGACTACCTCTTGAAGCTCATCAAGAGAATGCCAAGAGTGTGCACAGCAGTCATCAAAGCAAAAGGTGGCTACTTTGAAGAACCTAGAATATAAGACATATTTTCAGTTGTTTCACACTTTTTTGTTAAGTATATAATTCCACATGTGGTAATTCATAGTTTTGATGCCTTCAGTGTGAATGTACAATTTTCAAAGTCATGAAAATACAGAAAAATCTTTATATGAGAAGGTGTGTCCAAACTTTTGGTCTGTACTGTATATGTATATAGCTGTCGTACATCTATGTATTGACATAGTGTGAAGTGTGATACATGGAGCTGCAGGGGCCCGTACCTTACTGGAAACCGCTGCAGACCGTTGGGCTGTGTGCCCATGATGCTTTTTTTTTTTAAGCTTTTCCGCGGCGTTATTTCTGCCGCAAAAACACTTGCTGCAAGGTCTGCCATGTTCCCCAATGATAATCCGCATGTGCTGTGCACATGTTGCGGAAATTTCCTCTGTGGATTATCATTGTGGAAAAATCCGCAGCAATACCATTAATTTTGCAGAATTGCGGTGAAATCGCCGCCATTGAATCGCATAATATCCGCATGACTACATGTGCACATGCGGATATTATGTGATTCAATGCGCTGATGGTACCCAGGTCTGGAGAAGAGGAGACTCTCCTCCAGACCCAAGTACCATAGTACCTGTAGTTATTTATTTATTTTTTTTTTAATAAAATAAAAAAATCCTTATACTCACCTTTCCGGCACCCCCCTGTCTCCTCTCAGCGGCGCTGTTGTCTCCTTGACTTCCGACGGTGGTCTGCAAGGACCTTCCGCGATGTCATTCAGTCATGTGACGGTCACGCGACCGCTGATGTCAGGTGATGGTTGCGTGGCCATCACATGACTAAATGACGTCATGGAAGGTCCTTTTTAGAGCACCACGAGCCGCCGAATATACCGGACGCATCGCTGAGAAGACTAGGGGCCATCTGATGGTGTTTTTTTTCTTTTTCTTTTTTTTTTTTTTTTTACTATTGATGCTGCATTTGCAACATCGTAACTTGGTCACACTATATATGCCGGTTGCATGGATTTATATAGTGTAACCAAGTTGTCAAGCAGTTTCCAAGTGATGCTAAAATCGCTTGTCAACCCGCATGCGAAATCGCATGTCGAAAACGCTTTACAAACGCTTCTACCTGGCGGGAAAAACGCATGCACAGTCCGCATGTGTTTTTTTTTTTTTCTGCCAGGGAGATACAGAAACGCCCAGGAAAGATCCGGAGCATTTCTGCATCGTGTGCACATAGCCTTACGGTTTTTCTCGGAGTCAGAAGTAAGGATGTTGCGTAGGACCGGAGCGTTTTCAGCTAAGTGACTGATTTTTCTCAGTAGCTTAAAAAGTGTAGCAGGAAAAGCAGATAATGGGATTTGTTTTTCTTCCATTGTGGTGTCTTTTAGCGATGGGGATGGAGAAGTCTGTAGTTGCTTTTGTGCCCTGTTCCTGTCTTCTAGCAGTCTCATCCATCTGTGGAGTCCAGAGGTGTCTCAGCCTTTTACTTGTCTTTGGGGTAAAGTGACAAGATGCTGATTGATTGGGAGGTTCACAATTCAGACAGAACAATAAATGTGCGACTTCCATTTCCTTGTAACCTGAAGAGCATTAACCTGTGCCGAGTCACGGTGAACTTTACCGCTGCCGGCACCGCGTCTGTCCTGTAAGCACCGCAGCGAGTGACAGATGGAAAATGCGGATGTGACACCTCCAGCAATAAACCTGTCTGAAGGCCTGAGACTAAAATAGTGATCAGGAAATACAGCAATGCTTGCCTCTCCTTTTTTTTCATTGCTTGCCGTGTTTCCAGTTGTGTCCTGTCAAATACGTCACTTTAAATCCTATTTTAACTTTTTTTTTTTTTTTTTTTCTCCTTCAATGGATTTTTGGCCACCACTTCTAAGGGATTAATTGATCAGACATTATTGGCCTTTAATGACCAAAGCTGCTCAGTATGGTCGGCCATTGGCACGTATGGCATGTAACCCTGCAATCTTCTGATGAGGTGGCATAAATGGGTGCAATAAAATAAATTTTCTTAAACAGCTGCCATTAAAACACTATACCGCAGTGTTTTAACAGGGTTGTCCTGAAGATAAGTTCCCCAGGGACTTAAACCTGAAAAGAAAAACAACGTAAGTGATCCTCTCCTCCATGGATCCAGCACGTGCGTCTCCGCGATCTGTCAGGGTCGTGGTTTACCGGAGCTCGGGAGAAGACGTGCTTTCTATGGGGGTCTACAAAAAGCAACATCCAAGGACTTATAAATTGATTTTAATTGACTCTACTAAGGCAGAAGACTTTCAGGATCATATTTAGAATACGATCCCAAGAAAATATATAATTTATCTGAATCAAACTGAAAAGCTGTCATGTGATGGAGGTACAGACACCACTGCACACAATCCAGAGTTACCGTCCATCCGGAGAAGCAAACTCCGAATAGTGAAGAAACCACCTTCCCCTCCGACGCACCCGAAGCCTACAGCTGCGAAACCTCGAATGAGAAGCCGTACGTCACCTCAAATACAGAAGCTGCGAACCCGACTGCTAGTAAGAAACTGCAAAATCTCAAAAATTTCGAGCCAAGGAAACACTGACAACCCTGAATTCCAATCAATCAAGGGCCCAGCATCAGCAAAAAGATCAGTGAGCTGTCAATCAGGGAGGATGGTTCCTGCCCGCTCTGGTATAGGTGGCAGAGATGCTCACGTTCCATGTCGTTGAAATGAACTGCGGTGCTGGGTGGCTCTCCCACCTGTCAGCAGGATAGATACTGGTCACCCAGGGGGAAAGTCTGTGGATCGCAATGGCTCCATCAGCATCGAAGGTCCTGCAGGTCAATGAACATCAGATTCTGAAGCTTTGATACGGAGACAGATCCGGCTGATTGAATGCATTTTATGGGCCGGAGAGCAACACCAGCTGAGGATGAGCGGGTAGATGACCGGGACCATTCTTAGACTTATTATTCTGATTTCTGATACAGAGCCCCTTGAGAAAAGGGGAAGTTTTAGGCCACGTTCAGTATTTTTTCATCAGTATTTGTAAGCAAAAATCAGGAGTGGGTGGAGAATGCAGAAGTCCTAACGCGTTTCTGTTATACTTTTTTTTCCCTTGTATTGTTCCACTCCTGATTTTTGGTTTACAAATATTGATGTAACATACTGATTGTGTGAACGTGGCCTTACCCTGTTCTGAGTATTTCCCTTCTTCATCGTAATGAATTAAACGGTGATTGTAAAATGTGGAGCAGATTACCAGAAAGTTTTTAGAAATGGCTCCATGTCAAACTTTAAAAAGATAATACCTAGAACTCTTCTTCATCCACAGTCGCATTACAACGCTAAACCTTTAAGTTATGAAGTTAACCCTTGGAAAGGATAACATAATGGAGACGAGGCACACAGCCAGCATATAATGACAGCAATGCACCCCCCCCCCACACTCATTGGTGACACTTACCATGCACTTTACACCGATGTCGATACTGTGAAAGGGGTGGGCTTGGATAAAGAAAAGGGTTTAGAAATAGACGGGGATACAGTTGCAACAAGTAAAACAGTCCCACCTTTTGACATCCTAGTGACAGACGGTTTTATGGAAGAAATTTACAAAGCTTGTGTTCTGTCCATTAGAAACATGGACGCACCTATTAACGGTGAATCGCACCATTATCTTTCAGGCAATTTTGCAAATGTCGCTGAGCATGCAGTTTAGAAGATACTCCGGACACTAATAAGCCAGCTTCAGAATTATACGTCAAAAATATATAATAAATGATGTATAATTCTGGACCCCAACTTACAGAAATGTCAAAAATCATTAATACCAACGACCAAATTGATTATTCAGGTAATGTGATATCAGACATACAGCAGAAAATGACTACGTGACAAACTCTCTCAACTCCGTACATAAGGAGATGTCCTCTATCAAATCACAAATCACCACCTCAGAAAACGACTCAAGAAGAAAAATATTTAGGTGTGTCCGAATCAATGACCCTGCAGACTTAAAGCAATATATCACAGCTAAGACGTCTCAACTGACCCCAGATATAAGATGGCGAAGTGGTGACGGACGTTTACAGAGTTCCTTCAGCAGCAGTGCCGCTGCAACCTGTGATTGCCTGCAGTGGTCAGGTGACTTGAGCATCTGAAGATGGGCTGCCCATGTCACCTGACCAGGCGGCTACCACTACGTATATCACTTTGGCCACTTTAAAACAGCACATTTTTTTTTCACACTAAAAAAAGCACAATAGGATCTTATCCAAGTATATGAGGTGGTTGAACAATAGTAATGTGCTCACCTGACACGAGTGTGTGACCCTAATAATGCATAATCTGCTGCTATATCGTCCAGAGGGGTGTAAATTATAACATGAAGCTGGGAAATTGTGCATTTCAAGTGCACTTCTGGTTCCAGAAAGGATCCAAATATAATAGTGATTTATAAAAAAGGTATAGATTTTTAGAAGGTTGTATAAAGAGTGAGAAAATCCTGCGATCCCCATGTACCCCCTTTATAAATCACTGGTGAGGCCACATCTGGAATATGGGATCCAATATTGGGCTCCACATTTTAAAAATGATAATCAGAAGTTAGTTCAAAGGCGGCAACTAGATTCTTACACGGGATGGAGGCCCCTCCTATATTGTATATGATGGGGGGGGGGCCCTCCTATATTGTATATGATGGGGGGAGGCCCCTCCTATATTGTATATGATGGGGGGGAGGGCCCTCCTATATTGTATATGATGGGGGGGGGAGGGCCCTCCTATATTGTATATGATGGGGGGAGAGGGCCCTCCTATATTGTATATGATGGGGGGGGGGAGGGCCCTCCTATATTGTATATGATGGGGGGGGAGGGCCCTCCTATATTGTATATGATGGGGGGGGGGAGGGCCCTCCTATATTGTATATGATGGGGGGGAGGGCCCTCCTATATTGTATATGATGGGGGGGGAGGGCCCTCCTATATTGTATATGATGGGGGGGGAGGGCCCTCCTATATTGTATATGATGGGGGGGGAGGGCCCTCCTATATTGTATATGATGGGGGGGGAGGGCCCTCCTATATTGTATATGATGGGGGGAGGGCCCTCCTATATTGTATATGATGGGGGGAGGGCCCTCCTATATTGTATATGATGGGGGGAGGGCCCTCCTATATTGTATATGATGGGGGGAGGGCCCTCCTATATTGTATATGATGGGGGGAGGGCCCTCCTATATTGTATATGAGGGGGGGGCCCTCCTATATTGTATATGAGGGGGGGGCCCTCCTATATTGTATATGAGGGGGGGGGCCCTCCTATATTGTATATGAGGGGGGGGGCCCTCCTATATTGTATATGAGGGGGGGGGGCCCTCCTATATTGTATATGAGGGGGGGGGGGCCCTCCTATATTGTATATGAGGGGGGGGGGGCCCTCCTATATTGTATATGATGGGGGGGGGGGCCCTCCTATATTGTATATGATGGGGGGGGGGGCCCTCCTATATTGTATATGATGGGGGGGGGGCCCTCCTATATTGTATATGATGGGGGGGGGGGCCCTCCTATATTGTATATGATGGGGGGGGGGGCCCTCCTATATTGTATATGATGGGGGGGGGGGCCCTCCTATATTGTATATGATGGGGGGGGGGGCCCTCCTATATTGTATATGATGGGGGGGGGGCCCTCCTATATTGTATATGATGGGGGGGGGGCCCTCCTATATTGTATATGATGGGGGGGGGGGCCCTCCTATATTGTATATGATGGGGGGGGAGGGCCCTCCTTTATTGTATATGATGGGGGGGGAGGGCCCTCCTTTATTGTATATGATGGGGGGGAGGGCCCTCCTATATTGTATATGATGGGGGGGGAGGGCCCTCCTATATTGTATATGATGGGGGGGGGGGGGCCTCCTATATTGTATATGATGGGGGGGGGGGGCCACCTATATTGTATATGATGGGGGGGGCGCCACCTATATTGTATATGATGGGGGGGGGCCCTCCTATATTGTATATGATGGGGGGGGGGGCCCTCCTATATTGTATATGATGGGGGGGGGGGCCCTCCTATATTGTATATGATGGGGGGGGGGCCCTCCTATATTGTATATGATGGGGGGGGCCCTCCTATATTGTATATGATGGGGGGGGCCCTCCTATATTGTATATGAGGGGGGGGGGCCCTCCTATATTGTATATGAGGGGGGGGGCCCTCCTATATTGTATATGAGGGGGGGGGCCCTCCTATATTGTATATGAGGGGGGGGGCCCTCCTATATTGTATATGAGGGGGGGGGGCCCTCCTATATTGTATATGAGGGGGGGGGGCCCTCCTATATTGTATATGAGGGGGGGGGCCCTCCTATATTGTATATGAGGGGGGGGGGGGGGCCCTCCTATATTGTATATGATGGGGGGGGGGAGGGCCCTCCTTTATTGTATATGATGGGGGGGGAGGGCCCTCCTTTATTGTATATGATGGGGGGGGGGAGGGCCCTCCTATATTGTATATGATGGGGGGGGGGAGGGCCCTCCTATATTGTATATGATGGGGGGGGAGGGCCCTCCTATATTGTATATGATGGGGGGGGGGGGCGCCTCCTATATTGTATATGATGGGGGGGGCGCCACCTATATTGTATATGATGGGGGGGGGGCCCTCCTATATTGTATATGATGGGGGGGGGGGCCCTCCTATATTGTATATGATGGGGGGGGGGGGGGCCCTCCTATATTGTATATGATATGGGGGGGGGCCCTCCTATATTGTATATGATGGGGGGGGGGGCCCCTCCTATATTGTATATGATGGGGGGGGGGGCCCTCCTATATTGTATATGATGGGGGGGGGGGCCCTCCTATATTGTATATGATGGGGGGGGGGCCCTCCTATATTGTATATGATGGGGGGGGGGCCCTCCTATATTGTATATGATGGGGGGGGGGGCCCTCCTATATTGTATATGATGGGGGGGGGGGCCCTCCTATATTGTATATGATATGGGGGGGGGCCCTCCTATATTGTATATGATATGGGGGGGGGCCCTCCTATATTGTATATGATATGGGGGGGGGCCCTCCTATATTGTATATGATATGGGGGGGGGCCCTCCTATATTGTATATGATGGGGGGGGGGCCCTCCTATATTGTATATGATGGGGGGGGGGCCCTCCTATATTGTATATGATGGGGGGGGGGCCCTCCTATATTGTATATGATGGGGGGGGGGGGCCCTCCTATATTGTATATGATGGGGGGGGGGGGCCCTCCTATATTGTATATGATGGGCGATTCTGATATGAGGTTGGAAAAGTTGGTCTTGTTTAGCTTAGAAAAGACGCCTCAGAGGAGATCTCATATGCATAAATACATGTGTGGTCAGTACAAAGGACAAAAGCATGACTTATTCCTTCCTAAGACCATACTAAGGACCAGGGGGTGCTCATTACAGGTCGAAGAAAGGCGATTCCAGCACCTAATCAGGGAAGGGTTCTTTACAGTCAGAGCAGTCGAACTGTGGATTGCCGACCACAAGAGGCAGTGATGGCCGACACGAACTGCTTTGTATAAGGGCTGGATGATTTCCTCACTACACATAACATTGTGGGTTATAGTTAGTGACAAAATATACAATTGGGGGAGGAAGGTTGAACTTGATGGACCGTGGTCTTCAACCTATGTACCTATTATCAAACCACTTTATTATCTTCAGATCTTTTTTGTATTCAGCAGCGCACTTGAAATCCATATTTTACTGGCTCCATGTTTTTTTAAAAAAAAAATATATATATTTTTTTTAAATTAGGTTTGTCTCCTTTAACCCCTTTCCGACCCAGAGCGTATTAGTACGTATCTGTGCCCTGGGCCTTATGGGCCTGATACATATTAATACGCCCTGGCGATTTCGGCCGAGCAGTGCGGGCGAGATCGCCGCCGGGTGTCAGCTGAATGTCACAGCTGACACCCGGTGCTATGTGCAGGGAGCGGTCCCGCACCGCTCCCGGCACATTAACCCCTGAAATGCTGCGATCAAAATCAATCGCAGGATTCCGGTGGCAAGAGGAGGTAAGCGCGATACTTACCTTTTCTGCCGGCGTCCAGCGGCGTCTGAGTCCGGTCCCGGATGTTGCCATGGTGACCCGACGTCATCATGACCCGATGTCATCATGACAACATTCGGGACACCAGGAGACAGGAAGTTGCTTTTGTCATGCGCAGAGCACGAGCAAAGTAATTTCTCCCTGTGCGGTATCGCCGTGTCCGGAACGACCTGACCTATAAAACTGTTCTGCTAGTTAACCCCATATAGTGAACACGATAAAAAACGGAACACAAAACTGTTTTATCATATCGCCAAACACAAAATGGAATAAAACGCGATCAAAAAGATGAATGTAAATAAAAATGGCACCAATAAAAAAGTCAACTTGTCCCCCAAAAAACAAGCTGCTACATGACTGTTGGCCGAAATATGGAAAAATTATAGCTCTCAAAATATGGCGATGTAAAAACTAGAATGCAAAAAAATGTGTCTTTTAGTGTGTGACAGCTGTCAATCATAAAAACCCCATATGAATCTGGCATCGCTGTAATCGCACCGACCCGAAGAATAAAAACGTCTAATCACTTATACCACACGAGGAACGGCGTAAAAAATAAACGTTGGGGTTGGGTTGGGTTGGGGTTGTGCTGGGGTTGGGGTTGTGCTGGGGATTTCTTGAGAAGTTAAGAAAAAAAAAAGACGACGACGATATGGCGACTATTGTTGAGCGCAAGTGCTCGCTACTTGAGTTTGCATCGGGTGCTCGGGTATGCACCTAGTATAGTGGGTGCTCGAGTGACATGCTCGAGTCTCTGTCCCAAATGTTTTGCAGCTGTTACACAGCCAAAAAAACCTTGCGGGGATTGCCTGCCATGCACGAGCGATCCCCGCATGTTTTTTTTGGGGTCTCTAATAACCGTGAAACATGCGGGCAGGGACTCGAGCATTTCACTTGAGCACCTGTGATACATGGTGCATACCCGAGTAACCGATGCAAACTCAAATAGCGAGCACTTGCGCTCAAGACTAATGACAACTTATTCGATATGATGACCTAATGTTATCAAATTCTGTGTCGTACCTCTGGGTTCAAAATGTTCATTATACCCCTTGATAAAATCCTTGAGGGGTGTAGTTTCCAAAATGGGGTCACTTGTGGGGGGTTTCCACTATTTAGGCACATCAGGGGCTCTCCAAATGTGACATGGCGTCCGCTCTCGATTCCAGCCGATTTTGCATTCAAAAAGTCACACAGAGCTCCTTCCCTTCTGAACTCTGCCGTGCATTCAAACACTGTATTTTCCCCAAAATATGGGGTATTGGCGTACTCAGGAAAAATTGCACAACAGTTTTTGGGGTCCATTTTCTCCTTTTACCCTTGTGAAAATAAAAAAATTGGGGCGAAAAGATAATTTTTGTGGAAAGTTTTTATTTATTTTTTTCATTTTCACGGCTCCATGTTATAAACTTCTGTAAAACACTTGGGGGTTCAGGGTGCTCACCACACATCTAGATAAGTTCCCTGAGGGGTCTAGTTTCCAAAATGATGTCACTTGTGGGGGGTTTCCACTGTTTAGACACATCAGCGGCTCTCCAAACGCGGCATGGCGTCCACTAATTATGCCAGAAAATTTTACATTAAAAAAGTCAAATGGCGCTCCTTCCCTTCCGAACCCTGTGGTGCTCCCAAACTGTTTTTTCCTCACATATGGGGTATCTGTGTACTCAGGGGAAATTGCACAACAAATTTTGGGGTCCATTTTTTCCTGTTACCCCTGCGAAAATAAAAAAAATTTGGGTCTAAAGTAACATTTTTGTGAAAAAAGTTAAATGTTTATTTTTTTTTTCTTCCACATTTCAAAAATTCCTGTGAAGAACCTGAAGGGTTAATAAACTTCTTGAATGTGGTTTTGAGCACCTTGAGGGGTGCAGTTTTTAGAATGGTGTCACTTTTGGGTATTTTCTGTCATATAGACCCCTCAAAGTGACTTCAAATGTGACGTGGTCCCAAAAAAAAAAAAAAAAAAAAAAATGGTTTTGTAAATTTTGTTGGGAAAAAGACGGATTTTGGTAAGACCTTACCTGTAAAATCCTTTTCAGCGAAGGAAGGAAGGGAGACAGTCATTACTAGTGGGTAGGCGGAGCCCACATAGGATAGAACACCTCAGATTAAAAAAAGAGTGTTGACCGGCCCCTCCAGCTTGGGCTCCTCCTACTCCAGCTCTCCAGTCCGTACACAAGCTAAGGAAGCGCAAATATCACCAGCGGAGCAACATAACCCCTTCTGAAGAACTTCAGAGAAAAAACAAGAGACAGGTTATGCATATAACAGAAAAACTACACAGTCCCAGGTACTACTCACTGGACCTGACCACTGCGATGAGCTGGCAATGCTGGAACAGAGCCTTAGCGCGCCGACCTCAGCCCAGATAATCGCTATCAGAGAAGGGTCACGCTGCATCTGAAAACACAACAACACACTTCTGCCATGGGAGGGAGCTGTGTCTCCCTTCCTTCCTTCGCTGAAAAGGATTTTACAGGTAAGGTCTTACCAAAATCCGTCTTTCAGCAGCAGATGGAAGGAAGGGAGACACAGTCATTACTAGTGGGACGTCCCAAAGCAGTCCAAAAATTAAGGGTGGGAAAAAAAAACCAACAGAGGCAGAATCCCAACAACCTAGAAAAATGCGCAACTAGCGCTAAATACAAGTTAACGATAACTTAAACTACAGCCGCCTGCAGGACCCTACGTCCTAAGGCTGCATCAGCGGAAGCACTGACGTCCACCTTATAAAACTTTGTAAAAGTGTGGACGGAGCGCCAGGTAGCCGCCCGGCAGAGTTGAGCTGCCGAGGCCCCTTGATGAAAAGCCCACGACGAACCCACAGCTCTCGTGGAGTGAGCTCGAATCTTAATTGGACAAGATTCGCCCTTGAGTCGGTAAGCCTCTAAAATGGTCGACCGAATCCATCGAGCTATAGTGTCCTTGGAAGCTCGTTGACCACGCTGACGACCTGCTGGAATCACAAACAGAGAGTCCGATTTCCGAAAACCTTGAGTAATAGACAAATAGAACTTCAAAGCCCGCACTAAATCCAATGAGTGCAAGGCCCGTTCCTTCGCATTCCTCGGTTCCGGACAGAGCGAGGGCAACACAATATCCTGGTTAACATGAAATTGTGACACCACCTTAGGTAGAAAGTCGCCCCGTGTGCGAAGCACCACGCGATCCGGGAGAAACTCCAGAAAAGGAGGCGAGCAAGAAAGAGCCGCCAGTTCAGAAACCCTTCTCAAAGAGGTGACTGCCACTAAAAAGGCAACCTTCCAAGAAAGCAAAGAAAGGCTCAAAAGGCCCATGTTGAAGAGCCTCCAAGACCAGATTGAGCCGCCAAGGGGACACAAGCGCCTTCCGCGGCGGAAACTGATGGGTTACCCCGCGAAAAAAGGAACGAACGTCCCTACGCGAGGCGATAGCCTTCCGAAACAGCAAGGACAAAGCAGAAACCTGACCCCTCAGAGTGCTAACTGCCAAACCCTTGTCCAGGCCATACTGCAAAAAGGCCAACAAATTGGGAATGGAAAAAATCCTCGGGTTCCTTGAAGAACCCGAACACCATGAAAAGAAGGCCTCCCAAGTCTTGTGATAGATCCTAGTAGTGGCAGGACCCCTGGCAGCTCGCAGAGTGGCAATGACTTCGGCTGAAAAACCTTGACGAGTCAAGATTTCGGTCTCAAGCGCCACGCCGTCAAACGCAGAGACTTCAGGTCCGGATGACGAACGGGCCCTTGGGTTAACAGGTCTGGGCGAAGAGGGAGAGGAAGTGGAGGCGCAGCCAGAAGCGACATCAGCGTCGAGAACCACGTCCTCCTTGGCCAGTCTGGGGCTACTAACATAGCCGGGACTCTTTCCAGTCTGATCCGACGCAACACCAGAGGAAGTAAGGATATCGGCGGGAACACATAGATTAGCTCGAATTGGTCCCACGGAGCCACCAGAGCATCCACCGCCACAGCCTTCGGGTCCTTGTACCTGGACATGAACGTCGGTAACTTGGTGTTGAACCTTGATGCCATCAAATCCACTTGAGGAGTTCCCCAACGAGAGCACAGCTGTGCAAAAATTTCTGGGTGAAGACTCCATTCTCCGGGATCCAGCTTCTCGCGACTGAGGAAGTCCGCCGTGATATTCTGAACTCCCGGAATGTGAATGTGAATCGCAGAGATGGCTGGCACCTTGGCCTCGGCCCATACCAGGATCCGAGACACTTCCATCATGAGCCTGGAGCTCCTCGTTCCACCTTGATGGTTGATATACGCGACCGCCGTCGTGTTGTCTGTCTGCACTCGGACTGGCAGACCGTTTAAAGGGACCGTCCAGTGTTGGAGGCAAAGGAAAATCGCCCTCAATTCCAGGATGTTGATCGGCAGGGCAGACTCTTCCGACGACCATACTCCCTGAATCCAGAGATCGTTCCAGACACCCCCCCAGCCTGACAGGCTGGCATCGGTGGTTATGACCGACCACCTCGGAAGGAGGAAGGACTTCCCCAGGGATAACGCTTCCGGATGTAACCACCATTCTAGAGACTCTCGCACCCTGTGGGAGATGATGACACTGCGATCCAGCGAAGCCTGTGATCGATCCCAACGGTTCAGAATGAGCATTTGGAGAGTCCTGGAATGAAATTGGGCAAACGGAAGTGCCTCCATTGACGCTACCATCAAACCCAAAAGGCGCATACACCTTCGAAAGGACATTGCTGTCGAAGACTTCATAACCTGTACATGTCGAAGAAGACTTGCTTGCTTGTCTGGAGGCAGGGACACCACTGCTCGTACCGTGTCGAAATGCATCCCCAAAAACAGGATTGACTGCGACGGTTCCAGAGACGACTTCTTCCAATTGACCAGCCACCCGAAGTCCTCCAGGAGCTGAAGGGATAGATTGCGAGCCGTCACCGCCTCCTCCTTTGAGGACGCCACAATCAAAAGGTCGTCCAGGTAGGGAAGAACCGTAACCCCCTGTCTTCGAAGGATCGCCATGAGAGGTGCCAGAATTTTTGTAAAAACTCTGGGCGCCGAGGCCAACCCGAATGGTAGGGCCACAAACTGGAAAGGGTCCTGACCTATGGCAAAACGAAGGAAGCGTTGGTGGGCCCTTCCGACGGGAACATGCAAATAAGCGTCGCGAATGTCGATTGACACCAAAAAGTCGTTCTGTGACAGGGCCGCCACAACCGAGCGAAGCGACTCCATGCGGAATTTCCGGGTGCGGACATGCCGATTCAATCTTTTGAGATCCAGAATGGGGCGAAATTTGTCCTCCTTTTTGGGGACCACAAAGAGGTTTGAATAAAACCCTCTTCCCCGGTCCTCCGGCGGAACCGGTACCACCACACCCTTCAGCAGAAGGGAATCGACCTCCTGCCGTAGAGCGGCAACTAGCTCGGGCTCTGACTGAATGCTAGATCGGCAAAACCTGTCCGGGGGTCGAGAAAGAAACTCTATGAAGTAGCCTGCTGACACAACCCGCGTCACCCAGGCGTCCGAAACGCGGGACGCCCAAGTCGATTCGAATTGGAGCAGGCGACCCCCCACTTGAGAGCCCTCCAGTGAAAACCTGGCGTCAGTCCGCCTTAGCGGGCTTTTTGTCAGCTTCCCGCTTGTCTTGACGGAAGCTCTGTTTCCAGGGAGTGCGGGATTTCTGAGAAGCCTTTTTTCCTGAAAAAGAGGGACGACCCGATCCCCAAGAGGGCTGACCGGACCGTCCCCTGGACCGAAAGGGCCGCCGACTACTACCAGCACTAGGCCTGCCCGACGCAGAAGCCACAGTTCTTCGCTGTGGTAAGGCCGCTTCTTTTGCCTTGACAATCAGCTCCGTGAGGTCAGATCCAAATAACTGACCACCCTTGTAAGCTAAAGATAGCAAACCTTGCTTGGAAACCGCGTCCCCGGTCCACTGTCTGAGCCACAGTGCTCTTCTGACTGTGACCGCCGAGGATTGCGCCCTGGACAGCAGTGACGCGGTATCCAAACCTGCATCACTGCCATATCGGGCCGCATCCTCCAACAACTTGAAAAGCCCATCCACCTCGGATAGCGGGGATCCATCCTGCCACGCCGTCCGTAGACGGTCCAACCAGCTTAGGGAAGCTTTACAAGCACACATGGATCCTAGCACCGCTCTGAATCCATGACCCGCGGCCTCGTAGATGGATTTCGCCGCCATCTCCGTTTTTCTGTCCAGCGGATCCTGCAGACTTGCCTTCCCTTTAACAGGCAGTAATGAGGATTTGCTAAGCTGGGATAAAGGGACATCCACTTCAGGAGAAGGAATCCAATTATCAATTAACTCCGTGGAACACGGATACAGTGCCTCAAAAAACCGTGTCCCCTGAAAACGTTTATCTGGACACAGGCGTTCCTTCTCCACTGCCCCATTAAGCTCATCCAGAGATGGTAATGCCAAGCGCGACCTATGCGACTCCTGAAACATCCGGGCCGACTTACCAGGACGTCTAGTTACCTCCTCCGGAAACTGTAACGCCTCCCTCATGGCTCCAATAAAAGCCTCTGCACGGCCCAAAAAAGAGGCAGAGTGCCCCTGCCGATCCTCCTTATCCGAATCGGACATCTCCCCATCTGAGCTTGAAGGGGAACCCTCCATATCAGAGATCTCCGAGTCGCTGCGCGGGGAGGGCAGCACCGGCCTGTGGCGCTTCCTGCCATGAGAGGATCTAGCTGACACCCAATAACCTAGAAGGTCAGACAGGCCATCAATAGAACGAGTGAGGGCCTCCATTTTGACCACTGCCCCATCACCGAAACCCCCGACCGCTGCGTTTGACGCCGTCGAGGACTCCTGCGTGTCAGACACGCGAGACTGATCCTGTAGCGGACCTGGGAGACGGTCCGCACCTCCTGGACCCTGATCTGACATGCCCTCACACAGTATATGGCAGGTTAAACCTGTCAGTAAGTAGACAGTGTGGTTTCTTAAAAGAAAGCTGAAGGGTTAAAGCTCTTAAAGAGAGAGCTACCCCAGCTGACCCCCAATTAAGGGATAACCGCCTAATAAGGGGTTAATGTCGCAGACTCCCCACAACCTCTGTGAAATGAAAAGGATGTGCGAGCCCCAGACAAAAAAAGGAACCTCTATATGAGGTAATAGCTGCAGGACAGCACAGTCTGCCACCTTATTGTGCCTCAGAAAGGTGCCCTGCGCTGAGGGGGTGAGGGGTTAAGCTTCTGCCCTGACAGGCAGAAGCGACTCACCCAGCTGGCCGCGGTGCAGTGTTCCTTCGGTCTGTCGGGAGGAGAGGAGAGTGAGGAGCCCGATGGAAGCCGTTTAGTAATGGCCGCCGCGCTGTGAGGAGAGAGAAGCCGGAAGAGGAGGGGCAGGAGAAAGCGCGCGCTCAGAGCGCTTCCTGCCCGCGAAAGACTGGGAAGGTGCGAAGCCACGCCCCCCGCCGGCTTCAAAAAAAGCGCGCGCGACTCCTCCGCTCTCCGCTCCTGCCCCGCTTCCATGTCCTGCAGGCATCCACCTGCGGACAAAAAAACACAAGTCACCACATGAATACATGTAGCAGCCGCCGCTGAAGCACTCAAAACACATTAACATGCTGAGTACTCACCCAGCTGAGCGCCACAGGGACCCCCAGGGATTTGTGGCGCTGTGCCCAAGCTTCCCCCCAGGGCGGAGAACGCAGTGACCCCAGATGCGCGGTTTGCGTCCCCGCCAGGGAAGCATCCCTCATCCCCCGGGGCCGGCAGGGTTCTGCAGGGACCTCTCTCAAAGGGTAATGCAGATCCGCCAAGGGAGGGGTGGGGGTCCAGCAGCGCTGAGACCCCTGAGACCTCAAGACCACGGGGGTCCAAGTCTCTGTCCGATAAAAATAAAAAAAATTTTCTGAGGAGCTGCTTCCAGCAGCGACCATCCTCTGTGACCTCAAATTTTAGACTGGAGAGCTGGAGTAGGAGGAGCCCAAGCTGGAGGGGCCGGACAACACTCTTTTTTAATCTGAGGTGTTCTATCCTATGTGGGCTCCGCCTACCACTAGTAATGACTGTGTCTCCCTTCCATCTGCTGCTGAAATGAGAAATTTCTGGTCAACTTTTAACCCTTATAGCTCCCTACTAAAAAAAAAAATATTGCTTCCAAAATTGTGCTATTTTGTGTGACATATCGCTCTGATTTAAGAGCATAAAAAAAAAATTGCGTGGAAGATATATATATATATTTTCTCTTCCACAGCTAGGATGATCCAACGTTTCTAGTCGCGAGTTCTGGTTGCAGAAGTTGTTTTTTGTTCTTCCCTCCTGGGCTTTTGCTTCTGCCATTTTGGGCGGCTCTAGTGAGATAATCCATTTGATTTTTGGACTGGGAGCTTGTTTCCCTGATACTTTCGGCTACTCCAGACCTTGCTATTTAGGATTACACGTATAAATGTTGAGAGGGGAACAGTGTAAAATACACCCAATTTTGAGATTCACAATTGGGGGTACAAGACACAGGACCTCCACTTGTGCACCGTGTGGGTTTTGCAGCTTGTTCAGGGCATATAGAAAGCACTTGCGGTTAGTGTTATAATCAGCCCGTCATTGGGACGCCTCGCTGGATCTCTACCCTACATTGCATGGCGTCTCCATACTGCAGGTCAGGCAGTGCTTTTCTTTTTAACCTCTCCTGTCCCCTGTGGATTTGCTTTTCTCCAGGTAGAACCATTACATCGTGTTGATGACCATCTGGCCGTGTTGTCAGCAGGTTTGCCGGCTGTTTCCTATATTCAGGGAGTCGTTGTGTGGATTATAGGGCATCAGGGTCCTGGCTCCAGGCACTTGTATCACGGTTTCTACAGGTGTCCTTATTATATGCAGCATGTTGGGGCATTTTTGTCACCTGTGTAGGGCTTGTGTACATTCACCTTTTACTGCACCCGTTAGGTGGACTTGTATTTTGGATCCTTCTGGCTTACAGCTCCGCATGCTGCGAATCTCCCCCCAATACCTTCAGGGGCGATCGTACTGAGAACAACATGCCATAGTGTTGTAATATGGTAACTGTACTTCAGCTGCAGAAAAGAAAAAGCGAATGCATCATCTGCGTGTAAAAAATAATGCAGCAGTGTCCAGAAGATAATCTGACACAGGACCTGATCCCGAATATAACACAGCTGTGACTATAGAGAAACTGTGTATCTGCAGGTCATTAGAAAGTGCTCGCAGACCCCACTAACTGCCTCACTTAGCTCCTAGTATGCAGGGGGGCAGTTTATCTAGTCAGTTGAGAATGTACAGTGTCAGGTAGAAAGACTACATATCCCAGAATGCCGATCCCACAAGAATCTCCTCTGACACTGAATAAGCTGGGTATACATGGAGATGTCACCTCCGAAGCATGCAGAATAGTGAGTGCAGCTCTGGAGTATAATACAGGATGTAACTCAGGATCAGTAATGTATGTACACAGTGACTGCACCAGCAGAATAGTGAGTGCAGCTCTGGAGTATAATACAGGATGTAACTCAGGATCAGTAATGTAATGTATGTACACAGTGACTGCACCAGCAGAATAGTGAGTGCAGCTCTGGAGTATAATACAGGATGTAACTCAGGATCAGTAATGTAATGTATGTACACAGTGACTGCACCAGCAGAATAGTGAGTGCAGCTCTGGAGTATAATACAGGATGTAACTCAGGATCAGTAATGTAATGTATGTACACAGTGACTGCACCAGCAGAATAGTGAGTGCAGCTCTGGAGTATAATACAGGAAGTAACTCAGGATCAGTAATGTATGTACACAGTGACTGCACCAGCAGAATAGTGAGTGCAGCTCTGGAGTATAATACAGGATGTAACCCAGGATCAGTAATGTAATGTATGTACACAGTGACTGCGCCAGCAGAATAGTGAGTGCAGCTCTGGAGTATAATACAGGATGTAACTCAGGATCCGTAATGTAATGTAATGTATGTACACAGTGACTGCACCAGCAGAATAGTGAGTGCAGCTCTGGAGTATAATACAGGAAGTAACTCAGGATCAGTAATGTATGTACACAGTGACTGCACCAGCAGAATAGTGAGTGCAGCTCTGGAGTATAATACAGGATGTAACTCAGGATCCGTAATGTAATGTATGTACACAGTGACTGCACCAGCAGAATAGTGAGTGCAGCTCTGGAGTATAATACAGGAAGTAACTCAGGATCAGTAATGTATGTACACAGTGACTGCACCAGCAGAATAGTGAGTGCAGCTCTGGAGTATAATACAGGATGTAACTCAGGATCCGTAATGTAATGTATGTACACAGTGACTGCACCAGCAGAATAGTGAGTGCAGCTCTGGAGTATAATACAGGAAGTAACTCAGGATCAGTAATGTATGTACACAGTGACTGCACCAGCAGAATAGTGAGTGCAGCTCTGGAGTATAATACAGGATGTATCTCAGGATCAGTAATGCAATGTATGTACACAGTGACTGCACCAGCAGAATAGTGAGTGCAGCTCTGGGGTATAATACAGGATGTAACTCAGGATCAGTAATGTAATGTATGCACACAGTGACTGCACCAGCAGAATAGTGAGTGCAGCTCTGGAGTATAATACAGGATGTAACTCAGGATCAGTAATGTAATGTATGTACACAGTGACTGCGCCAGCAGAATAGTGAGTGCAGCTCTGGAGTATAATACAGGATGTACCCAGGATCAGTAATACTTAGGTGCTCTGTAAAGCTTTACTGACTTTGGACATTGGTAATTATAAATGCAAAAAAAAATGTTCTGATTTATAGGAACCTGCCTGTTGGTATTTATTTCATGAGTTATTTTTTTATGATGCAGGTTTTCTCTCTATATGCTCGTTACTCCTGGCAATAAATGAGTTGGCATCTGGATATTGTGTGCACATCGCTGTCCGATCTTTGCTGACCGGTCAGTTTGTAGTTGCTCCTCTTTGACCAGATGCAGGAAAACGGCAAAAAAAAAGCTGATTCTTTCCTCCCCCCTCCATGATTGTATCCTGAGGATTGCGCATGATTAGTACAGCAGATATGGCAGCTGAGTGGAGGACTGTGCCTTTACTTTTTCCTGGATATCAGCAGTGGCCAAAAACTGCATTTATAATTATTTTTTTTTCCCTCCACAATCTGATAATTGGTTGTTTTATTGACACAAGACATTTTGGAGTAGATGTAACGTCATCAGGTTTCCTTTTGTTGTGTTGCCTCTCTTGGACTTTCTGGAAGACTTGTCGCTCAGGCGGTCACATTCTTGGAGACGTAATGACTGGTGTTTTTTGGCATTGATGCTCTTCACACCCCAATATCTCTGCGTGATTGATTTTGCCTTTTAATAGTTGGACAGCTGAGCCACTTATGTCACCGCCATAGTCAAACAACTTTACCTGACGTGGCCCTGATCAGCCTTCTGTGGCCCTGATCAGCCTTCCGTGGCCCTGATCAGCCTTCCGTGGCCCTGATCAGCCTTCCGTGGCCCTGATCAGCCTTCCGTGGCCCTGATCAGCCTTCCGTGGCCCTGATCAGCCTTCCGTGGCCCTGATCAGCCTTCCGTGGCCCTGATCAGCCTTCCGTGGCCCTGATCAGCCTTCCGTGGCCCTGATCAGCCTTCCTTAATGCACTTTTTCCATTTTTAGAGAACCTCATAGAAAATCTCATGGAACACCTTTGTCTGTAGCGTGTGATTCATATTTCCCCATTAAGTTGAATCTGCAGGGGAAAAAAAAACACCGCAAAAAACACAACTTCTGAAACCAGATATAATTTTAACTTAGTTTATCAAGGGCCTGGGGGAATGCCTGGAGTCGCTTGTTCTCCTCAAATACTGTTGTCGTCTAGACGGGGTCGAAATATCTGAGCTATTTGTTCTGTATTCCTTGTAAGAATCGTCAGGTTATCTCTTGCCTTCTTCTTTTTTGCAGTGTTCTCGCCTTACACCGTCTGAAAATGTCTCGTGTCAAAATCCTCTCTCAACACCAGCGTGTGACCCCTCCGGATCCCAAAAAACATCTCGTCTCGTCAACGGACTCATAAATTGGTTAGTGTTCTCACTGTGCTTCCTTCACCAATATTACACGATAAATGTAGGGTAGACTTGGTTACTAGAGCAATGTAGTTACACCGACGTGTGTGTATACAAGGATTACCGTCCGTCTGAATAGTTTGGTGCTCCATGTACCGACTGTCCCCCCCCACACTGAGGAAAAATAGCGGACCCCAATTTATCATTTGCAACAGGATTTTTTTTGCGAAAGAAACTGAATATGCAATGATGAAGTGTACTGAAAGTAGATGGGTATATGAAGGGTTATTCCGCCACTGTGGCATAACATTTCACACCACTAGTGTTCACGGCATCACCGGAGTCTCTTGAATTTCGACCTTTGTCCTTTTGGAGATGAGTAGACGTGTCCTGGATGGTGAGATCTTCAGCCTGTGGCTGTGTATCGTACATGTGAGACTGAGGTCCTGTGGTTTCTCTCCTGTGCAGCGTGCGCACCAGTCTGTCCTGTAATGGTTCCACAGAGGATCTGGATCCTGAAGAAGTGCTGGGGAAAAAACGTCGAGTAGAAGGCCTGTCTGCAGCACCAGCGCTCCCGGACCCCACCTGCATGGCAGCCAGAACGCGACCCATGCGGGGGCACAAGAAACGCAGATTGGTCAGGTCCAGTGAAGTGTCGTCTCTCAGTAGGAAGGTAATAATACACGTGTCCTGACCGCTGTGCTTGACCTGTTCTAGGTTCATTATGCAGATCTCAGCATAAAATGAGACCCTGATTCCTCGTTGGGCCACTTACTGGATTTCTTGCTCTTAGACTGGCAGGAATCCGGTCCATCGGTCAGGTCTCTTCTGGAGCCGCCTCCTATCGGCTGCTATCCGTTTCTGCTTTTATTAACCTGCCTGGGGCGACCTTGTGCATAATGTCACAATGATCTTATTGAGGCCAACTAATCATAAGAGGAGCGAGGGATGTTGGCCGGTAGTCGGGCTCCCATCCAGTGACCGGGGACTTGGCTCTTGGCTTCACACATCTGTTCTGGTTGTGGCAAAATGGCACTTTTACCAGCTACAGCGGAAGCCCAGCACGGACGTCCTGTCCAATATGCAGTCTGGGTATAAACACCAGGACTCGGCACAAGAGCATTCTGCAGCGGATGACCCAGCCACGGATCTGGGGGTCTCACTGCTGCCCTCCAATCACGCAGTATAATCCTAGCACTATACTCCCTGCAGAAACCAGAGGGTCCCCCCTAGATTGGACCCTTGTCACATTACTGTCCATGCCCCCTGATGTGACATCCTATGGCGGCAGTGTCTGCAGACAGCACCGGTGATCTGTTTGCAGCGAGATTCCCCTCCTCTTTCCAGGGTTTATATTGGGTTGGTGAATTCTTATTCTGCAGATCTCGTCTGTGATGTGGTTACCGGCTGATTCTTTTTTTTGGTGATTACTGTCCTTTCTTTCCTGGCTCTTGTGTATATCTGAAGATTTTTTTTGCTTTTCTTGTATTTAGCCTCAGAAGCCTCTGTCTGCAAAGTGCGGCTGCGAGCCCCCAACCACCTGTATTCTATGTGGATGCAAGACCAACGTGAAGACCACTCATCCCAGCACTATGAGTGAGCGGCTGGCACTGGCGGATCCGTGCTACCACCCCATCCTCTCCTTCCCCTACGGTAAGCCGCTGGTGGACCCATCGTATCCTCTTCACTGCCCGACAGCTAGGAGCCGCGGCTGCCGCTCTCTTATTCTTGCTGCTTATTATAGTGATTATTCACTATTCTCAAACCGCATATTCACAAGCGATGATTGAATGTATACATGGTCTCATCGCAGGGCGTGCCATAAATGTCTAGTAGATGAGGTCCCGAGATCGGTCTTGTTATTGGATTGGTGGTCGCACGTAGTGTGTGTCTGCCATATACAACCCCTTTAAGGAATGGCTGCCTTATATGCATAAAAAGACAGCGAGTCAATAAGTCACTGACCTGCCGATTTCTGCTTGATCGGCTGGCCATCTAATGTGTATGGAGGCTTACTATGATGTGTTATTACTACGTAGCCGTTACACTAATGTTTATGAAGTTCTGTAGGTCCGATGTGGCCCAGAGCTGACTGTTCTGGCCGATGTGGCCTGTGTCTCCTGACTGCTAACATGCGCTCGTTGGCTCTTTGCTTCTAGATTCTCCCCTTAACTTGCACTTTGAAGCGTTGCTGAAAGACGACGGGCAGCTCCGGTTTTCTCACAAACTCAAAGCTCTTAAGTTTTCTCAGCTCAGCAAGAAATCCTCAGAAAGGTTTCGAAGAGACTGTCCTAGCCCGACACCGGATTTCACAGGCAGTAAGTGCCTCAGGATCCCGCTCTCTGGAAAATACCTGTCTACCCGCTGGCAACTTTCTATGGATATTGCAAACCCTTTTAAGTCATTTGTTCTTCCACTGCGACTTCTTTATATTGGGGTTCCTTAGACTTTGTAGCTTTTTGTGCATTACGAGGATGCGACATAGAATGGTGCGTGGCTCTTTTCTCAACTTTGTCCCGTGTTATGTATTTCTGCTTGTCATTCCTTCTTTCACCACTAGGGGGGCACAGATTATTTTGTACAGCAGTTGGCTAGATTAGTTGCTGAGAGGCTGGAGCCCCTGATTATACCCACAACCCTCCCTCCCCCTGATCATACCCACAACCCTCCCTCCGATCATACCGACACCAGGCAGAGCAGTGGTAACGCCAGTGTCTCCTGTCCTGATACACATACACCTAGAAGAGATCTTCTGCTGAAAGCATTGTGCGCGTACACCTCCTGGGGCACATGGACAATCGTCAGGCATGATGTACCAGAATGCAACAGGTGCACAATACCTGGCACGACATCTGTGCCACTCGCCTCCCAGTGCAGAACATATGGGCACATGTGAGCGCTGCTGCAGAACTTCTTTAAGGAGGGGGCAGAGCTACGATTGTAGGAAAGGTCTGCTGGGGAGAAGTGTTAAGGGTAGATTGTGATGCCAACTTGTGCCAAAGATTGTGTGTTCTCAAATGGGGGGTGGGGGTCTCCTGACCCCCGTCCTGCCTGGTGCAACATCTGCTGTCAGTGGAGAGATGGTGACTTCTATTAAGAGTTTCCAAAAAAGCAGTGACGTTCATCTGTATGCAGAATTTGGTGAAAGGGAAAAGCTGTGCATGTGCCTGTCCCCCCTCCATTCACAGCTGACCCTGCATCAGTTGCAGGTGCACTAATGCCCGCAGATGGGGGGTAGTGGGAGCAGGATTATATTTTGCAGTTTAGTGAGACCCCCGCACTCTTTTGGGCTTTCTGCGCCATCTGCCAGGGGGCCCCGGAGTCACACGTCTACACTCCTACAATAGCTGTTCTGCTCCCATCTACCTCTTGCATATACTGTAATGTAAATCCACAATTAAAAAAAAAAAATGTAATGAATTCATCTTTTTGGCCGTCAGGGTCTTTATTTCGAGAGGACAGGCAGTACAGAGGATTGCCGAACTCCAGCATACACATATCCAGCCCCGTCACTCCAAGACCAAGCAATGCAGCCCAGCAGCTTTCATCCCTCACAGAAACCCCTTCATCCAACTCAGCGGTAAGTGCACACCGAAGAATAGAGGCCCGGAGGGCTGTAATGGCGACCACGGCGCCTGCAAACCGGCTTTTTTCCAGAAACTTTAACCAATGACTCTTCTCGTAAATTCACACCACACCGGAACCTAAAACACCTGTGCCCCCTTCTACATAGAAGTGTTCTTGTGTACGGCGGGTGGCTCACAAGATGACCGTTCCCAGTGACACTTGTATTCTTTTGTCTTTTTAGGCTCTCAAGCGGAAAAGGTTTGAGAATTCATACGACATAGATAATATCGTCATTCCAATGTCAATGGCGGCTGCGGCTCGGGTGGAGAAGATACAGTATAAGGAAATCCTGACACCTAGGTAAGTGGTTACCTCTGCATTAAGCCCCTGATGCAATGTGAGATGTGGCGGACCCTGGAGATGAGTGCCTGGGAGGGTCATGGCAGCCGGGGATCTGCTGATGACCCCATCACCACCATCTTGCCACCACTTCTTTGAGGCAGAGACTGTTTTTAATAGGATATTCATTTTCGCTATGTATCGCAATACTGAAGTTCAGCAGTATATAGCACAAGAAAATGTTCATGTTCCCTATAGGGGCTAAGAAAGATGTACATTTAAAAAAAAAAAAAAAAAACTATTCATCTCATCTCCCCCCTTTCCTACTTAAAAAGAAATGTAAAAATAAGCTTAATTTTAAAGTATCTTCACATCTGATGCATCAAAATCGAACATTATTCAACCTGTAAGGCAAACGCTGTAAAGAAAAATCTAAACTCCAAAATTAGTTGTTTTTTTTTTACTAGTCCTACCTCCTCCAAGCTATGCAATAAAAAGGCAATCATAATGTAATTTATTTCTATATCGCCGACCTATTCCGCAGCACGGACATGTACAAAGAAAGAGTAACACAATCCATCAGTTACAGGAGGAGCGAGGGTCCTGCTCCCAAGCCGCAATCTGTCATGTACGGTCCAGCCATCATTATAACTAATGGGGGTTATGATATAAAGCTGCATGATTTGGTAATCAGCCTGTATCGAAGTACAGTTACCAAGCGCTATTGGGTGCAAGGAGACAGATGAATAAAAGGGAAAACTGAGAAAGAAGAAACAAGCGACGTTAGATTAATGAAGTAAGGTGATAGGTCTGTCTAAAGAGATGAGTTTTTAAAGCATGCTTAAAAATATGGGGCCTAGGTATTAATCGGATTATAGTGCATTCCAGAAAACTGGAGCAGCACGAGAGAAGTTTCAGAGACGGAGGTTTGGATTATGGAGGCTGTTAGCCTTAGATCAGTTGTAGAACGGAAAGCACGGGTAGCGTGGTAGACGGATGAGAGAGGCGTTGTAGAAATGTGCAGATCTGTGGAGAGGGTGAGTGTTTATATTAGACTCTGTAGTGGGTGGATAACCAGTGTAATGACTGCCACAAAGTGGAGGTATCTGTGCAGCGGCTGGACAGAAATACGACCCTGGCTGCCGTATTCAGGACGGATTGGAGAGTCGAAAGCTTGGTTAGAGGGAGACCGATAAGTAGAGAGTTGCAGTAGTCCAGATGAGTGAATACGACAGTAAAAGGTTTTGCAGTTTCATAGGTGAGAAAAGGTCGAGTTCTTGAGTTTTAAGATGCAGATGACAAGACTGAAGTACAAAAAAATATCAATACAAACCGCACCTGCGCACAAAATACTAGCACTGATACAGGTCCATTGACTGGCAAACAATGCTGTCTTGGAAAATAACGACACAAACAAATATATAAATGTAGGTCTCTATATGGAGATTTTTTTTTTTGTTTAACCCCTTTACAACCTATGACGTGTGTATGTATGTATATACAAAAGTTTGGACACACCTTCTCATTTAAAGATTTTTCTGTATTTTCATGACTATAAAAATTGTCCATTCACACTGAAGGCATCAAAACTATGAATTAGCACATGTGGAATTATATACTTAACAAAAAAGTGTGAAACAACTGAAAATATGTCTTATATTCTAGGTTCTTCAAAGTAGCCACCTTTTGCTTTGATGACGGCTTTGCACACTCTTGGCGTTCTCTTGATGAGCTTCAAGAGGTAGTCACCGGAAATGGTTTTCACTTCACAGGTGTGCCCTGTCAGGTTTAATAAGTGGGATTTCTTGCCTTATAAATGGGGTTGGGACCATCAGTTGTGTTGTGCAGAAGTCAGGTGGATACACAGCTGATAGTCCTACTGAATAGACTGTTAGCTGCTTTTTTCTTGCCATAATACAAATTCTAAGTAAAGAAAAACGAGCGGCCATCATTACTTTAAGAAATGAAGGTCAGTCAGTGCGAAAAATTTGGAAAACTTTGAAAGTGTCCCCAAGTACAGTTGCAAAAACCATCAAGCGCTACAAAGAAACTCTCACATGAGGACCGCCCCAGGAAAGGAAGACCAAGAGTCACCTCTGCTTCTGAGGATAAGTTTATCCGAGTCACCAGCCTCAGAAATCGCAGGTTAACAGCAGCTCAGATTAGAGACCAGGTCAATGCCACACAGAGTTCTAGCAGCAGACACATCTCTACAACAACTGTTAAGAGGAGACTTTGTGCCGCAGGCCTTCATGGTAAAATAGCTGCTAGGAAACCACTGCTAAGGACAGGCAACAAGCAGAAGAGACTTGTTTGGGCTAAAGAACACAAGGAATGGACATTAGACCAGTGGAAATCTGTGCTTTGGTCTGAAGAGTCCAAATTTGAGATCTTTGGTTCCAACCACCGTGTCTTTGTGCGACGCAGAAAAGGTGAACGGATGGACTCTACATGCCTGGTTCCCACCGTGAAGCATGGAGGAGGAGGTGTGATGGTGTGGGGGGGCTTTGCTGGTGACACTGTTGGGGATTTATTCAAAATTGAAGACATACTGAACCAGCATGGCTACCACAGCATCTTGCAGCGGCATGCTATTCCATCCGGTTTGCGTTTAGTTGGACCATCATTTATTTTTCAACAGGACAATGACCCCAAAAACACCTCCAGGCTGTGTAAGGGCTATTTGACCAAGAAGGAGAGTGATGGGGGGCTACGCCAGATGACCTGGCCTCCACAGTCACCAGACCTGAACCCAATTGAGATGGTTTGGGGTGAGCTGGACCGCAGAGTGAAGGCAAAAGGGCCAACAAGTGCTAAGCATCTCTGGGAACTCCTTCAAGATTGTTGGAAGA
Organism: Phyllobates terribilis; assembly: GCF_046119375.1. Classification (NCBI taxonomy): domain Eukaryota; kingdom Metazoa; phylum Chordata; class Amphibia; order Anura; family Dendrobatidae; genus Phyllobates; species Phyllobates terribilis. The sequence continues at coordinate 2,410,375 of NW_027362764.1, read as the reverse complement.
CCATTTCCGGTGACTACCTCTTGAAGCTCATCAAGAGAATGACAAGAGTGTGCAAAGCAGTCATCAAAGCAAAAGGTGGCTACTGTGAAGAACCTAGAATATAAGACATATTTTCAGTTGTTTCACACTTTTTTGTAAACTATATAATTCCACATATATATTTTCTATAATCCATATCATAGGTCGCCTCCCCTTTTTTGATGCCGGCTACGGCGATGAGGCCGCACCTTTTCAGTCAATTTCACAATTCCACCGGTGGCTGTTAACATGTTAAATGCCGCTGTCAATCTCTGACAGCTTCATTTAACATGATCGGTGCGTCATTAGCTCTGCCCATCTGCTCCCCTGTCAGATTTGCGGTCCACCGATGGGTTGACATTACAACCAAGGGTCACAGGAGACCCCTGTGGTTGTCATTGCCGAGTGTCGCCCAGTGGTCGGCGCTTATAGCGGATGAGCATTTTTGTTGCATATAGCAGGGCTGAGGCCGTATGTGTAGCACAGGCGATCAGATGATTGCAGATTCTAGTCTCCCATGGAGATTATTGAAGCAAGTGTGTGTGTAAAAAAAAAAAAAAAATTATTCAAAATAAAGCCGTAAAAAAATACATTTAATATCACCGCGTTCAGATTCGCCCAATCTATCAAAATATAAAAATAATCCGAACGGTGAACGATGGAGCGAGAAAAAAAATCAAAACTCCAGAATTACGGATTTTTTTTGGTCATTGCAATAGAATGCAATAACAGGCGATCAAAACATCCTATCTACCCAAAATGGTAGCAATAAAAACGTCAGCTCGGCGTGCAAAAAATAAGCCCTCACCCGACCCCAGATCACGAAAAATTGAGACTCTACAGTTCTCGGGAAATGGTGGCGTTTTGCTTTGTGTAGATAAACTTTGCATTTTTTTTTTCACCACATACCAAACATGTATAGGTTCTTTTCTATGTATCTATGAACTCTGTACACGATATGGTAAAATCAATGGTGTAATTCAAAAATGCAACTCGTCCTGCAAAAAAAGCAAGCCCTTACATGGCGATATTGACCAAAAAATGAAGTTATGGCTCTTGGAAGAAGGGGAGCAAAAGCTGAAAAACCCAAGGTGCTGAAGTGGTTAAACCACTAAAGTGACCCCTAAGTTTTGTATTGCTGTAATCATCGTGACCCGCGGAAGCCGGTGACCAGGAGACTATGCACAGCGAACGCTAAAAAAACAATCCCTAAAAATACTACCGCGAATAGGAAGCATGATCTCACCATTGCATAGTGCTGGGGAAAAAATATTTCCCTGCTCTTATTTCATTATATGTTAAAATGAATGTGGTCATTAACCCCTTTACAGCCTGGGACGTATTAGTACGCACCAGGCTGTAACCCCCGGTTCAGCGGGGGCTCCGGCGCTGAGCCCACACTGAACCGGGCACATGTCAGCGGATTCTTACAGCTGACATGTGCCCACAACTGCTGCTGTGGAATCGCGATCCACCCGCGGCTGTTAACATTTTAAATGCCGCTGTCAATATCTGACAGCGGCATTTAACCGCGCCGGAAGCTCGTCACTTACTCCGCTCATCGGCAACCCCGTCACTTGATCGCAGGTCACCGATGCGTGGGCTTGACAACCCAGGGTCTGCAGCAGACTCCAGTGGTTGTCATGAGCTGATCGCTATGAGCGCCACCTAGTGGTCGGCGCTCATAGCACAGGAGAATTTCTGCTGCATTCAGGGGATCTACTCGTCCCCTGTATGTAGCAGAGGCGATCAGACAATTGCTGCTTCTAGTCTCCTATGGAGACTATAGAAGCATGCAAAAAGTGAAAAAAAAAAATGGTTTTAAATATATTAAAATAAATTAAAAAATATAAGTTTAAATCACCCCCCTTTCACCCCATTCAAAATAAAATAGAAAAAAAAAAACACATAGACATATTTGGTATCGCCGCGTTCAGAATCGCCCGATCTATCAATATAAAAAAAGAATTAATCCGAACGGTAAATGACGGAATTACTTTTTTTGGTCACCACAAAATTGCAATAACGTGCGATCAAAACATCGGATCTACCCCAAAATGGTATCAATAAAAACTTCAGTTCGGCGCACAAAAAATAAACCCTAACCCGGCCCCAGATTCCTAAAAATGGAGACGCTACGGATCTTGAAAAATGGCGCCATTTTTTTTTTTTTTTTTTTTTTTTTTTTTAAGCAAACTTTGGAATTTTTTTTTACCACTTAAATAAAAAATAACCTATACATGTTTGGTGTCTATGAACTCGTAATGACCTGGAGAATAAGAAGGGCCGGTCAGTTTAAGCATTCAGTGGACGCGGTAAAAAAATAAATAAAAAACATCTGTGGTATTGCACTTTTTTTTTTTTGCAATTTCACCGCAATTGGAATTTTTTCCCCGTACACGATATGGTAAAACTGGTAATGTCGTTCAAAACTACAACTCATCCTGCAAAAAATAAGCCCTCACACCGCCATATTGACCAAAAAATAAAAACGCTATGGCTCTGGGAACGAGGGGAGCAAAAAACAAAAACTCAAAAAAAAAAAAACAAAAAAAAAAAAAAAAAAAACCAGGGTTGCGAAAGGGTTAAACTCCTCCTGAAATGACTACACTGCTAAAAAAAATAGTCGTTATGTCTCTTGGAAAAAGGGGATGAAAAAAATGGCTGTCATTTAGGGGTTAAGCTATGATGACAATCATTTTTGTTACTAAATGAGTCCACTGTCCCCTGCTTGTCCTGTACATGGAGGCTCGTGGACTCGTCAGGGGCTTAATTATTTGATTAAAAAAAACATTTTCTGATATTTTGCTGACTATCTTTTTTTTATTTTCCCCAGCTGGAGAGAGTTGGACCCTTCAGAGCAAACCATCCTGGCAGAAGATCCTCAGGTGAGTGTCCATGCGCCGGATATTATGCTCAGGTGTAAAGTGCTGGTGACACCACAAGGTGGCGCTGCAGTATGGCGATGGTTGGCACACGTGCACTTGTGATGCCTGGCGAGGGCTTTTGCCTGCGGACTGCTGTGAGCACAGATTGGCGTTAGTCTCTCCCCCGTTAAAGATCTGGGCTTGCAGCGGACGTGTTATATTACATGGCATTTGATCAAATGGCTGCCAACGTATTACTGCAACAGGCCGGGTCCACCATGTAGAGATTCTTATTTGCCATAGAGGTGGAATCCTAAACATGTGGACCCCCCCTCCCATGTATGCCCAGGCAGGTCTTTAAAGAAGTTGTCCATTACTTGGACATCTCCTTGTCATACCCCACGATAAAATAAAAAGGCTTATACTCTCCTCCTGTGCTGGCGCCGTTTCCGCGGGGCTCTCCCCAGGGCTCCCGTGCTGCTGCTGTTGTGACACCGGCGCCCAATCAGCGCTGGCGTCACTGTCTTCATGTTCAATTCAACAGGAGGCAGGGACAGTGACGCCAGCGCTGATTGGGCGCCGGTGTCACGTGTCACAACAGCACGAGAGCCCTGCGGGAACGGTGCCAGCACAGGAGTGGAGTATAAACTTCTTTTTTTTCTTTTATCAGGACCAAACATTTAGATCAAGAAGGGGTGGTCTAAAGAAGTGGACAACCCCTTTAAAACCACATTCCCCTTTATGGAGCTGGCGTTAAATTTTTGCCTACCAGTCTCACCTGTGAGGTGAGCGGCGGGAGCCGTGGCCGTGGCCTCGCCTGTGAGGTGGGCGGCAGGAGCCGGGGCCGTGGCCTCGCCTGTGAGGTGGGCGGCGGGGGCCGTGGCCTCGCCTGTGAGGTGGGCGGCGGGGGCCGTGGCCTCGCCTGTGAGGTGGGCGGCGGGGGCCGTGGCCTCGCCTGTGAGGTGGGCGGCGGGGGCCGTGGCCTCGCCTGTGAGGTGGGCGGCGGGGGCCGTGGCCTCGCCTGTGAGGTGGGCGGCGGGGGCCGTGGCCTCGCCTGTGAGGTGGGCGGCGGGGGCCGTGGCCTCGCCTGTGAGGTGGGCGGCAGGAGCGGGGCCATATTACACAGCCTTCGCGTCTCAGCTACTGGGGATGCTGCCTTCTCCTATCCTGGCAGTTTAGCCCCTTAGTGAGGGTGTTTGATGGAGGGAAGAAGCTCCCGTGTCCCCAGGTATGGGCCCTTTAGCTGTTGCTGTCGTACAATTATCGGGGCCTTCTAGGATGCCGCTCGGTGTAATTCTGATAGACACAATGTGATATAGAAGTATCGCTCTGTATTATATGAGCAGTCGTGTAGATGCTGTTCACAAGCCCTGCTAGGATTAAAGTTAGTTACAATCCGTCTATAACCTGAACTACATGCTCTGCACATGATTAAATTTCCACGGTGAACACCATAAACTGCACGCAAAGAGTGTGGAACTGGTAATAGTTTGTGTGCTTCACCTAAACTTATCTCAAGATGGGACTTTTGCTGATTACCGTAATATTTTGCAGAATAAGATGAGTTTCGCTGCTTTGTCAGGGGCTCAAAACTTACAGTGCAAAATACCAATAGTGAAACTTTTTTTTTTTTCTTCTTTTCTATGCAAATTGCCTCTTCAGAGAGAAAGAGGACTTGTACTCTATAGCGCCACCTATTGGAAGCATCAATCCTACAAGTCACTATCGACCCTTTTAACGAGTCGTGCAATATGACTTAGGATAAAAGCCAAATCAGAATCTCAATTTGCAGACACGGTGTTTCGGGCTGTTGGCCCTCGTCAGTGCAAAGTATGAGAACTGATCTGGTTAGGTGAGAGGCTCTGGACTGAGGTGTAAGGGGTAACGTTCCTCCTTGTGCAGAGTGATACAAGTCATATTGCACGACTCGTTAAAGGGTTGATTGTGACTTGTAGGATTGCTGCTTCCAATAGGTGGCGCTATAGAGTTCAAGTCCTCTTTTTCTCTGAAGAGGCAATTTGCATATTACATTTCCCAGAGGAGCATTGCACGGCGAATAAGCCTCCTTACCTTGACATGCCAGAGACGGTGTGTTGCTCTTAACAAGGAGAAACATTACCCCTTAGACCACCTTTTCTTTTCTCAAATTTTCCCTACCCCATCCTGCAACAAACAATCCCTTCTGCTCTTCAGAAGAATCATTTGCAGTGCATTGACCGAATAACAGAAAACTTTGATCTTTGGGTCGGGGCGGATTGCAGGCAGTTCTTTCTGATTTTTGATGCTGTTGCTCAGTTTACAGTTTAGGGAGATATTGGTGTGTTCATTCTCCCATGTGATGGCCTGTATTTGGCAGTAGAGGGCGCTGTTGTGGATATTGACATGTCTCTGTCTCTGCAGCTTGAAGACTTGTCTGATGAGACTTATCAGGACCGGCACAGTGCGTACGAGGATCTGGAGCGCTCCCGCTGGGACTCTTGGACTTCAGCTATTCCACAGAGGCGAGGGAGCAGGTACTGAACAAGGGCTGATGTCTTCCCTGTACTCCTAGAACTGTCCTGGAATATGGCCATGTTATGGGGGCCTCAGCTGTGGACCTGCACTTCATGTAGGGGGTTCCTCGACTCTGAGCTTCCCAGGGTGAAGGGAGTTCCTCGGCTCTGAGCTTCCCAGGGTGAAGGGAGTTCCTCAGCTCTGAGCTTCCCAGGGTGAAGGGAGTTCCTCGGCTCTGAGCTTCCCAGGGTGAAGGGAGTTCCTCGGCTCTGAGCTTCCCAGGGTGAAGGGAGTTCCTCGGCTCTGAGCTTCCCAGGGTGAAGGGAGTTCCTCGGCTCTGAGCGTCCCAGGGTGAAGGGAGTTCCTCGGCTCTGAGCGTCCCAGGGTGAAGGGAGTTCCTCGGCTCTGAGCGTCCCAGGGTGAAGGGAGTTCCTCGGCTCTGAGCGTCCCAGGGTGAGGGGGGGTTCCTCGGCTCTGAGCGTCCCAGGGTGAGGGGGGGTTCCTCGGCTCTGAGCGTCCCAGGGTGAGGGGGTTTCCTCGGCTCTGAGCGTCCCAGGGTGAGGGGGGTTCCTCGGCTCTGAGCTCAGTTACTTCAATGCGCTTTCTAATTCTAAATTTGCAGGCATTTATATTTTTCATATCTTTTCCCCTTAGGTCCTCGAACAGATCTGATGGTCGATGGACCCCGCAACCTTCATCCAACAGCCAAGGGTCTTTCCAGCAGCCGGCCTCTCCGGATATTGGATTCCCCAGCCTTAATGATGTCCCGCTCGCCCTGTCATCTGCTGCCACCGACTACCCGGAGCCTTACAGTACTGTCCAGTGCTTGTCTGTCCACAGCCGCACCAGGGGGCTCTCCTGGAGTGAAGACACCAGATCTTCCACCCCTGAGATCCAGGATGAAGAAGAACAGGTTTGTTTTAGTGTTGACCTAGAAACTCCCACCCCACCCCCTGAAGGGTTTATCTGGTGCCACAAAACTGGTGGTCTTCTCTTGGGACGGGCCATCACTATTCACTTGGCGGTGGTCTTAATCTTAAAACCCCTGCTGATCAGCTGACTGCAGGGGGCCTGACGCTCCATTTTAAGTGGGAGCCTCTGGTAATAATACAGCTCACATCTCACATCTATTCAAGTGTACAGTACTGAGCTGTAATGCCAGGTCCGCCGAGGGGTCCCCCACCACAATCAGCGGATACATGGGAAGTCAGACACTCACCAGTCTGATATTGACGACCTCTCCAAATGATAGGCAATCAGATTTGTGGACCCATATAATCCACTAGAAAGCTTGTGATGTGTATTATACCCAGGCCAGTCTATATTCATAATGACGCTTGTTTTTTTCTCCCTCTGCAGATGATCACACCCTGGGACCCTCGCTCTTTTCCCCTTTCAGACGGAGACCATCACTCTCTCGAAACCTCACCAGGGACTGCACAGAGCAGAGGCAAGAGCACACTTCCCCCAGATGTCCTGTGTAACGCAGGGGGCACGTCGGACCCCCAGACTGACAGCATAGACTCTGGCACGTCAACAGAAAACCTCTCCCCCACCTCCAAAGATCCCCTTCTACCTAATAGCATTTCAGTAGTTCGATTTAGTGCCCATAGCGGCGAAAAAATCGCAAGCCTGGAATATTTTCCCACCAGGCCGGTGAACAAGAGATGAAAGCTTGTCCTCTTCACAAGATGTGTACGACCAGAGAATACAAACCCCATATACTTTATTTCAGTATCAAGTGCTTGGCTGACTTGCAGGCCCGAGCGGAGAAGTAGGGGGCCACCAGTAATGGCCCGGGGGGTCCTGGGCTCGGCAGCACGCTGAAGTAAAGGCCTGTGACAAGGTTATAGCAGAGGCCTCAGGCTGAGCCTCACGCTTGACGTGGAGTGCAGGAAAGTCTCCAGATGTGGATGACGACTATTTCCTGCCGCTTTGAGGTGTAAGAGGCAGAGTAGGTACGTGGAGCAGGTAATGTAGGCAGCGGAGGGGGAGGATTGCTGGATTATAGGCATTATTAAATGGGGTTCACGGAGGTGCGGGGGAATAAAGAATCAGGTTTAGACCCTTGACTGCCGTAAGGAGCGCACTTCATCTGCTGGAGGCCCCGCAGGCGGTGCGACGTTCTGCAGGTGTCTCTCAATCACTAGATTGTAGCTTCTGTTCTCTCTATCACTGTGTAATGTTACAGCAGGAGAAGCAGATTCACGTCTCGTACCCGGCGCCGCAGAACACGGGGCCACAAACGGGCGAGAAAGAGACATAATAAAGAGGCGACCGGACAGATTCCTCTCCCGCTACCCGGGAACAAAAAACGTGTAATTACTGAATGAGTGGGAAGAATCACCTCCTGTCTGAGAATGGCCGGGTGTATATGGATATATGGAGGAGATTACAAAGAATAAATTCTAAATCATATTACTATTTTTCTCGTGTTTCACTTCGTGTGTGTCTTGACAATTCCTTTACTGAATGTGGCGTGGTAGATGCCAGATTGCCAGACATTCTGGTCTAGGATGGACTAGCGGATGGAGAATTGTGCTGAGAGACAAGCTGTAGAGGATGGTTACTTCACAACGCACATTACTGGAGGTTTCCGTCTGTAGGAATTAGTTCCTGGGGATCACTTCACCTTTTTTTTTTTTTGCAATCTAAATTGTGTGGTGACATCATTGTAGAGTATCACAGGGGTCAGTACTGGGCCCTCTTCTTTTCAAATCCTGGACTTTTCAGGAAGTCAGTCCTTAGTCCTGATCGATGTTAGCCATTGATGAGCGAACGTGCTCGAATAATGTTACCTTAGCATGTTCGGGTGTTATCAGAGTATCTTGGGTGTGCTTGAATAATATGTTAGAGTCCCTGTGGCTGCACGTTTTGCGACTGTTAGACAGCAGCAACATATGCGGGGATTGCCTGTTGGGTAATCCCTGCATGTGTTGCGGCTGGTAAACTGACATGCAGCCGCAGGGACTCTGAACATGTTGTTCTAGCACACCCAAGATACTCGGATAACACCCAAGATACTCGGATAACACCCAAGATACTCGGATAACACCCAAGATACTCGGATAACACCCAAGATACTCGGATAACACCCAAGATACTCGGATAACGCGTTAGCCGAGCACATTTGTTCATCAGTACTGTTAGCCATTTATGTGCTGCTGTCAGTATTTATTTAAATAGTAACCGGCGATCATGCTCTGACGAGCACGATCTGCCCGCAACAGGATTGTGGTACCGACTGGTTACCTGCTGAAGGCATATTATAACCTTTAAATTAAAGGGGTATTGCCATCTCCAAGATCCTATCCCAATATGTAGTAGGTATAATACATGTATTTTACTTACCGGTAATGTGTTTTTTTGTAACCCATGACAGCACAATGAAAGAGGGGATCTGCCCTTCAAGGACAGGAAACCTTCAAGATAAAAAGGGCAGCTCCTCTCTCCGCCTCAGTGGATTACAGAGCGTGAGAGGACTCTCCAGTTACAGTGCATTAATCTTAAACTATACAAACTTTCACCCATGTGAATAACTCAATACCCACCAACCAGAAGGTGATCACCTTAGTAACAGGGAGGGCATATAAGGGTGCAGTCATGGGTTCCGAAAAAAACACATTACCGGTAAGTAATATACGTGTTTTTCTGTCACCCATGACGGCACAATGAGAGAATTACAGAAAATTAAGTATATTAGAGAGGGACCAAAGCCTGCGGAGCCCTTCTCCGAAACGTGAGATCAGAGGAAGCGGAAAGGTTGAGTCTATAGTGATTATAGAAAGTGGACGGAGATGACTGTGTGGCCGCCTTACATATTTGCTCAATGGGCAGGTCCGCTCCTTCTGCCCAGGATGCTGCCATATCTCCCGTAGCGTGGGCCTTCAGGTTGTCAGGAGGATCTCTGCCTGATCCCGTATAGGCCATCCTGATGGCTTCCCTGATCCACCTTGAATAGAGTGCCTTTTGAGACCTTTGTCCCTTTTCGAGAGCCTTGAAAAGAGACAAATAGAGCCCTATCCTTCCTCCATGAGCTTGTGGATGCTAAATAGTGTATAAGGCATCTCCTAACATCCAAGGTATGAAGTTTCTCCTCCTTGCTATTTTTTAGGTTTGGGACAGAAGGGGCTGGTAGGTCTATCTTCTGAGACCTGTGAAACTTGGCTACAACTTTAGGTAGGAAAGCAGTGTCTGGTCTCAAAACGACGATCTTCTAGAATTAAGGTAAAAGGTGGATCTGCAGATAGAGCCTCCGTGTTGATGTCCGGGCCATGAGAAGTATTGTTTTATGGGTAAGTAACTTTATGGACCCTGAGCTAAGGGGGCTCAAAGGGAGAGTGTTAATGCAGTCAGCACTAGGTTTAAATCCCAAGAAGGGACCTTTTTATTATAGGGACTAGTCTGGCTCTACTACATGCCTTCACAAATCTAGCTATCCATCTGTTACCGGCTAGATAATAATTATACAAGGCCCCTAGGGCAGAAATTTGGACCTTTTTAAGGTGCTAACCACTAGGCCCTTTTTCCAACCCTTTCTGAAGAAATTCTAAAATTGTTTTTAAGGGAACCTGCTTTCGTGTTGTCCCCTCCACTAGAGAGAAGATCCACCCTGCTATCTGCATAAAGGATTTCGAGCGAGTCCCCCCCCCCCCCCCCCCCCCTGGTGATTCATATACGCTACTGTGACTTGGTTGTCGGACAGTACTTTTACATGGTGACCTTGAAAGAGGGGTAAAAAGTTGATTAGTGCGTTCTCTACTGCCCGTAGTTCCCACATGTTTGAGGACTCCAGACTTTCCATCTCTGACCAGGTTCCCTGTATCCGATGGATGTCTAGATGTGCCCCCCCCCTGGGGCTGGCGTCTGTAATAATTACTCTGGTAAAAAGGGGAACCCATGGGATGCCCACCTGGATCGTGTTTACCCCCAACCACCAATGTAGTGAATGTATTACATTGTGAGGGAGAGTCAATTTGCCCTCCAGATACCTCTGGAGGATGACTTTGTTTTTTTAGGACGTCCCATTGTAACTCCCTTGTGTGAAATTGGGCCCAGGAGGAGAGATCCCAGTAGAGACATTGCCCTCCTGAGAGTCATTACTGGATTTGTTATGGCCGCTGACACCAGGTTTTTTTATTTTTTTCTGGTCGGGCAGGCGGCATTCTTGCCGAACTGAATCCAAAATAAGGCCTTATAAAGATCTGAATTGTCCGTGGAGTCAAATTGGATTTTTCCAGGTTTAAACACCCATCCTAAGTTTCTTAAGATGTGGCACACATGATCCACTTGAGCCAGGCAATGATCGTAAGTTCTTCCAACTATCCGGAGATCATCCAGGTATGGCATGATCAATCTTGTCTTTCTCCCCGAGATGGGCCGTATATTCCGCTATAAGCTTTGTGAATATGTGGGGCGCCACTGCCAGGCCGAAGGGAAGGGCTCTGTATTGAAAGTGCCTGATCACTTGTACCGTTACAGCCACCCTGAGACATCTCTGATGGCTTGTCACATGATATGCATCTCTCAGGTCTAGTACTGCCATGTAGCAACTTATCGTTGATTTTGTCATCTCCATCTTGAATGATGGAATGTTCAAGAATTTGTTTAGGCCTTTCAAGTTGATTGTTACCCTGTATGTGTTGTCTGTCTGTTTTTTTTCACAAGGAACAAGGGGGAATAGAATCCTCTCCCTTCCTCTTGTGGCGATACTTCCTGTAAGACGTTCTTTCTTAGGAGGTTCAACACCTCTTCTTCCTCCAACGCCTGTTGTTCTGGTGGAGAGGATCTTATGGCAGTCAGGATGAATCTCTCTGGCGGGTTCCTCAGGAATTCCGGCTTCAACCCTGATCTTATCAACCTGAGGATCCAATTATTGGAAGAAATCTTTCCCAGGCTGTAAGGAAGAGAGAGCGTCTCCCTCCCACCTGGGATAGTCACTTTGGAGGTTTTCGACTTTCTTGGGAGGCCCCGCCGAACAGAAAACCTTTTCCCTTCCTGGGACGATTCTCCCATCTAGGTTGTTCCGCGGAAGCTCTTCTGCTGTTAAATTTTTTTCCTCCGAAACGACTTCTTAAATGCTGAGAAGGAAGATTTGGGGGAACCCTTTCTTGTTGTCCCCTGTTATCTCAAGAATCGTGTCTAGAGTGGAGCCAAAAAGGAAGTCTCCTTCACACGGAAGAGGACATAACTTTCCTTTTGTCTGCATATCTCCTGGGCAACATTTTAACCAGACTGCTCTACGGCCGGCATTAGATAAGGCCTCAGATCTAGCTGCCAATCTGCCGGAATCTGAAGAGGCATCGGACAGGAACCGGAAGAGCGGCTAGGATGGAATCCTGTGATGCATTGATTTTAACCTGGTCTTCTAACCAGTCTAGCCAAACCATGAGAGATCTTGGCAGAACAGGTTGCGGCTATGCCTGGTTTTAACGCCCCTGCCAATGACTCCCAAGTACCTTTTTAAGGAAGGTATCAACCTTTCACTCCATTGGGTCCTTCAGCGACCCTGTATCTTCGAAAGGGAGGGAAGATCTTTTTTGAAGCTTTGGATACCGCAACATCCAGCTTTGGGGCCTTATTCCAGGATGCAGTAGCTTCCTCCTCAAAAGGATATTTTCTTTTGAAGGAAGATGGAAGGGGGACCCTTCTTCTCCGGTCTATCCCACTCCTCCTTGATTAGCCCTTGCACATTATCATTGATTGGAAAAACTGTTTTTCCGATCCAGAGTCCCAAACATGATGTCTTGGACTGATTTTTTTGGCCTTCTGGTCAACCAGCCCCATTGTGGACCTGGCGGCTTTAACCAAATTATCAACATTTTCCAGGGGAAAACAATGATCTGTGCCTGACTCGCTATCTGATGAGTCAGTAGAGTCATCCACCATTCCTTCATCAGACTCTGTATCAGAGAGGGTGGGTGGAGGTTTTGATTTACGGGCCTGGAAAGTCTCTCGTGTGAGGAAAAGGACTTTAGTGATTTCTCAACCTCAGTCTTAATGAAGGTTTTTAAATTTTGAAGCAAAATTCGGAGCTCCCTCCGAAATGATTTCCTCAATACATGGCTGACACAACTTTTTTGGCCAGTCCTGAGTCTGACCTCGTTCACACAGTGCACACACCCTGTGTTTAGACTTCCCTGTACTTTTCTTAGGCGCATTCTGACAGAGAAAGAGGGAGCGAGAGTAGTCTACATTTAATACGTTGACTTTCACGTAGCTCACTCACCACTCAGCAGATAAAAGGTGATACCGGAAAGGGAGGCAGTACGGTATCCGACACTTCTGAGGGAGACCGTGGAACCCTCGATCCTGCTTGAGCTATGCCAGGTGGATCTTGAATCCTTTGTGCTGCGTGTCACATACCGCCTACTACTCCTATCCTGGGGTGGATGCTGCTCCTGGGTGCACTTCTGGCGCCAAGGCTGCACACGCTGCGACTGCTCTATCTCCTCATGCTGCTGCAGCATGGTCTTCTGCTCTTGCTGCTGATGTGGGGAGAGCTGCTGTGAAGCCATGGTGCGATACACTGGGCCCCTGCCTAGCCGGTGATCTACCCTAAAGTACCATTGTGCCAGGGAGATCACCAGCTGGCGTTTCCTGCAGCTTCCAGTACCTACCCTGAAAATTTCATCCGGGGGTCAGAGGTCCCGGTGTGTCATCAGGGCGTGACTTCTGGATTCATCACTTCCGGTTGCGCTCTGTGACGTCACATCCGGGATGCGGGGACGCCGGCAACCAGCCTGTGTAGGCGCCCCAAACCTCCGCCCGCACGTGGAGACCCCCATCGGGCACTTCCAGCACGCACAGGGTCGGCCGCAGCACTGCCCTGCCACAATCGACCGGCTCCGGCCTGGGTAACTTCCATCTTCTTCTTGCGCACGCCGACGACGAGGTAAGAAGGTCCCCCATCAAGGACAGGAAACCACCGAGGCAAAGAGAGGTGCCTTTCTTTTTATCTTGAAGGTTTCCTGTCCTTGAAGGGCAGATTCCCCTCTCTCGTTGTGCTGTCATGGGTGACAACATTTTTTTTCTGTCAAATACCTCCAATCAGAAATGTAGTATAGTTTTTCTGATGTCTCTCTTCTCATGTGCAGGCATTGCAGGACCTTAGGTATCCATGGTTACTACCACTCATACAGTGCAAGCTGGCTCGCTAGTTGCTAGTGGTCATAACCGTGGATACCCAAGGTCCTGCAATGCCTGCACATGAGGGAGAAGACCAAGCAAATCAGAAAAACTATACTACATTTCTAATTGGAGGTATTTGTCAATTTAATTATTACACATACTACATATGATAGAATCTTAGAGATGGGAATACCCCTTTTTAAGGAAATATTCTATTAAACCAGAAAAATTTTAATTTTGTGTGCAATTTATCACTGACTGAATACAGGAACTCAAACCAATGAAATATCTATAAATCCAAATAAGCCACATTCATAGATATATATTTTTTTTTAATCAAATTGTTTTTGTATTTATATAAAAATGACCACAGATGTTACAAAAGGGAAATGACACTCAAAGCACAGTAAAAACCGAGGGCACGGCAAATAAATAATGGCACTAGAGGGGTAGACTGATGCCTAAATACAGAATGAGTAACAAGAACGGCTGCAACAGCATCAAATACAAATTGTGGTTAGAAAAAGTAAATAAGCAGATGTCATGTAACTTTTTTCTTTTAGTAGAATATAAAAAGGATCTTATTTACCCAATAGTGAATGATGTAATGACCCAATATATGAGGAATAAGAAAAAAAAAAAGACTTTCCAGAACAATGTCAGTGGCCTGTGATATGCCTATATGTAATGTGTAGCAAAGTGCTAGTGTTACTATAATAATAGTCTATATAGGACTAGGGACAGAACAAGTGTAAATAATTTCTGGACATTGGATAAGCAGAAGTAAAATTCCAAAATAAACTGGTAAAATGATGTAACCATGGGTAGAAGAATAAAGGCAGCTATGGGATGGAAAGGATTATATTCACATTGCTGCGCTCCTGCCGCCCTACAGTCCAACACGCGTTTCACACGAGCTTCCTCAGGGAAGATGATCATAGGAGGCCACAGGAGAGAATTGCAGGAGATGAGGGTCGCACAAGCATTTCTGTAGATTTGGGGTTGAGGAGGGAATGAATTCTGTAAATGTCTTCAAGTTGGAGGTGGTGAGGGCTGGGATGTGCAATTTGAAGGACAGGGCAGAGTCTAGGGTTGTTCCAAGGCAGCGGACTTCTGGTACAGGGAAAAGCGTGATGTCATATATAATGGTAGATGGATTGGGGAGGAAAGAGGAGCTCGATTTTGTCCACATTGAGTTTTAGGAAACAAGAGAAGGATATGGCTCATACACTGTGGGACAGCAGAGTGGTAGATCGGAGCGTCTTCAGCTTTTAGGTGGTACTCGAAGCCATGGGCCTTTGAGCTGTGTCTCAGGCCAAAACTATAGATGGAGAAGAGTAGGGGGTTCCAGGACCGAGCTTTGAGGGACACCGACAGAGGGTGAGATGAGGTCTAGGAGGAGGCGCACAGTAATGTAGAAGGCAGAGGACAGGTCTAGAAGGAGGAACACTGCAATATAGGAGGACAGGGCTACGAGGAGGAGCACAATAATGTAGAAGGCGAAGGACAGGACTACGAGGAGGAGCGCGGAGTAATGTAGAAGGCGAAGGACAGGACTACGAGGAGGAGCGCGGAGTAATGTAGAAGGCGAAGGACAGGACTACGAGGAGGAGCGCGGAGTAATGTAGAAGGCGAAGGACAGGACTGCGAGGAGGAGTGCGGAGTAATGTAGAAGGTGAAGGACAGGACTACGAGGAGGAGCGCGGAGTAATGTAGAAGGCGAAGGACAGGACTACGAGGAGGAGTGCGCAGTAATGTAGAAGGCGAAGGACAGGACTACGAGGAGGAGCACAGAGTAATGTAGAAGGCGAAGGACAGGACTACGAGGAGGAGCGCGCAGTAATGTAGAAGGCGAAGGACAGGACTACGAGGAGGAGCACAGAGTAATGTAGAAGGCGAAGGACAGGACTACGAGGAGGAGCACAGAGTAATGTAGAAGGCGAAGGACAGGACTACGAGGAGGAGCGCGGAGTAATGTAGAAGGCGAAGGACAGGACTACGAGGAGGAGCGCGGAGTAATGTAGAAGGCGAAGGACAGGACTACGAGGAGGAGCGCGGAGTAATGTAGAAGGCGAAGGACAGGACTACGAGGAGTAGCGCGGAGTAATGTAGAAGGCGAAGGACAGGACTACGAGGAGGAGCGCGGAGTAATGTAGAAGGCGAAGGACAGGACTACGAGGAGGAGCGCGGAGTAATGTAGAAGGCGAAGGACAGGACTACGAGGAGCAGAGAGTAATGTAGAAGGCGAAGGACAGGACTACGAGGAGGAGCGCGGAGTAATGTAGAAGGCGAAGGACAGGACTACGAGGAGCAGAGAGTAATGTAGAAGGCGAAGGACAGGACTACGAGGAGCAGAGAGTAATGTAGAAGGCGAAGGACAGGACTACGAGGAGCAGAGAGTAATGTAGAAGGCGAAGGACAGGACTACGAGGAGGAGCACAGAGTAATGTAGAAGGCGAAGGACAGAACTACGAGGAGGAGCACAGAGTAATGTAGAAGGCGAAGGACAGAACTACGAGGAGGAGCACAGAGTAATGTAGAAGGCGAAGGACAGGACTACGAGGAGGAGCACGGAGTAATGTAGAAGGCGAAGGACAGGACTACGAGGAGGAGCGCGGAGTAATGTAGAAGGCGAAGGACAGGACTACGAGGAGGAGCGCGGAGTAATGTAGAAGGCGAAGGACAGGACTACGAGGAGGAGCGCGCAGTAATGTAGAAGGCGAAGGACAGGACTACGAGGAGCAGAGAGTAATGTAGAAGGCGAAGGACAGGACTACGTGGAGGAGCACAGAGTAATGTAGAAGGCGAAGGACAGAACTATGAGGAGGAGCACAGAGTAATGTAGAAGGCGAAGGACAGGACTACGAGGAGGAGCACAGAGTAATGTAGAAGGCGAAGGACAGGACTACGAGGAGGAGCACGAGTAATGTAGAAGGCGAAGGACAGGACTACGAGGAGGAGCGCGGAGTAATTTAGAAGGTGAAGGACAGGACTACGAGGAGGAGCGCGGAGTAATGTAGAAGGCGAAGGACAGGACTACGAGGAGGAGCGCACAGTAATGTAGAAGGCGAAGGACGACTACGAGGAGGAGCACAATAATGTAGAAGGCGAAGGACAGGACTACGAGGAGCAGAGAGTAATGTAGAAGGCGAAGGACAGGACTACGAGGAGGAGCACGGAGTAATGTAGAAGGCGAAGGACAGGACTACGAGGAGGAGCGCGGAGTAATGTAGAAGGCGAAGGACAGGACTACGAGGAGGAGCGCGGAGTAATGTAGAAGGCGAAGGACAGGACTACGAGGAGGAGCGCGCAGTAATGTAGAAGGCGAAGGACAGGACTACGAGGAGGAGCACAGAGTAATGTAGAAGGCGAAGGACAGGACTACGAGGAGGAGCACAGAGTAATGTAGAAGGCGAAGGACAGGACTACGAGGAGCACAGAGTAATGTAGAAGGCGAAGGACAGGACTACGAGGAGGAGCACAGAGTAATGTAGAAGGCGAAGGACAGGACTACGAGGAGGAGCACAGAGTAATGTAGAAGGCGAAGGACAGGACTACGAGGAGGAGCACAGAGTAATGTAGAAGGCGAAGGACAGGACTACGAGGAGGAGCACAGAGTAATGTAGAAGGCGAAGGACAGGACTACGAGGAGGAGCACAGAGTAATTTAGAAGGCAGAGGATGGATCTATAAAACTGTCAACTAGTTAAACCCTACAGTAAAAAAATAAAAATAAACGTGGCAAAAAACTGCTTTTTCATAGGTCCTGCTCATCCATTATTCACAAAGGATGTCACTATGATGCAGGGTAAGGTTTTAATATTCGAGGTTAGGACCATCCTGAACTTGGGTACATCTAAATCTGTGTTTACCAAGTACCCAATGTTATTTATATACATTATTGCTTTCTAATTTACTTACAGCAGGGCATTTCTTTAATTTGTCTTGGGTTTTGTCTGTTTTTCAGCCAGTGTGAATATTTTGCACGCATACTGACTTGACTCCGGCTCATTTTTTTCGGTTTAGCTTCTTTTTTTTCAATCATACTATTGGAAAAACAGTGGAATAAGCGATCAAAAAGACGAATATTAATATAAATGGTATCTCTGAAAACGTCATCTTGTCCCGCAACACAGCTCCATCAGTAGAAAAATAAATAAGCTATAGCTCTCAGAATAAAGTGAGGCAAAAACAATATTTTTCTCTAAAATTGTTTATATTGTGTAAAAGCACCAAAACATAATCAAAGATAAATGTGGTATCGCTGTAATCGTACTGAACCGAAGAATAAAGCTGCCTAACTTTTTTTTATTTTTCTGTCAATATGGCCATGTGAGGACTTCTTTTTTGCTGGACGAGTTGTACTTTTGAATGACACCATTAGTTTTACCATATCTTGTACTTTAAAACAGGGAAAAAAACTCCAAGTGTGGTGAAATTGCAAAAAAAAAAAAAAGTGCAATTCCACAATTTTTTATTTTTTATTTGTTTTTTACCATGTTCACTAAATGCTAAAACTGACCTGCCATTATGATTTCCCAGGTCATTACAAGTTCGTGGATACCACACATGTATAGGTTCTTTATTATTTCAGTGGTGAAAAAAAAATCCTAAATTTGTTAAACAAAAAAGATGCCCGTAGCGTCTCCATTTTTCTTGATCTGGGGCCGTGTGAGGGCTTATTTGTTGCGCGCCGAACTGACGGTTTTATTTATACCATTTAGATTAGCGGTAGATACAATATTTTGATTGCTTTTATTGCAATGTTGCTGCAACCCAAAAAAAACGTAATTCTGGCGTTTTTTTTATCATTACGCCGCTTACCGATCGGATTAATTATTTCTATGTATTAATAGATTGGGTGATTCTGAACGTGGCAATACCAAATATGTGTATTTCTGACATTTTTTATTTTATTTTGAATGGGGCGAAAGGGAAGTGATTTGAACTTTTATTAATTTTTTAAATATTTTCAAAAAGATTTTTTTAACTTTTCGATGCTTCAATAGTTTAGACTAGAAGCTGCGATCATCAGATCGCTGTGTTACACACAGCAGGGCTTCAGCTGGAAGAGGAGCTGGTGCATCCCTGATTCATTCTCTGTGCGACTGCTGAAAATTGGTTATTTCCAAGTGGTCTAATCTAAAATGAATGGCATGGAGGTGAATATACGACACCACTAATCAATTCAGACAAAGCAGAGCCCCATTTCCGATATCAATAGGGAATAAATCAAGTACCTGTGGCAACTCTTTTAAAGACAGATGTCCATGGACAATTTCTGTGAATGTGTATTATAAAATGATTATGATGAATAATGATATATAAATGAGAATATTATAACACTAATACAATACTGCACCCCTGTGTATACCTCTTGTGGTTCCACCACCTTCTGTACTAAATATTCTCTGATGATACATAATAAGACTCAGATATATGGCTGCTAGATATTAATTGAATTTTTTATTCGCTTCATACAAGTTATCACATGTAGAAGTTCCCACCAGTCGTGTGGGGCAGTAGTCATGTGGCCCTGGACTCATGGAGAGTCGTCCTTCAGCGCTCAGTAGAGGAAAAACTCCCAGTGGAGGAAACCTCCAGGGAACCATGGCTGATGGACTACCCTTCCCTTGGGCGGTGCTGGATCATGGCAGCCTGTGCCGTAGATCGGGGTGGATACAGCACAAGATTCACTTATTATTCACTTATGAGAACAGAGATCGAGCCCGGAATCTGCCTCGTACTGAAGTGTGGCTCGTCTGTTGCTGACATGGCAGCCGCCACATCATTGACTTGTCATAGCCACTCTGGAGCAGTGATCTGTAGAAATATAAAATAAATCTGATCTTGGAGCAGCCAAATATTACATATCAGAGACGTGCACACGATTCACTGACGCTATTTACACTCCTCTTACCTGGATTATATTTGGTCCATGGTGATAACAAAACACTGGCACTTGTTGTTTTTGTTCTGGTTCACACCTCTGTATACAAAATAACAGAAAACACCTTATAATCCCGCCATAATTAATCTCTTAATACATGTTTATAGGGGCTGGAGCTCAGTTTTTCTGATACACAGCTCCAAATCCTTTGCAGTCTGACACCAGATATAAATCTGGCTGCCACTGGGGGGAGCAGTGGAGCCTGTACAGTGCAGTGAATGGGAGCTCCCCCTAGTGGTGACTGCAGGCAGTTAGGATGTGATAACAGTTGTGTGCAAGGATTTGGATTATTTCGCATTAATGATCACCACCTTATGTAAGGTTTTGTGGTCGCACGATGTGACCCATCTCTGGTCAGGAGTCACGGGTGAGATCTGGAGAGGGTTGCACTCTGCTTCTCGGTTTCTCCATTACAGTATCTGGTGACATGGAGGATCCGATCTGCTGCGATGTTCTGCATCACGTCCTCGGTACACTGTGACATAGAGCAGAAGACAACGGCCGGGGACGCATCACTGTATCCAACAGAAAACCCATATAAATTGTTAGATGTGGGGACATGGTCTGCCATGGCTCTGTAGAGACGCACTCTTTTGAGCTCAAACCCAGCAGGAAAAAACACCGTTAAACCCTATCTTACCATGGGCAAAACGAACAAAGGTGAGACCCCGATCCTCATCCTGTGCCCCACCTCACCGGGGAGAGGGAGAACATTTTTTACGCCCGCAGGGGCCACTGCAAGGCATGCAAACGACGGGACATACAGCTTCCAGAATCGAAGCAGGATGGGACATCCCTCACCCGGACCCACGGGGCTCTTCCCTTTTGCTCCCCCAGAACTTGCCCTTGGATGGAGAGGAAAACTACTGGACCGGTGACGCTCCCTCTGATCCAGGCAATCTCCCCAGCCTGGCCCAAACGATGCCATCCTACCACGTGGAGATGTGCGCACCCCTCCGCTCCAGTCTTCAGCTCAGGAGATGGCTCCCCCATTGCCTGCACTGTCCGGAGACTGCGCTGACTTCATTAGAACACCAGAGAGTGTGTGGTCACCCCCCGCCTTGTGTCGTCTCTCACCCCAGCGCTCATGGAGCATCACGATGGACTCCGAGGTGGCGCAGACAAGGAGGTTGAGGTGCCCGTGAGTACAGCTCCACAGTCTTCATCCCTCACCCACGGGCCCGTGATGAGGATTTCCTCCCCTGAACTGGGCCAGCATCGATATGCAGGGACACTGGATGTGCCCTGTAGTTCTACAGGCTTAGCTCCACTACCGCAGCCTCTTAAAGTGGACAACACCCCTTGTTGCCCAGGGGACTTTATGGACTCCGGCGCCCAGATGGAGAAGGCCCATGTGACATCCTCGGCTGGAGGAGGAGGAGTTTGGGGGGGGGGGAGATGGGAAAGCCCCCAGGACCAGCCATCCATATCTGCTCCTTTGGTCCCAAATACTTCACCCAACTGGTCGATGGGATCCTCATGGTGCCAGGTGTCCCCAGAACTTGCCCCGGGAGGCCAATTATCCCCAATCATGCCCCTCTAAAGTCACTCAGGGGACCTAATGAGACTATTCTACACCCTCCCAGAGGTCCCTTGGCACTTTTTCATCGGCAATTGCTCCATTCAGAGAGGAGTTCAACATATCTATACCCATGCCTCACCTCTTACATGGTTCTTCACCTCTTCAGTGCGAGCTGACCACAGGGGCCCTTGCCTCTACATCTTCGGAGGGCGATAATAGACCAGCCACCCTTGCAGACCTCCGTATGCTCCTACCGTCTATTCCCACAAGAAGTGATATTCTTGCGCTGGCTAATCAGGTGGTATCAGATTACAAGATGGAGTTCGCCCACTTCCACACAAAACTTTCATCTATTTCTGCCAGAGTTGACAACCTATCCCAGGCTCGGTCTGACGACGCTAGTTCTATTCAGTCTCTTCAGGATACGGTCCGTCTGCATACAGCCCAACTCTGCTCACTGCAGCAAAATGTGGATGATTTAGAGCAGGGTTCCCCAACTCCAGTCCTCAAGGCCCACCAACAGGTCATGTTTTCAGGATTTCCTTAGTATTACACAGGTGATAATTGCATCACCTGCACAGGCAATAATTCCATCACCTGTGCAATACTAAGGAAATCCTGAAAACATGACCTGTTGGTGGGCCTTGAGGACTGGAGTTGGGGAACCCTGATTTAGAGAACAGGAACAGGCGCAATAACCTGCGTATTAGAGGACATCCGAAGTCCATCTCTTCATCTGATATCCCTACAGTTCTCACAACCATTTTCAATAACCTCCTGGGCCGCCCCCCCGGGTCAGGCAATTGAACTAGACAGAGCTCACAGGGCTCTCCGCCCGGTCGACCCAGATACGTCACGTCCCAGAGACATTAATCTGCCGTATCCATTTTTACACACTGAAGGAACAGATCCTACAAGCGGCCAGGAAAAAAACAACCTATCACTTACAACAATACCCCTATTCGTGTCTTGCAAGACCTCTCACGTCATACCCTGGCCCAACGAGCAACTCTAAAACCCATCCTGGACCTGCTGAAATCCACTTGGGCTTTCCCTTCTCATTAATTGTACAAAGAGGCTCTCGCACCTTCACTCTGTGCTCTCCTGAGGACCTCCCAGCATTCCTACAAGGTTTGGACTTGCCTGTCATCCGCTTGGCTCCATGGCCGGTTTTATCCCTTGGAACCACAGAAACCGGGAAAAGATCAAGCGCCCGATCCACCCCACTGACAGCTCCAACAAAGAAGAGCCTCCCCCCTAGAGAAAGCCGTCGTAACACCCAGAAAATGGACCAATCTCAGTGTCGCAATTCGTGAACCAACAATTGACTCTGGCACTGATGATGTGGTTGGGTATCAACCTTTGTCAACGAGCTGCCTAGCACTTATATGTGCTCACTTACTACTCTGATTATAGTATTGCATTTGCCCTTAATTTTTAGTCAGATTGCAAGCCTGTTTGTCATACTCTGTTATTGTTTCTTTATTTTTTATACATGCTCTAGCACAATGTGTTGTGGTTATCACACTATTAGGTTTATCGGTAATAGTTCATTTTATTAGAATTTTAAGAGGAGGCTCCTCGGTTATGACTGCCACTGTCCCCCCCCCCAATAAGTCGGGAGTTCTTGTTGTCACTCTGTACAATTACCAGGCTCTCATATGGCAAAGTCTTCTCTTTAGTTGATGCTGCAGTAACTATCTTACTGCTTTTGCTTTGTTTTACTATTGTTTGTTTGTCTTGTCAGTCATACCTTCCCTTTTGTCTCCAACGTGAATGCAGGCACCAGCCAGGTTGGACACCTACTAGCAGACCACGTATTTCAAAATCACATCTAGTACCACCCTGGCAGATTTAAATATTGTCTCCTTCCACGTAAAAGGACTAAACACCCCGGAAAAGCGTGCCCAAGTCCTACGCCATTTCCACACTCGCAAGGCGCCTCTTGTTTGCTTTCAAAAAACCCACTTCAAGGTAAAACACTCACCCACAATCAAAAACAATACACAAGTCATTAAATCACCAGATAAATAATTGTACCACCGATCCAAACACTAGATTTATAATTCTGACCTTATCCATAAAAGGCCAAATCTTTACAATAATCAATCTATACTCCCCGAATCAAGATCAGACTTCCTTCCTTTCAAAAAGAATCGACCTGGCCACGCGCCTAGTGAAAGGCACCCTCATTCTATGTGGAAACTTTAATGTCGCTCTAGATCCGACCATGGACAATTCCAGAGGTAAATCTCATCTCTCCTATACACACATATTAGGCATATTTAAAAAGTCTTATCATTATTGTTATGCGACACATGGGGGGATTCAACACCCCCATGACAGGGACTACAGCTTTTACTCAGCTCCCCACTAGAGATGAGCGGTGTTCGACTCGAACTGTTCGCCAATCTCAAATTCGAGCTGTTTTGGGCGGTGTTCGAGCCGTTCGGCGAACACGAACGATTTGAAAAAAATTCGGCTGTTCGAGGTTATGTTCGATAACTGTTCGTGCGCCAAAATCATAACTGGATTTTTTCTCAGTAATGATGAAAATTAATGTTAATACGCAGTTTGAGTGTACAGCGGGGTGGGGGGAGGGGCAGGGGATGGATCTCTGCAGGAACAATGAAGATCTCCATTTTTTTTTCTCTTTCCCGCATTTGCAGTGGGGAGGTGCAATCTGTCAGCCTATCAGCAGCGCACACACGGAGCGAAGTGCTTTTTTTCACACAAGCAAGGGCATGTGTCATTGGCAGTGTATGTCACATGTCCTTGCCCTATAAGACCAAGCCATTTTCCCCGTCGTCACCATTTTCTCACTGCTGCAGCTGCGTGTTAGACGGCACCGCTGTTGCTGTGTGCGCTATACCTTGTTAATTTCAAGCCAATTTTCGCACAAATCTACAGATAGCTTGGGAGTAGGGAATAGTTGTGATTGCAGTCCTTTTAAGAACTAGGTTACAGCATTTCCTACGACTTTTATCAGGCAGGTCTGTGCTCTTAAATAGATAGGTTGTGGGAGTAAAGACTAATTGTAATTGGAGTCCTTTTCAGGACTAGGTTACATCAGTTCCTATCAGTTTTTGCCAGGCAGGTCTGTGCCAGTGCTGTGCAAGTTTTTTTCACAGCATTTGGCTGAATCTAGCAAAGCTAATCCTTTTTGGCCTATTGCAGAGTGTGTTAGTCAGTGGAGTAGCCTATCTGTGTTGCAAGCTACACCACCTGTGTATAGAATACCAATTTTTTTTACATCACCTAGTGAAGTAAAACCTTTTGGGCATAGCATCATTCTATTAGTCCATCTATACTGACCTCCATCAGGTTGCAAATTGAATATAATTTTTTTCTGCATCTAACCCAGACAATAGTTTTGGCCTAATACCACAGTTTGGCCACTCAGCTCTGCTCGGTTCCCATCCATTGTTTTTTTGTGCAAACAACTCCAGAGTTGTGAATTAGTTAACCACCAAAATGAGTGGAAAAAGGCCTGCTGCTGGTGGAAAGGGGAATAGGCGTGTTGGGAAGGGGAAAAAAGGTTGTGTCCGTGGGGTAGGTGTTAAAGCAACAGTAACATCTGCAGAAGAAAGACCATCTTCCAGCAAAACTAAAATATCTACTTCTTTTAGCGGACAATGTGATAAGATCCCTTTCTTACGGCCACGCCAATCGCTACTGATTCCAGATGAGGCACAAAAACAGCAGGTGCTTCAACGGATATCAAGTGTTCCTTTAAGTGGGCTCTCCTCCACATCAACTTCAACATCACAAATACTCCAGTCCTCAGAGGTGTCACCCCAATCGCACTTGCTTCCTCACAGCTCCCAAATCTCCAGCTGCCCGTCTGAGTATGAGGTAGAACAGATGGTTGAGTCTGCAGAGCTGTTTACTCATACTATAGCCTGGGAATCAGAGGTCGACTCCAGCGCTTCTGTGAATCCAGACGAGGAAATGATCTGCACTGATGCCCAGAATCTTTATGAGTCGGATCCAGGACCAGACGCAGAAGGTTCTGACCATAATGTAGACCCTCATTCCCAAACTGTAACTCCTGTTGGTGGAGACAATGAGGAAGACGATGATGAGACTCAAATACCTGATTGGAGCGACAACTTTAGTTTTTTGTCAGGGCAGGAACAGGTTGGCTCTGAGGACGACGGGTGTGATAACGCACAGGGTGATGATGATGAGGTTGGAGATCCCACTTACTGTCAACCCACAGTCAGCCAAGAGATGAGGTCAGCAGAGGAGGTGGAGGAGGATGCTAGTGACGACGAGGTCAGGTTGCGCCTTCCTGGACAGAGACGTAGTACTGGAAGCACGTCAACAACTGCATCCTCCAACACAACTCTGCCTCTCACCACAAGTCGTGGTGGCTCTTCAGGTCGCATGGTGCTAAGCCTTGCATAGCCTGGGCATTTTTTCAGATCGATAAAGATGACCCAACTCATGTTATCTGTAACATTTGTCAGCAAAAGCTAAGTAGAGGCCAAAAAATACATAGTTTGAGTACTTCATGCATGAACCGGCACATGGACATGAAGCATAAGTTGCAGTGGGAAGCTCAGTGTGCTACAATGCGGCCTAGCCGGCCGGGCCAACCACCGTCTGCCATATCTTGTGCATCCGCGGCCTCTTCATCCTCTGTGACTGGGGGGACAGCAGTCACACCTGTTTTGGGACGCAGACCTGCCACCTTTTTACCTGCAACAGCCAGCGTGATTGGCAGGTCATCATTTTCTTTGGAGGTGGTAACACCAGCTGGTGTTGAGCGCTGTCCGACATCGATAGCACCACCTTTGGATCAAGGCAACCTAACATGTCCGCCTGCATCTTCCTCACAGACCGGCAGTTTGCCGGGTCACCCTTATCAACCCCGTCTAAGCACAACAGCCAGCCCTAAAGACTATTTCCTCCTAGCCATGAGAAAGCTAAGAGGTTGAATTTCACCATCTGCAAGCTCTTGGCTACAGAAATGCTGCCTTTCCGCCTGGTGGACACAGAGGATTTTCGAGACCTTATGTCCGTCGCAGTGCCCCAGTACCAGATGCCCAGTCGGCACTACTTCTCAAAGAAAGGTGTGCCTGCGCTCCACCAGCATGTCGCACACAACATCACCGCTTCTTTGAGAAACTCTGTGTGTGACAGGGTGCATTTCACCACAGACACTTGGACGAGTAGGCATGGACAGGGGTGTTACATGTCGCTGACTGGGCACTGGGTAACTATGGTGACAGCAGGACAAGGGGCTGCTGTCCAAGTCTTGCCGTCCCCACGAGTTGTGCGTCAATCCTCTTTATGTCAAAGTTCCTCCACTGCTTCTGCCTCCTCAACCTCCTCTCGGTCCTTCACCTGCACCCAAAGCCTGTCTGGTCATGCCACAAGCTTTCTAACCTCGCAGAAGGGATCCTGCACACCTCCTTACTATGCTGGCAGTAGGGCTCAACGTCATCAGGCGGTTTTTACTTTGAAATGTCTGGGAAATGTGAGTCACACAGCTGAGGAGTTGTGGTCAGCTCTGGAGAACCAATTTCATGAATGGTTGTCTCCACTGGACCTGAAACCAGGGAAGGCCGTGTGCGACAATGCTGCAAACCTGGGTGCGGCCCTTCGCCAGGGCAATGTCACACACGTGCCTTGTATGGCTCACGTGTTGAACTTGGTTGTCCAGCAATTTTTAGCCCACTATCCCGGACTAGGTGGCCTTCTGCAGAGGGCACGGTCGCTGTGTGCTCACTTCCGCCGTTCGCATCCTGCAGCTCAGCGACTTACATCTCTACAGAAGTCATTGGGCCTGCCACTTCACCGGCTAAAATGCTATGTGCCTACCCGGTGGAATTCAACTCTGCACATGTTGCAGCGACTGTGGCAGCACCGACAAGCCCTGGTGCAATACGTTCTGACGTATAGCCTGGGCCAACGGGATCCAGAGGTGGGGCAAATCACGCTGGAGGAGTGGTCTCAGATCAGGGACCTATGCACCCTTCTGCACAGTTTTGAAATGGCGACGAAGATGTTTAGTGCTGACGATGCCATTATCAGCATGACTATTCCGGTGATTTACATGCTGGAGCACATGTTAAACAGAATTCGGAGTCAGGTGGTGGCACAAGAGGAGGTGGAGGAAGTAGAGGAGGAGGAGTTGTATGCGGAAGGGCTAACATCTGCAAGGTCCAGACGGTCGGCAGCACCAAGACGGCAGGCATGTGAGGGTGGGGGAGATGGTTTTACCAGGGCGCATGGTAGCAGCCAAACTAGTGAGGAAGGTGCAGGAGCCCAGGAAGAAGTGGAGGACGAACTGATGGAAGACTCATCAGATGAGGGAGACCTTGATCACATTTCTGTTGTGCGAGGTTGGGGGGAGAGGACAGAGGAAGGAAGCATGATTGTTACCTCGCCACCAACACAACAGGGACTTGGTGCTCCTGGATGCGCAAGACACATGAGTGCCTTCTTGCTGTACTACCTGCAACATGACCCTCGAATTGGGAGAATTAGAAGTAATCCTGACTACTGGGTTGCCACACTGTTAGATCCCCGGTACAAAAGTAAATTTGCAGAAATAATTCCTGCCATAGAAAGGGATGCACGCATGCAGGAGTATCAGCAGAGACTGTTGCAGAATCTTACATGTGCTTTTCCACAAAACACCAGTGGTGCACGTAGTGAATCTCACAGTTCCAACTTGCCAACCATGGGACCGTCGAGTGTTCAGCACTCAAACTGTAACAGAACCACAGTATCTGCTGGTAACATCAATTTTGCGGAATCATTTCACCACTTTTTTAGCTCATCCTTTGCAAGGCCACAGGAGACAAGAAGTCTGACACATAGTCAACGCCTAGAGACGATGGTACAGGAGTATCTCCAAGTAAACATTGAAGCCATGACTGTGTCACTGGACCCTTGCTCTTTTTGGGCTTCCAATCTGGATAAGATCTTGTCATGCCCCGCAGCCAGCGTTCTGTCTGAACGTGTGTTCAGCGCTGCTGGTGGTGTGCTGACAGATAAGCGCACGCAGCATGACCCTCAGATTGTCAGAATTCGAAGTAATCATGACTACTGGGTTGCCACACTCTTAGATCCCCCACACTCTTCGATCAACCTTTTCATTTTAATAAAGATCAAAAAAATGGTCATTTTTGAAATTATAAGCATTAGCAGGTTGTTAGAAACTGAAATCAAACAGTTTTCAACTCAAAACTTTATTCTAGGTGATGTACATTTGCACATAGGACCCCTTGTTCGAAAGGAGCTTCTGAACTCTCTCGTCCATTGAATTCGTTAGGTTTTGGATGGTTTCTGCTCCAATTGTTTTGCATGAGGACAGAATACCCTCCCAGAGCTGTTGCTTAGATGTGAACTGCCTCACGCCATCATAGACACTCCTTTTGATGATGCTCCAGAGGTTCTGAATGTGATAGAGGTCAGGGGAGCATGGGGGGTCACACCATAAGTTTGTCCCCTTTTATGCCCATATCAGCCAGAGATACAGATGTGTTATGTGCAGCATGAGACGGTGCATTATCATGCATGAAAATGATCTTGCTGCGGAATACACGGTTCTTCTTCTTGAACCATGGCAGGAAGTGCTGTTTGAGAAACTCCACATACATTATGGAGTTCATCTTTACCCCTTCAGGGATCCTAAAGGGGCTGACAATCTCTCTCCCCATGATTCCAGCCCAAAACATTACTCCACCTCCTCCTTGTTGGCGCTGTAGCCGTGTTTGCGTGGGGTGTCCATCAACCAGCCATCCTCCACTCCATCCATCTGGACCATCGAGCGCTGCACGGCACTCATCCATGAACAAAACAGTTTTGAAATCAGTCTTCATGTAATGTTTGGCCCACTGGAGCCGTTTCTGCTTGTGTGCAGTGGATAGAGGAGGTCGACAGGATGGCGTACGCACAGCTGCAAACCTCTGAAGGACCCTGCATCTTGTTGTTCGGGGGACGTTGGAGGCACCAGCAGCTTCAAAAACTTGTCTGCTGCTATGACAAGGCTTTTTTGCCGCTGCTCTTTTAACCTGACGTAATTGCCTGTAGGAAAGAGTCCTCAATTTGCCCTTATCAGCACGCACACGTGTGTACTGTGAATCAGCTACATACTTCTTGATTGCCAAGACACTTCATCCTGATCATAGCACAATGTTGATTGTAGTCATGCCTTGACCTAAACACTCCACAATTTGTTGCTTCTCAGCAGCCGACACATCCTTTTTCTTTCCGATTTTGGCAGAAAATGTAGGCTGCTTAATAATGTGGGACAGCCTTCTTAAGTAGTCTTGCCGTTCATTGGACACACCTGCCAAACTAATTAGCACAGGTGTCTGCAATTGCTTACAGTGATATAAAGAGCCCTGACACACATCACCATCAATGAGTTTAACTGACAAACAAACAAATTCTTCCCTTATCACTCCTAAACACTTTTTGCATAATAATTTGGAACGCAGTGTACATGTGCTTTTCCACAAAACACCAGTGGTTCACGTAGTGAATCTTACAGTTCTAACTTGCCAACCGTGGTCTGCATGGAGTTGTTCAATAAAGGGCCCAAAATTAAGATAACATAGATGGGAGAGGTCTCTATGAATAGGAATTCCTAAGTATTTGATACCCTGTGAGGGCCAGGCAAAGGGAAAGTTGGACTGGATGGAATCCTGTATGGATTTGGGGAGGGAGACATCGTGGGCCTCAGACTTCACTGCATTGATTTTAAAATTTGACCATGTAACAAAGTGATCTATTTCAGCCATAACAGCAGGGATGGATATATGTGATTGAGTGATATATACTAGTACATCATCAGCAAATAGAGAGCACTTGTACTCGGTGCCTCCCACCTCAATCCACCTAATATTGGGGTTATGGCGAATTGATGAGAGCAGGTGCTCCGTCACAAGGATGTATAAGAGAGGGGACAGAGGACATCCCTGCCTTGTCCCATTGGTGATTATGAAAGGTGATGAAAATGTTCTGACGCACCCCCTGGGCCTTGGGACACCCGGAGCCAGACCCTTTTTGGTGGATGCTGGTGGTTGTAGTCTTCGTGGCGGCGACCCGGTTCCGTGGCTCAGGGCGGTCAAACCAGTGGCGGAACTATTTATGTGGTTTTGATGTTTAAATGTCCGACTACGCCACCCGTGGATTGCGGTCAGAGTGAACCGCCGCTCCAGGGCAGACCGCTGAGGCTGGTGTTGTGGGTGCAGCAGAGCGTAGCATAACTCCCCACGGGAGGAGTATAGCCTCAGGGCAGTGTATGCGGAGGATGGGGGTGATGGTGCAGGGCAGCAGCAGTAACGACACGGAGTCAGTGATGCAGTCCAGGGCCTTTACTCACAGTTCTTATTATCCAGACCACTTCTGCAGGTAACGGCTGCCCACGTCGTACTGTGCTCACCAGGTGAGGGGCTCAGACAACTCCGAGATAACTTTGAAGCGCTTCACAGGACCCCCTTTGTGTGTCCTTTGTCTGGCCTTTCCTACCAACCCTTCTGTCCGGCTGCCTCGGGCCTCCTCTTGGTAAACTTGGCGCCAGTTTCCCTGACCCTATGGGCTGCCCTCCTAGCGGGTGTAGCGAGGGGCTGCGCCACATAAAATGTCACAGCCTCCGGTTTCTAGCTGAGGGTCGTTTCCCGCCTCCACTAGTTTCGGGGACCGGTCTCCCCCTTTGGCCTGACCCCTCCACGCAGGTGGATTCGGGCGTGCGGTGGCGACTCGCCCGTCCACACCCCTGGGATCCCTTTGTCCCTCGTTCCTGGAGTCTTCTCCGCTCCTCTTCCTTCCTTCTCCCTCTTCCAGGCCTGGGCCTCTGTTACTAGGCCCACCTCCGGAGCAGAGCTCATGCAGAGCCCCTGCTCCCTGTCACTTCTGCTCAGACTTCTCTGCACTGAACTAAGATGGTGCCCACATTTTATACTCCCTTCTCAATGCACCCAGGAACTGCTTCCTCCCTGCTCCTGCACTACACAGTTCCCCTTCCTCAGTGTTCCCTCCCCCCACTCCAGCCAGGGACAGGGACTGTCGTGCCCATCTCAGGGGCATATTGGTCGCCCTGCCCCACGGCAATGTGGTGTAATGCATGCAGGTGTCGGAGTCCTGATCCACACTCCATCCTTACCTGAGAGTGAGATATCACACCTCTGGGTGAGGTGCAATACCTCTGCAGCAACCGAGCCCTCGGGGTGCTACAGTTCCATTTATCTTCAGCCTAGGTGACGCATTGCGATACAGGGCCGTGATTTTTGCTATAAAAGGGTCCCCTAGACCCCTACCCCAAGCTTTTTGAGAGAATAATATATGGCGTGCCAGGAGACTCTATGGAATGCTTTCTCAGCATCCAACGAGAGTATCTAATTACAAATTTTTAACTGCATCTAGCCCAGGAAATACTTTGTGCCTAGTAGCAGTGTCTGCTAGTTAGCGGATTATCCATGCTGTTAAGCAAGCTACACCACCTGTAGTTTGGACGCTTAATTTTTTCAAAGGAAATGCTTCGGGACCACGGGATACTCAGTGAAGAGCATCAAAATACGGCATATACAGTATAGACCAAAAGTTTGGACACACCTTCTCAGTTAAAGATTTTTCTGTATTTTCATGACTTTGAAAATTGTACATTCACACTGAAGGCATCAAAACTATGAATTAACACATGTGGAATTATATACTTAACAAAAAAAGTGTGAAACAACTGAAAATATGTCTTATATTCTAGGTTCTTCAAAGCAGCCACCTTTTGCTTTGATGACTGCTTTGCACACTCTTGGCATTCTCTTAATGAGCTGCAAGAGGTAGTCACCGGAAATGGTCTTCACTTCACAGGTGTGCCCTGTCAGGTTTAATAAGTGGGATTTCTTGCCTTATAAATGGGGTTGGGACCATCGGTTGTGCTGTGCAGAAGTCTGGTGGATACCCAGCTGATAGTCCTACTGAATAGACTGTTAGCTGCTTTTTTCTTGCCATAATACAAATTCTAAGTAAAGAAAAATGAGTGGCCATCATTACTTTAAGAAATGAAGGTCAGTCAGTCCGAAAAATTGGGAAAACTTTGAAAGTGTCCCCAAGTACAGTTGCAAAAACCATCAAGCGCTACAAAGAAACTGGCTCACATGAGGACCGCCCCAGGAAAGGAAGACCAAGAGTCACCTCTGCTTCTGAGGATAAGTTTATCCGAGTCACCAGCCTCAGAAATCACATCTCTACAACAACTGTTAAGAAGAGACTTTGTGCAGCAGGCCTTCATGGTAAAATAGCTGCTAGGAAACCACTGCTAAGGACAGGCAACAAGCAGAAGAGACTTGTTTGGGCTGAAGAACAAAAGGAATGGACATTAGACCAGTGGAAATCTGTGTTTTGGTCTGATGAGTCCAAATTTGAGATCTTTGGTTCCAACCACAGTGTCTTTGTGCGACGCAGAAAAGGTGAACGGATGGACTCTACATGCCTGGTTCCCACCGTGAAACATGGAGGAGGAGGTGTGATGGTGTGGGGGTGCTTTGCTGGTGACACTGTTGGGGATTTATTCAAAACTGAAGGCATACTGAACCAGCATGGCTACCACAGCATCTTGCAGCGGCATGCTATTCCATCCGGTTTGCGTTTAGTTGGACCATCATTTATTTTTCAACAGGACAATGACCCCAAACACACCTCCAGGCGGTGTAAGGGCTATTTGACCAAGAAGGAGAGTGATGGGGTGCTACGCCAGATGACCTGGCCTCCACAGTCACCAGACCTGAACCCAATCGAGATGGTTTGGGGTGAGCTGGACCGCAGAGTGAAGGCAAAAGGGCCAACAAGTGCTAAGCATCTCTGGGAACTCCTTCAAGATTGTTGGAAGACCATTTCCGGTGACTACCTCTTGAAGCTCATCAAGAGAATGCCAAGAGTGTGCAAAGCAGTCATCAAAGCAAAAGGTGGCTACTGTGAAGAGCCTAGAATATAAGACATAATTTCAGTTGTTTCACACTTTTTTGTTAAGTATATAATTCCACATGTGGTAATTCATAGTTTTGATGCCTTCAGTGTGAATGTACAATTTTCATAGTCATGAAAATACAGAAAAATCTTTAAATGAGAAGGTGTGTCCAAACTTTTGGTCTGTACTGTACCGGTTCTCTGCACCATCATTCCTTCTACTCATTCTCTATATGTCAACCAGGGCTGCTTCTGTCATGAGGTGAGATGAGCATCTTGCCCCAGGCGCTTGTTGGAGCTGTCTGAAAGGGGTGGCAGAATGCGGCTGCTGCCCCCTCAGAGACACTAGACACAGGCCTGTAGGCGGCTGCTGCCCCCTCAGAGACACTAGACACAGGCCTGTAGGCGGCTGCTGCCCCCTCAGAGACACTAGACACAGGCCTGTAGACAGCTGCCAGTCACAGTGTATCAGACAGAGGGGCAAGATTGCAGAGCAAAGGGGGGCGCTCCAATGCTGGCTCCATACTCAGGTGCAGCGTCGTACGGGTGAGCCTCGGGCCCCCACAGAGGAAATTATTCCTGGGGCCCAATATGTAACTACATAGAAATAATACAAGCCCACCAACTGTGAGATAAAATATGCTAGTATTGTGGTGTAACATAAAAACACAATGGTTCACATTTATCAAAAATGGCAGAATTTGAGCAAAATCTTTTGTACTCACTTCAACTCCATTATTCCATATTTATCAAATTTCGTCACTAATGATACATTTGGTGCAAATTATTTAAGCACAACATTTTAAGCATGGTAGCACACTTCTCAATGTTAAAAAAGAGCTGACATCCAGTGTGTCAAATGTTGCATTGTAATATAATTTTGTACAAATTGCAACTTTTTATGCATGTAAAAATGGTTTTAATATGAATGCATTTGTTCCGTGCCTTTTTTAAACAGCCAGTGCCAGGGTGCTCCTGTCCCCAGGCACATACATAAAATCAATTCGAAATATATTAATCCCTTGGCACAGATGAACATACAGTACCAGAACGTCCACAGCAGGGTCCACGTGTGTGGAGTTGGCTCAGGAGTGGAGACCACTTCACACGCAACATACAGCGGGCATGTGCCTGTATGGTGACCATTCAGCTGTCCACACGCTGCATACAGCGGGCATGTGCCTGTATGGTGACCATTCAGCTGTGCACACGCAACATACAGCGGGCATGTGCCTGTATGGTGACCATTCAGCTGTGCACACGCAACATACAGCGGGCATGTGCCTGTATGGTGACCATTCAGCTGTGCACACGCAACATACAGCGGGCATGTGCCTGTATGGTGACCATTCAGCTGTGCACACGCAACATACAGCGGGCATGTGCCTGTATGGTGACCATTCAGCTGTGCGCACGCAACATACAGCGGGCATGTGTCTGTATGGTGACCATTCAGCTGTGCGTACGCAACATACAGCGGGCATGTGCCTGTATGGTGACCATTCAGCTGTGCGCACCCATCTTGATACTCCTGTGATATCCAGCATTAAGCTGGATTCATATGGGATCATTATTTCCACTATATACTGCAATACTGTTACTGTTATATTAAAACATACAAAACAAGCAGGGGCGTAATGATCGCGGTCATAGAGGGTACAACCAGGACCAGACCCATGCTTGTACGTGGCCCGACGACACCAATTTCACCTGGATGTGCATTCTCTGACACACATTCTGCTGAAATGTATTGTGACGCAGAGACCCGCCGGCTCCCTGCACTTCAAGACATGCTGCCAGCCAATCAGAGGCTGGCAAAAGGTGTTGGCGGCCCTTGACGGCCCGCAGAAGACGGCTGCCGGCTGGGGGAACATTATACCAGGATGGCGGACCTTATACCAGGATGGCGGACCTTATACCAGGATGGCGAACATTTCATCAGGATGGCGGACATTACACTGGGATGGCGGGCATTACATCGGGG
This sequence comes from Phyllobates terribilis, assembly GCF_046119375.1. NCBI lineage: Eukaryota > Metazoa > Chordata > Amphibia > Anura > Dendrobatidae > Phyllobates > Phyllobates terribilis. Next base: position 2,375,487 of record NW_027362764.1, on the reverse strand, counting down.
TGACGGACATTACATAAGGATTGGCGGACATTGCATCAGGATGGCGGACATTATATCAGGATGTCGGACACTATATCAGGATGGCGGACATTATATCAGGATGTCGGACACTATATCAGGATGGCGGACATTATATCAGGATGGGGAAATTATATCAGAATGAAGGACATTATATCAGGATGGGAGATAAGATACCAGGCTGGGAACATTATATTAAGATGGGGACAATATACCAGGATGAGTGACATTACACCAGAATGGCAGATATTATACCAGAAGGGGGACATGGTTATAGCATGGAGCCCAGGATGGGGGATATTATACCAAAATGGGGACATTATATCAGTCAGGGGTGGTACAGGGTGGGCATCAGTCAGGGTTGATACTGTTAGAACTCTCCTGTTAGTTTTTTTCTAGTTTACTGGTCACATGACCATTTTTGCCTATTTAATCCGGCTCCGCCCTCCTGGCCTTGCTGGACTTCATTGTATTACTACTCTTGAGCTAGCTTGGTGCTCTGTTACCTTTCCCTGTTAGTTTTGCTAGGTCTTCTGACCTCTATGTTCTATGTTGTGTGTTTGTCTTTTACTGCTACAATTTCTGCTAGGAGGTGTCCAACTTTATCCCAGTCCCTAGTTCTTGTAGGGATCCCTCCCTTGCATCTATAGGTCTTCGTACAGACTAGCCGAGGACTTTAGCGGGTCTGATCGCAGGATCAGGTTCCCCGTTACATCGTAGGGATCCAGTTTAGTTCTATCGTAGGGACAGATCTCCTGTCTTTCCTTAGTGCTTGTAGCAGATCATAACAGTAAGTCCAGCCCAAAAAAATTCTCTAAGGAAAGACCTCCAGTTTCCATCATGGTCTCGGTTCAAGATTTGGCTCAACGCTTGCAGGGACTCTCTCTGGAGGTGGCCGAGCTCCAACAACACGTGAGTAGCTGTTCTGGAGCACATTTTGTAGAGCCAAAGGTACGTCTGCCTGATCTATTTTTTGGTGAACAACAAGATTTTTTTTCTTTTAAAAATGCTTGTTTATTGTATTTTCGTTTAAGACCCGGATCCTCTGGTGATGAATCACAGCGCATAGGGTTCATAATGACACTTTTGCGCAAGTGGGATGGGCTTTTTCTCTCAAACCTAGTGATCCGTGCTTTAGATCAGTGGATAGTTTTTTTTCTGCTTTGGGTTTGTTGTACGATGATCCTGATCGTGTCTCATCTGCTGAGTCTGAATTGAGACATCTGAGGCAGGGATCAGGTAATGTGGAAAAATATTGTTCTCACTTCCGTCGGTGGTCTGCCCAGGTGGGGTGGAACGATTCAGCTTTGAAAAGTTTGTTTCTTGCGGGGCTAGGTGAAAGGGTTAAAGATTTGCTGATTGCTTATCCCACACCTGGAAACTTGCAGGAGGCTATGCAATTAGCTATACGGGTGGACAGGAGACTGCGTGCAAGGGTTAATGAGAGCAAATCTTCTGCTATGTCAGCTCCGAGTCTTGAGAGGGTCTGTGCTGACAAAGGAGAGCCGATGGAGATTGGGGCGATGACACCCCGCTCTCAGGAAAAAGACCACAGGCTTTCTGAAGGTTTGTGCTTCTATTGCGGAAATTCTGGTCATTTTATTAAGAACTGTGTGCTTCGTATGAACAAAGAAAAAAAAATGGTCAGTTATGCACGTATAGCCTGTTTAAATACTAAGGGAGTATTCCTATCTGCTACTACCGCTGCTCAGGAAGAATTAATTGAATTTCGGGTATTTGTGGATTTTGGTTCTACTCTGAATGTGATTGATGGGGGATTCTTGGAAAAACTTACATTAAAACCTAAACCTTTGTCATCCCCTATTGCTGTGGTTTCTGTTGATGGCTCTCCCTTGAAGAGTGTTACTCACAAGGTCTGTGAGTTTCCCCTCACTATTAATGGTGTTCATCAAGAGAATTTGGATTTGGTAGTATTGAATAATTTGCCTTCTCCAGTAATATTGGGGTTGCCCTGGTTAAAATTGCATAATCCTGTACTGGATTGGTCTACCAATGAAATTAAGTCCTGGAGCCCTAAATGTTATGACAAGTGTTGTAACGGACGTATTGCTGCGGTGGAAAAAGGGAAAAAGGGGAATTACCTGTACCTATTCAGGATTTTTGGAGAGTTTTTTCTGAGGAGGAGTCACAAATTTTGCCTCCCCATAGAGACTATGATTGTACCATTGAATTTGTCCCTGGAGCGACTCTTCCTAAAAGTCGTTTATTTAACCTTACTATTCCTGAGAGAAAAGCTTTGGAGGAATACATACAGACAAGCTTGGCCGCCGGTCACATTAGGCCTTCCAAGTCTCATGTGGCTGTTGGATTTTTTTTTGTTAAAAAAAAAGATGGCGGTTTACGTCCTTGTCTGGACTTTCGTGAGATTAATAAAATTACTGTACTGCCATTGATTCCTGATTTGTTTAACCAGTTAGTGGGGGCCAAGTGGTTCTCTAAAATTGATCTCCGGGGGCATACAATTTGTTGCGCATGAAGGAGGGTGACGAATGGAAGACTGCTTTTAACACTCCTGTGGGTCATTTTGAGAATCTGGTGATGCCTTTTGGTCTTACCAATGCTCCAGCATTTTTTCAGAATCTTATTAATGACATCCTTAGACCTTCGATCGGCAAAAATGTGGTTGTGTATTTGGATGACATTCTGATTTATTCGCCTGATCTGGAGTCTCATTGGCGGAGCGTACGTGAGGTATTACAGTTATTAATGGACAATTCGCTTTTTGCTAAGCTGGAGAAATATGAGTTCGCTGTACAGAGAATTAGTTTTTTGGGCTACATTATCTCCAGCGAAGGTTTTGAGATGGACCCGGTTAAAGTTCAAGCTGTGCAGGAATGGCCTAGGCCTATTGGTTTGAAATCGATACAGAGGTTTTTGGGTTTCGCCAATTATTACAGAAAATTCATAAAAAAAATTTCTATTATTGTCAAACCTCTGACTGATCTCACCAGGAAAGGTGCTGATGCGGTTCAGTGGACTTCTGAGGCCATTGAAGCTTTTGTGTTTCTAAAGGAGAGGTTCACCTCTGCTCCCATCCTTATGCAGCCTGATGTGACTAAGCCGTTTTTGGTTGAGGTTGATACTTCTTCTGTGGGGGTCGGTGCGGTGTTGTCTCAGGAAAGCAAGGATGGAGTAAATCCCTGTGCTTTTTTTTCAAAAAAATTTTCTGAGACTGAACTTAATTACGATATTGGTAATCGGGAATTGCTGGCGATTAAACTCGCATTTGAACACTGGCGTCATCTCTTGGAAGGTGCTGAATTTCCCATTCAGGTTTTCACTGATCATAAAAATCTGATCTATCTTGATGCTGCCAAGCGCTTGAATGCCCGTCAGGCTAGGTGGGCACTTTTTTTCTCACGGTTTAATTTTTCCATTACTTACATCCCGGGTACCAAGAATGTTAAAGCGGATGCTTTGTCTCGCAGATTTTCTCCCATGGTCAGTGCTGAGGAGGAGGAGGAGAGCATTTTACAAGAAGGTGTCGTGATTGCTGCTTTGGACTCCGTCTTGGAGGATGAGATTCTTAAAGCTCAGGAGAATGCCCCATCTAACACTCCCCATGGGAGGTTGTTTGTGCCTAGGACCTTTAGGAGAGATTTGTTTGTTGAGTGTCATGAGTCTCGGTTGGCAGGTCATCCAGGAATTTCTGAGACCAAGAGACTTGTGGGTCGCAGTTTTTGGTGGCCTGGATGGCAGAAGGAAGTCATTAAGTGGGTGCGTCAAAGTACTGTGTGTGCTAGATCTAAGTCTTCTCATACTCCTGCTGCGGGGTTGCTTTGCCCTCTGGAGGTTCCTAGTGCACCTTGGACACATCTGGCTATGGACTTTATTACTGACCTTCCCCCCTCTGAAGGTTTCACGGTCATCTGGGTGGTCGTGGACCGTTTTAGCAAGATGTGTCACTTGGTTCCCTTCATCAAACTGCCTTGCGCTAAGACACTCGATAAGGCCTTTGTCAAGGAAATTGTCAGACTACATGGCGTTCCTACTGACATTGTTTCTGATAGGGGACCTCAGTTCGTGGCTCGTTTTTGGCGTGCCTTTTGTGACAGGTTGGGAGTTCATTTGTCGTTTTCATCCGGATATCATCCTGAGTCTAATGGCCAGACAGAAAGGAAGAACCAGGATGTTGAGCAGTTCTTGCATTGCTTTGTGGCAGACAATCAAGAGGGGTGGTCTGAGTTTCTGCCACTTGCTGAATTTGCTCTTAACAACCATACATCCTCTTCTGCTGGGTGTTCGCCTTTTTTTTGTTGTTCTGGGAGACATCCGTCTTTTGGGTCATTCTCCAAATTGGTATCGGCTGTGCCTGAGGAGGAGAGTTTTTCCGGTGATTTGGAGAGAGTTTGGACGGATGTGCGTGATAATCTTCAGGAGGCTAACAAAAAATCTAAGAGGTACTTTGATAGGAAAAGGCAAGAGGTTTCGTTTGCTATTGGTGACATGGTTTGGTTGTCCTCTAAGAATCTGCGATTGAGGATTCCTTCGAAAAAATTGGGTCCCAAGTTTGTAGGGCCCTTTAAGGTGCTTCAGATAGTTAACCAATCTGCTGTTAGGTTGGAGGTTCCTACCTCCTGGAAGATTAATCCGGTGTTTCATATTTCTCTGTTGAAAAAAGCTGATGTGTCGGTTGGTGATGCCTCTGCCACTGTTCCTCCGGTGGTGGAGGACGGGGAATATGAAATTTCCCGCATCCTAAATTCTAGACGGTATAGAGGGAGTTTGCAGTATCTCGTCGCTTGGAAGGGTTAGTTTTTTTCTAGTTTACTGGTCACATGACCATTTTTGCCTATTTAATCCGGCTCCGCCCTCCTGACCTTTCTCTGTTAGTTTTGCTAGGTCTTCTGACCTCTATGTTCTATGTTGTGTGTTTGTCTTTTACTGCTACAATTTCTGCTAGGAGGTGTCCAACTTTATCCCAGTCCCTAGTTCTTGTAGGGATCCCTCCCTTGCATCTATAGGTCTTCGTACAAACTAGCCGAGGACTTTAGCGGGTCTGATCGCAGGATCAGGTTCCCCGTTACATCGTAGGGATCCAGTTTAGTTCTATTGTAGGGACAGATCTCTTGTCTTTCCTTAGTGCTTGTAGCAGATCATAACAGATACAGGGGCACTCAGGGGTAATACAGGGGAGGCTCAGACAGTCAGGGGTGAAACAAAAAATTGAGGGAAATCCTCCCTTAGTGACTGAGCCCTCTCACCCCCTATCACCAATGAGTAAAGCCCGTCACTGTTGGTGTTGATGGGGGCTCACTTAGTTATGTGATAATCCTGCTCAGCTACATATATCTAACCTTTGGTGAGTGATGTAGCAGGCAGCCATCCATCTCCCTGTGCTTCTCACTGTCAGCCTGTGACACAGTTAGGGGGGAGCACTGTTACTCAGCACATCATGGCTCATTACCTCAGCTCTGCTGTTAGCACGGGGAAGAGGCCACAAACAAAACTAACACTGATTGGCTGCGATGCTGCCAATCAATATTAGACTTACCAACAGCAGCACCGCTCTCCTTGGTTGTTCCAGGTGCGGTATCGCAGAGGCAGAGATTCAGCATTATTGATCAGCGATCAGTCAGTCCCTGAAGTGAGCTGCTGTCTGCACTGCAGCAGAACAGATCCAGTGACTCCCGTACTCTGCTGGGATGTCTAATGCTGGGAGGAGCGGTGAATAGTAATCAGTGACACGTGTGAGCTGCCGTGCTTGCAGCATGTCATGTGCTAGTGCGCTGAGTGCTGCTGACTGCTCCTCCCAGCATTAGACATCCCGGGAGAGCAGTGCACGGGTCACTGAATCTCTCCAGCTGCAGACAGCGGCTCACTCCTCATACTGACCAGAACACTGATCCATCCTGCTGGATCCTGAACACTGTGATATCGCACCTGGAGCTGAATCATTGGAATCAGTAAGTAATAAAAATGCCTTAAAACATTCTCTCTCTCTCATTATTCTGGCATTTGGCAAATATTAAAAATGATGGTAATCCTAATTGACCTAAAACGGGAAAGGTTTATTCTGATTTCATGACAGAGATTGAGAAAAACCTGCGTCTTTTTATATAGTGTATGGAAACTTCTGGTTTCAACTGCATGTGTATGTGTCCCTATAGTTATAGTTTTGGATGATTACTATTGTCCCTTCATTGTCTGCGCCGTTGCATCCAAATAACCTGTTCACAAAATCAAAGTATGTCATTGGGTTGGAAGGGGTTAAACAGCCAGTTGTGATGACATCACAAAGCATATAGACATCCTATGACATCACAATTGGTATAGAATGTACAGAGTGTAACTCCTGAGCCATCTTGTGTCATTCGAGGCTGACTGCTGGAAGGTGACAAGTCCAGGTAGGGAACTCTTCACCTATGACCTCACTCATACATTGTATAGATGGGGGGTCAGTAGTGGGATTCAGAACTGCATCATTAACCTAAAAATCTCAGCAGATGGCGCTGGATCCTGTGTCCCGTGCTGTGATTGTTAGAATGAGTCTATGATTTACAAAAAAATGTTATTGAGCAGATTCCATGGAAAATCATTTGGGGGCTTTAGTAAAGCAGTGTGAGCCCGGCCTAACAGGGGCTACCGATCTGGAGAAACCCTTCCCTAAATGACGACTTGCTGGTGATCAACTGCACATGTATCACTGGTCTTGGAGACCCTCAGCAATCGGCTGGCTTTGCCCTCTATGACCCCCATGTGCTCTAATAAAAGCATATAGAAAGGGGAGGGCCGGCTGACACCACCCCATTTGGCTCCATTTTTGGGTAGCTTTGCCATTAATGTTGTCAGAACATAGCGTTTTCGGAACATACATTTAATAGCAGACTGGTCCAGTTCTCCATTATCCGCTCTCATGGTCCTGCTGGATCAGGAGTGACCGGGAGCTGACGGTTTATGGTGATCAGGAGTTGCAGGATGGCGCCGGTGTTTTCCTTTAGGTCATAGAGCAGTAGGTGATGCGGATTAGAATAAAAGGATGGAAATGTTTAGGTTATTATCTGCATCATGACTCAATTAAAAATGAGGCTGGTGGTTATTTGCAGCCGGTGATTTCGTTTTATTAATTCAACTCTTCCTTGATGTTGGAAACTCGATACATAACACAGCAGTGGCAGTTATTATGACATCACAGGGCACATGACATCATAGATATCACATGACATCACAGTTGGTACAGAATGTGTAAAGTTCTAATCCTGAACCATCTTGTGTCCCAGAGGCGGCATCTTGAGGAAGACAAGTCTATGTAGGTAGCTCTTCACTTAACACTAAGGCCCTATTCACACATTGTGTAGCTGTGGGGAGTTTGTGGTGAAGTTTAGAACTTCATCATTTACCCCTAAAAAAATCTCAGCAAACATCTCTGAGCGACGTTTTCTTTCTTGTGCATCAGGATGATTCCTTAAATAGGACCTATCATTGAATCCTCTTTTTTTGTAATGATAGGTGTTATGTCTCATCTAGTTTAGATGAGCAGCAGTAATGAAGCACGGACCGATGACGGTGGCGCAGCAGGATGGCCGAGCAGAAACAACGGAGAACGCCGTGGCTTGATGGCAGCAGGAAGACCAGAACTGGAACCACAGGAAATCAAGAGCAGAACTGAAGCAACGGCAACTGGTATAATAGAGTTACAGACTCTGATCAGACTTTCATCAGAGTGGTATCAGTTTTTCTTGGACATGGAGAGGAGAAAGAAAAGGTTTCTCACCTTCTCCCTTCTGCAAGTCGGTGAAAATCGGACCACACTCCGATGTCAAAGCGCGGTCCAATTTTTCCACAAGCGCATAGACTTGCATTGCCATTGCCATATTTTGAAGACTATAAGACGCACCCCAAATTTTGGGGTGGAAAATCATTTTTTTTTAATAAAATGGTGGTGCCTCTTATAGTCCGTTTAACAGTAGGTTACCAGGGGGGCGGCGGTGGTGGAGCGGGGTAACAGGAGGCAGGGCCACTGCTTTAGGCAGTCGGCGGCGACAGGAGTGGGGCGATGCTGCGGGCCCTGGGCTCGCAGAGTCCCCTTTCCTATAGATTGCACTGCAGTAGGCTTTGGGAAAATGGCTGCTGGAGGTGACGCATGAGCAGATTGAGATCTCGGGAGATGCATGCGCCGCCTCAACCGTCCATTTTCCCAAAGCACACTGCAGGGCAATAAATGGGAAAAGCTGCTCTGCTCACCGGCGCCGACATCTTATGAGAGCCCAGGGCCCGCTGACACCGGCCTCCTGTGACCGCGCTCCACCGCAACCACCCCTCGAAAGCTACATTCGGATATTGTATATTAGATTGTAAGCTCTTAGGACAGGGTGTACATTATTCTGCATGACCTCAGGAGCAGTCTGCATACTGTATATTAGATTGTAAGCTCCTAGGACAGGGTGTACATTATTCTGCATGCCCTCAGGAGCAGTCTGTATATTGTATATTAGATTGTAAGCTCCTAGGACAGGATGTGCATTATTCTGCATGCCTATCAGGAGCAGCCTGTATATTGTATATTAGATTGTAAGCTACTAGGACAGGGTGTACATTATTCTGCATGCCCTCAGGAGCAGTCTGTATATTGTATATTAGATTGTAAGCTCCTAGGACAGGATGTACATTATTCTGCATGCCCTCAGGAGCAGTCTGTATATTGTATATTAGATTGTAAGCTCCTAGGACAGGGTGTACATTATTCTGCATGCCCTCAGGAGCAGTCTGTATACTGTATATTAGATTGTAAGCTCATAGGACAGGGTGTACATTATTCTGCATGCCCTCAGGAGCAGTCTGTATATTGTATATTAGATTGTAAGCTCCTAGGACAGGATGTGCATTATTCTGCATGCCTATCAGGAGCAGCCTGTATATTATATATTAGATTGTAAGCTCCTAGGACAGGATGTGCATTATTCTGCATGCCCTCAGGAGCAGTCTGTATATTGTATATTAGATTGTAAGCTCTTAGGACAGGGTGTACATTATTCTGCATGCCCTCAGGAGCAGTCTGTATACTGTATATTAGATTGTAAGCTCCTAGGACAGGGTGTACATTATTCTGCATGCCCTCAGGAGCAGCCAGTATATTGTATATTAGATTGTAAGCTCCTAGGACAGGGTGTACATTATTCTGTATGCCCTCAGGAGCAGCCTGTATGTTGTATATTAGATTGTAAGCTCCTAGGACAGGGTGTACATTATTCTGCATGCCCTCAGGAGCAGTCTGTATATTGTATATTAGATTGTAAGCTCCTAGGACAGGATGTGCATTATTCTGCATGCCCTCAGGAGCAGCCTGTATATTGTATATTCGATTGTAAGCTTCTAGGACAAGGTGTGCATTATTCTGCATGCCCTCAGGAGCAGTCTGTATACTGTATATTAGATTGTAATCTCCTTCGGACAGGGTGTACATTATTCTGCATGACCTCAGGAGCAGCCTGTATATTGTATATTAGATTGTAAGCTCCTAGGACAGGGTGTACATTATTCTGCATGCCCTCAGGAGCAGCCTGTATGTTGTATATTAGATTGTAAGCTCCTAGGACAGGGTGTACATTATTCTGCATGCCCTCAGGAGCAGTCTGTATATTGTATATTAGATTGTAAGCTTCTAGGACAGGGTGTACATTATTCTGCATGCCCTCAGGAGCAGTCTGTATATTGTATATTAGATTGTAATCTCCTTCGGACAGGGTGTACATTATTCTGCATGCCCTCAGGAGCAGCCTGTATATTGTATATTAGATTGTAATCTCCTTCGGACAGGGTGTACATTATTCTGCATGCCCTCAGGAGCAGTCTGTATATTGTATATTAGATTGTAAGCTCCTAGGACAGGGTGTACATTATTCTGCATGCCCTCAGGAGCAGCCTGTATATTGTATATTAGATTGTAAGCTCCTAGGACAGGGTGTACATTATTCTGCATGCCCTCAGGAGCAGTCTGTATATTGTATATTAGATTGTAAGCTCCTAGGACAGGGTGTACATTATTCTGCATGCCCTCAGGAGCAGCCTGTATACTGTACATTAGATTGTAAGCTTCTAGGACAGGGTGTACATTATTCTGCATGCCCTCAGGAGCAGTCTGTATATTGTATATTAGATTGTTAGCTTCTAGGACAGGGTGTACATTATTCTGCATGCCCTCAGGAGCAGCCTGTATATTGTATATTAGATTGTAAGCTTCTAGGACAGGGTGTACATTATTCTGCATGCCCTCAGGAGCAGTAAGTATACTGTATATTAGATTGTAAGCTTCTAGGACAGGGTGTGCATTATTCTGCATGCCCTCAGGAGCAGTCTGTATACTGTATATTAGATTGTAAGCTCCTAGTACAGGGTGTGCATTATTCTGCATGCCCTCAGGAGCAGCCTATATATTGTATATTAGATTGTAAGCTCCTAGGACAGGGTGTACATTATTCTGCATGCCCTCAGGAGCAGCCTGTATAATATAATAATAATAATAATCTTTATTTATATAGCGCCAACATATTCCGCAGCGTTTAACAATTCACAGGTTCATATACAACAGTCATAAGTAACATAGCTAAAGATAATACAATAATTACAGCAAAAATAATGACGACCCTGCTCGTAAGAGCTTACAATCTACAATGAGGTGGGGGTGACACAAAGTACAATGGCTTATTTACAAGGATGGTCCAGCCATCTTGAGGTGATGAGGGATAGATAAAGGCTGCATGGGCTCATCACCAGCCAGTATTTGTGGTGCTTTTTGTTCCGGTGGAGAGTTGTGTGGAGAAATAAGGGATGGGCTACAAGAAGATAAAAGGACTTCGTTTAGGGAAGGTGATAGGCTGCCCTAAACAGGTGTGTTTTTAGGGAGCGCCTAAATCTGTGTAAATTGTGGTTCATCCTAATTTCTTGGGGTAGAGCTTTCCAAAGAATAGGTGCAGCTCAGGAGAAGTTTTGAAGCCGGGAGTGGGAGGTACGGATTAGTGTGAATGTTATTCAAAAGTCACTTGCGGAGCGTAGAGAATGGGTAGGCCGATAAACAGAAAAGAAGGAAGAGATGTAGGGTGGTGCCGCACTGTGGAGAGCTTTGTGGGTGAGAAAAAGCAATTTAAATTGGATCCTATAATTCATGGGCAGCCAGTGCAATGACTGGCACAGAGCGGAGGAGTCTGAGTAACGGTTAGCCAAATAGATGACCCTGGCTGCAGCATTAAGGATGGACTGGAGGGGGGAAAGTCGAGTGATGGGGAGGCGAATTAATAGAGAGTTACAGTAGACGAGGCGGGAGTGGATCAGGGCAACAGCGAGGGTTTTTGTTGTTTCCAAGGTGAGAAAGTGGCGGATTCTAGAGATGTTCTTCAGGTGCAAGCGACAAGAGTGGGCAAGAGATTGTATGTGGAAGGTGAAGGAGAGATTGGTGTCAAACACAACGCCCAGACAACGCACCTGCTGGCTCGGCATTATTGTGGTACCACACACGGAGAGAGAGATGTCAGATTAAGAGAGGTGGGTAGACGGCGGGAGCAGAAGAAATTCAGTATTTGGAAAGGTTGAGTTTCAGGTAGAGAGCGGACATTATGTTAGAAACTGCAGCCAGACAGTCACTGGTGTTCTGTAGTACAGCGGGAGTAAGGTCAGGGGATGAGGTGTATAGTTGTGTGTCATCAGCATAAAGATGGTACTGAAAACCAAATTTGCTGATGGTCTGTCCAATTGGGGCTGTGTAGAGAGAAAATAGAAGAGGGCCAAGGACTGAACCCTGAGGAACCCCAACAGTGAGAGGAAGAGGGGAAGAAGTGGAGCCAGCGAACGATACACTGAAAGAGCAGTCAGATAGGTAGGAGGAGAACCAGGAGATAGCAGTGTCCTTAATGCCGATTGAGTGGAGCGTAGAGAGTAGGAGGTGGTGGTCAACGGTGTCAAAGGCTGCAGAGAGGTCAAGAAGAATGAGCAGAGAGTGGTGACCATTACGTTTTTCTGGCAGAAGGTCATTGGTTACTTTGATGAGTGCAGTTTCTGTAGAATTTAGGGGACGGAAGCCGGACTGTGATGGGTCTAGAAGAGAGTGAGTGGAGAGGTAACTGGTAAGGCGGGAGTAGACCAGGCGCTCCAAGAGTTTAGAGATGAAGGGAAGATTGGAGACTGGTCTGTAGTTGTTTGTGCAGGAAAGGTCAAGAGAGGGCTTTTTTAATAATGGAGTAATGATGGAGTGTTTCAAGGAGAAGGGGAAGATACCAGAAGAGAGGGAGAGGTTGAAGATTTTAGTTAGGCGAGTAGTGACGACTGAAGAAAGAGACTGGAGTAGATGTGAGGGGATGGGGTCAGTGGTGCATGTAGTGTGATGGGAAGAAGAGAGGAGCCTGGAGACTTTGTCTTCTGTGACTGGGTCATATGTGGAGAGTGATCCAGAGGGGATGTGGGGAGGGATGGGAGTCACGGCTCTTAGTGGTTGGGGGCTGATTTCCTGATGGATGGTGTCTATTTTCTCTGTGAAGTAGGAGACCAAGTCCTCGGCACAAATGTCCGTGATGGGGGCCTGCGCTTTAGGACTGAGGAGAGAGTGAAAGGTATTGAAGAGTTTTTTTGGGGTTGTTGGATAGTGAGGAGATCAGGGTGGTGAAGTAGGTCTGTTTGGCGAGGTGAAGGGCAGAGTTATATGTTTTTAACATAAATTTGTAGTGGATAAAGTCTTCTAGTGTGCGAGTTTTCCTCCATAGGCGTTCGGCACTTCTAGAGCAACGCTGAAGAAATCGGGTTTGCGGTGTGACCCAGGGCTGTTTTGCTCTGTGTTTAGAGGTTCTGAGGGTGATGGGTGCTACTTGGTCCAGCGTGCTTCTGAGAGTGTCATTGTAGTGGTTTACAGCCAGATCAGGACAGGAAAAAGAGGAGATTGAGGACAGTGATGAGTGAAGGGAGTCTGTAAGTGTATGAGGGTTAATGGCTTGTAGATTTCTGAATGTGTGATAGGCAGGAGTGTGCTGGGGCGGGCGAGGATTTGTGAGCATGAAGGAGAGAATGTTATGATCAGAGAGGGGAAGAGGGGAGTTATTTAGGTGGGGGATTGAACTAAGCCGGACAAAGACCAGATCAAGGGTGTTTCCATCTTTGTGTGTCTCAGAGGTTGAAAGCTGTGAGAGGCCAAGAGAAGTGGTTAAAGATAGAAGCTGGGATGCGGATGAGGAGGTGGGGCTGTTTATGGGGATGTTGAAGTCTCCCAGGATAAGGGTTGGTAAATCTGAGGACATTAAGTGCGGCAGCCAGGCAGAAACATGGTCAAGGAACTGGATGGGTGAGCCTGGAGAACGGTATACGACCGCTACTCTGAGGGAGAGGGGATGGAAGAGCCTGATGGTGTGGACCTCAAAAGAAGGGAATGAGGGTGATGGTACTGGGAGGATGACCTGGAAGGTGCAATGTGGGGACAGGAGTATGCCGACCCCACCACCAAGTCTGTTTGCAGGTCTCGGGGAATGGGAAAAATGCAGGCTGCCATGAGAAATAGCAGCAGGGGAGACAGTGTCAGAATCCTGGATCCAGGTTTCAGTGAGGGCCAGCAGATTGAGAGAGTTGGTCAGAAAGTAATTGTGCAGGAAAGGAAGCTTGTTGCATATAGACCATGGATTCCTCAGTGCGCAATTGAAGGAGGGGGATGATGGAGTACAGCTGATGTTAATAAGGTTAGCAGGGTTTCGATGTGAGGTAAGGGAGAGGTTGATGTTGGCGGAGGGTGGTCCAGGGTTAGGAGAGATATCCCCTGAAATCAGTAGTAGCAGTTAAAAGAGAAAGAGCAGATAGTTTTTGGATTTGTGACATGGTTTCCTGTGCAATACCTTTGGATAAGATGGAGTGAGATTTCTCAGGAAGTTCAAAAGAGCATGGGAGCTGTACTTAGGAGAGGGAAGGAGAGAGGGGCAGATATGGATGAGTGGTGATGGAGGGGGGATAGTGCGGTGATTGTGGATGAAAAAAAGCACACAGGAATATGGATGCAGGAGTAAAGTACATAGTTAGAAGAGAGTATAAAGTGTGGGTTACCTGACTCCTGCCCTGAATGACTGCCATTGAAATGACTTTCAGACACTTGTCTAACAGGACACTTTGCTGAAGAGGACACGTGCGTACACCACTTATGATGCATCTAGATTTATAGGAAGGACTATAGCATCAGGTAAGAGGGATTGTGGGAGCAGCTTGTGACTAAATTGGCAGCTGCTCAGCTCACCAGGGAGTGGATAGCTGATCAAAGACACAGACCTAACACCCTATGCCTGACACTGTATAACACCTTTCACCATCAGATAAAGTCTACAATGATGGAAGGACAGACAGTGACTATTGAATACAATGCATCAAATAAGAGAGCACAGATACAGCAAGCAGACACATTATACCATAGAAATGGTTTCAAGATGAGAGTTCAGAAGATGACATAGATCCAGCAAGCAGAGATGTTATACCATAGAAATTGTTTCAAGATGAGAGTTCAGCAGATGACATAGATCCAGCAAGCAGAGATGTTATACCATAGAAATGGTTTCAAGATGAGAGTTCAGCAGATGACATAGATACAGCAAGCAGAGATGTTATACCTGTGTGAAGATACAAGAGATGGATGGACGTTAGTCGGTTGCCTTTGAAATGACTGTCAGACACTTGTCGAACAGGACACTTTGCTGAAGAGGACACGTGCGTGCACCCCACACTGCGTGCACCCCTTATGATGCATCTAGATTTATATGAAGGACTATAGCATCAGGTGAGAGGGACTGTGGGAGCTGCTTGAGACTAAATTGGCAGCTGCTCAGCTCACCAGGGAGTGGATAGCTGATCAAAGACACAGACCTAACACACTATGCCTGAAACAGTATAACACCTTTCAACATCAGATAAAGTCTACAATCATGGAAGGACAGACAGTGACTATTGAATACAATGCATCAAATAACAGAGCACAGATACAGCAAGCAGACACATTATACCATAGAAATGGTTTCAAGATGGGAGTTCAGCAGATGACATAGATCGAGCAAGCAGAGATGTTATACCATAGAAATGGTTTCGAGATGAGAGTTCAGCAGATGACATAGATCCAGCAAGCAGAGATGTTATACCATAGAAATGGTTTCAAGATCAGAGTTCTGCAGATGACATAGATCTAGCAACCCGAGATGTTATACCATAGAAATGGTTTCAAGATGAGAGTTCAGCAGATGAGATAGATCCAGCAAGCAGAGATGTTATACCATAGAAATGATATCAAGATGACAGTTCAGCAGATGACATAGATCCAGCAAGCAGAGATGTTATACCATAGAAATGGTTTCAAGATGAGAGTTCAGCAGATGACATAGATCCAGCAAGCAGAGATGTTATACCATATAAATGGTTTCAAGATGAGAGTTCAGCAGATGACATAGATCCAGCAAGCAGAGATCTTATACCATAGAAATGGTATCAAGATGAGAGTTCAGCAGATGACATAGATCCAGCAAGCAGAGATGTTATACGATAGAAATGGTTTCAAGATGAGAGTGCAGCAGATGACATAGATCCAGCATGCAGAGATGTTATACAATAGAAATGATTTCAAGATGAGAGTTCAGCAGATGACATAGGTCCAGCATGCCGAGATGTTATACCATAGAAATGGTATCAAAATGAGAGTTCAGCAGATGACATAGATCCAGCAAGCAGAGATGTTATACCATAGAAATGGTTTCAAGATGAGAGTTCAGCAGATGACATAGATCCAGCTAGCAGAGATGTTATTCCATAGAAATGATTTCAAGATGAGAGCTCAGCAGATGACAAAGAACCAGCAAGCAGAGATGTTATACCATAGAAATGGTTTCAAGATGAGAGTTCAGCAGATGACAAAGATCCAGCAAGCAGAGATGTCATACCATAGAAATGGTTTCAAGATGAGAGTTCAGCAGATGACATAGATCCAGCAAGCAGAGATGTTATACCATAGAAATGGTTTCAAGATGAGAGTTCGGCAGATGACATAGATCCAGCAAGCAGAGATGTTATACCATAGAAATGGTTTCAAGTTGGGTGTTCAGCAGGTGACATAGATCCAGCAAGCAGAGATTTTATACCATAGAAATGGTTTCACGATGAGAGTTCAGCAGATGACATAGATACAGCAAGCAGAGATATTATACCATAGAAATGATTTCAAGATGAGAGTTCAGCAGATGACATAGATCCAGCAAGCAGAAATGTTATGCCATAGAAATGGTTTCAAGATGAGCATTCAGCAGATGACATAGATCCAGCAAGTAGAGATGTTATATCATAGAAATTGTTTCAAGATGAGAGTTCAGCAGATGACATAAATCCAGCAAGCAGTGATATTATACCATAGAAATGGTTTCAAGATGAGAGTTCAGCAGATGACATAGATCCAGGAAGCAGAGATGTTATAAAATAGAAATGGTTTCAAGATGTGAGTTCAGCAGATGACATAGATCCAGCAAGCAGAGATGTTATACCATAGAAATGGTTTCAAGATGAGAGCTCAGCTCATGACATAGATCCTGCAAGCAGAGATGTTATACCATAGAAATGCTTTCAAGATGGGAGTTCAGCAGATGACATAGATCCAGCAAGCAGATATGATATACCATAGAAATGGTTTCAAGATGAGAGTGCAGCAGATGACATAGATCCAGCATGCAGAGATGTTATACAATAGAAATGATTTCAAGATGAGAGTTCAGCAGATGACATAGGTCCAGCATGCCGAGATGTTATACCATAGAAATGGTATCAAAATGAGAGTTCAGCAGATGACATAGATCCAGCAAGCAGAGATGTTATACCATAGAAATAGTTTCAAGATGAGAGTTCAGCAGATGACATAGATCCAGCTAGCAGAGATGTTATTCCATAGAAATGATTTCAAAATGAGAGCTCAGCAGATGACAAAGAACCAGCAAGCAGAGATGTTATACCATAGAAATGGTTTCAAGATGAGAGTTCAGCAGATGACAAAGATCCAGCAAGCAGAGATGTCATACCATAGAAATGGTTTCAAGATTAGAGTTCAGCAGATGACATAGATCCAGCAAGCAGAGATGTTATATCATAGAAATGGTTTCAAGATGAGAGTTCGGCAGATGACATAGATCCAGCAAGCAGAGATATTATACCATAGAAATTATTTCAAGATG
The DNA here is from genome assembly GCF_046119375.1 of Phyllobates terribilis. Taxonomy (NCBI): domain Eukaryota; kingdom Metazoa; phylum Chordata; class Amphibia; order Anura; family Dendrobatidae; genus Phyllobates; species Phyllobates terribilis. The sequence continues at coordinate 2,358,298 of NW_027362764.1, read as the reverse complement.
AGAGTTCAGCAGATGACATAGATACAGCAAGCAGAGATGTTATTCCATAGAAATGGTTTCAAGATGAGAGCTCAGCTGATGACATAGATCCTGCAAGCAGAGATGTTATACCATAGAAATGGTATCAAGATGAGAGTTCAGCAGATGACATAGATCCAGCAAGCAGAGATGTTATACGATAGAAATGGTTTCAAGATGAGAGTGCAGCAGATGACATAGATCCAGCATGCAGAGATGTTATACAATAGAAATGGTTTCAAGATGTGAGTTCAGCAGATGACATAGATCCAGCAAGCAGAGATGTTATACCATAGAAATGGTTTCAAGATGAGAGCTCAGCTGATGACATAGATCCTGCAAGCAGAGATGTTATACCATAGAAATGCTTTCAAGATGGGAGTTCAGAAGATGACATAGATCCAGCAAGCCGAGATGTTATACCATAGAAATGGTTTCAAGATGAGAGTTCAGCAGATGACATAGATCCAGCAAGCAGAGGTGTTGTACCATAGAAATGGCTTCAAGATGAGAGTTCAGCAGATGACATAGATCCAGCAAGCAGAGATGTTATACCATAGAAATGGTTTCAAGATGAGAGTTTAGCAGATGACATAGATCCAGCAAGCAGAGATGTTATACCATAGAAATGGTTTCAAGATAAGAGTTCAGCAGATGACATAGATCCAGCAAGCAGAGATGTTATACTATAGAAATGGTTTCAAGATGAGAGTTCAGCAGATGACATAGATCCAGCAAGCAGAGATGTTATACCATAGAAATGGTTTCAAGATGAGAGTTCAGCTGTTCACATAAATCCAGCAAGCAGAGATGTAATACCATAGAAATTGTTTCAAGATGAGAGTTCAGCAGATGACATAGATTCAGCAAGCAGAGATGTTATACCATAGAAATTTTTTCAAGATGAGAGTTCAGCAGATGACATAGATTCAGCAAGAAGAGATGTTATACCATAGAAATGGTTTTAAGATGTGAGTTCAGCAGATGACATAGATCCAACAAGCAGAGATGTTATACCATAGAAATGGTTTCAAGATGAGAGCTCAGCAGATGACATAGATCCAGCAAGCAGAGATATTATACCATAGAAATTGTTTTAAGATGAGAGTTCAGCAGATGACATGTATCCAGCAAGCAGAGATGTTATACCATAGAAATGGTTTCAAGATGAGAGTTCAGCAGATGACATAGATCCAGCAAGCAGAGATGTTATACCATAGAAATGGTTTCAAGATGAGAGTTCAGCAAATGACATAGATCCAGCAAGCAGAGATGTTATACCATAGAAATGGTTTCAAGATGAGAGTTCAGCAGATGACATAGATCCAGCAAGCAGAGATGTTATACCATAGAAATGGTTGCAAGATGAGAGCTTAGCAGATGACATAGATCCAGCAAGCAGAGATGTTATACCATAGAAATTGTTTCAAGATGAGAGTTCAGCAGACTAAATAGATCCAGCAAGCAGAGATGTTATACCATAGAAATGGTTTCAAGATGAGAGTTCAGCAGATGACATAGATCCAGCAAGCAGAGATGTTATACCATAGAAATGGTTTCAAGATGAGAGTTCTGCAGATGACGTAGATCCAGCAAGCAGAGATGTTATACCATAGAAATGGTTTCAAGATGAGAGTGCAGGAGATGACATAGATCCATCATGCAAAGATGTCATACTATAGAAATGGTTTCAAGATGAGAGTTCAGCAGATGACATAGATCGAGCAAGCAGAGATGTTGTGCCATAGAAATGGTTTCAAGATGAGAGTTCAGCAGATGACATAGATCCAGCAAGCAGAGATGTTATACCATAGAAATGGTTTCAAGATGGGAGTTCAGCAGATGATATAGATCCAGCAAGCCGAGATGTTATACTATTGAAATGGTTTCAAGATGAGAGTTCAGCAGATGACATAGATCCAGCAAGCAGAGATGTTATATCATAGAAATGGTTTCAAGATGAGAGTTTGGCAGATGACATAGATCCAGCAAGCAGAGATATTATACCATAGAAATTATTTCAAGATGAGAGTTCAGCAGATGACATAGATCCAGCAAGCAGAGATGTTATTCCATAGAAATGGTTTCAAGATGAGAGCTCAGCTGATGACATAGATCCTGCAAGCAGAGATGTTATACCATAGAAATGCTTTCAAGATGGGAGTTCAGCAGATGACATAGATCCAGCAAGCAGAGATGTTATACCATAGAAATGGTATCAAGATGAGAGTTCAGCAGATGACATAGATCCAGCAAGCAGAGATGTTATACGATAGAAATGGTTTCAAGATGAGAGTGCAGCAGATGACATAGATCCAGCATGCAGAGATGTTATACAATAGAAATGGTTTCAAGATGTGAGTTCAGCAGATGACATAGATCCAGCAAGCAGAGATGTTATACCATAGAAATGGTTTCAAGATAAGAGCTCAGCTGATGACATAGATCCTGCAAGCAGAGATGTTATACCATAGAAATGCTTTCAAGATGGGAGTTCAGCAGATGACATAGATCCAGCAAGCAGAGGTGTTGTACCATAGAAATGACTTCAAGATGAGAGTTCAGCAGATGACATAGATCCAGCAAGCAGAGATGTTATACCATAGAAATGGTTTCAAGATGAGAGTTCAGCAGATGACATAGATCCAGCAAGCAGAGATGTTATACCATAGAAATGGTTTCAAGATAAGAGTTCAGCAGATGACATAGATCCAGCAAGCAGAGATGTTATACTATAGAAATGGTTTCAAGATGAGAGTTCAGCAGATGACATAGATCCAGCAAGCAGAGATGTTATACCATAGAAATGGTTTCAAGATGAGAGTTCAGCTGTTCACATAAATCCAGCAAGCAGAGATGTAATACCATAGAAATTGTTTCAAGATGAGAGTTCAGCAGATGACATAGATTCAGCAAGCAGAGATGTTATACCATAGAAATTTTTTCAAGATGAGAGTTCAGCAGATGACATAGATTCAGCAAGAAGAGATGTTATACCATAGAAATGGTTTTAAGATGTGAGTTCAGCAGATGACATAGATCCAACAAGCAGAGATGTTATACCATAGAAATGGTTTCAAGATGAGAGCTCAGCAGATGACATAGATCCAGCAAGCAGAGATGTTATACCATAGAAATTGTTTTAAGATGAGAGTTCAGCAGATGACATGTATCCAGCAAGCAGAGATGTTATACCATAGAAATGGTTTCAAGATGAGAGTTCAGCAAATGACATAGATCCAGCAAGCAGAGATGTTATACCATAGAAATGGTTTCAAGATGAGAGTTCAGCAGATGACATAGATCCAGCAAGCAGAGATGTTATACCATAGAAATGGTTGCAAGATGAGAGCTTAGCAGATGACATAGATCCAGCAAGCAGAGATGTTATACCATAGAAATTGTTTCAAGATGAGAGTTCAGCAGACTAAATAGATCCAGCAAGCAGAGATGTTATACCATAGAAATGGTTTCAAGATGAGAGTTCAGCAGATGACATAGATCCAGCAAGCAGAGATGTTATACCATAGAAATGGTTTCAAGATGAGAGTTCAGCAAATGACATAGATCCAGCAAGCAGAGATGTTATACCATAGAAATGGTTTCAAGATGAGAGTTCAGCAGATGACATAGATCCAGCAAGCAGAGATGTTATACCATAGAAATGGTTGCAAGATGAGAGCTTAGCAGATGACATAGATCCAGCAAGCAGAGATGTTATACCATAGAAATTGTTTCAAGATGAGAGTTCAGCAGACTAAATAGATCCAGCAAGCAGAGATGTTATACCATAGAAATGGTTTCAAGATGAGAGTTCAGCAGATGACATAGATCCAGCAAGCAGAGATGTTATACCATAGAAATGGTTTCAAGATGAGAGTTCTGCAGATGACGTAGATCCAGCAAGCAGAGATGTTATACCATAGAAATGGTTTCAAGATGAGAGTGCAGCAGATGACATAGATCCATCATGCAAAGATGTTATACTATAGAAATTATTTCAAGATGAGAGTTCAGCAGATGACATAGATCGATCAAGCAGAGATGTTGTGCCATAGAAATGGTTTCAAGATGAGAGTTCAGCAGATGACATAGATCCAGCAAGCAGAGATGTTATACCATAGAAATGGTTTCAAGATGGGAGTTCAGCAGATGATATAGATCCAGCAAGCCGAGATGTTATACTATTGAAATGGTTTCAAGATGAGAGTTCAGCAGATGACATAGATCCAGCAAGCAGAGATGTTGTAACGTAGAAATGCTTTCAAGATGAGAGTTCAGCAGATGACATAGATCCAGCAAGCAGAGATATTATACCATAGAAATGGTTTCAAGATGAGAGTTCAGCAGATGACATAGATCCAGCAAGCAGAGATGTTATAAAATAGAAATGGTTTCAAGATGTGAGTTCAGCAGATGACATAGATCCAGCAAGCAGAGATGTTATACCATAGAAATGGTTTCAAGATGAGAGCTCAGCTGATGACATAGATCCTGCAAGCAGAGATGTTATACCATAGAAATGCTTTCAAGATGGGAGTTCAGCAGATGACATAGATCCAGCAAGCCGAGATGTTATACCATAGAAATGGTTTCAAGATGAGAGTTCAGCAGATGACATAGATCCAGCAAGCAGAGGTGTTGTACCATAGAAATGGCTTCAAGATGAGCGTTCAGCAGATGACATAGATCCAGCAAGCAGAGATGTTATACCATAGAAATGGTTTCAAGATGAGAGTTCAGCAGATGACATAGATCCAGCAAGCAGAGATGTTATACCATAGAAATGGTTTCAAGATAAGAGTTCAGCAGATGACATAGATCCAGCAAGCAGAGATGTTATACTATAGAAATGGTTTCAAGATGATTGTTCAGCAGATGACATAGATCCAGCAAGCAGATATGTTATACCATAGAAATGGTATCAAAATGAGAGTTCAGCAGATGACATAGATCCAGCAAGCAGAGATGTTATACCATAGAAATGGTTTCCAGATGAGAGTTCAGCAGATGACAAAGATCCAGCAAGCAGAGATGTCATACCATAGAAATGGTTTCAAGATGAGAGTTCAGCAGATGACATAGATCCAGCAAGCAGAGATGTTATACCATATAAATGGTTTCAAGATGAGAGTTCAGCAGATGACAAAGATCCAGCAAGCAGAGATGTCATACCATAGAAATGGTTTCAAGATGAGAGTTCAGCAGATGACATAGATCCAGCAAGCAGAGATGTTATACCATAGAAATGGTTTCAAGATGAGAGTTCAGCAGATGACATAGATCCAGCAAGCAGAGATGTTATACCATAGAAATGGTTTCAAGTTGGGAGTTCAGCAGATGACATAGATCCAGCAAGCAGAGATGTTATACCATAGAAATGGTTTCACGATGAGAGTTCAGCAGATGACATAGATCCAGCAAGCAGAGATATTATATCATAGAAATGGTTTCAAGATGAGAGTTCAGCAGATAACATAGATCCAGCAAGCAGAGATGTTATACCATAGAAATGGTTTCAAGATGAGAGTTCAGTAGATGACATAGATCCAGCAAGCAGAGATGTTATACCATAGAAATGGTTTCAAGATGAGAGTTCAGCAGATGACATAGATCCAGCAAGCAGAGATGTTATACCATAGAAATTATATCAATTGAGAGTTCAGAAGATAACTTAGATCCAGCAAGCAGAGATGTTATACCATAGAATTGGTTTCAAGATGAGAGCTCAGCAGATAACATAGATCCAGCAAGCAGAGATGTTATACCATAGAAATGGTTTCAAGATGAGAGTTCAGCAGATGACATAGATCCAGCAAGCAGAGATATTATACCATAGAAATGGTTTCAAGATGAGAGTTCAGCAGATGACATAGATCCAGCATGCAGAGATGTTATACCATAGAAATGGTTTCAAGATGAGAGTTCAGCATACGACATAGATCCAGCAAGCAGAGATGTTATACCATAGAAATGATTTCAATATGAGAGTTCAGCAGATGAGATATATCCAGCAAGCCGAGATGTTATACCATAGAAATGGTTTCAAGATGAGAGTTCAGCAGATGACATAGATCCAGCAAGCAGAGGTGTTGTACCATAGAAATGGCTTCAAGATGAGAGTTCAGCAGATGACATAGATCCAGCAAGCAGAGATGTTATACCATAGAAATGGTTTCAAGATGAGAATTCAGCAGAAGACATAGATCCAGCAAGCAGAGATGTTATACCATAGAAATGGTTTCAAGATAAGAGTTCAGCAGATGACATAGATCCAGCAAGCAGAGATGTTATACTATAGAAATGGTTTCAAGATGATTGTTCAGCAGATGACATAGATCCAGCAAGCAGATATGTTATACCATAGAAATGGTATCAAAATGAGAGTTCAGCAGATGACATAGATCCAGCAAGCAGAGATGTTATACCATAGAAATGGTTTCCAGATGAGAGTTCAGCAGATGACAAAGATCCAGCAAGCAGAGATGTCATAACATAGAAATGGTTTCAAGATGAGAGTTCAGCAATGACATAGATCCAGCAAGCAGAGATGTTATACCATATAAATGGTTTCAAGATGAGAGTTCAGCAGATGACAAAGATCCAGCAAGCAGAGATGTCATACCATAGAAATGGTTTCAAGATGAGAGTTCAGCAGATGACATAGATCCAGCAAGCAGAGATGTTATACCATAGAAATGGTTTCAAGTTGGGAGTTCAGCAGATGACATAGATCCAGCAAGCAGAGATGTTATACCATAGAAATGGTTTCATGATGAGAGTTCAGCAGATGACATAGATCCAGAAAGCAGAGATATTATATCATAGAAATGGTTTCAAGATGAGAGTTCAGCAGATAACATAGATCCAGCAAGCAGAGATGTTATACCATAGAAATGGTTTCAAGATGAGAGTTCAGTAGATGACATAGATCCAGCAAGCAGAGATGTTATACCATAGAAATGGTTTCAAGATGAGAGTTCAGCAGATGACATAGATCCAGCAAGCAGAGATGTTATACCATAGAAATGGTATCAATTGAGAGTTCAGCAGATAACTTAGATCCAGCAAGCAGAGATGTTATATCATAGAATTGGTTTCAAGATGAGAGCTCAGCTGATGACATAGATCCTGCAAGCAGAGATGTTATACCATAGAAATGCTTTCAAGATGGGAGTTCAGCAGATGACATAGATCCAGCAAGCAGAGATGTTATACCATAGAAATGGTATCAAGATGAGAGTTCAGCAGATGACATAGATCCAGCAAGCAGAGATGTTATACGATAGAAATGGTTTCAAGATGAGAGTGCAGCAGATGACATAGATCCAGCATGCAGAGATGTTATACAATAGAAATGGTTTCAAGATGTGAGTTCAGCAGATGACATAGATCCAGCAAGCAGAGATGTTATACCATAGAAATGGTTTCAAGATGAGAGCTCAGCTGATGACATAGATCCTGCAAGCAGAGATGTTATACCATAGAAATGCTTTCAAGATGGGAGTTCAGCAGATGACATAGATCCAGCAAGCCGAGATGTTATACCATAGAAATGGTTTCAAGATGAGAGTTCAGCAGATGACATAGATCCAGCAAGCAGAGGTGTTGTACCATAGAAATGGCTTCAAGATGAGAGTTCAGCAGATGACATAGATCCAGCAAGCAGAGATGTTATACCATAGAAATGGTTTCAAGATGAGAGTTTAGCAGATGACATAGATCCAGCAAGCAGAGATGTTATACCATAGAAATGGTTTCAAGATAAGAGTTCAGCAGATGACATAGATCCAGCAAGCAGAGATGTTATACTATAGAAATGGTTTCAAGATGAGAGTTCAGCAGATGACATAGATCCAGCAAGCAGAGATGTTATACCATAGAAATGGTTTCAAGATGAGAGTTCAGCTGTTCACATAAATCCAGCAAGCAGAGATGTAATACCATAGAAATTGTTTCAAGATGAGAGTTCAGCAGATGACATAGATTCAGCAAGCAGAGATGTTATACCATAGAATTTTTTTCAAGATGAGAGTTCAGCAGATGACAGATTCAGCAAGAAGAGATGTTATACCATAGAAATGGTTTTAAGATGTGAGTTCAGCAGATGACATAGATCCAACAAGCAGAGATGTTATACCATAGAAATGGTTTCAAGATGAGAGCTCAGCAGATGACATAGATCCAGCAAGAAGAGATGTTATACCATAGAAATGGTTTTAAGATGTGAGTTCAGCAGATGACATAGATCCAGCAAGCAGAGATGTTATACCATAGAAATGGTTTCAAGATGAGAGTTCAGCAAATGACATAGATCCAGCAAGCAGAGATGTTATACCATAGAAATGGTTTCAAGATGAGAGTTCAGCAGATGACATAGATCCAGCAAGCAGAGATGTTATACCATAGAAATGGTTGCAAGATGAGAGCTTAGCAGATGACATAGATCCAGCAAGCAGAGATGTTATACCATAGAAATTGTTTCAAGATGAGAGTTCAGCAGACTAAATAGATCCAGCAAGCAGAGATGTTATACCATAGAAATGGTTTCAAGATGAGAGTTCAGCAGATGACATAGATCCAGCAAGCAGAGATGTTATACCATAGAAATGGTTTCAAGATGAGAGTTCTGCAGATGACATAGATCCAGCAAGCAGAGATGTTATACCATAGAAATGGTTTCAAGATGAGAGTGCAGCAGATGACATAGATCCATCATGCAAAGATGTTATACTATAGAAATGGTTTCAAGATGAGAGTTCAGCAGATGACATAGATCGAGCAAGCAGAGATGTTGTGCCATAGAAATGGTTTCAAGATGAGAGTTCAGCAGATGACATAGATCCAGCAAGCAGAGATGTTATACCATAGAAATGGTTTCAAGATGGGAGTTCAGCAGATGATATAGATCCAGCAAGCCGAGATGTTATACTATTGAAATGGTTTCAAGATGAGAGTTCAGCAGATGACATAGATCCAGCAAGCAGAGATGTTATATCATAGAAATGGTTTCAAGATGAGAGTTTGGCAGATGACATAGATCCAGCAAGCAGAGATATTATACCATAGAAATTATTTCAAGATGAGAGTTCAGCAGATGACATAGATCCAGCAAGCAGAGATGTTATTCCATAGAAATGGTTTCAAGATGAGAGCTCAGCTGATGACATAGATCCTGCAAGCAGAGATGTTATACCATAGAAATGCTTTCAAGATGGGAGTTCAGCAGATGACATAGATCCAGCAAGCAGAGATGTTATACCATAGAAATGGTATCAAGATGAGAGTTCAGCAGATGACATAGATCAAGCAAGCAGAGATGTTATACGATAGAAATGGTTTCAAGATGAGAGTGCAGCAGATGACATAGATCCAGCATGCAGAGATGTTATACAATAGAAATGGTTTCAAGATGTGAGTTCAGCAGATGACATAGATCCAGCAAGCAGAGATGTTATACCATAGAAATGGTTTCAAGATAAGAGCTCAGCTGATGACATAGATCCTGCAAGCAGAGATGTTATACCATAGAAATGCTTTCAAGATGGGAGTTCAGCAGATGACATAGATCCAGCAAGCCGAGATGTTATACCATAGAAATGGTTTCAAGATGAGAGTTCAGCAGATGACATAGATCCAGCAAGCAGAGGTGTTGTACCATAGAAATGGCTTCAAGATGAGAGTTCAGCAGATGACATAGATCCAGCAAGCAGAGATGTTATACCATAGAAATGGTTTCAAGATGAGAGTTCAGCAGATGACATAGATCCAGCAAGCAGAGATGTTATACCATAGAAATGGTTTCAAGATAAGAGTTCAGCAGATGACATAGATCCAGCAAGCAGAGATGTTATACTATAGAAATTGTTTCAAGATGAGAGTTCAGCAGATGACATAGATCCAGCAAGCAGAGATGTTATACCATAGAAATGGTTTCAAGATGAGAGTTCAGCTGTTCACATAAATCCAGCAAGCAGAGATGTAATACCATAGAAATTGTTTCAAGATGAGAGTTCAGCAGATGACATAGATTCAGCAAGCAGAGATGTTATACCATAGAAATTTTTTCAAGATGAGAGTTCAGCAGATGACATAGATTCAGCAAGAAGAGATGTTATACCATAGAAATGGTTTTAAGATGTGAGTTCAGCAGATGACATAGATCCAACAAGCAGAGATGTTATACCATAGAAATGGTTTCAAGATGAGAGCTCAGCAGATGACATAGATCCAGCAAGCAGAGATGTTATACCATAGAAATTGTTTTAAGATGAGAGTTCAGCAGATGACATGTATCCAGCAAGCAGAGATGTTATACCATAGAAATGGTTTCAAGATGAGAGTTCAGCAAATGACATAGATCCAGCAAGCAGAGATGTTATACCATAGAAATGGTTTCAAGATGAGAGTTCAGCAGATGACATAGATCCAGCAAGCAGAGATGTTATACCATAGAAATGGTTGCAAGATGAGAGCTTAGCAGATGACATAGATCCAGCAAGCAGAGATGTTATACCATAGAAATTGTTTCAAGATGAGAGTTCAGCAGACTAAATAGATCCAGCAAGCAGAGATGTTATACCATAGAAATGGTTTCAAGATGAGAGTTCAGCAGATGACATAGATCCAGCAAGCAGAGATGTTATACCATAGAAATGGTTTCAAGATGAGAGTTCTGCAGATGACGTAGATCCAGCAAGCAGAGATGTTATACCATAGAAATGGTTTCAAGATGAGAGTGCAGCAGATGACATAGATCCATCATGCAAAGATGTTATACTATAGAAATGGTTTCAAGATGAGAGTTCAGCAGATGACATAGATCGATCAAGCAGAGATGTTGTGCCATAGAAATGGTTTCAAGATGAGAGTTCAGCAGATGACATAGATCCAGCAAGCAGAGATGTTATACCATAGAAATGGTTTCAAGATGGGAGTTCAGCAGATGATATAGATCCAGCAAGCCGAGATGTTATACTATTGAAATGGTTTCAAGATGAGAGTTCAGCAGATGACATAGATCCAGCAAGCAGAGATGTTGTAACGTAGAAATGCTTTCAAGATGAGAGTTCAGCAGATGACATAGATCCAGCAAGCAGAGATATTATACCATAGAAATGGTTTCAAGATGAGAGTTCAGCAGATGACATAGATCCAGCAAGCAGAGATGTTATAAAATAGAAATGGTTTCAAGATGTGAGTTCAGCAGATGACATAGATCCAGCAAGCAGAGATGTTATACCATAGAAATGGTTTCAAGATGAGAGCTCAGCTGATGACATAGATCCTGCAAGCAGAGATGTTATACCATAGAAATGCTTTCAAGATGGGAGTTCAGCAGATGACATAGATCCAGCAAGCCGAGATGTTATACCATAGAAATGGTTTCAAGATGAGAGTTCAGCAGATGACATAGATCCAGCAAGCAGAGGTGTTGTACCATAGAAATGGCTTCAAGATGAGCGTTCAGCAGATGACATAGATCCAGCAAGCAGAGATGTTATACCATAGAAATGGTTTCAAGATGAGAGTTCAGCAGATGACATAGATCCAGCAAGCAGAGATGTTATACCATAGAAATGGTTTCAAGATAAGAGTTCAGCAGATGACATAGATCCAGCAAGCAGAGATGTTATACTATAGAAATGGTTTCAAGATGATTGTTCCGCAGATGACATAGATCCAGCAAGCAGATATGTTATACCATAGAAATGGTATCAAAATGAGAGTTCAGCAGATGACATAGATCCAGCAAGCAGAGATGTTATACCATAGAAATGGTTTCCAGATGAGAGTTCAGCAGATGACAAAGATCCAGCAAGCAGAGATGTCATACCATAGAAATGGTTTCAAGATGAGAGTTCAGCAGATGACATAGATCCAGCAAGCAGAGATGTTATACCATATAAATGGTTTCAAGATGAGAGTTCAGCAGATGACAAAGATCCAGCAAGCAGAGATGTCATACCATAGAAATGGTTTCAAGAGGAGAGTTCAGCAGATGACATAGATCCAGCAAGCAGAGATGTTATACCATAGAAATGGTTTCAAGATGAGAGTTCAGCAGATGACATAGATCCAGCAAGCAGAGATGTTATACCATAGAAATGGTTTCAAGTTGGGAGTTCAGCAGATGACATAGATCCAGCAAGCAGAGATGTTATACCATAGAAATGGTTTCACGATGAGAGTTCAGCAGATGACATAGATCCAGCAAGCAGAGATATTATATCATAGAAATGGTTTCAAGATGAGAGTTCAGCAGATAACATAGATCCAGCAAGCAGAGATGTTATACCATAGAAATGGTTTCAAGATGAGAGTTCAGTAGATGACATAGATCCAGCAAGCAGAGATGTTATACCATAGAAATGGTTTCAAGATGAGAGTTCAGCAGATGACATAGATCCAGCAAGCAGAGATGTTATACCATAGAAATGATATCAATTGAGAGTTCAGCAGATAACTTAGATCCAGCAAGCAGAGATGTTATACCATAGAATTGGTTTCAAGATGAGAGCTCAGCAGATAACATAGATCCAGCAAGCAGAGATGTTATACCATAGAAATGGTTTCAAGATGAGAGTTCAGCAGATGACATAGATCCAGCAAGCAGAGATATTATACCATAGAAATGGTTTCAAGATGAGAGTTCAGCAGATGACATAGATCCAGCATGCAGAGATGTTATACCATAGAAATGGTTTCAAGATGAGAGTTCAGCATACGACATAGATCCAGCAAGCAGAGATGTTATACCATAGAAATGATTTCAATATGAGAGTTCAGCAGATGAGATATATCCAGCAAGCCGAGATGTTATACCATAGAAATGGTTTCAAGATGAGAGTTCAGCAGATGACATAGATCCAGCAAGCAGAGGTGTTGTACCATAGAAATGGCTTCAAGATGAGAGTTCAGCAGATGACATAGATCCAGCAAGCAGAGATGTTATACCATAGAAATGGTTTCAAGATGAGAATTCAGCAGAAGACATAGATCCAGCAAGCAGAGATGTTATACCATAGAAATGGTTTCAAGATAAGAGTTCAGCAGATGACATAGATCCAGCAAGCAGAGATGTTATACTATAGAAATGGTTTCAAGATGATTGTTCAGCAGATGACATAGATCCAGCAAGCAGATATGTTATACCATAGAAATGGTATCAAAATGAGAGTTCAGCAGATGACATAGATCCAGCAAGCAGAGATGTTATACCATAGAAATGGTTTCCAGATGAGAGTTCAGCAGATGACAAAGATCCAGCAAGCAGAGATGTCATACCATAGAAATGGTTTCAAGATGAGAGTTCAGCAATGACATAGATCCAGCAAGCAGAGATGTTATACCATAGAAATGGTTTCAAGATGAGAGTTCAGTAGATGACATAGATCCAGCAAGCAGAGATGTTATACCATAGAAATGGTTTCAAGATGAGAGTTCAGCAGATGACATAGATCCAGCAAGCAGAGATGTTATACCATAGAAATGGTATCAATTGAGAGTTCAGCAGATAACTTAGATCCAGCAAGCAGAGATGTTATACCATAGAATTGGTTTCAAGATGAGAGCTCAGCAGATAACATAGATCCAGCAAGCAGAGATTTTATACCATAGAAATGGTTTCAAGATGAGAGTTCAGCAGATGACATAGATCCAGCAAGCAGAGATATTATACCATAGAAATGGTTTCAAGATGAGAATTCAGCAGATGACATAGATCCAGCATGCAGAGATGTTATACCATAGAAATGGTTTCAAGATGAGAGTTCAGCATACGACATAGATCCAGCAAGCAGAGATGTTATACCATAGAAATGGTTTCAAGATGAGAGTTCAGCAGATGACATAGATCCAGCAAGCAGAGATGTTACACCTTAGAAATCGTTTCAAGATGAGAGTTCAGCAGATGACATAGATCCAGCAAGCAGAGATGTTATACCATAGAAATGGTTTCAAGATGAGAGTTCAGCAGATGACATAGCTCCAGCAAGCAGAGATGTTATACCATAGAAATGGTTTCAAGATGAGAGTTCAGCAGATGACATAGATCCAGCAAGCAGAGATGTTACACCTTAGAAATGGTTTCAAGATGAGAGTTCAGCAGATGACATACATCCAGCAAGCAGAGATGTTATACCATAGAAATGGTTTCAAGATGAGAGTTCAGCAGATGACATAGCTCCAGCAAGCAGAGATGTTATACCTGTGTGAAGGTAGAAAAGATGGATGGACGTTAGTCAGTTGCCATTGAAAAGACTGTCAGACACTTGTTGAACAGGACACTGTGCTGAAGAGGACACTTGCGTGCTCCCCACACTATATTAGATTGTAAGCTCCTAGGACAGGGTATGCATTATTCTGCATGCCCTCAGGAGCAGTCTGTATACTGTATATTAGATCGTAAACTCCTAGGACAGGGTGTGCATTATTCTGCATGCCCTCAGGAGCAGTCTGTATACTTTATATTAGATCGTAAACTCCTAGGACAGGGTGTGCATTATTCTGCATGCCCTCAGGAGCAGCCTGTGTATGATATATTTGATTGTAAGCTCCTAGGACAGGGTGTGCATTATTCTGCATGCCCTCAGGAGCAGTCTGTATATTTTATATTAGGCTGTAAGCTCCTAGGACAGGGTGTACATTATTCTGCATGCCCTCAGGAGCAGTCTGTATACTGTATATAAGATTGTAAGCTCCTAGGACAGGGTGTGCATTATTCTGCATGCCCTCAGGAGCAGTCTGTATATTGTATATTAGGCTGTAAGCTCCTAGGACAGAGTGTGCATTATTCTGCATGCCCTCAGGAGCAGTCTGTATACTGTATATTAGATTGTAAGCTCCTAGGACAGGGTGTACATTATTCTGCATGCCCTCAGGAGCAGCCTGTGTATGATATATTAGATTGTAAGCTCCTAGGACAGGGTGTGCATTATTCTGCATGCCCTCCGGAGCAGTCTGTATATTGTATATTAGGCTGTAAGCTCCTAGGACAGGGTGTGCATTATTCTGCATGCCCTCAGGAGCAGTCTGTATATTGTATATTAGGCTGTAAGCTCCTAGGACAGGGTGTACATTATTCTGCATCCCCTCAGGAGCAGCCTGTGTATGATATATTAGATTGTAAGCTCCTAGGACAGGGTGTACATTATTCTGCATGCCCTCAGGAGCAGCCTGTATATTAGATTGTAAGCTCCTCTTGAGCAGGGTGTATTTGTCTTTTCCTTTGCCTGAGCTTATAATACATGTAGATATACAGCAATATGCATCAGGACAGACGTGATCCAGGGAAATATCCGATCGCCACCACTGGGGTCAGGAAGGAATTTTTTTCCCCCCTGAGGCAGTGCTCTCCGGGGGGTTTCTTCGCCTTCCTCTGGATCTCTGGCTGCAGTGGCTCTCAGTGGGTCCTCAATGACCACATCCAGTTCTGTGGTCTCTATGGAGCCTGACCTGAGAGTCATTGTGATCAGGGTTTAATTTCTTAAAGGGCCAGTAATATTTTTATTACAATGTTGCTTATTGCTATTCCAATAAAAGATAAAAAGAAAGAAAATAAAAGTGTCATGTGAGTTTTTTTGTCTTGACTTTTTTTTTTTTTACACAGTTATAATTATGGAAGTGACCATTACTACCCTCAATGTTCCTGACGTAGAACCAGGAATTATGGGGGCGCCATTTACAGACGGCAGACCACATCTATCTCCACCCATTGTGGTATCATAATGTCAGCTCCTGTCCCAAGTTACATTACAAGTGTTATGGGGGTCGATCTCTGTGATGGGGGCAGGGCACTAAAATAGTATATGTCCTACACAACAAACTACCTGATCGAAGACTGAAGACCAGACACAGAGCCGCCGAATACAAGAGACACAAGCAGAGTCTGACTGTGGTGCCAAGTGGCCCCCCACTATCCAACTCCAGGGCCCCACGTTTCAGCTTCATGCAAATATGACGTTATTCTCAATTACAAATATATATAACAATGCACGGGGTAGATTGGTAAATGAATAAGATTCTGCCTTTGTCTGTACATAGTGAGTCAATTATATTGTGCCAAGTGCTGCTCCTATAAGAGGGTGGTGGACACTCTTGCAGGGCCGGCTCCAGGTTTTTCTGGGCCCTGGGCGAAAGAGTCTCAGTGGGCCCCTTTAACACATACCACGATTCATGATGCACAGATACCGCAGAGTCGGACATTATTTGAAGCACGTAGCAGACTACCATTGGCCTGACCACCCTGAGCCGCGGGACCGGGCCGCCACTACTACTAACCCCATCGTTCCCCTATCGCCCGGATCCGCGTGCCCCACGGCCCAGGGGGCGAATCAGCTTTGGCGTAGTCGGCAGGATTTCGTGCCCGCTAACCACGGGTACTGCGCGCTTGAAAAGAGACTGTTTCACGGTACTAAAGATGGCGCCAAAAGACCAAAGGAGGCCGCCTCCCATCGTGCGCCTGGTCCCAGAATGGCGCCAAAGAGGAAGCCCGCCCCCAACAACCATGAGCACTGCTGTGGAAATGTCCGTCAACGTGGGGGGGCTGCCCCTGAGAATGATTGTCAGCAGAATGCCCCAGGACCACCCCCCATGGGGGCGGAAAGAGAAGAAAACTGCGGGGCAGGGGGTGGTCTGGATCAGTCCAGACAGACCGCACCCAGGAATGGACGCCCTGAGCAGCACCAGCCTCCTGGCCCGAAGCCTGCTGCAGGCCGAACCGCTCTGCAGCCTAGCAGAAGTCCTAGCACAGCTCCCCAGAGATCCGGAGCGTGCGCAAGCTGCACTGGAGGACCTGGAGCGGAGGATGGTCCTGGCGCAGCGGAGTGCACTCACCGAGTGGAGAGAGGAACTGGCCCGGCAGGCCGAGACCCACCAGCGACAGGCCTCAGCCGCACCCCGGGGTTTGCCTGCCTCTGAGGACGGCGCAAGAGGAGAGAGGACCGGAGGCGACGCCGCGGAGGGAGCCACGAGGACTGAGGCAAGTGAAGGGGATGTCACCACCCCAAGCCCAGCACCCGCAAGCCTGCCCCAGCCTCCCGTCGTAGCACCAGAAGCCCCACTCACCGCACCTGTTGCCGCGCCGCCACTGCTCCCGGCTAGGCCTCAAGCGGCAAGCGCCGCGGCCACGCCCCGCCCAGCGCCACGCCCCTTGACCCCGGGCGCCGTAAAGCAGGAAGCATCATCGGCCCGGTCGCAAGGCCTGGATGACCCGGGCGCCATCGCTACGCCTGCGCCCCTGTCCCGGATGGGACTGCCACCTAGCGCAGCCACAAGACCCCCGGCCTGGTCGCAAGGCCGAGTGCCCCCGGGCGCTGCTCCCAGATCAGGTCCCTCCACTATACCACGGCTCGGTGTGGACCTGATTGCCCATCATACCGGTCCGGATGGACTGCCGCTGGAGTGGCCGGCTGAAGTGACCGGCAATCAGCCATGGAAGGCCCAGCCCCCGCGCGAGCCTCTGATACCGGCTCCTGAAGCCGTCGAGGTCACCCTACCCCCACTGGAGGACGTCCAATTTGCGTGGGACCCCACCAGCGAGAACTTGATGGGGTTCTCTCAAGAGACCCGGGCAGACGCGGTCCGTCGTCTGGAGGCCTGTCATCAGCAACTGGCGACCTTTGAGCGGGAGCGACGAGAGAGGCGCGTCAGAGAGGAACGGCTCCAAGCCCAGAGTGCTGAACAAAAGCGCAAGGCCCGCCAAGACCCCCAAGCAGCCCATGGTCCCCGAATCACCGGGACCATAGTCAAGTTCCACATGGAGAACGGCTGGGGCTTCATCAGGGGCCCAGAAACCGCAGGCGACGTCTTTGTGACCCGCAGGGACGTGGAGAGTCATCTACCTGAGGGACACCGTGGCCGTGACTTGTACCCTGGCGATGAGGTCGCCTTTACCCGCCACGTAGGCGCAAAAGGACCATACGCCCTACATGTCCATCGGCTCACCGAGGAGGAGCTACAATACCGCGGCTATGAGGAGAGCCAAGAGGACCCGGACGGGTCTGAAGAACCATATGAGGAGGAAGAAGGAGCATATGGAGGACACCGCTACTAGTAAGTAGCAAAGTACCTGTGTACATAGTTACCCGTCGGGGTATCAGAACTGTTTTTGGGACTGTTCCCGTCTTGAAAGTGTGGTCCCCGTTGGGACAAATATTGAACTGTTACCTGTGTGCCCCTCATCCCCTACCAGGCTGAGGACTGTGAGCAGCCATTCCCTTACCAAAACTGGCCGAGGACTGAGAGCGGTCAATCCCTTGTATATAGTTGCGCTTCCTAAAGCGCCCCCTACTGGTTTTATACAAAAACCGCAACGTCTACCTCAAGACAAGTTTACTGGACTGTTGCACCTTTACCTGGTCGCAAGTTGCACCGCGGCCATGATCCAAGAATCCAAGAATGTGCTTTACTTAAAAATGTTTTACATGAGAAAGTTTAATATGCTGCTAGGTGATAATGCAAATGTTTTACAAGGTGTTTTATATGACAAAAGAGTTCCAGAGGCATTAGCAAAGTGTTTTATAATAGTGTGACAAGAAAAGGAAAGCGTTTCCCATAAAGGGAATTGAACCATGTTGCCTGTTTTCTGATGTGAAAAGTTATTGAAAAAGTTTTGCATGTCCTGTAATTATCTGTTTTTGCTCTTTTCCAGCCCGAGGACGTGCTGTGCTTTACCAGGGGGGAATGTAGCGCCCCGAGGGCTCGGCCGCTACAGGGGTATTGCACCTCTGCCAGAGGTGTGATATTCCACTCCCAGGTAAGGATGGAGTATGGACCAGGGCTCAGTTAGCTGCATACAGCACACACACCCCATTTCCGAGGGACAGCTCAACGGTGCTCCCACTAGACATAAGTTCAGGCACGACCGACTATGTCCCTGCCTGGAGTGGGGAGGGGGGTGGAACACCCAGTGCTGTAGGGGCAGATAGGGGTTGGTTCCTGAGCGTAGGTAGGAGCACATTGGTTGCTGGTCACCTGGGCTCATGGTCAGAGGGAGGTATAAAAGGTGGGCACCATCTTAGATCTAGGTTCGTTCAGCCAGAGGAGAAGACAGGGAGTAGAGGCTCTGTAGGAGCTCTACTCCAGGAGGGCCTAGTGAGAGGCCGAGGAGGAGGTGAAGGGGAGCTGAGATTCTGGCTCATCTCAGCTCCAAGAGAACGGAACAGAAAGGAACAGAAAGGAACAAAGAAAGAGAAGGAGAGACAGAGAAACAGAAGGGCTCAGGAACAAGAAGGTGGAAGGGACCCTAAGAACCCACGAGAATCCAGGGTGCAGGGTCAGGCAGATTAAGGGTACCGGATCCCAAGTTGGTGGAGGAGAAACAACCCTCAGCCAAAGACCGGTCGTCGTGATCATCTATTGGTGCGACACCTCATCAAACCTGCTAGGAAGGCACCATATAGGACAGCGGAGGACGGGGCCCACGTTTAACCGCACAAGTCCGCGGCAGCCGGACAAAAGTGGGTCACTGGTGAGGCAGGCCAGAGAAAGGATTAAAGGGGGTCCTGTGCCATGCTCTTGACTGCTTGGGAGTTGACCGAGCCCCGCACCTGGTGGACGCAGCACGGCTCGGGCGGTCACTGCCGACGGAAGTGACCCGGAACAAACGAACTGTGAGTAAAGACCCTGGACTGTAACTTGTTGTCCGTGTGCTTCTTCGCTCCTCCGGCACTACCGGTTCTGGGACCTTCACCACCATCACTCCCACCATCCACTACACTGCCCTGGGGCCGCACTCTTCCCGTGGGGAGTCACACTACCCTAGCTGCACACCTCATCAGCCCCAGCGGTCTGCATGCAGCGGCGGTTCCTAATAACCGCAATCCACGGGTGGCGTAGTCGGACATTATTTGAAGCACGTAGCAGACTACCATTGGCCTGACCACCCTGAGCCGCGGGACCAGGCCGCCACTACTACTACCCCCATCGTTCCCCTATCGCCCGGATCCGCGTGCCCCACGGCCCAGGGGGCGAGTTATCACCCACCCTTATAATGCCCCATGCAGGATGTCACCCCCCTTACAATGCACCATGAAGGATGTCGCCCCCCTTATAATGCCCCATGCATTATGTCACCCCCTTATAATGCCCCATGCAGGATGTCACTCCCCTCCATATAATGCCCCATGCAGGATGTCACACACACCCTCCCATATAATGCCCCATGCAGGATGTCACTTCCCCCCCCTTATAATGCCCCATGCAGGATGTCACACACAACCTTCCTTATAATGCCCCATGCAGGATGTCACTCCCCCCCTTATAATGCCCTATGCAGGATGTCACTCCCCCCCATATAATGCCCCATGCAGGATGTCACACACACCCTCCCTTATAATTCCCCATTCAGGATGTTACTCCCCCCCCCCTTATAATGCCCCATGCAGGATGTCACTCCCCCCCTTTAATGCCTCATGCAGGATGTCACCCCCCTCCCTTATAATGCCCCATGCAGTATCTCACTCCCCCCCCTTTTAATGCCCCATGCAGGATGTCACACCCCCTCCCTTATAATGCCCCATGCCTCCATACATTAAAAAAAAAATCAAATACTCACCTCACTTCTCACCTGCTGCCGCTGCTCCAGACCCCTCACCCGCGTCGCCGGCGTCTTCCTGCTCTGCGCTGTGACGGCTCAGGAGGGAGCACGGTGGAAAGCGGTCACCACGCCCTCTGACCTGAGACATCAAAGTCAGAGGACGCAGAAGAGACGGGAGCTGCTGCAGAGGCCCGGGAAGAGGTAAGTATTGTGCCGCCGGCTGCCGGGGCCCTGAGCAAGCGAGGGGGAGCGGGCTCTGACCCCGCTCTCCTCCGCTCACGGGTCCCATAGCGCAGTGGGGTGCCCGACAGCGAGTGGCCCCCCGCCTGCTCAGGGCCCCGGCACTTGCCGGGGTGCGCCAGGTGCTGACGCCGACCCTGCACTCTTGCACAAGGGCCTACCGGAGGATTCTCCTGTTCTCCTGTGGGCCAGTCCAAGCCTGACTGTGCTATACATAATAAGACTACATTCCAAAATTGAGCATGTCCTATTATGATCCTCAAAATCAGATCACAACTGGACATTCTCTGACCCTCACAGATCTTATTCTCAGATCCATGATTTTCATGGATGTGTGAATGGACCTATAAAACTGTACGAGTCCGTGGACCATCCGATAAAAAAATCTTTCAGCACATGGACATTTCACACAAATGTGAGAATGCAGCCTAAGGGATTTTACAGATAACATTATCACTCCAAGTCACACAGTGCAGATACAGAATAATACTTACATCCAGGCACTTACCGCTGACGTCTTATCTGATCAGAGTCGGTTTCTGCTGCTTCTTCTCCATCTGGTCAGACCTTCATGTCGACATCTCCCAGCCACGACTCGTCTTGTCACGATGATCTCCAGTCTAGAAAATAACAAGGTTACATATTGTATATATACACGTGTTTCCCCCACACTGCGCCCCTGAATGCAGATATGTAGACCCCCCCGCATTAATATACTATTAGCCACTTAGTAATCAAAATATAAAGTGATAAGCAGCATTGTGTCCCCCATTAACTATAATCTCCACCGGCCAATAGTATAAATTATTCAGTCTCTGTGACTCTCCCCAATTAACTGTAAGGCTATGTGCACACGGAAAATATAACAGGTTTTACAGTACAAGCAAAGTGAAACCCCCATCGCTGCTCTCTCCCAGCACCCCCATCATTGCTCTCCCCCAGCACACCCATCACTGCTCTCTCCCAGTACCCCCGTCATTGCTCTTTCCGAGCACCTTCATCATTGCTCTCTCCCAGCACCCACATCATTGCTCTCTCCCAGCACCCCCATCACTGCTCTCCCGAAGTACCACAGTCATTACTCTTTCCGAGCACCCCCATCATTGCTCTTTCCGAGCACCCCATCATTGCTTTTTCCCAACACCCCCTTCATTGCTCTCTCCCAGCACCCCCATCATTGCTCTCTCCCAGCACCCCATCATTGCTCTCTCTCAGCACCCCCGTCATTGCTCTCTCCCAGCACCCCCATCATTGCTCTTTCCCAGGACCCCCATCATTGTTCTCTCCCAGCACCCCTATCATTGCTCTCTCCCAGCACCCCCATCATTGCTCTCTCCCAGCACCCCCATCATTGCTCTCTCCCAGTACCCCATCATTTCTCTCTCCCAGCACTGCACCCCCGTCATTGCTCTCCCCAGTACCATCATTGCTCACCCATCCCCACCATTCTCACCATCCCCATTATTGCTCTCCCCATCCCCACCATCCCCATCATTGCTCTCCCCTTCTCCACCATCCTCATCATTGCTCTCCCCATCCCCACCATCCTCATCATTGCTCTCCCCATCCCCACCATCCCCATCATTGCTCTCCCCATCCCCACCATCATCATCATTGCTTTCCCCGTCCCCATCATTGCTCTGCCCATCCCCACTGTCCCCATCATTGCTCTGCCCATCATTTCTCTCCCCATCATTGCTTTTCCGATCTCTGCTCTGCCCATCATTGCTCTCCCATCATTGCTCTGCCCATCATTGCTCTCCCCCCACCTCCCCTCATTCTCCTGTTCCTCTCCCCAGTGTATCAGTACAAAAAAAAAAAAAAAAACACAACTTACCTCTCAGCACGCTCCCGCAGCATCCTCCTTGCTGCCGGTAACTTCCTCCCTTACACAGGCCCGCGCTGCTTGATGACGTCATCAAGCTGTATGAGCCTGTGTCAGGGAGGAAGCGCCGGGCAGGAAGCAGAGGACGGATCCCTCAGCTCCACTGCCATTTTTCTTCTGTCAGCAGGGGAGCTGGAGGGATCGCTCGCTGCCTGCCGCACATGAGAGGGCAATCTGGCCATAGGCCCCCCAGAGCCTGGGGCTCCGAGAAGCAGGCCAGATTGCCCTCAATATTAACTGCCCGGTAAGGGCCCCCCTGCACCCCTGCACGGCCAGGCTCCGGTGCAGCTGCACCGGCTGCACCAGCGGTGGGTCCGCCCCTGTCTCTGAACTAATCTGCTGATATCTCCCACCACGTAATCTCTGGTCCTCCCAAGACCTCCTTCTCTCCTCCACAATCGTACGTTCCTCATCCAATCGCCTGCAAGACTTCTCCCGAGTATTCCCCATCCTGTAGAATTCTGTGGCCCAACACATCCGATTATCCCCTCATTTGGAACTTTCAAGCGGAACTTGAAAACCCATGTCTTCAGAACAGCTTACAGCCTGCAATGACCCCACTGCCACCTTACCAACAGCAGAGCTGTTGCACCCCCCAAAACTACTATCCTTCCCCATTATCCTGTAGAATGTAAGGCCGCAATGGTAGGGTCCTCTCCCCTTTGTACTTGTCCGTCACTATTAGTTTGTTCATTGCAATTTCTATTTGTGTTTGTATGTAACTCCTCCTCATGTACAGCACCATAGAATCAATGGTGCTCTAAAAATAAATAATAACAATAATCCCTCACATGATGTTCCACCCAGTCTTCACCCCTGCCCTCCATGCCGGTGTGCATGTGACGCTCGCAGCCCTGCCCGGGGAAGATGATGGGGGAACTCGGAGCCGGGTCGGATGACAAGGGGATGTAGCCGTGGCCTGGACCCGTTCCGTGCCCAGGGCCGTCACATTAAAAACTAATGGGCTATCGGTGTTGATGAGGATGAGTGGTGGAATTGAGACTACGCCACCTGCGGTGTCTGGTGATGCGCCACCAGCGCTGCTAGCAGTCCTCTGAGGCTGGATGTTATAGCAGCTTGAGATGTTATGGCTCCCCACAGGCGGAGCAGGACCTCAGGGCAGGGGGAGCAGGAGGATGGAAGGAGTAGTTATAGGAATACCCTGGTGCTGTGTGGTGCGGTGCAGAATAAAGAGTCCGGAGGCCTTAGGGGTAGTCTTCCAGGTCTTTTACTCACGTTATTGTAAGCAGCAGCAAGACTTCTCCCTGCTCCTCATGGAATACTGCGGTCACCAGAGACGAGGGCTCGGCGCACCCAGGATATTCAGGCACTTCGATCAGGACCCTTTTAGTGTTCCTAAACTGTCCCTTTCTACCTCTCTTGTCTGCGTGCGTGCAAAGGCTGGGTCTCCCTCTGGACTATGCACAGATTTGAGGCACGGCGGCAATTGCTGTTCCGTCCGTCCCGCGACAGGATCCACTGTAGTTTTCCGGGCTTCTCTGACAGAGACGTGAAGTGGCAAAGTCAGTTGTCGGGGGCCGGTACCCCTCTTGCAGCAGGAACCCCCGTGGCTGGGCCAGGATGGAGAGTACAGGTGGCGTACGCCGCTCCGTCCGTACTCCCTGGGATCTTTTTGCTTGTGGAGCTATTTCACTATAGCTCCCGACCTTCTTGAGCAAGGGAACTTGACTGGGGTAGAGACACTGTTAACTCATGCCCGCTCCTCGTGTCAAGGTCAGAGCACGAGGACCGTGCATCTACAACATGCTGCAGGCTCCAACACATGGCTGCTGCCAGCTGTGAAGATCACACTCCATCAATAGGACTCAGAATCGAGAACAGGAGCCAAGAACCGTTGTGCTCAAGATGGCTGGCTATTATATAGCGACTTATGTGTGCAAACTAAAACTGTGTTCTACCCTTCACCCACTACATGGCCCCTCCTACTTTTGGGTCCCCTCACTTGTGATCCTGCTGAGGCAGCACTATGGTGCATACTTGCCTCCCATAGGTCAGGAGTGTGTAGTGTTGAATGTAGATTAGGGTCCTGACCAGTGTACCTTCCTTACCTGGGTGGGGAGACACTACACCTGCTGACAGGCTGCAGAATCCCCCCTTGTGGCGACCTAATCCTCAGGGGCGCCACATGCACACTGCAGGAAGCTGCAGCAGCAGTTGGCACAGTGTTTCATCGTCAGCATCATCAGAGATGTGCTGCAGTGGTCTGCTGACCGTTTACACTACCCATCCTACGTACTCATCCTCCAACAAAACAAGTGGTCGGGCATCAGTGCACTCAATCTCTTCCAATTGTTGGCTAGGGCCAGATGGATGGCCAACGGAACCACAGCCAGCAGTCATCAAAAAGCAGAAGATACCGCTACATGACTTGGGGCTCAGACTGCTTGCCAGGGGGTGAGGTGGAAGACAGATGCCCATGAGCCTCAGGTGCCAAATCTGCGCTTTCAGCAGGGGATTAGGTGGAAGACAAAGCAATGGGACTGAAGGCACTCTCAGTCAACCAACCTAAAACCACTTCTACTTGTTCTGGCCTCACCATTCATCCAACGATACTCGGGCCTACGAAATTACACAGAGCATCCTGTCGCCTACTTTAAGCAAAGGAAGGTGTTTCATTTGGGCACGTAGCCGACACAGATCGACCACGGCCTTTCTCTCCCTGCAGCAGCTACATTCACCACCACCAGCAAAACTGACACATCTATTTGATGCTCTCCACTTTGTTTTCAACCCAAAAAATTGCAGAGTATTACACGGCCTGTATTCAGAGAGAGAGTGGCTCGCAGATTATTACACTGCCTGTATTCAGAGAGAGAGTGGCTCGCAGATTATTACACTGCCTGTTTTCAAGTAGCTCAGGCAAATCTGGGTAAGTTTTGAGAAACAGCTGAACCACTAAGTTTAGCACGTGGGCCAGGCATGGTTCATGCGTGAGCTTGCCAAGCTTCAGAGCCACCATAGGGTTATGGCCATTATCACACACGACCATGCTTGGTTGTAGATTCAGAGGTGTGAGCCACAGATCTGTCTGGTCTGTTATACCTTTCCACAACTCTGTGGCAGTGTGCTGTTTGTCACCTAAGCAAATTAAATTCAGCAGAGCCTGTTGCCGCTTCATCGAGGCAGTGCTGCAGTACTTCCAGCTTGCGATTGATATGGATGTTGTGCTCCGATATGACATACGGAGATGGAGGATGAGGAAGGGGTGCAGAAACTGGAGTAGGAGATGGAGGAAACCCTGATGGAACTAGGGCACACAATCATTGGCATTGGTAGCACGTGTGCCATTCCAGAGTCCGACTCGGTCCCGGCCTCCAGAAGGTTCACCCAGTGTGATATCATTGAAATGTAGTGTCCCTAGCCAAAAGTACTTTTCCATGTGTCGGTCTTTAAGTGGACCTTCCCAGTAGCTGCATTGGTCAGGGCATGAGTGATGTTATGGGACATGACGTGCTGGTGTAAAGTGGGGACGGCTGTCATGGGTGTGTCAGGTGTTACAGACAGTCATCCTGGATCCAGCTGTAGAAGGTCACTGCGCTTGGCTCTGCAGGCACCTTCTTGATCTTTTCATCTCTGTATTGTGGTGATATTCTTCTCCCTCTAGGACCGAGCTGTGACCTCCACTTTCTGCTGCTAATTGACACACCCTTGCTGGATGTTTAAATACCTTCAGTCTCTCCAGAAAGTCGCCAGTGATAGCTCTATTTTCCTCTGTCCAAGCCTGAAGTACTGGTAGTCGGCTACTGTCTTCTTGGTGTTCCCTTGGAGGATAGTTGGCGTGATCTCTCTGGTGTCTTCTCAAGCTAAGTGTATTCCCTTGTCTGTTTACCTGTTTGTCTTTAGTTGCAGTGGGGGCTGACTAGTGCTCAACCCATCCCCTCCCTATTTAGGGCCTATCGCTAGAGGAAGTCAGGTATTAGGTTTCCTGCTTGGCGATAAGTGCGGTACCTATTTAGGGACGTTAGGGGAGACAGGGTGTTGTCAGATCTGCCTAGGGGTCTCCACTCCCTCTTTTCCTAGTGTTTGGGCTTCCTCTCCCTCTTCTCGTTGTATTGCACTTAGTCTTTCCCTCACCTTGCGTGACATTATCACCGGCCGTACATATAATATAATATATATATATATTTTTTTGTGTGTTTTTTTTTTCTCTCCTCTGGTTCATGAATCCCATTTCTGTGCTGGCAGAGCAGCTGCAGAGGTTGTCACTAGAGGTGACTGACCTTCTATCTGAGGTTCAGCAGCAACGGCAGCGGCTGCAGACTCCTATTGTTGGGGACTGTGCGTGTAGGCCGGTCCAGCTTGAACCCAAAATTGCCTTCCCGGACAGGTTTTCAGGAGGTAGAGACAAATTTTTTGTATTCAAGGAAGCTTGTAAATTGTATTTCAAACTTTGACCTTACTCCTTTCACGGGTGTGTCAGATGTGACAGACAGTCGCCCTGCAGTTGGTTGCAGGAGATCTGTTCATTTGGCATTACAGACACCTTCTTAGAGGATGTCTCTCTAGGACCCAGCAGCTACATTCCTCTTGCTAATTAACATCCTAGGCTGGGTATATAAATACCTGCTGTCTGCTAGGGGGAGGTGCCAGTGATACTCACATTACCCCTGTGAAGGCTCGGAGCAAGTGCATTACTTCTTCCTCTCTGTAGCTATGAGGATGGGTGTTCATCTCTCTGAAGTCGACTAAAAGCTAAGATATCTTCCCTTGTTTCTTCCCCCTTGTTGTCTTTATCTGTCAGTGTGGATCAACTAGTGCTCATTCCCCTCCCTTCCCTAGCCAGGGCCAAATGCCAGAGAAAGACAGCATGAGGTTTGCGTGCAGCGATTGGTGAAGAACCAACATAGGGACGTCAGTGGAGACAGGGTGATATTAGATTAGCCTAGGAGGTTTCCCTTCCCCATTTCCCTAGAGTCTGGGCTCCCTTTCCCCTCTTCCCTTTGTGTTGCACTAAGCCTTTCCCACACCTTGCATGACAACTCCTTTGAAAACAGAGTGTTGTCAGATCTGGATCTGCCTAGAGGTCTCCACTCCCCCTTTCCATAGTGTTTGGGCTTCCTCACCCTCTTCCGTGCCTGAGCATGCTGTTGCTGGTCAGGCTGGTAGTGGTCAAGCTCCTGCTGATCTTGGTACAGTACAGGTTGGAAATGACTAATCTTTTATTGTCTGCACTTTCTTTAGAAAAGCACCAGACTGGGGAACTACTGGCCTGGGAACTTGCGTGTGGTTTCCCGCCTTCTTCCTCTGGCCACACCACTGCCTCTTCCTGCTTGTTGCAGTGCTGCAGATTACTCCCCCTCTGTGCTTCTGTCTTCCCTCTGCATGGCACCTTCCAAGGTTGGTGGGTCAGTGACTTCATCATCCACCACCTTGTTTTCGACTTCCGCACTCTAGTCCTCCTAACTGGTTGTCTTAACAGCATCGCTTGTTGGCAACTGTGTCTCATCATGATCTACCTCTGGAGGCACTAATTGCCGTTCCCTACCGTCATATTCTTCTTACGATGGCTGCTTAAATATTTGGGCATCACTACACAAAATCTCCTCATGTCCCTCTTGAATTTGCAGTGCGAGAGGCCAAAATCAATCAATGGAAATGTAAAGACTGTCCGGGTGTGGGATCACTCGTCTCCTGGGGCTCGCCATGGTGGGAGGAAGGAGGATGATGGTGAGGATTATGTGTTCCAGACTTTTGCCTAGTGAGACTGGACAGTGTGGAATACACGGTGGTGCTGGGAAACATGCTGGAAGCATTATATGCCATCCAACCGACCACCTGTTTGCACTGTTCTGACTTCAAGAGTGATATCCCGCTCCACCCAGCAAACTGGGACAGGAAGCTAGGTCTCGTGGATGAGCGTGTTTGTCATGTTTCCGCAGCAGTCACAGTTTCTTCTGGCCCACGACCTCAGCCTCGGCATGCACCATCAGCAGCACGTCCACTTTTACGTCCCTTGCCGTACGCCTTGCGCGTTTTAAATTAGGTATATAATATATGCCGGCAAACTTTCCGGTATTAATAGGGAAAAGAAAATATGTAGCTCTGAAAAGGTCTTTTGTTTTTAGGTTGCAGCAGCAGCAGCATACCTAAATAAGGACAGTAAGGCAATAAACCCTGTCTATATGCATCTAATCCAAAACTATCCCTCCTCCACCAGCTATCCCTACACTGAATGCTGGTAACAGCAGTTTTATTAGAGAAAGGACAGGATGCAGCCCTCAAAAGGACTTTTGTTTTAATGGTGCAGCAGCAGTATACAAGTACTTCTATAGCAATTAAACACCTGCTCGGGTCTAAACTCTCCTTCCTAGATCAACTGTCCATGAACTGCTTCCAGAGGAGAGGGTGTCGAGCATCACATCACCAGGTCTTATACATGACCCGACGGCACGATGCGGCTGGCCAATCACAGTAATGCCAGTAGCCAACATTGCTACGCCATTACCGTGTATGGCAGGCAATCCCTGCATGTTTATTGGCTTTCTAGCAGCAGCAAAACATGAGGGACGGAGACTGTAACATGGTGATCAAGCACCCGCAATACTCGATCGAGTGCCGAGCATACCTAAGCACCCAGATACTCGATCGAGTGTCAGGCAGTGCTGAGTACGCTCGCTCATCACTAGTCAAGGGGCCTTATCCCTCATAAGTGAATAGCGCCTCCTGTGGGTGCAATTCCCCTGAATACCAGCTGTATGACACCTGACACCCTGCGGTATTGGCCCCCGAGAGGTTTTGGAACCGATTGGGGCAGATTAAATCCTTAAATACTGCTGTCAATCACCACAGCAGTATCTAAGTGGTTAAAAGTAGGTTAAAAGACCCCCTATGACAAGATAGTCCACCCTCGATCATAATCACAGGTGCCAATCATTGCATGGTGCCCTGAGGTCATCTGATGACACCAGGGTACAGTGGCCTGTGAGATCCTGCCATAAGCTGGGTCTCACAGGCACAGTCAGTGACTCATTGACAATTCTCCAGCAGTGCAGTACACGAGTACTGCAGGGCATGAAGCTAGTGATCAAAGTAAAAAATATTCATGTCCTACAGTGGTACTAAGTGAAAAAGTAAAAAAAAGAATGACATAAAATGTGTAAAAAGTAAAAAAAAACACACAAAACAGCGCACACATATCACAAAAAGTTGTTTCGCCACTAAAAATGCAGCGTTTGTGTTAAAACAGAAATAAACAAAAAAAATGGACACATAATTGGTAACGCCGCGTCCGGAATGACCAGATCTATAAAACTGGCATGTTATTTATTTGGAAAGGCGAACACCATAAAAAAATAAAAATTTAAAACACTCCAAAAATGTTGCATTTTCACCATACTGACACACAAAAAAACTGAATAAAAAGCAAAAAAATAGATTGTAACGACACAGCATTTAATCTTAATTATGCCAAACTTAAATTCAGTAGGCCCAGAGATAAAGGCTATTGCCTGAATATTGACTATTGAATTTATGTGTTTCTTTTTTCTTTTGCTCAAGAAACTTGGCCTATTGTCATGTGAGAAACCAAGCAATGTGAACTGAGGTCTAAGATGGAACACATGCAAGTAATAGGAGCATGTTCACACTAGCAAAAAGAAGTAAAACCTACAAAAGACAAAAATATATCTCATACCCTACCATCATTATATATAAATGTAAAGCAAAGTTGCATAATAAATATAGGGTACTTAGTGAACTATTTTTGATCAAAAAAAGTATACAAGCCGTCCCACCAGCGACAAGGTGACCCTAAATTGGGACGATACCTATACTGTCTATATTAAAAACCTTACTGTATATCAAAGTTGAAGTAATGCATATAAAAGGGTAGACAAATAGGACCGGGTCCCAACTCCAGACCATCTAGGCCCGTGGTAAGCTACATATATACTAATCAGCTCAACAAAGGGGATGCCACACCCTTAAATTGCACAGAATGCAAACTAGACAAGAAACCAAGCAATGTGAACTGAGGTCTAAGATGGAACACATGCAAGTAATAGGAGCATGTTCACACTAGCAAAAAGAAGCAAAACCTACAAAAGACAAAAAATATATCTCATACCCTACCATCATTATATATAAATGTAAAGCAAAGTTGCATAATAAATATAGGGTACTTAGTGAACTATTTTTGATCAAAAAAAGTATACAAGCCGTCCCACCAGCGGCAAGGTGACCCTAAATTGGGACGGTACCTATACTGTCTATATTAAAAACCTTACTGTATATCAAAGTTCCATCTTAGACCTCAGTTCACATTGCTTGGTTTCTTGTCTAGTTTGCATTCTGTGCAATTTAAGGGTGTGGCATCCCCTTTGTTGAGCTGATTAGTATATATGTAGCTTACCACGGGCCTGGGTGGTCTGGAGTTGGGACCCGGTCCTATTTGTCTACCCTTTTATATGCATTACTTCAACTTTGATATACAGTAAGGTTTTTAATATAGACAGTATAGGTACCGTCCCAATTTAGGGTCACCTTGCCGCTGGTGGGACGGCTTGTATACTTTTTTTGATCAAAAATAGTTCACTAAGTACCCTATATTTATTATGCAACTTTGCTTTACATTTATATATAATGATGGTAGGGTATGAGATATATTTTTTGTCTTTTGTAGGTTTTGCTTCTATTGTCATGTGAGTCTGAATGTTGTAACTTATCTGTTATCTTTGGAGGACAGGAACACAGGTTCATGGAACAATCGATGTTTGCTAATATGTTGATTATCCATTATATAAGTCTATGTAACATGTTGACCTGCTAATCAGAGGAGAACAAACTAAGCAGATTGATTAAATGCTCAAACATTGCGATTTGCGAGTTAATCTCATCCCACCTTCCCCTTGAACTGTGGATGATGACCTGAACCACAAATGTGGGTATAAAAAGCGTATTTTCTATCCTTCTGTTACAAGAGAGTGACTTGACAGAACACAGCCAGGACATCATGACTCCATAGAGGAACACTGTATATGACAGCTGCCAGGACACCATGGCTCCATCAAGAGGGACACCGATTTGACATTCTACAGGATGCCAGCCTTAAGGACCACAGCCCTAGCTGGAAGAATACAGATCTGCTCCATTGACCATAGTTGAACCCTTAAAGACGTCTTGAAGAATCTAGGTTGGGACAATCAGGTCACCTGGGCGCATACATCACTGATCTCGGTTAGCTTTCTAAGCTTGTCATTACCTCCTCTCTGTGGGTGCCACTGGTGAGGGTAGTTGGCCTTGGAATTCCCGAAGTTGCAGCGGCTCAAATCCCGGCGAATCAGAGGAAGGGTGAGAGTGTCATTTGCACGATCTTGGGTATTTTGCTGGGACTGTTCCATATTTTATTGATCGTTTGGTGGTTTAATAAAGTATTGCCACACTGTTTTACCCTCACCCTGTGTTGCCTGAGTAGAATTATGCCCACGGGCGTTAAGTGGGATGAGCCCTGGTCCATGCGGTTTCAGGCCAGCGGACGAGAGTACCCACTGCCCCACCCCCTCCCGTGTCTCCACATATATGTAAAAAAAAATGGTACAATTCAAAATGCCAAACCGTCCAGCAAAAAACATCCCCTAATATGGCATATTTGGAAAAAAGTTATTGCTGTAATCGTACTGACCCAATGAACAAATCGGTCTTATCACTTTTACTGCACGGTGAACTGTGCAACAAAAATATAAAAAAAAAAATAATTGAATTGCTGTTTTTTATTCATTTAGTGTCTAAAAAAAATCTGAATAAAAAGTGATCAAAAAAGTTATGTACCCCAAAATTGAAACAAAAAAATCTCCAGCTCATTGCGCAAAAAATAAACCCTAATACAGCTCTGCCAAAAAATAAAAAAGGCACAGCTCTCAGAACATGACGACAAATTTTTTATTTTTTTTTATAAAAAAAAAAGCATTTGTACTGCGTGATAATACCAAAACATAACAAAAAAAAAGAAGATATAAATCTGGTATCACTGACCCGAAGGTTAAAGCCGTCTGTGGTAAGACGACTCGCTCGGCCGCTCCCGGAAGTAGACACAGGAACCGAGTTTTCTCTGCAGGCTTTATTACATGGCATAAAGCCCTGCAACTCCAGCAAAAATAAACACGGCCTTACTTGCAAAACGACAAAATAAAAGATAAACGATAGCACAGTCCATATGTATGGGGGATATGCCCACACAGGGTGTAATCCCAGCCTTCAGCTCTGTCCTGAGCTGAAGCTTTCCCAGTCTGGAGACCTTGACTCTCCAGACCACAATACAGAGAAAAAACAGGCCTGAACATTTAAACCCTGCTCAGCCACACCCTGAAGGAAGGTATGGTGAATGACGTCCCTCCCATCTCTATGTCATTCACATAAAACCACACCCCTCAAAAGATAACATGCTGGCAGAAATTCAGTAGGTCTCAGTTCACACAGGAGAGCAAACTGAGTGACACATACCTCCCCTCGTATATTACACCAGTGACTCTGTCACACGTCTTATCACTAATACCGCACAGAAAATGACGCAAAATTAAATATAATAAATATTCTTGCACTGCTGTCTATTTGTTCATTCAACCTCCCAAAAATCAGAATAAGGCTTGGTTAACATTTATAATGGGCTCTCCGCTGAGCACTGACGTCGGGTTTTCCGTGTAAATCCCAAAAAAACGCGATTCTGACAAAGCCTCCAATGGAACAACTCACTGTAATGAGGCAGATGGAGTCCCTTTGGACTCTGTCTGGTCTCTGTTCCGGCGGTGTCACATCATTTTAGGTGTCTTTTTAGTGCACGTGTGGTTGACCACAGTTCTGTGAGTGCCTAAAAAGATGGATACCACTGGAACTGGAGAGCAAACAGAGTCCAAATTGTCTCCATCTGCCTCATTATAGTGAGTGATTCCATTGAGAGTTTCATCCGAATCACATTTTTGTGGGATTTACACGGATACCCTGACGTAAGTGTTCAGTGTAGAACACAGCCTTATACTGAAAGCGATCAAAAAATGTTAAGTACCCCAAAATGTTACCAATAAAATCCCTAACTTATTCCGCACATAACCAGCCCCCACTCAGGTCCATCATCTGTCATTGGAAATATAGGGGGTTCCCATGTTACTGGTAGAATACTCTGGAAAAGCGACACAGCTCCCAACCCCAAATAAAATCCAGTGAAGTCTGCTTTCCCAAATCCACATGCCCCCCTCCTTCTGATCCCCAATGTGCCTAAACGGCAGTAAGTGGCCACATGTTGGCATTATTGTAGTGTGGAGAGAGTACTTCATTTACATGGTGCATGTCTCAAGAAACACAAGCCGGGCACAATGTATGGAGGCGCTTCAATATATGGGGGCACTACACTGCAGGGGGACACAATGTATGGGCACTAAACTGGCAGATTTGCAATTGTCCAGAGAAAAGGCCCAGCGTGGATGCTACAAAATAGTCGCTGCAGCCATAGATTAATTCATTGAGAGGTGAAATTTCATTGAGAGGTGCAATTTCTATAATAGGGTTACTTTTGGGTTTTTTCTTCTATTCTGGCACCTTAAGGGCTCTGCAAACATCACCCACAAACTATTCTAAGGCTCCAAAATCCAAATAGTGCTCCTTCCTTCTCAGCCCTGATATGTGGCCAAACAGTGTTTCTGACATATGGGGCATCACCGCATTCAAAAGAAATTGTGCAATAAATTGTGGGGTCCAGCTTCACCTACTAACCCTTGTCTAAGTGACAAATTTGTAAGATGCTGCCACCACCATGTTTCACTGTTGGGATTGTATTGGGCAGGTGATGAGCAGTGCCTGGTTTTCTCCACACATACCGCTTCGAATTGTCACCAAAAAGTTCTATCTTTGTCTTACCAGACCAGAGAATCTTATTTCTCATAGTCTGGGAGTCCTTCATGTGTTTTTGAGCAAACTCTATGCGGGCTTTCATATGTCTTGCACTGAGGAGAGGCTTCCGTTGGGCCACTCTCCCATAAAGACCCGACTGGTGGAGCGCTGCAGTGATAGTTGACTTTGTGGAACTTTCTCCCATCTCCCTACTGCATCTCTGGAGCTCAGCCACAGTGATCTTGGGGTTCTTCTTTACCTCTCTCACCAAGACTCTTCTCCCACGATTGCTCAGTTTGGCTTGACGGCCAGGTCTAGGAAGACTTCTGGTGGTCCCAAACTTCTTCCATTTAAGAATTATGGAGACCACTGTGCTCTTAGGAACCTTGAGTAATGCAGAAATTCTTTTGTAACCTTGGCCAGATCTGTGCCTTGCCACAATTCTGTCTCTGAGCTCCTTGGGCAGTTCCTTTGAGCTCATGATTCTCATTTGGTCTGACATGCACTGTGAGCTGTGAGGTCTTATATAGACAGGTGTGTGCCTTTCCAAATCAAGTCCTATCAGTTTAATTAAACACAGCTGGACTCCAATGAAGGAGTAGAACCATCTCAAGGAGGATCACAAGGAAATGGACAGCATGTGACTTAAATATGAGTGTCTGAGCAAAGGGTCTGAACACTTATGACCATGTGATATTTCAGTTTTTCTTTTTTAATAAATTTGCAAAAATTTCTACATTTCTGTTTTTTTTCAGTCAAGATGGGGTGCAGAGTGTACTTTAATGAGAAAAAATGACCATTTTAGAATTTACCAAATGGCTGCAATGAAACAAAGAGTGAAAAATGTAAAGTAGTCAGAATACTTTACGTACCCACTGTATTCAAATGGAATCTGCGTTCTAAAAGCCGAGTAGCGCTCCTTCCCATCCAATCCCTGCAGTGTGCTCAAACAGTAGTGTACAACCACATATGGGGAAAAATAATTTTTTTTCTTTCCAAATCTAAATGTTCTAAAGTTTCATTATTTACCTGTAAGTTAAAAATAATAAATACACCCCTAGATGAATTCTTTCAGGGGTCTACTTTCCAAAATGGAGTCACTTATAGGGGGTTTACACTGTTTTGGCATTTAGTGTCAAGGGTGTGTCAGATGTAACAGACAGTCACTCTGCATCTAGCTGCAGAAGGTCACTGCGTTTGGCATTGCAGATGCCTTCTTAATCTTTCTGACTTTTGGACCCAGCGGTCCTCCCTCCTGCTCTGATTGACATACCTTGGTCTGGGTGTTTATAAACTCTGTCTGCTACAGGGAGTCGTCAGTGATATTCTCATTTTCCCTTGTGAAGGCTTGGAGCTATAGCAGTCGGCTGGCTTCCTCTGTGGTGCTCTTGGAGGACGTTTGGTGTTATCTCTCTGGTGTCTGCTCAGGCTAAGTTATCCCCCCTTTGTTTGTCTCCCTTGCTGTCTTTAGTTTATAGTGGGGACTGACCAGTGCTCACCCATCCCCCGATCCAGGGATATACAGGGCTTAGGTTTCCTGCTCGGCGATTGGTGTGGAAACAATATAGGGATGGTAGGGTAAGCAGGGTGTTATTATATCTGCTTCGGGGTCCCAATTCCCCCTTTCCCTAGTGTCTGGGCACCCATCCCCTCATCCCTTCATGTTGTACTTAGTCTTTCCCACTCTGTGCGTGACAGTTAGGGCCCCTGCAAATGTGACATGGCATTCACAATCTATTCCAGACAAATTTACGCTCCAAAAATTAAATAGCGCTCTTTCCTTTCTGAGCCCTGCCATGTGCCCAAAAGTTTTTGACCACATATGGTGTGTCTTCGAGTTCGGAAGAAATTGCGTAACAAATTATGGGGTCCAATTTTTGCTATTATCCATTGTGAAAATTACAAATTTGGGGCTAAAACAACATTTTCGTTTCCACATCCACATTTTAAAAAGTTCTGTGAAGCACTTAGGGGGTCCAGAAGCTCAACACACCACTAGATGAATTCCTTAATGTATCTAGTTTCCAAAATGGGGTCACTTTTGGTGGGTTTCAGCTGTGTTTGGTACCTCAGGGGCTTGGCAAATGTGACATGGTGTCTGCATTCTATTCCAGTCAAATTTACATTCCAAATACCAAATATCGCTTCTTCCCTTCAAAGCCCTGCCGTGTGTCCAAACAGATTTTTTTGACTGTGTTTGGTATCACCCCAATCAGAAGAAAGTAGGTAACAAACTGTGGGTCCACTTTTTCATGTTACCTCTTGCAAAAGTGAAAAATTTGGGGCAACATTTTTGTCAAAAATTGAAATTTTTCAATATAATGTTATCAAATATGTAGTACCTGTAAGTTCAAAATGCTCACTATACCCATGGATAAAAACCTTGAGGGGTGCAGTTTCCAAAATGGGGTTGCTTGTGAGGGGTTTCTGCTGTTTGGGTGCCTTAGAGGCCGTGCAAATGCGACATGGTGCCTGCAAATTATTTCAGCCAAATTTGTGTTTCAAAATTCAAATGATGCTCCTTCCCTTCCGAGCCCTGTCGTTTGTCAAAACAGAGGTTTCTGACCATATATGGGGAATAAGCACGCTCAGAAGAAACTTGGTAACAAATGGGGTCAATTTTATTGTGCTATTCCTTGTAAAAGTGAAAAAATGGGGCTAAAGCAACATTTTAGAGTAAAAATTAAATTTTTCTATTTGACTTTGTATTAATTCCTGTATAGGTCCAGAAGAGTTAACAAAAATTCCTGACAACAGTTTTGAAATATTTAAGGGGTGCGTTTTTTAAACTAGTATCACTTTGGGGGAGTTTCCAATATATAAGCCCTTCAAAGTCTATTGAAATGTGAAACAGGTTTTGTAAATTTCTTGAAAAAATTGAGAAATTGCTATTAAACTTTTAATCACTCTAACATACTAAAAAAATAAAATGTCATTTGAAAAATGATGCTGATGTAAAGTAGACATAAGGGAAATGTTGTCTTAATTATTTTGTACAACATGACTAACTGGTTTAGGGATATAATGATTGAAAGTTTGAAAATTGAAAGTTTTTCAAAATTTTCTCTAAAATTCCGATATTTTCCCAAATAAATGCAAAACATATCGACCTAAATTTACTACTAAAATAGACTACAAAACATTCTCAGCTGGGATACCTTGAAGCGTTAGAGTTATTACCACATATAGTGACACCGGACAGAGTTCAAAAATTTGCCCTGGTCATTAGAGGGAATCTGTCAGCAAGTTTTTGCTATATAATCTGAAGACAGCATGAGGTAAGCCACGGACCCACTATCAGTATCCGGTCAGTATTTTTTTCTCAGGAGTGGGAGCCAAAACCAGGTGAGGAACAATCAGAGAAAAGGTAGAATAGAAGCAAGTCACCAATTCTGCATTTATCATCCACTCCTGGTTTTGTCTCCCACGCCTGAGAAAAAACACTGCCCGAATACTGACCAAATACTGATAGTGGGGCTGTGGCCGTAGGGGATAAAACTCAGATTTCAGCTTGACATCTGAGATTTTGTTTCCTTACAATGATTGTTTTAGCACCAGTAGCTTATCATTGCTGTGGCTAGCTGGTTGACTGCCTCCTACTCCAGCGCGCCCCTTCCTGTGATAGGCAGCTCACTCTCTATGGACATTGTATATACAGAGCCCAGTCCTCCTGTGATAGGCAGCTCACTCTCTATGGACATTGTATATACAGAGCCCGGTCTTCCTGTGATAGGCAGCTCACTCTCTATGGACATTGTATATACAGAGCCCGGTCCTCCTGTGATAGGCAGCTCACTCTCTATGGACATTGTATATACAGAGCCCGGTCTTCCTGTGATAGGCAGCTCACTCTCTATGGACATTGTATATACAGAGCCCGGTCTTCCTGTGATAGGCAGCTCACTCTCTATGGACATTGTATATACAGAGCCCGGTGGGGGTGGGGTTAGCATTTTAGCTCTGATTGCTAAATCTAAACCCTCTGCTTGTAAGAGAACGGCTGCACCCAGTTAACTAAGTGATACATTGTTTGATTCAGCTTCTCTTTGCCTACATCATGCTGCTCTAAGATGAGGTTGCAAAAATCTGTTGACAGATTCCCTTTAAGGTTAAAATTGGCTCAGTGACTTAGGGGTTAATATTAATTAATATATTTTATTTGTGCTTTCCTACAATGATAAGTGATAGCATATTACAGTCAGCAAACTCACATTAAATCTTCATATAAAAGAAAACCAGTTTAAAGCTCTGTTTCAACTATGTCAAACAACTGGAAAGATAGGGGGAGATTATTTAAAAGAAGTGCAAAGGAAATATGTCATGGTTGGCCAAAGCTATCAATTACTTTTTTTGCAAATGATTCTCTGTAAAATTGAAAAATTAGATATTTAATCTGATTTGTTGCCATGAGCATCAACTCCTTATTTCTTTCACACTGATTACAGTAAATCTCCCACATACAGTTACATATTTTTCGGACTATAAGACGCACTTTTTTCCTCCAAAATTTTGGAGGAAAATGGGGGGGTGCATCTTATAGTCCGAATGTTGGGGGGGGGGGGTATATATATACACTGTGTGGGGTATGGGGGGAGCGGTAACGGCGGAGGAGCGGGACACAGGAGGCAGCAGCCGCCCGCTGCAGCCTACACTGTCCCCGCTGCTAAAGAAAATGAATATTCACTGGGCGTGGGGAGCAGTGAATATTCATGCTCCTTAATAGCGGCACACAGTGTAGCCACAGCGCGGCTCCTACTGTTGCCGGAATCACCTGTGCCCACTGTTAAAGGGCATGAATATGCAACCTCTCTCCACGCCCATGGGAGTGGAGAGAGGTGAATATTCATGCCCTTTAATAAGCGGACACACGCAATAGCCCGGCAGCAGCAGGAACCGCGCTGCGGCTACGCTGCGTGCCGGCTATTAAGGAGCATGAAGTCACTGCTCCCTGCGCCCACAGTCCTGACTTCCAGCAGCTGATCTCTCCATGTGAGCCGCGCATGGCAGTGACGTCATGCGCAGCCCACATGGAGAGATCAGTGCGGGCAGACAGGATGCATCGCTGGAGAAGAGAAGAAAGGTGAGTAGGAATGTTTATTTTTTATGTGCAGCCTGGTGGGGATTAGGGGGACCATGCATACTAGGATAAGGATGAGGGGGCCATACATACAAGGGTAAGGATGAGGGGTGCCATGCATACCAGGATAACCCTGATGGGGCATACATAACAGGATAAAGATGAGGGGGCCATACATACCAGGATAAGAAT
The DNA here is from genome assembly GCF_046119375.1 of Phyllobates terribilis. Classification (NCBI taxonomy): domain Eukaryota; kingdom Metazoa; phylum Chordata; class Amphibia; order Anura; family Dendrobatidae; genus Phyllobates; species Phyllobates terribilis. The sequence continues at coordinate 2,318,509 of NW_027362764.1, read as the reverse complement.
GAGGGGCCATACGTACCAGGATAAGGATGAGGGGTGCTATGTGTGGCGCCCCTGAGGGTTCGACCGCCACAGAGATGCTGCACTTCAAAAATGGAGTGTAGTGTTCCTCCTCTGAGGTAAGGCCGGTGTGATAGTCGTGACCCAAACTTTTGCATCCAACACCACATTTCTCCACCAGAGGGAGGTAGTAAGCACTAGGTGCTGCTCCCCTGGTTACAGGGAGACTGGGGAACCAAGAGTTAGTGGGTGCGGGTGGAGGACCTACAAGTTAGTTACACCTTAGATTTCATATTTAATACAAAGCCATCTTTGATCTTGGTCCTTTTTAGTCCATCTGCTAGTCCTTGTTAGTTAGTTGGTCGTACTGTGCTGTCAAATACTGTGTGTAATGTGACCTCCCTCCCGGAGCGCAGATCCTGTGTGGGCCTGCACCGGCAAGGGACACAGCCCTCGTACCCTGGCCTTGGGATGAGAGGTAGGTTGCAGACAAGGAATGTCTCAACCTGGCCAAGGACCAGGATCAAGAAGGCCCGGAGCTTAAGAGTGTGGCTCCCTAGCAAATGGGTCCCAGGCAGGATGCAGACGGAGCGGTGTACGCCACCTGTCCTCGCCATGCTGATATATTCAGAGGGCCTCCGGCTGCAAGAGGGGTACCGGCCCCCGACACCCGACCTTGCTACTCTGTGTCCTGGACGGAAAGGCCGGTTAGGCCCAGAGGATCCCACCGGGTATCAGACGGAGCGGAGCTGCCACCCGTACCCTTGTTCTGAGAGGAGCTCAGAGGGAGACTCGGCCAATTTGCACACACACGGACAGGAAAGGATACGGTCTGTAGTTCAGGAACACTCTGCAGTAGGGTCCCGACTGAATGCTGGACTTACTCGGAGGTTGTCGGACCCCGGTCCCTGGTGACCACAGGACTCCGCGGGGAGCAGGGAGTCGCCTTCCTTTGCCATCTATGTGAGTAAAGCCTTGGAAGTTCACCCCTATGGCCTCCGGACTGTTTATTCTGCGCCACACCGCACGACGCGGCGCCCGTCTACTACCCCCATCCTCCTGTCCCTCTGCCCTGAGTCCTTGCTCCGCCTGTGGGGAGTAGTAATAACTTTGGCCGCCATAACACCAGGCCTCAGCGGACTGCAGCGCCGCTGGTGGCCCTTCACCAGGCACCACAGGTGGCGTAGTCGTTAATCAGCCACTCAACCCGGACAAGCCCATACCATCTCTTTCTAATGTGACGGCCCTGAGCACGGGTTGGGCCCAGGCCATGGCTGCATCCCACCTCTCCGTCACAGGGCCCGACACCGAGTCCCCCAACACCCAGGGTAAAACACGGGCTTGACGAGTAGAGGTGTCACACTATGTATACCAGGATAGGGATCAGGGGTGCCATGCATACCCGGATAGGGATTAGGGGTGCCATGCATACCAGGAGAGGGATGAGGGGTGCCATGCATACTAGGACAGAGATGAGGGGTGCCATGCATACTAGGACGGGGATGAGGGGTGCCATGCATACCAGGATGGGGATTGCTGTGCCATGCATACCAGGATGGGGATGATGGGTGCCATGCATACCAGGATAGGGATGAGGGATGCCAGGCATACCAGGATAAGGATGAGGGGTGCCATGCATACCAGGATGGAGGGATGCCAGGCATACCAGGATGGGGATGGGGACCACGTATAAAAGGAAGGGGGGGCATATATACCAGGATGGGGGATATTGTCAGAATTGGGGGACATTACCCCTATACCAGTGTCAGAAGAAGACCCTCTCCCCCTTAAAAGTGCATCATGACCACATTTTTCCTTAAATTTTAATTTTTTTATTTTCCTTCTCTAAAACCTAGGTGCGTCTTATAGTCTGAAAAATACGGTATATACAGAACAGACCAAAAGTTTGGACACACCTTCTTGAAGCTCATCAAGAGAATGCCAAGAGTGTGCAAAGCAGTCATCAAAGCAAAAGGTGGCTACTTTGAAGAACCTAGAATATAAGACATATTTTCAGTTGTTTCACACTTTTTTGTTAAGTATATAATTCCACATGTGGTAATTCATAGTTTTGATGCCTTCAGTGTGAATGGACAATTTTCATAGTCATGAAACTACAGAAAAATCTTTAAATGAGAAGGTGTGTCCAAACTTTTGGTCTGTACTGTACCGGTTCTCTGCACCATCATTCCTTCTACTCATTCTCTATATGTCAACCAGGGCTGCTTCTGTCATGAGGTGAGATGAGCATCTTGCCCCAGGCGCTTGTTGGAGCAATCTGAAAGGGGTGGCAGAATGCGGCTGCTGCCCCCTCAGAGACACTAGACACAGGCCTGTAGGCGGCTGCTGCCCCCTCAGAGACACTAGACACAGGCCTGTAGGCAGCTGCTGCCCCCTCAGAGACACTAGACACAGGCCTGTAGGCGGCTGTTGCCCCCTCAGAGACACTAGACACAGGCCTGTAGGCAGCTGTTGCCCCCTCAGAGACACTAGACACAGGCCTGTAGGCGGCTGCTGCCCCCTCAGAGACACTAGACACAGGCCTGTAGGCGGCTGCTGCCCCCTCAGAGACACTAGACACAGGCCTGTAGGCGGCTGCTGCCCCCTCAGAGACACTAGACACAGGCCTGTAGGCAGCTGTTGCCCCCTCAGAGACACTAGACACAGGCCTGTAGGCGGCTGCTGCCCCCTCAGAGACACTAGACACAGGCCTGTAGGCAGCTGTTGCCCCCTCAGAGACACTAGACACAGGCCTGTAGGCGGCTGCTGCCCCCTCAGAGACACTAGACACAGGCCTGTAGGCGGCTGCTGCCCCCTCAGAGACACTAGACACAGGCCTGTAGGCGGCTGCTGCCCCCTCAGAGACACTAGACACAGGCCTGTAGGCGGCTGCTGCCCCCTCAGAGACACTAGACACAGGCCTGTAGGCAGCTGTTGCCCCCTCAGAGACACTAGACACAGGCCTGTAGGCGGCTGCTGCCCCCTCAGAGACACTAGACACAGGCCTGTAGGCGGCTGCCAGTCACAGTGTATCAGACAGAGGGGCAAGATTGCAGCGCAGAGGGGGGCGCTCCAATGCTAGCTCCATACTCAAGTGCAGCGTTGATGCTCCTGTGATATCCAGCATTAGGCTGGATTCATATGGGATCATTATTTCCACTATTAAAACATACAAAACAAGCAGGGGCATAATGATCGCGGTCATAGAGGGTACAACCGGGACCAGACCCATGCTTGTGCGTGGCCCGACGACACCAATTTCACCTGGATGTGCATTCTCTGACACACATTCTGCTGAAATGTATTGTGACGCAGAGACCCGCCGGCTCCCTGCACTTCAAGACAAGCTGTCAGCCAATCAGAGGCTGGCAAAAGGTGTTGGCGGCCCTTGGCGGCCCGCAGAAGTCCGCTACCGGCTGGGGGAACATTATACCAGGATGGCGGACCTTATACCAGGATGGCGGACCTTATACCAGGATGGCGGACATTTCATCAGGATAGCGGACATTACACTGGGATGGCGGACATTACATCAGGATGGCGGACATTATATCAGGATGGGGAAATTATATCAGAATGAAGGACATTATATCAGGATGGGAGATAAGATACCAGGCTGGGAACATTATATTAAGATGGGGACAATATGCCAGGATGAGTGACATTACACCAGAATGGCGGACATTATACCAGAAGGGGGACATGGTTATAGCATGGAGCCCAGGATGGGGGACATTATACCAAAATGGGGACATTGTATCAGTCAGGGGTGGTACAGGGTGGGCATCAGTCAGGGTTGATACAGGGGCACTCAGGGGTAATACAGGGGAGGCTCAGACAGTCAGGGGTGAAACAAAAAATTGAGGGAAATCCTCCCTTAGTGACTGAGCCCTCTCACCCTCTATCACCAATGAGTAAAGCCCCTCACTGTTGGTGTTGATGGGGGCTCAGTTATGTGATAATCCTGCTCAGCTACATATATCTGACCTTTGGTGAGTGATGTAGCAGGCAGCCATCCATCTCCCTGTGCTTCTCACTGTCAGCCTGTGACACAGTTAGGGGGGAGCACGGTTACTCAGCACATCATGGCTCATTACCTCAGCTCTGCTGTTAGCACGGGGAAGAGGCCACAAACAAAACTAACACTGATGGGCTGCGATGCTGCCAATCACTATTAGACTTACCAACAGCAGCACCGCTCTCCCTGGTTGCTCCAGGTGCGGTATCGCAGAGGCAGAGATTCAGCATTATTGATCAGCGATCAGTCAGTCCCTGAAGTGAGCTGCTGTCTGCACTGCAGCAGAACAGATCCAGTGACTCCCGTACTCTGCCGGGATGTCTAATGCTGGGAGGAGCGGTGAATAGTAATCAGTGACACGTGTGAGCTGCCGTGCTTGCAGCATGTCATGTGCTAATGCACTGAGTGCTGCTGACTGCTCCTCCCAGCATTAGACATCCCGGGAGAGCAGTGCACGGGTCACTGAATCTCTCCAGCTGCAGACAGCGGCTCACTCCTCATACTGACCAGAACACTGATCCATCCTGCTGAATCCTGAACACTGTGATATCGCACCTGGAACTGAATCACTGGAATCAGTAAGTAATAAAAATGCCTTAAAACATCCTCTCTCTCTCATTATTCTGGCATTTGGCAAATATTAAAAATGATGGTAAAATCCTAATTGACCTAAAACGGGAAAGGTTTATTCTGATTTCACGTCAGATATTGAGAAAAACCTGCGTCTTTTTATATAGTGTATGGAAACTTCTGGTGTCAACTGTATGTGTATGTGTCCCTATAGTTATAGTTTTGGATGATTACTATTGTCCCTTCATTGTCTGCCCCGTTGCATCCAAATAACCTGTTCACAAAATCAAAGTATGTCATTGGGTTGGAAGGGGTTAACCAGGCAGTTCTGATGACATCACAAAGCACATAGACATCCTATGACATCACAATTGGTATAGAATGTACAGAGTGTAACTCCTGAGCCATCTTGTTTCATTCGAGGCTGACTGCTGGAAGGTGACAAGTCCAGGTAGGGAACTCTTCACCTATGACCTCACTCATACATTGTATAGATGGGGGTCAGTAGTGGGATTCAGAACTGCATCATTAACCTGAAAATCTCAGCAGATGGCGCTGGATCCTGTGTCCCGTGCTGTGATTGTTAGAATGAGTCTATGATTTACAAAAAAATGTTATTGAGCAGATTCCATGGAAAATCATTTGGGGGCTTTAGTAAAGCAGTGTGAGCCCGGCCTAACAGGGGCTACCGATCTGGACAAACCCTTCCCTAAATGAGGACTTGCTGGCGATCAACTGATCATGTATCACTGGTCTTGAAGACCCTCAGCAATCGGCTGGCTTTGCTCTCTATGAACCCATGTGCTCTAATAAAAGCATATAGAAAGGGGAGGGCCGGCTGACACCACCCCATTTGGCTCCATTTTTGGGTAGCTTTGCCATTATTCTTGTCAAAACATAGAGTTTTCAGAACATCCATTTAATAGCAGACTGGTCCAGTTCTCCATTATCCGCTCTCATGGTCCTGCTGGATCAGGAGTGACCGGGAGCTGACGGTTTATGGTGATCAGGAGTTGCAGTATGGCGCCGGTGTTTCCCTTTAGGTCATAGAGCAGTAGGTGACGCGGATTAAATAGGACCTATCATTTAATCCTCATTTTATGTAATGATAGGTGTTATGTCTCATCTAGTTCAGATGAGCAGCAGTAATGAAGCACGGACCGATGACGGTGGCGCAGCAGGATGGCCGAGCAGAAACAACGGAGAACGCCGTGGCTTGATGGCAGCAGGAAGACCAGAACTGGAACCACAGGAAATCAAGAGCAGAATTGAAGCAACGGCACCTGGTATAATAGAGTTACAGACTCTGATCAGACTTTCATCAGAGTGGTATCAGTTTTTCTCGGACATGGAGAGGAGAAAGAAAAGGTTTCTCACCTTCTCCCTTCTGCAAGTCGGTGAAAATCGGACCACACTCCGATGTCAAAGCGCGGTCCAATTTTTCCACAAGCGCATAGACTTGCATTGCCATTGCCATATTTTGCAGACTATAAGACGCACCCCAAATTTTGGGGTGGAAAATCATTTTTTTAATAAAATGGTGGTGCCTCTTATAGTCCGTTTAACAGTAGGTTACCAGGGGGCGGCGGTGGTGGAGCGGGGTGACAGGAGACAGGGCCACTGCTTTAGCCAGTCGGCGGCGACAGGAGTGGGGCGATGCTGCGGGCCCTGGGCTCTCATAAGATGTCGGCGCCGGTGAGCAGAGTCCCCTTTCCTATAGATTGCCCTGCAGTAGGCTTTGGGAAAATGGCTGCTAGAGGTGACGCATGTGCAGATTGAGATCTCGGGAGATGCATGCGCCGCCTCAAGCGTCCATTTTCCCAAAGTCCACTGCAGGGCAATAAATGGGAAAAGCTACTCTGCTCACCGGCGCCGACATCTTATGAGAGCCCAGGGCCCGCTGACACCGGCCTCCTGTGACCGCGCTCCACCGCAACCACCCCTCGAAAGCTACATTCAGATATTGTATATTAGATTGTAAGCTCCTAGGACAGGGTGTACATTATTCTGCATGCCCTCAGGAGCAGCCTGTATATTGTATATTAGATTGTAAGCCCCTAGGACAGGGTGTGCATTATTCTGCATGCCCTCAGGAGCACTCTGTATATTGTATATTAGATTGTAAGCTCCTAGTACAGGGTGTGCATAATTCTGCATGCCCTCAGGAGCAGTCTGTATATTGTATATTAGATTGTAAGCTCCTAGGACAGGGTGTGCATTATTCTGCATGCCCTCAGGAGCAGCCTGTATATTGTATATTAGATTGTAAGCTCCTAGGACAGGGTGTGCATTATTCTGCATGCCCTCAGGAGCAGCCTGTATATTGTATATTAGATTGTAAGCTCCTAGGACAGGATGTGCATTATTCTGCATGCCCTCAGGAGCAGTCTGTATATTGTATATTAGATTGTAAGCTCCTAGGACAGGGAGTGCATTATTCTGCATGTCCTCAGGAGCAGCCTGTATATTGTATATTAGATTGTAAGCTCCTAGGACAGGATGTGCATTATTCTGCATGCCCTCAGAAGCAGCCTGTATATTATATATTAGATTGTAAGCTCCTAGGACAGGATGTGCATTATTCTGCATGCCCTCAGGAGCACTCTGTATATTGTATATTAGATTGTAAGCTCCTAGTACAGGGTGTGCATAATTCTGCATGCCCTCAGGAGCAGTCTGTATATTGTATATTAGATTGTAAGCTCCTAGGACAGGGTGTGCATTATTCTGCATGCCCTCAGGAGCAGCCTGTATATTGTATATTAGATTGCAAGCTCCTAGGACAGGATGTGCATTATTCTGCATGCCCTCAGGAGCAGTCTGTATATTGTATATTAGATTGTAAGCTCCTAGGACAGGGTGTGCATTATTCTGCATGCCCTCAGGAGCAGCCTGTATATTGTATATTAGATTGTAAGCTCCTAGGACAGGATGTGCATTATTCTGCATGCCCTCAGAAGCAGTCTGTATATTGTATATTAGATTGTAAGCTCCTAGGACAGGGTGTGCATTATTCTGCATGCCCTCAGAAGCAGTCTGTATATTGTATATTAGATTGTAAGCTCCTAGGACAGGGTGTGCATTATTCTGCATGCCCTCAGGAGCAGTCTGTATGTTGTATATTAGAATGTAAGCTCCTAGGACAGGGTGTGCATTATTCTGCATGCCCTCAGGAGCAGTCTGTATATTGTATATTAGATTGTAAGCTCTTAGGACAGGGTGTACATTATTCTGCATGCCCTCTGGAGCAGTCTGTATATTGTATATTAGATTGTAAGCTCCTAGGACAGGGTGTACATTATTCTGCATGCCCTCAGGAGCAGTCTGTATATTGTATATTAGATTGTAAGCTCCTAGGACAGGGTGTACATTATTCTGCATGCCCTCAGGAGGGAGCAGTCTGTATACTGTATATTAGATTGTAAGCTCCTAGTGCAGGGTGTACATTATTCTGCATGCCCTCAGGAGCAGTCTGTGTACTGTATATTAGATTGTAAGCTCCTAGTACAGGGTGTACATTATTCTGCATGCCCTCAGGAGCAGTCTGTATACTGTATATTATATTGTAAGCTCCTAGGACAGAGCTTTGTGGGTGAGAACAAGCAATTTAAATTGGATCCTATAATTCATGGGCAGCCAGTGCAATAACTGGCACAGAGCGGAGGAGTCTGAGTAACGATTAGCCAAATAGATGACCCTGGCAGCAGCATTAAAGATGGACTGGAGGGGGGGAAAGTCGAGTGAGGGGGAGGCCAATTAAAAGAGAGTTACAGTAGACGAGGCGGGAGTGGATCAGGGCAACAGCGAGGGTTTTTGTTGTTTCCAAGGTGAGAAAGTGGCGGATTCTAGAGATGTTCTTCAGGTGCAAGTGACAAGAGTGGGCAAGAGATTGTATGTGGAAGGTGAAGGAGAGATTGGTGTCAAACACAACGCCCAGACAACGCACCTGCTGGCTCGGCATTATTGTGGTACCACACACGGAGAGAGAGAAGTCAGATTTCGAGAGGTGGGTAGACGGCGGGAGCACAAGAAATTCAGTATTTGGAAAGGTTGAGTTTCAGGTAGAGAGCGGACATTATGTTAGAAACTGCGGCCAGACAGTCACTGGTGTTCTGTAGTACAGCGGGGGTAAGGTCAGGGGATGAGGTGTATAGTTGTGTGTCATCAGCATAAAGATGGTACTGAAAACCAAATTTGCTGATGGTCTGTCCAATTGGGGCTGTGCAGAGAGAGAATAGAAGAGGGCCAAGGACTGAACCCTGGGGAACCCCAATAGTGAGAGGAAGGGGAGAAGAAGTGGAGCCAGTGAACGGTACACTGAAAGAGCGGTCAGATAGGTAGGAGGAGAACCAGGAGAGAGCAGTGTCCTTAATGCCGATTGAGTGGAGCGTAGAGAGTAGGAGGTGGTGGTCAACGGTGTCAAAGGCGGCAGAGAGGTCAAGAGGAATGAGCAGAGAGTGGTGACCATTACGTTTTGCTGTCAGAAGGTCATTGGTTACTTTGATGAGTGCAGTTTCTGTAGAATTTAGGGGACGGAAGCCGGACTGTGATGGGTCTAGAAGAGAGTGAGTGGAGAGGTAACTGGTAAGGCGGGAGTAGACCAGGCGCTCCAAGAGTTTAGAGATGAAGGGAAGATTGGAGACTGGTCTGTAGTTGTTTGTGCAGGAAAGGTCAAGAGAGGGCTTTTTTTAATAATGGAGTAATGATGGAGTGTTTGAAGGAGGAGGGGAAGATACCAGAAGAGAGGGAGAGGTTGAAGATTTTAGTTAGGCGAGTAGTGACGACTGAAGAAAGAGACTGGAGTAGATGTTAGGGGATGGGGTCAGTGGTGCATGTAGTGGGATGGGAAGAAGAGAGGAGCCTGGAGACTTTGTCTTCTGTGACTGGGTCATATGTCGAGAGTGATCCAGAGGGGATGTGGGGAGGGATGGGAGTCACGGCTCTTGGTGGCTGGGGGCTGATTTCCTGATGGATGGTGTCTATTTTGTCTGTGAAGTAGGAGGCCAAGTCCTCAGCACAAATGTCTGTGATGGGGGCCTGCGCTTTAGGACTGAGGAGGGAGTGAAAGGTATTGAAGACTTTTTTGGGATTGTTGGATAGTGAGGAGATCAGGGTGGTGAAGTAGGTCTGTTTGGCGAGGTCAAGGGCAGAGTTATATGTTTTTAACATAAATTTGTAGTGGATAAAGTCTTCTAGTGTGCGAGTTTTCCTCCATAGGCGTTCGGCACTTCTAGAGCAACGCTGGAGAAATCGGGTTTGCGGTGTGACCCAGGGCTGTTTTGCTCTGTGTTTAGAGGTTCTGAGGGTGATGGGTGCTACTTGGTCCAGCGTGCTTCTGAGAGTGTCATTGTAGTGGTTTACAGCCAGATCAGGACAGGAAAAAGAGGAGATTGAGGACAGTGATGAGTGAAGGGAGTCTGTAAGTGTATGAGGGTTAATGGCTTGTAGATTTCTGAATGTGTGATAGGTAGGAGTGTGCTGGGGTGGGTGAGGATTTGTGAGCGTGAAGGAGAGAATGTTATGATCAGAGAGGGGAAGAGGGGGGTTATTTAAGTGGGGGATTGAACTAAGCCGGACAAAGACCAGATCAAGGGTGTTTCCATCTTTGTGTGTCTCAGAGGTTGAAAGCTGTGAGAGGCCAAGAGAAGTGGTGAAAGATAGAAGCTGGGATGCGTATGAGGAGGTGGGGCTGTTTATGGGGATGTTGAAGTCTCCCAGGATAAGGGTTGGTAAATCTGAGGACATGAAATGCAGCAGCCAGGCAGAAAAATGATCAAGGAACTGGGTGGGTGAGCCTGGGGAACGGATATACGACCGCTACTCTGAGGGAGAGGGGATGGAAGAGCCTGATGGTGTGGACCTCAAAAGAAGGGAATGAGAGTGATGGTAATGGGGGGATGACCTGGAAGGTGCAATGTGGGGACAGGAGTATGCCGACCCCACCACCAAGTATGTTTGTAGGTCTCGGGGAATGGGAAAAATGCAGGCCGCCATGAGAAATAGCAGCAGTGGACACAATGTCAGAATCCTGGATCCAGGTTTCAGTGAGGGCCAGCAGATTGAGAGAGTTGGTCAGAAAGTAATTGTGCAGTCAAGGAAGCTTGTTGCATATAGACCATGGATTCCTCAGTGCGCAATTGAAGGAGGGAGATGAAGGAGTACAGCTGATGTTAATAAGGATAGCAGCGTTTCGATGTGAGGTAAGGGAGAGGTTGAGGTTGGTGGAGAGTGGTCCGGGGTTAGGAGAGATATCCCCTGAAATGAGTAGTAGCAGTTAAAAGAGAAAGAGCAGATAGTTTTTGGATTTGTGATATAGTTTCCTGTGCAATAACTTTGGATAAAATAGAGTGAGATTTTTCAGGAAGTTCAAAAGAGCATGGGAGCTGTACATAGGAGAGGGAAGGAGAGAGGGGCAGATATGGATGAGTGGTGATGGAGGGGGGATAGGGCGGTGATTGTGGATGAAAAAAGCACACAGGAATATGGATGCAGGAGTAAAGTACATAGTTTGAAGAGAGTATAAAGTGTGGGTTACCTGACTCCTGCCCTGAATGACTGCCATTGAAATGACTGTCAGACACTTGTCGAACAGGACACTTTGCTGAAGAGGACACGTGCGTGCACCCCTTATGATGCATCTAGATTTATAGGAAGGACTATAGCATCAGGTGAGAGGGATTGTGGGAGCTACTTGTGACTAAATTGGCAGCTGCTCAGCTCACCAGGGAGTGGATAGCTGATCAAAGACACAGACCTAACACACTATGCCTGACACAGTATAACACCTTTCACCATCAGATAAAGTCTACAATGATGAAAGGACAGACAGTGACTATTGAATACAATGCATCAAATAACAGAGCACAGATAGAGCAAACAGAAACATTATACCATCGAAATGGTTTCAAGATGAGAGTTCAGCAGATGACATTAATCCAGCAAGCAGAGATGTTATACCATAGGAATGGATTCAAGATGAGAGTTCACCAGATGACATAGATCCAGCAAGCAGACATGTTATAACATAGAAATGGTTTCAAGATGAGAGTTCAGCAGATGGCATAGATTCAGCAAGCAGAGATATAATACCATAGAAATGGTTTCAAGATGAGAGTTCAGCAGATGACGTAGATCCTGCAAACACACATGTTATACCATAGAAATGGTTTCAAGTCGACAGTTCAGCAGATGACATAGATCCAGCAAGCAGAGATGTTATAACATAGAAATGGTTTCAAGATGAGAGTTCAGCAGATGACATAGTTCCAGCAAGCAGAGATGTTAGACCATAGAAATGGTTTCAGGATGAGAGTTCAGCAGATGAGATAGATCCAGCAAGTAGAGATGTTATACCATAGAAATGGTTTGGAGATGAGAGTACAGCAGATGACAAAGATCCTGCAAGCAAAGATGTTATACCATAGAAATGATTTCAAGATGAGAGTACAGCAGATGACAAAGATCCTGCAAGCAAAGATGTTATACCATAGAAAAGGTTTCAAGATGAGAGTTCAGCAGATGACACAGATCCAGCAAGCAGAGATGTTATACTATAGAAATGGTTTCAAGATGAGAGCTCAGCAGATGACATAGATCCAGCAAGCAGAGATGTTATACCATAGAAATGATTTCAAGATGAGAGTTCTGCAGATGACATAGATCCAGCAAGCAGAGATGTTATACCATAGAAATGGTTTCAAGATGAGAGTTCAGCAGATGACATTAATCCAGCAAGCAGAGATGTTATACCATAGAAATTGTTTCAAGATGAGAGTTCAGCAGATGACATTAATCCAGCAAGCAGAGATGTTATACCATAGAAATTGTTTCAAGATGAGAGTTCAGCAGATGACATAGATCCAGCAAGCAAAGATGTTATACCATAGAAAAGGTTTCAAGATGAGAGTTCAGCAGATGACATAGATCCAGCAAGCAGAGATGTTATACCATAGAAATGGTTTCAAGATGAGAGCTCAGCAGATGACACAGATCCAGCAAGCAGAAATGTTATACCATAGAAATGGATTCAAGATGAGAGTTCAGCAGATGACATAGATCCAGCAAGCAGAGACGTTATACCATAGAAATGGTTTCAAGATTACAGCTCAGCAGATGACACAGATCCAGCAAACAGAGATGTTATACCATAGAAATGGTTTCAAGATGAGAGTTCAGCAGATGACATATGGTTTCAAGATGAGAGTTCAGAAGATGACATAGATCGAGCAAGCAGAGATGTTATACCATAGAAATGGTTTCAAGATGAGAGTTCAGCAGATGACATAGATCCAGCAAGCAAAGATGTTATACCATAGAAAAGGTTTCAAGATGAGAGTTCAGCAGATGACATAGATCCAGCAAGCAGAGATGTTATACCATAGAAATGGTTTCAAGATGAGAGCTCAGCAGATGACACAGATCCAGCAAGCAGAAATGTTATACCATAGAAATGGATTCAAGATGAGAGTTCAGCAGATGACATAGATCCAGCAAGCAGAGACGTTATACCATAGAAATGGTTTCAAGATTACAGTTCAGCAGATGACACAGATCCAGCAAACAGAGATGTTATACCATAGAAATGGTTTCAAGATGAGAGTTCAGCAGATGACATATGGTTTCAAAATGAGAGTTCAGAAGATGACATAGATCGAGCAAGCAGAGATGTTATACCATAGAAATGGTTTCAAGATGAGAGTTCAGCAGATGACATAGATCCAGCAAGCAGAGATGTTATACCATAGACATAGTTTCAAGATAAGAGTTCAGCAGATCACATAGATCCAGCAAGCAGAGATGTTATACCATAGAAATGGTTTCAAGATGAGAGCTCAGCAGATGACACAGATTCAGCAAAAATAGATGTTATACCATAGAAATGGTTTCAAGATGAGAGTTCAGCAGATGACATGGACCGAGCAAGCAGAGATATCATACCATATAAATGGTTTCAAGATGAGAGTTCAGCAGATGACATAGATCACAAAAAGCAGAGATGTTATATCATAGAAATAGTTTCAAGATGAGAGTTCAGCAGATGACATAGATCGAGCAAGCAGATATGTTATACCATAGAAATGGTTTCAAGATGAGAGTTCAGCAGATGACATAGATCCAGCAAGGAGAGATGTTATACCATAGAAATGGTTTCAAGATGAGAGTTCAGCTGATGACATAGATTCAGCAAGCAGAGATGGTATACCATAGAAATGGTTTCAAGATTAGAGTTCAGCAGATGACATAGATCCAGCAAGCAGAGATGTTATACCATAGAAATGATTTCAAGATGAGAGTTCTGCAGATGACATAGATAAAGCAAGCAGAGATGTTATACCATAGAAATGGTTTCAAGATGAGAGTTCAGCAGATGGCATAGATCCAGCAAGCAGAGATATTATACCATAGAAATGGTTTCAAGATGAGAGTTCAGCAGATGACATAGATCCAGCTAGCAGAGATGTTATACCATAGAAATGGTTTCAAGAGGAGAGTTCAGCAGATGACATAGATACAGGAAGCAGACATTTTATACCATAGAAATGGTTTCAAGATGAGAGTTCAGCAGATGACATAGATCCAGCAAGCAGAGATGTTATACCATAGAAATGGTTTCAAGATGAGATTTCAGCAGATGACATAGATCCCTCAAGCAGAGATGTTATATCATAGAAATGGTTTCAAGATGAGAGTTCAGCAGATGACATAGATCGAGCAAGCAGATATGTTATACCATAGAAATGGTTTCAAGATGAGAATTCAGCAGATGACATAGATCACAGCAAGCAGAGATGTTATACCATAGAAATTGTTTCAAAATGAGAGTTCAGCTGATGACATAGATCCAGCAAGCAGAGATGTTATACCATAAAAATGGTTTCAAGATGAGAGTTCAGAAGATGACATAGATTCAGCAAGCAGAGATGTTATACCATAGAAATGGTTTCAAGATGAGAGTTCAGCTGATGACATAGATCCAGCAAGCAGAGATGGTATACCATAGAAATGGTTTCAAGATGAGAGTTCAGCAGATGACACAGATTCAGCAAGCAGAGATGTTATACCATAGAAATGGTTTCAAGATGAGAGTTCAGCTGATGACATAGATCCAGCAAGCAGAGATGGTATACCATAGAAATGGTTTCAAGTTGAGAGTTCAGCAGATGACATAGATCCAGCAAGCAGAGATGTTATACCATAGAAATGGTTTCAAGATGAGAGTTCAGCAGATGACATAGATACAGCATGCAGAGATGTTATACCATAGAAATGGTTTCAAGATGAGAGTTCAACTGATGACATACATCCAGCAAAATGAGATTTTATACCCTAGAAATGGTTTCAAGATGAGCGTTCAGCAGATGACATAGATCCAGCAAGCAGAGATATTATACCATAGAAATGGTTTCCATATGAGAGTTCAGCAGATGACATAGATCCAGCAAGCAGAGATGTTATACCATAAAAATGGTTTCAAGATGAGAGCTCAACAGATGACATAGATCGAGCAAGCAGAGATGTTATACCATAGGAATGGATTCAAGATGAGATTTCACCAGATGACATAGATCCAGCAAGCAGAGATGTTATACCATAGAAATGGCTTCAAGATGAGAGTTCAGCAGATGGCATAGATTCAGCAAGCAGAGATATTATACCATAGAAATGGTTTCAAGATGAGAGTTCAGCAGATGACGTAGATCCTGCAAACAGACATGTTATACCATAGAAATGGTTTCAAGATGAGAGTTCAGCAGATGACATAGATCCAGCAAGCAGAGATGTTATACCATAGAAATGGTTTCAAGATGAGAGTTCAGCAGATGACATAGATCACAGCAAGCAGAGATGTTATACCATAGAAATTGTTTCAAAATGAGAGTTCAGCTGATGACATAGATCCAGCAAGCAGAGATGTTATACCATAAAAATGGTTTCAAGATGAGAGTTCAGAAGATGACATAGATTCAGCAAGCAGAGATGTTATACCATAGAAATGGTTTCAAGATGAGAGTTCAGCTGATGACATAGATCCAGCAAGCAGAGATGGTATACCATAGAAATGGTTTCAAGATGAGAGTTCAGCAGATGACACAGATTCAGCAAGCAGAGATGTTATACCATAGAAATGGTTTCAAGATGAGAGTTCAGCTGATGACATAGATCCAGCAAGCAGAGATGGTATACCATAGAAATGGTTTCAAATTGAGAGTTCAGCAGATGACATAGATCCAGCAAGCAGAGATGTTATACCATAGAAATGGTTTCAAGATGAGAGTTCAGCATATGACATAGATACAGCATGCAGAGATGTTATACCATAGAAATGGTTTCAAGATGAGAGTTCAACTGATGAAATACATCCAGCAAAATGAGATTTTATACCCTAGAAATGGTTTCAAGATGAGCGTTCAGCAGATGACATAGATCCAGCAAGCAGAGATATTATACCATAGAAATGGTTTCCATATGAGAGTTCAGCAGATGACATAGATCCAGCAAGCAGAGATGTTATACCATAAAAATGGTTTCAAGATGAGAGCTCAACAGATGACATAGATCGAGCAAGCAGAGATGTTATACCATAGGAATGGATTCAAGATGAGATTTCACCAGATGACATAGATCCAGCAAGCAGAGATGTTATACCATAGAAATGGTTTCAAGATGAGAGTTCAGCAGATGGCATAGATTCAGCAAGCAGAGATATTATACCATAGAAATGGTTTCAAGATGAGAGTTCAGCAGATGACGTAGATCCTGCAAACAGACATGTTATACCATAGAAATGGTTTCAAGATGAGAGTTCAGCAGATGACATAGATCCAACAAGCAGAGATGTTATACCATAGAAATGGTTTCAAGATGAGATTTCAGCAGATGACATAGATCCCTCAAGCAGAGATGTTATATCATAGAAATGGTTTCAAGATGAGATTTCAGCAGATGACATAGATCCAGCAAGCAGAGATGTTATACCATAGAAATGGTTTCAAGATGAGATTTCAGCAGATGACATAGATCCCTCAAGCAGAGATGTTATATCATAGAAATGGTTTCAAGATGAGAGTTCAGCAGATGACATAGATCACAGCAAGCAGAGATGTTATACCATAGAAATGGTTTCAAGATGAGAGCTCAACAGATGACATAGATCGAGCAAGCAGAGATGTTATACCATAGGAATGGATTCAAGATGAGAGTTCACCAGATGACATAGATCCAGCAAGCAGAGATGTTATACCATAGAAATGGTTTCAAGATGAGAGTTCAGCAGATGGCATAGATTCAGCAGAGATATTATACCATAGAAATGGTTTCAAGATGAGATTTCAGCAGATGACATAGATCCCTCAAGCAGAGATGTTATATCATAGAAATGGTTTCAAGATGAGAGTTCAGCAGATGACATAGATCACAGCAAGCAGAGATGTTATACCATAGAAATGGTTTCAAGATGAGAGCTCAACAGATGACATAGATCGAGCAAGCAGAGATGTTATACCATAGGAATGGATTCAAGATGAGAGTTCACCAGATGACATAGATCCAGCAAGCAGAGATGTTATACCATAGAAATGGTTTCAAGATGAGAGTTCAGCAGATGGCATAGATTCAGCAGAGATATTATACCATAGAAATGATTTCAAGATGAGAGCTCAGCAGATGACATAGATCCAGCAAGCAGAGATGTTATACCATAGAAATGATTTCAATATGAGAGTTCAGCAGATGGCATAGATCCAGCAAGCAGAGATGTTATACCATAGAAATGGTTTCAAGATGAGAGCTCAGCAGATGACATATATCCAGCAAGCAGAGATGTTATACCATAGAAATGGTTTCAAGATGAGAATTCAGCAGATGACATAGATCCAGCAAGCAGAGATGTTATACCATAGAAACGGTTTCATGATGAGAGTTCAGCAGATGACACAGATACAGCAAGCAGAGATGTTTTACCATACAAATGGTTTCAAGAGGAGAGTTCAGCAGATGACATAGATCCAGCAAGCAGAGATGTTATACCATAGAAATGGTTTCAAGATGAGAGTTCAGCAGACGACATAGATCGAGCAAGCAGAGATGTTATACCATAGAAATGGTTTTAAGATGAGAGTTCAGCAGATGACATAGATCCAGCAAGCAGAGATGTTATAGCATAGAAATGGTTTCAAGATGAGAGTTCAGCAGATGACATACATAGATCCAGCAAGCAGAGATATTATACCATAGAAATGGTTTCAAGATGAGAGTTCAGCAGATGACATAGATCCAGCAAGCAGAGATGTTATACCATAGACATAGTTTCAAGATAAGAGTTCAGCAGATCACATAGATCCAGCAAGCAGAGATGTTATACCATAGAAATGGTTTCAAGATGAGAGCTCAGCAGATGACACAGATTCAGCAAAAAGAGATGTTATACCATAGAAATGGTTTCAAGATGAGAGTTCAGCAGATGACATGGATCGAGCAAGCAGAGATATCATACCATATAAATGGTTTCAAGATGAGAGTTCAGCAGATGACATAGATCACAAAAAGCAGAGATGTTATATCATAGAAATAGTTTCAAGATGAGAGTTCAGCAGATGACATAGATCCAGCAAGGAGAGATGTTATACCATAGAAATGGTTTCAAGATGAGAGTTCAGCTGATGACATAGATTCAGCAAGCAGAGATGGTATACCATAGAAATGGTTTCAAGATTAGAGTTCAGCAGATGACATAGATCCAGCAAGCAGAGATGTTATACCATAGAAATGATTTCAAGATGAGAGTTCTGCAGATGACATAGATAAAGCAAGCAGAGATGTTATACCATAGAAATGGTTTCAAGATGAGAGTTCAGCAGATGACAGAGATCCTGCAAGCAGAGATGTTATACCATAGAAATGGTTTCAAGATGAGAGTTCAGCAGATGACATAGATCCAGCAAGCAGAGATGTTATACCATAGAAATGGTTTCAAGATGAGAGTTCAGCAGATGGCATAGATCCAGCAAGCAGAGATATTATACCATAGAAATGGTTTCAAGATGAGAGTTCAGCAGATGACATAGATCCAGCTAGCAGAGATGTTATACCATAGAAATGGTTTCAAGAGGAGAGTTCAGCAGATGACATAGATACAGGAAGCAGACATTTTATACCATAGAAATGGTTTCAAGATGAGAATTCAGCAGATGACATAGATCCAGCAAGCAGAGATGTTATACCATAGAAATGGTTTCAAGATGAGATTTCAGCAGATGACATAGATCCCTCAAGCAGAGATGTTATATCATAGAAATGGTTTCAAGATGAGAGTTCAGCAGATGACATAGATCGAGGAAGCAGATATGTTATACCATAGAAATGGTTTCAAGATGAGAATTCAGCAGATGACATAGATCACAGCAAGCAGAGATGTTATACCATAGAAATTGTTTCAAAATGAGAGTTCAGCTGATGACATAGATCCAGCAAGCAGAGATGTTATACCATAAAAATGGTTTCAAGATGAGAGTTCAGCTGATGACATAGATCCAGCAAGCAGAGATGGTATACCATAGAAATGGTTTCAAGATGAGAGTTCAGCAGATGACACAGATTCAGCAAGCAGAGATGTTATACCATAGAAATGGTTTCAAGATGAGAGTTCAGCTGATGACATAGATCCAGCAAGCAGAGATGGTATACCATAGAAATGGTTTCAAGATGAGAGTTCAGCAGATGACACAGATTCAGCAAGCAGAGATGTTATACCATAGAAATGGTTTCAAGATGAGAGTTCAGCTGATGACATAGATCCAGCAAGCAGAGATGGTATACCATAGAAATGGTTTCAAGTTGAGAGTTCAGCAGATGACATAGATCCAGCAAGCAGAGATGTTATACCATAGAAATGGTTTCAAGATGAGAGTTCAGCAGATGACAAAGATACAGCATGCAGAGATGTTATACCATAGAAATGGTTTCAAGATGAGAGTTCAACTGATGACATACATCCAGCAAAATGAGATTTTATACCCTAGAAATGGTTTCAAGATGAGCGTTCAGCAGATGACATAGATCCAGCAAGCAGAGATATTATACCATAGAAATGGTTTCCATATGAGAGTTCAGCAGATGACATAGATCCAGCAAGCAGAGATGTTATACCATAAAAATGGTTTCAAGATGAGAGCTCAACAGATGACATAGATCGAGCAAGCAGAGATGTTATACCATAGGAATGGATTCAAGATGAGATTTCACCAGATGACATAGATCCAGCAAGCAGAGATGTTATACCATAGAAATGGTTTCAAGATGAGAGTTCAGCAGACGACATAGATCGAGCAAGCAGAGATGTTATACCATAGAAATGGTTTTAAGATGAGAGTTCAGCAGATGACATAGATCCAGCAAGCAGAGATGTTATAGCATAGAAATGGTTTCAAGATGAGAGTTCAGCAGATGACATACATAGATCCAGCAAGCAGAGATATTATACCATAGAAATGGTTTCAAGATGAGAGCTCAGCAGATGACATAGATCCAGCAAGCAGAGATGTTATATCATAGAAATGGTTTCAAGATGAGAGTTCAGCAGATGACATAGATCCAGCAAGCAGAGATGTTTTACCATAGAAATGGTTTCTAGATGAGTGTTCAGCAGATGGCACAGATCCAGCAAGCAGAGATGTTTTACCATACAAATGGTTTCAAGAGGAGAGTTCAGCAGATGACATAGATCCAGCAAGCAGAGATGTTATACCATGGAAATGGTTTCAAGATGAGAGTTCAGCAGATGACATAGATCCAGCAAGCAGAGATGTTATACCATAGAAATGGTTTCAAGATGAGAGTTCAGCAGATGACATAGATCCAGCAAGCAGAGATATTATATCATAGAAATGGTTTCAAGATGAGAGTTCAGCAGATGACATAGATCCAGCAAGCAGAGATGTTATACCATAGAAATGGTTTCAAGATGAGCGTACAGCAGATGACATAGATACAGCAAACAGAGATGTTATGCCTGTGTGAAGGTAGAAGAGATGGATGGACGTTAGTCGGTTGCCATTGAAATGACTGTCAGACAGTTGTTGAACAGAACACTTTGCTGAAGAGGACACGTGCGTGCACCCCACACTATGGTAGATTGTAAGCTCCTAGCACAGGGTGTGCATTATTCTGCATGCCCTCAGGAGCAGTCTATATATTGTATATTAGACTGTAAGCTCCTAGGACAGGGCGTGCATTATTCTGCATGCCCTCAGGAGCAGTCTGTATACTGTATATTAGATTATAAGCTCCTAGGACAGGGTGTGCATTATTCTGCATGCCCTCAGAAGCAGTCTGTATACTGTATATTAGATTGTAAGCTCCTAGGACAGGGTGTGCATTATTCTGCATGCCCTCAGGAGCAGTCTGTATACTGTATATTAGATTGTAAGCTCCTAGGACAGGGTGTGCATTATTCTGCATGCCCTCAGGAGCAGTCTGTATATTGTATATTAGGCTGTAAGCTCCTATGACAGGGTGTGCATTATTCTGCATGCCCTCAGGGGCAGTCTGTATACCGTATATTAGATTGTAAGCTCCTAGGACAGGGTGTGCATTATTCTGCATGCCCTCAGGAGCAGTCTGTATATTGTATATTAGGCGGTAAGCTCCTAGGACAGGGTGTGCATTATTCTGCATGCCCTCAGGAGCAGTCTGTATACTGTATATTAGATTGTAAGCTCCTAGGACAGGGTGTGCATTATTCTGCATGCCCTCAGGGGCAGTCTGTATACCGTATATTAGATTGTAAGCTCCTAGGACAGGGTGTGCATTATTCTGCATGCCCTCAGGAGCAGTCTGTATATTGTATATTAGGCTGTAAGCTCCTAGTACAGGGTGTGCATTATTCTGCATGCCCTCAGGAGCAGTCTGTATACCGTATATTAGATTGTAAGCTCCTAGAGCAGGGTGTGCATTATTCTGCATGCCCTCAGGAGCAGTCTGTATATTGTATATTAGGCGGTAAACTCCTAGGACAGGGTGTGCATTATTCTGCATGCCCTCAGGAGCAGTCTGTATACTGTATATTAGATTGTAAGCTCCTAGGACAGGGTGTGCATTATTCTGCATGCCCTCAGGAGCAGTCTGTATATTGTATATTAGGCTGTAAGCTCCTCGGACAGGGTGTGCATTATTCTGCATGCCCTCAGGAGCAGTCTGTATACTGTATATTAGGCTTTAAGCTCCTAGGACAGGGTGTGCATTATTCTGCATGCCCTCAGGAGCAGTCTGTATACCGTATATTAGATTGTAAGCTCCTAGGACAGGGTGTACATTATTCTGCATGCCCTCAGGAGCAGCCTGTATATTAGATTGCAAGTTCCTCTTGAGCAGGGTGTATTTGTCTTTTCCTTTGCCTGAGTTTATAATACATGTAGATATACAGCAATATGCAGCAGGACAGACGTGATCCAGGGAAATATCCGATCGCCACCACTGGGGTCAGGAAGGAATTTTTTTCCCCCCTGAGGCAGAACTCTCCGGGGGGTTTCTTCGCCTTCCTCTGGATCTCTGGCTGCAGTGGCTCTCAGTGGGTCCTCAATGACCACATCCAGTTATGTGGTCTCTATGGAGCCTGACCTGAGAGTCATTGTGATCAGGGTTTAATTTCTTAAAGGGCCAGTAATATTTTTATTACAATGTTGCTTATTGCTATTCCAATAAAAGTTAAAAAGAAAGAAAATAAAAGTGTCATGTGAGTTTTTTTGTCTTGACTTTTTTTTTGTACACAGTTACAATGATGGAAGTGACAATTACTACCCTCAATATTCCTGAAGTAGAACCAGGAATTATGGGGGCGCCATTTACAGACGGCAGACCACATCTATCTCCACCCATTGTGGTATCATAATGTCAGCTCCTGTCCCAAGTTACATTACAAGTGTTATGGGGGTCGATCTCTGTGATGGGGGCAGGGCACTAAAATAGTATATGTCCTACGCAACAAACTACCTGATCGAAGACTGAAGACCGGACACAGAGCCGCCGAATACAAGAGACACAAGCAGAGTCTGACTGTGGTGCCAAGTGGCCCCCCACTATCCAACTCCAGGGCCCCACGTTTCAGCTTCATGCAAATATGACGTTATTCTCATTTACACATATATATAACAATGAACGGGGTAGATTGGTAAATGAATTCTGCCTTTGTCTGTACATAGTGAGTAAAGTATATTGTGCCAAGTGCTGCTCCTATAAGAGGGTGGTGGACACTTTTGCAGGGCCGGCTCCAGGTTTTTCTGGGCCCCGGGCGAAACAGTCTCAGTGGGCCCCTTTAACACATACCACGATTCATGATGCAGAGATACCGCAGATAAATAAATAAATATATATATATAGTACAAGCCTGAAGATTTCACTTCTTACATTACATGAGTGATATCTATTGTAAATTCCACAATAGCTCAGAAACCGGCGAATCGCTCCACACAGTATACTGGCCCCCATATAACACTCCATACAGGATACTGGCCCCCATATAACGCTTCATACAAGATACTGGCCCCCATATAACGCTCCACACAGAATACTGGCCCCCATATAAGGCTCCATACGGAATACTGGCCCCCATATAACGCTTCATACAGAATACTGGCCCCCATATAAGGCTCCATACGGAATACTGGCCCCCATATAAGGCTCCATACAGAATACTGGCCCCCATATAACGCTCCATACAGGATACTGGTCCCCTTATAAAGCTCCATACAGGATACTGGCCCCCATATAACGCTCCATACAGGATACTGGTCCCCTTATAAAACTCCATACAGGATACTGGCCCCCATATAACGCTCCATACAGGATACCGGTCCCCTTATAACTCTCCATACAGGATACTGGCCCCTATATAATGCTGCATGCAGGCTGTTACCCCCCACATAATGCCCCATACAGGCTGTCCCCCCCTTATAATGCTCCATGCAGGCTGTTACCCCCCACATAATGCCCCATACAGCCCCCCCCCTTTTAATGCTCCATGCAGGCTGTTACCCCCCACATAATGCCCCATACAGGCTGTCCCCCCTTATAATGCTCCATGCAGGCTGTTCCCCCCCACATAATGCACTATGCAGGCTGCCCCCCCCTTTATAATGCCCCATGCAGGCTGTTCCCCACCTTATAATGCCCCATGCAGGATGTCACCCCCCCTCTATATAATGCCCCATGCAGGATGCCCCCCGCCCTTCTCTTTATACTGCCCCATGCCTCCATACATTAAAAAAAAAAAATCAAATACCTCCCTCCTCCTCGCCTGCTGCCCGCTGCTCGGGTCCGAACTCCAGCGTTGTCGGCGTCTTCCCGCTCAGCGCTCCCTGTGACGGCTCAGGGGAGGGCGCGGTGTAAAGACGTCACCGCACCCTCTGACCTGAGACGTCACAGGGAGTGCAGGGCAGGAAGACAGCTGATCTGCGGAGGCACGGGGAGAGGTAATATCGGGCTGCCGGGACTTTGAGAAAGCGGGGGGAAGGGCGGGCGCTGACACCGCTCTCCTCCGCCCATAGCCCAGCGGGGTGTGCGACCGCCAGTGGGCCCCTCTGCCAGCTCAGGGCCCCGGGATTTGCCCGGGTGCGCCGGGTGCTGACGCCGGCCCTGCATGATGTTAATGTTATTTATACAATATTTCTACAATTAAACGTTTGAGATTTCTGTGGTAATGGTCACTTGTTTCTTTTAAACTTGTTCTGAATGTAAATAAAACATTTCTCTGATTAAGCTTCCACATTGTATTTTAGCCTTTCATTTTACTCATAGGGCAGGAAAAGCCCATGATGCATCTGTGTAAACCATGTAAAAGTACTATAATAACATGGCTTAGACAGGTAACCCACTTTTGAAACAATGAAGTTCACTTGTACAAGCTGCATAGATGAAAACCTGCTTAAAGGGAACCTGTCACCTGGTTTTCCCCATATAAAGTATGACCACCACCTGTATGGCCTTTATATACACTATTCTAGAATGCTGTATATAAGTCCCCAAGCCAATGTGCATAATGTAAAAAAACCCTTATATTACACTCACCTACAGGGCGGTCCCGACCCATGGGTTTCTCTAGTGTTAATCCGGCACCTCCTCCTGAGATTGCCATCCTCCTTTCTTCAAGTGGATGACGTGTCCTACATCATCCAGACAGTGTCTTACATCGCGCTCCTGCGCAGGCGCACTTCTCTCTGCCCTTTCCCCGCACAGAGCAGAGAAGTGTGCCTGCGCAGGAGTGTGATGGCAGAGGCTGTGTGGCTGACGTTGGATGTGTAATCCACATGAAGCAGAGAAGGAGGACAGTGTTGGATGAAGACCAGCGACATCCATAGAACTGGACGTTACTAGATAGTGCCGGCCGTGCCCCAGGCCACACGGGAGGACGGTACTAGATAGTGCAGGCCGTGCCCCAGGCCACACGGGAGGACGGTACTAGATAGCGCCAGCCATGCCCCAGGCCACACGGGAGGATGGTACTAGATAGTGCAGGCCGTGCCCCAGGCCACACGGGAGGACGGTACTAGATAGCGCTAGCCATGCCCCAGGCCACACGGGAGGATGGTACAAGATAGTGCCGGCCGTGCCACAGGCCACAAAGGAGGACGGTACTAGATAGTGCCCCAGGCCACACAGGAGGATGGTACTAGATAGTGCCGGCCGTGCCCCAGGCCACACAGGAGGACGGTACTAGATAGTGCCGGCCGTGCCCCAGGCCACACGGGAGGACAGTACTAGATAGTGCCAGCCGTGCCCCAGGCCACACGGGAGGACGATACTAGATAGTGCCAGCCGTGCCCCAGGCCACACGGGAGGACGGTACTAGATAGTGCCCCAGGCCACATGCTGCAGAAAGGCAGTTATCTATAATATAACATGAGATGCGTGTCTCTGAAGCCTCTATAAACTGCGCAAGCGCGATACACGCCTGCGCAGTCTGGCTCCAGAGAGAAGAACGCATGGAGCCGTTACAGGTAAGAGGAGTGTATGTCACCGGAGATCACGGTATGCGTAGACACTGAACGTATACAGCTATCTCCGGTGCCATACTTACCTGATCGGGAGGAGCATTGCCGCGGCGCCTCTCTTTGCCAGAGACCGGGGCAAGAGTGAGGCGTCGGAATTGGTGCATGCGCATAGCGCTATCCTGCGCCATTTTGCTGAAGACACATTTGCGGTGCGTCTTCAGCAAAATGGCGCCGGACAGTGCAGTATGGGCACACGCGTACTCCGGCCGAACAGAACACAGCAGCACTGGAGCACAGGGAAGAAAGGTGAGTATAAGTGTTTATTTTTTGGTATGTGTGCAGTGTGATAGGGATGAGGGGCGCCACGCATACCAGGATTGAGGGGCGAGGGGCGCCACGCATACCAGGATTGCGGGGTGAGGGACCCCACGCATACCACGATTGGGGGGTGAGGGACCCCACGCATTCCTGGATTGGGGGGTGAGGGACCCCACGCATACCAGGATAGGATGGTGGGGCAGAACAAATACCAGGAGGGGGGCAGCACATACCAGCATGGGAGACCATATACCAATAAATATGCTCGCCACCCAGGCGTAGAACAGATTCCATAGCTAGTTTGAACTAGAGCTGAGCGGATCAATTCATGAGACGCTGGACGGGAGGCCACGAATCTCTTACCTATAGTGTTGCATGAGCGTGCTCGGTTTACCCTTTCACCGAGCATGCTCGGGTGCTGCCTGAGTATTTACGGCATGCTCAGGATCTATGCTCGAGCCACTGGGGTTGTTAGACAGCTGTGACACATGCAGGGATTGCCTTACAAACATACAATCCCTGCATGTGTCACACCTGTCTAACAGCCGCGACAAATGCAGCCGCCGCGGCTCGAGCATAGATGCCGAGAGTACTCGAACAGGACCTGAGCGTGCTCTGTGAAAGGGTTAACTGAGCAGGCTCATACAACACTACTAACCTTACCTCATCCGGTGTGACTTTTGATTAGCCAGGGCTGGCATGATGTCATCTGTGCGTCGTGCTTCTTTCAGTTGGGATCTATGGATTTATTTTCTGTCCATTCAACTTTCTCATCTTTATGTAGCTTCACTATTTGACATCTGGCTTTTTTGTGTTCACATGTTGAATACATACTGTATTTTTTTGTTTTCTGTAGATGTCCGCACCAAACTACACAATAACAATCATCTCTGATTATTGCATACTTGCTGCATTTTTTTATGCCTTTTCCCCCTTATTTGATGTTTTTTGCTGCAGATGTGAAGCCGCATTGTTCCTTTTTTTTATAATACAGAATAGCTTTGATTCTGCACTTAAAGTAACTGCAGTATTTTACCTGCGTTTTCTCTCTTTTTAGGCTCCACATAGAAGCCTCTAGACGTAAAAAAAACCCATAACCGTACAGATCAGCAGCGTCTTTAGACCACAGAGCGGTTTTCATGAAATCGCATCCACTTTTCTTGGTCATTTAAATGCTGCAAAATGACTGTTCCAAAAAAATCAGCTGAAAAAAACACAGCATTTATGCTACATCTGAACACGGCCTTAATGTCCAAACACAGTGGATGTGATTTAATGAAATCTACGCCTGCAGTGCAGCTAAAGACGCTGCTGAACTATGTGGATTTCATACATTTTTTTTAATATATAAGCCAATGTGGAGCCTGTAAAATAAAAACAGGTAAAGAAAAACACATTTTTAAGCTCAAAAATCAAAGTTTTTCTGTGGTATTAAAAATGTACATTCACAGCATCACCAAAACACATTTTAAGGGGGAAAACTCAAAAGAAACTCAAACAAAACGCAAACAGACAATAATAAGATTGTTATTTTGTTCTTTGGTGCGGACACCTGCATAAAAAAACGCTGTCTTTATGTTGTGTGAAGATGGCTTTAGTGTTACATTTTATTTAATTTTTATGGCTTTAGTAGAGACTAGCACACCTTTTCATTTTGTAGGGTTGAAATTCAGCTGTTATACAAAGCTGAGCGCAGAGCACAAAAATATATTTTTTTAATTTGCTAATGTGATAGCGCAAGCTATAGTAGCCCACCTTATCAGTTTTTGGGGGTGAAATTCAGTTGCACGCACAGTAAAAAATATATATTTTTTTTCAGTTGCTAGCCAGAGTCCACCTAGTCCTTTTGTGGTGGTAAAATTCAGCTGTATGCAGAGTAAAAAAATAAGTTTTTTTTTGCTGCGACTAACGTGATACAGCAGGCTAGATCTGAGTTTGAAATATATTCCATGTTATACAGGCCTCATCCACAGTAAAAAAAATACTTTCTTCTGTTCCTAACGTTATACAGCAGAAGACATCTCAGTTTGAAATAGTTTAGAGCATATCTGCTATGTTATATAGGCCTCATCCACACTAAAATACTTTCTTCTGTTCCTAACGTTATACAGCAGAAGACATCTCAGTTTGAAATAGTTTAGAGCATATCTGCTATGTTATACAGGTCTCATCCACACTAAAATACTTTCTTCTGTTACTAACTTCATACACTGGGGGACATCTCAGGGTGACAAGGGAGAGTGGTTCACTGCGATCGAGGGGGGTTGGTGATACCAGACAAATTGTTAGTGAAGGTGCAAGAGGCGAGGAACAAAAGGAAGAGGAAGAGGTGATGGGGACGAGCAACAGTCTGAACATGAAGAGGATAATCATCCCCTCTCTGTTCGTGTTTGGTGGGAGGGGACAGAGGAAACAAGCTTCAGAATTACCTAGGCACCAACACAGCATGAGCTTGAACCTCATGGAAGAGCCCAACATATGAATGCTTTTTTGCTGCACTATCTTCACCATGATCCCCATATAGTTATGATTCTAAATAGTGCTGACTACTGGCTTGCAATTCTGTTAGATCCATGTTATAAGAGTAAATTTTGCCACATACTTCCTGCCCTGGAAAGGGGCCCGCGAATGCTGGAGTATTGAAACACGTTTTTACACAATCTTAAGAGAGGTTTTTCCAAAGACAGCAATGAGGCACACAGAGTGCATTGCAGCTCTACACTTCCAACCTCTGGCACGTCAATTTATCAACGCAAAAATATTAGTAGCAGCAGTAGTGTAAGTGGCAGAAGCAACTTCTGTCAGTCCTTTCACACATTCTTTAGACCAGCTTGTGCACCAGCAATAACAGAGTACAAGTCTGACACATGAACGACTGGAGAGAATGGTGCACTCCTGATTGAGTCTCCATCTGCTGGGTTGGTTGTAGTGGAAGAGGTGTCTGTCCCTATTATACTACTCCTAATCTACTGAAATAGATGCCACTTCGGTGGTGTTAGGCCCTAATTTTTTAATGTGAACTCTCCTGGTTGGGTCTCCATCTGCTGTGTTGCCTGTAGTGGAAGAGGTTTTGGTCTCTATTGTAATAGTTATACTTTAGTGAAATTAATTTTTGGTGCAGATATTGATTTCCACACAGGGGTACACAAACATGTTAAACTCAAAATTGATTTTCAATAAACAACCATCAGCCACCCCATAAAACGCATCTGCTGCTTCCTCCTCCATTTTTGTTACAGTGCCAAGTATTGTCAAGCAGGTCTCCGACCGCAGAATCTCTGATTCTTTACCCGCTCCAGTCAGGCTGAGTGAGAGCCCATCTCCTGTAATGGAAGCGGACATGCCGGCTGTTTCTGACCGATCTCAGAGAACGAGCACACCACAACCTTATCCATCGGAACTTCTCCGTCTGCATCTCACTCACGGTCCAGCTGTTTGTCTGGTCCACCATACTCCGCCCTCTCTCAGCACTGCAGCCAGCAAAAGATTGTTTCCTCCTACACATGACAAAGCTAAGAGATTGAACGCCACCATTTCCAAGCTGTTGGCCATGGAAATGGTGGTGTCAGGCCCTAATTGTTTGAAATGTGAACACTCCTGGTTGAGTCTTCATCTGTTGGATTGTAGTGGAAGAGTTGTCGGCCCCTATTATACTAATTCTATATCTAGTGAAATTAATTATTTGTAAAGATATTGTCACAGGAGCACACATGATATAATCGAAATTGGTTTTCTTAGTACTATGGTATATAAAGCAGGCTACATTTCATCTTTTAATTCTTTGGTGATGATACTGTTCTCCAGACAGGGGTACCCATTAGTGATGAGCGAGCACTAAATGTGCTCAACTTAGTGATTCAGCGGTTTCTCAAAAATTACCCAGATCTGCCAGAGCTGCTCATGAAAACGCTGCGTGTGTGCCCATTTTAGAAAGTCAGCTACAGCTTTCCCCACCCTGGCAGTGCTTCAGCAGCGTTTGCAGCTTCCAGCTCACTGACTGGTGTGCGATGTGACCATACGTTGGAAATCAACGTTGCAGATGTTGGGAAGGATTTGTGAGCAGCAGAGGGCAGTTGTTGAGTACCAGCTTCAAGATACTCATTGGAATTCAGGTCAGCCTCCGCACATAACAGCTGATGAGTGGGGATGGAAGTTTGACATCTGTGTTGTCTCCAAAACTTTGAGGACTCCACCAAGATGGTGAGTGGCGATGACGCCATAATTAGCGTCACCATCCCGCTCTCTGTTTACTGAAACGCTCGCAGCTCACAAAGACAAGGCCTTGCAGCAGAGCAGGGAACTACACAGGGTGATGCTACACAGCCCAGCCTCATCTTATCTCAAGGAGGAGGAGGAGAACTTGAACATTCGTCCTCTTAGTGAGGACAGGGAAATCTTGGCTTTCTTGGAAGTCTTAATACCCCTCTTTCAGTCTGTGGGAAAGCTGTACGAGTTTTGCTTAATGATGACCTTCAGTGGCTTTGCTTATGCACGTTATTTCTGAAAACGCATTGTAGATCAGCCCATGGCTCAACTCTGTAGTCATGAAATTCAAGGCGCAAAGAAACATCTTTGTATGTTGAAGCACCACCAAGAAGTGTGAGCTGATGTTGGGCGTGCTGTCATTGCTTATGGAAGAAGCTGTATTAAAGGACTTTCCTGGGAGAAATGACAGCCGGCATAGATTCAGTTTCCCTCTATGCCAGTCCTTTCACCGAGCTAAAGAATATGGCTGTGGTGAAATACAACTGTCACCAAGAAGCAATGTCAGACTGAAGAACATTGGGCCCACCAGAGAATTTGATTCTGAGGACCCACCTTTCTCCCCTGCTCAAAGATTTGCATTATGAACTCTCCTGAAGGAGAAGCCAGGGCCCACTGAGGGAGTCTCCGGTTCTCTGGTGGGCCTGTGCAACCCTGACGAGAAGCATCCCTGGCCAAGGTTCCCGGACACTCTTGGCTACTTTTTTACTGTGGACTGGCTCCAGCAATCTATAAGATCCATTCACTGGCTCCCAATTGCCCAGCTTATCCAGTTCAAACTACTAACACTGACCTACAAAGCCATCCATAACCTTTCTCCTCCACACATCTCTGAATTAATCTCCCGCTATATTCCCTTTCGTAATCTTCGGTCTAACATGCTGGAGAAACTTGCACCTACTGCCACTCAGTGTCTTCAGCTCCTTTGTGAGAAACTAATGTTTGGGCAGCCATTCTATCAAATAAAATTCCTGACATATGGAAATTGTGGATGGCTTCGTTTCTGGTACTGGGTGCTAATACCAAACCGTGGCGTGCCATTCACTGGATATTCCTGTCTGGTTGGAGACCAGCTCATTCCCACAGAAAAGTACCAGCATCAAGCTAAGGAGATAGTGGCCTCTGTCATCATGAAGGAGTTTGCTCGTTGTCTAGGGGACCGATCATTGCTGCTGTCTACCTTGTGAACTTTGTGTTGAAGCTTGCGAGGATTAAGAGGTTACATTGGCGAGTCTGGTTTTTATACTAAAGATCCTACTGTTTTTATAGTTTTAAATGAGCACACACAAACCGTGATTTCTGCAGCAGCGCATCCAGGCCGGGATAGTGGCAGAGAAATTGCTGTACCATCAGGTAGAGGATGCAAGACATACAAGGCACGTGTGCGAGGTTGCCCCGGTGTGTGAGGTTGCCCCAGCATAGGGCCACCACGAGGTTTGCACCATTATTGCACACGTCCTTCTCTTGCTCCAGATTCAGTGGAGATAGCCATTGCTCAAACTCGGCCTGGAGAGCTGTCCACAACTCTTCAGCTGTATGACTGCAATCTCCAAGGCATATTAATTTTAACCGGTGAGCCATGGCTGCGCAGTACGGAGGTGGGGAGATTCTTTCTGCACTGTTGGAACATGTGTCTTATTAAGGAAGAGGTTGAGGGCGCAGGTGGAGGCCCTAGAGGAGGCAGAGGCATCGGACAAAGCGTTAGATATAGAGGTTTGTCGCAGAAGCCTTGAGGATTCCAACACTTGCTGTCTAGTGACACCTTGATGTCTAGTGGTCCAGTTCTCCATCCCCTGTTGTATATTAGTTTAGTTCTTCATGTTCTGGTGTGCATTAGTTTCATTCTCCAAACATAGCTGTTTAGTAGTTTAGTTTTCCAACCTCTGTTGTATATTAGTTTAGTTCTCCATGTTCTGGTGTGTATTTGTTTTGTTCTCCAACCCATCCATGCCCACCCCCAGGGATTAACGTCTGATGACGAGGGTTTGGATTCTGTTCGGACCCTACTTCGTCCGGGCCCGGATCAACTGAAAAAAATTTTGGGCATTGCTACACAAGCCTTCCCCCTCTTGAGTCTGTGAAGCTTTGTATCACACCTCTGATTCCCCGGAATAGAATGTGTGCACAGCTCTGCAGACTCGCCCATTTGTAGTTTCCCACAGTCAGTTGGGCAGTTGGAGAGTTGTGACGTGGGGGAAAACAAGGGTAATTGGGGTGCCACCTCTGAGGACTGTACTATGTGTGATGTTAAAATGGAGGAAGAAGAGCAGAGGCCACTTGATGCCACGCTTGTCATCCACTGGAGCACATATTCTTTCTGGCCCTCATCTGCAAAGCGTACCACTGTCTCTGCATCACCAACTTGGCCCTAGCTTGGATCTCTTCATACCTAACCGACCGGACATTCAGTGTCTCCCACTCACACACCACCTCTACCTCTTGTCAGTGTCCCCCAAGATTCAGTTCTAGGACCCCTGCTCTTCTCCATCTGCACCTTCGGCCTGGGACAGCTCTTACAGTCTCAAGGCTTTTAGTATCACCTCTATGTTGATGACACACAGATCTACCTCTCTGGACCTGATATCTCCTCCTTACTAACCAGAATCCCACAATGTCTGTCCGCTCTTTCAGCTTTCTTCTCTGCTAGATTTATAAAACTTTACATGGTTAAAACCAAATTCATCATCTTTTCACCATCTCATTCATCCCCCCAACTGACCTATCCATCAAAGTCAATGGCTGCCCACTCTGATCTGTCCTTCAAACGTCAGATCCAAGCCCTTTCCACTTGCTGCCGACTACAACTCTAAAATATCTCCAGTATCCACACATTCCTCAACTATGAATCTACAAAAACACCAGTGCATGTCCTCATCCTCTCCCGCCTCGATTACTGCAAGCTCCTACTCTGTGGCCTCCCTTCTACCAGTCTCGCACTCTTCCAATCTATCCTAAACTGTGCTGGCTGGCTAATCCACATGTCATCCCGCTATTCGCCGGCTTCTCTCCTCTCTCTGTCAATCCCTGCGCTGGCTCCCCGTTGCCCAGAGACTCCAATTGAAAAACCTAAGTTTGGCATACCAAGCCATCGAAAACCTGTCTCCTCCATACATGTGTGACCTAGTCTCCCTGCACGCAACCGCCCATCCTTCCAAGATCTTCTCTACTTCCCTCTTATCTCTTCTTGCCACAATCGCATACAAGATTTGTCCTGTACTTCTCCCCTACTGGGTAACTCTGTACTCCAATACATCAGACTGTCGCCTACCCTGGAAACCTTGAAAAGGAAGCTGAAGACCTACCTCTTCCGACAAGCCTACAACCTGCAGTAACCACTGCTCCACCATACCGCTGCATGACCAGCTCTACCCTCACCTACTGTATCCTTACCCATCCCTTGTAGATTGTTTGTGCGCCCTCACGGGCAGGGTCCTCTCTCCTCTTGTACCAGTCAGTGACTCCTTTTCACATGTAAAGCGCCACAGAATAAATGTCGCTGTAATAATAATAATTATAGTACTTGTACTCTGGGTCAATTGATGGTACTTTCCTGGTGTCTGCCCCTAATTTGATGCGCTTTGGCAGCTTTTGGACCAGTTTGAAGGTGTTGTGTATGCGTTTGTTGTTGCCCCCCTTTGAATCTTATGACGTTCGTCAATGTTCGGCGAATTTTGCAAATTCGACAATCGTAATCTGACCCGAACATTGAAACATTCGCTCATCTCTGCTCACTAACATATCCCGAACAGGAACACATACATTCTAATCAGAGGCGTAAGTAAAGTCTGATGGGCCTGGTGCAAGATTTGGACCATCCCCCACCCAGGAAAAAAAAAAAATATATATGACTTCCATCTGGTATATATGTCCCTCATCATGGTCCCTTATCTTAAAGCCCCATACTGGTATATACAGTATATATCCCCCATTCTGGTGCTGTTCTTTACTGTATAGAAAAAAAAGCAAAGCATTACACTCCCCAGAGGTGAAAACAGAAGTCATAGTGCCCCATAGTCCCCCTACAGTATTATGCTCCTACTTATAGTATAATGCACTCCCCATACTCCTCCATACACTATAATGAACCCCATAGTACTCCATACAGTATAATGCACAGCCCATAGTCCTCCCTATTGTATAATGCACTCCCTGTACTCCTCCATATAGTATAATGCACCCTCAATAATGCACCATACAGTATAATGCACACCCTATAGTCATGCATGTAGTATAATGCACAGCCTATAGTCCTCTGTATAGTATAATGCACAGCCTATTCTAAAATATGTTCCTCATCCTGGTATATGGCCCTCATCCTGGTATATATTCCCCATCCTGGAATATGGCCCCATCCCGGTATATATTCCCCATACTGGTGTATGGCCCTCATCCTGGTATATGTCTCCCATCCTGGTATATGGCTCCATCCTGATATATGGCCCCGCTGTTGGTCAATACACAGAAAAAAACAATAAACGCTCCCACTCACCTTGCTAGCACTCACCATGCTGTGCGGCGTCCACATCTGAAGCTGGCAGCTGATTTTGGTTGATTTTGACAGGAGCGCATAACGTCACTGCCATGCGCCCCCGGCCGCCTCTGATTGGCCGGCAGCATGTATTGCGGAGCACGGATCCGTCAAGTTTTTTCGCTGCAATACACTTCAGCTGATATAGGGGCTGGCGACGGCGAGCCCCTTGTCCGCTGGGTACGTTACACCCCTGATTCTGACGTTCTATTGTATACCTGGCAGGAGCCAATATATTGTGATGCCTTCACGATTATATACCACCAGGAGCCGTTACATTATAGCGTCTTTAACAGCGAAACGGCTAGAATGTATGGGCTGCAGTCAAGACCTGGATGGAGACCATACATTGTAGGCTGCATTCTGCTAGCTTCACTGACATATACCTGGGAAGAGATCATAGATTCTGCTGCCTCCAATAATATATACCTGACAGGAGCCCATAGATTCTCCTGCCTCCAATAATATATACCTGACAGGAGACCATACATTCTGCTGCCTCCAATAATATATACCTGACAGGAGCCCATAGATTCTGCTGCCTCCAATAATATATACCTGACAGTAGCCCATACATTCTCCTGCCTCCAATAATATATACCTGACAGGAGCCCATAGATTCTGCTGCCTCCAATAATATATACCTGACAGCAGCCCATACATTCTCCTGCCTCCAATAATATATACCTGACAGGAGCCCATACATTCTGCTGCCTCCAATAATATATACCTGACAGGAGCCCATACATTCTGCTGCCTCCAATAATATATACCTGACAGGAGACCATG
Organism: Phyllobates terribilis; assembly: GCF_046119375.1. Classification (NCBI taxonomy): domain Eukaryota; kingdom Metazoa; phylum Chordata; class Amphibia; order Anura; family Dendrobatidae; genus Phyllobates; species Phyllobates terribilis. The sequence goes on along the minus strand of NW_027362764.1, from coordinate 2,283,045 downwards.
CACTCTGCTGCCTCCAATAATATATACCTGACAGGAGCCCATACATTCTCCTGCCTCCAATAATATATACCTGACAGGAGCCCATACATTCTCCTGCCTCCAATAATATATACCTGACAGGAGCCCATACATTCTCCTGCCTCCAATAATATATACCTGACAGGGGCCCATAGATTCTGCTGCCTCCAATAATATATACCTGACAAGAGCCCATAGATTCTGCTGCCTCCAATAATATATACCTGACAGGAGACCATACACTCTGCTGCCTCCAATAATATATACCTGACAGGAGACCATACACTCTGCTGCCTCCAATAATATATACCTGACAGGAGCCCATACATTCTCCTGCCTCCAATAATATATACCTGACAGGAGCCCATAGATTCTGCTGCCTCCAATAATATAAACCTGACAGGAGCCCATACATTCTGCTGCCTCCAATAATATATACCTGACAGGAGACCATACACTCTGCTGCCTCCAATAATATATACCTGACAGGAGCCCATACATTCTCCTGCCTCCAATAATATATACCTGACAGGAGCCCATTGATTCTCCTGCCTCCAATAATATATAACTGACAGGAGCCCATACATTCTGCTGTCTCCAATAATATATACCTGACAGGAGCCCATAGATTCTCCTGCCTCCAATAATATATACCTGACAGGAGCCCATACATTCTGCTGCCTCCAATAATATATATCTGACAGGAGCCCATACATTCTGCTGCCTCCAATAATATATACCTGACAGGAGCCCATACATTCTGCTGTCTCCAATAATATATACCTGACAGGAGCCCATAGATTCTCCTGCCTCCAATAATATATACCTGACAGGAGCCCATACATTCTGCTGCCTCCAATAATATATACTTGACAGGAGCCCATACATTCTGCTGCCTCCAATAATATATACCTTACAGGAGCCCATACATTCTGCTGCCTCCAATAATATATACCTGACAGGAGCCCATAGATTCTGCTGCCTCCAATAATATATACCTGACAGGAGCCCATACATTCTCCTGCCTCCAATAATATATACCTGACAGGAGCCCATACATTCTGCTGCCTCCAATAATATATACCTGACAGGAGCCCATACATTCTGCTGCCTCCAATAATATATACCTGACAGGAGACCATACACTCTGCTGCCTCCAATAATATATACCTGACAGGAGCCCATACATTCTCCTGCCTCCAATAATATATACCTGACAGGAGCCCATACATTCTCCTGCCTCCAATAATATATACCTGACAGGAGCCCATACATTCTCCTGCCTCCAATAATATATACCTGACAGGGGCCCATAGATTCTGCTGCCTCCAATAATATATACCTGACAAGAGCCCATAGATTCTGCTGCCTCCAATAATATATACCTGACAGGAGACCATACACTCTGCTGCCTCCAATAATATATACCTGACAGGAGCCCATACATTCTCCTGCCTCCAATAATATATACCTGACAGGAGCCCATACATTCTGCTGCCTCCAATAATATAAACCTGACAGGAGCCCATACATTCTGCTGCCTCCAATAATATATACCTGACAGGAGACCATACACTCTGCTGCCTCCAATAATATATACCTGACAGGAGCCCATACATTCTTCTGCCTCCAATAATATATACCTGACAGGAGCCCATTGATTCTCCTGCCTCCAATAATATATAACTGACAGGAGCCCATACATTCTGCTGTCTCCAATAATATATACCTGACAGGAGCCCATAGATTCTCCTGCCTCCAATAATATATACCTGACAGGAGCCCATACATTCTGCTGCCTCCAATAATATATATCTGACAGGAGCCCATACATTCTGCTGCCTCCAATAATATATACCTGACAGGAGCCCATACATTCTGCTGCCTCCAATAATATATACCTGACAGGAGCCCATACATTCTCCTGCCTCCAATAATATATACCTGACAGGAGCCCATACATTCTGCTGCCTCCAATAATATATACTTGACAGGAGCCCATACATTCTGCTGCCTCCAATAATATATACCTGACAGGAGCCCATAGATTCTGCTGCCTCCAATAATATATACCTGACAGGAGCCCATAGATTCTCCTGCCTCCAATAATATATACCTGACAGGAGCCCATACATTCTGCTGCCTAAAATAATATATACCTGACAGGAGCCCATACATTCTGCTGCCTAAAATAATATATACCTGACAGGAGCCCATACATTCTCCTGCCTCCAATAATATATACCTGACAGGAGCCCATACATTCTGCTGCCTCCAATAATATATACCTGACAGGAGCCCATACATTCTGCTGCCTAAAATAATATATACCTGACAGGAGCCCATACATTCTCCTGCCTCCAATAATATATACCTGACAGGAGCCCATACATTCTGCTGTCTCCAATAATATATACCTGACAGGGGCCCAAAGATTCTCCTGCCTCCAATAATATATACCTGACAGGAGCCCATACATTCTGCTGCCTCCAATAATATATACCTGACTGGAGCCCATACATTCTGCTGCCTCCAATAATATATAACTGACAGGAGCCCATACATTCTGCTGCCTCCAATAATATATACCTGACAGGAGCCCATACATTCTCCTGCCTCCAATAATATATAACTAGCAGGAGCCCATACATTCTGCTGCCTCCAATAATATATACCTGACAGGAGCCCATACATTCTGCTGCCTCCAATAATATATACCTGACAGGAACCCATACATTCTGCTGCCTCCAATAATATATACCTGCCAGGAGCCCATACATTCTCCGGCCTCCAATAATATATACCTGACAGGAGCCCATAGATTCTCCTGCCTCCAATAATATATACCTGACAGGAGCCCATACATTCTCCTGCCTCCAATAATATATACCTGACAGGAGCCCATACATTCTGCTGACTCCAATAATATATACCTGACAGGAGCCCATACATTCTGCTGCCTCCAATAATATATACCTGACAGGAGCCCATAGATTCTGGTACCTCCAATAATATATACCTGACAGGAGCCCATATATTCTCCTGCCTCCAATAATATATACCTGACAGGAGCCCATACATTCTCGTGTCCCCAATAATAAATACCTGACAGTAGCCCATAGATTCTGCTGCCTCCAATAATATATACCTGACAGGAGCCCATAGATTCTGGTACCTCCAATAATATATACCTGACAGGAGCCCATACATTCTGCTGCCTCCAATAATATATACCTGACAGGAGCCCATACATTCTCCTGCCTCCAATAATATATACCTGGCAGGAGCCCATACATTCTGCTGCCTCCAATAATATATACCTGACAGGAGCCCATACATTCTCCTGACTCCAATAATATATACCTGACAGGAGCCCATAGATTCTGCTGCCTCCAATAATATATACCTGACAGGAGCCCATAGATTCTGGTACCTCCAATAATATATACCTGACAGGAGCCCATACATTCTGCTGCCTCCAATAATATATATCTGACAGGAGCCCATACATTCTGCTGCCTCCAATAATATATACCTGACAGGAGCCCATACATTCTGCTGCCTCCAATAATATATACCTGACAGGAGCCCATAGATTCTCCTGCCTCCAATAATATATACCTGACAGGAGCCCATACATTCTGCTGCCTCCAATAATATATACTTGACAGGAGCCCATACATTCTGCTGCCTCCAATAATATATACCTTACAGGAGCCCATACATTCTGCTGCCTCCAATAATATATACCTGACAGGAGCCCATAGATTCTGCTGCCTCCAATAATATATACCTGACAGGAGCCCATACATTCTCCTGCCTCCAATAATATATACCTGACAGGAGCCCATACATTCTGCTGCCTCCAATAATATATACCTGACAGGAGCCCATACATTCTGCTGCCTCCAATAATATATACCTGACAGGAGACCATACACTCTGCTGCCTCCAATAATATATACCTGACAGGAGCCCATACATTCTCCTGCCTCCAATAATATATACCTGACAGGAGCCCATACATTCTCCTGCCTCCAATAATATATACCTGACAGGAGCCCATACATTCTCCTGCCTCCAATAATATATACCTGACAGGGGCCCATAGATTCTGCTGCCTCCAATAATATATACCTGACAAGAGCCCATAGATTCTGCTGCCTCCAATAATATATACCTGACAGGAGACCATACACTCTGCTGCCTCCAATAATATATACCTGACAGGAGCCCATACATTCTCCTGCCTCCAATAATATATACCTGACAGGAGCCCATAGATTCTGCTGCCTCCAATAATATAAACCTGACAGGAGCCCATACATTCTGCTGCCTCCAATAATATATACCTGACAGGAGACCATACACTCTGCTGCCTCCAATAATATATACCTGACAGGAGCCCATACATTCTCCTGCCTCCAATAATATATACCTGACAGGAGCCCATTGATTCTCCTGCCTCCAATAATATATAACTGACAGGAGCCCATACATTCTGCTGTCTCCAATAATATATACCTGACAGGAGCCCATAGATTCTCCTGCCTCCAATAATATATACCTGACAGGAGCCCATACATTCTGCTGCCTCCAATAATATATACTTGACAGGAGCCCAAACATTCTGCTGCCTCCAATAATATATACCTTACAGGAGCCCATACATTCTGCTGCCTCCAATAATATATACCTGACAGGAGCCCATAGATTCTCCTGCCTCCAATAATATATACCTGACAGGAGCCCATACATTCTCCTGCCTCCAATAATATATACCTGACAGGAGCCCATACATTCTGCTGCCTCCAATAATATATACCTGACAGGAGCCCATACATTCTGCTGCCTCCAATAATATATACCTGACAGGAGCCCATACATTCTCCTGCCTCCAATAATATATACCTGACAGGAGCCCATACATTCTGCTGCCTCCAATAATATATACTTGACAGGAGCCCATACATTCTGCTGCCTCCAATAATATATACCTGACAGGAGCCCATAGATTCTGCTGCCTCCAATAATATATACCTGACAGGAGCCCATAGATTCTCCTGCCTCCAATAATATATACCTGACAGGAGCCCATACATTCTCCTGCCTAAAATAATATATACCTGACAGGAGCCCATACATTCTGCTGCCTAAAATAATATATACCTGACAGGAGCCCATACATTCTGCTGCCTAAAATAATATATACCTGACAGGAGCCCATACATTCTCCTGCCTCCAATAATATATACCTGACAGGAGCCCATACATTCTGCTGCCTCCAATAATATATACCTGACAGGAGCCCATACATTCTGCTGCCTAAAATAATATATACCTGACAGGAGCCCATACATTCTCCTGCCTCCAATAATATATACCTGACAGGAGCCCATACATTCTGCTGCCTCCAATAATATATACCTGACAGGGGCCCAAAGATTCTCCTGCCTCCAATAATATATACCTGACAGGAGCCCATACATTCTGCTGCCTCCAATAATATATACCTGACTGGAGCCCATACATTCTGCTGCCTCCAATAATATATAACTGACAGGAGCCCATACATTCTGCTGCCTCCAATAATATATACCTGACAGGAGCCCATACATTCTCCTGCCTCCAATAATATATAACTAGCAGGAGCCCATACATTCTGCTGCCTCCAATAATATATACCTGACAGGCGCCCATACATTCTGCTGCCTCCAATAATATATACCTGACAGGAACCCATACATTCTGCTGCCTCCAATAATATATACCTGCCAGGAGCCCATACATTCTCCGGCCTCCAATAATATATACCTGACAGGAGCCCATAGATTCTCCTGCCTCCAATAATATATACCTGACAGGAGCCCATACATTCTCCTGCCTCCAATAATATATACCTGACAGGAGCCCATACATTCTGCTGACTCCAATAATATATACCTGACAGGAGCCCATACATTCTGCTGCCTCCAATAATATATACCTGACAGGAGCCCATAGATTCTGGTACCTCCAATAATATATACCTGACAGGAGCCCATATATTCTCCTGCCTCCAATAATATATACCTGACAGGAGCCCATACATTCTCGTGTCCCCAATAATAAATACCTGACAGTAGCCCATAGATTCTGCTGCCTCCAATAATATATACCTGACAGGAGCCCATAGATTCTGGTACCTCCAATAATATATACCTGACAGGAGCCCATACATTCTGCTGCCTCCAATAATATATACCTGACAGGAGCCCATACATTCTCCTGCCTCCAATAATATATACCTGGCAGGAGCCCATACATTCTGCTGCCTCCAATAATATATACCTGACAGGAGCCCATACATTCTCCTGACTCCAATAATATATACCTGACAGGAGCCCATAGATTCTGCTGCCTCCAATAATATATACCTGACAGGAGCCCATAGATTCTGGTACCTCCAATAATATATACCTGACAGGAGCCCATACACTCTGCTGCCTCCAATAATATATACCTGACAGGAGCCCATAGATTCTGCTGCCTCCAATAATATATACCTGACAGGAGCCCATAGATTCTCCTGCCTCCAATAATACATACCTTACAGGAGCCCATACATTCTGCTGCCTCCAATAATATATACCTGACAGGAACCCATACATTCTGCTGCCTGCAATAATATATACCTGACAGGAGCCCATACATTCTCCTGCCTCCAATAATATATACCTGACAGGAGCCTATAGATTCTGCTGCCTCCAATAATATATACCTGGTAGGAGCCAATAGATTCTGCTGCCTCCAATAATATATAGCTGACAAGAGCCCATAGATTCTCCTGCCTCCAATAATATATACCTGACAGGAGCCCATACATTCTCCTGCCTCCAATAATATATACCTGACAGGAGCCCATACATTCTGCTGCCTCTAATAATATATACCTGACAGGAGCCCATACATTCTGCTGCCTCCAATAATATATACCTGACAGGAGCCCATAGATTCTCCTGCCTCCAATAATATATACCTGACAGGAGCCCATACATTCTGCTGCCTAAAATAATATATACCTGACAGGAGCCCATACATTCTGCTGCCTCCAATAATATATACCTGACAGGAGCCCATACATTCTGCTGCCTCCAATAATATATACCTGACAGGAGCCCATACATTCTGCTGCCTCCAATAATATATACTTGACAGGAGCCCATAGATTCTGCTGCCTCCAATAATATATACCTGACAGGAGCCCATACATTCTCCTGCCTCCAATAATATATACCTGACAGGAGTCCATACATTCTCCTGCCTCCAATAATATATACCTGACAGGAGCCCATAGATTCTCCTGCCTCCAATAATATATACCTGACAGGAGTCCATACATTCTGCTGCCTCCAATAATATATACCTGACAGGAGCCCATACATTCTGCTGCCTCCAATAATATATACCTGACAGGAGCCCATACATTCTGCTGCCTCCAATAATATATCCCTGACAGGAGCCCATACATTCTCCTGACTCCAATAATATATATGACTCGCCCCCTGGGCCGTGGGGCACGCGGATCCGGGCGATAGGGGAACTATGGGGGTAGTAGTGGCGGCCCGCTCCCGCGGCTCAGGGTGGTCAGACCAGTGGTAGTCTTTCAGATGTTTTAGATAATGTCCGACTACGCCACCCGTGGATTGCGGTTATTAGGAACCGCCGCTGCATGCAGACCGCTGGGGCTGATGAGGTGTGCAGCTAGGGTAGTGTGACTCCCCACGGGAAGAGTGCGGCCCCAGGGCAGTATAGTGGATGGTGGGAGTGATGGTAGTGAGAGTCCCAGAGCTGGTAGTGCTGGAGGAGCAAGGAGCACAAAGACAACAGGTTGCAGTCCAGGGTCTTTACTAAACAGGTAAACTGACCCACAAGCAGTCCCGGCTAGGAGGGGACCTGGATGTCTGAGAGCAACGGGGAAATTGGCCCTGGTCAGGGTGAGGGTGTAGGTCTACCGTGCTCTCTGCGCTCCTTCTGGCTATCTCCTCCTGATAGGGTAACAGCCCACGTTTCCGAGCTTTCCGTGTATTCTCGCCTGTATGGCCTGCGACGTGGGTTCCTTTCTGCTCCCAGCCTTGTACGGCTTTACTGGTCCCTTTGGTTGTGGCAGGGCCTCCAGGCTTCTTAGGCCAAGGAATGTACAGTCCCTTGCGGACTGGTTCTCTGCTGGGGGATGTGGAATCCTTCCAGCCTCAGACACCAAAGTCTGGTAAAATTAAGTCTTTTCTCTGCCAAGACAGGCTTTCTTCACCTCTTGTCTCTGGCTTGTGGCTCTCCTACTGCCACACTTCCTCTTAGGTGCAATCAACTTTCTGTCCCTGCTCCACACTGGGACACGTCTCAGTGCTGAGACAGGCAATCCAGTTCTCCCTAACCCTGCCCCCAGTACCAGCTTTTATAGGGGCAGCCAGCTCCCCCTACTGGCCTGAGACAGGAGGCATTGCATGCTAATGTTCCCCTGACTAGAGAACCTCCCCCTTGCTCTCAGACACAGCTTTAATTACACTTGTGGCATCCAGGTCAGGGTGACACATTCCCCCCTAGTGAAATTTAGTACTCCGGGACTAAACAGTAAACAAAGACAATATGCATAACAATAAAACATTAACAGACAGACGACGCACAAATTGAGTTCTTTAGGTCACAGTGTGGTCTGTGACCGGGTGTCCATATCACCAAAACAACGGGGAGCCTTAACCAGGTGGGGGTCTGTCCTACCCCAAGTCCTTTACAGTCTTAGTTCATTCCTGGGTTAGGCTCCAAACGCAGTCCATACAAGGTCCCGGTTATAAAAAGTCCATAACCTTTGAGTCCTTACGGTAGCTGCAAGAAACTGAAACACAGAATTACCAAACATGCATGTAACTTGGCAAACAATTCAACACTTGGCAACAGGGTTATTTACAAGTTTAGTACACTCTATATTCTCCAGCGAGCGGGTATCTGTCCCTTTGTGCTCCTGGTTGACCTACGTAGCTCACTGTCTGGTGGTGGACCAACCTGGCTTTCCCCACTAGTGTTAGGGGTACAACGTAGTTGCTCGGGGCACCTTTTGAGGTGGTCTCTGGAGACGACACTAGTGGTTTCTCCTCTGTCCTTGGTGATTACGCACACCTTTGGGTTGTCGTGGTCAGACTGCAGTATGGTGTAGGGTTCCCTTTCCCACTGGTCGTCCAACTTATGTAGCCTTCTTTTTCGCTTTAGGACTTGCTCACCAGGTTCTAGGGGACCAGCAGGGGCGTGTTGATTGAAGAGTCTTTCTTGCTTCTCTCTCACCTGGGCCAGGCTCTTCTCCACACTCTCCTGTACCTTCTTGTACTGCAGTTGCCTTTCCGTATCCCAGTCCGCATCCGGGGAGGTGTCCTCAGGTATTAAGACTCCCATCTCCAGGTCTACGGGCAGCTTACCTGGTCTAGCTCGCATCAGGTAAGCCGGGGTGCAGTTTGTAGCATTCACCGGGATATTGTTGTATAGGTCTATCAGGTCTGGCAGTTTTTCTGGCCACAGGCTGCGTTCCTCCAGGGGCAACGTCTTCAGGAGATCAATGACTATATTGTTCATCTTCTCACACATCCCATTGGTTTGTGGGTGGTAAGGCGTTGTCCGGATCTTCTTACAGCCATAGAGGTTGCAGAACTCCTGGAAGATTTCAGCCTCGAACGCTGGACCCTGGTCTGTCAGGACCTGTTCCGGATACCCGTGTGGACGGCAGAAGTATTGCTGGAAGGCTCTGGCCGCTGTTTGGGCTGTCAAGTCTTTTACCGGGACCACCACGAGAAAACGGGAATAGTGGTCCACGAATGTCAGGGCGTAGATGTACCCTGACCGGCTTGGAGCCAACTTGACGTGGTCTAGAGCTACCAGCTCAAGAGGCTGCGTGGTGACGATGGGCCTCAAGGGTGTCTTCTGGCTGGCGCGGTCCTTCCTCCTCAGGTGACAAGGGCCACAGTCTCTGCACCACTTTTCTACAGCTCCTCTCATGCCGACCCAAAAGAACCTTCCTCTTAGTAGGAACTCCAGTTTCTTCCAACCGAAGTGTCCCGCTCTGTCATCGTAAGCCCCCAGGACCATAGCTGCATCCCGCCTTAGGACCACGACTTGCCAGGTCAGCTCGTGCGTCCGGTGGTTGACAATCCTTCTGCACAACTTGCCTTCGTAGAGGAACAGCTTGCTCTTCTCCTTCCATAGCTGCTTGGCTTCCTCTGGGGCATCTGGATCTAGGCGGGCGTCTTCCCGGGTCAGCAGATCTTTCACCAGGCGGACTGCAGGGTCACTATCTTGGGTCTCGGCCCAGCTGTGGTGAGGTAGGGGATTCATCATCACAGTTGTTAGATCCTCCTCCTTCACGCGGTGAGAATGTTGAGCGGCTCCATACCGGTGAAACGCGGGGAGTTCTACCTCCTCCAGCTCTTCTGGGTCTTCGTCACCTTCAGGTAAGTGAGGCATCCTTGATAGGGCGTCCGCGTTGGCGTTGGTTTTGCCTGCCCGATGCTTGATCACGAAGTCATAGTTGGAGAGACGGGCCATCCACCGCTGTTCCAGGGCACCCAGTCTTGCATTGTCCAGGTGTGTCAACGGGTTGTTGTCCGTGTACACGGTGAATTTTGCGGAGGCCAGGTAATGCTTGAAGCGTTCCGTCACGGCCCACACCACCGCCAAGAATTCTAGCTTGAAGGAGCTGTAATTCTCCGGGTTCCTCTCGGTGGGCCTCAGCTTCCGGCTGGCGTATGCGATCACCCGTTCTCTGCCCTGTTGGTTTTGGGACAGTACGGCTCCCAGTCCCACATTACTGGCATCTGTGTGGAGAATGAAAGGCTGGCCGTAATCAGGGTAGGCCAGGATCTCATCCCCCGTGAGCGCCATCTTTAGCTGGCGGAAGGACTCCTCTTCCGGTTTATCCCACTTGAAGGGTGGCTTTTGACTCCTGGACTTAGACTGTCCGATCAGGAGGTCCTGCATAGGAGCTGCCATCTTAGTGAACCCGGGGATGAACCTTCGGTAGTAGCCTACCAACCCGAGAAACTGTCTCACCTCTTTGATGTTCGAGGGGCTTGGCCAGCTCTTGATTGCCGTGACCTTGTCAGGGTCGGGGGCCACTCTTTCCGTGCTTACCATGTGCGCTAGGTACTGGACCTTTGGTTTCAGCAGGTGGCACTTCGATGGTTTCACCTTCAGGCCATAGCCTGCCAGGGCTTCGAACACCTCAGCCAGGTGCTTGAGATGGTCCTCGTAGGTCTTCGAATAGACGATCAAGTCGTCCAGGTAAAGGAGGATCGTCTCGAAGTTTCGGTGCCCTAGACAGCATTCCATCAGCCGCTGGAAGGTCCCTGGTGCGTTGCAGAGCCCGAAAGGCATACAGTTGAATTCGCTCAGTCCCATCGGGGTGGTGAAGGCGGTCTTCTCCTTGTCAGCCTCTGCCACAGGAACCTGCCAGTACCCACTAGTAAGGTCCAAAGTAGAAAAGAAGTTAGCAGATTTTAGTGCGGCTAAAGACTCCTCTATTCTATGCAGCGGATATGCGTCTTTGTGGGTGATACGGTTGATTTGTCTATAGTCCACGCACATTCTCATGGTGCCGTCTTTCTTTTTCACCAGAACCAAGGGGGCTGCCCAGGGGCTACAGCTATCTCTAATAACCCCAGCTTCTTTCATCTCTCTTAGCATGCCCTTGGCGTTCTGATAATGTGCAGGGGGTACAGGTCTGTGCCTCTCTTTTATTGGTGGGTGGCTCCCTGTGGGGATGTGGTGTTCTATCCCTTTTACTCTGCCGAAGTCTAGCGGGTGCTTACTAAAGACTCTCTCGTACTCCTGTACCACCCGGTAGACTCCTTGTTTTTGGTGCAGGGGAGTGGAGTCAGCACCCACATGGAGTTTCTGGCACCAGTCCTCCTTTTGTTTCTGGGAGCCATTACCCTCCGCCTGTGGAGATGAAGGCAAGGGTTCCACGGCCCTGATAGCTTGGTGTTCGACAACAAACAGTTTGGCGAGTGTAGCGTACCTGGGTAAGTGTACTTCCCTCTCCCCAATGTTGAGGATGCGGACGGGCACCCTCCCATGACGGACATCAACACCCCCCGGGCTGTCAAAATGGTGGGCCTGCTGTCTGAGTACACGGGTTCTACCATGGCTTGGTAGTCTCTACCTCTCAACCCGATTGCAGTCCGACACCAGATCATCATTTCACTTTTGGGAGGCATGGAAATGGGGAATGGGTCACTCAGTCTTACGCTACCGATCTCACCACCAGACAGTTCTACCTGCTGCCGTCTCATCAGGGCTTTTATCTCCTTGTTGAGGACTCTCTGTTGGCTGGAACTAGCATTCACCGCCACCTGTTGTAGAATTACAATTACCTCTGAAAGACAATTTTCAATTATGTTAGTACCCACAGTTATTTTAGGGTGACTTTCATGACGGTCAATGTCCACAATAATCACTCCCTGTGCCGGCAGTTCAACTTTACCAATTTTAATGGTCATCTCCTTGAACCCCATCTGCGGCACGGGTAAGCCATTACAGGCGATGATGCTCAAGTTACTGTCTGGATATTGTGTGATATCAGCATTAGTCCAATACTGCTTAAAAAGTACATAAGGGATTGTGGTTACTTGCGACCCAGTATCCAGCAAGGCGCTCATGGGGATACCGTCCAGCACCACGGGTAAAACCGGGTGCCCCCCAAGGTACTTATCATGCCAATTATAAGGGCCTGGTGATCTTATGCCTGGGGGTCGGCCCTCTGCCCCAGGTTGGACCCGTTTAAATTACAGTACCTGGAAATGTGTCCGGGCTGGTTGCATCGACGGCAAATGAGCTGTCCATCCTCTGCGTAGCGGTCTGTGGGCCTCCCTCGGAACGACGGGATCCTCCTCTGTCGACGCCACGGGACATCCTCCGGACTTGAAGCCAGCTCGATGGGTCTTGACGGATCCACTTGCAACGCCTGGACGGTCCTGGTCAATGCCGCGACGCTCCTGGTTAGCTCCTGGACTTGGTGGTGCAGGCCTTTCGATGGGGCTTGGTTCAGGGCCTGTGCATCAGCCTCCACGGAGTCCATAGAGGAGGGCGCCGCCTCCTGGTGGTAGGTGATAGCAGGGCGCCGGGGGTTTATAGCGCCACTGGTTGCAGATTCACGGAGCACCCTTATGGCCCTGTCCTTAAATTGGGCAAAGGTCAGGTCGGGGTTCTGAAAGAACATGAGGCGCAGTTGGGCCCTGTGGGCGCTAGACAGCAGACCTTCTATGAATTGTTCTGTTAGCAGCTTATCCGTTTCCTGCACACTGCCAGGGTCAGTTTGTTGAATAGCCCTCAAGGCTTCCTGCAGATTTAGGGCATAGTCTCTGATGCTGTCCTGTGCCCGCTGCTTACATCCATAGAACCTCATTTTAATCTCAGCGGAGGTACGTGTATCAAAGGTACCCCGCAGCCGGGCCAGAATACCCTTCACAGTCCTTTTCTCCTCAGTGGGCCATGATTTTACATCCCTTTGGGCTGCGCCAGTTAACTGCCCTGTCAATATGCTGACCTTCTGTTCCTCTGTCAGGGGGTAAACCTGGAACAAACTGTATAGCCTTTCCTTAAAGTCAGTTAGGGCATGGGGCTCCCCTGAGTATTTGGGCAGCCAGGCCGCTCCAGGGATGTAGGGCAAGGAAAAGGGCATCACCGCTGCTGCAGCTGCGTTGGTGGTAGTGGGCGCCTCTGTGTCCGACATCTTCCTCCCCCCTAGTTACGCGTGGCCTACCTTCCGACGATCCTCTTCTGTAGGCCGTGGCTCCGCAGCTGCTGCTATGGACGAGGACCTGGCGTCGCGTCCTGATGACGTCAGCGTCGCTCTCTCTCCCTTCCAGGACCTTGCGCAGCGTCGGTGCGTGGGGCGGAGCTTCGGATCTCGTGCGGTTTTGACGTCCACGCCCCTCTTCTTCCCGCGCGGCGTCCTGAAGATGGCGTCCGATGGCGGGAAGCAGCCGCGGATGGCGGGAAGACGGCAGAAGACGGCGGGAAACGGTCCAAGATGGCGTCCGATGGCGGGAATCGGCTCCAGATGGCGGGAAACGACTCCGGACGGCGGGAAACGGTCCAAGATGGCGTCTGATGGCGGGAATCGGCTCCGGATGGCAGGAAACGACTCCGGACGGCGGGAAACTTCGCCACAGGTAAGCTACAAAAGTCTTTTTCAGGCACGCAGTACCCGGTGGTTGCGGGCACGAAATCCTGCCGACTACGCCAAAGCTGACTCGCCCCCTGGGCCGTGGGGCACGCGGATCCAGGTGATAGGGGAACGATGGGGGTAGTAGTGGCGGCCCGGTCCCGCGGCTCAGGGTGGTCAGACCAGTGGTAGTCTTTCAGATGTTTTAGATAATGTCCGACTACGCCACCCGTGGATTGCGGTTATTAGGAACCGCCGCTGCATGCAGACCGCTGGGGCTGATGAGGTGTGCAGGTAGGGTAGTGTGACTCCCCACGGGAAGAGTGCGGCCCCAGGACAGTATAGTGGATGGTGGGAGTGATGGTAGTGAGAGTCCCAGTGCTGGTAGTGCTGGAGGAGCAAGGAGCACACAGACAACAGGTTGCAGTCGAGGGTCTTTACTAAACAGGTAAACTGACCCACAAGCAGTCCCGGCTAGGAGGGGACCTGGATGTCTGAGAGCAACGGGGAAATTGGCCCTGGTCAGGGTGAGGGTGTAGGCCTACCGTGCTCTCTGCGCTCCTTCTGGCTATCTCCTCCTGATAGGGTAACAGCCCACGTTTCCAAGCTTTCCGTGTATTCTCGCCTGTATGGCCTGCGACGTGGGTTCCTTTCTGCTCCCAGCCTTGTACGGCTTTACTGGTCCCTTCGGTTGTGGCAGGGCCTCCAGGCTTCTTAGGCCAAGGAATGTACAGTCGATTGCGGACTGGTTCTCTGCTGGGGGATGTGGAATCCTTCCAGCCTCAGACACCAAAGTCTGGTAAAATTAAGTCTTTTCTCTGCCAAACAGGCTCTCTTCGCCTCTTGTCTCTGGCTTGTGGCTCTCCTACTGCCACACTTCCTCTTAGGTGCAATCAACTTTCTGTCCCTGCTCCACACTGGGACACGTCTCAGTGCTGAGACAGGCAATCCAGTTCTCCCTAACCCTGCCCCCAGTACCAGCGTTTATAGGGGCAGCCAGCTCCCCCTACTGGCCTGAGACAGGAGGCATTGCATGCTAATGTTCCCCTGACTAGAGAACCTCCCTCTTGCTCTCAGACACAGCTTTAATTACACTTGTGGCATCCAGGTCAGGGTGACACATTCCCCCCTAGTGAAATTTAGTACTCCGGGACTAAACAGTAAACAAAGACAATATGCATAACAATAAAACATTAACAGACAGACGACGCACAAATTGAGTTCTTTAGGTCACAGTGTGGTCTGTGACCGGGTGTCCATATCACCAAAACAACGGGGAGCCTTAACCAGGTGGGGGTCTGTCCTACCCCAAGTCCTTTACAGTCTTAGTTCATTCCTGGGTTAGGCTCCAAACGCAGTCCATACAAGGTCCCAGTTATAAAAAGTCCATAACCTTTGAGTCCTTACGGTAGCTGCAAGAAACTGAAACACAGAATTACCAAACATGCATGTAACTTGGCAAACAATTCAACACTTGGCAACAGGGTTATTTACAAGTTTAGTACACTCTATATTCTCCAGCGAGCGGGTATCTGTCCCTTTGTGCTCCTGGTTGACCTACGTAGCTCACTGTCTGGTGGTGGACCAACCTGGCTTTCCCCACTAGCGTTAGGGGTACAGCTACCAGCTGGGTGTACAGGTAGGGCAGGCAGCTGTCTGCGGGTCCTTTGGCTTACCGCAGGCATGGCAGGCTCACTGTCAGCAGAGGGTTGACTCTCCTGGGCTGCTGGTACAGGCTCTTCTGCCTCTGGAACCGCTTGCTCCTCTTCACCTTCCGGCTCTGGTGTTGGTTGTTGCTGTGCCGGTTGCAGGAAATGCAGGACGGGTACCACTATAGCATCATTTATGCGAGTCCAGGACTGAGGGAACGCTCCGAGAATGGTGCTGATCCTTTCTTCCTTGTCCTCTGCGGGTTCAAGGTCACTCTGATCCTCTTCTGCACTACGGAGTTGCTCGGGGCACCTTTTGAGGTGGTCTCTGGAGACGACACTAGTGGTTTCTCCTCCGTCCTTGGTGATTATGCACACCTTTGGGTTGTCGTGGTCAGACTGCAGTACGGTGTAGGGTTCCCTTTCCCACTGGTCGTCCAACTTATTTAGCCTTCTTTTTCGCTTTAGGACTTGCTCACCAGGTTCTAGGGGACCAGCAGGGGCGTGTTGATTGAAGAGTCTTTCTTGCTTCTCTCTCACCTGGGCCAGGCTCTTCTCCACACTCTCATGTACCTTCTTGTACTGCAGTTGCCTTTCCGTATCCCAGTCCGCATCCGAGGAGGTGTCCTCAGGTATTAGGACTCCCATCTCCAGATCTACGGGCAGCTTACCTGGTCTAGCTCGCATCAGGTAAGCCGGGGTGCAGTTTGTAGCATTCACCGGGATATTGTTGTATAGGTCTATCAGGTCCGGCAGTTTTTCTGGCCACAGGCTGCGTTCCTCCAGGGGCAACGTCTTCAGGAGATCAATGACTATATTGTTCATCTTCTCACACATCCCGTTGGTTTGTGGGTGGTAAGGCGTTGTCCGGATCTTCTTACAGCCATAGAGGTTGCAGAACTCCTGGAAGATTTCAGCCTCGAACGCTGGACCCTGGTCTGTCAGGACCTGTTCCGGATACCCGTGTGGACGGCAGAAGTATTGCTGGAAGGCTCTGGCCGCTGTTTGGGCTGTCAAGTCTTTTACCGGGACCACCACGAGAAAACGGGAATAGTGGTCCACGATTGTCAGGGCGTAGATGTACCCTGACCGGCTTGGAGCCAACTTGACGTGGTCTAGAGCTACCAGCTCAAGAGGCTGCGTGGTGACGATGGGCCTCAAGGGTGTCTTCTGGCTGGCGCGGTCCTTCCTCCTCAGGTGACAAGGGCCACAGTCTCTGCACCACTTTTCTACAGCTCCTCTCATGCCGACCCAAAAGAACCTTCCTCTTAGTAGGAACTGCAGTTTCTTCCAACCGAAGTGTCCCGCTCTGTCATGGTACGCCCCCAGGACCATAGCTGTGTGGGGGTCGTGATGACATTCCACTCGTCCTCCAGTCACTCCAAATTCAAACTATGAGCATGGGTCAACCATTCAAAGAATGAGTCAGACAACAAGCTGGTTCAAGCTCAGAGCATGCTCAGAAGGCTACTACAGACAACGTCCTCAGCAATGTTCTGAATTTATTTTTTACATGCACAAATCTAAATACACTACATAATGGGAGGGGAAAGGGGTTGTCCGGGGCGGGGTAAGCCATGAAAGTCCAATGTCTGGCCACTCCTGATTGGTCCACATCTCCTTATCTCAGTCTCTGGGCAGATATTGCAGCCGTCAGCTTATAATCTTGTTTCGTTTCTCTGAAATAAGTCTTGGCAACGCTGGAAATGTCTTAGTTTAAGTTTCGATTTGAGTATTACGTAGCAAGGAAAGCTTATTGTTATATGACACAAAATGGTGGTTAGTACATTAGCAAAAAAGCGTATAAAAGTTACAAAAGTATAAAAGTTACAAATATATATATTCTCTTTTTCCCCGACATTCCCCCCTAAACACTAAGCTTTCCTTTGCTTCGGGGCCTTTGAGACTGTCCATGTGTGGGGAGAGGGGAGGTGGATTTCTTCACCCAATCATCTTAGAAGCTGCCCCCTTATGGGACGCCCCCAGACAATCGAGCCCTATCCTGGGTGACACATGGAGTTCTCCCAACTGATCCTAAACTGAATCTTTCAATTGGACTTTATCATGGGGGGGGGTCTGGTCAGGCTTGTTCAAAGGAGTATATTTCTCTATATAAGGGGACTGTGCAGCACAGGACCACCAGGCCCAATACTAGTAGGCCTCCCATTACTAGACAAACTTGTTGGAAGAATCCCTTGAGCCCTCCCAACCAACTTGAGAAGAAGGAGGTATCTACCCCTGTGTGGTAGCTGTCCACTCTGGGACAGACAGTAAGCATATGGAAAGGATATAGAAGAAGGTAGTCATCTTTTATAGACTCGTTCTGTCTCTCTTGCAGTGGGAGGCGTGAATCCAGGTGCTCTTGCCCTCAAGCTTCAGAGCCGTCGGGGTGGTGAGAAGCACAGTGTACGGTCCCTCGAACCGCGGCTGGAGGCAGTCTTTCCGGACAAACTTCTTCACATACACTAGATCGCCTGGGATGAAATCATGTACTGCATCACCTGTAGATTCTGGGAGAGAAGCAGATACTGGAGAGCGGGTGTTAGTCAATTCTCTAGACAAGGCAATCACAAATTTTACCACTCTATCATGTGTTTCAGACAACTCTTGGGGCCTAATCTCTCCTATCTTGGGTGGGGTCCCAAACAAAATTTTATAGGGAGTCAGCCCATGTTTGGCCTGAGAAGTGTGTGTGATGTGATGCAATACTATGGGGAGTGGGTCGGGCCAGGGGAGGGGATGATCTTGGGTCATTTTCAAGAGCTGGGTCTTGAGTGTGGAATTCATCCTTTCCACTTTGCCTGAACTGGCAGGATGGTATGGAGTGTGGAGGCCCAAATCTGTTCCCAACATGTTCCAGAGTTCTTCGTAGATATTTGCTGTGAAAGCTGGTTCTTGATCCGATTCTATGACTTGGGGAACTCCAAATCTGCAGGCAATTTCGGTGATCAGTTTCTTGGCTGTGACTTTAGCAGTCATGTTGACAACCGGGTAGGCCTCGGGCCAGGCTGAGAACATATCCACGGCTACCAAAACGTACTCCTATTTTCCTGCTTTAGGCATTTGGATATGGTCGACTTGTATTCTCTGCCAAGGGTAGTCTGGTTTAGCCAGGTGTTGGAGAGGGACCCGTGCCGTACACGTTGGGTTGCAGGTAGCGCAGACAGAGCAGAATTTTGAGTATGCAGTCACAGTGGAAGAGATTCCGGGTGCAAAGTACAGTTTCTTGATACATGCCAAGGCTTGATTCTTTCCTCTGTGTGTAGGCCCGTGAGCCCATGCTGCCACAGCTGAGTACATGCGTCTAGGCAAGCAAGGCTTCCCATCCACTTGGTAAAGAGTCGAGTTGACCTTTGAATCTTTGCGACCTGCCAGCACGGCTCCTGCCGCTTTCCATTGCTTGACTTCTTCAGTGGGGGGTCTTCCTTTGTTCCTCACACAATTTTTCTTTAGGCATCCTGACCCCCCTGGATTCCACTCGTGTCTCCGCTGGACTTGTATGGTCTTCCGCCGGCTGTTCCTTGGCTCTTGCTCTAGTGAGCGCCACAGCTACGGTTTGCAGAGTCTCTCCCATCTCTTCTTCCTTTTCCTGCCACTTTGATGACACATTCTCCACTGCTGCAGTCTTGGCTGCTTGGTCAGCTAGGTGATTGCCCCTGGCTTCTCTGGATTCTAGTCTTCCATGAGCCTTGACCTTCATAACAGCAACCTAAATGGGTAGTTCCAGGGCCTTCATTAGGGCCTTAATCCATGAGACATGTTTCACTGGTGTACCTGCAGCTGTGATGAATCCTCTAGACTTCCACAAGAGTCCAGAATCATTGCAAATTCCATGTCCATACCTGGAATCGGTATATACATATTCGCCTTTGTTCCTGCTGCCAGGTGGCAGGCCTCTGTGAGAGCCACAAGTTCAGCCTCTTGTGCAGACATGTATGGTGGTAGAGCTTCAGCCTTGAGGACTGTTAGGTCCGTTGTGACAGCATATCCCGTGTGGAACTTCCCTTGAGGGTCTGCGAGCGGATGTGCCACCATATTCTCTGGAGCAGAAGTCTCTTCCTGCAAAATTTTTATACAATCATGAGGTTCCACCAATGGATCTTCACCCTCTTCACCTTCCCCCCTAGAAGGTGGAAGCAAAGTGGCAGGATTGATAGTCAGACATCTGGTCAGCTGACTTGTCAAAGAGGATGTGAGCAGCGTGGACCGCCTTAAGGCACGTGGAGGCAGTTCGGGCGACAGGGTCCAGGCGGGCTGAGTAGTAGCCCAAAGGCCGATACTTATGATCATAGCGTTGTGCTAGAACTCCAGAGGCATGACCTTCCGATTTCGAGACAAAAAAGTGAAATGGCTGAGTATAGTCTGGTAAGCCCAAGGCCGGGGCAAAAACAACAGCCTGTTTAAGGCGGTCAAAACATAGTCTGTGTTGATGAGAAACACGTGGATCTTCAGCATGAAGCCAAACTGAGCCTTCATCCTTGAAACAATCGTACAGGGGTTGCATGAGCTTTGAGGCATCAGGGATCCATTGCCTGCAGTAAGTGATGAGGCCAAGGAAAGTCTGCATAGCGGAGTAGGTGGTTGGGAAGGTGATATCCATGATGGCTTGTTTTCTTTCTTCAGTCAGATGTCTAGCACCTTGTGATATACAATGTCCGAGGAAAATGACCTTGGGCAGACACCATTGGACTTCGCCTTTCGAGACTTTACAGTTAGCTGAGTGAAGAAACCAGAATAGGGATGCTGACATCTCCGGCAAATTTTCTTCAGTGCCACAGAGTAAAAGATCATCTACATACTGTAGAAGGGTGACCTGAGGGTTCTCTTGAACCCATGGCTCCAGAATAGACTTCATAGAATAAGTGAATTGGTTAGGAGAGTTCTGGGCTCTTTGCGGAGTCCTGGTCCATATAAGCTGTGCTCCTTGAAAGGTGAAGGCAGAAAGAAACCACGAATCTTCATGTAAGGGTATACTGAAGAAGGCGTTGGCCAGATCTAACACCGTAAACAAGGTGGCCGTTGGAGGCACCTGAGACAAAAGGGTGTTTGGGTTGGGTACCACTGGAGTTTCTAAAATGGTAGCTGCATTGACGGCTCTGAGATCCTGAACCAACCGGTATCTTGGAGGCTCTCCCGGAGCGGTTTTCTTTTTTACAGAAAAAAGGGGTGTATTGCATGGAGATACACATCTGACAAGGACTCCTGATTCCAGGAGGGAAGCGACTTGGGTACTCAAGCTTTGTTCTTGTGCAGCCTTGAGGGGGTATTGTGGCAACCGTGGGTACCTGTGTCCAGGCTTGAGGTGTACTCGGACCGGGGGAACCTGCAGGAGGCCGACGTCCTCTGGCCCACTGGACCACAGAGAATAAGGGAACTGTGAAATATCAAGAAGAGTGTGAGGTTGTATGGTCATCATCATGAGAGGGAAGGCTTTAAGAACACAGCGGTCTTCAGTCCCTTGTTCGGAATGAGGGTCCCGCAAAAGAAGCTCCATACCATGGTTTCCGAAGGTAATTGTTGCCTTCATCCGCTCTAAGAGATCGGCTCCCAACAGATTGACAGGGCAAGTTTCAGAGACCAAGAATCTTGTGAGCACTCCGGTGAACGGTCCTGCAGACACAGGGACTGTGAGTGGAGAGGAAATATGTTGGCCTTCCACCCCAACACAGGTGAGGGTATCCGGTGATAGGGATATAGAAGGAGGGAGCTGTGCAGAGGAAATGACAGATGTGGCCGCCCCAGTGTCCACCAGGAACTCCAGTGGTTGATGGTCCACCTGTAAAGTGACAGTCTCTGAGGATGTGGTCAAGGCTACCACACTCCCAACATAACATTCATCCTTCAGAATCACGAGATTGTCTTCTGTTTCTAGATGATCCCTTGTCATCTCTTCTGTCTTGTTTTCTATATGTGGGAGGAGTATCATCACCTGTGCCTTTAACCATTACCCACTTGATTCCATGTTGGTTGCCAGGGGGTGGGTAGCTTTCTTGAGCTTGATATACCATGGCAGGAGCGGCTTTCTTCTTTGGCTTAGTATCCTTTTCCATTTTTAGCATTGATTTTTGGAAAGCTTTAACGATATCCACCGCGTCGTTGAAAGAAGAAGAACGAATCTCGGGCCGTACTCTCAGGACTTCATCTCTGAGAGCGTCTTGTAGGCCATCTACTAGGGCCTGAACCAACAGAGCGGCCTGCGTCTTGACGTGAAAACTGTATCCGAGATCCTCAAAATGCATGCTGAGTTTTGCAGCATATCTTTCCACAGATTTAACAGGGTCTTGTTGAACATCTTGTACAGACCCAGCTTGATCTGACAAACGATTCTGAGCCCAGGCTTTTAACTGTTTCATGTATTCTAGGCCGGATTCATACGTACTAAGGGGTCCTGCTTTTGTGGAAACCATGGCCTTTTGAAAGCTCTCCGTTTTCGGCTAAGTGAGCCTGGCATTCTGCAGCCAGAGTAGAACCAACAGCAAGGGAAATTTTGCGAGCCAATCCTCCAACATGGCTCATACAGGTGTTTGCAGGGTTGACCATGGCCCCCACCCGATGTGTAAGGATGTCACCATAGCCTATTGACAGAGTGACAGGGCGTCCTGATGGGTCTACTAGATTACGGGAGCGGCAGGGGTCCCAGACTTCTGAGGGGCTGAGGGGTGGTGCTCTTTCAGCAGTTGCTTGGAGCAAGGGCCGGAGTACGGGTAATGGATATGGGGTGGAGGATGCCATAGGAGACGTATGGGGTAAAGGAGGGGGGGGGCTGGAGTATCTTGAGCCCATCCCTCATCTGGCTCCGTATCGTCTTGAGTAACAGTATGTTGGCGGAGGGAGAGCAGTCTGGCCTGAAATTCTGGGGAGTTGAGGAGGATATCCCCAGGGTTGTGGGTGACTCCCATAGGAAACAGGGGAAGCGTCTCAGCATCGTGGACTGGAGCAGAGGGTGTCACATTAGTTTCAGATGGGTGCTCTGGGACTACGGGCTTTTCCACCTGTGCTGGTGGCTGGTAATATGCACCGGACGGATCTAGTAGTGGATATAGGCCGGATTGGGGCTTTCCGGGCCTCCCACAACAAGTAAGAGGTGTAGCAAGATGGCTGTGGGAGGGAGGAGTTGGAATGGAAATGGGATAGTTCTTGGAAGCAGGAAAAGGTGTAGTAAGATGGCCGTTGGAGGGAGGAGGGGGGAGTGGGGGTGGGATTGTTCTTGGGGGCAGGCTGGGCATCGTGCCATGGGCGGCCCCCCCCCCACAGACACAGCAGAACTTCGGGTTCTGCTGTCAGCACATACGACACATCCATCCTTCCGATGATTTAGCGTCGGCGCCATTATAGGGTGGTGGCTGAGGGCTCGGTGTAGTGACAGACATCAACGGGGTTACGGCCAATTTAGGGTCACATAACAAATCACATTCTGCAGCTTTCATGTATCCGAGCAAAGGCTCGGCATTCTCTGTTCCCCCCTGCACCATCTACTCTAAGATGTGCTTGCAGAAATCCTCACCCAACTTTCCCAACTTGTGTGTAACACATTCTTTCTAAACTGAAGACTAAAGCCTGCCTGTACTGGATAAGCTTATCATATTCTACAAATTCCTAACATTCTTCTTGCCTTCTTGCCTTCCCGTAACTCCACTAATTGGCTTAACTCCCACAGCAGCATTCCACAACTTACGAGATCTTTCAAATTTGAATATACTCAACATTTTCTTATAGAATGCAATGATCTGTCGCGACTCAGATCACTGGTGCAGTCCACAGGTCGCCATTCCTCAGTGTAGAGACACCTCAATACACTGATGAGATAGAGAGACACCTCAATCTAACTCCTTTCCTAGCCTTGAATGGCGACTTTACAGTGCGACTCACCACGGCACCCTGACTACAGGTCACCACCCGTCAGTGTAGAGACACCTCGATACACTGATGAGATAGAGAGACACCTCAATCTATCTCCTTTCCTACCACGGTACCACCCGACAGTGTAGAGACACCTCAATACACTGTTTCCTAACCTTGACTTTACAGCAGTCTCTGTGTTAGACGAAGAGCACACCTCAATTCGTCACAGATTCTTTCTCCCTTACACTACAATTCAGGAATGCTTTGTAACCTTGACTATCAGTTACGGGAGGCAGCTATCTAAGAAAAGTACAGTGACCGGGGGAGGAGGAGGTGGTGTGCACACGAGCACGCGCAGGCATGCGACGTCACTCGTTTTAACACTTGCTGGTTCAGGACGTGGTGCGGGACGCCCAAGGTCTCACCACTCGACCGGTCACCCACCCAGATCCAACCTGACAACCCAACAGGAACCGCTGCGGCTGACACACAGGCAAGTGAGACATATAAAATACATCTCAACTTACCGTGTTCGATGGAGGTTGATCAGGCCTCAAATTCAGCCACCGCGGTCACCACCAGGGAAATCAGCAATATGGGTCCGGGAGGGCGGCGTACCGCTAGCCACGCCCCACGTTGGGCGCCATTTGTGGGGGTCGTGATGACATTCCACTCGTCCTCCAGTCACTCCAAATTCAAACTATGAGCATGGGTCAACCATTCAAAGAATGAGTCAGACAACAAGCTGGTTCAAGCTCAGAGCATGCTCAGAAGGCTACTACAGACAACGTCCTCAGCAATGTTCTGAATTTATTTTTTACATGCACAAATCTAAATACACTACATAATGGGAGGGGAAAGGGGTTGTCCGGGGCGGGGTAAGCCATGAAAGTCCAATGTCTGGCCACTCCTGATTGGTCCACATCTCCTTATCTCAGTCTCTGGGCAGATATTGCAGCCGTCAGCTTATAATCTTGTTTCGTTTCTCTGAAATAAGTCTTGGCAACGCTGGAAATGTCTTAGTTTAAGTTTCGATTTGAGTATTACGTAGCAAGGAAAGCTTATTGTTATATGACACAAAATGGTGGTTAGTACATTAGCAAAAAAGCGTATAAAAGTTACAAAAGTATAAAAGTTACAAATATATATATTCTCTTTTTCCCCGACAGCTGCATCCCGCCTTGGGACCACGACTTGCCAGGTCAGCTCGTGCGTCCGGTGGTTGACAATCCTTCTGCACAACTTGCCTTCGTAGAGGAACAGCTTGCTCTTCTCCTTCCATAGCTGCTTGGCTTCCTCTGGGGCATCTGGATCTAGGCGGGCGTCTTCCCGGGTCAGCAGATCTTTCACCAGGCGGACTGCAGGGTCACTATCTTGGGTCTCGGCCCAGCTGTGGTGAGGTAGGGGATTCATCATCACAGTTGTTAGATCCTCCTCCTTCACGCGGTGAGAGTGTTGAGCGGCTCCATACCGGTGAAACGCGGGGAGTTCTACCTCCTCCAGCTCTTCTGGGTCTTCGTCACCTTCAGGTAAGTGAGGCATCCTTGATAGGGCGTCCGCGTTGGCGTTGGTTTTGCCTGCCCGATACTTGATCACGAAGTTATAGTTGGAGAGACGGGCCATCCACCGCTGTTCCAGGGCACCCAGTCTTGCATTGTCCAGGTGTGTCAACGGGTTGTTGTCCGTGTACACGGTGAATTTTGCGGAGGCCAGGTAATGCTTGAAGCGTTCCGTCACGGCCCACACCACCGCCAAGAATTCTAGCTTGAAGGAGCTGTAATTCTCCGGGTTCCTCTCGGTGGGCCTCAGCTTCCGGCTGGCGTAAGCGATCACCCGTTCTCTGCCCTGTTGGTTTTGGGACAGTACGGCTCCCAGTCCCACATTACTGGCATCTGTGTGGAGAATGAAAGGCTGGCCGTAATCAGGGTAGGCCAGGATCTCATCCCCAATGAGGGCCATCTTTAGCTGGCGGAAGGACTCCTCTTCCGGTTTATCCCACTTGAAGGGTGGCTTTTGACTCCTGGACTTAGATTGTCCGATCAGGAGGTCCTGCATAGGAGCTGCCATCTTAGTGAACCCGGGGATGAACCTTCAGTAGTAGCCTACCAACCCGAGAAACTGTCTCACCTCTTTGATGTTCGAGGGGCTTGGCCAGCTCTTGATTGCCGTGACCTTGTCAGGGTCGGGGGCCACTCCTTCTGCGCTTACCACGTGCCCTAGGTACTGGACCTTTGGTTTCAGCAGGTGGCACTTCGATGGTTTCACCTTCACGCCATAGCCTGCCAGGGCTTCGAACACCTCAGCCAGGTGCTTGAGATGGTCCTCGTAGGTCTTCGAATAGACGATCACGTCGTCCAGGTAAAGGAGGACCGTCTAGACGTTTCGGTGCCCTAGACAGCATTCCATCAGCCGCTGGAAGGTCCCTGGTGCGTTGCAGAGCCCGAAAGGCATACAGTTGAATTCGCTCAGTCACATCGGGGTGGTGAAGGCGGTCTTCTCCTTGTCAGCCTCTGCCACAGGAACCTGCCAGTACCCGCTAGTAAGGTCAAAAGTAGAAAAGAAGTTAGCAGATTTTAGTGCGGCTAAAGACTCCTCTATTCTAGGCAGCAGATATGCGTCTTTGTGGGTGATACGGTTGATTTGTCTATAGTCCACGCACATTCTCATGGTGCCGTCTTTCTTTTTCACCAGAACCAAGGGGGCTGCCCAGGGGCTACAGCTATCTCTAATAACCCCAGCTTCTTTCATCTCTCTTAGCATGCCCTTGGCGTTCTGATAATGTGCAGGGGGTACAGATCTGTGCCTCTCTTTTATTGGTGGG
Source organism: Phyllobates terribilis (assembly GCF_046119375.1). Classification (NCBI taxonomy): domain Eukaryota; kingdom Metazoa; phylum Chordata; class Amphibia; order Anura; family Dendrobatidae; genus Phyllobates; species Phyllobates terribilis. The sequence goes on along the minus strand of NW_027362764.1, from coordinate 2,256,530 downwards.
TGGCTCCCTGTGGGGATGTGGTGTTCTATCCCTTTTACTCTGCCGAAGTCTAGCGGGTGCTTACTAAAGACTCTCTCGTACTCCTATACCACCCGGTAGACTCCTTGTTTTTGGTGCAGGGGAGTGGAGTCAGCACCCACATGGAGTTTCTGGCACCAGTCCTCCTTTTGTTTCTGGGAGCCATTACCCTCCGCCTGTGGAGATGGAGGCAAGGGTTCCACGGCCCTGATAGCTTGGTGTTCGACAACAAACAGTTTGGCGAGTGTAGCGTACCTGGGTAAGTGTACTTCCCTCTCCCCAATGTTGAGGATGCGGACGGGCACCCTCCCATGACGGACATCAACCACCCCCCGGGCTGTCAAAATGGTGGGCCTGCTGTCTGAGTACACGGGTTCTACCATGGCTTGGTAGTCTCTACCTCTCAACCCGATTGCAGTCCGACACCAGATCATCATTTCACTTTTGGGAGGCATGGAAATGGGGAATGGGTCACTCAGTCTTACGCTACCGATCTCACCACCAGACAGTTCTACCTGCTGCCGTCTCATCAGGGCTTTTATCTCCTTGTTGAGGACTCTCTGTTGGCTGGAACTAGCATTCACCGCCACCTGTTGTAGAATTACAATTACCTCTGAAAGACAATTTTCGATTATGTTAGTACCCACAGTTATTTTAGGGTGACTTTCATGACGGTCAATGTCCACAATAATCACTCCCTGTGCCGGCAGTTCAACTTTACCAATTTTAATGGTCATCTCCTTGAACCCCATCTGCGGCACGGGTAAGCCATTACAGGCGATGATGCTCAAGTTACTGTCTGGATATCGTGTGATATCAGCATCAGTCCAATACTGCTTAAAAAATACATAAGGGATTGTGGTTACTTGCGACCCAGTATCCAGCAAGGCGCTCATGGGGATACCGTCCAGCACCACGGGTAAAACCGGGCGCCCCCCAACGTACTTATCACGCCAATTATAAGGGCCTGGTGATCTTATGCCTGGGGGTCGGCCCTCTGCCCCAGGTTGGACCCGTTTAAATTACAGTACCTGGAAATGTGTCCGGGCTGGTTGCATCGACGGCAAATGGGCTGTCCATCCTCTGCGTAGCGGTCTGTGGGCCTCCCTCGGAACGACGGGATCCTCCTCTGTCGACGCCACAGGACATCCTCCGGACTTGAAGCCAGCTCGATGGGTCTTGACGGGTCCACTTGCAACGCCTGGACGGTCCTGGTCAATGCCGCGATGCTCCTGGTTAGCTCCTGGACTTGGTGGTGCAGGCATTTCGACGGGTTTGGTTCAGGGCCTGTGCATCAGCCTCCACGGAGTCCATAGAGGAGGGCGCCGCCTCCTGGTGGTAGGTGATAGCAGGGCGCCGGGGGTTTATAGCGCCACTGGTTGCAGATTCATGGAGCACCCTTATGGCCCTGTCCTTAAATTGGGCAAAGGTCAGGTCGGGGTTCTGAAAGAACATGAGGCGCAGTTGGGCCCTGTGGGCGCTAGACAGCAGACCTTCTATGAATTGTTCTGTTAGCAGCTTATCGGTTTCCTGCACACTGCCAGGGTCAGTTTGTTGAATAGCCCTCAAGGCTTCCTGCAGATTTAGGGCATAGTCTCTGATGCTGTCCTGTGCCCGCTGCTTACATCCATAGAACCTCATTTTAATCTCAGCGGAGGAACGTGTATCAAAGGTACCCCGCAGCCGGGCCAGAATACCCTTCACAGTCCTTTTCTCCTCAGTGGGCCATGATTTTACCTCCCTTTGGGCTGCGCCAGTTAACTGCCCTGTCAATATGCTGACCTTCTGTTCCTCTGTCAGGGGGTAAACCTGGAACAAACTGTATAGCCTTTCCTTAAAGTCAGTTAGGGCATGGGGCTCCCCTGAGTATTTGGGCAGCCAGGCCGCTCCAGGGATGTAGGGCAAGGAAAAGGGCATCACCGCTGCTGCAGCTGCGTTGGTGGTAGTGGGCGCCTCTGTGTCCGACATCTTCCTCCCCCCTAGTTACGCGTGGCCTACCTTCCGACGATCCTCTTCTGTAGGCCGTGGCTCCGCTGCTGCTGCTATGGACGAGGACCTGGCGTCGCGTCCTGATGACGTCAGCGTCGCTCTCTCTCCCTTCCAGGACCTTGCGCAGCGTCGATGCGTGGGGCGGAGCTTCGGATCTCGCGCGGTTTTGACGTCCACGCCCCTCTTCTTCCCGTGCGGCGTCCTGAAGATGGCGTCCGAAGGCGGGAAGCAGCCGCGGATGGGGGGAAGACGGCAGAAGACGGTGGGAAACGGTCCAAGATGACGTCCGATGGCGGGAATCGGCTCCAGATGGCGGGAAACGACTCCGGACGGCGGGAAACGGTCCAAGATGGCGTCTGATGGCGGGAATCGGCTCCGGATGGCAGGAAACGACTCCGGACGGCAGGAAACTTCGTCACAGGTAAGTTACAAAAGTCTTTTTCAGGCACGCAGTACCCGGTGGTTGCGGGCACGAAATCCTGCCGACTACGCCAAAGGTGACTCGCCCCCTGGGCCGTGGGGCACGCGGATCCGGGCGATGGGGAAACGATGGGGGTAGTAGTGGCGGCCCGGTCCCGCGGCTCAGGGTGGTCAGACCAGTGGTAGTCTTTCAGATGTTTTAGATAATGTCCGACTACGCCACCCGTGGATTGCGGTTATTAGGAACCGCCGCTGCATGCAGACCGCTGGGGCTGATGAGGTGTGCAGCTAGGGTAGTGTGACTCCCCACGGGAAGAGTGCAGCCCCAGGGCAGTATAGTGGATGGTGGGAGTGATGGTAGTGAGAGTCCCAGTGCTGGTAGTGCTGGAGGAGCAAGGAGCACACAGACAACAGGTTGCAGTCCAGGGTCTTTACTAAACAGGTAAACTGACCCACAAGCAGTCCCGGCTAGGAGGGGACCTGGATGTCTGAGAGCAACGGGGAAATTGGCCCTGGTCAGGGTGAGGGTGTAGGCCTACCGTGCTCTCTGCGCTCCTTCTGGCTATCTCCTCCTGATAGGGTAACAGCCCACGTTTCCGAGCTTTCCGTGTATTCTCGCCTGTATGGCCTGCGACGTGAGTTCCTTTCTGCTCCCAGCCTTGTACGGCTTTACTGGACCCTTCGGTTGTGGCAGGGCCTTCAGGCTTCTTAGGCCAAGGAATGTACAGTCCCTTGCGGACTTGTTCTCTGCTGGGGGATGTGGAATCCTTCCAGCCTCAGACACCAAAGTCTGGTAAAATTAAGTCTTTTCTCTGCCAAGACAGGCTCTCTTCGCCTCTTGTCTCTGGCTTGTGGCTCTCCTACTGCCACACTTCCTCTTAGGTGCAATCAACTTTCTGTCCCTGCTCCACACTGGGACACGTCTCAGTGCTGAGACAGGCAATCCAGTTCTCCCTAACCCTGCCCCCAGTACCAGCTTTTATAAGGGCAGCCAGCTCCCCCTACTGGCCTTAGACAGGAGGCATTGCATGCTAATGTTCCCCTGACTAGAGAACCTCCCCCTTGCTCTCAGACACAGCTTTAATTACACTTGTGGCATCCAGGTCAGGGTGACACATATACCTGACAGGAGCCCATAGATTCTGCTGCCTCCAATAATATATGAGAAACCACAATAATTGAGTAATAATGGCATAAAACGACAACGTTTATTAAGTTAGTTAAAAAAGTATACAGTAGTAATACAAAAATTGTATAATTACATATTAATGTTCAGACAATGAGTGACTATTGGATCAATGAGATAGAAAGAAACTCCCATAACATCTTATAAATCCCTTAGATATGTGTGTGCCAGGGTACAGTATATCCCAATGGAATCCACAAGGGGAAGAGTCAAGGGAAGGAGCAGAGAAAGACGAAAAGAGTAAATGAAAATAAGTAATAAAGGCGGAAACAAAGGAGAGGATCAGGTCATAACCAAAAGGGCGAGATAGTATCATCCTTAAATATAATTCCCAGATGGGAAGCCATAATAATGGATAAATAGGAGCACTCACCAAATAGGTTGCTAACTCTCCCAAGTGTATAGGGCAGAAGGAGGCAGGTAAGGGACATCCACCAGGGGCCTCGACACGAGTTTCGCGTGTAGCTTTATCAAGAGGCTAATAATATATACCTGACAGGAGCCCATAGATTCTGGTACCTCCAATAATATATACCTGACAGGAGCCCATACACTCTGCTGCCTCCAATAATATATACCTGACAGGAACCCATACACTCTGCTGCCTCCAATAATATATACCTGACAGGAGCCCATAGATTCTGCTGCCTCCAATAATATATACCTGACAGGAGCCCATAGATTCTCCTGCCTCCAATAATACATACCTGACAGGAGCCCATAGATTCTCCTGCCTCCAATAATACATACCTTACAGGAGCCCATACATTCTGCTGCCTCCAATAATATATAACTGACAGGAGCCCATACATTCTGCTGCCTCCAATAATATATACCTGACAAGAGCCCATACATTCTGCTGCCTCCAATAATATATACCTGACAGGAGCCCATACATTCTGCTGCCTCCAATAATATATACCTGACAGGAGCCCATACATTCTGCTGCCTCCAATAATATATACCTGACAGGAGCCCATACATTCTGCTGCCTCCAATAATATATACCTGACAGTAGCCCATAGATTCTGCTGCCTCCAATAATATATCCCTGACAGGAGCCCATACATTCTGCTGCCTCCAATAATATATACCTGACAGTAGCCCATAGATTCTGCTGCCTCCAATAATATATCCCTGACAGGAGCCCATACATTCTGCTGCCTCCAATAATATATACCTGACAGTAGCCCATAGATTCTGCTGCCTCCAATAATATATACCTGACAGGAGCCCATACATTCTGCTGCCTCCAATAATATATACCTGACAGGAGCCCATACATTCTGCTGCCTCCAATAATATATACCTGACAGCAGGGCCGGCCTTAGGGTATATGGCGCCCTGTGCGAAATCCCTCTTGGCGCCCCCCCCCAAAGAAAAAAAATTAAACTCATGTAGGTGAAAACAACAAGTGCATTTTTTATTAATCAAATGATCAAGTAATAACAAGCAACAAAAGTTGAAAAGTTTTAAAGCCGCCACCACGATAAGGTAGACTCTTCTGGCAGGGCCCTACTCTAACCTATTAAAATTTTCTTAAAATATCCAATACTCTTTTTAGATATATTTTTATTTAGTTTTCTTTAAGGGAATGTGTCATATACATTTTTTTTTAAAAATGACCAATAATACCACATACAGGGAATACTGCCACACCATGACCAGACCACATATTACCACAACATAGTGACCGAATAATACCACACAGAAGGGGGAAAAACTGCCACACCATGACCAGACCACATATTACCACCACATTACTAATATTACCACCACATTACTAATATTACCATAAGTGTCATTATGCACGGGAGCTCTATACATGGTATGTATAATGTAAGTGTCCAGGTAATCTAGTGATCACCAGTGACATTATACACAGGAGCTCTGTATATAGTGTCAGTGTACAGGTAATACAGTGATCATCAGTGACATTATACACAGGAGCTCTGTATATAGTGTCAGTGTACAGGTAATACAGTGATCACCAGTGACATTATACACAGGAGCCCGGTACATAGTATATAGTGTAAGTGTACATGTAATACACTGACTCACTGGTGACGTCTCTAGGTGAAGTCCTTCAGCTACGCTTTTCTCCTTCATCCAGCACAGACCGCCATTACGTCTTCCAGCCAGGACTCGTCTCTGCATAAAATAACACAGTTATCTAGAGCACATTCCCCAACTTCTACATTACGCAGCTGAATACAGACGTGTATCCACCATCAATATATGGTTAGTTATTATACAACCTACCATTCCAAATATAAATTGTAATCCACCACGGTGCCCCCATTAACTGTAAATAGGCACTTAATATATAATTTAATTAGAACCTCTACTCTTTCCGCCAATTTGTTACCAGTTACACTCCTGCATCCGCAACGCCCCCTACTCTATACTTCCTGCTCCCCGCATTCATTATTTACATGCACCCCCTGCCCCAATTCATTATATCATGTCCTGCTCTCCCCACCCCATCATCATTTACTGTCCCCCACCCCACATTCATTATGTGCAGCTCATTATCCCCCTACTCCCAATTCCCCCATGTGCAGCTCATTTTCTCCCAATTCCCCCATGTGCAGCTCTCACCCCCCCATGTGCACATCTCTCATCCCCCTCCCCCACATGTGCCCCTCTCTCATCCCCCTCCCCCACATGTGCACCTCTCTCATCCCACTCCCCCACATGTGCACCTCTCTCATCCCCCTCCCCCACATGTGCACCTCTCTCATCCCCCTCCCCCACATGTGCACCTCTCTCATCCCCCCCATGTGCACATCTCTCATCCCCCTCCCCCACATGTGCACCTCTCTCATCCCCCTCCCCCACATGTGCACCTCTCTCATCCCCCTCCCCCACATGTGCACACCTCTCATCCCCCTCCCCCACATGTGCACCTCTCTCATCCCCCTCCCCCACATGTGCACCTCTCTCATTCCCCTCCCCCACATGTGCACCTCCCATTCCCCCCACTCCTAGTAAATTGTATTTAAAAAAAAAAAAAAACTTGTTATACTTACCCCCATGCGATCCCTGCAGAATCCTCGTCCAAATCGATGACACCAGGTTCTCCTGACTTCCGGTCATGTGACGGTGCCGTCACATGACCGGAAGTCAGAGAAATCATGACAGAGATGTTCCGGCCCCGGCGCTTAGCATGGGGCCGGGGGCCCCATGAGGAGAGAGACACACAAGAGGGGGGCCCCCAAGGGGGCCCCTACCGGCCGGGCCCCATACTGGAGTCAGGGCAGTCATGCCCTGATGGCGGCCCTGCTGGAGGCTGAAGGGGCCCCCTCTCCCTCGGGGCCCCCGTTCAATGAACCGGCTGCACGGGCGGTAGTTCCGCCCCTGTGTGTGAGGAGGAGAGAGTGCAGCGCGCCCGGGTCCCGGCCGGACATTTCAGAGCAGAGAGGGGGCGCCGGCGCCTGAGCACAGAAGAAACGCTGGGCGCTCCCTCTCTGCTCTTCCATAAGAAAAATACCGACGGGGAGGGAGCCAGCGCAGCGCCCCCCTTCACTCTCAAGTTTGAGGCGCCCTGTGCAGTTGCACAGCTGGCACGCCCCAAAGGCCGGCCCTGCCTGACAGTAGCCCATAGATTCTGCTGCCTCCAATAATATATACCTGACAGGAGCCCATAGATTCTGGTACCTCCAATAATATATACCTGACAGGAGCCCATAGATTTTCCTGCCTCCAATAATATATACCTGACAGGAGCCCATAGATTCTGCTGCCTCCAATAATATATACCTGACAGGAGCCCATACATTCTCCTGCCTCCAATAATATATACCTGACAGGAGCCCATACATTCTGCTGCTTCCAATAATATATGCCTGACAGGAGCCCATAGATTCTCCTGCCTCCAATAATATATACCTGACATGAGCCCATAGATTCTGGTACCTCCAATAATATATACCTGACAGGAGCCCATACAGTCTCCTGCCTCCAATAATACATACTTTACAGGAGCCCATACATTCTGCTGCCTCCAATAATATATACCTGACAGGAGCCCATACATTCTGCTGCCTCCAATAATATATACCTGACAGGAGCCCATACATTCTGCTGCCTCCAATAATATATACCTGACAGGAGCCCATACATTCTCCTAACTCCAATAATATATACCAGACAGGAGCCCATAGATTCTGGTACCTCCAATAATATATACCTGACAGGAGCCCATACACTCTGCTGCCTCCAACAATATATACCTGACAGGAGCCCATAGATTCTGCTGCCTCCAATAATATATACCTGACAGGAGCCCATAGATTCTCCTGCCTCCAATAATACATACCTTACAGGAGCCCATACATTCTCCTGCCTCCAATAATATATACCTGACAGGAGCCCATACATTCTGCTGCCTCCAATAATATATACCTGACAGGAGCCCATACATTCTCCTGCCTCCAATAATATATACCTGACAGGAGCCCATACATTCTGCTGCCTCCAATAATATATACCTGACAGGAGTCCATACATTCTGCTGCCTCTAATAATATATGCCTGACAGGAGTCCATAGATTCTGCTGCCTCCAATAATATATACCTGACAGGAGCCCATAGATTCTGGTACCTCCAATAGTATATACCTGACAGGATCCCATAGATTCTGCTGCCTCCAATAATATATACCTGACAGGAGCCCATACATTCTGCTGCCTCTAATAATATATGCCTGACAGGAGTCCATAGATTCTGCTGCCTCCAATAATATATACCTGACAGGAGCCCATAGATTCTGGTACCTCCAATAGTATATACCTGACAGGAGCCCATAGATTCTCCTGCCTCCAATAATATATACCTGACAGGAGCCCATACATTCTCCTGCCTCCAATAATATATACCTGACAGGAGCCCATACATTCTGCTGCCTCCAATAATATATACCTGACAGGAGCCCATACATTCTCCTGCCTCCAATAATATATACCTGACAGGAGCCTATACATTCTCCTGCCTCCAATAATATATACCTGACAGGAGCCCATAGATTCTGCTGCCTCCAATAATATATACCTGACAGGAGCCCATAGATTCTGGTACCTCCAATAATATATACCTTACAGGAGCCCATAGATTCTCCTGCCTTCAATGATATATACCTGACAGGAGTCCATACATTCTGCTGCCTCCAATAATATATACCTGACAGGAGCCCATACATTCTGCTGCCTCCAATAATATATACCTGACAGGAGCCCATACATTCTGCTGCCTCCAATAATATATACCTGACAGGAGCCCATACATTCTCCTGCCTCCAATAATATATACCTGACAGGAGCCCATACATTCTACTGCCTCCAATAATATATACCTGACAGGAGCCCATACATTCTCCTGCCTCCAATAATACATACCTTACAGGAGCCCATACATTCTGCTGCCTCCAATAATATATACCTGACAGGAGTCCATACATTCTGCTGCCTCCAATAATATATACCTGACAGGAGCCCATACATTCTCCTGCCTCCAATAATATATACCTTACAGGAGCCCATAGATTCTCCTGCCTCCAATAATATATATCTGACAGGAGCCCATACATTCTGGTACCTCCAATAATATATACCTGACAGGAGCCCATACATTCTCCTGCCTCCAATAATATATACCTTACAGGAGCCCATACATTCTGCTGCCTCCAATAATATATACCTGACAGGAGCCCACACATTCTGGTACCTCCAATAATATATACCTGACAGGAGCCCATACATTCTGCTGCCTCCAATAATATATACCTGACAGGAGCCCATAGATTCTCCTGCCTCCAATAATATATATCTGACAGGAGCCCATACATTCTGGTACCTCCAATAATATATACCTGACAGGAGCCCATACATTCTGCTGCCTCCAATAATATATACCTGACAGGAGCCCATAGATTCTCCTGCCTCCAATAATATATATCTGACAGGAGCCCATACATTCTGGTACCTCCAATAATATATACCTGACAGGAGCCCATACATTCTGCTGCCTCCAATAATATATACCTGACAGGAGCCCATACATTCTGCTGCCTCCAATAATATATACCTGACAGGAGCCCATAGATTCTCCTGCCTCCAATAATATATACCTGACAGGAGCCCATGCATTCTGGTACCTCCAATAATATATACCTGACAGGAGCCCATACATTCTGCTGCCTCCAATAATATATACCTGACAGGAGCCCATACATTCTCCTGCCTCCAGTAATATATACCTGACAGGAGCCCATAGATTCTCCTGTCCCCAATAATATATACCTGACAGTAGCCCATACATTCTCCTGCCTCCAATAATATATACCTGACAGGACCCCATACATTATCCTGCCTCCAATAATATATACCTGACAGGAGCCCATACATTCTCCTGCCTCCAATAATATATACCTGACAGGACCCCATACATTATCCTGCCTCCAATAATATATACCTGACAGGAGCCCATACATTCTCCTGCCTCCAATAATATATACCTGACAGGACCCCATACATTATCCTGCCTCCAATAATATATACCTTTGAAATCACAAAAAGACATATATACAAGCAAAAAGAAATAAAATAAAAGGGATACAATACAGATACAGTGAAGGAAATAATTATTTGATCCCTTGCTGTTACTTATGGTTTTGTAGCCCATTCCAGCTTTGTGCAGGTCTATGATTTTGTCCCTGACATCCTTAGAAAGCTCTTTGGTCTGGCCCATGTTGTAGGGGTTAGAGTCTGACTGATTAATGGAGTCTGTGGACAGGAGTCTTTTATACAGGTGACTATGTAAGACAGCTGTCTGTAATGCAGGTAACGAGTTGATTAGTAGCGTCTAACTGGTCTGTAGGAGCCAGAAACTCATAATGGTTTGTAGGGGATCAAATACTTATTTCTCACTGCAAAAGGCAAATAAATGTATCTAATTTATACAATGTGATTGTCTTGATTTTTTGGGGGATATTTTATCTCTCAATGTTAAAATTAACCTACCCTTAAAATTATAGACTGTTCATGTCTTTGTCAGTGGGCAAACTTACAAAACCAGCAAGGGATCAAATACTTATTTCCTTCACTCTACATCTTACGAACTGGATCCGTGGGAGGAGAACGTGATGGTAGATATGGACAGACCTGCAATACTCATTGCTTCTCCTGGGGTCTGACTCCGATATTCCTTAGATAACAGGTTATAAAAGGTCTCACCAGACTCCTCACTCTTCCCTCCATGGAGGAAAGTGGAGGATGGCTGATTAGATTCGATTCTAATCCAGCTTTAGCAGAATCCTCCCACAGAAACAATATGGCTGTCATCTTACTGAACATCCTTTCCAGCCTTCTATACATACCACGCATGAATATGATCTATCCATAATTCAGGGAGATCTTGCACTCTTGTGGATTGCCAGCTACCAAAACTTTTGCAATTTTACCAACAGATGTGAATAGGCTTCACGATCCTGGATATATACAAAGATTTTGTCTATAAAAGAATTTGTCTTTACCAATGGAAAACTGGAGACATCTGAGTTCATATTAAGGTTTATGTCTTGTATACAAGGACATACACGCAATTCACCTCTATAAAGATGGCAGTAGGAGTGTCTGCCCGCTATACATTTACAGTAGCATATATAGCAATGCTGACACAGCAAATACCAGTGCAAACCAGTTATTTTCCATAGTGTCTGTGAAGACCCGGGGTCTTCCGTGGGCGTAATACTACTCAGACAACACAAGATGAGGGTAAAACAGTGTGGCAATACTTTATTGAACCACAAAGCGGACAATAAACAGTCCCAGCAAATACCCAAGATAGTGCAAAATTAAACAGTTCTCAATCTTCCGCTAGCCCGCCTGGGATAGAACAACTGTGACTTTGGGACTTCCAGGGCCAACTACCTCAACCAGTGGCCGCCCACTTCTGGCGGACCCCACAGAGAGAAAATAGCGGCCAGCTTAGGAAGCTAACAGTCCATCGAGGTACAAGGCCAGGAGACCTGACGGTCCCAACATGGCCTCTTCGGGAGTTTTCATGGGGCCAGATGACCAGCTGGTCCCAATATGGCTTCTCCCAATGTCTCCATGGGTTCCAGTCGACCGGAGGGTCCCACCTGGCAACCCCAAACAACATATCCATGGGGCCAGGTGACTTAATCGTCACAACCTGGCATCCTCAAATGTATCCATGGGCTCTCTGATGGTCAATGGAGCAGATCCATATCTTTCCAGTCAGGGCCTCGTACTCTTAGGCCGGAATCATGTAGAATCCAAATCTGTGTCTCTTTGGATACAGCCATGCTCCCAAGCTGATGGCATGAACGAGTCTCTGATCTTTGATTTTACTTGCAAAGTCTCTCTGAATCTGTTTCAAGTCTGACTGCTATAGAACCACATGTCCCTTAAAATAGTTACAGTTTTCTGTTCAAGTACACATTAACAGGTAAGGGGTTAGGGATGGCATTACTCACAGGGCTCAGGTATAATTGTTTGAGCTAATCTATTTACATAGTTGGCATAGAAGGGGGCTCTTGCAAATAAACATCTAGCTAGCTTAGTATAATATGTCATTAGCATATTAACAACATCATTGTTTCCATACGAAGAGAAGTCAACTTTCAGTTTTATACACATAATAGCGTGTCCTTCTTGACCAGCCACAGAAATACACATTACAAGTCAACATTAACACAATAGTGTATTTCTCTTGGCTTAACAAATCTAATCGTCTGGCTGATTAAGATTATAAGCTGTATCGTCAGTGTCCATTATCAAAACATGTGTAGGCATATAGAGGAACTTGTCCTTTTGCAATCTTCTTTTTGCACATCTCATTTTTATTTCTTAAACAATAATTTTCATGCATGAATCACTTAGGCGTTGGCTATAGTTAAGACATTTTAGTATAAGCATATAAAGAAAATATTCTAAAACCTTATCTTTCAACGACTATATAATTAATCACATAAAAATTATTATAACAAAAACCTTAAAATATTGTTTTACCTTGTCTGGTTTTCAGGGTACAGACAGAGTTGATGAACAAGGTTAAAGCATTGATGCCCCTGCGTTTAACACCTATGTGCCAGTGGAGGCATACAGGACACATCTGCTGGCCCAAATGGTTATCCAACATTAACAGCTACCCGGTAATTACTCTGTATATAGACTCCATGTCTGCTCTCCATCAGATAACCTGCTTCAATTACCTGTTCACAGCAGGGGGTGCAGGCAATGATCCAATGGCCCCAGCTTTTGATCTATATAACTCATAACCTCACTTATGACACTGGGTATTTTCAGAGTATTTTATTATTGTCACAGACTTTTGTAGTTTACCAGTATTTTTGCCTGCAGTATGTTTACACCTTTAAAAATCAATTGGAAAACTGCATTGCTTTCAGGAAAAAAAACACATCAGAAAAGTCTTTGGTTGCATTGCAGAAGCATTATGTGTGAAATGACTCAGAAAAAAGTGGAATGCAATCTGTGCAAAACTAAAACTCTGCAGTGTCTATTAATCCAGCAGGTTAATGCGCAAGGAGAGCAACAAAACTGGGGAAAACAACTTTGGCCATGTGTGGCCATTAACATGGGGGGGGGTCTCGGATACGTGGGTCATAGACCTGCTGGAACCTTGGCCTAGAAACTGAGGGCGCAACTGGCACAACACGGCCTTTACCAATTCCAACTCTGTCTCCTTTTATTATTCTTCGACTTATCCTGGGTAATTTTCTTCTTCCTCCTCCTACAGAGGATTCGGGAGCAGCCTTCATCTTGTTCCTGGAGCTCTGTTTCCCAGTTCCTGACCCACAGGTGACCCCGACCTCTGACACTGTAGTGGTCCCAGCCATGTGGAAATGGGCTACCGATCCCTGCATCATCTGGACTACAGACGGTTCTCATGTCGGTGGAGAAAATCTCCAGCTCTCTTCTTGTGCCACCTTCAGCTTGGTCCACTCCCACAGCCCTCTCCCAAGCTTTCTCAGCCTTCTACCACCTCCCATCTGACACCGTCCAATCCAGAGTCTCACCAATTATGTAACTCAAGTGAGAACCTTGCAACTTCAGGAACATTACCCACTCGTCCAGCGAAAGATCATGTGGCCTCTGGGGTAGGTATTCCTTAGTCATCATCCGCCTCTCTACATAGACGTTGTGGCCAGTCCCATGCTCAGTTATATATGCATGCCCTCCTTTTGAGTCAAAGCTAACAACTTCTTCATAGGAGGCCTGTTCCTTCAAGTGGACAGCTAGGAAACCTACCAGCATCTCTTCAGCTTTAGTTTTGGGTTCTTTTTCTGGGCCGCCGATAGATCCATGCTGCGCTGATCCCTCACAAACCTCCAAAACCTTATCTCGATCCCCACAGGTCGCAGGGGGCGCAAAGTCATGGTTTGGGTCCTTATCGCTGGCTTGGTTGCTTGAGCTGGAACAGCCTGTTCCAGGTCTGCCGTGCTGATTCCTACCCTCTCCTCAAACAGTCTGGCCAACCCAAGGTCCTCTTTTCCTTGTCCAGCCTCTCCGTCTACGCTCACGATAAGCGGGACCTTCTTGTTGTTCTGAGCCACTAACCACCAATACAAAGTTCATGCGCTGCGCCATCTTGGATTGCGTAATGGTCGCCATCCTATACGTAACTCGAGTTTTCCCTGCATCACTCTGCTCTTCTAGCTGCAAGACTCGATCCTTCTGACTACGCCAAATGTAAAGTGTTGCGGAGCGGTAGCCGTCGGCGAGGTACTAGTCTCTTGCGCCACGGCACATTACATGAAGGTGGGGGTCAAGGCTTGGTGCGTGGACTTGTGCTGTGAGGGTGCTACGTCTGTGTAGGCCGCATGTAACCTATGTTGCTTGTTGGCCAGGACCAGATATTTGACAGCTCAAAATAAACTTTTTACTGAACATTAACTTTGGGAGGGTTATACACAGTAGATAGCGGGTACATATCCTCTCAAACATTTCCTTGATAAAGCGTAACATTTTCCTCACATAAATTCAATCCCTCTCTTTTCTCTCTCTTTACTTGTTCTCTGTATTCACTATTCCTCATTAATTCACCACAAACCGGCTTGACACTACAGTTCGGCTAGCAAGAGACCTTGACTTCCACCTGCGGTTCCGCATGGCCGGACCACATGTTACCACCGAATAATACCACATACAGGAGACAAATACTGCCACATCATGACCAGACCACATATTACCACCACATAGTGACCGAAAAACACCACATACTAGGAACAAATACCACCACACCATGACCAGACCACATATTACCACCACATGATGACTGAATACTAATCATTAATAAAAAAACACAATACTAATATTACCTTAGCAGCTGAGATGTATATTATGAGGTTCTGCAGCAGCTGAGGTGTGTATTATGAGGTTCTGCAGCAGCTGAGGTGTGTATTATGAGGTTCTGCAGCAGCTGAGGTGTGTATTATGAGGTTCTGCAGCAGTTGAGACGTGTATTATGAGGTTCTGCAGCAGCTGAGATGTGTATTATGAAGTTCTGCTGCAGTTGATCTGTGTATTATGAGGTTCTGCTGCAGCTGAGATGTGTATTATGAGGTTCTGCAGCAGCTGAGGTGTATTATGAGGTTCTGCAGCAACTGAGGTGTATTATGAGGCTCTGCAGCAGCTGAGGTGTATTATGAGGTTCTGCAGCAGCTGAGGTGTATTATGAGGCTCTGCAGCAGCTGAGGTGTATTATGAGGTTCTGCTGCAGCTGATCTGTGTATTATGAGGCTCTGCAGCAGCTGAGGTGTGTATTATGAGGTTCTGCAGCAGCTGAGATGTGTATTATGAGATTCTGCTGCAGCTGAGGTGTGTATTATGAGGTTCTGCAGCAGCTGAGGTATGTACTATGAGGTTCTGCAGCAGCTGAGGTGAATTATGAGGTTCTGCAGCAGCTGAGGTGTGTATTATGAGTTTCTGCAGCAGCTGAGGTGTGTATTATGAGGTTCTGCTGCAGCGGAGGTGTGTACTATGAGGTTCTGCAGCAGCTGAGGTGTTATTATGAGGTTCTGCTGCAGCTGAGGTGTGTATTATGAGGTTCTGCTGCAGCTGAGGTGTATTATGAGGTTCTGCAGCAGCGGACGTATGTACTATGAGGTTCTGCAGCAGCTGAGGTGTGTATTATGAGGTTCTGCAGCAGCTGAGGTGTGTATTATGAGGTTCTGCAGCAGCTGAGGTGTGCATTATGAGGTTCTGCAGCAGCTGAGATATGTATTATGAGGTTCTGCAGCAGCGGAGGTATTTACTATGAGGTTCTGCAGCAGCGGAGGTATGTACTATGAGGTTCTGCAGCAGCGGAGGTGTGCACTGTGATGTCTACCTTACTACATACAGTGGAAATGTATACACACTGCATCTGCTGAAGAACCTCTTTTTGTACCCTTGTTTTGCATAAGTTTCACTACAAATAACTATTTTTGGAGGAACCTTTCTATTGGTTTTGTATAATGAAGTCTTTCTTGAATCCTGCTTCGGTGACATTATTTCCTGTTGTGATTATGAAGCTTTTCTAGATCTTCATTTATTATTTTTGCTTCCTATTTTATTTGGATTGAGATCTGCTCTGCAGCCATGGAAAGGAAATGTGCCAGCATGCGTCCATGCCATTTTGGGGCAGCCTGCGCCATTTTTTGGCAGCACATTAATCTGTAAACCTCACAACACTATCGAGAAATCTTCACCATTGGATTTGCAAGGAAACTGCTCAGTCTTATGGAGCCCAAGCTTTGTCCCCCTTGTTGGAGGACCGTGGGGTGGATTTCGTGCACGGACCCCTTCTCTATAGACCGGCACCTTATATGATCTATAAATACATACCGCCATACACCGGATATTCTTCACCCTCTTCATTGCCCGGATGTCGATATTCCGGCTCAAGGTTTGTTATAAGTCACCTGAGTTCACGTTAAAGTTCCTGCAGTAAAGAAAAGTGACCGACTCGCAGGACAGGCGGTAAGAACGTGGATTATCAGACGGTGTTACACAACGCAGCTTTACTGGACTCCACATCCAACTTACTCATACATTCACCTATTGCAATAGGATAACAATTAACTAACCGCATCCCACAGACGGCCCCACGTCACACTTACCGCTGCCACCACTCGCCATTATACCAGACCAGCGAGATGCCTTCTCCGATCAGCACACTGGTACACATGCACACCCAGCTTTCCCAAGCTCCTGAACGATTCACTACTTGCACTCTGGCTACAAGGTAACAGAACCCAGCTATTTTCTCTCCTCGAGATCGTGGGTATGTTACAGCAACGAGTGACAAACTGATTAAAGTTTTTATTTAAAATACAAAAAGAAGAACAGTGCTTAAAAAAGTAACAAAAGATGAAATCACAAAAAGACATACAGTACAGACCAAAAGTTTGGACACACCTTCTCATTTTAAGATTTTTCTGTATTTTCATGACTATGAAAATTGTACATTCACACTGAAGGCATCAAAACTATAAATTTACACATGTGGAATTATATACTTATCATTGGGGTACATATATGTGGCATTATTAATTGTTGCTGCATTTGTTTACATGGCCAGGGTTTTGAATCCAGAGATCCTGGGTTGACACTACCCCTGGATGGAGGTGTCTAAGGGTGTCCGTATCTAGAAATGAGGCCCCCCTCTTTTTTCGGGTTATCATGTGGCTATTATTTACCCCATGTGACGCCCCCTCCTCGATTTGCACGCGCCGCACCGCACCAATGGGAGGTTGTATGTCCGCCCCGGATGTGACGTGTGCGTGTCATGGCCGGAGTATGCGTTCCACGGACCGGAAGTGACGTACCCGCGTGTGGTATACGCGGGTGGCTTTAAATGGAATAGGGAACGTAGAGGAGCTGCGCCGCCTATATGGAGTTTGGGCTGGCGACGGTCACCCATGACAGTAGGGTAGTCTTTACACCCTTATCTCCCCTGAGGAATTATGAATATAAGGAAACGCGTTGGGAGCGGTGTACTATGCAAGGCTGAGGATTGAAGTTGTTCTGACGCCCTGCTTGAATTGAACTATCCCCTGTTTAAGCATGAACTATCGATGTGGCTGGTGAGATCATTCCAATATTATTGCATGAATTGTGTGCTCATTATTAACCACCGGTGGTCTGCTAAGAATGACATTTGATGTTTCAGGCAGGGATGGTTCTAGGAAGGTTAGGCCACTGATTTTTTTGGTCGATTTGCCAATAATTTGCGTAACTTTTGGTTTATGTGACCGGTCTATTTATTTTTGAGTCCTTTGTATCACTATTCCTATATAGGATTTTATTCACATAATTTATTAAAGGTTATGCTTTAACTCTTATACCACTATTCTGCTTTGATCTTTTTGTAGAACTTCACAGATGTCAGACAAGCATTCCCACTCATCGGATGTTATGTGCTGAGGCTGACTAGAATACAGATGACGGCCAAGTTGTAGCTGGTATTCAACTACTACCCTCTGCTGCTCACAAAGCCTTGTCAACATGTGTAATGTGGAGTTCCAGCACATGGTCATGTTGCACACCAGTCGGTGAGCTAGCACTTAGAAAGTGCTGCTGCAGCACTGACAGATCGGCGGTAGCTGTAGCTCACTTGAGAAAATGGGCGCACAAGCAGCGTACCTTCACAAGTAGCTCAGGCAAATTATGGGTAAGTTTTGAGAAACAGCTGAACCACTAAGTTGAGCACGTGTGCCAGGCATGGTTCATACGAGCTTGCCAAGCTTCAGAGCCGCCATAGGGTTATGGCCATTATCACACACGACCATGCTTGGTTGTAGATTCAGAGGTGTGAGCCACAGATCTGTCTGGTCTGTTATACCTTTCCACAACTCTGTGGCAGTGTGCTGTTTGTCACCTAAGCAAATTAAATTCAGCAGAGCCTGTTGCCGCTTCATCGAGGCACTGCTGCAGTACTTCCAGCTTGCGATTGATATGGATGTGGTGCTCCGATATGACATTCGGAGATGGAGGATGAGGAAGGGGTGCAGAAACTGGAGTAGGAGGTGGAGGAAACCCTGATGGAACTAGGGCCCACAATCATTGGCATTGGTAACACATGTGCCATTCCAGAGTCCGACTCTGTCCCGGCCTCCAGAAGGTTCACCCAGTGTGATATCATTGAAATGTAGTGTCCCTAGCCAAAAGTACTTTTCCATGTCTCGGTCTTTAAGTGGACCTTCCCAGTAGCTGCATTGGTCAGGGCATGAGTGATGTTATGAGACATGATGTGCTGGTGTAAAGTGGGGACGGCTGTCATGGGTGTGTCAGGTGTTACAGACAGTCATCCTGGATCCAGCTGTAGAAGGTCACTGCGCTTGGCTCTGCAGGCACCTTCTTGATCTTTTCATCTCTGTATTATGGTGATATCCTTCTCCCTCTAGGACCGAGCTGTGACCTCCACTTTCTGCTGCTAATTGACACACCCTTGCTGGATGTTTAAATACCTTCAGTCTCTCCAGAGAGTCGCCAGTGCTAGCTCTATTTTCCTCTGTCCAAGCCTGAAGTACTGGTAGTCGGCTACTGTCTTCTTGGTGTTCCCTTGGAGGATAGTTGGCGTGATCTCTCTGGTGTGTTCTCAAGCTAAGTGTATTCCCTTGTCTGTTTACCTGTTTGTCTTTAGTTGCAGTGGGGGCTGACTAGTGCTCACCCCATCCCCTCCCTATTTAGGGCCTGTCGCTAGGGGCAGTCAGGTATTAGGTTTCCTGCTTGGCTATAAGTGTGAAACCTATTTAGGGACGTTAGGGGAGACAGGGTGTTGTCAGATCTGCCTAGGGGTCTCCACTCCCTCTTTTCCTAGTGTTTGGGCTTCCTTTCCCTTTTCTCGCTGTGTTGCACTTAGTCTTTCCCTCACCTTGCGTGACATTATCACCGGCCGTACATATAATATAATATATATTAAAAAAAAACTGACACATGTTTTTTTTGTGTGTTTTTTTTTCTCTCCCCTGGTTCAAGGATCCCGTTTCTGTGCTGGCAGAGCAGCTGCGGAGGTTGTCACTAGAGGTGACTGACCTTCTATCTGAGGTTCAGCAGCAACGGCAGCAGCTGCAGACTCCTATTGAACCCAAATTTGCCTTACCGGACAGGTTTTCAGGAGGTAGAGACAAGTTTTTTGTATTCAAGGAAGCTTGTAAATTGTATTTCAAACTTTGACCTTACTCCTGTCACGGGTGTGTCAGAAGTGACAGACAGTCGCCCTGCAGTTGGTTGCAGGAGATCTCTTCATTTGGCATTACAGACACCTTCTTAGAGGCTGTCTCTCTAGGACCCAGCAGCTACATTCCTCTTGCTAATTAACATCCTAGGCTGGGTGTATAAGTACCTGCTGTCTGCAAGGGGGAGGTGCCGGCGATACTCACATTACCCCTTGAGAAGGCTCGGAGCAAGTGCATTACTTCTTCCTCTCTGTAGCTATGAGGATGGGTGTTCATCTCTCTGAAGTCGACTAAAAGCTAAGATATCTTCCCTTGTTTGTTCCCCCTTGTTGTCTTTAGTTGTCAGTGTGGATCGACTAGTGCTCATTCCCCTCCCTTCCCTAGCCAGGGCCAAATGCCAGGGAAAGACAGGGCGAGGTTTGCGTGCGGCGATTGGTGAATGTAACATACCTGGCGGCGTCCTTGCATGGTGGTCCATCTCCCACTGTGCAAGAGGGCGCACTTGATCTCCTGTCCAGAATGTCTCTCTGGCTTCCCTCCATGCTGTCTGTTTGTGTCTGTTTCTGCTGCTTAAGGGCGGCGCCCGATCACTTCCTGCCTTTTGTACCTGCTGTGGGTCACACCCCTTGTGCGTCCTCAGCCTATTGCTGTCTGTCACTTGGTATATAGCTCAGCAGCTCCCTTCTATCCCTGCCTGAGCATAGTGTTTCCTTCAGTGTGTGCTTGCACTCTGAAGGTGCCAGGTCCCGTTCTTTGTTTCCTTGTCTGCCTTTCCTGGAGGCTGTATTTCCAGGCCTGTCTGAACTGAGTCCTGTATGTCTTCTGCTTTGCGGTATCAGCTCCCGTGTCTGAACTGAGTCCTGTATGTCTTCTGCTTTGCGGTATCAGCTCCCGTGTCTGAACTGAGTCCTGTATGTCTCCTGCTTTGCGGTATCAGCTCCCGTGTCTGAACTGAGTCCTGTATGTCTCCTGCTTTTCGGTAATAGTTCCCGTGTCTGAACTGAGTCCTTTCTGTGTTCTCTTGTCTGTCCTGTCTGAACACGCTCCTAGCCTGTTCCTCCTGCCTTCTAGGGGCCGATTACCTAGACCCGCTCCTGTATCTTGTCTGTCCTGTCTGAACACGCTCCTTGCCTGTTCGCCCCGCCTCTCTGGGGGCAGTATTCCCAGACCCGCTCCTGTATCCCGCTGCAGTGTTGGTCTCCTCCGTACACTCAGTTCCAGTCTGAACTCTCTCCTATCCTTTACCTGTTTTTGCCTCTATGTCCGTTCCCTTCCTTTTTCTGCAGAGTCTGAACTCGTACCTAACTCCTGCCAGTTGTCTCTGTACTCCCGTTTGTGAGTTTGTGGTCCACTCGCTACTTCACTGCAAGTACCCTGTGGGTGTCTGGCTCTGTCTTTCCCTTCCTGTCTGTTCCGTGTGAACAGAGCCCTGTCCCCCCTGCTCAGCCTTGTCTGCACTCTAGCCGTGCTTGCCTGTACCCCTTTGCCTGTATTGTTCCTGTGTCCCGGTGTGTACTGGGTCCTATCCCGCCTGTGTTCCTACCTGCTAGTGCCTCCCTGTCTGCACTCTAGCTGTGCTTGCCTTTACCCCCCTGCCTGCATACCCGCCTGCCTGCATACCAGTCGTGCCTGCCTATACCCAATAGTCTGTGTGCCAGCCTACCAGCCTGTTCCTGTATTCCCCTGTGTGGGTCAACAGCCGTGTCCGGGGTCTGTCCTGGAGTAGCACCTGGTCCCTCTGCTCGGTTCCTCCTTGGTGCACTGGCGTCGTATGCCGTCGTGCGACCCTGGTCGGATCGGGTGAATACCTAGTCACGCCCCTCCAGGCATTCACTCTCCGGCACGGTCCAGTGGAATCACTACAATCACACGCACACGCCGCTCAGCCCGGGCGTGTGCATAACAGCATGCTCAGGCCATGGTTCCCGTTGAGCCCCACGGCCTTCGCTCTTTGAGAAGTTTTTCCAGCGAATACATGCATTAAAATAAAATAAATAAATTTTTTTCCCCCTTTAGCTGAGTTCCAGGCGAATTACGCACCCGTCCAGATGGATCTATCAGCCCTCGTTCCTGCGGATCCGCCACGTTACTATGGGGATCCAAGACAGTGTCGTGCATTTGTGGAGCAATGCATGCTACACTTTAAGGCCTACCCTCTCTATTTTCCTTCCGATTGGGCTAAAGTGGCCTTTATGATTGACTACCTAGCGGGTGATGCCTTGAAATGGGTCACCCCCCTATGGGAAGCATGGGATCCTGTCATCCTTGACCTGCAGGCCTTCCTGGTGGCCTTTCGTATGGTCTTCGAGGACCCTAACTCTGAAGCCCCTGCTGAAGCTTCACTTCCCAATATCCCGGAGCAGCCCCGACGGGTAATGTGTGTGGGTAGCGCAATAGTCCTCCAGCCCAATGAGACTACTGCCCACCCAGAATCCTCACAGGGTGACTACGCTTTCCGGAATACTTCTCTCAACCTCAAGAGGCAGTCCAGACGTGCTAGACTTAGAGGCAAGCCGTCACGCCAGGGTCTGTCCTCCCTGAGACCTCCTGACCCCAACCTTGAAGTCCCTACTGAAGCTTCATCTCCCTGTATCCCGGAGAAACCCCAATGGGTAATGTGCGTGGGTAGTGCACCAGTTCTCCTGGCCGAAGAGACTTCTGCCCATCCAGACTCCACACAGGAGAACTTCCTGCACCCGGCATCAGATGTTTCTCTCTCTTTAACCGGTGTGCATGTCCAAGGATGCTCCAAAGCTGTGGTTACCTCAGAGTCTGTGCACCTCTACTACCTGGCGGAGGATCCCCTGTTGCCTCCTGAACCCTCCGGGATACCACTCGATGACAAATGGAGAGAGACTTCTCTACACCCGGTACTCAATACTTTGTCCGCTTCGTCCTGTGAGCCTGACAATGGGTACCCCAAAGTGGTAGTTACCTCCGAGTCTCTACACCCCTCCGACCAGGCGGAGGATCTCCAGTTGTCTCCTGAACCCTTCGGGGTGCTACCTGGTAGCGAAAGGACAGAGACTCTCCTATACTCTGTACCTGATACCTCGCTCGCTTCGTCCAGTGAGTCCAACTTAGTGTACTCTGAAGCAGAGGTTACTCCTGAGTCTCTACACCCCTCCGACCAGGCGGAGGACCTCCAGTTGTGTTCAGAATCCTTCGGGGTGCCACCTGGTGGTGAATGGACAGAGACTTTCCTATATCCTGGATCTGATACCTCGCTTGCTTCGTCCAGTGAGTCCGACCTAGTGTACTCTGAAGCAGAGGTTACCCGTGAGTCTCTACACCCCTCTGACCAGGCGGAGGACCGCCAGCTGTCTCCAGAACCCTTCGGGGTGCCACCTGGTGGTGAATGGACAGAGACTTTCCTATACTCGGTACCCGATACCTCGCCTGCTTCCTCCAGTGAGTCCGACCTAGTGTACTCTGAAGCAGAGGTTACCCGTGAGTCTCTACACCCCTCTGACCAGGCGGAGGACCGCCAGCTGTCTCCAGAACCCTTCGGGGTGCCACCTGGTGGTGAATGGACAGAGACTTTCCTATACTCGGTACCCGATACCTCGCCTGCTTCCTCCAGTGAGTCCGACCTAGTGTACTCTGAAGCAGTTGTTTTCTCTGAGCCTCTGCACTCTTCTGACCCGGCGGAGGACCTCCAGTTGTTTCCTGAATCCTCCGGGATACCACCAGATAACAAAGAGACAGTGACTTTTCCTCATTATGTACGTGATAACCCGTCTATTTCTTCCTGTGAGCTTGACAAGATGTACCTCGAAGCAGAGATTACCCTTAAGTCTCTGTCCCCCTCCAACCCAGTGAACGACTGGCCCTCGAATTCCCTGCGGAAGATTCTGGCAGGCCTGAAGAAGAGGGGGCGTAAGGGGGGAGGTACTGTAACATACCTGGCGGCGTCCTTGCATGGTGGTCCATCTCCCACTGTGCAAGAGGGCGCACTTGATCTCCTGTCCAGAATGTCTCTCTGGCTTCCCTCCATGCTGTCTGTTTGTGTCTGTTTCTGCTGCTTAAGGGCGGCGCCCGATCACTTCCTGCCTTTTGTACCTGCTGTGGGTCACACCCCTTGTGCGTCCTCAGCCTATTGCTGTCTGTCACTTGGTATATAGCTCAGCAGCTCCCTTCTATCCCTGCCTGAGCATAGTGTTTCCTTCAGTGTGTGCTTGCACTCTGAAGGTGCCAGGTCCCGTTCTTTGTTTCCTTGTCTGCCTTTCCTGGAGGCTGTATTTCCAGGCCTGTCTGAACTGAGTCCTGTATGTCTTCTGCTTTGCGGTATCAGCTCCCGTGTCTGAACTGAGTCCTGTATGTCTTCTGCTTTGCGGTATCAGCTCCCGTGTCTGAACTGAGTCCTGTATGTCTCCTGCTTTGCGGTATCAGCTCCCGTGTCTGAACTGAGTCCTGTATGTCTCCTGCTTTTCGGTAATAGTTCCCGTGTCTGAACTGAGTCCTTTCTGTGTTCTCTTGTCTGTCCTGTCTGAACACGCTCCTAGCCTGTTCCTCCTGCCTTCTAGGGGCCGATTACCTAGACCCGCTCCTGTATCTTGTCTGTCCTGTCTGAACACGCTCCTTGCCTGTTCGCCCCGCCTCTCTGGGGGCAGTATTCCCAGACCCGCTCCTGTATCCCGCTGCAGTGTTGGTCTCCTCCGTACACTCAGTTCCAGTCTGAACTCTCTCCTATCCTTTACCTGTTTTTGCCTCTATGTCCGTTCCCTTCCTTTTTCTGCAGAGTCTGAACTCGTACCTAACTCCTGCCAGTTGTCTCTGTACTCCCGTTTGTGAGTTTGTGGTCCACTCGCTACTTCACTGCAAGTACCCTGTGGGTGTCTGGCTCTGTCTTTCCCTTCCTGTCTGTTCCGTGTGAACAGAGCCCTGTCCCCCCTGCTCAGCCTTGTCTGCACTCTAGCCGTGCTTGCCTGTACCCCTTTGCCTGTATTGTTCCTGTGTCCCGGTGTGTACTGGGTCCTATCCCGCCTGTGTTCCTACCTGCTAGTGCCTCCCTGTCTGCACTCTAGCTGTGCTTGCCTTTACCCCCCTGCCTGCATACCCGCCTGCCTGCATACCAGTCGTGCCTGCCTATACCCACCAGTCTGTGTGCCAGCCTACCAGCCTGTTCCTGTATTCCCCTGTGTGGGTCAACAGCCGTGTCCGGGGTCTGTCCTGGAGTAGCACCTGGTCCCTCTGCTCGGTTCCTCCTTGGTGCACTGGCGTCGTATGCCGTCGTGCGACCCTGGTCGGATCGGGTGAATACCTAGTCACGCCCCTCCAGGCATTCACTCTCCGGCACGGTCCAGTGGAATCACTACAATCACACGCACACGCCGCTCAGCCCGGGCGTGTGCATAACAGTGAAGAACCAATATAGGGACGTTAATGGAGACAGGGTGATATTAGATCAGCCTAGGAGGTCTCCACTTCCCCATTTCCCTAGAGTCTGGGCTCCCTTTTCCTCTTCCCTTTGTGTTGCACTAAGCCTTTCCCACACCTTGCATGACAACTCCTTTGGAAACATAGTGTTGTCAGATCTGCCTATGGGTCTCCACTCACCCTTTCCATAGTGTTTGGGCTTCCTCACCCTCTTCCATGCCTGAGCATGCTGTTGCTGGTCAGGCTGGTAGTGGTCAAGCTCCTGCTGATCTTGGTACAGTACAGGTTGGAAATGACTGATCTTTTATTGTCTGCGCTTTCTTTAAAAAAGCACCAGACTGGGGAACTACTGGCCTGGGAACTTGCGTGTGGTTTCCCGCCTTCTTCCTCTGGCCACACCACTGCCTCTTCCTGCTTGTTGCAGTGCTGCAGATTACTCCCCCTCTGTGCTCCTGTCTTCCCTCCGCATGGCACCTTCCAAGGTTGGTGGGTCAGTGACTTCATCGTCCACCACCTTGTTTTCGACTTCCACTCTCTAGTCCTAACTGGTTGTCTTAACAACATCGCTTGTTGGCAACTGTGTCTCATCATGATCTACCTCTGGAGGCACTAATTGCCGTTCCCCACCGTCATATTCTTCTTACGATGGCTGCTTAAATATTTGGGCATCACTACACAAAATCTCCTCATGTCCCTCTTGAATTTGCAGTGCGAGAGGCCAAAATCAATTAATGGAAATGTAAAGACTGTCCGGGTGTGGGATCACTCGTCTCCTTGGGCTCGCCATGGTGGGAGGAAGGAGGATTATGGTGAGGATTATGTGTTCCAGACTCTTGCCTAGTGAGACTGGACAGTGTGGAATACACGGTGGTGCTGGGAAACATGCTGGAAGCATTATATGCCATCCAACCGACCACCTGTTTGCACTGTTCTGACTTCAAGAGTGATGTCCCGCTCCACCCAGCAAACTGGGGCAGGAAGCTAGGTCTCGTGGATGAGCGTGTTTGTCATGTTTCCGCAGCAGTCACAGTTTCTTCTGGCCCACGACCTCAGCCTCTGCATGCACCATCAGCAGCACGTCCACTTTTACGTCCCTTGCCGCATGATTTGCGCATTTTAAATTATGTATATAATATATGCCGGCAAACTTTCCGGTATTAATAGGGAAAAGAAAATATGTAGCTCTGAAAAGGTCTTTTGTTTTTAGGTTGCAGCAGCAGCAGCATACCTAAATAAGGACAGTAAGGCAATAAACCCTGTCTATATGCATCTAATCCAAAACTATCCCTCCTCCACCAGCTATCCCTACACTGAATGCTGGTAACAGCAGTTTTATTAGAGAAAGGACAGGATGCAGCCCTCAAAAGGACTTTTGTTTTAATGGTGCAGCAGCAGTATACAAGTACTTCTATAGCAATTAAACACCTGCTCGGGTCTAAACTCTCCTTCCTAGATCAACTGTCCATGAACTGCTTCCAGAGGAGAGGGTGTCGAGCATCACATCACCAGGTCTTATACATGACCCGACGGCACGATGCGGCTGGCCAATCACAGTAATGCCAGTAGCCAACATTGCTACGCCATTACCGTGTATGGCAGGCAATCCCTGCATGTTTATTGGCTTTCTAGCAGCAGCAAAACATGAGGGACGGAGACTGTAACATGGTGATCAAGCACCCGCAATACTCGATCGAGTGCCGAGCATACCTAAGCACCCAGATACTCGATCGAGTGTCAGGCAGTGCTGAGTACGCTCGCTCATCACTAGTCAAGGGGCCTTATCCCTCATAAGTGAATAAGTGAATAGCGCCTCCTGTGGGTGCAATTCTCCTGAATACCAGCTGTATGACACCTGATACCCTGCAGTATTGGCCCCTGGGAGGTTTTGGAACCGATTGGGGCAGATTAACTCCTTAAATACTGCTGTCAATCACCACAGCAGTATCTAAGTGGTTAAAAGTAGGTTAAAAGACCCCCTATGACAAGATAGTCCACCCTCGATCATAATCACAGGTGCCAATCATTGCATGGTGCCCTGAGGTCATCTGATGACACCAGGGTACAGTGGCCTGTGAGATCCTGCCATAAGCTGGGTCTCACAGGCACAGTCAGTGACTCATTGACAATTCTCCAGCAGTGCAGTACACGAGTACTGCAGGGCATGAAGCTAGTGATCAAAGTAAAAAATATTCATGTCCTACAGTGGTACTAAGTGAAAAAGTAAAAAAAAAGAATGACATAAAATGTGTAAAAAGTAAAAAAAAAACACACAAAAAAGCGCACACAAATCACAAAAAGTTGTTTCGCCACTAAAAATGCAGCGTTTGTGTTAAAACAGAAATAAACAAAAAAAATGGACACATAATTGGTAACGCCGCGTCCGGAATGACCCGATCTATAAAACTGGCATGTTATTTATTTGGAAAGGCGAACACCATAAAAAATAAAAATTTAAAACACTCCATACTGACACACAAAAAAACTGAATAAAAAGCAAAAAAAAATATTGTGACGACACAGCATTTAATCTTAATTATGCCAAACTTAAATTCAGTAGGCCCAGAGATAAAGGCTATTGCCTGAATATTGACTATTGAATTTATGAGTTTCTTTCTTCGGTTGCACAAGAAACTAGGCCTATTGTCATGTGAGTCTGAATGTTGTAACGTATCTGTTATCTTTGGAGGACAGGAACACAGGTTCATGGAACAATCGATGTTTGCTAATATGTTGATTATCCATTATATAAGTCTATGTAACTTGTTGACCTGCAAATCAGAGGAGAACAAACTAAGCAGATTGATTAAATACTCAAACATTGCGATTTGCGAGTTAATCTCATCCCACCTTCCCCTTGAACTGTGGATGATGACCTGAACCACAAATGTGGGTATAAAAAGCGTATTTTCTATCCTTCTGTTACAAGAGAGTGACTTGACAGAACACAGCCAGGACATCATGACTCCATAGAGGAACACTGTATATGACAGCTGCCAGGACACCATGGCTCCATCAAGAGGGACACCGATTTGACATTCTACAGGAGATGCCAGCCTTAAGGACCACAGCCCTAGCTGGAAGAATACAGATCTGCTCCATTGACCATAGTTGAACCCTTAAAGACGTCTTGAAGAATCTAGGTTGGGACAATCAGGTCACCTGGCCACATACATCACTGATCTCGGTTAGCTTTCTAAGCTTGTCATTACCTCCTCTCTGTGGGTGCCAGCCAAAAGGAGGGTACCACTGGTGAGGGTAGTTGGCCTTGGAATTCCCGAAGTTGCAGCGGCTCAAATCCCGGCGAATCAGAGGAAGGGTGAGACTGTCATTTGCACCATCTTGGGTATTTTGCTGGGACTGTTCCATATTTTATTGATCGTTTGGTGGTTTAATAAAGTATTGCCACACTGTTTTATCCTCACCCTGTGTTGCCTGAGTAGAATTATGCCCACGGGTGCTCAGTGGGATGAGCCCTGGTCCATGCGGTCTCGGGCCAGCGGACGAGAGTACCCACTGCCCCACCCCCTCCCGTGTCTCCACATATATATAAAAAAAATGGTACAATTCAAAATGCCAAACCGTCCTGCAAAAAACATCCCCTAATATGGCATATTTGGAAAAAAGTTATCGCTGTAATCGTACTGACCCGATGAACAAATCGGTCTTATCACTTTTACTGCACGGTGAACTGTGCAAAAAAAATATAAAAAAACAATAACTGAATTGCTGGTTTTTATTCATTTAGTGTCTAAAAAAATCTGAATAAAAAGTGATCAAAAAAGTTATGTACCCCAAAATTGTAACAAAAAAATCTCCAGCTCATTGCGCAAAAAATAAACCCTAATACAGCTCTGCCAAAAAATAAAAAAGGCACAGCTCTCAGAACATGACGACAACATTTTTTTTTTTATGAAAAAAAGCATTTGTACTGCGTGATAATAGCAAAACATAACAAAAAAAAAGAAGATATAAATCTGGTATCACTGACCCGAAGGTTAAAGCCGTCTGTGGTAAGACGACTCGCTCGGCCGCTCCCGGAAGTAGACACAGGAACCGAGTTTTCTCTGCAGGCTTTATTACATGACATAAAGCCCTGCGACTCCAGCAAAAATAAACACGGCCTTACTTGCAAAACGACAAAATAAAAGATAAACGATAGCACAGTCCATATGTATGGGGGATATGCCCACACAGGGTGTAATCCCAGCCTTCAGCTCTGTCCTGAGCTGAAGCTTTCCCAGTCTGGAGACCATGCCTCTCCAGACCACAATACAGAGAAATAAACAGGCCTGAACATTTAAACCCTGCTCAGCCACACCCTGAGGGAAGGTATGGTGAATGACGTCCCTCCCATCTCTATGTCATTCACATAAAACCACACCCTTCAAAAGAGTTAACCCCCAGCATATAACATGCTGGCAGAAATTCAGTAGGTCTCAGTTCACACAGGAGAGCAACCTGAGTGACACATACCTCCCCTCGTATATTACACCAGTGACTCTGTCACACGTCTTATCACTAATACCGCACAGAAAATGACGCAAAATTAAAAATAATAAATATTCTTGTACTGCTGTCTATTTGTTCATTCAACCTCCCAAAAATTAGAATAAGGCTTGGTTAACATTTATAATGCGCTCTCCGCTGAGCACTGACGTCGGGTTTTCCGTGTAAATCCCCAAAAAAATGCGATTCTGACAAAACCTCCAATGGAACAACTCACTGTAATGAGGCAGATGGAGTCCCTTTGGACTCCGTCTGGTCTCTGTTCCGGCGGTGTCACATCATTTTAGGTGTCTTTTTAGTGCACGTGTGGTTGACCACAGTTCTGTGAGTGCCTAAAAAGATGGATACCACTGGAACTGGAGAGCAAACAGAGTCCAAATTGTCTCCATCTGCCTCATTATAGTGAGTGATTCCATTGGGAGTTTCATCCGAATCACATTTTTGTGGGATTTACACGGAAACCCTGACGTAAGTGTTCAGCGTAGAACATAGCCTTATACTGAAAGCGATCAAAAAATATTAAGTACCCCAAAATGTTACCAATAAGATCCCTAACTTATTCCGCAAAAAAACAGCTCCCACTCAGGTCTGTCATCTGTCATTGGAAATATAGGGGGTTCCCATGTTACTGGTAGAATACTCTGGAAAAGCGACAGAGCTCCCAACCCCAAATAAAATCCAGTGAAGTCTGCTCTCCCAAATCCGCATCTTCCCCTCCTTCTGAGCCCCAATGTGCCTAAACCGCAGTAAGTGGCCACATGTTGGCATTATTGTAGTGTGGAGAGAGTACTTCATTTACATGGTGCATGTTTCCAGAAACACAAGCCGGGCACAATGTATGGAGGCGCTTCAATATATGGGGGCACTACACTGCAGGGGGACACAATGTATGGGCACTAAACTGGCAGATTTGCAATTGTCCAGAGAAAAGGCCCAGCGTGGATGCTACAAAATAGTCGCTGCAGCCATAGATTAATTCATTGAGAGGTGAAATTTCATTGAGAGGTGCAATTTCTATAATAGGGTTACCTTTGGGGTTTTTCTTCTATTCTGGCACCTTAAGGGCTCTGCAAACATCACCCACAAACTATTCTAAGGCTCCAAAATCCAAATAGTGCTCCTTCCTTCTCAGCCCTGATATGTGGTCAAACAGAGTTTCTGACATATGGGGTATCACCGCATTCGAAAGAAATTGTGCAATAAATTGTGGGGTCCAGCTTCACCTACTAACCCTTGTCTAAGTGACAAATTTGCAGGATGATGCCACCACCATGTTTCACTGTTGGGATTGTATTAGGCAGGTGATGAGCAGTGCCTGGTTTTCTCCACACATACCGCTTAGAATTGTCACCAAAAAGTTCTATCTTTGTCTTACCAGACCAGAGAATCTTATTTCTCATAGTCTGGGAGTCCTTCATGTGTTTTTGAGCAAACTCTATGCGGGCTTTCATATGTCTTGCACTGAGGAGAGGCTTCCGTTGGGCCACTCTCCCATAAAGACCCGACTGGTGGAGCGCTGCAGTGATAGTTGACTTTGTAGAACTTTCTCCCATCTCCCTACTGCATCTCTGGAGCTCAGCCACAGTGATCTTGGGGTTCTTCTTTACCTCTCTCACCAAGACTCTTCTCCCACGATTGCTCAGTTTGGCTTGACGGCCAGGTCTAGGAAGACTTCTGGTGGTCCCAAACTTCTTCCATTTAAGAATTATGGAGGCCACTGTGCTCTTAGGAACCTTGAGTAATGCAGAAATTCTTTTGTAACCTTGGCCAGATCTGTGCCTTGCCACAATTCTGTCTCTGAGCTCCTTGGGCAGTTCCTTTGAGCTCATGATTCTCATTTGGTCTGACATGCACTGTGAGCTGTGAGGTCTTATATAGACAGGTGTGTGCCTTTCCAAATCAAGTCCTATCAGTTTAATTAAACACAGCTGGACTCCAATGAAGGAGTAGAACCATCTCATGGAGGATCACAAGGAAATGGACAGCATGTGACTTAAATATGAATGTCTGAGCAAAGGGTCTGAATACTTATGACCTTGTGATATTTCAGTTTTTCTTTGTTTATAAATTTGCAAAAGTTTCTACATTTCTATTTTTTTCAGTCAAGATGGGGTGCAGAGTGTACTTTAATGAGAAAGAAATGATCTTTTTAGAATTTACCAAATGGCTGCAATGAAACAAACAAAAAAAATAGCGCCATTTTCCGAGACCTGTAGCGTCTCCATTTTTCGTGATCTGGGGCTGGGTGAGGGCTTATTTTTTGCGCGCTGGGCTGACGTTTTTAGTGATAACATTTTGGGGTAGATCTGATGTTTTGATCGACCGTTATTGCATTTTATTGCAATTTTGCGGCGACCAAAAAACGTAATTCTGGCGTTTAGAATTTTTTTCTCGTTACGCCGTTTACCGATCGGATTAATTATTTTTTTATATTGATATATCGGGCGATTCTGAACGCGGCGATACCAAATATGTCTATGTAGGGTTTTTTTATATATATATATATATATATATATTTTATTTTGAATGGGGCGAAAGGGGGGTGATTTAAACTTTTATATTTTTTTAATTTTTTAAATATTTTTAAAAACTTTTTTTTTTCACTTGTTGCTTGCCTCAATAGTCTAGAAGCAGCAACTATCCGATCGGCTCTGCTACATACAGGGGACGAGCAGATCCCCCGCATATAGCAGAATTGGTTCTGTGCTATGAGCACCAACCACTAGGTGGCGCTCATAGCGACCAGATCATGACAACCACAGGCGTCTGCTGCAGACCCTGGGTTGTCATGCCCACCCATCGGTGACCCGCGATCAAGTGACGGGGTCGCCGATGGGCTGGGCTTATGACGCGCTACCCGGAAGCGCGCGTTAAATGCTGCTGTCGGAGATTGACAGCGGCATTTAACATGTTAACAGCCGCGGGTGGATCGCGATTCCACCCGCGGCTGTTGCGGGCACATGTCAGCTGTAAGAATCAGCTGACATGTGCTCGGTTCAGTGAGGGCTCAGCGCAGCAGCCCTCACTGAACTGGGGGTACGCAAATGTGCGTACTAATACGGCATGGGTTGCAAAGGGGTTAATGCATCTAGTTTCCAAAATGGGGTCACTTTTGGAGGGTTTCTGCTGTGTTTGGTACCTCAGGGGCTTTGCAAATGTGACATGGTGTCAGCATTCTATTCCAGTCAAGTTTACATTCCAAATACCAAATATCGCTTCTTCCCTTCCAAGCCCTGCCGTGTGTCCAAACAGATTTTTTTGACTGTGTTTGGTATCACCGCAATGAGAAGAACGTAGGTAACAAACTGTGGGTCCACTTTTTCATGTTACCTCTTGCAAAAGTGAATAATTTGGGGCAACATTTTTGTCAAAAATTGAAATTTCTCAATATAATGTTATCAAATATGTAGTGCCTGTAAGTTCAAAATGCTCACTATACCCATGGATAAAAACCTTGAGGGGTGCAGTTTCCAAAATGGGGTCGCTTGTGACGGGTTTCTGCTGTTTGGGTGCCTTAGAGGCCGTGCAAATGCGACATGGTGCCTGCAAATGATTTCAGCCAAATTTGTGTTTCAAAATTCAAATGATGCTCCTTCCCTTCCGAGCCCTGTCGTTTGTCAAAACAGATGTTTCTGACCATATATGGGGAATAAGCACGCTCAGAAGAAACTTGGTAACAAGTGGGGTCAATTTTATTGTGCTCTTGACGCGCCCCCTGGGCCGCGTGAGGAACCCGGAACTTGGCCTTTTTGTAGATGCTGGGGGTTGTAGTCACCGTGGTCGTGACCCGGTCCCATGGCTCAGGGTGGTCAAACTAAATGGCAGTCTATATACTAATGTCCGACTACGCCACCCGTGAATTGCGGTCAGGATGAACCGCCGCTGCAGGGCAGACCGCTGAGGCTGGTGTTGTGGGTGCAGCAGAGTGTAGTACAACTCCCCACGGGAGGAGTGTAGCCTCAGGGCAGTGTATGCAGAGGATGGGGGTGATGGTGCGCGGGAGCAGCAGTAAACTCACGGAGTCTGTCATGCAAGTCAGGGTCTTTACTGTTGGTGGCATTAAAGGACCCATCCGGAATACAGGTTAACAATGGAGGCCTGGTCAGTAGTGTTGAGCCACCCCCGTAGTGTTCGAGTTCGGTTCGGTTCGTCGAACACCCGTGTGTTCGCCGAACTGTTCGTCGAACTGTTCGTCGAACACCTTCGAACACCGTTAAAACCAATGGCAGGCAAACAAAAACACATAGAAACACATAGAAAACACCTTCAAAGGTGTCCAAAAGCTGACAAACTGCTCAGAAGACACAACTAACACATGGAAAAGTGACAAGTACATATAGTCATGCGAAAAGAAAAGAGGTGGAGGAGTAAAAGGAGGGGGAGACACAGATATAGGCATGTCATGCCCTTCTAAAATCCAAAAAGTGAGAAGCCGAGACGGCCAGTCCGCTCCTGCCCGTGCCACCTCCGTGTCGCCGGGTTTGTGCCAGAGCCGCGGTGAACCCTGACGGCCAGCCCCCCTCTCCCAATACTGGTGCCTGTCCGCTGGTGGGTCGAGAGAGCCCCCCTGTGGTGGAGGCAGCTCTAAGCTTTTTAATTTAAATTGTCCCTCTAATTTGAATGAATACACTTTAAATCCATTTACAAGGATCTATTGGAGGGCAAGTCTCATACCAGCAGCCGCGTAATTCCAGCTCCAGTAGCGTCCACTAAAGCTGCTGCAGTTAAAAAGCTTTTATAAGGATCGAGCTCGGCTGTCCACCGCAAGGCATCCTAGTGCCAGTCCCAGCCCCTATGCCTTGGGGTGCCTCCTGATGCTCTTCACTAAGTATCCCGTGGTCCCGAAGCATTTCCTTTGAAAAAATTAAGTGTCCAAACTACAGGTGGTGTAGCTTGCTTAACAGCCGGGATAATCCGCTGACTAGCAGACACTGCTACTAGGCACAAAGTATTTCCTGGGCTAGATGCAGTTAAAAATTTGTAAGTAGATACTCTCGTTGGATGCTGAGAAAGCATTCCATAGAGTCTCCTGGCACGCCATATATGATTCTCTTAAAAAGCTTGGGGTAGGGGTCTAGGGGACCCTTTTATAGCCAAAATCACGGCCCTGTATCACAATACGTCACCTAGGCTGAAGATAAATGGAACTGTAGCACCGAGGGCTCGGTTGCTACAGAGGTATTGCACCTCACCCAGAGGTGTGATATCTCACTCTCAGATAAGGATGGAGTGTGGATCAGGACCCGACACCTGCATGCATTACACCACATTGCCGTGGGGCAGGGCGACCAATATGCCCCTGAGATGGGCACGACAGTCCCTGTCCCTGGCTGGAGTGGGGGGAGGGAACACTGAGGAAGGGGAACCCTGCAGTGCAGGAGCAGGGAGGAAGCAGTTCCTGGGTGCATTGAGAAGGGAGTATAAAAGGTGGGCACCATCTTAGTTCAGTGCAGAGAAGTCTGAGCAGAAGTGGCAGGGAGCAGGGGCTCTGCATGAGCTCTGCTCCGGAGGCGGGCCTAGTAACAGAGGCCCAGGCCTGCAAGAGGGAGAAGGAAGGAAGAGGAGCGGAGAAGGCTCCAGGAACGAGGAATGAAGGGATCCCAGGGGTGCGGACGGGCGAGTCGCCACCGCACGCCCGAATCCACCTGCGTGGAGGGGTCAGGCCAAAGGGGGAGACCGGTCCCCGAACTAGTGGAGGCAGGAAACGACCCTCAGCTAGAAACCGGAGGCTCTGACATTTTATGTGGCGCAGCCCCTTGCTCCACCCGCTAGGAAGGCACCACATAGGGTCAGGGAAACTGGCGCCAAATTTACCAAGAGGAGGCCCGAGGCAGCCGGACAGAAGTGTTGGTAAGAAAGGCCAGACAAAGGACACACAAAGGGGGTCCTGTGAAGCGCTCCAAAGTTATCTGGGAGTTGTCTGAGCCCCTCACCTGGTGAGCACAGTACGACGTGGGCAGCCGTTACCTGCAGACGTGGTCTGGATAATAAGAACTGTGAGTAAAGGCCCTGAACTGCATCACTGACTCCGTGTCGTTACTGCTGCTGCCCTGCACCATCACCCCCATCCTCCGCATACACTGCCCTGAGGCTATACTCCTCCCGTGTGGAGTTATGCTACGCTCTGCTGCACCCACAACACCAGCCTTAGCGGTCTGCCCTGTATCGGCGGTTCACTCTGACCGCAATCCACGGGTGGCATAGTCGGACATTTAAACATCAAAACCACATAAATAGTTCCGCCACTGGTTTGACCGCCCTGAGCCACGGAACCGGATCGCCGCCACGAAGACTACAACCACCAGCATCCACCAAAAAGGGTCCGGCTCCGGGTGTCCCAAGGCCCAGGGGGTGCGTCAGAACATTTTCATCACCTTTCACAATCACCAATGGGACAAGGCAGGGATGTCCTCTGTCCCCTCTCTTATACATCCTAGTGACGGAGCACCTGCTCTCATCAATTCGCCATAACCCCAATATTAGGTGGATTGAGGTGGGAGGCACCGAGTACAAGTGCTCTCTATTTGCTGATGATGTCCTAGTATATATCACTCAATCACATATATCCATCCCTGCTGTTATGGCTGAAATAGATCACTTTGTTACATGGTAAAATTTTAAAATCAATGCAGCGAAGTCTGAGGCCCTCGATGTCTCCCTCCCTAAATCCATATAGGATTCCATCCAGTCCAACTTTCCCTTTGCCTGGCCCTCACAGGGTATCAAATACTTAGGAATTCCTATTCATAGAGACCTCTCCCATCTATGTTATCTTAATTTTGGGCCCTTTATTGAACAATTCCATACAGACCACGGTTGGCAAGTTAGAACTGTAAGATTCACTACGTGAACCACTGGTGTTTTGTGGAAAAGCACATGTACACCGCGTTCCAAATTATTATGCAAAAAGTGTTTAGGAGTGATAAGGGAAGAATTTGTTTGTTTGTCAGTTAAACTCATTGATGGTGATGTGTGTCAGGGCTCTTTATATCACTGTAAGCAATTGCAGACACCTGTGCTAATTAGTTT
This sequence comes from Phyllobates terribilis, assembly GCF_046119375.1. Taxonomy (NCBI): domain Eukaryota; kingdom Metazoa; phylum Chordata; class Amphibia; order Anura; family Dendrobatidae; genus Phyllobates; species Phyllobates terribilis. The sequence goes on along the minus strand of NW_027362764.1, from coordinate 2,219,799 downwards.
GGCAGGTGTGTCCAATGAAAGGCAAGACTACTTAAGAAGGCTCTCTCACATTATTAAGCAGCCTACATTTTCTGCCAAAATGGGAAAGAAAAAGGATGTGTCGGCTGCTGAGAAGCAACAAATTGTGGAGTGTTTAGGTCAAGGCATGACTACAATCAACATTGTGCGATGATCAGGATGAAGTGTCTTGGCAATCAAGAAGTATGTAGCTGATTCACAGTACACACGTGTGCGTGCTGATAAGGGCAAATTGAGGACTCTTTCCTACAGGCAATTACGTCAGGTTGAAAGAGCAGCGGCAAAAAAGCCTTGTCATAGCAGCAGACAAGTTTTTGAAGCTGCTTGTGCCTCCAACGTCCCCCGAACAACAAGATGCAGGGTCCTTCAGAGGTTTGCAGCTGTGCATACGCCATCCTGTCGACCTCCTCTATCCACTTCACACAAGCAGAAACGGCTCCAGTGGGCCAAACATTACATGAAGACTGATTTCAAAACTGTTTTGTTCACGGATGAGTGCCGTGCAGCGCTCGATGGTCCAGATGAATGGAGTGGAGGATGGCTGGTTGATGGACACCCCACGCAAACACGGCTACAGCGCCAACAAGGAGGAGGTGGAGTAATGTTTTGGGCTGGAATTGTAGCACCCTGAGGATTCGGCTGCTACAGGGGTATTGCACCTCAACCCAGAGGTGTGATATTCCACTCCCGGGTAAGGATGGAGTGTGGAACTGAGCTCAGTTAGCTGCATGCACTACACACATCCCATTTCCGAGGAACAGACCGATGGTACTCCCACTAGAGAAATGTGCAGGTACAACAGAGTCTGTTCCTGGCTGGAGTGGGAGGGGGGTGGAACATCCCAGTAGTGTAGGGGCAGATAGGGGGAGCAGCCTGGGTAAAGCTAGGAGCTCATTGGGTGCTGGTCACCTGAGCTCACACATAGAGGGAGTATTTAAGGTGGGCACCATCTTAGATCAGGGTCAGTCAGTCTGTCAGTCTTTTGTCAGAGCAGAGCAGAGGAAGAGAGCAGAGGAGAAGAGCAGCTCCAAGGCCCAGAGAGAGAGAGGAGAAAGAAAGACCCAGAGGGGGAGAAAGAAGGAACTCCAAGAGCCCAAATTAGACCAGAGGGTGAAGAGTTGGCAACAGGGTACCGGATCCCAAGCTGGCAGAGGCTACAGCACACCTTAGCCAGGAACCGGAGGTCGTGGGCAGGATCGATCTGCCACGATCACCCACTAAATCCACCCGGAAGGCAGACCAGGAATAGGGTCAGGGAACCCAGAGACAAGGGTTTACCACCAAGAGGCCCGAGGGAGCCGGACATAGGTGGATCCCTGGTGGGGAAGGCCAGAGAAGAGGACAGGACAGAAAGGGAGCTCAGGACCACGCTCCAGAATCACCTGGGGGTTGGCTGAGTCCAGGACCTGGTGGACGCAGCACGGCTCGGGTGGCCACTTAAGGCCGGAGTGACCAGAACAACTGCAGTAAGTAAACAAACCCTGAACTGCACAGCCCGACTCTGAGTCTCATTTCCATCCTCGCTGCACCACCACAACCCCCATCCTCTGCAACTGACCCCCTGAGGCTATACCCCTCCCGTTGGGGGTTATACTACCTGAGCTGCACGTACATCACCAGCCTCAGCGGACCCTGCTGCAGCGGCGGCCGTATTGACCGCAATTCAACGGGTGGCGTAGTCGACACAAAAGAACATCTAGTAACATCATAAGGACTGCCACACACTGAGCTTGACACCCTGGGCACGGACCGGGTCACAGCCACTCGGAGACTACAACCCCCATCTGATCCGGCTCCGGGTATCCCTAACAGCACTGGCCCAGGGGGCGCGTCAGAATCATGGGGAGAGAGATTGTCGGCCCCTTTAGGATCCCTGAAGGCGCTAAAGATGAACTCCATAATGTATGTGGATTTTCTCAAACAGCACTTCCTGCCATGGTTCAAGAAGAAGAACCGTGTATTTCACAGCAAGATCATTTTTCTGCATGATAATGCACCATCTCATGCTGCACATAAAACATCTGCATCTCTGGCTGATATGGGCATAAAAGGGGACAAACTTATGGTGTGACCCCCATGCTCCCCTGACCTCTACCCCATTCAGAACCTTTGGAGCATCATTAAAAGGAGTGTCTATGATGGCGGGAGGCAGTTCACATCTAAGCAACAGCTCTGGGAGGGTATTCTGTCCTCATGCAAAACAATTGAAGCAGAAACCATCCAAAACCTGACAAATTCAATGGACGAGAGAGTTCAGAAGCTCCTTTCGAACAAGGGGTCCTATGTGAAAATGTAACATCACCTAGAATAAAGTTTTGAGTTGAAAACTGTTTGATTTCAGTTTCTAACAACCTGCTAATGCTTATAATTTCAAAAATGACCATTTTTTTGGTCTTTATTAAAATGAAAAGGTTGATCGAAAAGTTTGGGGGATCTAAGAGTGTGGCAACCCAGTAGTCATGATTACTTCGAATTCTGACAATATGAGGGTCATGCTGCAGGTAGTGCAGCAAGAAGGCACTTATGTGTCTTGCGCATCTCGGAGCCCCAAAATTATTTTCCGGGCTAGATGCAGCTAAAAATTATTTTTAATTTTAAATCTGGTGAAGCTTATTATAGATGGCCTAATAGGATCAGTGCTGCACACTGCTACAAAGCCCAAATTATTTTCCAGTCAAGATACAGATAAACATGATTAGTAATTTGAAAGCTTAAAACGGTTGGTAGGGTGATTTTAACCAATCATCAAGCTTTTACTCTCCCCAGGATGACACAGGGGTAGAAAAGTCGTTTCGGATCCATGATTTGTTCATCTTTATGAACGTGAGTCTGTCTACATTATCAGTGGAGAGCCGCGTGCGCTTATCTGTCAGCACACCACCAGCAGCGCTGAACACACGTTCAGACAGAACGCTGGCTGCGGGGCATGACAAGATCTCCAAGGCGTAAGTGGCTAGCTCCGGCCATTTATCCAGATTGGAAGCCCAAAAAGAGCAAGGGTCCAGTGACACAGTCGTGGCTTCAATGTTTACTTGGAGATACTCCTGTACCATCGTCTCTAGGCGTTGACTATGTGTCAGACTTCTTGTCTCCTGTGGCCTTGCAAAGGATGGGCTAAAAAAGTGGTGAAATGATTCCGCAAAATTGATGTTACCAGCAGATACTGTGGTTCTGTTACGGTTTGAGTGCTGAACACTTGACGGTCCCACGGTTGGCAAGTTGGAACTGTGAGATTCACTACGTGCACCACTGGTATTTTGTGGAAAAGCACATGTAAGATTCTGCAACAGTCTCTGCTGATACTCCTGCATGCGTGCATCCCTTTCTATGGCAGGAATAATTTCTGCAAATTTACTTTTGTACCGGGGATCTAACAGTGTGGCAACCCAGTAGTCAGGATTATTTCTAATTCTCACAATTCGAGGGTCATGTTGCAGGTAGTGCAGCAAGAAGGCACTCATGTGTGTTGCGCATCCAGGAGCACCAAGTCCCTGTTGTGTTGGTGGCGAGGTAACAATCATGCTTCCTTCCTCTGTCCTCTCCCCCCAACCTGGCACAACAGAAATGTGATCAAGGTCTCCCTCATCTGATGAGTCTTCCATCAGTTCGTCCTCCACTTCTTCCTGGGCTCCTGCACCTTCCTCACTAGTTTGGCTGCTACCATGCGCCCTGGTAAAACCATCTCCCCCACCCTCACATGCCTGCCGCCTTGGTGCTGCCGACCTTCTGGACCTTGCAGATGTTAGCCCTTCCGCATACAACTCCTCCTCCTCTACTTCCTCCACCTCCTCTTGTGCCACCACCTGACTCCGAATTCTGTTTAACATGTGCTCCAGCATGTAAATCACCGGAATAGTCATGCTGATAATGGCATCGTCAGCACTAAACATCTTCGTCGCCATTTCAAAACTGTGCAGAAGGGTGCATAGGTCCCTGATCTGTGACCACTCCTCCAGCGTGATTTGCCCCACCTCTGAATCTCGTTGGCCCAGGCTATACGTCAGAACGTATTGCACCAGGGCTTGTCGGTGCTGCCACAGTCGCTGCAACATGTGCAGAGTTGAATTCCACCGGGTAGGCACATCGCATTTTAGCCGGTGAAGTGGCAGGCCCAACGACTTCTGTAGAGATGTAAGTCGCTGAGCTGCGGGATGCGAACGGCGGAAGTGAGCACACAGCGACCGTGCCCTCTGCAGAAGGCCATCTAGTCTGGGATAGTGGGCTAAAAATTGCTGGACAACCAGGTTCAACACGTGAGCCATACAAGGCACGTGTGTGACATTGCCCCGGCGAAGGGCCGCACCCAGGTTTGCAGCATTGTCGCACACGGCCTTCCCTGGTTTCAGGTCCAGTGGAGACAACCATTCATGAAATTGGTTCTCCAGAGCTGACCACAACTCCTCAGCTGTGTGACTCACATTTCCCAGACATTTCAATGTAAAAACCGCCTGATGACGTTGAGCCCTACTGCCAGCATAGTAAGGAGGTGTGCAGGATCCCTTCTGCGCAGTTAGAAAGCTTGTGGCATGACCAGACAGGCTTTGGGTGCAGGTGGAAGACCGAGAGGAGGTTGAGGAGGCAGAAGCAGTGGAGGAAAAATGACATAAAGAGGATTGACGCACAACTCGTGGGGACGGCAAGACTTGGACAGCAGCCCCTTGTCCTGCTGTCACCATAGTTACCCAGTGCCCAGTCAGCGACATGTAACGCCCCTGTCCATGCCTACTCGTCCAAGTGTCTGTGGTGAAATGCACCCTGTCACACACAGAGTTTCTCAAAGAAGCGGTGATGTTGTGTGCGACATGCTGGTGGAGCGCAGGCACACCTTTCTTTGAGAAGTAGTGCCGACTGGGCATCTGGTACTGGGGCACTGCGACGGACATAAGGTCTCGAAAATCCTCTGTGTCCACCAGGCGGAAAGGCAGCATTTCTGTAGCCAAGAGCTTGCAGATGGTGAAATTCAACCTCTTAGCTTTCTCATGGCTAGGAGGAAATGGTCTTTTACTTGTCCACATCTGAGGGACCGAGGGCTGGCTATTGTGCTTAGACGGGGTTGATAAGGGTGTCCCCGGCAAACTGCCGGTCTGTGAGGAAGATGCAGGCGGACATGTTAGGTTGCCTTGATCCAAAGGTGGTGCTATCGATGTCGGACAGCGCTCAAGACCAGCTGGTGTTACCACCTCCAAAGAAAATGATGACCTGCCAATCACGCTGGCTGTTGCTGGTAAAGAGGTGGCAGGTCTGCGCCCCAAAACAGGTGTGACTGCTGTCCCCCCAGTCACAGAGGATGAAGAGGCCGCGGATGCACAAGATATGGCAGACGGTGGTTGGCCCGGCCGGCTAGACCGCATTGTAGCACACTGAGCTTCCCACTGCAACTTATGCTTCATGTCCATGTGCCGGTTCATGCATGAAGTACTCAAACTATGTATTTTTTGGCCTCTACTTAGCTTTTGCTGACAAATGTTACAGATAACACGAGTTGGGTCATCTTTATCGATCTGAAAAAATGCCCAGGCTATGCAAGGCTTAGCACCCATGCGACCTGAAGAGCCACCACGACTTGTGGTGAGAGGCAGAGTTGTGTTTGAGGATGCAGTTGTTGACGTGCTTCCAGTACTACGTCTCTGTCCAGGAAGGCGCAACCTGACCTCGTCGTCACTAGCATCTTCCTCCACCTCCTCTGCTGACCTCATCTCTTGGCTGACTGTGGGTTGACAGTAAGTGGGATCTCCGACCTCATCATCATCACCCTGTGCGTTATCACACCCGTCGTCCTCAGAGCCAACCTGTTCCTGCCCTGACAAAAAACTAAAGTTGTCGCTCCAATCAGGTATTTGAGTCTTATCATCGTCTTCCTCATTGTCTCCACCAACAGGAGTTACAGTTTGGGAATGAGGGTCTACATTATGGTCAGAACCTTCTGCGTCTGGTCCTGGATCCGACTCATAAAGATTCTGGGCATCAGTGCATATCATTTCCTCGTCTGGATTCACAGAAGCGCTGGAGTCGACCTCTGATTCCCAGGCTATAGTATGAGTAAACAGCTCTGCAGACTCAACCATCTGTTCTACCTCATACTCAGACGGGCAGCTGGAGATTTGGGAGCTGTGAGGAAGCAAGTGCGATTTGGGTGACACCTTTGAGGACTGGAGTATTTGTGATGTTGAAGTTGATGTGGAGGAGAGCCCACTTAAAGGAGCACTTGATATCCGTTGAAGCACCTGCTGTTTTTGTGCCTCATCTGGAATTTGTAGCGATTGGCGTGGCCGTAAGAAAGGGATCTTATCACATTGTCCGCTAAAAGAAGTAGACATTTTAGTTTGGCTGGAAGATGGTCTTTCTTCTGCACCTACCCCACGGACACAACCTTTTTTCCCCTTCCCAACACGCCTATTCCCCTTTCCACCAGCAGCAGGCCTTTTTCCACTCATTTTGGTGGTTAACTAATTCACAACTCTGGAGTTATTTGCACAAAAAAACAATGGATGGTAACCGAGCAGAGCTGAGTGGCCAAACTGTGGTATTAGGCCAAAACTATTGGCTGGGTTAGATGCAGAAAAAAATTATTTTTAATTTGCAACCTGATGGAGGTCAGTATAGATGGACTAATAGACCAAGTCCCACACACCGCTAGAAGCCCAAATATTTTTTCAGAGCTAGATGCAGAAAATTTTTTTATTCAATTTGCAACCTGATGGAGGTCAGTATAGATGGACTAATAGACCAAGTCCCACACACTGCTAGAAGCCCAAATATTTTTTCAGAGCTAGATGCAGAAAAAAATTATTTTTAATTTGCAACCTGATGGAGGTCAGTATAGATGGACTAATAGACCAAGTCCCACACACCGCTAGAAGCCCAAATATTTTTTCAGAGCTAGATGCAGAAAAAAATAATTTTTAATTTGCAACCTGATGGAGGTCAGTATAGATGGACTAATAGACCAAGTCCCACACACCGCTAGAAGCCCAAATATTTTTTCAGAGCTAGATGCAGAAAAAAATTATATTCAATTTGCAACCTGCTGGAGGTCAGTATAGAAGGACTAATAGAACAAGTCCCACACACTGCTAGAAGCCCAAATATTTTTTCAGAGCTAAATGAAGAAAAAAATTATTTTTAATTTGCAACCTGATGGAGGTCAGTATAGATAGACTAATAGACCAAGTCCCACACACTGCTAGAAGCCCAAATATTTTTTCAGAGCTAGATGCAGAAAAAAATTATTTTTAATTTGCAACCTGATGGAGGTCAGTATAGATGGACTAATAGACCAAGTCCCACACACTGCTAGAAGCCCAAATATTTTTTCAGAGCTAGATGCAGAAAAAAATTATTTTTAATTTGCAACCTGATGGAGGTCAGTATAGATGGACTAATAGACCAAGTCCCACACACCGCTAGAAGCCCAAATATTTTTTCAGAGCTAGATGCAGAAAAAAATTATATTCAATTTGCAACCTGCTGGACGTCAGTATAGAAGGACTAATAGAACAAGTCCCACACACTGCTAGAAGCCCAAATATTTTTTCAGAGCTAAATGAAGAAAAAAATTATTTTTAATTTGCAACCTGATGGAGGTCAGTATAGATGGACTAATAGACCAAGTCCCACACACTGCTAGAAGCCCAAATATTTTTTCAGAGCTAGATGCAGAAAAAAATTATTTTTAATTTGCAACCTGATGGAGGTCAGTATAGATGGACTAATAGACCAAGTCCCACACACCGCTAGAAGCCCAAATATTTTTTCAGAGCTAGATGCAGAAATTTTTTTTATTCAATTTGCAACCTGATGGAGGTCAGTATAGATGGACTAATAGACCAAGTCCCACACACTGCTAGAAGCCCAAATATTTTTTCAGAGCTAGATGCAGAAAAAAAATATTTTTAATTTGCAACCTGATGGAGGTCAGTATAGATGGACTAATAGACCAAGTCCCACACACTGCTAGAAGCCCAAATATTTTTTCAGAGCTAGATGCAGAAAAAAAATATTTTTAATTTGCAACCTGATGGAGGTCAGTATAGATGGACTAATAGACCAAGTCCCACACGCTGCTAGAAGCCCAAATATTTTTTCAGAGATAAATGAAGAAAAAAATTATTTTTAATTTGCAACCTGATGGAGGTCAGTATAGATGGACTAATAGACCAAGTCCCACACACTGCTAGAAGCCCAAATATTTTTTCAGAGCTAGATGCAGAAAAAAATTATTTTTAATTTGCAACCTGATGGAGGTCAGTATAGATGGACTAATAGACCAAGTCCCACACACCGCTAGAAGCCCAAATATTTTTTCAGAGCTAGATGCAGAAAAAAATTATATTCAATTTGCAACCTGCTGGAGGTCAGTATAGAAGGACTAATAGAACAAGTCCCACACACTGCTAGAAGCCCAAATATTTTTTCAGAGCTAGATGCAGAAAAAAATTATTTTTAATTTGCAACCTGATGGAGGTCAGTATAGATGGACTAATAGACCAAGTCCCACACACTGCTAGAAGCCCAAATATTTTTTCAGAGCTAGATGCAGAAAAAAATTATTTTTAATTTGCAACCTGATGGAGGTCAGTATAGATGGACTAATAGAATGATGCTATGCCCAAAAGATTTTACTTCACTAGGTGCAGTAAATAAATTGGTATTCTATACACAGGTGGTATATCTTGCAACACAGATAGGCTACTCCACTGACTAACACACTCTGCAATAGGCCAAAAAGGATTAGCTTTGCTAGATTCAGCCAAATGCTGTGAAAAAAACTTGCACAGCACTGGCACAGACCTGCCTGGCAAAAACTGATAGGAACTGATGTAACCTAGTCCTGAAAAGAACTCCAATTACAATTAGTCTTTACTCCCACAATCTATCTATTTAAGAGCACAGACCTGCCTGATAAAAGTCGTAGGAAATGCTGTAACCTAGTCCTTAAAAGGACTGCAATCACAACTATTCCCTACTCCCAAGCTATCTGTATATTTGTGCGAAAATTGGCTTGAAATTAACAAGGTATAGCGCACACAGCAACAGCGGTGCCGTCTAACACGCAGCTGCAGCAGTGAGAAAATGGTGGCGACGGGGAAAATGGCTTGGTCTTATAGGGCAAGGACATGTGACATACACTGCTAATCACACATGCCCTTGCTTGTGTGAAAAAAAGCACTTCGCTCCGTGTGTGCGCTGCTGATAGGCTGACAGATTGCACCTCCCCACTGCAAATGCGGGAAAGAGAAAAAAAAATGGAGATCTTCATTGTTCCTGCAGAGATCCATCCCCTGCCCCTCCCCCCGCCCCGCTGTACACTCAAACTGCGTATTAACATTAATTTTCATCATTACTGAGAAAAAATCCAGTTATGATTTTGGTGCACGAACAGTTATCGAACATAACCTCGAACAGCCGAATTTTTCTCAAATTGTTCGTGTTCGCCGACCGGCTCGAACACCGCCCAAAACAGCTCGAATTTGAGATTGGCGAACAGTTCGAGTAGAACAACGCTCATCTCTACTGGTCAGCCTGAGAGCAACTGGGAAATCTTGCTGGTTAGGGGGAGTTTGTAGGCCTACCGTGCTGACTTCACTCTTTCTTGGCTATCCCGCTGTAGTGTATTGGAAGCCCATGTCCCTGAGTGTACCGTGTTGTTCTCACCCATATGACTGGCGACTCGGGCCTTCCGTGCTTCTCACCCCTCCAGGGCAGTAGTGGTCCCTCTCGTGTGGCTGAGCCTCCGGGCTTCCTTGGGCCAGAGGACTTGAAGTCCCCTGCATGGTGGTTTTCTGCTGCTGGGCTTATAACCCTCACAGCCTCGGACTCCAGTGTCCGGCTAGTAAGTCTCTGGCCAGGAAGAACTCTGCTAGTTCCCCTCCTGGCCTCGTGTTCCTCCTCTGCCTACAGGGACACCTCAGCCTGCTGCTGACCTGTCCCTCTCTCTGGAACTAGACTGGAACTTGTCTCTGGCTTCACTGGTCTGTCTAACCCCTCCCCAGATCCAGTTTATAAAGGGCAGGTTACTCCCCTCCCTGGACTGAGGCAGGAGGTGCTGCTTGCTAATTGTCCCCAACCAGGGAACCTCCCACCTGCTCTCAGACATGACATTGCTGCCACTGTGGCAACCAGACCTCGGGGTGCCACATTCCCCCCTAGTGAAATTTAGTACTCCGGGACTAAACATATTTCAAGAAAACACAAATAAAGGGTATAAGCGATAACATAAACATATATACAAGTATATTTAGTTTTTATAGGTCACGGCGCTCCAGTGACTGGGTGTCCATGTCACCCTACAAGGTGAAGTCTTGAACGGTGCGGGGATCAGTCCCCACAAACCCCAAGTTCCTGGCCTTGGGCGTGGCGGCAAGGCTGAAGCTAGCTACTTTGGACCACAAGGGGGCCACGCCGGCCAATTTTTTCATCTGTGGCCATTCGCAAGAGGGCACCAGGTGCAACTATCTACAAGGTAGTTCCGGTTATTCACTGTCCATAACCTGTTAGTCCATGAACCCTGTCGGGTAACTAGAAAAACATAATTAGTAACCAGGCAATAAACATAAAACATTTGCAATATACAGGTAGATATATACTTGGCAATTAGATTCTCCAGCGAGCTGGTATTTGACCCATAGTGCTCCTGGCGAACCTACGTAACCCACTGTCTGGTGGTACTCTATTTGGGTCCCCTGTTTCCACCCCCTGTGTACTGGGTGTGCTCAAGTCTGCACTAGAGGTGTTTGCAGATGTCACGGGTAGGTTGGGCAGCTTTCTGCGTACTCTTTGGCTCACCACGGGCATGGCAGGTTCACTACTAGCAGAGGGTTGATTCTCCTGAGCTGCTGGTACGCACTCTTCTGCCTCCGGGGCCACTGGCTCTTCCAACACTACTGGCTCTTCTGCGGGCTCTTGAGGAGTCGGCTGGAGGAAGGTAAGGACGGGTACCACTATGGCGTTGTTGATTTGTGTCCAGGACCGGGGAAATTCTCCGAGCACTGTACTGACCATTTCTTCCCTTTCCTCTGCGGGTTTAGGGCTATCTTGGTCTTCATCAGCACTTCACAGCTGCTCGGGACACCTCTTCAGGTGGTCTCTGGAGACAGTGGCTGTGGTCTCTCCTCCATCCTTACTGATAACACACACTTTTGGGTTCTCATGGCTTGACGGCAATACGGTGTACGGGTCTTTCTCCCACTCATCATCCAACTTGTGGAGCCATCTCTTTCTCTTCAAGACCTGCTCTCCAGGTGCCAGGGGAGCAGCTGGAGCATGCTGGTTGTAATCCCTCTCTTGCCTCTCTCTGGCTTGAGACAGACTTCGCTCCACGCTTTCCTGTACTTTCCGGTATTGCTGCTGTCGTTCTGTGTCCCAGTCTGCTTCTGGTGAGGTGTCCTTGGGTGTCAGGACTCCCATCTCCAGGTCAATTGGCAGCTTACCAGGTCTTGACCTCATTAGGTAAGCCGGGGTGCAGTTGGTAGAACCCACTGGGATATGGTTATACAAGTCCACCAGATCCAGCAGTTTCTCAGGCCACAAGCTGCGTTCCTCCAGGGGCAACGTCTTGAGCAGGTCTATTACTACCTGATTTATTTTCTCACACATCCCGTTGGTTTGGGGGTGGTAAGGCGTTGTGCTTATCTTCTTGCAACCATACAGGTTGCAGAATTCCTGGAAGACTTTAGCCTCGAACGCTGGACCTTGATCAGTCAACACTTGCTCCGGATACCCGTGTGGACGGCAGAAATGCTGCTGAAAGGCTCTGGCGGCCGTCTGAGCTGTTACATCTTTGACAGGGACCACCACTAGGAACCGTGAGTAGTGATCTACGATTGTGAGGGCGTAGACGTATCCCGATCTGCTTGGAGGCAGCTTTACGTGGTCCAGGCCCACCAGCTCAAGGGGCTGCTTTGTGATGATGGGCTGCAGGGGAGTCTTCTGGCTGGCGCGGTCCTTCCTCCTTAGGTTGCACGGGCCACAGTCTCTGCTCCATCTCTTTATAGCCCCTCTCATGCCTACCCAGAAGAACCGCTCACGCAACAGGAACTCCAGCTTCTTCCATCCAAAGTGCCCTGCGCCGTCATGGTATGCTTCTAGGACCATAGCCGCATCCCGCCTTGGGACCACTACCTGCCAGATCAGCTCATGTGTTCGAGAGTTGACGGTCCTGCGGCACAGCCTCCCCTCGTAGAGAAACAGCTTGCTCCTCTCCTTCCACAGCTGTTTGGCCTCTTCTGGAGCATCCGGATCAAGGTGGGCATCAGCATTGGTCAGCATCTCTTTTATCAGGCGGACTGCGGGGTCACTATCTTGTGTCTCTGCCCAGCCGTGGTGGGGTAAGGGATTGAACGTAGCGGTGGCAGAGCACCTCTCCTTTATGCAATGGGAACACTGGGTGACCCCATGACGGTGGAATGCAGGGAGTTCAATTTCTTCCAGTTCTTCTGGATCCTCTCCCCCGTCCTGCAAGTGAGGCATTCTGGACAATGCATCTGCGTTGGCATTTGTGCGCCCTGTCCGGTATTTGATGGTAAATTCATAATTGGACAGCCGGGCCATCCATCTCTGCTCTAGGGCACCAAGTCTTGCAGTGTCCAGGTGTGTCAGCGGGTTGTTGTCTGTGTACACAGTGAACTTAGAAGAAGCCAGGTAATGCTTGAAGCGTTCGGTGACTGCCCACACCACTGCCAGGAACTCTAGCTTGAAGGAGCTATAATTCTCAGGGTTTCTCTCTGTGGGTCTCAACTTTCTGCTGGCATAAGCAATTTTCCCGTTCTCTGCCCTGCTGGATCTGGGACAGTACGGCTCCTAGCCCCACGTTACTGGCGTCGGTGTGGAGGATAAAAGGCTGGCCGTAATCAGGGTAGGCCAGGATCTCATCCCCCGTGAGGGCCATCTTCAGCTGGCGGAAAGACTCCTCCTCCAGCTTGTCCCACTTAAAGGGCGGCTTCTGACTTTTAGTCTTTGACTGACCTAACAGGAGGTCCTGCATAGGGACTGCCATTTTGGTGAACCCAGAGATGAATCTTTGGTAGTAGCCTACCAACCCAAGGAACTGCCGCACTTCCTTTATGCTGGAGGGTCTTGGCCAGTCCTTAATCACCGTGATCTTGTCAGGGTCTGGGGCTACTCCATCAGCACTCACCACGTGTCCCAGGTACTGTACTTTTGGCTTCAGTAGATGACACTTGGAGGGTTTCACCTATAGGCCGAAGCCTGCTAGGGCGTCGAACACCTCTGCCAGGTGCTTTAGATGGTCCTCATAGGTCTTGGAATACATGATGACATCGTCCAGGTAGAGTTGGACCGTCTCGAAATTCCTGTGCCCCAGACAACACTCCATCAAACTCTGGAAGGTCCCTGGTGCGTTGCAGAGTCCGAACGGCATAAAGTTGAATTCACTGAGGCCCATCGGGGTGGTGAAGGCGGTCTTCTCCTTGTCTGACTCTGCTACAGGAACCTGCCAGTACCCGCTAGTGAGATCCAAAGTAGAGAAGAAGTTAGCAGATTTTAATGCAGCCAAGGACTCCTCTATCCTAGTTAACGGGTACGCATTTTTGTGTGTTATTCTGTTGACCTTTCTATAATCTACACACATCCTCATCGTGCCATCTTTCTTTTTTACAAGAACTAGAGGAGCTGCCCAGGGGCTACAGCTATCCCTGATCACCCCAGCCTCCTTCATCTCTCGCAACATACACTTGCCATTCTGATAGTGTGCAGGGGGTACAGGCCGGTATCTCTCTTTTATGGGTGGATGGTCTCCTGTGGGGATTTGGTGTTCTACCCCCTTTACTTGCCCAAAGTCTAGCGGGTGTTTACTAAAGACTCTTTCGTACTCCTGAACCACCTGGTAGACTCCCTGTTTTTGTTGTGAGGGAGTGGAGTCGGTGCCCACATGCAGTTTCTGACACCAGTCCTCCATTTGTTTCTTGGAGCCGTTACCCTCCTCTGGTTGAGATGGAGGCAAGGGTTCCACGGCCTTTACAGAGTTCTGGTTAATGGTGAACAATTTGGCTAGAGTCGCATACTGGGGCAAGTGTACTTCTCTTTCCCCAATATTTAGGATGCGGACCGGTACCCTCCAATGGCGGACATCAACCACCCCCCGTGCTGTCAAAATGGTGGGCCTACTGTCTGAGTAAACGGGTTCTACCATAGCTTGGTAGTCTCTACCTCTTAACCCGATTGCAGACCGGCACCAGATCATCATTTCACTTTTTGGGGGCATGGCGATAGGGAATGGGTCACTCATCCTAACGCTTCCAATCTCACCACCAGACAGTTCTACCTGTTGCCGCTTCATCAGGGCTCTGATCTCCTTTTGTAAGACACGCTGCTGGCTGGAGCTGGCATTCATTGCCACCTGCTGTAATATACCAATTATCTCTGAAAGACAATTTTCAATTACGTTAGTACCCAAGGTTATTTTATGGTGACTTTCACGACGGTCAATGTCCACAATAATCAGTCCTTGCGCCGGCAGTTCAACTTTACCAATCTTGATGGTCACCTCCTTGAACCCCACCTGCGGCACAGGCTGACAATTGCTGGCGATGATGCTCAAGTCAATATCTGGGTAGCGGGTAATATCCGTGTCATCCCAGTACCGCTTGAAAAGTACATAGGGGATGGTGGTTACCTGTGACCCGATGTCCAACAGCGCACTCATGGGAATGCCATCCAGTACCACAGGCAAGACCGGTCGTCCCCCCAAATACTTGTCACGCCAGTTTGACGGGCCTGATGATCTTATGCCTGGGGGTTGTCCCTCTGCCCCAGGTTGGGCCCGTTTAAATTACAGTACCTCGCAATATGTCCTGGCTGGCTGCAGCGGCGGCAGATGGGCTGTCTATCCTGGTCGTAGCGGTCCATTGGCTTCCCTCTGAATGGTGGGATCCTCTTCTGTCGGCGCCACGGGACGTCCTCCGGACTGGTAGCCAGCTGGATCTTTCCTGAAGAGGATACCTGTAACGACTGCATAGTCCTGGTTAGTGCGGCAATGCCTTTAGTCAGTTCCTGGACCTGAAGGTGCAGGTCTGTAGACGGTTTACTATTCTGTGCGTTGGCTCCAGCAGATTCCGTAGACTGGGGCGCCGCCTCTTGGTGATAAGTGATAGCAGGGCGCCTGAAGGCCGCAACACCACCGGGTACGGGTTCTCGGAGTACCCGGATAGCTCTGTCCTTAAACTGTGCAAAGTCTAACTCAGGGTTCTGCAGGGCCATCAGGCGCAACTGAGTTCGGTGGGTGCTGGACAGCAGACCCTCAATGAATTGCTCAGTCAGCAGTTCATCTGCATTCCTCACACTATCAGGGTCTGCCTGCTTGATGGCTCTCAGTGCCTCTTGCAAGTTCAAAGCATAGTCTCTTATACTTGGGCCCGCTGCTTGCACACATAAAATCTCATTTTGATCTCTGCTGAGGTGCGGGTATCAAAAGTGTTCTTTACGGTCCCCTTGTCCCTGACTGACCAGGACTTTACTTCTCGTTGGGCCGCGCTGGTTAACTGGCCTATCAGTATGGTCACTTTTTGTTCCTCCGTCAGTGGGTACACCTTGAATAGGCTATATAGTATCTCCTTAACGTCGCTCAGGGTATGTGACTCCCCTGAGTACTGGGGCAACCAGGCCATTCCGGGGATATAAGGCATTGTGAACGGCATTACTGCGGCAGCGGGCGTGCTGGCGGTGACAGCCCCCTCTGCTTCCGTCATCCTCTTCCCCCCTAGGCAACCGTGGCCTACCTTCCGTTGCTTTTCTTCTGTAGGCCGCAGCTCTGGGGGCGTTCGTCGGAGTTGAGGACCTTGCGTTGCGTCCTGGTGACGTCAGCGTCCTCTCGGCTCCTTTCAGGACCTTGCGCAGCCTCCGTGCGTAAGGCGGGGCTCCAGTTCTCGCGCGCTTTCGTCATCCACTCCCCTATTCTTCCCGCACGTTGTCCCAGAGATGGCGCCCGATGGCAGGAAAATGGCTGCAGATGGCGGGAAACGGCTGCGGAAGGCGGGAAACTCCACGAAGGTAAGTTTTACAGTCTTTCTTCAGGCACGCAGTACCCATTGGTGGCGGGCACGAAATCCTGCCGACTACGCCAAAAGTTGACGTGCCCCCTGGGCCGCGTGAGGAACCCGGAACCGGGCCTTTTTGTGGATGCTGGGGGTTGTAGTCACCGTGGCGGTGACCCGGTCCCGTGGCTCAGGGTGGTCAAAGTAAATGGTAGTCTATATACTAATGTCCGACTACGCCACCCGTGGATTGCAGTCAGGATGAACAGCCGCTGCAGGGCAGACCGCTGAGGTTGGTGTTGTGGGTGCAGCAGAGTGTAGTACAACTCCCCATGGGTGGAGTGTTGCCTCAGGGCAGTGTATGCAGAGGATGGGGGTGATGGTGTGCGGGAGCAGCAGTAACCACACGGAGTTTGTCATGCAAGTCAAGGTCTTTACTGTTGGTGGTATGAAAGGACCTGTCCGGAATACAGGTTAACAATGGAGGCCTGGTCAGTCTGAGAGCAACTGGGAAATCCTGCTGGTCAGGGGGAGTTTGTAGGCCTACCGTGCTGACTTCACTCTTTCTTGGCTATCCCGCTGTAGTGTAGTGGAAGCCCACGTCCCTGAGTGTACCATGTTGTTCTCACCCGTATGACTGGCCACTCGGGCCTTCCGTGCTTCTCACCCCTCCAGGGCAGTAGTGGTCGCTCTCGTGTGGCTGAGCCTCCGGGCTTCCTTGGGCCAGAGGACTTGAAGTCCCCTGCATGGTGGTTTTCTGCTGCTGGGCTTATAACCCTCACAGCCTCGGACTCCAGTGTCCGGCTAGTAAGTCTCTGGCCAGGACAAACTCTGCTAGTTCCCCTCCTGGCCTCGTGTTCCTCCTCTGCCTACAGGGACTCCTCAGCCTGCTGCTGATCTGTCCCTCTCTCTGGAACTAGACTGGAACTTGTCTCTGGCTTCACTGGTCTGTCTAACCCCGCCCCAGATCCAGTTTATAAAGGGCAGGTTTCTCCCCTCCCTGGACTGAGGCAGGAGGTGCTGAAAGCTAATTGTCCCCAACCAGGGAACCTCCCACCTGCTCTCAGACATGACATTGCTGCCACTGTGGCAACCAGACCTCGGGGTGCCACACTATTCCTTGTAAAAGTGAAAAAATGGGGCTAAAGCAACATTTTAGAGTAAAAATTAAATTTTTCTATTTGACTTTGTATTAATTCCTGTATAGGTCCAGAAGAGTTAACAAAAATTCCTGACAGCAGTTTTGAAATATTTAAGGGGTGCGTTTTGTAAACTAGTATCACTTTTGGGGAGTTTCCAATATATAAGCCCTTCAAAGTCTATTGAAATGTGAAACAGGTTTTGTAAATTTCTTGAAAAAAATGAGAAATTGCTATTAAACTTTTAATCACTCTAACATACTAAAAAAATAAAATGACATTTGAAAAATGATGCTGATGTAAAGTAGACATAAGGGAAATGTTGTCTTAATTATTTTGTACAACATGACTAACTGGTTTAGGGATATAATGATTGAAAGTTTGAAAATTGAAAGTTTTTCAAAATTTTCACTAAAATTCCAATATTTTCCCAAATAAATGCAAAACATATCGACCTAAATTTACTACTAAAATAGACTACAAAACATTCTCAGCTGGGATACCTTGAAGCGTTAGAGTTATTACCACATATAGTGACACCGGACAGAGTTCAAAAATTTGCCCTGGTCATTAGAGGGAATCTGTCAGCAAGTTTTTACTATATAATCTGAAGACAGCATGAGGTAAGCCACGGACCCACTATCAGTATTTGGTCAGTATTTTTTTCTCAGGAGTGGGAGCCAAAACCAGGTGAGGAACAATCAGAGAAAAGGTAGAATAGAAGCAAGTCACCAATTCTGCATTTATCATCCACTCCTGGTTTTGTCTCCCACGCCTGAGAAAAAACACTGCCCGAATACTGACCAAATACTGATAGTGGGGCTGTGGCCGTAGGGGATAAAACACAGATTTCAGCTTGACATCTGAGATTTTGATTCCTTACAATGATTGTTTTAGCACCAGTAGCTTATCATTGCTGTGACTAGCTGGTTGACTGCCTCCTACTCCAGCACGCCCCTTCCTGTGATAGGCAGCTCACTCTCTATGGACATTGTATATACAGAGCCCAGTCCTCCTGTGATAGGCAGCTCACTCTCTATGGACATTGTATATACAGAGCCCGGTCTTCCTGTGATAGGCAGCTCACTCTCCATGGACATTGTATATACAGAGCCCGGTCCTCCTGTGATAGGCAGCTCACTCTCTATGGACATTGTATATACAGAGCCCGGTCTTCCTGTGATAGGCAGCTCACTCTCTATGGACATTGTATATACAGAGCCCGGTGGGGGTGGGGTTAGCATTTTAGCTCTGATTGCTAAATCTAAAACCTCTGCTTGTAAGAGAACGGCTGCACCCAGTTAACTAAGTGATACATTGTTTGATTCAGCTTCTCTTTGCCTACATCATGCTGCTCTAAGATGAGGTTGCAAAAATCTGTTGACAGATTCCCTTTAAGGTTAAAATTGGCTCAGTGACTTAGGGGTTAATATTAATTAATATATTTTATTTGTGCTTTCCTACAATGATAAGTGATAGCATATTACAGTCAGCAAACTCACATTAAATCTTCATATAAAAGAAAACCAGTTTAAAGCTCTGTTTCAACTATGTCAAACAACTGGAAAGATAGGGGGAGATTATTTAAAAGAAGTGCAAAGGAAATATGTCATGGTTGGCCAAAGCTATCAATTACTTTTTTTGCAAATGATTCTCTGTAAAATTGAAAAATTAGATATTTAATCTGATTTGTTGCCATGAGCATCAACTCCTTATTTCTTTCACACTGATTACAGTAAATCTCCCACATACAGTTACATATTTTTCGGACTATAAGACGCACTTTTTTCCTCCAAAATTTTGGAGGAAAATGGGGGGGTGCATCTTATAGTCCGAATGTTGGGGGGGGGGGGTATATATATACACTGTGTGGGGTATGGGGGGAGCGGTAACGGCGGAGGAGCGGGACACAGGAGGCAGCAGCCGCCCGCTGCAGCCTACACTGTCCCCGCTGCTAAAGAAAATGAATATTCACTGGGCGTGGGGAGCAGTGAATATTCATGCTCCTTAATAGCGGCACACAGTGTAGCCACAGCGCGGCTCCTACTGTTGCCGGAATCACCTGTGCCCGCTGTTAAAGGGCATGAATATGCAACCTCTCTCCACGCCCATGGGAGTGGAGAGGGGTGAATATTCATGCCCTTTAATAAGCGGACACACGCAATAGCCCGGCAGCAGCAGGAGCCGCGCTGCGGCTGCGCTGCGTGCCGGCTATTAAGGAGCATGAAGTCACTGCTCCCTGCGCCCACAGTCCTGACTTCCAGCAGCTGATCTCTCCATGTGAGCCGTGCATGGCAGTGACGTCATGCGCAGCCCACATGGAGAGATCAGTGCGGGCAGACAGGATGCATCGCTGGAGAAGAGAAGAAAGGTGAGTAGGAATGTTTATTTTTTATGTGCAGCCTGGTGGGGATTAGGGGGACCATGCATACTAGGATAAGGATGAGGGGGCCATACATACAAGGGTAAGGATGAGGGGTGCCATGCATACCAGGATAACCCTGATGGGGCATACATAACAGGATAAAGATGAGGGGGCCATACATACCAGGATAAGAATGAGGGGCCATACGTACCAGGATAAGGATGAGGGGTGCTATGTGTGGCGCCCCTGAGGGTTCGACCGCCACAGAGATGCTGCACTTCTATAATGGAGTGTAGTGTTCCTCCTCTGAGGTAAGGCCGGTGTGATAGTCGTGACCCAAACTTTTGCATCCAACACCACATTTCTCCACCAGAGGGAGGTAGTAAGCACTAGGTGCTGCTCCCCTGGTTACAGGGAGACTGGGGAACCAAGAGTTAGTGGGTGCGGGTGGAGGACCTACAAGTTAGTTACACCTTAGATTTCATATTTAATACAAAGCCATCTTTGATCTTGGTCCTTTTTAGTCCATCTGCTAGTCCTTGTTAGTTAGTTGGTCGTACTGTGCTGTCAAATACTGTGTGTAATGTGACCTCCCTCCCGAAGCGCAGATCCTGTGTGGGCCTGCATCGGCAAGGGACACAGCCCTCGTACCCTGTCCTTGGGATGAGAGGTAGGTTGCAGACAAGGAATGTCTCAACCCGGCCAAGGACCAGGATCAAGAAGGCCCGGAGCTTAAGAGTGTGGCTCCCTAGCAAATGGGTCCCAGGCAGGATGCAGACGGAGCGGTGTACGCCACCTGTCCTCGCCATGCTGATATATTCAGAGGGCCTCTGGCTGCAAGAGGGGTACCGGTCCCCGACACCCGACCTTGCTACTCTGTGTCCTGGACGGAAAGGCCGGTTAGGCCTAGAGGATCCCACCGGGTATCAGACGGAGCGGAGCTGCCACTCGTACCCTTGTTCTGAGAGGAGCTCAGAGGGAGACCCGGCCAATTTGCACACACACGGACAGGAAAGGATACGGTCTGTAGTTCAGGAACACTCTGCAGTAGGGTCCCGACTGAATGCTGGACTTACTCGGAGGTTGTCGGACCCCGGTCCCTGGTGACCACAGGACTCCGCGGGGAGCAGGGAGTCGCCTTCCTTTGCCATCTATGTGAGTAAAGCCTTGGAAGTTCACCCCTATGGCCTCCGGACTGTTTATTCTGCGCCACACCGCACGACGCGGCGCCCGTCTACTACCCCCATCCTCCTGTCCCTCTGCCCTGAGCCCTTGCTCCGCCTGTGGGGAGTAGTAATAACTTTGGCCGCCATAACACCAGGCCTCAGCGGACTGCAGCGGCGCTGGTGGCCCTTCACCAGGCACCACAGGTGGCGTAGTCGTTAATCAGCCACTCAACCCGGACAAGCCCATACCATCTCTTTCTAATGTGACGGCCCTGAGCACGGGTTGGGCCCAGGCCATGGCTGCATCCCACCTCTCCATCACAGGGCCCGACACCGAGTCCCCCAACACCCAGGGTAAAACACGGGCTTTACGAGTAGAGGTGTCACACTATGTATACCAGGATAGGGATCAGGGGTGCCATGCATACCCGGATAGGGATTAGGGGTGCCATGCATACCAGGAGAGGGATGAGGGGTGCCATGCATACTAGGACAGAGATGAGGGGTGCCATGCATACTAGGACGGGGATGAGGGGTGCCATGCATACCAGGATGGGGATTGCTGTACCATGCATACCAGGATGGGGATGATGGGTGCCATGCATACCAGGATAGGGATGAGGGGTGCCATGCATACCAGGATAGGGATGAGGGGTGCCATGCATACCAGGATAAGGATGAGGGGTGCCATGCATACCAGGATGGAGGGATGCCAGGCATACCAGGATGGGGATGGGGACCACGTATAAAAGGAAGGGGGGGCATATATACCAGGATGGGGGATATTGTCAGAATTGGGGGACATTACCCCTATACCAGTGTCAGCAGAAGACCCTCTCCCCCTTAAAAGTGCATCATGACCACATTTTTCCTTAAATTTTAATTTTTTTATTTTCCTTCTCTAAAACCTAGGTGCGTCTTATAGTCTGAAAAATACGGTATATACAGAACAGACCAAAAGTTTGGACACACCTTCTTGAAGCTCATCAAGAGAATGCCAAGAGTGTGCAAAGCAGTCATCAAAGCAAAAGGTGGCTACTGTGAAGAACCTAGAATATAAGACATATTTTCAGTTGTTTCACACTTTTTTGTTAAGTATATAATTCCACATGTGGTAATTCATAGTTTTGATGCCTTCAGTGTGAATGGACAATTTTCATAGTCATGAAACTACAGAAAAATCTTTAAATGAGAAGGTGTGTCCAAACTTTTGGTCTGTACTGTACCGGTTCTCTGCACCATCATTCCTTCTACTCATTCTCTATATGTCAACCAGGGCTGCTTCTGTCATGAGGTGAGATGAGCATCTTGCCCCAGGCGCTTGTTGGAGCAATCTGAAAGGGGTGGCAGAATGCGGCTGCTGCCCCCTCAGAGACACTAGACACAGGCCTGTAGGCGGCTGCTGCCCCCTCAGAGACACTAGACACAGGCCTGTAGGCAGCTGTTGCCCCCTCAGAGACACTAGACACAAGCCTGTAGGCGGCTGCTGCCCCCTCAGAGACACTAGACACAGGCCTGTAGGCGGCTGCTGCCCCCTCAGAGACACTAGACACAGGCCTGTAGGCGGCTGCTGCCCCCTCAGAGACACTAGACACAGGTGTAGCACCCTGAGGATTCGGCTGCTACAGGGGTATTGCACCTCAACCCAGAGGTGTGATATTCCACTCCCGGGTAAGGATGGAGTGTGGATCTGAGCTCGGTAGGCTGCATGCACTACATACATCCCATTTCCGAGGAGCAGACCGACGGTACTCCCACTTAGAAATGTGCAGGTACAACCGAGTCTGTTCCTGGCTGGAGTGGGAGGGGGGTGGTACATCCCAAGTAGTGTAGGGGCAGATAGGGGGAGCAGCCTGGGTAAAGATAGGAGCTCATTGGGTGCTGGTCACCTGAGCTCACACATAGAGGGTGTATATAAGGTGGGCACCAACTAAGAACAGAGTCAGATGCAGAGAACAAGTCAGTTGGAGACAGCAAGACAGCTGCAGAGGAGCAGACAGCAAGCAGAGAGGAAGTAAGCCTGCAGCAAGAGAGAGACCCTGAGTGAGAGAGGAGCAGAGAAGGAGTACCCAGAGGGGAAAACAGAGAGGACCCAAGAACCCAAATTAAAGCACCGGGTGAGGAGTCGGCACAGGGTACCGGAACCCAAGCTGGTGGGGGCAGAAAACACACCCTAGCCAGAGACCGGAGATCGTGGGCAGCGTTTGCCACGGTCACCCATCACATCCACCCCGAAGGCACACCACATGAAGGGTCAGGGAACCCAAGGCCAAGGGTGTCCCAACAGAAGGCCCGAGGGAGCTGGACCTAGGTGGATCACTGGTGGGGACGGCCAGAGAACGGGACAGAAGGAGAGCTCAGGGCCACGCTCCGGACTTGTTTGGGGGTTGGCTGGATACAGGACCTGGTGGACGCAGCACGGCTCGGGTGGTCACTCGCAGCTGGAGTGACCAGTACAACATCTGCAGTAAGTAAACACCCTTAACTGCACAACCCGACTCTGTCTTCATTGCCGTCTGCACTGCACCACCACAACCCCCATCCTCTGCACCTGTCCCCCCTGAGGCTATACCCCTCCCGTTGGGGGTTATCTCACCAAGCTGCGCACCCACCATCAGCCTCAGCGGACCCTGCTGCAGCGGCGGCCACAGTGACCGCATCACAACGGGTGGCGTAGTCGACACAAAAGAACTCTTAATAACATCTATAGGACTGCCACATAACACTGAGCTTGACGCCCTGGGCACGGGCCGGGTCACAGCCGCTCGGAGACTACAACCCCCCATCTGATCCGGTGCCGGGTATTCCCCTCAAAAAGGAATATGTCCCAGGGGGCGCGTCAACTTTGGCGTAGTCGGCAGGATCACGTGCCCGCAACACCCGGGTACTGCGTGCCTGAAGAAAAGTGCAAGTTTACCTCAGAAAGAAGTCTCCCGCCGGTTCCGGAGGGTCCACGCCATCGGACCCCATCACAGGTCGTTTCCCGCCGATTGTCCGCCATTTCCAGCTTGTTCCCGCCATCTGCAGAGTTTCCCGCCACTGGGCGACGCTTCCCGCCAAATCCGAAGATTTCCCGCCTTGGAAGAGCAGCGGACGCCATTATGGGCGTGCCAAAGGAGGGCAAGAGGCCACCTCCCATCGTGGGCCAGGACAGAAAATGGCGCCAAAAGTGGAAACCGCCCCCACCAACAGAGAGTGTGATGCTGGAGGTGTCTGTCAGCGTGAAAGAACTACCCCTGGAGCTGACAGTCACCGAGTTGCCCCGGGACCGCCCTCGAAGTGGGAGGAGACGAAAGAAAAGAACGAAGATGGGTGCCGCCTGGAGCAGTCTGGAGCGAGCGCACCCGGAGACAAGAAGTCTAACGAGGAGTAGCGGAGGAGCTTACCCGGATATGGAGAGAAAGCAGAACAGCACCGGCCCGCTGGCCAGGAGTCTGCTAGAGACCGAGGAAGGAGAGCAGAGCAGCACCGACCCGTTGGTCAGGAGCCTGCTAGACACCACGACCCCACTAGGCCTAGTGGAGGTCCTTGCACAGCTCCCCCGAGACCGGGAGTGTGCACAGACTGCCCTGGAGGGCCTCGCACGGAGGATGGCCCGGGTACAGCGCGAGATATTGGCGGAGTGGAGCCGGGAGATGACCCAGCAAGCTGAGACCAGTCAACGGAACACGCTACCCTGGAAGAGGAAGCAGACCGCCTCTGAGGATGGCGCGGGAGGACCAAAGGCTGAAGACGGCCCCGAGAAGGGAGCCGAACGCATGGAGGCAGGTAAAGGGGACGCCTATACCCCAAGCCGGGAAACCGCCCACCTGCCCCAGCTCCCCGTCGCAGAGCCTGAAAGTCCCCCTGCTGTGCCCGTAGCCGCCATGTCACCGCTATGGACTAGGCCCCGACCGGAAGCCGTCGAAGCGACCCCTGTGACGTCACGCGCCTCGACCCGGAGCGTGACAAAGCAGGAAACACCACCAGCCTGGTCGCAAGGCCTAGTACCCCCGGGCGCCGCATCACCAACAGCGCCCCCTACCTCCGCGGAGCCCCCGGCCTGGCCGCAAGGCCAGGTAGCCCAGGGCGCCGCCGTCCTAACGGTGCCCTTCACCTTCCAGGTGCCCCAGGCCTGGCCGCAAGGCCTGGGCAACCCGGGCGCCACCACCACCGCACCTGCGCCCGTAAAACCAAGGGTGCCACACCTGGGGGAGGACTTGTTCAGCCAGCTCACATGGCCGGACGGGCGGCCCTTCATCTGGCCCGAAGGATACCATGAGCTGGAACGGCAGCAGAGACTAAGACCCCTGGATGAACCCCTGATTCCGGCTCCGAAGCCCGTGGCACGGATCTCGCCCCCGCTAGAGGAAGCACAGTTTGAGTGGGACCCCACCGGAGAAGATCTAATGGGGTTCACTCAGGAAACTAGGGCAGCTGCAGCAGAGCGCGCTGAGTGTTGCCGACAGCAGCTCGAAGAGTTTGCGAGGGAGCGGAGAGAGAGGCGGGTCCGGGAACAACAGGCCCAAATAAGGAGCGCCGAGCAGAAGAGCCGGACCAGGAGGGACCCCCGTGCAGCGCATTGTCCCCGCACCATCGGGACAGTGATCAAGTTCAACCAGCAGCATGGGTGGGGCTTCATCCGAGACAACAACACCCCCGGCGACGTCTTTGTCACGCGCAGAGACGTGGAGTCCCATCTGCCGGAGGGGCACAGAGGTCGTGACCTCTACATCGGAGACGAGGTCACCTTTACCCGGCACAAGTGTGCCAAAGGACCTTACGCCCTCCACGTACACCGCCTGACGGAGGAGGAGTTGCGGTGCGAGGAGGAGGAGCAAGAGGACCCGGACGGGTCTGAAGTTACAACCAGCTACAAGCAAAGAGCAGGAGGAAGACGCCGTTGAGTGCGGCAGAGCAGGAGATGTAAATAGTTACCCGACCGGGTACTAAAGAAACTGTTGCTAAATATATATAGTCCCCGTTGGGACCAGTATGAGTGAACTATTCACCCGTTATTCCGTATCCATACCAGGCTGAGGACTGTGAGCAGCCATTCCCTTCCCTTACCTGGCCGAGGACTGAGAGCGGCCAACTTCCCCTGTATATAGTTGCGCTTCCTAAAGCGCCCCCTACTGGTTTTATAGGAAAAACCATTTTTCCAGAGAGACTGTCGCACTTTACCCGGTCACACGTTGCACAGTGACCGGAGGAGGAGCCAGAGGCGACGAGAAAGTTTTATATATATAATGTTTTATATATTTTATATGTTTATGAAAAATTTTGTATGTTATGTGTTGTTTATGTCTTACAGCCCGAGGACGTGCTGTGATTTACCAGGGGGGAATGTAGCACCCTGAGGATTCGGCTGCTACAGGGGTATTGCACCTCAACCCAGAGGTGTGATATTCCACTCCCGGGTAAGGATGGAGTGTGGATCTGAGCTCGGTAGGCTGCATGCACTACATACATCCCATTTCCGAGGAGCAGACTGACGGTACTCCCACTTAGAAATGTGCAGGTACAACCGAGTCTGTTCCTGGCTGGAGTGGGAGGGGGGTGGTACATCCCAAGTAGTGTAGGGGCAGATAGGGGGAGCAGCCTGGGTAAAGATAGGAGCTCATTGGGTGCTGGTCACCTGAGCTCACACATAGAGGGTGTATATAAGGTGGGCACCAACTAAGAACAGAGTCAGATGCAGAGAACAAGTCAGTTGGAGACAGCAAGACAGCTGCAGAGGAGCAGACAGCAAGCAGAGAGGAAGTCAGCCTGCAGCAAGAGAGAGACCCTGAGTGAGAGAGGAGCAGAGAAGGAGTACCCAGAGGGGAAAACAGAGAGGACCCAAGAACCCAAATTAAAGCACCGGGTGAGGAGTCGGCACAGGGTACCGGAACCCAAGCTGGTGGGGGCAGAAAACACACCCTAGCCAGAGACCGGAGATCGTGGGCAGCGTTTGCCACGGTCACCCATCACATCCACCCCGAAGGCACACCACATGAAGGGTCAGGGAACCCAAGGCCAAGGGTGTCCCAACAGAAGGCCCGAGGGAGCTGGACCTAGGTGGATCACTGGTGGGGACGGCCAGAGAACGGGACAGAAGGAGAGCTCAGGGCCACGCTCCGGACTTGTTTGGGGGTTGGCTGGATACAGGACCTGGTGGACGCAGCACGGCTCGGGTGGTCACTCGCAGCTGGAGTGACCAGTACAACATCTGCAGTAAGTAAACACCCTTAACTGCACAACCCGACTCTGTCTTCATTGCCGTCTGCACTGCACCACCACAACCCCCATCCTCTGCACCTGTCCCCCCTGAGGCTATACCCCTCCCGTTGGGGGTTATCTCACCAAGCTGCGCACCCACCATCAGCCTCAGCGGACCCTGCTGCAGCGGCGGCCACAGTGACCGCATCACAACGGGTGGCGTAGTCGACACAAAAGAACTCTTAATAACATCTATAGGACTGCCACATAACACTGAGCTTGACGCCCTGGGCACGGGCCGGGTCACAGCCGCTCGGAGACTACAACCCCCCATCTGATCCGGTGCCGGGTATTCCCCTCAAAAAGGAATATGTCCCAGGGGGCGCGTCACAGGCCTGTAGGCGGCTGCTGCCCCCTCAGAGACACTAGACACAGGCCTGTAGGCGGCTGCTGCCCCCTCAGAGACACTAGACACAGGCCTGTAGGCAGCTGTTGCCCCCTCAGAGACACTAGACACAGGCCTGTAGGCGGCTGCCAGTCACAGTGTATCAGACAGAGGGGGGCGCTCCAATGCTAGCTCCATACTCAAGTGCAGCGTTGTACTGGTGAGCCTTGGGCCCCCACAGAGGAAATTATTCCTGGGGCCCAATATGTAACTACATAGAAATAATACAAGCCCACCAATTGTGAGATAAAATATGCTAGTATTGTGGTGTAACATAAAAACACAATGGTTCACATTTATCAAAAATGGCATAATTTGAGCAAAATCTTTTGTACTCACTTCAACTCCATTATTCCATATTTATCAAATTTCGTCACTAATGATACATTAGGTGCAAATTATTTAAGCACAACATTTTAAGCATGGTAGCACACTTCTCAATGTTAAAAAAGAGCTGACATCCAGTGTGTCAAATGTTGCATAATAATATAATTTTGTACAAATTTCAACTTTTTATGCATGTAAAAATGGTTTTAATATGAATGCATTTGTTCCGTGCCTTTTTTAAGACAGCCAGTGCCAGGGTGCTCCTGTCCCCAGGCACATACATAAATTCAATTAGAAATATATTAATCCCTTGGCACAGATGAACCTACAGTACCAGAACGTCCACAGCAGGGTCCACGTGTGCGGAGTTGGCTCAGGAGTGGAGACCACTTCACACGCAACATACAGCGGGCATGTGCCTGTATGGTGACCATTCAGTTGTGCACACGCAACATACAGCGGGCATGTGCCTGTATGGTGACCATTCAGCTGTGCACACGCAACATACAGCGGGCATGTGCCTGTATGGTGACCATTCAGCTGTGCACACGCAACATACAGCGGGCATGTGCCTGTATGGTGACCATTCAGCTGTACACACGCAACATACAGCGGGCATGTGCCTGTATGGTGACCATTCAGCTGTGCACACGCAACATACAGCGGGCATGTGCCTGTATGGTGACCATTCAGCTGTGCACACGCAACATACAGCAGGCATGTGCCTGTATGGTGACCATTCAGCTGTGCGCACGCAACATACAGCGGGCATGTGCCTGTATGGTGACCATTCAGCTGTGCACATGCTGCATACAGCGGGCATGTGCCTGTATGGTGACCATTCAGCTGTGCGCACGCAACATACAGCGGGCATGTGCCTGTATGGTGACCATTCAGCTGTGCACACGCAACATACAGCGGGCATGTGCCTGTATGGTGACCATTCAGCTGTGCGCACCCATCTTGATGCTCCTGTGAAATCCAGCATTAGGCTGGATTCATATGGGATCATTATTTCCACTATTAAAACATACAAAACAAGCAGGGGCGTAATGATCGCGGTCATAGAGGGTACAACCGGGACCAGAACCATGCTTGTGCGTGGCCCGACGACACCAATTTCACCTGGATGTGCATTCTCTGACACACATTCTGCTGAAATGTATTGTGACGCAGAGACCCGCCGGCTCCCTGCACTTCAAGACAAGCTGTCAGCCAATCAGAGGCTGGCAAAAGGTGTTGGCGGCCCTTGGCGGCCCGCAGAAGACGGCTGCCGGCTGGGGGAACATTATACCAGGATGGTGGACCTTATACCAGGATGGCGGACCTTATACCAGGATGGCGGACATTTCATCAGGATAGCGGACATTACACTGGGATGGCGGACATTACATCAGGATGGCGGACATTATATCAGGATGGGGAAATTATATCAGAATGAAGGACATTATATCAGGATGGGAGATAAGATACCAGGCTGGGAACATTATATTAAGATGGGGACAATATACCAGGATGAGTGACATTACACCAGAATGGCGGACATTATACCAGAAGGGGGACATGGTTATAGCATGGAGCCCAGGATGGGGGACATTATACCAAAATGGGGACATTATATCAGTCAGGGGTGGTACAGGGTGGGCATCAGTCAGGGTTGATACAGGGGCACTCAGGGGTAATACAGGGGAGGCTCAGACAGTCAGGGGTGAAACAAAAAATTGAGGGAAATCCTCCCTTAGTGACTGAGCCCTCTCACCCTCTATCACCAATGAGTAAAGCCCCTCACTGTTGGTGTTGATGGGGGCTCAGTTATGTGATAATCCTGCTCAGCTACATATATCTCACCTTTGGTGAGTGATGTAGCAGGCAGCCATCCATCTCCCTGTGCTTCTCACTGTCAGCCTGTGACACAGTTAGGGAGGAGCGCTGTTACTCAGCACATCATGGCTCATTACCTCAGCTCTGCTGTTAGCACGGGGAAGAGGCCACAAACAAAACTAACACTGATTGGCTGCGATGCTGCCAATCAATATTAGACTTACCAACAGCAGCACCGCTCTCCCTGGTTGCTCCAGGTGCGGTATCGCAGAGGCAGAGATTCAGCATTATTGATCAGCGATCAGTCAGTCCCTGAAGTGAGCTGCTGTCTGCACTGCAGCAGAACAGATCCAGTGACTCCCGTACTCTGCCGGGATGTCTAATGCTGGGAGGAGCGGTGAATAGTAATCAGTGACACGTGTGAGCTGCCGTGCTTGCAGCATGTCATGTGCTAGTGCACTGAGTACTGCTGACTGCTCCTCCCAGCATTAGACATCCCGGGAGAGCAGTGCACGGGTCACTGAATCTCTCCAGCTGCAGACAGCGGCTCACTCCTCATACTGACCAGAACACTGATCCATCCTGCTGAATCCTGAACACTGTGATATCGCACCTGGAACTGAATCACTGGAATCAGTAAGTAATAAAAATGCCTTAAAACATCCTCTCTCTCTCATTATTCTGGCATTTGGCAAATATTAAAAATGATGGTAATCCTAATTGACCTAAAACGGGAAAGGTTTATTCTGATTTCACGTCAGATATTGAGAAAAACCTGCGTCTTTTTATATAGTGTATGGAAACTTCTGGTGTCAACTGTATGTGTATGTGTCCCTATAGTTATAGTTTTGAATGATTACTATTGTCCCTTCATTGCATCCAAATAACCTGTTCACAAAATCAAAGTATGTCATTGGGTTGGAAGGGGTTAACCAGGCAGTTCTGATGACATCACAAAGCACATAGACATCCTATGACATCACAATTGGTATAGAATGTACAGAGTGTAACTCCTGAGCCATCTTGTTTCATTCGAGGCTGACTGCTGGAAGGTGACAAGTCCAGGTAGGGAACTCTTCACCTATGACCTCACTCATACATTGTATAGATGGGGGGTCAGTAGTGGGATTCAGAACTGCATCATTAACCTGAAAATCTCAGCAGATGGCGCTGGATCCTGTGTCCCGTGCTGTGATTGTTAGAATGAGTCTATGATTTACAAAAAAATGTTATTGACCAGATCCCATGGAAAATCATTTGGGGGCTTTAGTAAAGCAGTGTGAGCCCGGCCTAACAGGGGCTACCGATCTGGACAAACCCTTCCCTAAATGAGGACTTGCTGGCGATCAACTGATCATGTATCACTGGTCTTGAAGACCCTCAGCAATCGGCTGGCTTTGCTCTCTATGACCCCCATGTGCTCTAATAAAAGCATATAGAAAGGGGAGGGCCGGCTGACACCACCCCATTTGGCTCCATTTTTGGGTAGCTTTGCCATTATTCTTGTCAAAACATAGAGTTTTCAGAACATCCATTTAATAGCAGACTGGTCCAGTTCTCCATTATCCGCTCTCATGGTCCTGCTGGATCAGGAGTGACCGGGAGCTGACGGTTTATGGTGATCAGGAGTTGCAGTATGGCGCCGGTGTTTCCCTTTAGGTCATAGAGCAGTAGGTGACGCGGATTAAATAGGACCTATCATTTAATCCTCATTTTTTGTAATGATAGGTGTTATGTCTCATCTAGTTCAGATGAGCAGCAGTAATGAAGCACGGACCGATGACGGTGGCGCAGCAGGATGGCCAAGCAGAAACAACGGAGAACGCCGTGGCTTGATGGCAGCAGGAAGACCAGAACTGGAACCACAGGAAATCAAGAGCAGAATTGAAGCAACGGCACCTGGTATAATAGAGTTACAGACTCTGATCAGACTTTCATTAGAGTGGTATCAGTTTTTCTCGGACATGGAGAGGAGAAAGAAAAGGTTTCTCACCTTCTCCCTTCTGCAAGTCGGTGAAAATCGGACCACACTCCGATGTCAAAGCGCGGTCCAATTTTTCCACAAGCGCATAGACTTGCATTGCCATTGCCATATTTTGCAGACTATAAGACGCACCCCAAATTTTGGGGTGGAAAATCATTTTTTTAATAAAATGGTGGTGCCTCTTATAGTCCGTTTAACAGTAGGTTACCAGGGGGCGGCGGTGGTGGAGCGGGGTGACAGGAGACAGGGCCACTGCTTTAGCCAGTCGGCGGCGACAGGAGTGGGGCGATGCTGCGGGCCCTGGGCTCTCATAAGATGTCGGCGCCGGTGAGCAGAGTCCCCTTTCCTATAGATTGCCCTGCAGTAGGCTTTGGGAAAATGGCTGCTAGAGGTGACGCATGTGCAGATTGAGATCTCGGGAGATGCATGCGCCGCCTCAAGCGTCCATTTTCCCAAAGTCCACTGCAGGGCAATAAATGGGAAAAGCTACTCTGCTCACCGGCGCCGACATCTTATGAGAGCCCAGGGCCCGCTGACACCGGCCTCCTGTGACCGCGCTCCACCGCAACCACCCCTCGAAAGCTACATTCAGATATTGTATATTAGATTGTAAGCTCCTAGGACAGGGTGTGCATTATTCTGCATGCCCTCAGGAGCAGTCTGTATATTGTATATTAGAATGTAAGCTCCTAGGACAGGGTGTACACTATTCTGCATGCCCTCAGGAGCAGCCTGTATATTGTATATTAGATTGTAAGCCCCTAGGACAGGGTGTGCATTATTCTGCATGCCCTCAGGAGCACTCTGTATATTGTATATTAGATTGTAAGCTCCTAGTACAGGGTGTGCATAATTCTGCATGCCCTCAGGAGCAGTCTGTATATTGTATATTAGATTGTAAGCTCCTAGGACAGGGTGTGCATTATTCTGCATGCCCTCAGGAGCAGCCTGTATATTGTATATTAGATTGTAAGCTCCTAGGACAGGATGTGCATTATTCTGCATGCCCTCAGGAGCAGTCTGTATATTGTATATTAGATTGTAAGCTCCTAGGACAGGGTGTGCATTATTCTGCATGCCCTCAGGATCAGCCTGTATATTGTATATTAGATTGTAAGCTCCTAGGACAGGATGTGCATTATTCTGCATGCCCTCAGAAGCAGTCTGTATATTGTATATTAGATTGTAAGCTTCTAGGACAGGGTGTACATTATTCTGCATGCCCTCAGGAGCAGTCTGTATATTGTATATTAGATTGTAAGCTCTTAGGACAGGGTGTACATTATTCTGCATGCCCTCTGGAGCAGTCTGTATACTGTATATTAGATTGTAAGCTCCTAGTGCAGGATGTGCATTATTCTGCATGCCCTCAGGAGCAGTCTGTATATTGTATATTAGATTGTAAGCTCCTAGGACAGGGTGTACATTATTCTGCATGCCCTCAGGAGCAGTCTGTATATTGTATATTAGATTGTAAGCTCCTAGGACAGGGTTTACATTATTCTGCATGCCCTCAGGAGCAGTCTGTATATTGTATATTAGATTGTAAGCTCCTAGGACAGGGTGTGCATTATTCTGCATGCCCTCAGGAGCAGTCTGTATATTGTATATTAGATTGTAAGCTCCTAGTACAGGGTGTGCATTATTCTGCATGCCCTCAGGAGCAGTCTGTATATTGTATATTAGATTGTAAGCTCCTAGGACAGGGTGTACATTATTCTGCATGCCCTCAGGAGCAGTCTGTATACTGTATATTAGATTGTAAGCTCCTAGGACAGGGTGTACATTATTCTGCATGCCCTCAGGAGCAGCCTGTATATTGTATATTAGATTGTAAGCTCCTAGGACAGGGTGTACATTATTCTGCATGCCCTCAGGAGCAGTCTGTATATTGTATATTAGATTGTAAGCTCCTAGGACAGGGTGTACATTATTCTGCAAGCCCTCAGGAGCAGTCTGTATATTGTATATTAGATTGTAAGCTCCTAGGACAGGGTGTACATTATTCTGCATGCCCTCAGGAGGGAGCAGTCTGTATACTGTATATTAGATTGTAAGCTCCTAGTGCAGGATGTGCATTATTCTGCATGCCCTCAGGAGCAGTCTGTATATTGTATATTAGATTGTAAGCTCTTAGGACAGGGTGTACATTATTCTGCATGCCCTCTGGAGCAGTCTGTATACTGTATATTAGATTGTAAGCTCCTAGTGCAGGATGTGCATTATTCTGCATGCCCTCAGGAGCAATCTGTATATTGTATATTAGATTGTAAGCTCCTAGGACAGGGTTTACATTATTCTGCATGCCCTCAGGAGCAGTCTGTATTTTGTATATTAGATTGTAAGCTCCTAGGACAGGGTGTACATTATTCTGCATGCCCTCAGGAGCAGTCTGTATATTGTATATTAGATTGTAAGCTCCTAGGACAGGGTGTGCATTATTCTGCATGCCCTCAGGAGCAGTCTGTATATTGTATATTAGATTGTAAGCTCCTAGGACAGGGTGTACATTATTCTGCATGCCCTCAGGAGCAGTCTGTATACTGTATATTAGATTGTAAGCTCCTAGGACAGGGTGTACATTATTCTGCATGCCCTCAGGAGCAGCCTGTATATTGTATATTAGATTGTAAGCTCCTAGGACAGGGTGTACATTATTCTGCATGCCCTCAGGAGGGAGCAGTCTGTATACTGTATATTAGATTGTAAGCTCCTAGTGCAGGGTGTACATTATTCTGCATGCCCTCAGGAGCAGTCTGTGTACTGTATATTAGATTGTTAGCTCCTAGTACAGGGTGTATATTATTCTGCATGCCCTCAGGAGCAGCCTGTATACTGTATATTAGATTGTAAGCTCCTAGTGCAGGGTGTACATTATTCTGCATGCCCTCAGGAGCAGCCTGTATATTGTATATTAGATTGTAAGCTCCTAGGACAGTATGTGCATTATTCTGCATGCCCTCAGGAGCAGTCTGTGTACTGTATATTAGATTGTAAGCTCCTAGTACAGGGTGTACATTATTCTGCATGCCCTCAGAAGCAGTCTGTATACTGTATATTATATTGTAAGCTCCTAGGACAGAGCTTTGTGGGTGAGAACAAGCAATTTAAATTGGATCCTATAATTCATGGGCAGCCAGTGCAATAACTGGCACAGAGCGGAGGAGTCTGAGTAACGATTAGCCAAATAGATGACCCTGGCAGCAGCATTAAAGATGGACTGGAGGGGGGAAAAGTCGAGTGAGGGGGAGGCCAATTAAAAGAGAGTTACAGTAGACGAGGCGGGAGTGGATCAGGGCAACAGCGAGGGTTTTTGTTGTTTCCAAGGTGAGAAAGTGGCGGATTCTAGAGATGTTCTTCAGGTGCAAGTGACAAGAGTGGGCAAGAGATTGTATGTGGAAGGTGAAGGAGAGATTGGTGTCAAACACAACGCCCAGACAACGCACCTGCTGGCTCGGCATTATTGTGGTACCACACACGGAGAGAGAGAAGTCAGATTTCGAGAGGTGGGTAGACGGCGGGAGCACAAGAAATTCAGTATTTGGAAAGGTTGAGTTTCAGGTAGAGAGCGGACATTATGTTAGAAACTGCGGCCAGACAGTCACTGGTGTTCTGTAGTACAGCGGGGGTAAGGTCAGGGGATGAGGTGTATAGTTGTGTGTCATCAGCATAAAGATGGTACTGAAAACCAAATTTGCTGATGGTCTGTCCAATTGGGGCTGTGCAGAGAGAGAATAGAAGAGGGCCAAGGACTGAACCCTGGGGAACCCCAATAGTGAGAGGAAGGGGAGAAGAAGTGGAGCCAGTGAACGGTACACTGAAAGAGTGGTCAGATAGGTAGGAGGAGAACCAGGAGAGAGCAGTGTCCTTAATGCCGATTGAGTGGAGCGTAGAGAGTAGGAGGTGGTGGTCAACGGTGTCAAAGGCGGCAGAGAGGTCAAGAGGAATGAGCAGAGAGTGGTGACCATTACGTTTTGCTGTCAGAAGGTCATTGGTTACTTTGATGAGTGCAGTTTCTGTAGAATTTAGGGGACGGAAGCCGGACTGTGATGGGTCTAGAAGAGAGTGAGTGGAGAGGTAACTGGTAAGGCGGGAGTAGACCAGGCGCTCCAAGAGTTTAGAGATGAAGGGAAGATTGGAGACTGGTCTGTAGTTGTTTGTGCAGGAAAGGTCAAGAGAGGGCTTTTTTTAATAATGGAGTAATGATGGAGTGTTTGAAGGAGGAGGGGAAGATACCAGAAGAGAGGGAGAGGTTGAAGATTTTAGTTAGGCGAGTAGTGACGACTGAAGAAAGAGACTGGAGTAGATGTTAGGGGATGGGGTCAGTGGTGCATGTAGTGGGATGGGAAGAAGAGAGGAGCCTGGAGACTTTGTCTTCTGTGACTGGGTCATATGTCGAGAGTGATCCAGAGGGGATGTGGGGAGGGATGGGAGTCACGGCTCTTGGTGGCTGGGGGCTGATTTCCTGATGGATGGTGTCTATTTTGTCTGTGAAGTAGGAGGCCAAGTCCTCAGCACAAATGTCTGTGATGGGGGCCTGCGCTTTAGGACTGAGGAGGGAGTGAAAGGTATTGAAGACTTTTTTGGGATTGTTGGATAGTGAGGAGATCAGGGTGGTGAAGTAGGTCTGTTTGGCGAGGTCAAGGGCAGAGTTATATGTTTTTAACATAAATTTGTAGTGGATAAAGTCTTCTAGTGTGCGAGTTTTCCTCCATAGGCGTTCGGCACTTCTAGAGCAACGCTGGAGAAATCGGGTTTGCGGTGTGACCCAGGGCTGTTTTGCTCTGTGTTTAGAGGTTCTGAGGGTGATGGGTGCTACTTGGTCCAGCGTGCTTCTGAGAGTGTCATTGTAGTGGTTTACAGCCAGATCAGGACAGGAAAAAGAGGAGATTGAGGACAGTGATGAGTGAAGGGAGTCTGTAAGTGTATGAGGGTTAATGGCTTGTAGATTTCTGAATGTGTGATAGGTAGGAGTGTGCTGGGGTGGGTGAGGATTTGTGAGCGTGAAGGAGAGAATGTTATGATCAGAGAGGGGAAGAGGGGGGTTATTTAAGTGGGGGATTGAACTAAGCCGGACAAAGACCAGATCAAGGGTGTTTCCATCTTTGTGTGTCTCAGAGGTTGAAAGCTGTGAGAGGCCAAGAGAAGTGGTGAAAGATAGAAGCTGGGATGCGTATGAGGAGGTGGGGCTGTTTATGAGGATGTTGAAGTCTCCCAGGATAAGGGTTGGTAAATCTGAGGACATGAAATGCAGCAGCCAGGCAGAAAAATGATCAAGGAACTGGGTGGGTGAGCCTGGGGAACGGATATACGACCGCTACTCTGAGGGAGAGGGGATGGAAGAGCCTGATGGTGTGGACCTCAAAAGAAGGGAATGAGAGTGATGGTAATGGGGGGATGACCTGGAAGGTGCAATGTGGGGACAGGAGTATGCCGACCCCACCACCAAGTATGTTTGTAGGTCTCGGGGAATGGGAAAAATGCAGGCCGCCATGAGAAATAGCAGCAGTGGACACAATGTCAGAATCCTGGATCCAGGTTTCAGTGAGGGCCAGCAGATTGAGAGAGTTGGTCAGAAAGTAATTGTGCAGTCAAGGAAGCTTGTTGCATATAGACCATGGATTCCTCAGTGCGCAATTGAAGGAGGGAGATGAAGGAGTACAGCTGATGTTAATAAGGATAGCAGCGTTTCGATGTGAGGTAAGGGAGAGGTTGAGGTTGGTGGAGAGTGGTCCGGGGTTAGGAGAGATATCCCCTGAAATGAGTAGCAGCAGTTAAAAGAGAAAGAGCAGATAGTTTTTGGATTTGTGATATGGTTTCCTGTGCAATAACTTTGGATAAGATAGAGTGAGATTTTTCAGGAAGTTCAAAAGAGCATGGGAGCTGAACATAGGAGAGGGAAGGAGAGAGGGGCAGATATGGATGAGTGGTGATGGAGGGGGGATAGGGCGGTCATTGTGGATGAAAAAAGCACACAGGAATATGGATGCAGGAGTAAAGTACATAGTTTGAAGAGAGTATAAAGTGTGGGTTACCTGACTCCTGCCCTGAATGACTGCCATTGAAATGACTGTCAGACACTTGTCGAACAGGACACTTTGCTGAAGAGGACACGTGCGTGCACCCCTTATGATGCATCTAGATTTATAGGAAGGACTATAGCATCAGGTGAGAGGGATTGTGGGAGCTACTTGTGACTAAATTGGCAGCTGCTCAGCTCACCAGGGAGTGGATAGCTGATCAAAGACACAGACCTAACACACTATGCCTGACACAGTATAACACCTTTCACCATCAGATAAAGTCTACAATGATGAAAGGACAGACAGTGACTATTGAATACAATGTATCAAATAACAGAGCACAGATACAGCAAACAGAAACATTATACCATAGAAATGGTTTCAAGATGAGAGTTCAGCAGATGACATTAATCCAGCAAGCAGAGATGTTATACCACAGGAATGGATTCAAGATGAGAGTTCACCAGATGACATAGATCCAGCAAGCAGAGATGTTATAACATAGAAATGGTTTCAAGATGAGAGTTCAGCAGATGGCATAGATTCAGCAAGCAGAGATATAATACCATAGAAATGGTTTCAAGATGAGAGTTCAGCAGATGACGTAGATCCTGCAAACACACATGTTATACCATAGAAATGGTTTCAAGTCGACAGTTCAGCAGATGACATAGATCCAGCAAGCAGAGATGTTATAACATAGAAATGGTTTCAAGATGAGAGTTCAGCAGATGACATAGTTCCAGCAAGCAGAGATGTTAGACCATAGAAATGGTTTCAGGATGAGAGTTCAGCAGATGAGATAGATCCAGCAAGTAGAGATGTTATACCATAGAAATGGTTTCAAGATGAGAGTACAGTAGATGACAAAGATCCTGCAAGCAAAGATGTTATACCATAGAAATGATTTCAAGATGAGAGTACAGCAGATGACAAAGATCCTGCAAGCAAAGATGTTACACCATAGAAAAGGTTTCAAGATGAGAGTTCAGCAGATGACACAGATCCAGCAAGCAGAGATGTTATACCATAGAAATGGTTTCAAGATGAGAGCTCAGCAGATGACATAGATCCAGCAAGCAGAGATGTTATACCATAGAAATGATTTCAAGATGAGAGTTCTGCAGATGACATAGATCCAGCAAGCAGAGATGTTATACCATAGAAATGGTTTCAAGATGAGAGTTCAGCAGATGACATTAATCCAGCAAGCAGAGATGTTATACCATAGAAATTGCTTCAAGATGAGAGTTCAGCAGATGACATTAATCCAGCAAGCAGAGATGTTATACCATAGAAATTGTTTCAAGATGAGAGTTCAGCAGATGACATAGATCCAGCAAGCAAAGATGTTATACCATAGAAAAGGTTTCAAGATGAGAGTTCAGCAGATGACATAGATCCAGCAAGCAGAGATGTTATACCATAGAAAAGATTTCAAGATGAGAGCTCAGCAGATGACACAGATCCAGCAAGCAGAAATGTTATACCATACAAATGGTTTCAAGATGAGAGTTCAGCAGATGATATAGATCCAGCAAGCAGAGATGTTATGCCATAGAAATGGTTTCAAGATGAGAGTTCAGCAGATGACATAGATCCAGCAAGCAAAGATGTTATACCATAGAAATGGTTTCAAGATGAGAGTTCAGCAGATGACATAGATCACAGCAAGCAGAGATGTTATACCATAGAAATGGTTTCAAGATGAGAGCTCAACAGATGACATAGATCGAGCAAGCAGAGATGTTATACAATAGGAGTGGATTCAAGATGAGAGTTCACCAGATGACATAGATCCAGCAAGCAGAGATGTTATACCATAGAAATGGTTTCAAGATGAGAGTTCAGCAGATGGCATAGATTCAGCAAGCAGAGATATTATACCATAGAAATAGTTTCAAGATGAGAGTTCAGCAGATGACGTAGATCCTGCAAACAGACATGTTATACCATAGAAATGGTTTCAAGTCGACAGTTCAGCAGATGACATAGATCCAGCAAGCAGAGATGTTATAACATAGAAATGGTTTCAAGATGAGAGTTCAGCAGATGACATAGTTCCCGCAAGCAGAGATGTTAGACCATAGAAATAGTTTGAGGATGAGAGTTCAGCAGATGAGATAGATCCAGCAAGTAGAGATGTGATACTATAGAAATGGTTTCAAGATGAGAGTACAGCAGATGACAAATATCCTGCAAGCAAAGATGTTATACCATAGAAATGGTTTCAAAATGAGAGTACAGCAGATGACAAAGATCCTGCAAGCAAAGATGTTATACCATAGAAATGGTTTCAAGATGAGAGTTCAGCAGATGACATAGATCCAGCAAGCAGAGATGTTATACCATAGACATGATTTCAAGATGAGAGTTCTGCAGATGACATAGATCCAGCAAGCAGAGATGTTATACCATAGAAATGGTTTCAAGATGAGAGTTCAGCAGATGACATAGATCCAGCAAGCAGAGATGTTATACCATAGAAATGGTTTCAAGATGAGAGTTCAGCAGGTGACATAGATCCAGCAAGCAAAGATGTTATACCATAGAAATGGTTTCAAGATGAGAGTTCAGCAGATGACATAGATCACAGCAAGCAGAGATGTTATACCATAGAAATGGTTTCAAGATGAGAGCTCAACAGATGACATAGATCGAGCAAGCAGAGATGTTATACAATAGGAGTGGATTCAAGATGAGAGTTCACCAGATGACATAGATCCAGCAAGCAGAGATGTTATACCATAGAAATGGTTTCAAGATGAGAGTTCAGCAGATGGCATAGATTCAGCAAGCAGAGATATTATACCATAGAAATAGTTTCAAGATGAGAGTTCAGCAGATGACGTAGATCCTGCAAACAGACATGTTATACCATAGAAATGGTTTCAAGTCGACAGTTCAGCAGATGACATAGATCCAGCAAGCAGAGATGTTATAACATAGAAATGGTTTCAAGATGAGAGTTCAGCAGATGACATAGTTCCAGCAAGCAGAGATGTTAGACCATAGAAATAGTTTGAGGATGAGAGTTCAGCAGATGAGATAGATCCAGCAAGTAGAGATGTGATACCATAGAAATGGTTTCAAGATGAGAGTACAGCAGATGACAAAGATCCTGCAAGCAAAGATGTTATACCATAGAAATGGTTTCAAAATGAGAGTACAGCAGATGACAAAGATCCTGCAAGCAAAGATGTTATACCATAGAAATGGTTTCAAGATGAGAGTTCAGCAGATGACATAGATCCAGCAAGCAGAGATGTTATACCATAGACATGATTTCAAGATGAGAGTTCTGCAGATGACATAGATCCAGCAAGCAGAGATGTTATACCATAGAAATGGTTTCAAGATGAGAGTTCAGCAGATGACATAGATCCAGCAAGCAGAGATGTTATACCATAGAAATGGTTTCAAGATGAGAGTTCTGCAGATGACATAGATCCAGCAAGCAGAGATGTTATACCATAGAAATGGTTTCAAGATGAGAGTTCTGCAGATGACCTAGATCCAGCAAGCAGAGATGTTATACCATAGAAATGGTTTCAAGATGAGAGCCCAGCAGATGACATAAATCCACCAAGCAGAGATGTTATACCACAGAAATGGTTTCAAGATGAGAGGTCAGCAGATGACATAAATCCAGCAAGCAGAGATGTTATAGCACAGAAATGGTTTCAAGATGAGAGTTCAGCAGATGACATAGATACAGCAAGCAGAGATGTTATACCATAGAAATGGTTTCAAGATGAGAGTTCTGCAGATGACATAGATCCAGCAAGCAGAGATGTTATACCATAGAAATGGTTTCAAGATGAGAGTTCAGCAGATGACATAGATCCAGCAAGGAGAGGTGTTATACCATAGAAATGGTTTCAAGATGAGAGTTCTGCAGATGACATAGATCCTGCAAGCAGAGATGTTATACCATAGAAATGGTTTCAAGATGAGAGTTCAGCAGATGACATAGATCCAGCAAGCAGAGATGTTATACCATAGAAATGGTTTCAAGAGGAGAGTTCAGCAGATGACATAGATCCAGCAAGCAGAGATGTTAGACCATAGAAATGGTTTCAAGATGAGAGTTCTGCAGATGACATAGATCCAACAAGCAGAGATGTTATACCATAGAAATGGTTTCAAGATGAGAGCTCAGCGGATGACATAGATCCACCAAGCAGAGATGTTATACCATAGAAATGGTTTCAAGATGAGAGCTCAGCAGATGACACAGATCCAGCAAGCAGAGATGTTATACCATAGAAATGGTTTCAAGATGAGAGTTCAGCAGATGACATAGATCCAGCAAGCAGAGATGTTATACCATAGAAATGGTTTCAAGATGAGAGTTCAGCAGATGACATAGATCCAGCAAGCAGAGATGTTATACCATAGAAATGGTTTCAAGATGAGAGTTCAGCAGATGGCATAGATCCACCAAGCAGAGATGTTATACCATAGAAATGATTTCAAGATGAGAGCTCAGCAGATGACATAGATCCAGCAAGCAGAGATGTTATACCATAGAAATGGTTTCAATATGAGAGTTCAGCAGATGGCATAGATCCAGCAAGCAGAGATGTTATACCATAGATATGGTTTCAAGATGAGAGCTCAGCAGATGACATAGATCCAGCAAGCAGAGATGTTATACCATAGAAATGGTTTCAAGGTGAGAATTCAGCAGATGACATAGATCCAGCAAGCAGAGATGTTATACCATGGAAAAGGTTTCATGATGAGAGTTCAGCAGATGACACAGATACAGCAAGCAGAGATGTTATACCATAGAAATGGTTTCAAGATGAGAGTTCAGCAGATGACATAGATCCAGCAAGCAGAGATGTTATACCATAGAAATGGTTTCAAGATGAGAGCTCAGCAGATGACATAGATCCAGCAAGCAGAGATGTTATACCATAGAAATGGTTTCAAGATGAGAGTTCAGCAGATGACATAGATCCACCAAGCAGAGATGTTATACCATAGAAATGATTTCAAGATGAGAGCTCAGCAGATGACATAGATCCAGCAAGCAGAGATGTTATACCATAGAAATGGTTTCAAGATGAGAGTTCAGCAGATGGCATAGATCCAGCAAGCAGAGATGTTATACCATAGAAATGATTTCAAGATGAGAGCTCAGCAGATGACATAGATCCAGCAAGCAGAGATGTTATACCATAGAAATGGTTTCAAGATGAGAGTTCAGCAGATGACATAGATCCAGCAAGCAGAGATGTTATAGCATAGAAATGGTTTCAAGATGAGAGTTCAGCAGATGACATACATAGATCCAGCAAGCAGAGATATTATACCATAGAAATGGTTTCAAGATGAGAGCTCAGCAGATGACATAGATCCAGCAAGCAGAGATGTTATATCATAGAAATGGTTTCAAGATGAGAGTTCAGCAGATGACATAGATCCAGCAAGCAGAGATGTTTTACCATAGAAATGGTTTCAAGATGAGTGTTCAGCAGATGGCACAGATCCAGCAAGCAGAGATGTTTTACCATAGAAATGGTTTCAAGAGGAGAGTTCAGCAGATGACATAGATCCAGCAAGCAGAGATGTTATACCATGGAAATGGTTTCAAGATGAGAGTTCAGCAGATGACATAGATCCAGCAAGCAGAGATGTTATACCATAGAAATGGTTTCAAGATGAGAGTACAGCAGATGACAAAGATCCTGCAAGCAAAGATGTTATACCATAGAAATGGTTTCAAGATGAGAGTACAGCAGATGACAAAGATCCTGCAAGCAAAGATGTTATACCATAGAAATGGTTTCAAGATGAGAGTTCAGCAGATGACATAGATCCAGCAAGCAGAGATGTTATACCATAGACATGATTTCAAGATGAGAGTTCTGCAGATGACATAGATCCAGCAAGCAGAGATGTTATACCATAGAAATGGTTTCAAGATGAGAGTTCAGCAGATGACATAGATCCAGCAAGCAGAGATGTTATACCATAGAAATGGTTTCAAGATGAGAGTTCTGCAGATGACATAGATCCAGCAAGCAGAGATGTTATACCATAGAAATGGTTTCAAGATGAGAGTTCTGCAGATGACATAGATCCAGCAAGCAGAGATGTTATACCATAGAAATGGTTTCAAGATGAGAGCCCAGCAGATGACATAAATCCACCAAGCAGAGATGTTATACCACAGAAATGGTTTCAAGATGAGAGTTCAGCAGATTACATAAATCCAGCAAGCAGAGATGTTATAGCACAGAAATGGTTTCAAGATGAGAGTTCAGCAGATGACATAGATACAGCAAGCAGAGATGTTATACCATAGAAATGGTTTCAAGATGAGAGTTCTGCAGATGACATAGATCCAGCAAGCAGAGATGTTATACCATAGAAATGGTTTCAAGATGAGAGCTCAGCAGATGACATAGATCCAGCAAGGAGAGGTGTTATACCATAGAAATGGTTTCAAGATGAGAGTTCTGCAGATGACATAGATCCTGCAAGCAGAGATGTTATACCATAGAAATGGTTTCAATATGAGAGTTCAGCAGATGACATAGATCCAGCAAGCAGAGATGTTATACCATAGAAATGGTTTCAAGAGGAGAGTTCAGCAGATGACATAGATCCAGCAAGCAGAGATGTTAGACCATAGAA
Source organism: Phyllobates terribilis (assembly GCF_046119375.1). Lineage (NCBI taxonomy): Eukaryota > Metazoa > Chordata > Amphibia > Anura > Dendrobatidae > Phyllobates > Phyllobates terribilis. The sequence goes on along the minus strand of NW_027362764.1, from coordinate 2,175,691 downwards.
ATGGTTTCAAGATGAGAGTTCTGCAGATGACATAGATCCAACAAGCAGAGATGTTATACCATAGAAATGGTTTCAAGATGAGAGCTCAGCGGATGACACAGATCCAGCAAGCAGAGATGTTATACCATAGAAATGGTTTCAAGATGAGAGTTCAGCAGATGACATAGATCCAGCAAGGAGAGATGTTATACCATAGAAATGGTTTCAAGATGAGAGTTCAGCAGATGACATAGATCCAGCAAGCAGAGATGTTATACCATAGAAATGGTTTCAAGATGAGAGTTCAGCAGATGGCATAGATCCACCAAGCAGAGATGTTATACCATAGAAATGGTTTCAAGATGAGAGTTCAGCAGATGACATAGATCCAGCAAGCAGAGATATTATACCATAGAAATTGTTTCAAGATGAGAGCTCAGCAGATGACATAGATCCAGCAAGCAGAGATGTAATATCATAGAAATGGTTTCAAGATGAGAGTTCAGCAGATGACATAGATCCAACAAGCAGAGATGTTATACCATAGAAATGGTTTCAAGATGAGAGCTCAGCAGATGACATAGATCCAGCAATCAGAGATGTTATACCATAGAAATGGTTTCAAGATGAGAGTTCAGCAGATGACATAGATCGAGCAAGCAGAGATGTTAGACCATGGAAATGGTTTCAAGATGAGAGTTCTGCAGATGACATAGATCCAACAAGCAGAGATGTTATACCATAGAAATGGTTTCAAGATGAGAGCTCAGCGGATGACACAGATCCAGCAAGCAGAGATGTTATACCATAGAAATGGTTTCAAGATGAGAGTTCAGCAGATGACATAGATCCAGCAAGCAGAGATGTTATACCATAGAAATGGTTTCAAGATGAGAGCTCAGCAGATGACATAGATCCAGCAAGGAGAGGTGTTATACCATAGAAATGGTTTCAAGATGAGAGTTCTGCAGATGACATAGATCCTGCAAGCAGAGATGTTATACCATAGAAATGGTTTCAAGATGAGAGTTCAGCAGATGACATAGATCCAGCAAGCAGAGATGTTATACCATAGAAATGGTTTCAAGAGGAGAGTTCAGCAGATGACATAGATCCAGCAAGCAGAGATGTTAGACCATAGAAATGGTTTCAAGATGAGAGTTCTGCAGATGACATAGATCCAACAAGCAGAGATGTTATACCATAGAAATGGTTTCAAGATGAGAGCTCAGCGGATGACATAGATCCACCAAGCAGAGATGTTATACCATAGAAATGGTTTCAAGATGAGAGCTCAGCAGATGACACAGATCCAGCAAGCAGAGATGTTATACCATAGAAATGGTTTCAAGATGAGAGTTCAGCAGATGACATAGATCCAGCAAGCAGAGATGTTATACCATAGAAATGGTTTCAAGATGAGAGTTCAGCAGATGACATAGATCCAGCAAGCAGAGATGTTATACCATAGAAATGGTTTCAAGATGAGAGTTCAGCAGATGGCATAGATCCACCAAGCAGAGATGTTATACCATAGAAATGATTTCAAGATGAGAGCTCAGCAGATGACATAGATCCAGCAAGCAGAGATGTTATACCATAGAAATGGTTTCAATATGAGAGTTCAGCAGATGGCATAGATCCAGCAAGCAGAGATGTTATACCATAGATATGGTTTCAAGATGAGAGCTCAGCAGATGACATAGATCCAGCAAGCAGAGATGTTATACCATAGAAATGGTTTCAAGGTGAGAATTCAGCAGATGACATAGATCCAGCAAGCAGAGATGTTATACCATGGAAAAGGTTTCATGATGAGAGTTCAGCAGATGACACAGATACAGCAAGCAGAGATGTTATACCATAGAAATGGTTTCAAGATGAGAGTTCAGCAGATGACATAGATCCAGCAAGCAGAGATGTTATACCATAGAAATGGTTTCAAGATGAGAGCTCAGCAGATGACATAGATCCAGCAAGCAGAGATGTTATACCATAGAAATGGTTTCAAGATGAGAGTTCAGCAGATGACATAGATCCACCAAGCAGAGATGTTATACCATAGAAATGATTTCAAGATGAGAGCTCAGCAGATGACATAGATCCAGCAAGCAGAGATGTTATACCATAGAAATGGTTTCAAGATGAGAGTTCAGCAGATGGCATAGATCCAGCAAGCAGAGATGTTATACCATAGAAATGATTTCAAGATGAGAGCTCAGCAGATGACATAGATCCAGCAAGCAGAGATGTTATACCATAGAAATGGTTTCAAGATGAGAGTTCAGCAGATGACATAGATCCAGCAAGCAGAGATGTTATAGCATAGAAATGGTTTCAAGATGAGAGTTCAGCAGATGACATACATAGATCCAGCAAGCAGAGATATTATACCATAGAAATGGTTTCAAGATGAGAGCTCAGCAGATGACATAGATCCAGCAAGCAGAGATGTTATATCATAGAAATGGTTTCAAGATGAGAGTTCAGCAGATGACATAGATCCAGCAAGCAGAGATGTTTTACCATAGAAATGGTTTCAAGATGAGTGTTCAGCAGATGGCACAGATCCAGCAAGCAGAGATGTTTTACCATAGAAATGGTTTCAAGAGGAGAGTTCAGCAGATGACATAGATCCAGCAAGCAGAGATGTTATACCATGGAAATGGTTTCAAGATGAGAGTTCAGCAGATGACATAGATCCAGCAAGCAGAGATGTTATACCATAGAAATGGTTTCAAGATGAGAGTACAGCAGATGACAAAGATCCTGCAAGCAAAGATGTTATACCATAGAAATGGTTTCAAGATGAGAGTACAGCAGATGACAAAGATCCTGCAAGCAAAGATGTTATACCATAGAAATGGTTTCAAGATGAGAGTTCAGCAGATGACATAGATCCAGCAAGCAGAGATGTTATACCATAGACATGATTTCAAGATGAGAGTTCTGCAGATGACATAGATCCAGCAAGCAGAGATGTTATACCATAGAAATGGTTTCAAGATGAGAGTTCAGCAGATGACATAGATCCAGCAAGCAGAGATGTTATACCATAGAAATGGTTTCAAGATGAGAGTTCTGCAGATGACATAGATCCAGCAAGCAGAGATGTTATACCATAGAAATGGTTTCAAGATGAGAGTTCTGCAGATGACATAGATCCAGCAAGCAGAGATGTTATACCATAGAAATGGTTTCAAGATGAGAGCCCAGCAGATGACATAAATCCACCAAGCAGAGATGTTATACCACAGAAATGGTTTCAAGATGAGAGTTCAGCAGATTACATAAATCCAGCAAGCAGAGATGTTATAGCACAGAAATGGTTTCAAGATGAGAGTTCAGCAGATGACATAGATACAGCAAGCAGAGATGTTATACCATAGAAATGGTTTCAAGATGAGAGTTCTGCAGATGACATAGATCCAGCAAGCAGAGATGTTATACCATAGAAATGGTTTCAAGATGAGAGCTCAGCAGATGACATAGATCCAGCAAGGAGAGGTGTTATACCATAGAAATGGTTTCAAGATGAGAGTTCTGCAGATGACATAGATCCTGCAAGCAGAGATGTTATACCATAGAAATGGTTTCAATATGAGAGTTCAGCAGATGACATAGATCCAGCAAGCAGAGATGTTATACCATAGAAATGGTTTCAAGAGGAGAGTTCAGCAGATGACATAGATCCAGCAAGCAGAGATGTTAGACCATAGAAATGGTTTCAAGATGAGAGTTCTGCAGATGACATAGATCCAACAAGCAGAGATGTTATACCATAGAAATGGTTTCAAGATGAGAGCTCAGCGGATGACACAGATCCAGCAAGCAGAGATGTTATACCATAGAAATGGTTTCAAGATGAGAGTTCAGCAGATGACATAGATCCAGCAAGGAGAGATGTTATACCATAGAAATGGTTTCAAGATGAGAGTTCAGCAGATGACATAGATCCAGCAAGCAGAGATGTTATACCATAGAAATGGTTTCAAGATGAGAGTTCAGCAGATGGCATAGATCCACCAAGCAGAGATGTTATACCATAGAAATGGTTTCAAGATGAGAGTTCAGCAGATGACATAGATCCAGCAAGCAGAGATATTATACCATAGAAATTGTTTCAAGATGAGAGCTCAGCAGATGACATAGATCCAGCAAGCAGAGATGTAATATCATAGAAATGGTTTCAAGATGAGAGTTCAGCAGATGACATAGATCCAACAAGCAGAGATGTTATACCATAGAAATGGTTTCAAGATGAGAGCTCAGCAGATGACATAGATCCAGCAATCAGAGATGTTATACCATAGAAATGGTTTCAAGATGAGAGTTCAGCAGATGACATAGATCGAGCAAGCAGAGATGTTAGACCATAGAAATGGTTTCAAGATGAGAGTTCTGCAGATGACATAGATCCAACAAGCAGAGATGTTATACCATAGAAATGGTTTCAAGATGAGAGCTCAGCGGATGACACAGATCCAGCAAGCAGAGATGTTATACCATAGAAATGGTTTCAAGATGAGAGTTCAGCAGATGACATAGATCCAGCAAGGAGAGATGTTATACCATAGAAATGGTTTCAAGATGAGAGTTCAGCAGATGACATAGATCCAGCAAGCAGAGATGTTATACCATAGAAATGGTTTCAAGATGAGAGTTCAGCAGATGGCATAGATCCACCAAGCAGAGATGTTATACCATAGAAATGGTTTCAAGATGAGAGTTCAGCAGATGACATAGATCCAGCAAGCAGAGATATTATACCATAGAAATTGTTTCAAGATGAGAGCTCAGCAGATGACATAGATCCAGCAAGCAGAGATGTAATATCATAGAAATGGTTTCAAGATGAGAGTTCAGCAGATGACATAGATCCAACAAGCAGAGATGTTATACCATAGAAATGGTTTCAAGATGAGAGCTCAGCAGATGACATAGATCCAGCAAGCAGAGATGTTATAGCATAGAAATGGTTTCAAGATGAGAGTTCAGCAGATGACATACATAGATCCAGCAAGCAGAGATATTATACCATAGAAATGGTTTCAAGATGAGAGCTCAGCAGATGACATAGATCCAGCAAGCAGAGATGTTATACCATAGAAATGGTTTCAAGATGAGCGTACAGCAGATGACATAGATACAGCAAACAGAGATGTTATGCCTATGTGAAGGTAGAAGAGATGGATGGACGTTAGTCGGTTGCCATTGAAATGACTGTCAGACAGTTGTTGAACAGAACACTTTGCTGAAGAGGACACGTGTGTGCACCCCACACTATGGTAGATTGTAAGCTCCTAGCACAGGGTGTGCATTATTCTGCATGCCCTCAGGAGCAGTCTATATATTGTATATTAGACTGTAAGCTCCTAGGACAGGGCGTGCATTATTCTGCATGCCCTCAGGAGCAGTCTGTATACTGTATATTAGATTGTAAGCTCCTAGGACAGGGTGTGCATTATTCTGCATGCCCTCAGGAGCAGTCTGTATACTGTATATTAGATTGTAAGCTCCTAGGACAGGGTGTGCATTATTCTGCATGCCCTCAGGAGCAGTCTGTATATTGTATATTAGGCTGCAAGCTCCTATGACAGGGTGTGCATTATTCTGCATGCCCTCAGGGGCAGTCTGTATACCGTATATTAGATTGTAAGCTCCTAGGACAGGGTGTGCATTATTCTGCATGCCCTCAGGAGCAGTCTGTATATTGTATATTAGGCGGTAAGCTCCTAGGACAGGGTGTGCATTATTCTGCATGCCCTCAGGAGCAGTCTGTATACTGTATATTAGATTGTAAGCTCCTAGGACAGGGTATGCATTATTCTGCATGCCCTCAGGGACAGTCTGTATACCGTATATTAGATTGTAAGCTCCTAGGACAGGGTGTGCATTATTCTGCATGCCCTCAGGAGCAGTCTGTATATTGTATATTAGGCTGTAAGCTCCTAGTACAGGGTGTGCATTATTCTGCATGCCCTCAGGAGCAGTCTGTATACCGTATATTAGATTGTAAGCTCCTAGAGCAGGGTGTGCATTATTCTGCATGCCCTCAGGAGCAGTCTGTATATTGTATATTAGGCGGTAAACTCCTAGGACAGGGTGTGCATTATTCTGCATGCCCTCAGGAGCAGTCTGTATACTGTATATTAGATTGTAAGCTCCTAGGACAGGGTGTGAATTATTCTGCATGCCCTCAGGAGCAGTCTGTATATTGTATATTAGGCTGTAAGCTCCTCGGACAGGGTGTGCATTATTCTGCATGCCCTCAGGAGCAGTCTGTATACTGTATATTAGGCTTTAAGCTCCTAGGACAGGGTGTGCATTATTCTGCATGCCCTCAGGAGCAGTCTGTATACCGTATATTAGATTGTAAGCTCCTAGGACAGGGTGTACATTATTCTGCATGCCCTCAGGAGCAGCCTGTATATTAGATTGCAAGCTCCTCTTGAGCAGGGTGTATTTGTCTTTTCCTTTGCCTGAGTTTATAATACATGTAGATATACAGCAATATGCAGCAGGACAGACGTGATCCAGGGAAATATCCGATCGCCACCACTGGGGTCAGGAAGGAATTTTTTTCCCCCCTGAGGCAGAACTCTCCGGGGGGTTTCTTCGCCTTCCTCTGGATCTCTGGCTGCAGTGGCTCTCAGTGGGTCCTCAATGACCACATCCAGTTATGTGGTCTCTATGGAGCCTGACCTGAGAGTCATTGTGATCAGGGTTTAATTTCTTAAAGGGCCAGTAATATTTTTATTACAATGTTGCTTATTGCTATTCCAATAAAAGATAAAAAGAAAGAAAATAAAAGTGTCATGTGAGTTTTTTTGTCTTGACTTTTTTTTGTACACAGTTAAAATGATGGAAGTGACAATTACTACCCTCAATATTCCTGAAGTAGAACCAGGAATTATGGGGGCGCCATTTACAGACGGCAGAGCACATCTATCTCCACCCATTGTGGTATCATAATGTCAGCTCCTGTCCCAAGTTACATTACAAGTGTTATGGGGGTCGATCTCTGTGATGGGGGCAGGGCACTAAAATAGTATATGTCCTACGCAACAAACTACCTGATCGAAGACTGAAGACCGGACACAGAGCCGCCGAATACAAGAGACACAAGCAGAGTCTGACTGTGGTGCCAAGTGGCCCCCCACTATCCAACTCCAGGGCCCCACTTTTCAGCTTCATGCAAATATGACGTTATTCTCAATTACAAATATATATAACAATGAACGGGGTAGATTGGTAAATGAATAAGATTCTGCCTTTGTCTGTACATAGTGAGTCAATTATATTGTGCCAAGTGCTGCTCCTATAAGAGGGTGGTGGACACTCTTGCAGGGCCGGCTCCAGGTTTTTCTGGGCCCCGGGCGAAAGAGTCTCAGTGGGCCCCTTTAACACATACCACGATTCATGATGCACAGATACCGCAGAGAAATATATATATATATATATATATATATATATATATAGTACAATGCCAAAGATTTCACTTCTTATATTACATGAGTGATATCTATTGTAAATTCCACAATAGCTCAGAAACCGTCGAATCGCTCAATACAGAATACTGACCCCCATAGAATGCTCCATACAGGACACTGGCCCCATATAACGCTCCATACAGAATACTGACCCCCATATAACTCTCTATGCAGGCTGTTCCCACCACATAATGCTCATGCAGGCTGTTCCCCCCACATAATGTCCCACTCAGGCTGTTCCCCCCTTATAATGCCCCATGCAGGCTATTCCCCCTTTATAATGCCCCATGCAGGATGTCACCCACCCTTATAATGCCCCATGCAGGATGTCACCCACCCTTATAATGCCCCATGGAGGATGTCGCCCCCCTTATAATGCCCCATGCATTATGTCACCCCCCTTATAATGCCCCATGCATTATGTCACCCCCCTTATAATGCCCCATGCAGGATGTCACACCCCCGCCCCTTATAATGCCCCATGCAGGATGTCACTCCCCCCCTTATAATGCCCAATGCAGGATGTCACTCCCCCCCTTTAATGCCCCATGCAGAATGTCACCCCCCCTCCCTTATAATGCCCCATGCAGTATGTCACTACCCCCCTTTTAATAACCCATGCAGGATGTCACCCCCCTCCCTTATAATGCCCCATGCAGTATGTCACTACCCCCCTTTTAATGCCCATGCAGGATGTCACCCCCCCTCCCTTAAAATGCCCCATGCAGTATGTCACTCCCCCCATTTTAATGCCCCATGCAGGATGTCACCCCTCTCCCTTATAATGCCCCATGCAGGATGTCACCCCCCCCCCTTATAATGCCCCATGCAGGATGTCACTACCCCCTTTAATGCCCCATGCAGGATGTCACACCCCCTCCCTTATAATGCCCCATGCAGTATGTCACTCCCCCCCTTATAATGCCCCATGCAGGATGTCACTCCCACCCTTTTAATGCCCCAAGCAGGATGTCACCCCCCCTCCCTTATAATGCCCCATGCAGGATGTCACCCCCTCCCTTATAATGCCCCATGCAGGATGTCACTCCCCCCCCTTTAATGCCCCATGCAGGATGTCACCCCCCCTTCCTTATAATGCCCCATGCAGTATGTCACTCCCCCCCTTTTAATGCCCCATGCAGGATGTCACCCCCCACCTTCCTTATAATGCCCCATGCCTCCATATATAAAAAAAAAAAATCAAATACTCACCTCACTTCTCACCTGCGCCGCTGCTCCAGACCCCTCACCCGCGTCGCCGGCGTCTTCCTGCTCTGCGCTGTGACGGCTCAGGAGAGAGCGCGGTGGAAAGCAGTCACCACGCCCTCTGACCTGAGACATCACAGTCAGAGGACACAGAAGAGACGGGAGCTGCTGCAGAGGCCCGGGAAGAGGTAAGTATTGTGCCGCCGGCTGCCGGGGCCCTGAGCAAGCAAGGGGGAGCGGGCTCTGACCCCGCTCTCCTCCGCTCACGGGTCCCATAGCGCAGTGGGGTGCCCGACAGCGAGTGGCCCCCCGCCTGCTCAGGGCCCCGGCACTTGCCGGGGTGCGCCAGGTGCTGACGCCGACCCTGCACTCTTGCACAAGGGCCTACCGGAGGATTCTCCTGTGGGCCAGTCCAAGCCTGACTGTGCTATACATAATAAGGCTACATTCCTGCATTGAGCATGTCCTATTCTAATCCTCAAAATCAGATCACAACTGGACATTCTCTGACCCTCACAGATCTTATTCTCAGATCCATGATTTTCATGGATGTGTGAATGGACCTATAAAACTCTACGAGTCCGTGGACCATCCAATAAAAAAATCTTTCAGCACATGGACATTTCACACAAATGTGAGAATGCAGCCTAAGGGATTTTACAGATAACATTATCACTCCAAGTCACACAGTGCAGATACAGAATAATACTTACATCCAGGCACTTACCGCTGACGTCTTATCTGATCAGAGTCGGTTTCTGCTGCTTCTTCTCCATCTGGTCAGACCTTCATGTCGACATCTCCCAGCCACGACTCGTCTTGTCACGATGATCTCCAGTCTAGAAAATAACAAGGTTACATATTGTATATATACACGTGTTTCCCCCACACTGCGCCCCTGAATACAGATATGTACTCCCCCCCATTAATATACTATTAGCCACTTAGTAATCAAAATATAAAGTGATAAGCAGCACTGTGTCCCCCATTAACTATAATCTCCACCGGCCAATAGCATAAATTATTTAATCTCTGTGACTCTCCCCAATTAACTGTAAGGCTATGTGCACACAGAAAATATACCAGGTTTTACAGTACAAGCAAAGTGAAACCCCCATCGCTGCTCTCTCCCAGCACCCCCAGCACTGCTCTCCCCCAGCACACCTGCGGCACCCCAGGGGTCTGGTTGCAGCAGTAATAGAGATATTATGTCTGAGAGCAAGTGGGAGGTTTCTCTGGTCAGGATCCCTAAACATGCAACACGGCCCACCCAGACCTGGGAGGGGAGGAATCTGCCCTTATAAACTGGGTCTGGGGCGGGATTAGACAGTGAAGTTCCAGACACAGGGAAAGATACAACAGGAGCTCTGTAGGAGCAGTAGCAGAAGTCCAGGGGCTGGAGCTGAGCAGAGCTCGCCCTGGACGAGGACACTAAAACCGGACACAGGAGTCCGAGGCTGTGGGGACTGATCTACACCCAGCAGCAGAAACCAGCCGGCAGGGGATTCCAGGTCCTCTGGCCATAGAAGCCCGGAGGCTCAGTCACAGAGAAGGGACCAGCGCCGCCATCCAGGAGCGGAGGCTAACAGAAGGCCCCAAGTCACCAGCCATACGGGTGAGCACCACACGGTATACTCAGGGACGTGGGCTACTTGTAACCGCTGACAGCAAGATAGCCAGGAAGAGTGCAGATAAACGGGGAGGCCTACAACTCCACCTGGCCAGGGGAACTCCTGCTTGCTCGCAGACTGACCAGGCCCCTTATACTAGCCAGTACTCCCGGGAGGGTCTGCCTTGTACCATCAGTAAAGACCCTGAACTGCACCACACGTTTCTGTGATTCCTTGCCGCACCAGCACCATTAGCACTGGGACCCTCACACGATCACTCCCATCATCTCTCACATTAGCTGCCCTGAGGCAATACTCCTCCCGTGGGGAGTTATCCCATACTCGGCTGCGCAACCAACATCAGCCTTAGCGGTCGGCAGCGCAGCGGCGGTCCCCACTGACCGCAATCCACGGGTGGCGTAGTCGGACACTTATTACAACATTTAGACTGCCACTGGTTTGACCACCCTGGGCACGGACCGGGTCACCGCCACGGAGAACTACAACCCCCAGCGATCCGGCTCTGGGTATTCCCCCTGCACAGCAGCACAGCACAGGCCCAGGGGGCGTGTCACACCCATCACTGCTCTCTCCCAGTACCCCTGTCATTGCTCTTTCTGAGCACCTCCATCATTGCTCTCTCCCAGCACCCCCATCATTGCTCTCTCCCAGCACCCCATCATTGCTCTCTCTCAGTACCCCATCATTGCTCTCTCCCAGCACTGCACCCCCATCATTGCTCTCTCCCAGCGACCCCCGTCATTGCTCACCCCAGTACCATCATTGCTCTCCTCATCCCCACCATCCTCATCATTGCTCTCCCCATCCCCACCATCCTCATCATTGCTTTCCCCGTCCCCATCATTGCTCTGCCCATCCCCACTGTCCCCATCATTGCTCTGCCCATTATTTCTCTCCCCATCATTGCTTTGCCGATCACTGCTCTGCCCATCATTGCTCTCCCATCATTGCTCTCCCCATCATTGCTCTGCCCATCACTGCTCCGCCCATCACTGCTATTCCCATCACTGATCTGCCCATCATTGCTCTCCCCCCACCTCCCCTCATTCTCCTGTTCCTCTCCCCAGTGTATCAGTACAAAAAAACAAAACAAAAATACAACTTACCTCTCAGCACGCTCCCGCAGCATCCTCTTTGTTGCCGGTAACTTCCTCCCTTACACAGGCCCGCGCTGCTTGATGACGTCATCAAGCTGTACGATCCTGTGTCAGGGAGAAAGCGCCGGGCAGGAAGCAGAGGACGGATCCCTCAGCTCCACTGCCATTTTCCTTCTGTCAGCAGTGGAGCTGGAGGGATCGCTCGCTGCCCGCCGCACATGAGAGGGCAATCTGGCCATGAGCCCCCCAGAGCCTGGGGCTCCGAGAAGCAGGCCAGATTGCCCTCAATATTAACCGCCCGGTAAGGGCCCCCCTGCACCCCTGCACGGCCAGGCTCCGATGCAGCTGCACCGGCTGCACCAGCGGTAGGTCCGCCCCTGTCTCTGAACTAAACTGCTGATATCTCCCACCACGTAATCTCTGGTCCTCCCAAGACCTCCTTCTCTCCTCCACAATCGTACGGTCCTCATCCAATCGCCTGCAAAACTTCTCCTGAGTATTCCCCATCCTGTAGAATTTTGTGGCCCAACACATCCGATTAGCCCCTCATTTGGAAGTTTCAAGCGGAACTTGAAAACCCATGTCTTCAGAACAGCTTACAGCCTGCAATGACCCCACTGCCACCTTACCAACAGCAGAGCTGTTGCACCCCCCAAAACTACTATCCTTCCCCATTATCCTGTAGAATGTAAGGCTGCAATGGTAGGGTCCTCTCCCCTTTGTACTTGTCCGTCACTATTAGTTTGTTCATTGCAATTTCTATTTGTGTTTGTATGTAACTCCTCCTCATGTACAAAGCCATAGAATCAATGGTGCTCTAAAAATAAATAATAACAATAATCCCCCACATGATGTTCCACCCAGTCTTCACCCCTGCCCTCCATGCCGGTGTGCACACTGCAGGAAGCTGCAGCAGCAGTTGGCACAGTGTTTCATCGTCAGCATCATCAGAGATGTGCTGCAGTGGTCTGCTGACCGTTTACACTACCCATGCCACGTACTCATCCTCCAACAAAACAAGTGGTCGGGCATCAGTGCACTCAATCTCTTCCAATTGTTGGCCAGGGCCAGATGGATGGCCCACGGAACCACAGCCAGCAGTCATCAAAAAGCAGAAGATCCCGCTGCATGACTTGGGGCTCAGACTGCTTGCCAGGGGGTGAGGTGGAAGACAGATGCCCATGAGCCTCAGGTGCCAAATCTGCGCTTTCAGCAGGGGATTAGGTGGAAGACAAAGCAATGGGACTGAAGGCACTCTCAGTCAACCAACCTAAAACCACTTCTACTTGTTCTGGCCTCACCATTCATCCAACGATACTCGGGCCTACGAAATTACACAGAGCATCCTGTCGCCTACTTGCAGCAAAGGAAGGTGTTTCATTTGGGCACGTAGCCGACACAGATCGACCACGGCCTTTCTCTCCCTGCAGCAGCTACATTCACCACCACCAGCAAAACTGACACATCTATTTGATGCTCTCCGCTTTGTTTTCAACCCAAAAAATTGCAGAGTATTACACGGCCTGTATTCAGAGAGAGAGTGGCTCGCAGATTATTACACTGCCTGTTTTCAGAGTACCCCCTAAAAAAACAAAAAAAAAATACAGTTTTGGCTACCTACTCCTCCTCCACTTTTTCCACCTACACCGCCACCTCCACCTCCTCCTCCTCCTCAACCTCCTGCTTCACTTGCACCTCTGCCTTCTGGTTCAAGATTATAATTGTTTCTTTTTTTTTTATTATGTTATTTTAAGTCATTTTCCTATCAACATTTGTCTTCAGGGCAATTGTCCTGAACGTACCCCCATTTGGCTTCCTTTTGCAGCCCCTTAGCCCTTACTATGAACATTTTACAGCCCTTTTTAAGCACTGAAGTTAGGGTCCCTATTGACTTCTATTGGGTTCGGGGTCAAGTTCGATCCAAAACCAAACTTTTAACTGTAGCTTTGTAGAATCTGCTGAACCTGACCATCCATGGATCCACACATCCCTATCAGTAACACTTCATTGTGTGCACATAGACTGTCATTTTTCTTGACAGCGCATCTCTTGTTTACAGGATGATATAATTCTGAGAATGATTATTTTTAAGCTTAAAGAGGTGGTCCGCTACATTCTATAATGCCCCCTTCCATCCAGTATCGCTCCAAAATCAAGCGCGCGCTTTCCCTCTCTCCTCTGCTTTCATTGGCCGCAAGCGCTCTCTGGATTTTGGGATGTTCACGATTACAAAAATTGTCCTGCCCCCAGCTATAGAGTGAGGTGCGAGTGGAAGGGCGCTGCAGACCCCACAATCACTAGAGGATAGAAACTTTCACCGCACACTCAGGAGATCCAATGCAAAAGTTTTAATGATATTTAGAAAAACGTGCAAGTGGCGGAGAAAAAACAGTTCTTTAGTTTAGAGGGGACTTTTACGTTTCGGTCCGCTCCTGGGCCCTGCTCACATAGTCGCTCTGAGTAAGGCTGTGATGGTCCAAACCATATGAGAGATATCCCAGTGGGGATGCATATTCACCTGAGTCCTTATGGGGAATGGCAGTAAGGGCGCTCCTGCACTTCCTGTGTGGAGGCCTTTTGGGATGTGACGTGCGGTGAAACGCCGTTCACAACCCAGTCAATCGTGGCGGGAGGGTTTAGTGCGTGCGACTGGGTCATGCCTAGGTGAATCCAAGAAATCCGGAAGTTGAGGTGACATCAGCCGAGGTCACGTGATGTGGACTGAGCAAGAAAGGATAGCGCCACCCACAGGCACATCTGGCTACATAAGGTATTTCCAAAAATAGTTAGTTAAAAGGTGTAAATGGATGGGGGCATTTTACAATGTAGCGGACCACCTCTTTACACTTGTTCATTGGGTGATTGGCAGCAGTTTACACTGCACAGTTATTGGGAAACATAAGAGTATGTGATGAATGATTAGTGCCGGTCGTCATGGTGACTGTCTGTGACAATAAACCATAGGGAGCAGCGAGCATGGTGAATGGCATCGAATGGATGATAACTGACAATGATGTTACTATGGTAATAAACTGGGGTGGATGGTATGGATGATTACTGCAATCATTACACTGCTTATAATCTGGAGGGGAGATGATGAAGGATTCCTGCAATATTTACTGTAATGATGTATGTGGTTTATTCACAGCGGCCTGTTGATATATATTTATGTACCGTATATAGTCTTTTAATTGCTAGATGAATGCAGAGGAGAGGGAAAGCGCGCGGTGGATGATGGGCTGTGACAGGAGGTGGCGCCACTGGGTCACGCCGGCATGAATCTGGAATGTGACATGACCTCAGCGGAGGTCAGAGCCGGCTGTAGCCGGGGTCAGAGACGCCCAATGAGCAGTCAGCGATAGCGCCCCTCACAGACCCTTATAACAACCAAACGGAATCACAAAAAAACTTTTTTCCAAATTGAAATCGATGGGGGCATTATTGATTGCAGAGGAAGACCTCTTTAATAAACCATCCTGTTATTTAGTAACAATTCTTTATAAAGGGACAGTGAACACTTCTGACTAATTATAACTTATAATTTGTAGAGTCCTGTAAACAGGGTCGGACTGGGGTGCCTAGGGCCCACCAGGGGAACTGACTCTAGGGGCCCACACTACAGCCCACCATAAACGGTTTTATTACTTGTTATGCTTTTCTATAATGCACTATAGTTACATGATTGGCCGCGCTGTGGAGCACCAAGCGGCAGGACTTTCTTCGGACAGCCATTCCGTACTGCCAGAGTCCCTTTAATGGTAACTTGTCACCTTGAAAAACGCTATTTATCTGCAGATATGGGGTTAATCTGCAGGTAAATAGGGTTTAAAGCCTGGTTAGACGGCTTATTAGAAAAGCGTTGGCTACACGGAGAAAATTACATTTTATTCTCCCTGCCGCCACTCGCTTCCTGTCATAGGATCGGTGCAAGGAGGGAGACTTTACAGTCACTGCGAACTACAAAGTGAGGGTGCTGCAATATTGTCCGGCACCTTGATTGTGACACTTCCATGGAGCCCAACCTCAGGCTGAGCTTCATTGAATGACTAACATGGCAGCAGCACCTGGCAATTAGTGCTGAGCGAGCGTGGTCGGATAAGGTGTGATCCCAGCATGCTCGGGTGTTATCTGAGTATCTTGTAGTGCTCTGCTACTATGCTCGAATCCCCAGGGTAGCATGTTTTGCGGCGGTAGACAGACGCAACACATGCAGGAATTGCCAGTTTGTTAGGTAATCCCTGTATGTGTTGCTTCTGTTTACCGCCGCAAAACATGCTACCCTGGGGATTCGAGCATAGTAGCAGAGCACTACAAGATACTCAGATAACACCCGAGCATGCTGGGATCACACCTTATCTGACCACACTCACTCAGCACTAGTTGCCAGGTGTTGCTGCCATGTTAGTCATTCAATGAAGCTCAGCCTGAGGTTGGGCTCCATGGAAGTGTCACAATCAAGGTGCCGGACGTTATTGCAGCACGCTCACTTTGTAGTTCGCGGTGACTGTAATGTCTCTTATCCGACCACGCTCACTCAGCACTACTGGCAACCCATCAGCAACCTGCAACTGCGTCACAGGGGGCAGAAGGGAACAGGTGACAGCATGCACCGGCCATTGTGCTATCTAAATGCCGCTGTCAGTGATTGACAAGGGCACTTAAATACTCAAAACATCAGCAATCAAGGCGAGC
This sequence comes from Phyllobates terribilis, assembly GCF_046119375.1. Lineage (NCBI taxonomy): Eukaryota > Metazoa > Chordata > Amphibia > Anura > Dendrobatidae > Phyllobates > Phyllobates terribilis. Next base: position 2,159,593 of record NW_027362764.1, on the reverse strand, counting down.
TCTGATCACTGCTGTTACAGGCAGACGCCAGCTATGTAACACAGCCGACATCTGCCCGGTATGGAGCAGGCTCAGCTCCTGAACCCGCTCCATACAAGTACATCCCAATGGTGACAGTTATGACAAGGTTAGCAAATTTCACTGGTCTGTTCCTAAATGTGGAAAGACAAATGGAATTCCCTAACACATGTGAAAGATACCTAATAGATTTAGTAAAGGTGCCTCAAGCATATGAATGTTATTACACACCACAATGCACAGTTACATACACGTGACGCGCCCCCTGGGCCGTGTTCAGTGGATACCCGGAGCCGGATCCGGATAGGGGTAGTAGTCCTTGTGGCGGTGACCCGGTCCGTGCCCAGGGTGTCAAACTCAGTGGCAGTCTATGGCAGTAGATGTTAGATGACTACGCCACCCGTTGAATGCAGCTTTAGAGCTGCTGCTGCAGGGCAGACCGCTGAGGCCGGTGGTAGGATTGTGCAGCGTGGTAGTATAACCCCCAACGGGAGGGGTATGGCCTCAGGGCAGCCGACGTGGATGATGCGGGTAGCAGGAACCACTCGGAGACGGTACGGTGTAGTTTAGGGTCTTTACTGGTAACAAAGATAGACCCTCCCGGAGTACTGGCTAGCGATTGGGGCCTGGTCAGTCCTTGAGCAGATGGGATCTCCCCTGGCCAGGTGGAGTTGTAGGCCTCCCAAACTGACTGTACTCTTCTGGCTACCTTGCTAGAAGCGGATACAAGTAGCCCACGTCCCTGAGCGCACCGTGTGGCGCTCACCCGCATGGCCGGTGACTCGGGGCCCTCTAATGGCTTCCGCTCCACGATGGCGGTGCTGGTCCCACTCTTGTGACCGTGCCTTCAGGCCTCTGGGCCAGAGGATCTGCAATCCCCGGCCGGTCGGTTTCTGCTGCTGGGTAGAGATTAGTCCCCACAGCCTCGGACTCCGGGTCCGGTGATACTTCTTAGTCAGGGCGAGCTCTGCAGCTGCCAGCCCCTGACTCTTTGTAACACTGCTCCCACAGAGCTCCTGTTGTTTCTTCCTATGCTGCTTCTCTGTCTCTACTTCTGTTTTTCTTCTACTCCAGGCTCAGGCCCCAGGACAGGGCCTGCCTGTGGAGCAGAGCCCATAGAGCAGCTCTGCTCCCTGTCTTCTCCTCTCTGAAACTCTCTAACCCTGCCTCAGCCCCAGGTTTATATAGGGGAAGTTCTTCCCCTCCCAAGACTGGGCAGGAGGTGTGGCATGCACAGGATCCCTGACCAAAGGACCTCCCACCTGCTCTCAGACATAACATTACATTACTGTGGAAACCAGACCCCTGGGGTGCCACACACGCATCTTACAAAAAGACATATTATTCCAGATACGCAGACGCGCACAAACACACAGACACGCACAAACACATCAGTACATGAATACATCATCTGAACCACCATCATTTGTAATGTCAGGTCAGCCCCATATATCTTTATATCACATAAACCTACAACTCCCAGTATGTAATTAACAATAGAGATACTGGGAGTTGTTATCAGTCATCATCAGACTGCGGACCATACAGGAACCACAGTACTGATGAGACACAGGCAGGATCACAGATGAACATTTACATCCAGGTATCTTACCTGAGACGGTTTCTCTGATTAGAGTCGTTCTCTTTCTGTTCTTCCTCTTGTCCAGTCTCAATGATGACTGTTCTTATCCACAGCTCGTCTCTGCAGACTTCCATCTTCTCCGGTCTTCTGCAGCACATCCCGACACGATGCCCTTAAAGATAGCAGTGTCATTATAATGCTCCTGAATAAAAATATCTACACTGAGCCCCTGAATAAACCTAACTCTTACAATGCTCTCTGCACAAAACATGACATACACTCTACCCCTCTTATGCTACCTGCTCTCCACACTGTCCTCTCCTTACCATACTGGGCCCCCTGTTCACATTGTCCTCTCACACTGTGTCCCCCCTATACTGCCCAGTCTCTATACTGTGCCCCTTCATCACTCTCCCCCTCCTCAGCATACTGTTCCCTCCTTGCAGTGCCCTCACTCTGTTCCCCCCATACTGCCGCATCTCTATACCTTCCCCCACACTACCTAGTCTCTGTGCTGTGTCACCTCACACTTTTCTCCCTCCATACTGTCTCCTCACACTATTCCCCCACTCTTCATACTGTTTCCTCACACATCCCCCTTCCCCATTCTGCTCCTGCACTCATTCCCACCCCTCCTCTGGTTCACCATACTGTTTCTTCACACATCTCCCCATTCTGTCTCCTAAAATTTCTCTGCCATCTCTCCCCAAATATAATAAATCTTCGGAAGAGCACACAGACATGCAGAAGCGCGCTTACACACACGAAAACAAGAGCACACAGACACATACTAAGGGCTCTTTCACACGTCAGTACATGCGGTGACAGTTTCCACACGTACCAGAGACATTGGTACACGTAGACCCATTCAAATGAATGTTTTTACCTGCTGCACCTCCCGCAAAACATCCTGCACACTGATGACAGCGCTCTTCCCAAGCACCGGGTGCTGAACGCTGCTCTCATCATAGATCCCTGCCGGCGCTGTGATCAGCAGCAGCAGAGTCAATGATGAGAGTAGTAGTCTACTCCCGCCGTGTAGAACTGTCAAAATAGGAATAAAATTAAAAAATCCTTATACTCACCTCTCCTAAGCGTCACCCGCTGTAATCCGTGCAAGCGCTCACGCCGAGGAGAACGACTCCTGCAGCGAGCGGGCCCCGGAGCTGCGCTCAACAAGGGGTGCCCTGTCAATCACTGAGCGCAGCTCCGGGGCCCGCTCGCTGCAGGAGTCATTCTCCTCGGAGTGAGCGCTCACACGGATTACAGCGGGTGACGCTTAGGAGAGGTGAGTATAAGGATTCTTTTATTTTATTCCTATTTTTACAGTTGGACACGGGGGGAGTAGACTACTACTCTCATCATTGACCCTGCTGCTGCTGATCGCAGCACCGGCAGGGATCTATGATGAGGGCAGCGCTCAGCACCCGGCTCTTGGGAACAGCGCTAACTGTACACTGATTCCCAAGTGCCGGTATGTGTCACAAGGATGACACACAGGTGGACACGGATATCTCCAGTCCCGTAAATATCAGGACATGTGAAAGAGCCCTAATATGCACACACAGATACACATACTCACAGAAATGGGGACACGTACACCAGCAGGCAAGCACACACAGAAATGCACACGCAGTCATGCTCAGACACACTCAATCACACACAAAACTGCAGACACGCAGGGAAGTACGCACACACGTGTGAAGACACATATACACACGTAGACATGCAGGCACTCAAATACATATACACACACACATGCAGGCATATATACACACACACATGCAGGCATATACACACACTGTACACACACACACAGGCATATATATATACACACACACACACACACACAGACACACACACACACACACACACACACATACACACACATACACACACAGCCATATAACTCACCCATAAAAAGGTTATTGACTATTTGGCACGGTGCTCTTGACATGAAAGTGAAGCAGTGAGAGCTGTAGGCCTGCAGCCTTGTTTCCAATTCCAGGCCAGGCCACATTCCACATATCCAGCCCCGGAGCCGGTATTAAAAAGCCCAGAGTCAGAGCAGGAGAGAAGGGGGCGGTGCTCCGGTGCCACCACCTGGTCGGGAGCCGGTATTACTACAGGGGAGCAGGCCAGAGCAGATATGGAGCCGGCATGGAACCGTATGAGAAGCCCGGGAGCAGGGAGAGCAGAGCGAGACGTCGGGTTCTGTGGCTCCGGCGTATCATAGGACTGCCCCGGAGCAGAGAGAAAGCACTGCAGAGCGCGGCCGCGGCATATCAGAGGCCAGAAGAGAGCGGCGTCAATGTCACCTGACACCACAGTCTGCCACAGAATCCATCCTCTTAGTGTCAGAGAGTCACGTGGTAAGTATGCTGCATGCACGTCACCGCAGGCCCGCTGTCACCAATGAATGTGCCGTGCACGCGACGCTACGTTTGATTCAGCCGCGCTTTTAAAAGGCCCCCGCCACCAATTCTCTCACTCTCATGTCGGGGCCCACCGGGAAATTTCCCGATTTCCCGCCAGGCCAGACCGACCCTGCCGCCACACCATGACCAAAGCACATAATACCACCACATAGTGATCAAATGGTACCAGATACAAGGTATAAATACTGACAGACCATGAGACCACATATTACCACCACATAGTGACCGAATAATACCACATACAAGGGACAAATATCGTCATGTCATGACCAAAGCACATAATGCCACCACATAGTGACAAATAATACTAAAATAATAAAAATGTAAAAAAAGCTCTGTATATTGGGTCAGTGTACAGGTTATACAGTGATCACCAGTGACATTATACACAGGAGCTCTGTATATAGTGTACAAGTTATACAGTCATCACCATTGATATTATACACAGGAGCTCTGTATATAGTGTCAGTGTGCGTGTATAGGTAATACACATACTCACAAGTTCTTTATCTGCCGCAGACCAATATATCACATCTTCTATACAGAAAATAACATAGTTACTGTAGCTATAACTGATCACTTCCAGAGCACAATCCACACTTTTCCCAAGATTTCTACACAGCATGAAATGACAAAAAAGCAACATAGTGCGGCACTCCACAGTAACAGTGCTCCAGTGTCATCCTGTGCCGGCTCATCTGTCAGCAGACATATTTCTTATGCCAAAGATGTAACAGAGCTGAAGACAGAAGACCTATGGATTACGTTGGAGTGAGGATTTTTCTTTATTAAAGATGGAGTCCCTAAATGTGTTTTATTTAAAAAAAAAATAAAAAAAAATTTTTTTTTCTGTTTACTAGAAATTCATGGTGGCTATGTCTAATTTGGCGTGACACCATGAATTTCGGGTTTAGTACCAGCTGATAATACAAAGCTGGCCTGGTACTAACCCTATTATTACCCAGGGTGCCACTCACCACCAGGGCCGCTGGAAGAGCCGGGTAAAGCACCTGGAAATGGTGCTATGAGGAATGCGCCATTTTCAGGGGTGGCTGCGGGCTGTGATCTTCAGCGTGGGGGGCCAAGAACGCTTGGGCCTAACCATGCTGCGAATCCCAGCCCCCAGCTGCCTTGTTTTATCTGGCTGGCGATCAACATATGGCGGGAGCCCACGCATTTATTTTTTTAAATAAAAAAAAAACATTGGCCTTTCCTGACTTTTGATCAGCAGCCACGGTAAAGCCAGGCAGCTGGAGGTGGCAGCCCGTAGCTGTCTGCTTTATCTGTGCTGAGAATCAAAAATTCTGCGGAGGGGGCCGCCTGCTGGGCTTTGGGGTAGGGGTTTATTCTTGGGGAGGTGGCTGGTGTGGGTTTATGCTTGGGGGGGTGTGGTGGAATTTGGGGGGGTTTATGCTTTGGGGCCCTCAGGTTGATGTGGGGGGATTAATCCTGGGGACCATCTGTGGGGGGTTAATGTTGGGGGTGATTTGGGGTGGGGGGTTAATGCTTCATTGGGGGACACAAAAAAACATGGGTGTATGCTGCTGACACTATGCAAAAAAAAGTTCTCTCTTCCCCAGAAGGGTGCATCATCAACTGGCATGAAGCTAATCCGTTTTAGCTTGGTGTCAGTAGGAGGCAGACACAGGTCTGGACCCAGGCCCATCTCTACCTTAAGGTGCTTTCACATTGCGCTCTGTCTCCCTGTCGGGGCATACGTCTGAAATCCCCGGCAAAACGGGGTTTGGACGTATGCGCTGACGGTGACCATAGACTGCAATGGTGATGGCAAAGCCAACGTGTGCTTTCCGGACTGTATTCCCACAGGAGGTGGACACTCAGACATAGGCTACTGTGTCTGAGAGTCCACCTCCTGTAGGCGTACACTGTCGAAAAAAAGTGCACGTTCGCTCTGCAGTCACCATTGCAGTCTATGGCCCCCGTTGGCGCATACGTCAGACCCTGTTTCCTGGGGATTTCGGACGTATACTCCGACGGGACACAGAACGCAATATGTATGTAGCCTTAGATTTGTGGGGGTTTTTTTGGCTTTTTTTTTATTAATGATTCCCCTTTTTCTTTCAGATACGGTTTGTGAGGGTGACAGTGGAATTGTTTCACTACTGTATCCTCTGTGGTATATGAGGCAGGACCCTAACACAACAAAAGTGTTTGGGATTCCCCAGCAGATGGTCCTTGGCACTAATCCTCTGCCCGCTCGCCCCCCAGATCCAGAAGGTGCAGGGAGGGAAGACTGATCCGTTACCTGCCAGCTGCCCGAAGGTCTTTGTCCAGGTTATCTCATGCCCAGCTTCATCATCGGTCTGCGAAGAAGGATTCAGGTTCTTCAGTACAGATATATCCTACCAGGCAGTGAGGGTGCTCAAATCTCCACCTCCACATTTTCCAGAGGCTCCTGCAGCCCCCTCTCTTAAAAAATCCAGACTTCAGTCTAGACTTTCCCCGGTGCCCGGGCCACACCCCTAGCAGCCTAAACAATCACGCACGCCGGCTCCCCAGCGCTTTCTGCTCTCCACCTATCAGGGCACACTTTGCATTCTGGTGCGCAAGAACCCTGCACATGTTTTTCCTGACGCTACCTTTCTCCTGCTCGGCGCCATCTTTCTGTCGCCAGTTTATAACACTGCCACAGCTCACCTGAATTCTGCTGCCTCATCGCCTGGTTCTGCCGGATCACCGCCACCTTCAGGCGGTCCTCCAGGTCCTCAGGATGCAGGGTCTGAGTAAGCTCTGCCACCGGGGGCAGCTCTTTATCCACAGCCTAGCTCCCCTGTAGCACCTGTTTCTTTCTCTACTCTGTATACCTAAACCCAGGGAGTCTCACTCCCATTGTCCAGCATTTTGCATGTGACTCGCCCCCTGGGCCGTGGGGCACCCGGGACCGGACTTCAGGGCAATGCTGGGAGTAGTAGTGGCGACCCAGTCCCGTGGATCAGGGTGGTCAGACCAATATTGTGGCAGTCTCTGTATCAGTATAATGCAATGTCCGACTACGCTACCCGTGGATTGCGGTCAATAAGAACCGCTGCTGCTGGACCGACCTCTGAGGCTGATGTTGTGGGGGCAGCAGAGTGTAGTATAACTCCCCACGGGAGGAGTTTAGCCTCAGGGTAGTGAGTGTGGATGATGGGAGTGATGGTGCACGGGCGCAGCAGGAACGACTCAGAGGCTTTGCAGTGCAGTTCAGGGTCTTTACTGATAATGATAAGGCAGACCCTTCCGGGAGTACTGGCTAGCATAAGAGGCCTGGTCAGTCTGTGAGCAAACTGGAGTTCCCCTGGCCAGGTGGAGTTGTAGGCCTCCCCGTCTATATGCACTCTTCCTGGCTACCTTGCTGTAAGCGAGTGAAAGTAGCCCACGTCCCTGAGTGTACCGTGTGGTGCTCACCCGTATGGCTGGTGACTTGGGGCCTTCTGATAGCCTTCACTCCTCAATGGCGGTGCTGGTCCCTTGCTCATGACTGAGCCTCCGGGCTTCTATGGCCAGAGGACCTGAAATCCCCTGCCGGCAAGTTTTTGCTGCTGGGTATATATAAGTCCCCACAGCCTCGGAATCCTTTGTCCGGTTCTTGGCGTCTTCTGCCAGGACGAACTCCGCTTAGCTCAAGTCCCTGGTCTTCAGCTCCTGCTCCTACAGAGGTCCTAGCTGTTTCTTTCCCTGTGTCTGGAACAAACTCCAGGCTCTGACTCTCCTAACCCCGCCCCAGATACAGTTTATACAGGGCAGGTTCCTCCCCTATCTGGTCTGGGACAGGAGGTGTTGCGTGTTCAAGGGCTCCTGACCAGGGAACCTCCCACTTGCTCTCAGACGTAATATTTCTATCACTGTGGCAACCAGACCCCTGGGGTGCCACATTCCCCCTAGTGAAATTTAGTACTCTGGGACTAAACACATTTTTAAGAAAAACACAAATACAAGGGTATAAAAAATAACAGGAAAAGGTACATTTTGTCTTGATGGTCACGGCATTTCCGTAACCGGGTGTCCATATCACCCAAGGTGAAGTCTTAGAACAGAGTAGGGGACCTGTCCAAAGCAAACCCCAAACGTTGGCCCTGGGCGTGGCTGCAAGGCGAAGCGAACTACTTTGGACCACACGGGGCCACGCCAGACAGGTTTTTCTTCCGTGGTTGTCTTCGCAAGAGGCACAAGGTGCAACTATTTACAATATAGTTCCGATTACTCAGTGTCCATAACCTGACAGTCCAAATAAACCTGCAGGATAACTAGAGAAACATAATTAATAAACAGGCAGCAAACATAAACCATTTTCAACATTTGTAGTTTACAGGTAAATTCACATTATAGTTTAGATTCTCCAGCGAGCGGGCATCAAACCTCTAGTGCTCCTGGTGGACCTATGTAACCACTATCTGGTTCTGCACTACAGGGTGTAGGAGGTGTTGCGGGTAGGCCTGGCAGCTTTCTGCGTACTCTTTGGCTTACTAGGGACACGGCAGGCTCACTACTAGCAGAGGGTTGATTCTCCTGGGCTGCTGGTATGGATTCTTCTGCCTCCTGGGCCGGCTGCTCTTCTGACACTCCCTGTTCTTCTGTAGGCCCTTGAGGGGCTGGCTGGAGAAAGGTGAGGACGGGTACCACGACTGCGTTGTTGATTTGAGTCCAGGAACGGGGATCATTTCTTCCCTTTCCTCTGCGGGTTGAGGGTTCTCTTGATCTTCGTCAGGGCTTTGCAGCTGCTCGGGACACTTTTTCAGATGGTCTCTGGAGACAATGGCTGTGGTCTCTCCTCCATCCTTACTGATTACACAGACTTTTGGGTTCTCATGGCTTGATGGCAGTACGGTGTACGGGTCCTTCTCCCACTGGTCGTCCAACTTGTGGAGCCGCCTCTTTCTCTTCAAGACCTGCTCTCCCGGTACCAGGGGAACAGCGGGAGCATGCTGGTTATAAGCCTTCTCTTGCCTTTCTCTTGCTTGAGACAGACTTCGCTCGACGCTCTCCTGTACTTTCCGATACTGCTGCTGCCATTCTGTATTCCAGTCCGCCTTTGGCGAGGTGTTCTCAGGTGTCAGGACTTCCATATCCAGGGCAATAGGCAGCTTACCAGGTCTTGCTCTCATTAGGTAAGCCGGGGTACAGTTGGTGGAACCTACGGGGATGTGATTATACAAGTCCACCAAATCAGGCAGTTTTTCAGGCCACAGACTGCGTTCTTCCAGGGGCAAAGTTTTTAGCAAGTCTATCACCACCTGGTTCATTTTCTCACATAGTCCGTTGGTCTGAGGGTGATAGGGCGTTGTTCTTATCTTCCAGCAGTCATACAGATTGCAGAACTCTTGGAAGACCTCTGCTTCGAAGGCTGGTCCTTGGTCCATCAGCACTTGCTCCGGATACCCGTGTGGATGGCAGAAGTGCAGCTGGAAGGCCCTGGCTGCTGTTTGAGCCATTAAGTTTTTGACAGGGACCACCACCAGGAACCGGGAGTAGTGATCTACGATGGTGAGGGCGTAGACTTACCCTGATTTGCTAGAAGCCAGTTTCACATGGTCCAGAGCTACCAGTTCCAGTGGCTGCCTGGTGATGATGGGCTGAAAGGGAGTCTTCTGGCTGGCACGGTCTCTTCTTCTTAGGCTGCACGGGCCACAGTCTCTGCACGACCTCTCGATGGCTCCTCTCATGCCTACCCAGTAGAACCGTCCACGCAACAAGAACTCCAGCTTCTTCCATCCGAAGTGTCCTGCTCCGTCGTGGTATGCCTTCAGAACCATAGCCGCGTCTCGTCTTGGGACCACTACCTGCCAGGTCAGCTCATGTGTTCTAGAGTTGACCATTCTCCGGCACAGCTTCTCCTTGTAAAGAAACAGTTTACTTTTCTCCTTCCACAGTTGCTTGGTCTCCTCCGGAGCGTCTGGGTCAAGACGGGCATCAGCCTGTGTCAGCATTTCCTTCTCCAGACGGACTGCGGGATCACTGTCTTGTGTCTCCGCCCAGCTGTAGTGGGGTAAGAGATTGAACGTAGCAGAGCGCCTGTCCCTCACATGTTGGGAATACAGGGTAATCCCATGATGGTGGAATGCAGGGAGTTCGACTTCTTCCAGTTCTTCTGGATCTTCCCCTACGTCCGGTAAGTTTGGCATTCTGGACAGGGCATCCACGTTGGCATTTGAGCGTCCCGCCCGGTATTTGATGGTGAATTCATAGTTGGACAGGCGGGCCATCCATCTCTGCTCCAGGGCACCAAGTTTTGCAGTGTCCAGGTGTGTCAACGGGTTGTTGTCCGTGTACACGGTAAACTTAGAAGAGGCAAGGTAATGCTTGAAACGTTCGGTCACTGCCCACACCACTGCCAGGAACTCTAGCTTGAATGAGCTATAATTCTCAAGGTTTCTCTCTGTAGGCCGTAGTTTTCGGCTGGCGTAAGCGATTACCCGTTCTTTCCCCTGCTGGATCTGGGACAGTGCAGCTCCTAGCCCGATGTTGCTCGCGTCCGTGTGGAGGATAAAGGGCTGGCCGTAGTCCGGGTACGCCAGGATTTCATCCCCCGTGAGGGCCATCTTCAGCTGGCGGAAGGACTACTCTTCCGGCTTTTCTCACCTGAAGGGCGGCTTCTGGTTTTTGGCCTTCCTGGATTGACCTATCAGGAGGTCCTGCATAGGGGCTGCCATTTTGGTGAAACCGGGAATGAATCTTCGGTAGTAGCCTACCAACCCGAGGAACTGCCGCACTTCCTTTATGCTGGAGGGTCTTGGCCAGTCTTTAATCACGGTGATCTTATCGGGGTCGGGAGCCACTCAGTCAGCACTCACCACGTGTCCCAGGTACTGCGCCTTTGGTTTCAGGAGGTGACACTTGGAGGGTTTCACCTTTAGGCCGTAGCTTGCCAGGGAGTCAAAAACACTTCTGCCAGGTGTTTCAGATGGTTCTCGTAGGTTTTGGAATAGACGATGAAATCGTCCAGGTATAACAGGATCGTCTCGAAATTCCGGTGTCGCAGACAGCATTCCATCAACCGCTGGAAGGTTCCTGGTGCGTTGCAGAGCCCGAACGGCATACAGTTGAATTTGCTGAAACCCATCGGGGTGGTGAATGCAGTCTTCTCCTTGTCTGCCTCTGCTACAGGAACTTGCCAGTACCCGCTACTAAGATCCAAAGTGGAGAAGAAGTTAGCAGATTTTAATGCAGCTAAAGATTCTTCTATTCTATGTAACGGGTACGCATCTTTGTGTGTGATACGGTTGACCTTTCTGTAGTCTACACACATTCTCATTGTGTTGTCCTTCTTTTTCACTAGAACTAGTGGAGCTGCCCAGGGGCTACAGCTGTCTCTGATTACCCCAGCCTCCTTCATGTCCCGCAACATCCCCTTTGCATGCTGATAGTGTGCAGGGGGTACAGGTCGGTATCTTTCCTTTATGGGTGGATGGTCTCCAGTGGGGATGTGATGTTCTACCCCCTTTACTCGCACGAAGTCTAGCGGGTGCTTACTAAAGACTCTTTCGTACTCCTGAACCACCCGGTAGACTCCCTGTTTTTGGTGTGAGGGAGTGGAGTCAGTACCCAAATGCAGTTGCTGACACCAGTCCTCCATTTGTTTCTTAGAGCCGTTACCTTCCTCTGGTTGAGATGGAGGCAAGGGTTCCACGGCCCTTACAGAATTTTGGTTTATGGTGTACAATTTGGCTAGCGTGGCATACCGGGGCAGGCATACTTCTCTCTCCCCGATATTTATGATGCAGACAGGTACCCTCCCATGGCGTACATCGACCACCCCCCGTGCTGTCAAAATGGTGGGCCTACTGTCTGAGTAAACGGGTTCCACCATTGCTTGGTAGTCTCTACCTCTTAGAACAATAGCTGCCCGGCACCAGACCATCATCTCACTTTTCAGGGGCATGGCAATAGGGAACGGGTCACACATTCTCACGCTACCAATCTCACCACCAGATAGTTCCACTTGTTGCCGCTTCATTAGCGCCCGGATCTCTTTTTGGAGAACACGCTGCTGGCTGGAACTGGCGTTTTTGGCAACCAGCTGTAAAATAAGAATTATCTCTGCAAGACAATTTTCAATCACGTTAGTCCCCAAGGTTATTTTAGGATGACTCTCATGACGGTCAATGTCCACAATAATCAGTCCTTGTGCCGCCAGTTCGACTTTACCGATCTTAATGGTCACCTCTTTGAATCCCACTGTAACGGGTCTGGTAGGCGGAACCTCAGAGCTACTATACAAGGGGGCGGTCCTTGTAAGGGAGCGGGTGGCGACCAGGGAAGACGGGTAGGCAGTCACAGCAGGTGACCGGGACAGTCTCTGGGTGAACGGGCAGGAGGTCACGGCAAGTGACCGGGACAGTCTCTGGGTAAACGGGCAGGAGGTCACAGCAAGTGACTGGGGCAGTCTCTAGGTGAACGGGCAGGAGGTCACAGCAAGTGACCGGGGCAGTCTCTGGGTGAACGGGCAGGAGGTCACAGCAAGTGACTGGGGCAGTCTCTGGGTGAACGGGCAGGAGGTCACAGCAAGTGACCGGGGCAGTCTCTGGGTGAACGGGCAGAAGGTCACAGCAAGTGACCGGGACAGTCTCTGAGTATAGGGTAGGTACGACCTGTGACGGCTGAGCCTCCAGGTAGGCTAGCAGGCGGATGACAGATGAGTGCTCCCAGGTGAGCAGGCGAGAGTCTCTGGAAAAGCAGGTAGTCACAGCACGTGACGGCGGAGCCTCCAGGTAGGCAAGCAGGCAGGTAGCGGAGGAGCGCTCCCAGGTGAGCGGGCAAGAGTCTCTGGAATAGCAGGTGGTCACAGCACGTGACGGCGGAGCCTCCAGGCAGGCTAGCAGGCAGGTAGCAGAGGAGCGCTCCCAGGTGAGCGGGTAAGCTGGTCCATAGACAGACTGACAGGAGTAGGAAGGCAGACCGTCGGACCTCAGGCTAGCAAGCAGGTAGCAGGAATATCAGGCAGGAAACAGACAGCAAACTGGCAGTACTCTGGCAGGAATCAGGCAGGTAACTGGCAGGTAACTGGCAACGGGACCTGAGGGCTGAAGCAGAGTAGTGAACAGTGCAACAACATTGCTCGGGCACCTCCATTTTGGAGGAGGTGCCTTATATATGGTGAAGTCCTCCGGCCATTGGCCGGGGACTCCTTAGGATGGCGCGCGCGGCCCCTTTAAGAGGGAGGGAGCGCGCGCGCCCTAAGCACAGTGGCCGGGAAGGAGCGCGCGCTGCCAGCAGAGCGGGAGGAGGACGCCGGGCTCGGAGCAGAGAGGTGAGGGGAACAGCGTCCCTGCCTAGCAGAGGGCAGGGACGCCGACGCTACACCCACCTGCAGCATGGGCTGACCATTGCTGGTGATGATACTCAGGTCGTCATCTGGGTAGCGGGTTATGTCAGAGTCATTCCAATACCGCTTAAAGAGCACATAAGGGATGGTATTACCTGTGACCCGGTGTCTAGTAGGGCACTCATTGGAATGCCATCCAGTACCACAGGCAAGACTGGACGTCCCCCTACATATTTATCACGCCAGTTTGAGGGGCCTGATGATCTTACACCTGGGGGTTGGCTCTCTGCCCCAGGTTGTGCCCGTTTAAATGACAGCACCTTGCCATATGTTCGGGTTGATTGCAGCGGCGGCAGATGGGTTGTCCGTCCTCGTTGTATCTGTCGCTGGGTCTTCCTCTGGACGTTGGGATCCTCCTCTGTCGGCGCCACGGGACGTCCTCCGGTCCGGACGCCAGCTGGATCTTTCCTGGAGGAGAGACCTGTAAAGACTGCACAGTTCTGGTTAGCGCGGCTACACTTTTAGTCAGCTCTTGGACCTGATAGTGCAGGTCTGTAGCCCGGTTGTTATCCAAAGCCTGCGCACCAGCTCCTACAGACTCTGTAGACAAGGGTGCCGCCTCCTGATGATAGGTAATAGCAGGGCACCGGTGGGTTACAGCGCTACCCGGTGCCGGTTCTCGGAGCACCCGGATGGCCCTCTCTTTGAACTTTGCAAAGTCTAAACCAGGGTTCTGCAAGGCCATTGCACGTAACTGGGTTCGGTGGGCGTTGGACAGTAGACCCTCAATGAATTGCTCAGTTAACAGTTCATCTGCATTCCGTACACTGTCAGGGTGCCTGTTTAATGGCTCCCAGGGCCTCTTGCAAACTCAAAGCATAGTCTCTTATACTGTCTTGGGCCCGCTGCTTGCACCCATAAAATCTCATTTTGATCTCTGCTGAGGTACGGGTATCAAAAGTGTCCTTCAGGCGGGCCAAGATCTCCTTTACGGTCATCTTGTCCCGGACTGACCAGGACTTTACTTCACGCTGGGCTGCGCCGGTTAACTGGCCTATCAATATGCTCACTTTTTGTTCCTCCGTCAGGGGGTATACTTTAAATAGGCTGTACAGTCTCTCTTTAAAGTCGCTTAGGGTATGCGACTCCCCTGAGTATTGGGGCAGCCAGGCCGCTCCGGGGATGTATGGCATGGTGAACGGCATTACTGCGGCAGTGGCCGTGCTGGTGGTAGAGGGTCCCTCCGTGTCCGTCATCTTCCTCCCCCATAGTTAAGTGTGGCCTACCTTCTGTCGATCCTCTTCCGTAGGCCGCGGCTCCGCTGATGCTGCTCCATGCGAGGACCTTGCGTCGCGCCCTGGTGACGTCAGCGTTGCTCTCTCTCCTACCAGGACCTTGCGCACCGTTGGTGCGTAGGACGGGGCTTCAGGTCTCGCAGGGTTTGAATGTCCACGTCCCTCTTCTTCCCGCGCGGCGTCCCGAAGATGGCGCCCGATGGCGGGAAAGCGGCCGAGGATGGCGGGAAACGGCTGAAGATGGCGGGAAATGGCTCCGGACGGCGGGAAAACTCTTTTGCAGGTAAATATGAAGACCTTTTCAGGCACGCAATACCCGTTTGTGGCGGGTTGGTCACAATCCTGCCGACTACGCCAAAAAGCTGACTCGCCCCCTGGGCCGTGGGGCACCCGGGACCGGACTTCAGGGCAATGCTGGGAGTAGTAGTGGCGACCCAGTCCCGTGGCTCAGGGTGGTCAGACCAATATTGTGGCAGTCTCTGTATCAGTATAATGCAATGTTCGACTACGCCACCCGTGGATTGCGGTCAATAAGAACCGCCGCTGCTGGACCGACCTCTGAGGCTGATGTTGTGAGGGCAGCAGAGTGTAGTATAACTCCCCACGGGAGGAGTTTAGCCTCAGGGTAGTGAGTGTGGATGATGGGAGTGATGGTGCACGGGCGCAGCAGGAACGACTCAGAGGCTTTGCAGTGCAGTTCAGGCTCTTTACTGATGATGATAAGGCAGACCCTCCCAGGAGTACTGGCTAGCATAAGAGGCCTGGTCAGTCTGTGAGCAAACTGGAGTTCTCCTGGCCAGGTGGAGTTGTAGGCCTCCCCGTCTATCTGCACTCTTCCTGGCTACCTTGCTGTAAGCGAGTGGAAGTAGCCCACGTCCCTTAGTGTACCGTGTGGTGCTCACCCGTATGGCTGGTGACTTGGGGCCTTCTGATAGCCTCCGCTCCTCGATGGCGGTGCTGGTCCCTTGCTCGTGACTGAGCCTCCGGGCTTCTATGGCCAGAGGACCTGAAATCCCCTGCCAGCGGGTTTCTGCTGCTGGGTATATATAAGTCCCCACAGCCTCGGACTCCTGTGTCTGATTCTTGGCGTCTTCTGCCAGGACGAACTCCGCTTAGCTCAAGTCCCTGGTCTTCAGCTCCTGCTCCTACAGAGCTCCTAGCTGTTTCTTTCTCTGCGTCTGGAACAAACTCCAGGCTCTGACTCTCCTAACCCCGCCCCAGATCCAGTTTATATAGGGCAGGTTCCTCCCCTATCTGGTCTGGGACAGGAGGTGTTGCATGTCCAAGGGCTCCTGACCAGGGAACCTCCCACTTGCTCTCAGACGTAATATTTCTATCACTGTGGCAACCAGACCCCTGGGGTGCCACACATGTTTCTCCTGTAACAAAAGGTTTTCCTGTAGTCAGACCTGTTCCCTCTGCCAGGACTGCAGTCCGCCCACAATGTCACCTCCCCAGGAGCACCTCACTGCCTATAAGGAGAGTGTGCCCCCCCTGCAGCCGCCTATTCAGCCCTGCCAGCCGGCAACATCACCATCCACATGGCCTCATAGCTGAAATCATGGAACGTGGATTCAGTTTCCAAAAAGTCCACCAGCCTCACCTTCCAGGGCTCCCGCCTTTTCGAAGAGCTAGATAAGATGATCTCTAATGCCATGGGGGGCAAGAATATTTTGCTTCTGCAACAGAGGGCCAAATGCCCTCCTCCCAAGAGACGCCCAGTCCAGTTTTGGTCCTTTCGGAAATTTTCAGTGTAGAACAGCAACCAAAAAGACAACTCTCTGACCCGCCAGGAAAAGAAGAGACCTTCCTTTAGGCTAGCCCCCTCCTGGCATCAACGAATCCACTAGTGCCGGTCTGCCAGGCCCATATCTAGCAGATTCTCATCGGTATGACGCGGTGTTCCCACCTGGGATGTTTCTCAGGGTGGGCGGCCGTCTCCTTTTGGTTCTGGGATGAGTGGCTCTCAATAGTCAACAACGCTTGGGTCTGAGACGTTGTCGCCTACAGCTACAAAATAGAATTTTCCACGTTGCCTTGTTTTTGAGACCAATTTCCCCAAAGACCCCCTTCCCTTATTCCTCTGTTTTTCAAGGCTATTGATTTGCTATCCAAAGCAGGCATCATGATCTCATTTCCAGGACGCTGAAACATCAGACACCGGAGGCAGGCCGAGGGGTCGGGGCAAAGACCTTACCCACAATCGTCCCATAAATGCACTTTTATAAAATTAGAATTATTTCTATACATGATGTCAGGGCCGGCTCCAGGTTTTTCTGGGCCCCGGGCGAAAGAGTCTCAGTGGGCCCCTTTAACACATACCACGATTCATGATGCAGAGATACCGCAGATAAATAAATAAATATATATATATAGTACAAGCCTGAAGATTTCACTTCTTACATTACATGAGTGATATCTATTGTAAATTCCACAATAGCTCAGAAACCGGCGAATCGCTCCACACAGTATACTGGGCCCCATATAACACTCCATACAGGATACTGGCCCCCATATAACGCTTCATACAAGATACTGGCCCCCATATAACGCTCCACACAGAATACTGGCCCCCATATAAGGCTCCATAGGGAATACTGGCCCCCATATAACGCTTCATACGGAATACTGGCCCCCATATAAGGCTCCATACGGAATACTGGCCCCCATATAAGGCTCCATACAGAATACTGGCCCCCATATAACGCTCCATACAGGATACTGGTCCCCTTATAAAGCTCCATACAGGATACTGGCCCCCATATAACGCTCCATACAGGATACTGGTCCCCTTATAAAACTCCATACAGGATACTGGCCCCCATATAACGCTCCATACAGGATACCGGTCCCCTTATAACTCTCCATACAGGATACTGGCCCCTATATAATGCTGCATGCAGGCTGTTACCTCCCACATAATGCCCCATACAGGCTGTCCCCCCCTTATAATGCTCCATGCAGGCTGTTACCCCCCACATAATGCCCCATACAGGCCCCCCCCCTTTTAATGCTCCATGCAGGCTGTTACCCCCCACATAATGCCCCATACAGGCTGCCCCCCCTTATAATGCTCCATGCAGGCTGTTCCCCCCCACATAATGCACTATGCAGGCTGCCCCCCCCTTTATAATGCCCCATGCAGGCTGTTACCCACCTTATAATGCCCCATGCAGGATGTCACCCCCCCCTCTATATAATGCCCCATGCAGGATGCCCCCCGCCCTTCTCTTTATACTGCCCCATGCCTCCATACATTAAAAAAAAAAAATCAAATACTCACCTCCCTCCTCCTCACCTGCTGCCCGCTGCTCGGGTCCGAACTCCAGCGTTGTCGGCGTCTTCCCGCTCAGCGCTCCCTGTGACGGCTCAGGGGAGGGCGCGGTGTAAAGACGTCACCGCACCCTCTGACCTGAGACGTCACAGGGAGTGCAGGGCAGGAAGACAGCTGATCTGCACGGGGAGAGGTAAGTATCGGGCTGCCGGGGCTCTGAGAAAGCGGGGGGAAGGGCGGGCGCTGACACCGCTCTCCTCCGCCCATAGCCCAGCGGGGTGTGCGACCGCCAGTGGGCCCCTCTGCCAGCTCAGGGCCCCGGCATTTGCCCGGGTGCGCCGGGTGCTGACGCCGGCCCTGCATGATGTTAATGTTATTTATACAATATTTCTACAATTAAACGTTTGA
The DNA here is from genome assembly GCF_046119375.1 of Phyllobates terribilis. Classification (NCBI taxonomy): domain Eukaryota; kingdom Metazoa; phylum Chordata; class Amphibia; order Anura; family Dendrobatidae; genus Phyllobates; species Phyllobates terribilis. The sequence goes on along the minus strand of NW_027362764.1, from coordinate 2,141,316 downwards.
GATTTCTGTGGTAATGGTCACTTGTTTCTTTTAAACTTGTTCTGAATGTAAATAAAACATTTCTCTGATTAAGCTTCCACATTGTATTTTAGCCTTTCATTTTACTCATAGGGCAGGAAAAGCCCATGATGCATCTGTGTAAACCATGTAAAAGTACTATAATAACATGGCTTAGACAGGTAACCCACTTTTGAAACAATGAAGTTCACTTGTACAAGCTGCATAGATGAAAACCTGCTTAAAGGGAACCTGTCACCTGGTTTTCCCCATATAAAGTATGACCACCACCTGTATGGCCTTTATATACACTATTCTAGAATGCTGTATATAAGTCCCCAAGCCAATCTGCATAATGTAAAAAAACCCTTATATTACACTCACCTACAGGGCGGTCCCGACCCATGGGTTTCTCTAGTGTTAATCCGGCACCTCCTCCTGAGATTGCCATCCTCCTTTCTTCAAATGGATGACGTGTCCTACATCATCCAGACAGTGTCTTACATCGCGCTCCTGCGCAGGCGCACTTCTCTCTGCCCTTTCCCCGCACAGAGCAGAGAAGTGTGCCTGCGCAGGAGTGTGATGGCAGAGGCTGTGTGGCTGACGTTGGATGTGTAATCCACATGAAGCAGAGAAGGAGGACAGTGTTGGATGAAGACCAGCGACATCCATAGAACTGGACGTTACTAGATAGTGCCGGCTGTGCCCCAGGCCACACGGGAGGACGGTACTAGATAGTGCAGGCCGTGCCCCAGGCCACACGGGAGGACGGTACTAGATAGTGCAGGCCGTGCCCCAGGCCACACGGGAGGATGGTACAAGATAGTGCCGACCGTGCCCCAGGCCACACGGGAGGACGGTACTAGATAGTGCAGGCCGTGCCCCAGGCCACACGGGAGGATGGTACTAGATAGTGCAGGCCGTGCCCCAGGCCACACGGGAGGATGGTACTAGATAGTGCCGGCCGTGCCCCAGGCCACACGGGAGGATGGTACTAGATAGTGCCCCAGGCCACACAGGAGGATGGTACTAGATAGTGCCGGCCGTGCCCCAGGCCACACAGGAGGACGGTACTAGATAGTGCCGGCCGTGCCCCAGGCCACACAGGAGGACGGTACTAGATAGTGCCGGCCGTGACCCAGGCCACACAGGAGGACGGTACTAGATAGTGCCCCAGGCCACACAGGAGGATGGTACTAGATAGTGCCGGCCGTGCCCCAGGCCACACAGGAGGACGGTACTAGATAGTGCCGGCCGTGCCCCAGGCCACACAGGAGGACGGTACTAGATAGTGCCCCAGGCCACACAGGAGGATGGTACTAGATAGTGCCGGCCGTGCCCCAGGCCACACGGGAGGACGGTACTAGATAGTGCCCCAGGCCACACAGGAGGATGGTACTAGATAGTGCCGGCCGTGCCCCAGGCCACACAGGAGGACGGTACTAGATAGTGCCAGCCGTGCCCCAGGCCACACGGGAGGACAGTACTAGATAGTGCCAGCCGTGCCCCAGGCCACACGGGAGGACGATACTAGATAGTGCCAGCCGTGCCCCAGGCCACACGGGAGGACGGTACTAGATAGTGCCCCAGGCCACATGCTGCAGAAAGGCAGTTATCTATAATATAACATGAGATGCGTGTCTCTGAAGCCTCTATAAACTGCGCAAGCGCGATACACGCCTGCGCAGTCTGGCTCCAGAGAGAAGAACGCATGGAGCCGTTACAGGTAAGAGGAGTGTATGTCGCCGGAGATCACGGTATGCGTAGACACTGAACGTATACAGCTATCTCCGGTGCCATACTTACCTGATCGGGAGGAGCATTGCCGCGGCGCCTCTCTTTGCCAGAGACCGGGGCAAGAGTGAGGCGTCGGAATTGGTGCATGCGCATAGCGCTATCGTGCGCCATTTTGCTGAAGACACATTTGCGGTGCGTCTTCAGCAAAATGGCGCCGGAGAGTGCAGTATGGGCACACGCGTACTCCGGCCGAACAGAACACAGCAGCACTGGAGCACAGGGAAGAAAGGTGAGTATAAGTGTTTATTTTTTGGTATGTGTGCAGTGTGATAGGGATGAGGGGCGCCACGCATACCAGGATTGAGGGGCGCCACGCATACCAGGATTGAGGGGCGAGGGGCGCTACGCATACCAAGATTGCGGGGTGAGGGGCGCCACGCATACCAGGATTGCGGGGTGAGGGACCCCACGCATACCACGATTGGGGGGTGAGGGACCCCACGCATTCCAGGATTGGGGGGTGAGGGACCCCACGCATACCAGGATAGGATGGTGGGGCAGAACAAATACCAGGAGGGGGGCAGCACATACCAGCATGGGAGACCATATACCAATAAATATGCTCGCCACCCAGGCATAGAACGGATTCCATAGCTAGTTTGAACTAGAGCTGAGCGGATCAATTCATGAGACGCTGGACAGGAGGCCACGAATCTCTTACCTATAGTGTTGCATGAGCGTGCTCGGTTTACCCTTTCACCGAGCATGCTCGGGTGCTGCCTGAGTATTTACGGCATGCTCAGGATCTATGCTCGAGCCACTGGGGCTGTTAGACAGCTGTGACACATGCAGGGATTGCCTAACAAACATACAATCCCTGCATGTGTCACACCTGTCTAACAGCCGCGACAAATGCAGCCGCCGCGGCTCGAGCATAGATGCCGAGAATACTCGAACAGGACCTGAGCGTGCTCTGTGAAAGGGTTAACTGAGCAGGCTCATACAACACTACTAACCTTACCTCATCCGGCGTGACTTTTGATTAGCCAGGGCTGGCATGATGTCATCTGTGCGTCGTGCTTCTTTCAGTTGGGATCTATGGATTTATTTTCTGTCCATTCAACTTTCTCATCTTTATGTAGCTTCACTATTTGACATCTGGCTTTTTTGTGTTCACATGTTGAATAAATACTGTATTTTTTTGTTTTCTGTAGATGTCCGCACCAAACTACACAATAACAATCATCTCTGATTATTGCATACTTGCTGCATTTTTTTATGCCTTTTCCCCCTTATTTGATGTTTTTTGCTGCAGATGTGAAGCCGCATTGTTCCTTTTTTTTATAATACAGAATAGCTTTGATTCTGCACTTAAAGTAACTGCAGTATTTTACCTGCGTTTTCTCTCATTTTAGGCTCCACATAGAAGCCTCTAGACGTAAAAAAAACCCATAACCGTACAGATCAGCAGCGTCTTTAGACCACAGAGCGGTTTTCATGAAATCGCATCCACTTTTCTTGGTCATTTAAATGCTGCAAAATGACTGTTCCAAAAAAATCAGCTGAAAAAAACACAGCATTTATGCTACATCTGAACACGGCCTTAATGTCCAAACACAGTGGATGTGATTTAATGAAATCTACGCCTGCAGTGCAGCTAAAGACGCTGCTGAACTATGTGGATTTCATACATTTTTTTTAATATATAAGCCAATGTGGAGCCTGTAAAATAAAAACAGGTAAAGAAAAACACATTTTTAAGCTCAAAAATCAAAGTTTTTCTGTGGTATTAAAAATGTACATTCACAGCATCACCAAAACACATTTTAAGGGGGAAAACTCAAAAGAAACTCAAACAAAACGCAAACAGACAATAATAAGATTGTTATTTTGTTCTTTGGTGCGGACACCTGCATAAAAAAACGCTGTCTTTATGTTGTGTGAAGATGGCTTTAGTGTTACATTTTATTTAATTTTTATGGCTTTAGTAGAGACTAGCACACCTTTTCATTTTGTAGGGTTGAAATTCAGCTGTTATACAAAGCTGAGTGCAGAGCACAAAAATATATTTTTTTAATTTGCTAATGTGATAGCGCAAGCTATAGTAGCCCACCTTATCAGTTTTTGGGGGTGAAATTCAGTTGCATGTGTGGCACCCCAGGGGTCTGGTTTCCACAGTAACAGCAATGTTATGTCTGAGAGCAGGTGGGAGGTCTCTTGGTCAGGGATCCTGTGCATGCCACACCTCCTGCCCAGTCCTGGGAGGGGAAGAACTTCCCCTATATAAACCTAGGGCTGAGGCAGGGTTAGTGAGTAGAGAAGAAGTAGAGACAGAGAAGAGAAGCAGATATAGGAAAAGAACATCAGGAGCTCTGTGGGCGCAGTGCTACAAGGAGTCAGGGGCTGGCAGCTGCAGAGCTCGCCCTGACTGAGAAGATTTCTTACCGGACCCGGAGTCCGAGGCTGTGGGGACTAACTCCTACCCAGCAGCAGAATCCGTCAGGCAGGGGATTCCAGGTCCTCTGGCCAAGAAACCCGAAGGCACGGTCACACGCATGGGACCAGCACCGCCGTCGTGGAGCGGAAGCTACTAGAAGGCCCCGAGTCACCGGCCATACGGGTGAGCACCACACGGTACACTCAGGGACGTGGGCTACTTATACCCGCCTCTAGCAAGGTAGCCAGAAGAGTACAGTTAGTTTGGGAGGCCTACAACTCCGCCTGGCCAGGGGAGATCCCATCTGCTCAAGGACTGACCAGGCCCCAATCGCTAGCCAGTACTCCGGGAGGGTCTATCTTTGTCACCAGTAAAGACCCTGAACTACACCGTACCGTCTCCGAGTGGTTCCTGCTACCCCCATCATCCACGTCGGCTGCCCTGAGGCCATACCCCTCCCGTTGGGGGTTATACTATCACGCTGCACAATCCTACCACCGGCCTCAGCGGTCTGCCCTGCAGCAGCAGCTCCTTAGCTGTACTCAACGGGTGGCGTAGTCGTCCAACATCTACCGCTGATACATCGCCGCTCAGTTTGACTCCCTGGGCACGGACCGGGTCACCGCCACGAGACTACAACCCTCAACAGATCCGGCTCCGGGTAAGCTCCCGTGCGCGCGATGCCGCGCGACGAAGGCCCAGGGGTGCGTCAACATTTGGCGTAGTCGGCAGGATCTCGTGCCCGCAACCACCGGGTACTGCGTGCCTGAAAAAGACTGTTCAAACTTACCTGTGGTGAAGATTCCAGCCATCCGGCGCCATCTTCCGCTTCCTTCCCGCCATCGGTGGAGTTTTCCCGCCATCCGGCGCCATCTTCAGCCTTCTTCCCGCCATACGTGGAGTTTTCCCGCCATTGGACGCCATCTTGAGGACGCCGCGCGGGAAGAAGAGGGGCGTGGACTCCGAAAGCGCGCGAGAACTGAAGCCCCGCCTCACGTCCGGACGTTGCGTAAGGTCCTGGAAGGAGCCCAGCAGACGCCGACGTCACAGGAGCGCGACGGAAGGTCCTCAACCCTGACGATCCACTGCGGAGCCGCGGCCTACGGAAGAGGATCATCGCAAGGTAGGCCACGGTCCACTAGGGGGGAGAAGGATGTCGGATACGGAGGAGAGCTTCACCGCTTCAACCCCCGCCAGCGCCACCGCTGTTGCGGTCATGCCTTTCACCATGCCCTATATCCCGGGGGCAGCCTGGCTACCCCAGTACTCAGGGGAGTCACATACCCTGCATGACTTTAGAGAAAAGCTGGATAGCCTCTTCCAGGTGTATCCCCTCACAGAGGAGCAAAAAGTGAGCATCCTGGTGGCCCAATTAACCGGGGCAGCCCAAAGGGAGGTAAAGTCCTGGCCACCTGGGAGGAGGACTGTCGCAGAGATACTAACCCGGCTGAGGGACACCTTTGATACCCGCACCTCAGCCGAGATCAAGCTTAGATTCTACGGGTGCAAACAGCGGGCACATGAGAGTATAAGGGACTATGCCCTAAACCTACAAGAGGCCCTGAGAGCCATTAAGCAGACCGACCCTGACGGCGTGGGAGACGAGGACAGGCTGTTGACTGAACAATTTATAGAGGGTTTATATTGCAATGCCCACCGAACCCAGCGGCGGGCAATGGCCTTACAGGACCCTCATCTGGGATTTGCACAGTTCAAGGACAGAGCCATCCGGGTGCTCCGAGAACCAGCACCAGGTGGCGTTGTGACCCACAGACGCCCCACTACCACTTACCACCAGGAGGCAGCGCCCTTGTCGGCAGGGCCTGTGGGAGCTGATGCGCAGGCTTTGAACAATGACCCGGCACCAGACCTGCACCATCAGGTCCAAGAGCTAGCTAAAAGCGTTGCTGCGCTAACCCGAACTGTGCAGTCTTTACAGGTTTCCACTCCAGGGAAGATCCAGCTGGCATCCGGACCGGAGGACATCCCGTGGCGTCGACCAAGGAGGACCCCACCAGCCAGAGGAAGACCCAGCGACCGATACAACGAGGACGGACAACCCATCTGCCGCCGCTGCAATCAACCCGGACATATGGCAAGGTACTGTCCTTTAAACTGGCACAACCTGGGGTAGAGGGCCAACCCCCAGGAAAAAGATCATCAGGCCCATCGAACTGGCGCGACAGATATGTGGGAGGACGTCCAGTCTTGCCTGTGGTACTGGATGGCATCCCTATGAGTGCCCTATTGGACACCGGGTCACAGGTCACCACTATCCCGTACGTGCTCTTCAAGCAGTACTGGAATGACTCGGATATCACCCGCTACCCTGACGACGACTTGAGTATCATTGCCAGCAATGGTCAGCCCGTGCCACAGATTGGATTTAAAGAGGTGACCATTAAAATCGGTAGAGTCGAACTGGCAGCACAGGGACTGATCATTGTAGACATTGATAAACACGAGAGTCACCCAAAGATAACTCTAGGAACTAATGTAATTGAAAATTGTCTTGCAGAGGTGATTTTCCTTTTACAACAGGTTGCCAAGAACGCCAGCTCCGGCCAGCAGCGAGTGCTCCAGAAAGAGATCCGGGCACTGATGCGACGGCAACAGATAGAACTCTCCGGTGGTGAGATTGGTAGCGTAAGAATGTGTGACCCTTTCCCTATTGCCATGCCCCCAAAAAGTGAAATGATGATTTGGTGCCGGGCAGCTATTGGTCTGAGAGGTAGAGATTACCAGGCAATGGTAGAACCAGTTTACTCAGACAGTAGGCCCACCATTTTGACAGCACGGGGGGTGGTCAATGTACGCCATGGGAGGGTGCCCGTTCGCATAATAAATATCGGGAAGAGGGAAGTGTACCTGCCCCGGTATGCCACGCTAGCCAAATTGTATACCATCAATCAAAATTCCATACAGTCCGTGGAGCCCTTGCCTCCATCTTCCCCGGAGGAAGGTAACGGCTCTAAGGAAACAATGGAGGACTGGTGTCAGCAACTACATTTGGGTACTGACTCCACTCCCTCACACCAGAAACAGGGAGTCTATCGGGTGGTTCAAGAGTACGAGAGAGTGTTTAGTAAACACCCGTTAGACTTCGGGCGAGTCAAAGGGGTAGAACACCACATCCCCACGGGAGACCATCTTCCCATAAAAGAGAGGTATCGACCCGTACCCCCTGCACACTACCAACACGCCAAGGGGATGCTTAGGGACATGAAGGAGGCTGGGGTGATCAGGGATAGCTGTAGCCCCTGGGCAGCTCCACTAGTCTTAGTCAAAAAGAAAGACAACACCATGAGGATGTGTGTAGATTACCGGAAAATTAACCGTATCACACACAAGGATGCGTACCCCTTACCAAGGATAGAGGAGTCTTTGGCTGCTTTAAGATCTGCTAACTTCTTCTCTACCTTGGATCTCACTAGCGGGTACTGGCAGGTTCCTGTAGCAGAGGCGGACCGGGAGAAGACCGCATTCACCACCCCGATGGGACTTAGCGAGTTTACCTGCATGCCGTTCGGACTCTGCAACGCACCGGGAACCTTCCAACGATTAATGGAGTGCTGTCTGGGCCACAGAAACTTCGAGACGGTCCTGTTGTACCTGGACGATGTCATCGTATTTTCCAAGACTTATGAGGACCACCTGAAACACCTGGCGGAAGTGTTCGAAGCTCTGGCAAGCTACGGCTTAAAGGTAAAACCCTCCAAGTGTCACCTCTTGAAACCAAAGGTGCAGTACCTGGGACACGTGGTGAGCGCTGACGGAGTGGCTCCCGACCCTGATAAGATCACCGCAATTAAGGAATGGCCAAGTCCCTCCAGTGTAAAGGAAGTGCGGCAGTTCCTTGGGTTGGTAGGCTATTACCGCAGATTCATCCCCGGTTTCACCAAAAAGGCAGCTCCTATGCAGGACCTCCTGATAGGCCAGTCCCGGAAGGCCAAGAACCAGAAGCCGCCCTTCAAATGGGAGAAGTTAGAAGAAGAGTCCTTCCGCCAGCTGAAGATGGCCCTCACGGGGGATGAAATCCTGGCGTACCCTGATTACAGCCAGCCCTTTAGCCTCTACATCGACGCAAGTAACATCGGGCTAGGAGCCGTACTGTCCCAGATCCAGCAGGGGAAAGAACGAGTAATCGCTTACGCTAGCCGAAAACTGCGACCCACCGAAAGAAACCCTGAGAATTACAGCTCATTTAAGCTAGAGTTCCTGGCAGTGGTGTGGGCAGTCACCGAACGCTTTAAGCACTACCTCGCTTCTTCCCGGTTCACCGTGTACACGGATAACAACCCGTTGACACACCTGGACACGGCAAGACTCGGTGCCCTAGAGCAGAGATGGATGGCCCGTCTGTCCAACTACGAGTTCACAATCAAATACCGGGCAGGACGCTCCAATACCAACGCGGACGCCCTGTCCAGGATGCCAAACCTACCGGACGTAGGAGAAGATCCAGAGGGACTGGAAGAAGTCGAACTCCCCGCGTTCCACCGTCATGGGACTATCCAGTATTCCCATCGGGTAAGGAGTAAGCAAGCCGCTACGTTTAACCCCTTGCCTCACTACAACTGGGAGGAAACGCAAGACAGTGACCCTGCCGTCCGGCTGGTAAAGGAGATGCTGACTCGGCCAGAGGCTCGCCTTGACCCAGACGCTCCGGAGGAAGCCAAGCAACTGTGGGCTGAGAAGAGTCGACTGTTCCTTTACAAGGGGAAGTTGTGCCGCAGAATGGTTAACTCCCGGACGCATGAACTAATCTGGCAAGTAGTGGTGCCACGGAGAGACGCAGCCATGGTGATGGAGGCATACCACGACGGGGCTGGACACTTCGGATGGAAGAAGCTGGAGTTCCTGCTGCGTGGGCGGTTCCACTGGGTAGGCATGAGGGGAACCATCGAGAGGTGGTGCAGAGACTGTGGCCCGTGCAACCTAAGAAGGAAGGACCGTGCCAGCCAGAAGACTCCCCTGCAGTCCATCGTCACCCGGCAGCCGTTGGAACTGGTAGCCTTGGATCATGTAAAACTGACCCCAAGCAGAAGTGGCTACGTCTACGCGTTAACCATTGTGGATCATTACTCCCGGTTCTTGGTTGTCGTCCCCGTTAAGGACTTAACGGCTCAAACAGCAGCTAGAGCCTTCCAGCAGCACTTCTGCCGTCCACACGGGTACCCGGACCAAGTGCTGACGGACCAGGGACCTGCCTTTGAAGCGGAGGTCTTCCAGGAATTCTGCAATCTGTATGGCTGCCGGAAGATAAGGACGACACCCTATCATCCGCAAACTAATGGACTTTGTGAGAAAATGAACCAGGTGGTAATGGATCTCCTGAAAACGTTGCCCCTGGAAGAACGCAGTCTGTAGCCTGAGAAGCTGCCCGATCTAGTGGACCTATACAACCACATCCCGGTAGGTTCCACCAACTGTACCCCGGCTTACCTAATGAGGGCGAGACCTGGTAAGTTACCTGTTGACCTGGAAATGGGAGTCCTGACACCCGAGGACACTTCACCAGAAGCAGACTGGGACACAGAGAGGCAGCGGCAGTACCGGAAAGTACAGGAGAGCGTGGAGCGAAGTCTCTGTCAGGCTAGGGAAAAACAAGAGAAAACTTACAACCAGTATGCTCCCGCTGTTCCCCTGGTACCCGGAGAGCAGGTCTTGAAGAGGAAAAGACGGCTCCACAAGTTGGACGACCAGTGGGAGAAGGACCCGTACACCGTACTGCCCTCAAGCCACGAGAACCCGAAAGTCTGTACCATCAGTAAAGACGGAGGGGAGACCATAGCCATTGTATCCCGGGATCACCTGAAGAAGTGTCCTGAACAGCTACGGAACCCTGAAGAGGAACAAGAAGACCATCGACCCGTAGAGGAAAGGGAAGATATGGTTAGTACTGTGCTCGGAGACTTCCCTCGGTCCTGGACTCAAGTCAATGGTGCAGTTGTGGTACCCGTCCTCACGTTCCTCCAACCAGCATCCCAAGTGCCTACGGAGCAACAGGTAGAGCTGGAAGAGCAGACGGTCCAGGAGGCAGAAGACTCTACACAAGCAGAACAGGAGGATCAACCCTCTGCTTATAGTGAGCCTGCCGTACCCCTAGTGAGCCAAAGAGCCGGTAGACAGCTGCCCAGTTTACCCTTGACAGCTCCTACACCCTGTAGTTCAGGGCTAGACAGTCAGCTCCGTAGGTCCACTAGGGCCACTAGAGGCCAGTTACCCGCACGTTGGAGGATTTGAAGTGTATAAATTGTTTTATTTGTGGTTACCTGTTTTTCTTGTTGCTTGTGTATAATTATGTGTTTCTAGTTATTTATAGGAGTCCTTGGTGGATTTACCGGGAATCCTTGTACAAGGTTGGAGCGTAACCTAGGAATGGACTAAAGACTGTTAAGGACTCGGGGCAGGACAGACCCCTACCTGGTTACGTCTCCCTGTTTTGGTGAAATGGACACCTTGCTTTTCTTCAAAGACTGCACCCGGTTGCGGACACGCCGTAACCATCTTTATGTGTTTTTCTTATTGTATTATTATTGTTTATACCTTGTTATGTTTTTCTAAAAATATGTTTAGTCCCGGAGTACTAAATTTCACTAGGGGGGAATGTGGCACCCCAGGGGTCTGGTTTCCACAGTAACAGCAATGTTATGTCTGAGAGCAGGTGGAAGGTCTCTTGGTCAGGGATCCTGTGCATGCCACACCTCCTGCCCAGTCCTGGGAGGGGAAGAACTTCACCTATATAAACCTAGGGCTGAGGCAGGGTTAGTGAGTAGAGAAGAAGTAGAGACAGAGAAGAGAAGCAGATATAGGAAAAGAACATCAGGAGCTCTGTGGGCACAGTGCTACAAGGAGTCAGGGGCTGGCAGCTGCAGAGCTCGCCCTGACTGAGAAGATTTCTTACCGGACCCGAAGTCCGAGGCTGTGGGGACTAACTCCTACCCAGCAGCAGAATCCGTCAGGCAGGGGATTCCAGGTCCTCTGGCCAAGAAACCCGAAGGCACGGTCACACGCATGGGACCAGCACCGCCGTCGTGGAGCGGAAGCTACTAGAAGGCCCCGAGTCACCGGCCATACGGGTGAGCACCACACGGTACACTCAGGGACGTGGGCTACTTATACCCGCCTCTAGCAAGGTAGCCAGAAGAGTACAGTTAGTTTGGGAGGCCTACAACTCCGCCTGGCCAGGGGAGATCCCATCTGCTCAAGGACTGACCAGGCCCCAATCGCTAGCCAGTACTCCGGGAGGGTCTATCTTTGTCACCAGTAAAGACCCTGAACTACACCGTACCGTCTCCGAGTGGTTCCTGCTACCCCCATCATCCACGTCGGCTGCCCTGAGGCCATACCCCTCCCGTTGGGGGTTATACTATCACGCTGCACAATCCTACCACCGGCCTCAGCGGTCTGCCCTGCAGCAGCAGCTCCTTAGCTGTACTCAACGGGTGGCGTAGTCGTCCAACATCTACCGCTGATACATCGCCGCTCAGTTTGACTCCCTGGGCACGGACCGGGTCACCGCCACGAGACTACAACCCTCAACAGATCCGGCTCCGGGTAAGCTCCCGTGCGCGCGATGCCGCGCGACGAAGGCCCAGGGGTGCGTCACATGCACAGTAAAAAATATATATATTTTTTTCAGTTGCTAGCCAGAGTCCACCTAGTCCTTTTGTGGTGGTAAAATTCAGCTGTATGCAGAGTAAAAAAATAAGTTTTTTTTTGCTGTGACTAACGTGATACAGCAGGCTAGATCTGAGTTTGAAATATATTCCATGTTATACAGGCCTCATCCACAGTAAAAAAAATACTTTCTTCTGTTCCTAACGTTATACAGCAGAAGACATCTCAGTTTGAAATAGTTTAGAGCATATCTGCTATGTTATATAGGCCTCATCCACACTAAAATACTTTCTTCTGTTCCTAACGTTATACAGCAGAAGACATCTCAGTTTGAAATAGTTTAGCGCATATCTGCTATGTTATACAGGTCTCATCCACACTAAAATACTTTCTTCTGTTACTAACTTCATACACTGGGGGACATCTCAGGGTGACAAGGGAGGGTGGTTCACTGCGATCGAGGGGGGTTGGTGATACCAGACAAATTGTTAGTGAAGGTGCAAGAGGCGAGGAACAAAAGGAAGAGGAAGAGGTGATGGGGACGAGCAACAGTCTGAACATGAAGAGGATAATCATCCCCTCTCTGTTCGTGTTTGGTGGGAGGGGACAGAGGAAACAAGCTTCAGAATTACCTAGGCACCAACACAGCATGAGCTTGAACCTCATGGAAGAGCCCAACATATGAATGCCTTTTTGCTGCACTATCTTCACCATGATCCCCATATAGTTATGATTCTAAATAGTGCTGACTACTGGCTTGCAATTCTGTTAGATCCATGTTATAAAAGTAAATTTTGCCACATACTTCCTGCCCTGGAAAGGGGCCCGCGAATGCTGGAGTATTGAAACACGTTTTTACACAATCTTAAGAGAGGTTTTTCCAAAGACACCAATGAGGCACACAGAGTGCATTGCAGCTCTACACTTCCAACCTCTGGCACGTCAATTTATCAACGCAAAAATATTAGTAGCAGCAGTAGTGTAAGTGGCAGAAGCAACTTCTGTCAGTCCTTTCACACATTCTTTAGACCAGCTCGTGCACCAGCAATAACAGAGTACAAGTCTGACACATGAACGACTGGAGAGGATGGTGCACTCCTGATTGAGTCTCCATCTGCTGGGTTGGTTGTAGTGGAAGAGGTGTCTGTCCCCATTATACTACTTCTAATCTACTGAAATAGATGCCACTTCGGTGGTGTTAGGCCCTAATTTTTTAATGTGAACTCTCCTGGTTGGGTCTCCATCTGCTGTGTTGCCTGTAGTGGAAGAGGTTTTGGTCTGTATTGTAATAGTTATACTTTAGTGAAATTAATTTTTGGTGCAGATATTGATCTCCACACAGGGGTACACAAACATGTTAAACTCAAAATTGATTTTCAATAAACAACCATCAGCCACCCCATAAAACGCATCTGCTGCTTCCTCCTCCATTTTTGTTACAGTGCCAAGTATTGTCAAGCAGGTCTCCGACCGCAGAATCTCTGATTCTTTACCCGCTCCAGTCAGGCTGAGTGAGAGCCCATCTCCTGTAATGGAAGCGGACATGCCGGCTGTTTCTGACCGATCTCAGAGAACGAGCACACCACAACCTTATCCATCGTAACTTCTCCGTCTGCATCTCACTCACGGTCCAGCTGTTTGTCTGGTCCACCATACTCCGCCCTCTCTCAGCACTGCAGCCAGCAAAAGATTGTTTCCTCCTACACATGACAAAGCTAAGAGATTGAACGCCACCATTTCCAAGCTGTTGGCCATGGAAATGGTGGTGTCAGGCCCTAATTGTTTGAAATGTGAACACTCCTGGTTGAGTCTTCATCTGTTGGATTGTAGTGGAAGAGTTGTCGGCCCCTATTATACTAATTCTATATCTAGTGAAATTAATTATTTGGTACAGATATTGTCACAGGAGCACACATGATATAATCGAAATTGGTTTTCTTAGTACTATGGTATATAAAGCAGGCTACATTTCATCTTTTAATTGTTTGGTGATGATACTGTTCTCCAGACAGGGGTACCCATTAGTGATGAGCGAGCACTAAATGTGCTCAACTTAGTGATTCAGCGGTTTCTCAAAAATTACCCAGATCTGCCAGAGCTGCTCATGAAAACGCTGCGTGTGTGCCCATTTTAGAAAGCCAGCTACAGCTTTCCCCACCCTGGCAGTGCTTCAGCAGCGTTTGCAGCTTCCAGCTCACTGACTGGTGTGCGATGTGACCATACGTTGGAAATCAACGTTGCAGATGTTGGGAAGGATTTGTGAGCAGCAGAGGGCAGTTGTTGAGTACCAGCTTCAAGATACTCATTGGAATTCAGGTCAGCCTCCGCACATAACAGCTGATGAGTGGGGATGGAAGTTTGACATCGGTGTTGTCTCCAAAACTTTGAGGACTCCACCAAGATGGTGAGTGGCGATGACGCCATAATTAGCGTCACCATCCCGCTTCTCTGTTTACTGAAACGCTCGCAGCTCACAAAGACAAGGCCTTGCAGGCAGAGCAGGGAACTACACAGGGTGATGCTACACAGCCCAGCCTCATCTTATCTCAAGGAGGAGGAGGAGAACTTGAACATTCGTCCTCTTAGTGAGGACAGGGAAATCTTGGCTTTCTTGGAAGTCTTAATACCCCTCTTTCAGTCTGTGGGAAAGCTGTACGAGTTTTGCTTAATGATGACCTTCAGTGGCTTTGCTTATGCACGTTATTTCTGAAAACGCATTGTAGATCAGCCCATGGCTCAACTCTGTAGTCATGAAATTCAAGGCGCAAAGAAACATCTTTGTATGTTGAAGCACCACCAAGAAGTGTGAGCTGATGTTGGGCGTGCTGTCATTGCTTATGGAAGAAGCTGCATTAAAGGACTTTCCTGGGAGAAATGACAGCCGGCATAGATTCAGTTTCCCTCTATGCCAGTCCTTTCACCGAGCTAAAGAATATGGCTGTGGTGAAATACAACTGTCACCAAGAAGCAATGTCAGACTGAAGAACATTGGGCCCACCAGAGAATTTGATTCTGAGGACCCACCTTTCTCCCCTGCTCAAAGATTTGCATTATGAACTCTCCTGAAGGAGAAGCCAGGGCCCACTGAGGGAGTCTCCGGTTCTCTGGTGGGCCTGTGCAACCCTGACGAGAAGCATCCCTGGCCAAGGTTCCCGGACACTCTTGGCTACTTTTTTACTGTGGACTGGCTCCAGCAATCTATAAGATCCATTCACTGGCTCCCAATTGCCCAGCTTATCCAGTTCAAACTACTAACACTGACCTACAAAGCCATCCATAACCTTTCTCCTCCACACATCTCTGAATTAATCTCCCGCTATATTCCTTTTCGTAATCTTCGGTCTAACATGCTGGAGAAACTTGCACCTACTGCCACTCAGTGTCTTCAGCTCCTTTGTGAGAAACTAATGTTTGGGCAGCCATTCTATCAAATAAAATTCCTGACATATGGAAATTGTGGATGGCTTCGTTTCTGGTACTGGGTGCTAATACCAAACCGTGGCGTGCCATTCACTGGATATTCCTGTCTGGTTGGAGACCAGCTCATTCCCACAGAAAAGTACCAGCATCAAGCTAAGGAGATAGTGGCCTCTGTCATCATGAAGGAGTTTGCTCGTTGTCTAGGGGACCGATCATTGCTGCTGTCTACCTTGTGAACTTTGTGTTGAAGCTTGCGAGGATTAAGAGGTTACATTGGCGAGTCTGGTTTTTATACTAAAAATCCTACTGTTTTTATAGTTTTAAATGAGCACACACAAACCGTGATTTCTGCAGCAGCGCATCCAGGCCGGGATAGTGGCAGAGAAATTGCTGTACCATCAGGTAGAGGATGCAAGACATACAAGGCACGTGTGCGAGGTTGCCCCGGTGTGTGAGGTTGCCCCAGCATAGGGCCACCACGAGGTTTGCACCATTATTGCACACGTCCTTCTCTTGCTCCAGGTTCAGTGGAGATAGCCATTGCTCAAACTCGGCCTGGAGAGCTGTCCACAACTCTTCAGCTGTATGAGTGCAATCTCCAAGGCATATTAATTTTAACCGGTGAGCCATGGCTGCGCAGTACGGAGGTGGGGAGATTCTTTCTGCACTGTTGGAACATGTGTCTTATTAAGGAAGAGGTTGAGGGCGCAGGTGGAGGCCCTAGAGGAGGCAGAGGCATCGGACAAAGCGTTAGATATAGAGGTTTGTCGCAGAAGCCTTGAGGATTCCAACACTTGCTGTCTAGTGACACCTTGATGTCTAGTGGTCCAGTTCTCCATCCCCTGTTGTATATTAGTTTAGTTCTTCATGTTCTGGTGTGCATTAGTTTCATTCTCCAAACATAGCTGTTTAGTAGTTTAGTTTTCCAACCTCTGTTGTATATTAGTTTAGTTCTCCATGTTCTGGTGTGTATTTGTTTTGTTCTCCAACCCATCCATGCCCACCCCCAGGGATTAACGTCTGATGACGAGGGTTTGGATTCTGTTCGGACCCTACTTCGTCCGGGCCCGGATCAACTGAAAAAAATTTTGGGCATTGCTACACAAGCCTTCCCCCTCTTGAGTCTGTGAAGCTTTGTATCACACCTCTGATTCCCCGGAATAGAATGTGTGCACAGCTCTGCAGACTCGCCCATTTGTAGTTTCCCACAGTCAGTTGGGCAGTTGGAGAGTTGTGACGTGGGGCAAAACAAGGGTAATTGGGGTGCCACCTCTGAGGACTGTACTATGTGTGATGTTAAAATGGAGGAAGAAGAGCAGAGGCCACTTGATGCCACGCTTGTCATCCACTGGAGCACATATTCTTTCTGGCCCTCATCTACAAAGCGTACCACTGTCTCTGCATCACCAACTTGGCCCTAGCTTGGATCTCTTCATACCTAACCGACTGGACATTCAGTGTCTCCCACTCACACACCACCTCTACCTCTTGTCAGTGTCCCCCAAGATTCAGTTCTAGGACCCCTGCTCTTCTCCATCTGCACCTTCGGCCTGGGACAGCTCTTACAGTCTCAAGGCTTTTAGTATCACCTCTATGTTGATGACACACAGATCTACCTCTCTGGACCTGATATCTCCTCCTTACTAACCAGAATCCCACAATGTCTGTCCGCTCTTTCAGCTTTCTTCTCTGCTAGATTTATAAAACTTTACATGGTTAAAACCAAATTCATCATCTTTTCACCATCTCATTCACCCCCCCAACTGACCTATCCATTAAAGTCAATGGCTGCCCACTCTGATCTGTCCTTCAAACGTCAGATCCAAGCCCTTTCCACTTGCTGCCGACTACAACTCTAAAATATCTCCAGTATCCATACATTCCTCAACTATGAATCTACAAAAACACCAGTGCATGTCCTCATCCTCTCCCGCCTCGATTACTGCAAGCTCCTACTCTGTGGCCTCCCTTCTACCAGTGTCGCACTCTTCCAATCTATCCTAAACTGTGCTGGCTGGCTAATCCACATGTCATCCCGCTATTCGCCGGCTTCTCTCCTCTCTCTGTCAATCCCTGCGCTGGCTCCCCGTTGCCCAGAGACTCCAATTGAAAAACCTAAGTTTGGCATACCAAGCCATCGAAAACCTGTCTCCTCCATACATGTGTGACCTAGTCTCCCTGCACGCAACCGCCCATCCTTCCAAGATCTTCTCTACTTCCCTCTTATCTCTTCTTGCCACAATCGCATACAAGATTTGTCCTGTACTTCTCCCCTACTGGGTAACTCTGTACTCCAATACATCAGACTGTCGCCTACCCTGGAAACCTTGAAAAGGAAGCTGAAGACCCACCTCTTCCGACAAGCCTACAACCTGCAGTAACCACTGCTCCACCATACCGCTGCATGACCAGCTCTACCCTCACCTACTGTATCCTCACCCATCCCTTGTAGATTGTTTGTGCGCCCTCACGGGCAGGGTCCTCTCTCCTCTTGTACCAGTCAGTGACTCCTTTTCACATGTAAAGCGCCACAGAATAAATGTCGCTGTAATAATAATAATTATAGTACTTGTACTCTGGGTCAATTGATGGTACTTTCCTGGTGTCTGCCCCTAATTTGATGCGCTTTGGCAGCTTTTGGGCTAGTTTGAAGGTGTTGTGTATGTGTTTGTTGTTGCCCCCCTTTGAATCCTATGACGTTCGTCAATGTTCGGCGAATTTTGCAAATTCGACAATCGTAATCTGACCCGAACATTGAAACATTCGCTCATCTCTGCTCACTAACATATCCCGAACAGGAACACATACATTCTAATCAGAGGCGTAAGTAAAGTCTGATGGGCCTGGTGCAAGATTTGGACCATCCCCCACCCAGGAAAAAAAAAATATATATATGACTTCCATCTGGTATATATGTCCCTCATCATGGTCCCTTATCTTAAAGCCCCATACTGGTATATACAGTATATATCCCCCATTCTGGTGCTGTTCTTTACTGTATAGAAAAAAAAGCAAAGCATTACACTCCCCAGGGGTGAAAACAGAAGTCATAGTGCCCCATAGTCCCCCTACAGTATTATGCTCCTACTTATAGTATAATGCACTCCCCATACTCCTCCATACACTATAATGAACCCCATAGTACTCCATACAGTATAATGCACAGCCCATAGTCCTCCCTATTGTATAATGCACTCCCTATACTCCTCCATATAGTATAATGCACCCTCAATAATGCACCATACAGTATAATGCACACCCTATAGTCATGCATGTAGTATAATGCACAGCCTATAGTCCTCTGTATAGTATAATGCACAGCCTATTCTAAAATATGTTCCTCATCCTGGTATATGGCCCTCATCCTGGTATATATTCCCCATCCTGGTATATGGCCCCATCCCGGTATATATTCCCCATACTGGTGTATGGCCCTCATCCTGGTATATGTCTCCCATCCTGGTATATGGCCCCATCCTGATATATGGCCCCGCTGTTGGTCAATACACAGAAAAAAACAATAAATGCTCCCACTCACCTTGCTAGCACTCACCATGCTGTGCGGCGTCCACATCTGAAGCTGGCAGCTGATTTTGGTTGATTTTGACAGGAGCGCATAACGTCACTGCCATGCGCCCCCGGCCGCCTCTGATTGGCCGGCAGCATGTATTGCGGAGCACGGATCCGTCAAGTTTTTTCGCTGCAATACACTTCAGCTGAATATGTGCTCGAGGATGCACATTCAGCTGATATAGGGGCTGGCGACGGCGAGCCCCTTGTCCGCTGGGTACGTTACACCCCTGATTCTGACGTTCTATTGTATACCTGGCAGGAGCCAATATATTGTGATGCCTTCACGATTATATACCACCAGGAGCCCTTACATTATAGCGTCTTTAACAGCGAAACGGCTAGAATGTATGGGCTGCAGTCAAGACCTGGATGGAGACCATACATTGTAGGCTGCATTCTGCTAGCTTCACTGACATATACCTGGGAAGAGATCATAGATTCTGCTGCCTCCAATAATATATACCTGACAGGAGCCCATAGATTCTCCTGCCTCCAATAATATATACCTGACAGGGGCCCATAGATTCTGCTGCCTCCAATAATATATACCTGACAGTAGCCCATACATTCTGCTGCCTCCAATAATATATACCTGACAGGAGCCCATAGATTCTGCTGCCTCCAATAATATATACCTGACAGGAGCCCATAGATTCTGCTGCCTCCAATAATATATACCTGACAGGAGCCCATACATTCTGCTGCCTCCAATAATATATACCTGACAGGAGCCCATAGATTCTGCTGCCTCCAATAATATATACCTGACAGGAGCCCATACATTCTGCTGCCTCCAATAATATATACCTGACAGGAGCTCTTCTCTGGAGCAAGTTCAGAGAAGAGCGACCAGAATGGTGATTGGTCTGCAAACCATGTCCTATGAGGAACGGTTGCAGGATTTGGGAATGTTTAGCTTGCAAAAAAGAAGACTGAGAGGAGACTTAATAGCTGTCTACAAATATGTCAAGGGCTGTCACATTGTAGAAGGATCATCTTTATTCTCATTTGCACAAGGAAAGACTAGAAGCAATGGGATGAAACTAAATGGGAGGAGACACAGATTAGATATTAGAAAAAACTTTTTGACAGTTAGGGTGATTAATGAGTGGAACAGGCTGCCACGAGAGGTGGTGAGTTCCCCTTCAATGGACGTCTTCAAACAGAGGCTGGACAGACATCTGTCTGAGATGATCTAGTGAATCCTGCTTTGAGCAGGGGGTTGGACCAGATGACCCAGGAGGTCCCTTCCAACTCTACCATTCTATGATTCTATGATTCTATGATATATACCTGACAGGACCAATAGATTCTGCTGCCTCCAATAATATATACCTGACAGGAGCCCATTGATTCTGCTATCTCCAATACTATATACCTGACAGGAGCCCATAGATTCTCCTGCCTCCAATAATATATACCTAGCAGGAGCCCATACATTCTCTTGCCTCCAATAATATATACCTGACAGGAGCCCATACATTCTGCTGCCTCCAATAATATATATCTGACAGGAGCCCATACATTCTCCTGCCTCCAATAATATATACCTGACAGGAGCCCATACATTCTCCTGCCTCCAATAATATATACCTGACAGGAGCCCATAGATTCTCCTGCCTACAATAATATATATCTGACAGGAGCCCATACATTCTGCTGCCTCCAATAATATATACCTGACAGGAGCCCATAGATTCTGCTGCCTACAATAATATATACCTGACAGGAGTCCATACATTCTCCTGCCTCCAATAATATATACCTGACAGGAGCCCATAGATTCTGCTGCCTCCAATAATATATATCTGACAGGAGCCCATACATTCTCCTGCCTCCAATAATATATACCTGACAGGGGCCCATAGATTCTGTTTCCTCCAATAATATATACCTAGCAGGAGCCCATACATTCTCTTGCCTCCAATAATATATACCTGACATGACCAATAGATTCTGCTGCCTCCAATAATATATACTTGACAGGAGACCATACATTCTCCTGCCTCCAATAATATATACCTGACAGGAGCCCATACATTCTGCTGCCTCCAATAATATATATCTGACAGGAGCCCATACATTCTCCTGCCTCCAATAATATATAGCTGACAGGAGCCCATAGATTCTGCTGCCTCCAATAATATATAACTGACAGGAGACCATACATTCTCCTGCCTCCAATAATATATACCTGACAGGAGCCCATACATTCTGCTGCCTCCAATAATATATATCTGACAGGAGCCCATACATTCTCCTGCCTCCAATAATATATACCTGACAGGAGCCCATAGATTCTGCTGCCTCCAATAATATATATCTGACAGGAGCCCATACATTCTGCTGCCTCCAATAATATATACCTGACAGGAGCCCATACATTCTCCTGCCTCCAATAATATATACCTGACAGGAGCCCATAGATTCTGCTGCCTCCAATAATATATACCTGACAGGAGCCCATAGATTCTCCTGCCTCCAATAATATATACCTGACAGGAGCCCATACATTCTGCTGCCTCCAATAATATATACCTGACAGGAGCCCATACATTCTGCTGCCTCCAATAATATATACCTGACAGGAGCCCATACATTCTGCTGCCTAAAATAATATATACCTGACAGAAGCCCATACATTCTCCTGCCTCCAATAATATATACCTGACAGGAGCCCATACATTCTCCTGCCTCCAATAATATATACCTGACAGGAGCCCATTGATTCTGCTATCTCCAATACTATATACCTGACAGGAGCCCATAGATTCTCCTGCCTCCAATAATATATACCTAGCAGGAGCCCATACATTCTCCTGCCTCCAATAATATATACCTGACAGGAGCCCATACATTCTGCTGCCTCCAATAATATATACCTGACAGGAGCCCATACATTCTCCTGCCTCCAATAATATATAACTAGCAGGAGCCCATACATTCTGCTGCCTCCAATAATATATACCTGACACTAGCCCATACATTCTGCAGCCTCCAATAATATATATCTGACAGGAGCCCATACATTCTGCTGACTCCAATAATATATACCTAGCAGGAGTCCATACATTCTGCTGCCTCCAATAATATATACCTGACAGGAGCCCATAGATTCTACTGCCTCCAATAATATATAACTGACAGGAGCCCATACATTCTGCTGCCTCCAATAATATATATACCTGACAGGAGCCCATACATTCTGCTGCCTCCAATAATATATACCTGACAGGAGCCCATACATTCTGCTGCCTCCAATAATATATACCTGACAGGAGCCCATACATTCTGCTGCCTCCAATAATATATACCTGACAGGAGCCCATACATTCTGCTGCCTCCAATAATATATACCTGACAGGAGCCCATACATTCTGCAGCCTCCAATAATATATACCTGACAGGAGCCCATACATTCTGCTGACTCCAATAATATATACCTAGCAGGAGTCCATACATTCTGCTGCCTCCAATAATATATACCTGACAGGAGCCCATAGATTCTACTGCCTCCAATAATATATACCTGACAGGAGCCCATACATTCTGCTGCCTCCAATAATATATACCTGACAGGAGCCCATACATTCTGCTGCCTCCAATAATATATAACTGACAGGAGCCCATACATTCTGCTGCCTCCAATAATATATACCTGACCGGAGCCCATACATTCTGCTGCCTCCAATAATATATACCTGACAGGAGCCCATACATTCTGCTGCCTCCAATAATATATACCTGACAGGAGCCCATACATTCTGCTGCCTCCAATAATATATACCTAGCAGGAGCCCATAGAGTCTCCTGCCTCCAATAATATATACCTGGTAGGAGCCCATACATTCTGCTGCCTCCAATGATATATACCCGACAGGAGCCCATACATCCTGCTGCCTCCAATAATATATACCTGACAGGAGCCCATACATTCTGCTGCCTCCAATAATATATACCTGACAGGAGCCCATAGATTCTGCTGCCTCCAATAATATATACCTGACAGGAGCCCATACATTCTACTGCCTCCAATAATATATACCTGACAGGAGCCCATACATTCTCCTGCCTCCAATAATATATACCTGACAGGAGCCCATAGATTCTCCTGCCTCCAATAATATATACCTGACAGGAGCCCATACATTCTGCTGCCTCCAATAATATATACCTGACAGGAGCCCATACATTCTCCTGCCTCCAATAATATATACCTGACAGGAGCCCATAGATTCTGCTGCCTCCAATAATATATACCTGACAAGAGCCCATAGATTCTCCTGCCTCCAATAATATATAACTGACAGGAGCCCATACATTCTGCTGTCTCCAATAATATATACCTGACAGGAGCCCATACATTCTGCTGCCTCCAATAATATATACTTGACAGGAGCCCATACATTCTGCTGCCTCCAATAATATATACCTGACAGGAGCCCATACATTCTCCTGCCTCCAATAATATATACCTGACAGGAGCCCATACATTCTGCTGCCTCCAATAATATATACCTGACAGGAGCCCATACATTCTCCTGCCTCCAATAATATATACCTGACAGTAGCCCATACATTCTCCTGCCTCCAATAATATATACCTGACAGGAGCCCATAGATTCTCCTGCCTCCAATAATATATACCTGACAGGAGCCCATACATTCTGCTGCCTAAAATAATATATACCTGACAGGAGCCCATACATTCTGCTGCCTCCAATAATATATACCTGACAGGAGCCCATACATTCTGCTGCCTCCAATAATATATACCTGACAGGAGCCCATAGATTCTCCTGCCTCCAATAATATATACCTGACCGGAGCCCATACATTCTGCTGCCTCCAATAATATATACCTGACAGGAGCCCATACATTCTGCTGCCTCCAATAATATATACCTGACAGGAGCCCATAGATTCTGCTGCCTCCAATAATATATACCTGACAGGAGCCCATAGATTCTCCTGCCTCCAATAATATATACCTGACAGGAGCCCATACATTCTGCTGCCTAAAATAATATATACCTGACAGGAGCCCATACATTCTGCTGCCTCCAATAATATATACCTGACAGGAGCCCATACATTCTGCTGCCTAAAATAATATATACCTGACAGGAGCCCATACATTCTCCTGCCTCCAATAATATATACCTGACAGGAGCCCATACATTCTGCTGCCTCCAATAATATATACCTGACAGGGGCCCAAAGATTCTCCTGCCTCCAATAATATATACCTGACTGGAGCCCATACATTCTGCTGCCTCCAATAATATATACCTGACAGGAGCCCATACATTCTGCTGCCTCCAATAATATATAACTGACAGGAGCCCATACATTCTGCTGCCTCCAATAATATATACCTGACCGGAGCCCATACATTCTGCTGCCTCCAATAATATATACCTGACAGGAGCCCATACATTCTGCTGCCTCCAATAATATATACCTGACAGGAGCCCATAGATTCTGCTGCCTCCAATAATATATACCTGACAGGAGCCCATAGATTCTCCTGCCTCCAATAATATATACCTGACAGGAGCCCATACATTCTGCTGCCTAAAATAATATATACCTGACAGGAGCCCATACATTCTGCTGCCTCCAATAATATATACCTGACAGGAGCCCATACATTCTGCTGCCTAAAATAATATATACCTGACAGGAGCCCATACATTCTCCTGCCTCCAATAATATATACCTGACAGGAGCCCATACATTCTGCTGCCTCCAATAATATATACCTGACAGGGGCCCAAAGATTCTCCTGCCTCCAATAATATATACCTGACTGGAGCCCATACATTCTGCTGCCTCCAATAATATATACCTGACAGGAGCCCATACATTCTGCTGCCTCCAATAATATATAACTAGCAGGAGCCCATACATTCTGCTGCCTCCAATAATATATACCTGACAGGAACCCATACATTCTGCAGCCTCCAATAATATATACCTGCCAGGAGCCCATACATTCTCCGGCCTCCAATAATATATACCTGACAGGAGCCCATAGATTCTCCTGCCTCCAGTAATATATACCTGACAGGAGCCCATAGATTCTCCTGCCTCCAATAATATATACCTGACAGGAGCCCATACATTCTGCTGCCTCCAATAATATATACCTGACAGGAGCCCATACATTCTGCTGCCTCCAATAATATATACCTGACAGGAGCCCATAGATTCTGGTACCTCCAATAATATATACCTGACAGGAGCCCATACATTCTCCTGCCTCCAATAATATATACCTGACAGGAGCCCATAGATTCTCCTGCCTCCAATAATATATACCTGACAGGAGCCCATACATTCTGCTGCCTCCAATAATATATACCTGACAGGAGCCCATACATTCTGCTGCCTCCAATAATATATACCTGACAGGAGCCCATAGATTCTCGTGTCCCCAATAATATATACCTGACAGTAGCCCATAGATTCTGCTGCGTCCAATAATATATACCTGACAGGAGCCCATAGATTCTGGTACCTCCAATAATATATACCTGACAGGAGCCCATACATTCTCGTGTCCCCAATAATATATACCTGACAGTAGCCCATAGATTCTGCTGCGTCCAATAATATATACCTGACAGGAGCCCATAGATTCTGGTACCTCCAATAATATATACCTGACAGGAGCCCATACATTCTCCTGCCTCCAATAATACATACTTTACAGGAGCCCATACATTCTGCTGCCTCCAATAATATATACCTGACAGGAGCCCATACATTCTCCTGCCTCCAATAATATATACCTGACAGGAGCCCATACATTCTGCTGCCTCCAATAATATATACCTGACAGGAGCCCATACATTCTGCTGCCTCCAATAATATATACCTGACAGGAGCCCATACATTCTCCTGACTCCAATAATATATACCTGACAGGAGCCCATAGATTCTGCTGCCTCCAATAATATATACCTGACAGGAGCCCATAGATTCTGGTACCTCCAATAATATATACCTGACAGGAGCCCATACACTCTGCTGCCTCCAACAATATATACCTGACAGGAGCCCATAGATTCTGCTGCCTCCAATAATATATACCTGACAGGAGCCCATAGATTCTCCTGCCTCCAATAATACATACCTTACAGGAGCCCATACATTCTGCTGCCTCCAATAATATATACCTGACAGGAGCCCATACATTCTCCTGCCTCCAATAATATATACCTGACAGGAGCCCATACATTCTCCTGCCTCCAATAATATATACCTGACAGGAGCCTATAGATTCTGCTGCCTCCAATAATATATACCTGACAGGAGCCCATACATTCTTCTGCCTCCAATAATATATACCTGACAGGAGCCCATAGTTCTGCTGCCTCCAATAATATATACCTGACAGGAGCCTATAGATTCTGCTGCCCCCAATAATATATACCTGGTAGGAGCCCATAGTTCTGCTGCCTCCAATAATATATACCTGGTAGGAGCCCATTGTTATGTTCTGCTACCAGAGCTAAGGAAAGAGAGGAGATCTGTCCCTACGATAGAACTCAGCTGAATCCCTACGATGTAACAGGGGACCTGATCCTGCGATCAGACCTGCTAAAGTCCTAAGCTAGTCTGTACGGAGACCTATAGATGTGGGGAAGGAATCCCTACAAGTACTAAGGACTGGGAGGAATATGGGACACCTCCTAACAGAAATAGTAGCAGACAGACGAACAAACAAAATATATAGAACATAGAGGTCAGTAGACCAAGCAAACTAACAGAGCAAGACACAGAGCACAGGCTAGCTAGAAAGTAGATATACAATGAAGTCCAGCAAAGCCAGAAGGGCGGAGCAGGATTAAATAGGCCAACAAGGTCATGTGACCAGCAAAGGAAAAAAAAACTAAGAGCAAGGTTCTAACAGTACCCCCCCTTCTAAGAGGATCCTCCGGATCCCCTAGGACCAGGCTTATCAGGAAATCTCCTGTGAAACGCTCTGATAAATCTGGACGCGGAAACATCATCCGACCTCACCCAAGAGTTATCCTCGGGACCGAAACCTTTCCAGGCCACAAGATACTGCAAACTACCTCTATACTGTCTAGAGTTAAGGATGCGAGAAATTTCATATTCCCCGTCCTCCACCACCGGAGGAACAGAGGCAGAGGCGTCACAATCCGATACAACAGCTTTTTTCAACAGAGAGACATGAAATACCGGATTAATTCTCCAGGAGGTAGGAACCTCCAACCTAACAGCAGATTGGTTGACAACCTGAAGCACCTTAAAGGGCCCTACAAACTTGGGACCCAATTTCTTTGAAGGAATCCTCAACCGCAGATTCCTAGAGGACAACCAAACCATGTCACCAACAGCGAACAAAACCTCCTGTCGTTTCCTATCAAAGTAGTCTTTAGATTTTCTGTTGGCCTCCTGAAGATTACCACGCACATCCGTCCAAACTCTCTCCAAATCACCGGAAAAATTCTCCTCCTCAGGCACGGCAGATCCCAACTTGGAGAACGACCCAAACGACGGATGTCTCCCAGAACAACAAAAAAAAGGCGAACAACCAGCAGTAGAAGATCAGACAATGTGAACTGAGGTCTAAGATGGCAGACATACAAGAAACAGAGGCATGTTCACACTAGCAAAAAAGAAGCAAGACAAAAATATATCTCATACCCTACCATAATTATATATAAATGTAAAGCAAAATTGCATAATAAATATAGGGTACTTAGTGAACTATTTTTGATCAAAAAAAGTATACAAGCCGTCCCACCAGCGGCAAGGTGACCCTAAATTGGGACGGTACCTATACTGCCTATATTAAAAACCTTACTGTATATCAAAGTTGAAGTAATGCATATAAAAGGGTAGACAAATAGGACCGGGTCCCAACTCCAGACCACCTAGGCCCGTGGTAAGCTACATATATACCAATCAGCTCAACAAAGGGCATGCCACACCCTTAAATTGCACAGAATGCAAACAAGTCAAAAAACCAGACAATGTGAACTGAGGTCTAAGATGGCAGACATACAAGAAACAGAGGCATGTTCACACTAGCAAAAAAGAAGCAAGACAAAAATATATCTCATACCCTACCATAATTATATATAAATGTAAAGCAAAATTGCATAATAAATATAGGGTACTTAGTGAACTATTTTTGATCAAAAAAAGTATACAAGCCGTCCCACCAGCGGCAAGGTGACCCTAAATTGGGACGGTACCTATACTGCCTATATTAAAAACCTTACTGTATATCAAAGTTGAAGTAATGCATATAAAAGGGTAGACAAATAGGACCGGGTATGAGATATATTTTTGTCTTGCTTCTTTTTTGCCAGCAGTAGAAGATGTATGATTGTTCAGAGCAAATTCAGCAAGTGGCAGAAACTCAGACCACCCCTCTTGATTGTCTGCCACAAAACAACGCAAGAACTGCTCAACATCCTGGTTTTTCCTTTCTGTCTGGCCATTAGATTCAGGATGATATCCGGACGAGAACGACAAATGAACTCCCAACCTATCACAAAAGGCACGCCAAAAACGAGCCACGAACTGAGGACCCCTATCAGAAACAATGTCAGTAGGAACGCCATGAAGTCTGACAATTTCCTTGACAAAGGCCTTAGCGAGAGTTTTAGCGCAGGGCAGTTTGACGAAAGGAACCAAGTGACACATCTTGCTAAAACGGTCCACGACCACCCAGATGACAGTAAAACCCTCAGAGGGGGGAAGGTCAGTTATAAAGTCCATAGCCAAATGTGTCCAAGGAGCACTGGGAACCTCCAAAGGACAAAGCAACCCCGCAGCAGGAGTATGTGAGGACTTAGATCTAGCACATATAGTACATTGACGCACCCACTTAATGACTTCCTTCTGCCATCCAGGCCACCAAAAACTGCGACCCACCAGTCTCTTGGTCTCAGAGATTCCGGGATGACCTGCCAACCGAGATTCGTGACACTCAACAAACAAATCTCTCCTAAAGGTCCCAGGCACAAACAACCTCCCATGAGGAGTGTTAGAAGGGGCATTCTCCTGTGCTTTAAGAATCTCATTTTCGAAAACGGAGTCCAAAGCAGCTATCACAACACCTTCTTGTAAAATGTTCTCCTCTTTCTCAGCACCGACTATGGGAGAAAAACTGCGAGACAAGGCATCCGCCTTAACATTCTTAGTACCAGGGATGTAAGTAACGGAGAAATTAAACCGCGAGAAAAACAGTGCCCACCTAGCCTGACGGGCATTCAGGCGCTTGGCAGCATCAAGATATATCAGATTTTTATGATCCGTAAGAACCTGAACGGGAAATTCCGCACCTTCCAAGAAGTGGCGCCAGTGTTCAAATGCGAGTTTAATAGCCAATAATTCCCGATTACCAATATCGTAATTCAGTTCAGTCTCCGAAAAATTTTTTGAAAAAAAGGCACAGGGATGTAATCCATCCCCGTTATCCTGAGACAATACTGCGCCAACCCCCACAGAGGAAGCATCAACCTCAACCAAAAACGGCCTAGTAACATCAGGCTGCATAAGGATGGGAGCAGAGGTGAACCTCTCCTTGAGATACACAAAAGCTTCAATGGCCTCAGAAGACCACTGAACCGCATCAGCACCTTTCCTGGTGAGATCAGTCAGAGGTTTGACAATACTAGAAACATTTTTTATGAATTTTCTGTAGTAATTGGCGAAACCCAAAAACCTCTGTATCGATTTCAAACCAATAGGCCTAGGCCATTCCTGCACAGCCTGAACCTTAACCGGATCCATCTCAAAACCTTTGCTGGAGATAATGTAGCCCAAAAAACTAATTCTCTGTACAGCGAACTCACATTTCTCCAGCTTAGCAAAAAGCGAATTGTCCATTAATAACTGTAATACCTCACGCACGCTCCGCCAATGATACTCCAGATCTGGCGAATAAATCAAAATGTCATCCAAATACACAACCACATTTTTACCGATCAAAGGTCTAAGGATGTCATTAATCAGATTCTGAAAAAATGCAGGAGCATTAGTAAGACCAAAAGGCATAACCAGATTCTCAAAATGACCCACAGGAGTGTTAAAAGCAGTCTTCCATTCATCACCCTCCTTCATGCGCAACAGATTGTATGCCCCCTTAAGGTCAATTTTAGAGAACCACTTGGCCCCCATTAACTGGTTAAACAGATCAGGAATCAATGGCAGTGGGTAAGGATTGCGTACAGTAATTTTGTTAATCTCACGAAAATCCAGACAAGGACGTAAACCGCCGTCCTTTTTTTTTACAAAAAAAAATCCAACCGCCACAGGAGACTTAGAGGGCCTAATGTGACCGGCGGCCAAACTTGTCTGTATGTATTCCTCCAAAGCCTTCCTCTCAGGAATAGTAAGGTTAAATAAACGACTCTTAGGAAGAGTCGCTCCAGGGACAAATTCAATAGAACAATCATAGTCTCTATGGGGAGGCAAAACCTGCGATTCCTTCTCAGAAAAAACTCTCCAAAAATCCTGAATAGGAACAGGCAATTCTCCCCTATCCAAAGCTGCAATACGTCCGTTACAACACTTGTCATAACATTTATGGCTCCAGGATTTAATTTCACTGGTAGACCAATCCAGTACAGGATTGTGAAATTTTAACCAGGGCAACCCCAATATTACTGGAGAAGGCAAGTTATTCAACACTACCAAATCCAATTTCTCATGGTGAACACCATTAATAGTGAGAGGAAATTCACAGACCTTGAGAGTAATATTCTTCAAAGGGGAACCATCCACAGAAACCACAGCAATGGGGGATGACAAAGGTTCAGGTTTTAAATTGAGTCTTTCCACGAATCCCCCATCAATTACATTCAGAGTAGACCCGCAATCAACAAACACCTGAAATTCCATTAATTTTTCCTGAGCAATCGTGGAAGCAGCTAAAAATACACCCTTAGAATTTAAACAGGCAATACGGGCGTGACTGACCTTTTTTTTTTCTTTCTTCATACGAAGCTCACAGCCTTTAATCAAATGACCAGATTTTCCGCAATAGAAACACAAGCCTTCAGAAAATCGACGGTCTTTTTCTTGAGAGCGAGGTGCCACCGATCCAATCTCCATCGGTTCACCACTGTTAGTACACACATTCTCATAACCAGAAACTGACATAGCAGAGGATTTGCTCTCATTAACCCTTGCACGCAGTCTTCTATCCACCCGTATAGCTAATTGCATAGCCTGTTGCAAATCTTCAGGTGTAGAATAAGCAATTAGCAGGTCTTTAACCATTTCACTGAGCCCAGCAAGAAATAGACTTTTCAGAGCAGAATCGTTCCACCCTGTTTGAGTAGACCAACGACGGAAATGAGTACAATATTTTTCCACATTACCTGATCCCTGTTTTAAACGTCTCAACTCAGTCTCAGCTGATGCGACACGGTCAGGATCATCATATAATAGTCCCAAAGCAGAAAAAAAACTATCTACTGATCTGAAGCATGTATCACTAGGTTGCAAAGAAAAGGCCCACTCCTGAGGCTCTTTGCGCAAAAGTGACATTATGAACCCTACGCGCTGGGATTCATCCCCAGAGGACTTAGGTCTCAAACGAAAATACAATAAGCAAGCATTTTTAAATGAAAAAAATTCTCGGTGTTCACCAAAAAATAAATCCGGCAAACATACCTTAGGCTCCAAGAAATGTGCTCCAGGACAGCTACTCACGTGCTGACGGAGCTCGGCCACCTCCAGAGAGAGTCCCTGCAGGCGATGAGCCAAATCCTGAACCGACACCATGATGGAACAGAAAAATCTTTCCTTAGAGAATTTGCAGGCTGGACTTACTGTTATGTTCTGCTACCAGAGCTAAGGAAAGAGAGGAGATCTGTCCCTATGATAGAACTCAGCTGAATCCCTACGATGTAACAGGAGACCTGATCCTGCGATCAGACCTGCTAAAGTCCTAAGCTAGTCTGTACGGAGACCTATAGATGTGGGGAAGGAATCCCTACAAGTACTAAGGACTGGGAGGAATATGGGACACCTCCTAACAGAAATAGTAGCAGACAGACGAACAAACAAAATATATAGAACATAGAGGTCAGTAGACCAAGCAAACTAACAGAGCAAGACACAGAGCACAGGCTAGCTAGAAAGTAGATATACAATGAAGTCCAGCAAAGCCAGAAGGGCGGAGCAGGATTAAATAGGCCAACAAGGTCATGTGACCAGCAAAGGAAAAAAAACCTAAGAGCAAGGTTCTAACACCCATAGTTCTGCTGCCTCCAATAATATATACCTGACAAGAGCCCATAGATTCTCCTGCCTCCAATAATATATACCTGACAGGAGCCCATACATTCTGCTGCCTCCAATAATATATACCTGACAATATATACCTGACAGGAGCCCATACATTCTGCTGCCTCCAATAATATAAACCTGACAGGAGCCCATACATTCTCCTGCCTCCAATAATATATACCTGACAGGAGCCCATACATTCTGCTGCCTCCAATAATATATACCTGACAGGAGCCCATACATTCTCCTGCCTCCAATAATATATAACTAGCAGGAGCCCATACATTCTGCTGCCTCCAATAATATATACCTGACAGTAGCCCATAGATTCTGCTGCCTCCAATAATATATACCTGACAGGAGCCCATACATTCTGCTGCCTCCAATAATATATACCTGATAGGAGCCCATACATTCTGCTGCCTCCAATAATATATACCTGACAGGAGCCCATACATTCTCCTGCCTCCAATAATATATAACTAGCAGGAGCCCATACATTCTCCTGTCCCCAATAATATATACCTGACAGTAGCCCATAGATTCTGCTGCCTCCAATAATATATACCTGACAGGAGCCCATAGATTCTGGTACCTCCAATAATATATACCTGACAGGAGCCCATAGATTCTCCTGCCTCCAATAATATATACCTGACAGGAGCCCATACATTCTCCTGCCTCCAATAATATATACCTGAAGGGAACCCATAGATTCTCCTGCCTCCAATAATATATACCTGACAGGAGCCCATACATTCTCCTGCCTCCAATAATAAATACCTGACAGGAGCCCATACATTCTGCTGCCTCCAATAATATATACTTGACAGGAGCCCATACATTCTCCTGCCTCCAATAATATATACCTGACAGGAGCCCATACATTCTGCTGCCTCCAATAATATACAGTGCCTACAAGTAGTATTCAACCCCCTGCAGATTTTGCTGGTTGACACATGCAGAATTAACTTGGCATTGTGACATTTGTACTGTAGATCAGCCTGGAAGTGGGAAATGCACTGCAGCAAATATTGTTTTTGTTTTTTTTTTTGTTTTTTTTTTAAACGTTAAAAGTTAATTCAGAGTGTCATTTATTATTCAACCCCTCAAACGACAAGAATTCTGTTTGGTCCCCCTAAAGTATTAAGAAGTAGTTCAGGCACCAAGAACAATGAGCTTCACATGTGTGGATTAAAGATCTCTTTTGCCAGCCTTTTCTGACTATTTAAGACCATCCCCAAACTTGTGAACAGCACTCAGACATGGTCAACATGGGAAAGACAAAGGAGCATTCCAAGGCCATCAGAGACAAGATCGTGGAGGGTCACAAGGCTGGCAAGGGGTACAAAACCCTTTCCAAGGAGTTGGGCCTACCTGTCTCCACTGTTGGGAGCATCATCTGTAAGTGGAAGGCTTATGGAACTACTGTTAGCCTTCCACGGCCTGGACAGCCTTTGAAAGTGTC
Source organism: Phyllobates terribilis (assembly GCF_046119375.1). NCBI lineage: Eukaryota > Metazoa > Chordata > Amphibia > Anura > Dendrobatidae > Phyllobates > Phyllobates terribilis. Next base: position 2,107,774 of record NW_027362764.1, on the reverse strand, counting down.
CTCCCGTGCCGAGGCCAGGCTTGTCTGAAAAGTCAAGGCTAACCCAAGGACAACAAGGAAGGAGTTCCGGGAAGATCTCATGGCAGTGGGGACATTGGTTTCAGTCAATACCATAAGTAACGTACTCCACCGCAATGGTCTCCGTTCCAGACGAGCCCGTAAGGTACCTTTACTTTCAAAGCGTCATGTCAAGGCTCGTCTACAGTTTGTTCATGATCACTTGGAGGACTCTGAGACAGACTGGTTCAGGTTCTATGGTCTGATGAGACCAAGATCGAGATCTTTGGTGCCAACCACACACGTGACGTTTGGAGACTGGATGGCACTGCATACGACCCCAAGAATACCATCCCTACAGTCAAGCATGGTGGTGGCAGCATCATGCTGTGGGGCTGTTTCTCAGCCAAGGGGCCTGGCCATCTGGTCCGCATCCATGGGAAGATGGATAGCACGGCCTACCTGGAAATTTTGGCCAAGAACCTCCGCTCCTCCATCAAGGATCTTAAGATGGGTTGTAATTTCATCTTCCAACAAGACAACGACCCAAAGCACACAGCCAAGAAAACCAAGGCCTGGTTCAAGAGGGAAAAAGTCAAGGTGTTGGAGTGGCCTAGTCAGTCTCCTGACCTTAACCCAATTGAAAACTTGTGGAAGGAGCTCAAGAATAAAGTCCACATGAGACACCCAAAGAACCTAGATAACTTGGAGAAGATCTGCATGGAGGAGTGGGCCAAGATAACTCCTCAGACCTGTGCCGGCCTGATCAGGTCTTATAAAAGACGATTATTAGCTGTAATTGCAAACAAGGGTTATTCCACCAAATATTAAACACAGGGGTTGTATAATAATTGACTCACACTTTTATGTTTAATTAAAAAATAAATAATAATTTAGGGACTGCATCTTTATTAACTCCTCAAATGTCATTTAGTGTTAAAATAATGGATTTATTTAAAAAAAAAATGGCGTGGGATCCCCCATAATTTTAGTCTCTAGCGGAGGTTAAGCAGACGGCTGGGGCAGATGTTTGAAGCCTGGGAAGGGGGTAAAACCCACGGAGCTTCCCAGGCTACTAATATCAGCCCCCAGCTGAATACCTAGCCTTTACTAGCTATTAAAATGGGGGACCCCCCCAAAAAAAATGACGTGGGGTCCCCCCTATTTTAATAGCTAGCAAAGGCTAGGCAGACAGCTGGGGGCTGATATTAATAGCCCAGGAAGGGTGCCATGAATATTGGCCCCCTCCCAGGCTAGAAACACCAGTCGTCAGCCGCCCCAGAAATGGCGCATCCATAGGATGCGCCAACTCTGGCACTTAGCCTCGCTCTTCCACGCTGCCCTGGTGCGGTGGCAGGGGGTAATAGTGGTGGGGTTCATGTCAGCGCCAGCTGCCATGAAGCCCAGGTTAGTAATGATGGGCGTCTATAAGACACCCCCATTACTAACCTACAAAGTGTTAAAAAGAAAAAACACACTACACCCAGAAAAAAATAATTTATTTGAAATAAAACACACAATTTTATTTAATTCTAAGTTTACTAAAAATAATAGTTACCTGTCCACGTTCCTGCGCTGATCTCCCATGCACAGCTGTCACATCTGGAGATGGTGACAGCTGTGCATGGCTGCTGTAAGCTCACGCTGCCGGGAACACGTCCGCTCCCGGCAGCGGGAGCCACTGACTGAGGTCACCGGAGTGCATTCAGGCAGCGCAGCTCCGGAGACCTCCTTTACGGCACTGCTGTACCGTGGGAATTTCTCACGATACAGCAGGGCCGTAAAGGAGCTAACCGGAGCAGCGCTGCCTGAACTCCGGTGAACCCTTACGGCCCCGTCATTCTAGCGGCGGCAGCGGTTCAGAGCGGTCACATTCTATGTGGCTGCTCTGAACTGGAGATCTTCGTGGGACACTCGTGGACTGCTACGGAGGGGTAAGGATAAGGTTGTGGTTTATTATTTTATATTTTATTACAGGAGATCGATGGCTTCGGGGAATTAGGTGTCTTGGTGAGTATAGGTGTAGTTTTTTATTTTTTACTTTATTTTAGGTGGCGATCGGCGGGGACAGGTAATGTATGAACTAATTTCTTTTAGGTAACCACTGGCCACCAATGACATGTATCTAACATTTATTGGGGACACAGTAGGGCAATTTAAATAGCAGGATCAGTCTGATGGGAACTACTGCTCCCATCGAGCTGATCCTGCTGGCAGGAGTGGACGGGGGACAGACATAGGCCGATGGGAGTAGTAGTGTCACATCGGCCTATGTCTGCCTGCACGCACACACCCGCACACACACCGCACAGACACCGCGCACACCCGCACAAACATCGCGCACACACCCCGCGCACACACCCCGCACACACACTAATCATGACGGTCTGATCGTCTGGGAGGTGAGGCTGACCTGTGCGGCCGTGGGAAAGTTCATGTGAGTTCATGCAGTCAAGCATAAACTCACATGAACCCTCTGAGGGCACCGCGGCGACTTCAAATGAACAGCTGATCGGCATCAGCTGATACCTCAGCTGTTCATTTGAAATAACCGGCGGGAAAGCGCAGCACAGAACGGGAAAGCCGGCGGTGAAGTCTTTTCACTGCCGGCTTCCCCGCCCGGGTCCTTCACTCCCCGCTCCTTGGAGCTGCGCTCCCCGCCCGGTACTAACTTACGATCGGGATGGGAGGTGGCGAGGGGAGCGGAGGATCAGGGTGGGAGGCTGCGGGGAAGCAGTATGGGGCTGTGTGATTGTTTAAAAGCCGGCGGCTTTATACCGCCCGCCGGCTTTTAAACAATCAGGAGAATTCTCCCCCGCTGGGATGGCATTCTGATGACAGGCTGGATCGCGCTGCCATCCAACTTGTCATCCTTCACAGACACTGCAGAGCGCAGGCATTATGGGAACTTCCGATTCCGGTATCCGATATTGTAAAAGTATCGGAATTAAGTATCGGAATTCCGATACCGCGAATATCGGCCGATACCCGATATTACAGTATCGGAATGCTCAACACTAGTGATAGCATATTACAGTCAGCAAACTCACATTAAATCTTCATATGAAAGAAAACCAGTTTAAAGCTCTGTTTCAACTATGTCAAACAACTGGAAAGATAGGGGGAGATTATTTAAAAGAAGTGCAAAGGAAATATGTCATGGTTGGCCAAAGCTATCAATTACTTTTTTTGCAAATGATTCTCTGTAAAATTGAAAAATTAGATATTTAATCTGATTTGTTGCCATGAGCATCAACTCCTTATTTCTTTCACACTGATTACAGTAAATCTACCACATATAGTTGCATATTTTTCGGACTGTAAGACGCACTTTTTTCCTTCAAAATTTTGTAGGAAAATGGGGGGTGCATCTTATAGTCCGAATGTTGGGAGGGGAGGGGGTATATATATACACTGTGTGGGGTGTGGGGGGAGCAGTAACGGCGGAGGAGCGGGGCACAGGAGGCAGCAGCCGCCCGCTGCAGCCTACACTGTCCCCGCTGCTAAAGAAAATGAATATTCACTGGGCGTGGGGAGCAGTGAATATTCATGCTCCTTAATAGCGGCACACAGTGTAGCCACAGCGCAGCTCCTACTGTTGCCGGAATCACCTGTGCCCGCTGTTAAAGGGCATGAATATGCAACCTCTCTCCACGCCCATGGGAGTGGAGAGGGGTGAATATTCATGCCCTTTAATAAGCGGACACACGCAATAGCCCGGCAGCAGCAGGAGCCGCGCTGCGGCTACGCTGCGTGCCGGCTATTAAGGAGCATGAAGTCACTGCTCCCTGCGCCCACAGTCCTGACTTCCAGCAGCTGATCTCTCCATGTGAGCCGCGCATGGCAGTGACGTCATGCGCAGCCCACATGCAGAGATCAGTGCGGGTAGACAGGATGCATCGCTGGAGAAGAGAAGAAAGGTGAGTAGGAATGTTTATTTTTTATGTGCAGCCTGGTGGGGATTAGGGGGACCATGCATACTAGGATAAGGATGAGGGGGCCATACATACAAGGGTAAGGATGAGGGGTGCCATGCATACCAGGATAACCCTGATGGGGCATACATAACAGGATAAAGATGAGGGGGCCATACATACCAGGATAAGAATGAGGGGCCATACGTACCAGGATAAGGATGAGGGGTGCTATGTGTGGCGCCCCTGAGGGTTCGACCGCCACAGAGATGCTGCACTTCTATAATGGAGTGTAGTGTTCCTCCTCTGAGGTAAGGCCGGTATGATAGTCGTGACCCAAACTTTTGCATCCAACACCACATTTCTCCACCAGAGGGAGGTAGTAAGCACTAGGTGCTGCTCCCCTGGTTACAGGGAGACTGGGGAACCAAGAGTTAGTGGGTGCGGGTGGAGGACCTACAAGTTAGTTACACCTTAGATTTCATATTTAATACAAAGCCATCTTTGATCTTGGTCCTTTTTAGTCCATCTGCTAGTCCTTGTTAGTTAGCTGGTCGTACTGTGCTGTCAAATACTGTGTGTAATGTGACCTCCCTCCCGGAGCGCAGATCCTGTGTGGGCCTGCACCGGCAAGGGACACAGCCCTCGTACCCTGGCCTTGGGATGAGAGGTAGGTTGCAGACAAGGAATGTCTCAACCCGGCCAAGGACCAGGATCAAGAAGGCCCGGAGCTTAAGAGTGTGGCTCCCTAGCAAATGGGTCCCAGGCAGGATGCAGACGGAGCGGTGTACGCCACCTGTCCTCGCCATGCTGATATATTCAGAGGGCCTCCGGCTGCAAGAGGGGTACCGGTCCCCGACACCCGACCTTGCTACTCTGTGTCCTGGACGGAAAGGCCGGTTAGGCCCAGAGGATCCCACCGGGTATCAGACGGAGCGGAGCTGCCACCCGTACCCTTGTTCTGAGAGGAGCTCAGAGGGAGACCCGGCCAATTTGCACACACACGGACAGGAAAGGATACGGTCTGTAGTTCAGGAACACTCTGCAGTAGGGTCCCGACTGAATGCTGGACTTACTCGCAGGTTGTCGGACCCCGGTCCCTGGTGACCACAGGACTCCGCGGGGAGCAGGGAGTCGCCTTCCTTTGCCATCTATGTGAGTAAAGCCTTGGAAGTTCACCCCTATGGCCTCCGGACTGTTTATTCTGCGCCACACCGCACGACGCGGCGCCCGTCTACTACCCCCATCCTCCTGTCCCTCTGCCCTGAGCCCTTGCTCCGCCTGTGGGGAGTAGTAATAACTTTGGCCGCCATAACACCAGGCCTCAGCGGACTGCAGCGGCGCTGGTGGCCCTTCACCAGGCACCACAGGTGGCGTAGTCGTTAATCAGCCACTCAACCCGGACAAGCCCATACCATCTCTTTCTAATGTGACGGCCCTGAGCACGGGTTGGGCCCAGGCCATGGCTGCATCCCACCTCTCCATCACAGGGCCCGACACCGAGTCCCCCAACACCCAGGGTAAAACACGGGCTTTACGAGTAGAGGTGTCACACTATGTATACCAGGATAGGGATCAGGGGTGCCATGCATACCCGGATAGGGATTAGGGGTGCCATGCATACCAGGAGAGGGATGAGGGGTGCCATGCATACTAGGACAGAGATGAGGGGTGCCATGCATACTAGGACGGGGATGAGGGGTGCCATGCATACCAGGATGGGGATTGCTGTGCCATGCATACCAGGATGGGGATGATGGGTGCCATGCATACCAGGATAGGGATGAGGGGTGCCATGCATACCAGGATAGGGATGAGGGGTGCCATGCATACCAGGATAAGGATGAGGGGTGCCATGCATACCAGGATGGAGGGATGCCAGGCATACCAGGATGGGGATGGGGACCACGTATAAAAGGAAGGGGGGGCATATATACCAGGATGGGGGATATTGTCAGAATTGGGGGACATTACCCCTATACCAGTGTCAGCAGAAGACCCTCTCCCCCTTAAAAGTGCATCATGACCACATTTTTCCTTAAATTTTAATTTTTTTATTTTCCTTCTCTAAAACCTAGGTGCGTCTTATAGTCTGAAAAATACGGTATATACAGAACAGACCAAAAGTTTGGACACACCTTCTTGAAGCTCATCAAGAGAATGCCAAGAGTGTGCAAAGCAGTCATCAAAGCAAAAGGTGGCTACTTTGAAGAACCTAGAATATAAGACATATTTTCAGTTGTTTCACACTTTTTTGGTAAGTATATAATTCCACATGTGGTAATTCATAGTTTTGATGCCTTCACTGTGAATGGACAATTTTCATAGTCATGAAACTACAGAAAAATCTTTAAATGAGAAGGTGTGTCCAAACTTTTGGTCTGTACTGTACCGGTTCTCTGCACCATCATTCCTTCTACTCATTCTCTATATGTCAACCAGGGCTGCTTCTGTCATGAGGTGAGATGAGCATCTTGCCCCAGGCGCTTGTTGGAGCAATCTGAAAGGGGTGGCAGAATGCGGCTGCTGCCCCCTCAGAGACACTAGACACAGGCCTGTAGGCAGCTGTTGCCCCCTCAGAGACACTAGACACAGGCCTGTAGGCGGCTGCTGCCCCCTCAGAGACACTAGACACAGGCCTGTAGGCGGCTGCTGCCCCCTCAGAGACACTAGACACAGGCCTGTAGGCGGCTGCCAGTCACAGTGTATCAGACAGAGGGGCAAGATTGCAGCGCAGAGGGGGGCGCTCCAATGCTAGCTCCATACTCAAGTGCAGCGTTGATGCTCCTGTGAAATCCAGCATTAGGCTGGATTCATATGGGATCATTATTTCCACTATTAAAACATACAAAACAAGCAGGGGCGTAATGATCGCGGTCATAGAGGGTACAACCGGGACCAGACCCATGCTTGTGCGTGGCCCGACGACACCAATTTCACCTGGATGTGCATTCTCTGACACACATTCTGCTGAAATGTATTGTGACGCAGAGACCCGCCGGCTCCCTGCACTTCAAGACAAGCTGTCAGCCAATCAGAGGCTGGCAAAAGGTGTTGGCGGCCCTTGGCGGCCCGCAGAAGTCCGCTACCGGCTGGGGGAACATTATACCAGGATGGCGGACCTTATACCAGGATGGCGGACCTTATACCAGGATGGCGGACCTTATACCAGGATGGCGGACATTTCATCAGGATAGCGGACATTACACTGGGATGGCGGACATTACATCAGGATGGCGGACATTATATCAGGATGGGGAAATTATATCAGAATGAAGGACATTATATCAGGATGGGAGATAAGATACCAGGCTGGGAACATTATATTAAGATGGGGACAATATGCCAGGATGAGTGACATTACACCAGAATGGCGGACATTATACCAGAAGGGGGACATGGTTATAGCATGGAGCCCAGGATGGGGGACATTATACCAAAATGGGGACATTGTATCAGTCAGGGGTGGTACAGGGTGGGCATCAGTCAGGGTTGATACAGGGGCACTCAGGGGTAATACAGGGGAGGCTCAGACAGTCAGGGGTGAAACAAAAAATTGAGGGAAATCCTCCCTTAGTGACTGAGCCCTCTCACCCTCTATCACCAATGAGTAAAGCCCCTCACTGCTGGTGTTGATGGGGGCTCAGTTATGTGATAATCCTGCTCAGCTACATATATCTAACCTTTGGTGAGTGATGTAGCAGGCAGCCATCCATCTCCCTGTGCTTCTCACTGTCAGCCTGTGACACAGTTAGGGGGGAGCGCTGTTACTCAGCACATCATGGCTCATTACCTCAGCTCTGCTGTTAGCACGGGGAAGAGGCCACAAACAAAACTAACACTGATTGGCTGCGATGCTGCCAATCACTATTAGACTTACCAACAGCAGCACCGCTCTCCCTGGTTGCTCCAGGTGCGGTATCGCAGAGGCAGAGATTCAGCATTATTGATCAGCGATCAGTCAGTCCCTGAAGTGAGCTGCTGTCTGCACTGCAGCAGAACAGATCCAGTGACTCCCGTACTCTGCCGGGATGTCTAATGCTGGGAGGAGCGGTGAATAGTAATCAGTGACACGTGTGAGCTGCCGTGCTTGCAGCATGTCATGTGCTAGTGCACTGAGTGCTGCTGACTGCTCCTCCCAGCATTAGACATCCCGGGAGAGCAGTGCATGGGTCACTGAATCTCTCCAGCTGCAGACAGCGGCTCACTCCTCATACTGACCAGAACACTGATCCATCCTGCTGAATCCTGAACACTGTGATATCGCACCTGGAACTGAATCACTGGAATCAGTAAGTAATAAAAATGCCTTAAAACATCCTCTCTCTCTCATTATTCTGGCATTTGGCAAATATTAAAAATGATGGTAATCCTAATTGACCTAAAACGGGAAAGGTTTATTCTGATTTCACGTCAGATATTGAGAAAAACCTGCGTCTTTTTATATAGTGTATGGAAACTTCTGGTGTCAACTGCATGTGTATGTGTCCCTATAGTTATAGTTTTGAATGATTACTATTGTCCCTTCATTGCATCCAAATAACCTGTTCACAAAATCAAAGTATGTCATTGGGTTGGAAGGGGTTAACCAGGCAGTTCTGATGACATCACAAAGCACATAGACATCCTATGACATCACAATTGGTATAGAATGTACAGAGTGTAACTCCTGAGCCATCTTGTTTCATTCGAGGCTGACTGCTGGAAGGTGACAAGTCCAGGTAGGGAACTCTTCACCTATGACCTCACTCATACATTGTATAGATGGGGGGTCAGTAGTGGGATTCAGAACTGCATCATTAACCTGAAAATCTCAGCAGATGGCGCTGGATCCTGTGTCCCGTGCTGTGATTGTTAGAATGAGTCTATGATTTACAAAAAAATGTTATTGATCAGATCCCATGGAAAATCATTTGGGGGCTTTAGTAAAGCAGTGTGAGCCCGGCCTAACAGGGGCTACCGATCTGGACAAACCCTTCCCTAAATGAGGACTTGCTGGCGATCAACTGATCATGTATCACTGGTCTTGAAGACCCTCAGCAATCGTCTGGCTTTGCTCTCTATGACCCCCATGTGCTCTAATAAAAGCATATAGAAAGGGGAGGGCCGGCTGACACCACCCCATTTGGCTCCATTTTTGGGTAGCTTTGCCATTATTCTTGTCAAAACATAGAGTTTTCAGAACATCCATTTAATAGCAGACTGGTCCAGTTCTCCATTATCCGCTCTCATGGTCCTGCTGGATCAGGAGTGACCGGGAGCTGACGGTTTATGGTGATCAGGAGTTGCAGTATGGCGCCGGTGTTTCCCTTTAGGTCATAGAGCAGTAGGTGACGCGGATTAAATAGGACCTATCATTTAATCCTCATTTTTTGTAATGATAGGTGTTATGTCTCATCTAGTTCAGATGAGCAGCAGTAATGAAGCACGGACCGATGACGGTGGCGCAGCAGGATGGCCGAGCAGAAACAACGGAGAACGCCGTGGCTTGATGGCAGCAGGAAGACCAGAACTGGAACCACAGGAAATCAAGAGCAGAATTGAAGCAACGGCACCTGGTATAATAGAGTTACAGACTCTGATCAGACTTTCATCAGAGTGGTATCAGTTTTTCTCGGACATGGAGAGGAGAAAGAAAAGGTTTCTCACCTTCTCCCTTCTGCAAGTCGGTGAAAATCGGACCACACTCCGATGTCAAAGCGCGGTCCAATTTTTCCACAAGCGCATAGACTTGCATTGCCATTGCCATATTTTGCAGACTATAAGACGCACCCCAAATTTTGGGGTGGAAAATCATTTTTTTAATAAAATGGTGGTGCCTCTTATAGTCCGTTTAACAGTAGGTTACCAGGGGGCGGCGGTGGTGGAGCGGGGTGACAGGAGACAGGGCCACTGCTTTAGCCAGTCGGCGGCGACAGGAGTGGGGCGATGTTGCGGGCCCTGGGCTCTCATAAGATGTCGGCGCCGGTGAGCAGAGTCCCCTTTCCTATAGATTGCCCTGCAGTAGGCTTTGGCAAAATGGCTGCTAGAGGTGACGCATGTGCAGATTGAGATCTCGGGAGATGCATGCGCCGCCTCAAGCGTCCATTTTCCCAAAGTCCACTGCAGGGCAATAAATGGGAAAAGCTACTCTGCTCACCGGCGCCGACATCTTATGAGAGCCCAGGGCCCGCTGACACCGGCCTCCTGTGACCGCGCTCCACCGCAACCACCCCTCGAAAGCTACATTCAGATATTGTATATTAGATTGTAAGCTCCTAGGACAGGGTGTACATTATTCTGCATGCCCTCAGGAGCAGCCTGTATATTGTATATTAGATTGTAAGCCCCTAGGACAGGGTGTGCATTATTCTGCATGCCCTCAGGAGCACTCTGTATATTGTATATTAGATTGTAAGCTCCTAGTACAGGGTGTGCATAATTCTGCATGCCCTCAGGAGCAGTCTGTATATTGTATATTAGATTGTAAGCTCCTAGGACAGGGTGTGCATTATTCTGCATGCCCTCAGGAGCAGCCTGTATATTGTATATTAGATTGTAAGCTCCTAGGACAGGATGTGCATTATTCTGCATGCCCTCAGGAGCAGTCTGTATATTGTATATTAGATTGTAAGCTCCTAGGACAGGGTGTGCATTATTCTGCATGCCCTCAGGAGCAGCCTGTATATTGTATATTAGATTGTAAGCTCCTAGGACAGGATGTGCATTATTCTGCATGCCCTCAGAAGCAGTCTGTATATTGTATATTAGATTGTAAGCTCCTAGGACAGGGTGTGCATTATTCTGCATGCCCTCAGGAGCAGTCTGTATATTGTATATTAGAATCTAAGCTTCTAGGACAGGGTGTACATTATTCTGCATGCCCTCAGGAGCAGCCTGTATATTATATATTAGATTGTAAGCTCCTAGGACAGGGTGTACATTATTCTGCATGCCCTCAGGAGCAGTCTGTATATTGTATATTAGATTGTAAGCTCCTAGGACAGGGTGTACATTATTCTGCATGCCCTCAGGAGCAGTCTGTATATTGTATATTAGATTGTAAGCTCCTAGGACAGGGTGTACATTATTCTGCATGCCCTCAGGAGCAGTCTGTATACTGTATATTAGATTGTAAGCTCCTAGGACAGGGTGTACATTATTCTGCATGCCCTCAGGAGCAGTCTGTATATTGTATATTAGATTGTAAGCTTCTAGGACAGGGTGTGCATTATTCTGCATGCCCTCAGGAGCAGTCTGTATACTGTATATTAGATTGTAAGCTCCTAGGACAGGGTGTACATTATTCTGCATGCCCTCAGGAGCAGTCTGTATATTGTATATTAGATTGTAAGCTCCTAGTGCAGTGTGTACATTATTCTGCATGCCCTCAGGAGCAGTCTGTATATTGTATATTAGATTGTAAGCTCCTAGGACAGGGTTTACATTATTCTGCATGCCCTCCGGAGCAGTCTGTATTTTGTATATTAGATTGTAAGCTCCTAGGACAGGGTGTACATTATTCTGCATGCCCTCAGGAGCAGTCTGTATATTGTATATTAGATTGTAAGCTCCTAGGACAGGGTGTGCATTATTCTGCATGCCCTCAGGAGCAGTCTGTATATTGTATATTAGATTGTAAGCTCCTAGGACAGGGTGTACATTATTCTGCATGCCCTCAGGAGCAGTCTGTATACTGTATATTAGATTGTAAGCTCCTAGGACAGGGTGTACATTATTCTGCATGCCCTCAGGAGCAGTCTGTATATTGTATATTAGATTGTAAGCTCCTAGGACAGGGTGTACATTATTCTGCATGCCCTCAGGAGCAGTCTGTATATTGTATATTAGATTGTAAGCTCCTAGGACAGGGTGTACATTATTCTGCATGCCCTCAGGAGGGAGCAGTCTGTATACTGTATATTAGATTGTAAGCTCCTAGTGCAGGGTGTACATTATTCTGCATGCCCTCAGGAGCAGTCTGTGTACTGTATATTAGATTGTAAGCTCCTAGTACAGGGTGTACATTATTCTGCATGCCCTCAGGAGCAGTCTGTATACTGTATATTATATTGTAAGCTCCTAGGACAGAGCTTTGTGGGTGAGAACAAGCAATTTAAATTGGATCCTATAATTCATGGGCAGCCAGTGCAATAACTGGCACAGAGCGGAGGAGTCTGAGTAACGATTAGCCAAATAGATGACCCTGGCAGCAGCATTAAAGATGGACTGGAGGGGGGGAAAGTCGAGTGAGGGTGAGGCCAATTAAAAGAGAGTTACAGTAGACGAGGCGGGAGTGGATCAGGGCAACAGCGAGGGTTTTTGTTGTTTCCAAGGTGAGAAAGTGGCGGATTCTAGAGATGTTCTTCAGGTGCAAGTGACAAGAGTGGGCAAGAGATTGTATGTGGAAGGTGAAGGAGAGATTGGTGTCAAACACAACGCCCAGACAACGCACCTGCTGGCTCGGCATTATTGTGGTACCACACACGGAGAGAGAGAAGTCAGATTTCGAGAGGTGGGTAGACGGCGGGAGCACAAGAAATTCAGTATTTGGAAAGGTTGAGTTTCAGGTAGAGAGCGGACATTATGTTAGAAACTGCGGCCAGACAGTCACTGGTGTTCTGTAGTACAGCGGGGGTAAGGTCAGGGGATGAGGTGTATAGTTGTGTGTCATCAGCATAAAGATGGTACTGAAAACCAAATTTGCTGATGGTCTGTCCAATTGGGGCTGTGCAGAGAGAGAATAGAAGAGGGCCAAGGACTGAACCCTGGGGAACCCCAATAGTGAGAGGAAGGGGAGAAGAAGTGGAGCCAGTGAACGGTACACTGAAAGAGCGGTCAGATAGGTAGGAGGAGAACCAGGAGAGAGCAGTGTCCTTAATGCCGATTGAGTGGAGCGTAGAGAGTAGGAGGTGGTGGTCAACGGTGTCAAAGGCGGCAGAGAGGTCAAGAGGAATGAGCAGAGAGTGGTGACCATTACGTTTTGCTGTCAGAAGGTCATTGGTTACTTTGATGAGTGCAGTTTATGTAGAATTTAGGGGACGGAAGCCGGACTGTGATGGGTCTAGAAGAGAGTGAGTGGAGAGGTAACTGGTAAGGCGGGAGTAGACCAGGCGCTCCAAGAGTTTAGAGATGAAGGGAAGATTGGAGACTGGTCTGTAGTTGTTTGTGCAGGAAAGGTCAAGAGAGGGCTTTTTTTAATAATGGAGTAATGATGGAGTGTTTGAAGGAGGAGGGGAAGATACCAGAAGAGAGGGAGAGGTTGAAGATTTTAGTTAGGCGAGTAGTGACGACTGAAGAAAGAGACTGGAGTAGATGTTAGGGGATGGGGTCAGTGGTGCATGTAGTGGGATGGGAAGAAGAGAGGAGCCTGGAGACTTTGTCTTCTGTGACTGGGTCATATGTCGAGAGTGATCCAGAGGGGATGTGGGGAGGGATGGGAGTCACGGCTCTTGGTGGCTGGGGGCTGATTTCCTGATGGATGGTGTCTATTTTGTCTGTGAAGTAGGAGGCCAAGTCCTCAGCACAAATGTCTGTGATGGGGGCCTGCGCTTTAGGACTGAGGAGGGAGTGAAAGGTATTGAAGACTTTTTTGGGATTGTTGGATAGTGAGGAGATCAGGGTGGTGAAGTAGGTCTGTTTGGCGAGGTCAAGGGCAGAGTTATATGTTTTTAACATAAATTTGTAGTGGATAAAGTCTTCTAGTGTGCGAGTTTTCCTCCATAGGCGTTCGGCACTTCTAAAGCAACGCTGGAGAAATCGGGTTTGCGGTGTGACCCAGGGCTGTTTTGCTCTGTGTTTAGAGGTTCTGAGGGTGATGGGTGCTACTTGGTCCAGCGTGCTTCTGAGAGTGTCATTGTAGTGGTTTACAGCCAGATCAGGACAGGAAAAAGAGGAGATTGAGGACAGTGATGAGTGAAGGGAGTCTGTAAGTGTATGAGGGTTAATGGCTTGTAGATTTCTGAATGTGTGATAGGTAGGAGTGTGCTGGGGTGGGTGAGGATTTGTGAGCGTGAAGGAGAGAATGTTATGATCAGAGAGGGGAAGAGGGGGGTTATTTAAGTGGGGGATTGAACTAAGCCGGACAAAGACCAGATCAAGGGTGTTTCCATCTTTGTGTGTCTCAGAGGTTGAAAGCTGTGAGAGGCCAAGAGAAGTGGTGAAAGATAGAAGCTGGGATGCGTATGAGGAGGTGGGGCTGTTTATGAGGATGTTGAAGTCTCCCAGGATAAGGGTTGGTAAATCTGAGGACATGAAATGCAGCAGCCAGGCAGAAAAATGATCAAGGAACTGGGTGGGTGAGCCTGGGGAACGGATATACGACCGCTACTCTGAGGGAGAGGGGATGGAAGAGCCTGATGGTGTGGACCTCAAAAGAAGGGAATGAGAGTGATGGTAATGGGGGGATGACATGGAAGGTGCAATGTGGGGACAGGAGTATGCCGACCCCACCACCAAGTATGTTTGTAGGTCTCGGGGAATGGGAAAAATGCAGGCCGCCATGAGAAATAGCAGCAGTGGACACAATGTCAGAATCCTGGATCCAGGTTTCAGTGAGGGCCAGCAGATTGAGAGAGTTGGTCAGAAAGTAATTGTGCAGTCAAGGAAGCTTGTTGCATATAGACCATGGATTCCTCAGTGCGCAATTGAAGGAGGGAGATGAAGGAGTACAGCTGATGTTAATAAGGATAGCAGCGTTTCGATGTGAGGTAAGGGAGAGGTTGAGGTTGGTGGAGAGTGGTCCGGGGTTAGGAGAGATATCCCCTGAAATGAGTAGTAGCAGTTAAAAGAGAAAGAGCAGATAGTTTTTGGATTTGTGATATAGTTTCCTGTGCAATAACTTTGGATAAGATAGAGTGAGATTTTTCAGGAAGTTCAAAAGAGCATGGGAGCTGTACATAGGAGAGGGAAGGAGAGAGGGGCAGATATGGATGAGTGGTGATGGAGGGGGGATAGGGCGGTGATTGTGGATGAAAAAAGCACACAGGAATATGGATGCAGGAGTAAAGTACATAGTTTGAAGAGAGTATAAAGTGTGGGTTACCTGACTCCTGCCCTGAATGACTGCCATTGAAATGACTGTCAGACACTTGTCGAACAGGACACTTTGCTGAAGAGGACACGTGCGTGCACCCCTTATGATGCATCTAGATTTATAGGAAGGACTATAGCATCAGGTGAGAGGGATTGTGGGAGCTACTTGTGACTAAATTGGCAGCTGCTCAGCTCACCAGGGAGTGGATAGCTGATCAAAGACACAGACCTAACACACTATGCCTGACACAGTATAACACCTTTCACCATCAGATAAAGTCTACAATGATGAAAGGACAGACAGTGACTATTGAATACAATGCATCAAATAACAGAGCACAGATACAGCAAACAGAAACATTATACCATAGAAATGGTTTCAAGATGAGAGTTCAGCAGATGACATTAATCCAGCAAGCAGAGATGTTATACCATAGGAATGGATTCAAGATGAGAGTTCACCAGATGACATAGATCCAGCAAGCAGAGATGTTATAACATAGAAATGGTTTCAAGATGAGAGTTCAGCAGATGGCATAGATTCAGCAAGCAGAGATATAATACCATAGAAATGGTTTCAAGATGAGAGTTCAGCAGATGACGTAGATCCTGCAAACACACATGTTATACCATAGAAATGGTTTCAAGTCGACAGTTCAGCAGATGACATAGATCGAGCAAGCAGAGATGTTATAACATAGAAATGGTTTCAAGATGAGAGTTCAGCAGATGACATAGTTCCAGCAAGCAGAGATGTTAGACCATAGAAATGGTTTCAGGATGAGAGTTCAGCAGATGAGATAGATCCAGCAAGTAGAGATGTTATACCATAGAAATGGTTTCAGGATGAGAGTACAGCAGATGACAAAGATCCTGCAAGCAAAGATGTTATACCATAGAAATGATTTCAAGATGAGAGTACAGCAGATGACAAAGATCCTGCAAGCAAAGATGTTATACCATAGAAAAGGTTTCAAGATGAGAGTTCAGCAGATGACACAGATCCAGCAAGCAGAGATGTTATACTATAGAAATGGTTTCAAGATGAGAGCTCAGCAGATGACATAGATCCAGCAAGCAGAGATGTTATACCATAGAAATGATTTCAAGATGAGAGTTCTGCAGATGACATAGATCCAGCAAGCAGAGATGTTATACCATAGAAATGGTTTCAAGATGAGAGTTCAGCAGATGACATTAATCCAGCAAGCAGAGATGTTATACCATAGAAATTGTTTCAAGATGAGAGTTCAGCAGCTGACATTAATCCAGCAAGCAGAGATGTTATACCATAGAAATTGTTTCAAGATGAGAGTTCAGCAGATGACATAGATCCAGCAAGCAAAGATGTTATACCATAGAAAAGGTTTCAAGATGAGAGTTCAGCAGATGACATAGATCCAGCAAGCAGACATGTTATACCATAGAAATGGTTTCAAGATGAGAGCTCAGCAGATGACACAGATCCAGCAAGCAGAAATGTTATACCATACAAATGGTTTCAAGATGAGAGTTCAGCAGATGATATAGATCCAGCAAGCAGAGATGTTATACCATAGAAATGGTTTCAAGATGAGAGCTCAGCAGATGACACAGATCCAGCAAAAAGAGATGTTATACCATAGAAATGGTTTCAAGATGAGAGTTCAGCAGATGACATATGGTTTCAAGATGAGAGTTCAGAAGATGACATAGATCGAGCAAGCAGAGATGTTATACCATAGAAATGGTTTCAAGATGACAGTTCAGCAGATGACATAGATCCAGCAAGCAGAGATGTTATACCATAGACATAGTTTCAAGATAAGAGTTCAGCAGATGACATAGATCGAGCAAGCAGAGATGTTATACCATAGAAATGGTTTCAAGATGAGAGTTCAGCAGATGACATAGATCGAGCAAGCAGAGATATTATACCATAGAAATGGTTTCAAGATGAGAGTTCAGCAGATGACATAGATCACAAAAAGCAGAGATGTTATATCATAGAAATAGTTTCAAGATGAGAGTTCAGCAGATGACATAGATCGAGCAAGCAGATATGTTATACCATAGAAATGGTTTCAAGATGAGAGTTCAGCAGATGACATAGATCCAGCAAGGAGAGATGTTATACCATAGAAATGGTTTCAAGATGAGAGTTCAGCTGATGACATAGATTCAGCAAGCAGAGATGGTATACCATAGAAATGGTTTCAAGATGAGAGTTCAGCAGATGACATAGATCCAGCAAGCAGAGATGTTATACCATAGAAATGGTTTCAAGATGAGAGTTCAGCAGATGACATAGATACAGCATGCAGAGATGTTATACCATAGAAATGGTTTCAAGATGAGAGTTCAGCTGATGACATACATCCAGCAAGTTGAGATTTTATACCCTAGAAATGGTTTCAAGATGAGCGTTCAGCAGATGACATAGATCCAGCAAGCAGAGATATTATACCATAGAAATGGTTTCCATATGAGACTTCAGCAGATGACATAGATCCAGAAAGCAGAGATTTTATACCATAGGAATGGATTCAAGATGAGAGTTCACCAGATGACATAGATCCAGCAAGCAGAGATGTTATACCATAGAAATGGTTTCAAGATGAAAGTTCAGCAGATGGCATAGATTCAGCAAGCAGAGATATTATACCATAGAAATGGTTTCAAGATGAGAGTTCAGCAGATGACATAGATCCAGCAAACAGACATGTTATACCATAGAAATGGTTTCAAGTCGACAGTTCAGCAGATGACATAGATCCAGCAAGCAGAGATGTTATAACATAGAAATGGTTTCAAGATTAGAGTTCAGCAGATGAGATAGATCCAGCAAGCAGAGATGTTAGACCATAGAAATGGTTTCAGGATGAGAGTTCAGCAGATGAGATAGATCCAGCAAGTAGAGATGTTATACCATATAAATGGTTTCAGGATGAGAGTTCAGCAGATGAGATAGATCCAGCAAGCAGAGATGTTATACCATAGAAATGGTTTCAATATGAGACCACAGCAGATGACAAAGATCCTGCAAGCAAAGATGTTATACCATAGAAATGGTTTCAAGATGAGAGTTCAGCAGATGACATAGATCCAGCAAGCAGAGATGTTATACCATAGAAATGATTTCAAGATGAGATTTCTACAGATGACATAGATGCAGCAAGCAGAGATGTTATACCATAGAAATGGTTTCAAGATGAGATTTCAGCAGATGACATAGATCCCTCAAGCAGAGATGTTATATCATAGAAATGGTTTCAAGATGAGAGTTCAGCAGATGACATAGATCGAGCAAGCAGATATGTTATACCATAGAAATGGTTTCAAGATGAGAGTTCAGCAGATGACATAGATCACAGCAAGCAGAGATGTTATACCATAGAAATTGTTTCAAAATGAGAGTTCAGCTGATGACATAGATCCAGCAAGCAGAGATGTTATACCATAAAAATGGTTTCAAGATGAGAGTTCAGCAGATGACATAGATTCAGCAAGCAGAGATGTTATACCATAGAAATGGTTTCAAGATGAGAGTTCAGCTGATGACATAGATCCAGCAAGCAGAGATGGTATACCATAGAAATGGTTTCAAGATGAGAGTTCAGCAGATGACATAGATTCAGCAAGCAGAGATGTTATACCATAGAAATGGTTTCAAGATGAGAGTTCAGCTGATGACATAGATCCAGCAAGCAGAGATGGTATACCATAGAAATGGTTTCAAGATGAGAGTTCAGCAGATGACATAGATCCAGCAAGCAGAGATGTTATACCATAGAAATGGTTTCAAGATGAGAGTTCAGCATATGACATACATCCAGCAAGATGAGATTTTATACTCTAGAAATGGTTTCAAGATGAGCGTTCAGCAGATGACATAGATCCAGCAAGCAGAGATATTATACCATAGAAATGGTTTCCATATGAGTTCAGCAGATGACATAGATCCAGCAAGCAGAGATGTTATACCATAGAAATGGTTTCAAGATGAGAGCTCAACAGATGACATAGATCGAGCAAGCAGAGATGTTATACCATAGGAATGGTTTCAAGATGAGAGTTCAGCAGATGGCATAGATTCAGCAAGCAGAGATATTATACCATAGAAATGGTTTCAAGATGAGAGTTCAGCAGATGACGTAGATCCTGCAAACAGACATGTTATACCATAGAAATGGTTTCAAGATGAGAGTTCAGCAGATGACATAGATCCAGCAAGCAGAGATGTTATACCATAGAAATGGTTTCAAGATGAGATTTCAGCAGATGACATAGATCCCTCAAGCAGAGATGTTATATCATAGAAATGGTTTCAAGATGAGAGTTCAGCAGATGACATAGATCGAGCAAGCAGATATGTTATACCATAGAAATGGTTTCAAGATGAGAGTTCAGCAGATGACATAGATCACAGAAAGCAGAGATGTTATACCATAGAAATGGTTTCAAGATGAGAGCTCAACAGATGACATAGATCGAGCAAGCAGAGATGTTATACCATAGGAATGGATTCAAGATGAGAGTTCACCAGATGACATAGATCCAGCAAGCAGAGATGTTATACCATAGAAATGGTTTCAAGATGAGAGTTCAGCAGATGGCATAGATTCAGCAAGCAGAGATATTATACCATAGAAATGGTTTCAAGATGAGAGTTCAGCAGATGATGTAGATCCTGCAAACAGACATGTTATACCATAGAAATGGTTTCAAGTCGACAGTTCAGCAGATGACATAGATCCAGCAAGCAGAGATGTTATAACATAGAAATGGTTTCAAGATGAGAGTTCAGCAGATGACATAGTTCCAGCAAGCAGAGATGTTAGACCATAGAAATAGTTTCAGGATGAGAGTTCAGCAGATGAGATAGATCCAGCAAGTAGAGATGTGATACCATAGAAATGGTTTCTAGATGAGAGTACAGCAGATGACAAAGATCCTGCAAGCAAAGATGTTATACCATAGAAATGGTTTCAAGATGAGAGTACAGCAGATGACAAAGATCCTGAAAGCAAAGATGTTATGCCATAGAAATGGTTTCAAGATGAGAGTTCAGCAGATGACATAGATCCAGCAAGCAGAGATGTTATACCATAGACATGATTTCAAGATGAGAGTTCTGCAGATGACATAGATCCAGCAAGCAGAGATGTTATACCATAGAAATGGTTTCAAGATGAGAGTTCAGCAGATGACATAGATCCAGCAAGCAGAGATGTTATATCATAGAAATGGTTTCAAGATGAGAGTTCTGCAGGTGACATAGATCCAGCAAGCAGAGATGCTATACCATAGAAATGGTTTCAAGATGAGAGTTCTGCAGATGACATAGATCCAGCAAGCAGAGATGTTATACCATAGAAATGGTTTCAAGATGAGAGTTCAGCAGATGACATAGATACAGCAAGCAGAGATGTTATACCATAGAAATGGTTTCAAGATGAGAGTTCTGCAGATGACATAGATCCAGCAAGCAGAGATGTTATACCACAGAATTGGTTTCAAGATGAGAGTTCAGCAGATTACATAAATCCAGCAAGCAGAGATGTTATACCATAGAAATGGTTTCAAGATGAGAGTTCAGCAGATGACATAGATACAGCAAGCAGAGATGTTATACCATAGAAATGGTTTCAAGATGAGAGTTCTGCAGATGACATAGATCCAGCAAGCAGAGATGTTATACCATAGAAATGGTTTCAAGATGAGAGCTCAGCAGATGACATAGATCCAGCAAGGAGAGGTGTTATACCATAGAAATGGTTTCAAGATGAGAGTTCTGCAGATGACATAGATCCTGCAAGCAGAGATGTTATACCATAGAAATGGTTTCAAGATGAGAGTTCAGCAGATGACATAGATCCAGCAAGCAGAGATGTTATACCATAGAAATGGTTTCAAGAGGAGAGTTCAGCAGATGACATAGATCCAGCAAGCAGAGATGTTATACCATAGAAATGGTTTCAAGATGAGAGTTCTGTAGATTACATAGATCCAACAAGCAGAGATGTTATACCATAGAAATGGTTTCAAGATGAGAGCTCAGCGGATGACATAGATCCACCAAGCAGAGATGTTATACCATAGAAATGGTTTCAAGATGAGAGCTCAGCAGATGACATAGATCCAGCAAGCAGAGATGTTATACCATAGAAATGGTTTCAAGATGAGAGTTCAGCAGATGACATAGATCCAGCAAGCAGAGATGTTATACCATAGAAATGGTTTCAAGATGAGAGTTCAGCAGATGACATAGATCCAGCAAGCAGAGATGTTATACCATAGAAATGGTTTCAAGATGAGAGTTTAGCAGATGGCATAGATCCACCAAGCAGAGATGTTATACCATAGAAATGATTTCAAGATGAGAGCTCAGCAGATGACATAGATCCAGCAAGCAGAGATGTTATACCATAGAAATGGTTTCAATATGAGAGTTCAGCAGATGGCATAGATCCAGCAAGCAGAGATGTTATACTATAGAAATGGTTTCAAGATGAGAGCTCAGCAGATGACATAGATCCAGCAAGCAGAGATGTTATACCATAGAAATGTTTTCAAGATGAGAATTCAGCAGATGACATAGATCCAGCAAGCAGATATGTTATACCATAGAAACGGTTTCATGATGAGAGTTCAGCAGATGACACAGATACAGCAAGCAGAGATGTTATACCATAGAAATGGTTTCAAGATGAGAGTTCAGCAGATGACATACATAGATCCAGCAAGCAGAGATATTATACCATAGAAATGGTTTCAAGATGAGAGCTCAGCATATGACATAGATCCAGCAAGCAGAGATGTTATATCATAGAAATGTTTTCAAGATGAGAGTTCAGCAGATGACATAGATCCAGCAAGCAGAGATGTTTTACCATAGAAATGGTTTCTAGATGAGTGTTCAGCAGATGGCACAGATCCAGCAAGCAGAGATGTTTTACCATAGAAATGGTTTCAAGAGGAGAGTTCAGCAGATGACATAGATCCAGCAAGCAGAGATGTTATACCATGGAAATGGTTTCAAGATGAGAGTTCAGCAGATGACATAGATCCAGCAAGCAGAGATGTTATACCATAGAAATGGTTTCAAGATGAGAGTTCAGCAGATGACATAGATCCAGCAAGCAGAGATATTATATCATAGAAATGGTTTCAAGATGAGAGTTCAGCAGATGACATAGATCCAGCAAGCAGAGATGTTATACCATAGAAATGGTTTCAAGATGAGCGTACAGCAGATGACATAGATACAGCAAACAGAGATGTTATGCCTGTGTGAAGGTAGAAGAGATGGATGGACGTTAGTCGGTTGCCATTGAAATGACTGTCAGACAGTTGTTGAACAGAACACTTTGCTGAAGAGGACACGTGTGTGCACCCCACACTATGGTAGATTGTAAGCTCCTAGCACAGGGTGTGCATTATTCTGCATGCCCTCAGGAGCAGTCTATATATTGTATATTAGACTGCAAGCTCCTAGGACAGGGCGTGCATTATTCTGCATGCCCTCAGGAGCAGTCTGTATACTGTATATTAGATTGTAAGCTCATAGGACAGGGTGTGCATTATTCTGCATGCCCTCAGGAGCAGTCTGTATACTGTATATTAGATTGTAAGCTCCTAGGACAGGGTGTGCATTATTCTGCATGCCCTCAGGAGCAGTCTGTATATTGTATATTAGGCTGTAAGCTCCTATGACAGGGTGTGCATTATTCTGCATGCCCTCAGGGGCAGTCTGTATACCGTATATTAGATTGTAAGCTCCTAGGACAGGGTGTGCATTATTCTGCATGCCCTCAGGAGCAGTCTGTATATTGTATATTAGGCGGTAAGCTCCTAGGACAGGGTGTGCATTATTCTGCATGCCCTCAGGAGCAGTCTGTATACTGTAAATTAGATTGTAAGCTCCTAGGACAGGGTGTGCATTATTCTGCATGCCCTCAGGGGCAGTCTGTATACCGTATATTAGATTGTAAGCTCCCAGGACAGGGTGTGCATTATTCTGCATGCCCTCAGGAGCAGTCTGTATATTGTATATTAGGCTGTAAGCTCCTAGTACAGGGTGTGCATTATTCTGCATGCCCTCAGGAGCAGTCTGTATACTGTATATTAGATTGTAAGCTCTTAGGACAGGGTGTGCATTATTCTGCATGCCCTCAGGAGCAGTCTGTATACTGTATGTTAGATTGTAAGCTCCTAGGACAGGGTGTGCATTATTCTGCATGCCCTCAGGAGCAGTCTGTATATTGTATATTAGGCTGTAAGCTCCTATGACAGGGTGTGCATTATTCTGCATGCCCTCAGGGGCAGTCTGTATAACGTATATTAGATTGTAAGCTCCTAGGACAGGGTGTGCATTATTCTGCATGCCTTCAGGAGCAGTCTGTATATTGTATATTAGGCGGTAAGCTCCTAGGACAGGGTGTGCATTATTCTGCATGCCCTCAGGAGCAGTCTGTATACTGTATATTAGATTGTAAGCTCCTAGGACAGGGTGTGCATTATGCTGCATGCCCTCAGGGGCAGTCTGTATACCGTATATTAGATTGTAAGCTCCTAGGACAGGGTGTGCATTATTCTGCATGCCCTCAGGAGCAGTCTGTATATTGTATATTAGGCTGTAAGCTCCTAGTACAGGGTGTGCATTATTCTGCATGCCCTCAGGAGCAGTCTGTATACCGTATATTAGATTGTAAGCTCCTAGGGCAGGGTGTGCATTATTCTGCATGCCCTCAGGAGCAGTCTGTATATTGTATATTAGGCGGTAAACTCCTAGGACAGGGTGTGCATTATTCTGCATGCCCTCAGGAGCTGTCTGTATACTGTATATTAGATTGTAAGCTCCTAGGACAGGGTGTGCATTATTCTGCATGCCCTCAGGAGCAGTCTGTATATTGTATATTAGGCTGTAAGCTCCTCGGACAGGGTGTGCATTATTCTGCATGCCCTCAGGAGCAGTCTGTATACTGTATATTAGGCTTTAAGCTCCTAGGACAGGGTGTGCATTATTCTGCATGCCCTCAGGAGCAGTCTGTATACCGTATATTAGATTGTAAGCTCCTAGGACAGGGTGTACATTATTCTGCATGCCCTCAGGAGCAGCCTGTATATTAGATTGCAAGCTCCTCTTGAGCAGGGTGTATTTGTCTTTTCCTTTGCCTGAGTTTATAATACATGTAGATATACAGCAATATGCAGCAGGACAGACGTGATCCAGGGAAATATCCGATCGCCACCACTGGGGTCAGGAAGGAATTTTTTTCCCCCCTGAGGCAGAACTCTCCGGGGGGTTTCTTCGCCTTCCTCTGGATCTCTGGCTGCAGTGGCTCTCAGTGGGTACTCAATGACCACATCCAGTTATGTGGTCTCTATGGAGCCTGACCTGAGAGTCATTGTGATCAGGGTTTAATTTCTTAAAGGGCCAGTAATATTTTTATTACAATGTTGCTTATTGCTATTCCAATAAAAGATAAAAAGAAAGAAAATAAAAGTGTCATGTGAGTTTTTTTGTCTTGACTTTTTTTTTGTACACAGTTACAATGATGGAAGTGACAATTACTACCCTCAATATTCCTGAAGTAGAACCAGGAATTATGGGGGCGCCATTTACAGACGGCAGACCACATCTATCTCCACCCATTGTGGTATCATAATGTCAGCTCCTGTCCCAAGTTACATTACAAGTGTTATGGGGGTCGATCTCTGTGATGGGGGCAGGGCACTAAAATAGTATATGTCCTACGCAACAAACTACCTGATCGAAGACTGAAGACCGGACACAGAGCCGCCGAATACAAGAGACACAAGCAGAGTCTGACTGTGGTGCCAAGTGGCCCCCCACTATCCAACTCCAGGGCCCCACGTTTCAGCTTCATGCAAATATGACGTTATTCTCAATTACAAATATATATAACAATGAACGGGGTAGATTGGTAAATGAATAAGATTCTGCCTTTGTCTGTACATAGTGAGTAAAGTATATTGTGCCAAGTGCTGCTCCTATAAGAGGGTGGTGGACACTCTTGCAGGGCCGGCTCCAGGTTTTTCTGGGCCCCGGGCGAAAGAGTCTCAGTGGGCCCCTTTAACACATACCACGATTCATGATGCACAGATACCGCAGAGAAATATATATATATATATATATAGTACAATGCCAAAGATTTCACTTCTTACATTACATGAGTGATATCTATTGTAAATTCCACAATAGCTCAGAAACCGTCGAATCGCTCAATACAGAATACTGACCCCCATAGAATGCTCCATACAGGACACTGGCCCCATATAACGCTCCATACAGAATACTGACCCCCATATAACTCTCTATGCAGGCTGTTCCCACCACATAATGCTCATGCAGGCTGTTCCCCCCACATAATGTCCCACTCAGGCTGTTCCCCCCTTATAATGCCCCATGCAGGCTATTCCCCCTTTATAATGCCCCATGCAGGATGTCACCCACCCTTATAATGCCCCATGCAGGATGTCACCCACCCTTATAATGCCCCATGGAGGATGTCGCCCCCCTTATAATGCCCCATGCATTATGTCACCCCCCTTATAATGCCCCATGCATTATGTCACCCCCCCTTATAATGCCCCATGCAGGATGTCACACCCCCGCCCCTTATAATGCCCCATGCAGGATGTCACTCCCCCCCTTATAATGCCCAATGCAGGATGTCACTCCCCCCCTTTAATGCCCCATGCAGAATGTCACCCCCCCTCCCTTATAATGCCCCATGCAGTATGTCACTCCCCCCCTTTTAATACCCCATGCAGGATGTCACCCCCCCTCCCTTATAATGCCCCATGCAGTATGTCACTCCCCCCCTTTTAATGCCCATGCAGGATGTCACCCCCCCTCCCTTAAAATGCCCCATGCAGTGACGCGCCCCTGGGCCTACTTGGTGTAGCGTTGCGCACGCGGGGACTACCCGGAGCCGGGCCTGTTGGGGGTAGTAGTCTCGTGGCGGTGACCCGGTCCGTGCCCAGGGAGTCAAACTGTGTGGCTGAGTATTAGCAGTAGATGTTGGACGACTACGCCACCCGTTGAATGCAGCTATGGAGCTGCCGCTGCAGGGCAGACCGCTGAGGCCGGTAGTACGATTGTGCAGCGTAGATGGTATAACCCCCAACGGGAGGGGTATGGCCTCAGGGCAGCCGACGTGGATGATGGAGGTAGCAGGAACCACTCAGAGACGATGCGGTGTAGTTCAGGGTCTTTACTGGTGATAAAGATAGACCCTCCCGGAGTACTGGCTAGCGATCGGGGCCTGGTCAGTCTTTGAGCAGATGGGATTTCCCCTGGCCAGGCGGAGTTGTAGGCCTCCCCAACTAATTGTACTCTTCTGGCTACCTTGCTAGAGGCGGGTAAAAGTAGCCCACGTCCCTGAGTGTACCGTGTGGTGCTCACCCGTATGGCCGGTGACTCGGGGCCTTCTAGTGGCTTCCGCTCCACGACGGCGGTGCTGGTCCCACGCGTGTGACCGTGCCTTCGGGTTTCTTGGCCAGAGGACCTGAAATCCCCTGCCGGTCGGTTTCTGCTGCTGGGTAAGGATTAGTCCCCACAGCCTCGGACTCCGGGTCCGGTGGTAACTCTTCAATCAGGGCGAGCTCTACAGCTGCCAGCCCCTGATTCCTTTTAGCACGACTTCCCCAGAGCTCCTGATTTCTCTTTCCTATAGCTGCTTCTCCTCTTCTCTCTCTACTCTTTTTCTCTCCAACCCTGCCTCAGCCCCAGCTTTATATAGGGGAAGTTCTTCCCCTCCCAGGACTGGGTAGGAGGTGTGGCATGCATAGGATGTCTGACCAGGAAACCTCCCACCTGCTCTCAGACATAATATTGCTATTACTGTGGAAACCAGACCCCTGGGGTGCCACACAGTATGTCACTCCCCCCATTTTAATGCCCCATGCAGGATGTCACCCCCTCCCTTATAATGCCCCATGCAGGATGTCACCCCCCCCCCTTATAATGCCCCATGCAGGATGTCACTACCCCCTTTAATGCCCCATGCAGGATGTCACACCCCCTCCCTTATAATGCCCCATGCAGTATGTCACTCCCCCCCTTTTAATACCCCATGCAGGATGTCACTCCCACCCTTTTAATGCCCCAAGCAGGATGTCACCCCCCCTCCCTTATAATGCCCCATGCAGGATGTCACCCCCTCCCTTATAATGCCCCATGCAGAATGTCACTCCCCCCCCTTTAATGCCCCATGCAGGATCTCACCCCCCCTTCCTTATAATGCCCCATGCAGTATGTCACTCCCCCCCTTTTAATGCCCCATGCAGGATGTCACCCCCCACCTTCCTTATAATGCCCCATGCCTCCATATATTAAAAAAAAAAAATCAAATACTCACCTCACTTCTCACCTGCGCCGCTGCTCCAGACCCCTCACCCGCGTCGCCAGCGTCTTCCTGCTCTGCGCTGTGACGGCTCAGGAGAGAGCGCGGTGGTAAGCAGTCACCACGCCCTCTGACCTGAGACATCACAGTCAGAGGACACAGAAGAGACGGGAGCTGCTGCAGAGGCCCGGGAAGAGGTAAGTATTGTGCCGCCGGCTGCCGGGGCCCTGAGCAAGCAAGGGGGAGCGGGCTCTGACCCCGCTCTCCTCCGCTCACGGGTCCCATAGCGCAGTGGGGTGCCCGACAGCGAGTGGCCCCCCGCCTGCTCAGGGCCCCGGCACTTGCCGGGGTGCGCCAGGTGCTGACGCCGTCCCTGCACTCTTGCACAAGGGCCTACCGGAGGATTCTCCTGTGGGCCAGTCCAAGCCTGACTGTGCTATACATAATAAGGCTACATTCCTGCATTGAGCATGTCCTATTCTAATCCTCAAAATCAGATCACAACTGGACATTCTCTGACCCTCACAGATCTTATTCTCAGATCCATGATTTTCATGGATGTGTGAATGGACCTATAAAACTCTACGAGTCCGTGGACCATCCAATAAAAAAATCTTTCAGCACATGGACATTTCACACAAATGTGAGAATGCAGCCTGTAACATACCTGGCGGCGTCCTTGCATGGTGGTCCATCTCCCACTGTGCAAGAGCGCGCACTTGATCTCCAGTCCAGAATGTCTCTCTGGCTTCCCTCCATGCTGTCTGTTTGTGTCTGTTTCTGCTGCTTAAGGGCGGCGCCCGATCACTTCCTGCTTTTTGTACCTGCTGTGGGTCACACCCCTTGTGCGTCCTCAGCCTATTGCTGTCTGTCACCTGGTATATAGCTCAGCTGCTCCCATCTATTCCTGCCTGAGCATAGTGTTTCTTTCAGTGTGTGCTTGCACTCTGAAGGTGCCAGGTCCCGTTCTGTGTTCTCTTGTCTGCCTTTCCTGGAGGCTGTATTTCCAGGCCTGTCTGAACACGCTCCTAGCCTGTTCCTCCCGCCTTCTAGGGGCCGATTACCTAGACCCGCTCCTGTATCTTGTCTGTCCTGTCTGAACACGCTCCTAGCCTGTTCCTCCCGCCTTCTAGGGGCCGATTACCTAGACCCGCTCCTGTATCTTGTCTGTCCTGTCTGAACACGCTCCTTGCCTGTTCGTCCCGCCTCTCTGGGGGCCGTATTCCCAGACCCGCTCCTGTATCCCTCTGCAGTGTCGGTCTCCTCCGTACACTCAGTTCCAGTCTGAACTCTCTCCTATCCTTTACCTGTTTTGCCTCTATGTCCGATGTCCGTTCCCTTCCTTTTTCTGCAGAGTCTGAACTCGTACCTAACTCCTGCTTGTTGTCTCTGTACTCCCGTTTGTGAGTTTGTGGTCCACTCGCTACTTCACTGCAAGTACCCTGTGGGTATCTGGCTCTGCCTTTCTCTTCCTGTCTGTTCCGTGTGAACAGAGCCCTATCCCCCCTGCTCTGCCTTGCTCACCGCTCCGGCGGTTCTAGCCTGCTCTGACTCCTTTGCCCACTGCTCCGGCGGTTCTAGCCTGCCCTGCTTCTGCCCACTGCTCCGGCAGTCCTGTCCTGCCCTGCTTCTGCCCGCTGCTCCGGCAGTCCTGTCCTGCCCTGCTTCTGCCCGCTGCTCCGGCAGTCCTGTCCTGCCCTGCTTCTGCCCGCTGCTCCGGCAGTCCTGTCCTGCCCTGCTTCTGCCCGCTGCTCCGGCAGTCCTGTCCTGCCCTGCTTCTGCCCGCTGCTCCGGCAGTCCTGTCCTGCCCTGCTTCTGCCCGCTGCTCCGGCAGTCCTGTCCTGCCCTGCTTCTGCCCGCTGCTCCGGCAGTCCTGTCCTGCCCTGCTTCTGCCCGCTGCTCCGGCAGTCCTGTCCTGCCCTGCTTCTGCCCGCTGCTCCGGCAGTCCTGTCCTGCCCTGCTTGTGCTCGCTGCTCCTGCAGCCCCGTCCTGCTCTGTTCTTGCCCACCGCTTCGGGCGTTCCCTCTCTGCTGTGGTTGTCTACCGCATCTGCGGTTCTGTGACCCAGTCTGTACTGGGTCTTAACCTTTCTGTGCTCCAGCCCGTCCTTTCGGCCAGTACCTCCCTGCCTGCATACTCGCCTGTATCCACCCATCTGCATACCTGCCGTGTTTGCTTATATCCACCAGTCTGTGCCAGCCTAACCTGCCTGTTCCTGAGTCCCAGTGTGTACTGGGTCCTATCCCGCCTGTGTTCCTACCTGCTAGTGCCTCCCTGTCTGCACTCTAGCTGTGCTTGCCTGTACCCCTCTACCTGTATTGTTCCTGAGTCCCAGTGTGTACTGGGTCCTATCCCGCCTGTGTTCCTACCTGCTAGTGCCTCCCTGTCTGCACTCTAGCTGCGCTTGCCTTTACCCGCCTGCCTGCATACCAGTCGTGCCTGCCTATACCCTCCAGTCTGTGCGCCAGCCTAACCAGCCTGATCCAGTAATCCCTGTGTGGGTCAACCCCCGTGTCCGGAGTTTGACCTGGAGTAGCACCTGGTTCCTCTGCCCGGTTTCTCCCTGGTGCACTGGCGTCGTATGCCGTCGTGCCATCTTGGTCGGATCGGCCAGATACTTAGTCACGCCCCTCCAGGCACTCTCCGGTTCATGGTCCAGTGGAACCACAACACCAGCACACGCCAGTCAGTCCGGGCGTGTGCATAACACAGCCTAAGGGATTTTACAGATAACATTATCACTCCAAGTCACACAGTGCAGATACAGAATAATACTTACATCCAGGCACTTACCGCTGACGTCTTATCTGATCAGAGTCGGTTTCTGCTGCTTCTTCTCCATCTGGTCAGACCTTCATGTCGACATCTCCCAGCCACGACTCGTCTTGTCACGATGATCTCCAGTCTAGAAAATAACAAGGTTACATATTGTATATATACACGTGTTTCCCCCACACTGCGCCCCTGAATACAGATATGTACTCCCCCCCATTAATATACTATTAGCCACTTAGTAATCAAAATATAAAGTGATAAGCAGCATTGTGTCCCCCATTAACTATAATCTCCACCGGCCAATAGCATAAATTATTCAATCTCTGTGACTCTCCCCAATTAACTGTAAGGCTATGTGCACACAGAAAATATACCAGGTTTTACAGTACAAGCAAAGTGAAACCCCCATCGCTGCTCTCTCCCAGCACCCCCAGCACTGCTCTCCCCCAGCACACCTGCGGCACCCCAGGGGTCTGGTTGCAGCAGTAATAGAGATATTATGTCTGAGAGCAAGTGGGAGGTTTCTCTGGTCAGGATCCCTAAACATGCAACACGGCCCACCCAGACCTGGGAGGGGAGGAATCTGCCCTTATAAACTGGGTCTGGGGCGGGATTAGACAGTGAAGTTCCAGACACAGGGAAAGATACAACAGGAGCTCTGTAGGAGCAGTAGCAGAAGTCCAGGGGCTGGAGCTGAGCAGAGCTCGCCCTGGACGATGACACTAAAACCGGACACAGGAGTCCGAGGCTGTGGGGACTGATCTACACCCAGCAGCAGAAACCAGCCGGCAGGGGATTCCAGGTCCTCTGGCCATAGAAGCCCGGAGGCTCAGTCACAGAGAAGGGACCAGCGCCGCCATCCAGGAGCGGAGGCTAACAGAAGGCCCCAAGTCACCAGCCATACGGGTGAGCACCACACGGTATACTCAGGGACGTGGGCTACTTGTAACCGCTGACAGCAAGATAGCCAGGAAGAGTGCAGATTAACGGGGAGGCCTACAACTCCACCTGGCCAGGGGAACTCCTGCTTGCTCGCAGACTGACCAGGCCCCTTATACTAGCCAGTACTCCCGGGAGGGTCTGCCTTGTACCATCAGTAAAGACCCTGAACTGCACCACACGTTTCTGTGATTCCTTGCCGCACCAGCACCATTAGCACTGGGACCCTCACACGATCACTCCCATCATCTCTCACATTAGCTGCCCTGAGGCAATACTCCTCCCGTGGGGAGTTATCCCATACTCGGCTGCGCAACCAACATCAGCCTCAGCGGTCGGCAGCGCAGCGGCGGTCCCCACTGACCGCAATCCACGGGTGGCGTAGTCGGACACTTATTACAACATTTAGACTGCCACTGGTTTGACCACCCTGGGCACGGACCGGGTCACCGCCACGGAGAACTACAACCCCCAGCGATCCGGCTCTGGGTATTCCCCCTGCACAGCAGCACAGGCCCAGGGGGCGCGTCACACCCATCACTGCTCTCTCCCAGTACCCCTGTCATTGCTCTTTCTGAGCACCTCCATCATTGCTCTCTCCCAGCACCCCCATCATTGCTCTCTCCCAGCACCCCATCATTGCTCTCTCTCAGCACCCCATCATTGCTCTCTCCCAGCACTGCACCCCCATCATTGCTCTCTCCCAGCGACCCCCGTCATTGCTCACCCCAGTACCATCATTGCTCTCCTCATCCCCACCATCCTCATCATTGCTCTCCCCATCCCCACCATCCTCATCATTGCTTTCCCCGTCCCCATCATTGCTCTGCCCATCCCCACTGTCCCCATCATTGCTCTGCCCATTATTTCTCTCCCCATCATTGCTTTGCCGATCACTGCTCTGCCCATCATTGCTCTCCCATCATTGCTCTCCCCATCATTTCTCTGCCCATCACTGCTCCGCCCATCACTGCTATTCCCATCACTGATCTGCCCATCATTGCTCTCCCCCCACCTCCCCTCATTCTCCTGTTCCTCTCCCCAGTGTATCAGTACAAAAAAACAAAACAAAAATACAACTTACCTCTCAGCACGCTCCCGCAGCATCCTCTTTGTTGCCGGTAACTTCCTCCCTTACACAGGCCCGCGCTGCTTGATGACGTCATCAAGCTGTACGATCCTGTGTCAGGGAGAAAGCGCCGGGCAGGAAGCAGAGGACGGATCCCTCAGCTCCACTGCCATTTTCCTTCTGTCAGCAGTGGAGCTGGAGGGATCGCTCGCTGCCCGCCGCACATGAGAGGGCAATCTGGCCATGGGCCCCCCAGAGCCTGGGGCTCCGAGAAGCAGGCCAGATTGCCCTCAATATTAACCGCCCGGTAAGGGCCCCCCTGCACCCCTGCACGGCCAGGCTCCGATGCAGCTGCACCGGCTGCACCAGCGGTAGGTCCGCCCCTGTCTCTGAACTAAACTGCTGATATCTCCCACCACGTAATCTCTGGTCCTCCCAAGACCTCCTTCTCTCCTCCACAATCGTACGGTCCTCATCCAATCGCCTGCAAGACTTCTCCTGAGTATTCCCCATCCTGTAGAATTTTGTGGCCCAACACATCCGATTAGCCCCTCATTTGGAAGTTTCAAGCGGAACTTGAAAACCCATGTCTTCAGAACAGCTTACAGCCTGCAATGACCCCACTGCCACCTTACCAACAGCAGAGCTGTTGCACCCCCCAAAACTACTATCCTTCCCCATTATCCTGTAGAATGTAAGGCTGCAATGGTAGGGTCCTCTCCCCTTTGTACTTGTCCGTCACTATTAGTTTGTTCATTGCAATTTCTATTTGTGTTTGTATGTAACTCCTCCTCATGTACAAAACCATAGAATCAATGGTGCTCTAAAAATAAATAATAACAATAATCCCCCACATGATGTTCCACCCAGTCTTCACCCCTGCCCTCCATGCCGGTGTGCACACTGCAGGAAGCTGCAGCAGCAGTTGGCACAGTGTTTCATCGTCAGCATCATCAGAGATGTGCTGCAGTGGTCTGCTGACCGTTTACACTACCCATGTCACGTACTCATCCTCCAACAAAACAAGTGGTCGGGCATCAGTGCACTCAATCTCTTCCAATTGTTGGCCAGGGCCAGATGGATGGCCCACGGAACCACAGCCAGCAGTCATCAAAAAGCAGAAGATCCCGCTGCATGACTTGGGGCTCAGACTGCTTGCCAGGGGGTGAGGTGGAAGACAGATGCCCATGAGCCTCAGGTGCCAAATCTGCGCTTTCAGCAGGGGATTAGGTGGAAGACAAAGCAATGGGACTGAAGGCACTCTCAGTCAACCAACCTAAAACCACTTCTACTTGTTCTGGCCTCACCATTCATCCAACGATACTCGGGCCTACGAAATTACACAGAGCATCCTGTCGCCTACTTGCAGCAAAGGAAGGTGTTTCATTTGGGCACGTAGCCGACACAGATCGACCACGGCCTTTCTCTCCTTGCAGCAGCTACATCCACCACCACCAGCAAAACTGACACATCTATTTGATGCTCTCCGCTTTGTTTTCAACCCCAAAAATTGCAGAGTATTACACGGCCTGTATTCAGAGAGAGAGAGTGGCTCGCAGATTATTACACTGCCTGTTTTCAGAGTACCCCCTAAAAAAACAAAAAAAAAATACAGTTTTGGCTACCTACTCCTCCTCCACTTTTTCCACCTACACCGCCACCTCCACCTCCTCCTCCTCCTCATCCTCCTGCTTCACTTGGACCTCTGCCTTCTGGTTCAAGATTATAATTGTTTCTTTTTTTTTTATTATGTTATTTTAAGTCATTTTCCTATCAACATTTGTCTTCAGGGCAATTGTCCTGCACGTACCCCCATTTGGCTTCCTTTTGCAGCCCCTTAGCCCTTACTATGAACATTTTACAGCCCTTTTTAAGAACTGAAGTTAGGGTCCCTATTGACTTCTATTGGGTTCGGGGTCAAGTTCGATCCAAAACCAAACTTTTAACTGTAGCTTTGTAGAATCTGCCGAACCTGAACATCCATGGATCCACGCATCCCTATCAGTAACACTTCATTGTGTGCACATAGACGGTCATTTTTCTTGACAGCGCATCTCTTGTTTACAGGACGATATAATTCTGAGAATGATTATTTTTAAGCTTAAAGAGGTGGTCCGCTACATTCTATAATGCCCCCTTCCATCCAGTATCGCTCCAAAATCAAGCGCGCGCTTTCCCTCTCTCCTCTGCTTTCATTGGCCGCAAGCGCTCTCTGGATTTTGGGATGTTCATGATTACAAAAATTGTCCTGCCCCCAGCTATAGAGTGAGGTGCGAGTGGAAGGGCGCTGCAGACCCCACAATCACTAGAGGATAGAAACTTTCACCGCACACTCAGGAGATCCAATGCAAAAGTTTTAATGATATTTAGAAAAACGTGCAAGTGGCGGAGAAAAAACAGTTCTTTAGTTTAGAGGGGACTTTTACGTTTCGGTCCGCTCCTGGGCCCTGCTCACATAGTCGCTCTGAGTAAGGCTGTGATGGTCCAAACCATATGAGAGATATCCCAGTGGGGATGCATATTCAGCTGAGTCCTTATGGGTAATGGCAGTAAGGGCGCTCCTGCACTTCCTGTGTGGAGGCCTTTTGGGATGTGACGTGCGGTGAAACGCCGTTCACAACCCAGTCAATCGTGGCGGGAGGGTTTAGTGCGTGCGACTGGGTCATGCCTAGGTGAATCCAAGAAATCCGGAAGTTGAGGTGACATCAGCCGAGGTCACGTGATGTGGACTGAGCAAGAAAGGATAGCGCCACCCACAGGCACATCTGGCTACATAAGGTATTTCCAAAAATAGTTAGTTAAAAGGTGTAAATGGATGGGGGCATTTTACAATGTAGCGGACCACCTCTTTACACTTGTTCATTGGGTGATTGGCAGCAGTTTACACTGCACAGTTATTGGGAAACATAAGAGTATGTGATGAATGATTAGTGCCGGTCGTCATGGTTACTGTCTGTGACAATAAACCATAGGGAGCAGCGAGCATGGTGAATGGCATCGAATGGATGATAACTGACAATGATGTTACTATGGTAATAAACTGGGGTGGATGGTATGGATGATTACTGCAATCATTACACTGCTTATAATCTGGAGGGGAGATGATGAAGGATTCCTGCAATATTTACTGTAATGATGTATGTGGTTTATTCACAGCGGCCTATTGATATATATTTATGTACCGTATATAGTCTTTTAATTGCTAGATGAATGCAGAGGAGAGGGAAAGCGCGCGGTGGATGCTGGGCTGTGACAGGAGGTGGCGCCACTGGGTCACGCCGGCATGAATCTGGAATGTGACATGACCTCAGCGGAGGTCAGAGCCGGCTGTAGCCGGGGTCAGAGACGCCCAATGAGCAGTCAGCGATAGCGCCCCTCACAGACCCTTATAACAACCAAACGGAATCACAAAAAAACTTTTTTCCAAATTGAAATCGATGGGGGCATTATTGATTGCAGAGGAAGACCTCTTTAATAAACCATCCTGTTATTTAGTAACAATTCTTTATAAAGGGACAGTGAACACTTCTGACTAATTATAACTTATAATTTGTAGAGTCCTGTAAACAGGGTCGGACTGGGGTGCCTAGGGCCCACCAGGGGAACTGACTCTAGGGGCCCACACTACAGCCCACCATAAACGGTTTTATTACTTGTTATGCTTTTCTATAATGCACTATAGTTACATGATTGGCCGCGCTGTGGAGCACCAAGCGGCAGGACTTTCTTCGGACAGCCATTCCGTACTGCCAGAGTCCCTTTAATGGTAACTTGTCACCTTGAAAAACGCTATTTATCTGCAGATATGGGGTTAATCTGCAGGTAAATAGGGTTTAAAGCCTGGTTAGACGGCTTATTAGAAAAGCGTTGGCTACACGGAGAAAATTACATTTTATTCTCCCTGCCGCCACTCGCTTCCTGTCATAGGATCGGTGCAAGGAGGGAGACTTTACAGTCACTGCGAACTACAAAGTGAGGGTGCTGCAATATTGTCCGGCACCTTGATTGTGACACTTCCATGGAGCCCAACCTCAGGCTGAGCTTCATTGAATGACTAACATGGCAGCAGCACCTGGTAACTAGTGCTGAGCGAGCGTGGTCGGATAAGGTGTGATCCCAGCATGCTCGGGTGTTATCTGAGTATCTTGTAGTGCTCTGCTACTATGCTCGAATCCCCAGGGTAGCATGTTTTGCGGCGGTAGACAGACGCAACACATGCAGGAATTGCCAGTTTGTTAGGTAATCCCTGCATGTGTTGCTTCTGTTTACCGCCGCAAAACATGCTACCCTGGGGATTCGAGCATAGTAGCAGAGCACTACAAGATACTCAGATAACACCCGAGCTTGCTGGGATCACACCTTATCTGACCACACTCACTCAGCACTAGTTGCCAGTTGTTGCTGCCATGTTAGTCATTCAGTGAAGCTCAGCCTGAGGTTGGGCTCCATGGAAGTGTCACAATCAAGGTGCCGGACGTTATTGCAGCACGCTCACTTTGTAGTTCGCGGTGACTGTAATGTCTCTTATCCGACCACGCTCACTCAGCACTACTGGCAACCCATCAGCAACCTGCAACTGCGTCACAGGGGGCAGAAGGGAGCAGGTGACAGCATGCACCGGCCATTGTGCTATCTAAATGCCGCTGTCAGTGATTGACAAGGGCACTTAAATACTCAAAACATCAGCAATCAAGGCGAGCTCTGATCACTGCTGTTACAGGCAGACGCCAGCTATGTAACACAGCCGACATCTGCCCGGTATGGAGCAGGCTCAGCTCCTGAACCCGCTCCATACAAGCACATCCCAATGGTGACAGTTATGACAAGGTTAGCAAATTTCACTGGTCTGTTCCTAAATGTGGAAAGACAAATGGAATTCCCTAACACATGTGAAAGAGACCTAATAGATTTAGTAAAGGTGCCTCAAGCATATGAATGTTATTACACACCACAATGCACAGTTACATACACGCATCTTACAAAAAGACATATTATTCCAGATACGCAGACGCGCACAAACACACAGACGCGCACAAACACATCAGTACATGAATACATCATCTGAACCACCATCATTTGTAATGTCAGGTCAGCCCCATATATCTTTATATCACATAAACCTACAACTCCCAGTATGTAATTAACAATAGAGATACTGGGAGTTGTTATCAGTCATCATCAGACTGCGGACCATACAGGAACCACAGTACTGATGAGACACAGGCAGGATCACAGATGAACATTTACATCCAGGTATCTTACCTGAGACGGTTTCTCTGATTAGAGTCGTTCTCTTTCTGTTCTTCCTCTTGTCCAGTCTCAATGATGACTTTTCTTATCCACAGCTCGTCTCTGCAGACTTCCATCTTCTCCGGTCTTCTGCAGCACATCCCGACACGATGCCCTTAAAGATAGCAGTGTCATTATAATGCTCCTGAATAAAAATATCTACACTGAGCCCCTGAATAAACCTAACTCTTACAATGCTCTCTGCACAAAACATGACATACACTCTACCCCTCTTATGGTACCTGCTCTCCACACTGTCCTCTCCTTACCATACTGGGCCCCCTGTTCACATTGTCCTCTCACACTGTGTCCCCCCTATACTGCCCAGTCTCTATACTGTGCCCCTTCATCACTCTCCCCCTCCTCAGCATACTGTTCCCTCCTTGCAGTGCCCTCACTCTGTTCCCCCCATACTGCCGCATCTCTATACCTTCCCCCACACTACCTAGTCTCTGTGCTGTGTCACCTCACACTTTTCTCCCTCCATACTGTCTCCTCACACTATTCCCCCACTCTTCATACTGTTTCCTCACACATCCCCCTTCCCCATTCTGCTCCTGCACTCATTCCCACCCCTCCTCTGGTTCACCATACTGTTTCTTCACACATCTCCCCATTCTGTCTCCTAAAATTTCTCTGCCATCTCTCCCCAAATATAATAAATCTTCAGAAGAGCACACAGACATGCAGAAGCGCGCTTACACACACGAAAACAAGCGCACACAGACACATACTAAGGGCTCTTTCACACGTCAGTACATGCGGTGACAGTTTCCACACGTACCAGAGACATTGGTACACGTAGACCCATTCAAATGAATGTTTTTACCTGCTGCACCTCCCGCAAAACATCCTGCACACTGATGACAGCGCTCTTCCCAAGCACCGGGTGCTGAACGCTGCTCTCATCATAGATCCCTGCCGGCGCTGTGATCAGCAGCAGCAGAGTCAATGATGAGAGTAGTAGTCTACTCCCGCCGTGTAGAACTGTCAAAATAGGAATAAAATTAAAAAATCCTTATACTCACCTCTCCTAAGCGTCACCCGCTGTAATCCGTGCAAGCGCTCACGCCGAGGAGAACGACTCCTGCAGCGAGCGGGCCCCGGAGCTGCGCTCAACAAGGGGTGCCCTGTCAATCACTGAGCGCAGCTCCGGGGCCTGCTCGCTGCAGGAGTCATTCTCCTCGGAGTGAGCGCTCACACGGATTACAGCGGGTGACGCTTAGGAGAGGTGAGTATAAGGATTCTTTTATTTTATTCCTATTTTTACAGTTGGACACGGAGGGAGTAGACTACTACTCTCATCATTGACCCTGCTGCTGCTGATCGCAGCACCGGCAGGGATCTATGATGAGGGCAGCGCTCAGCACCCGGCTCTTGGGAACAGCGCTAACTGTACACTGATTCCCAAGTGCCGGTATGTGTCACAAGGATGACACACAGGTGGACATGGATATCTCCAGTCCCGTAAATATCAGGACATGTGAAAGAGCCCTAATATGCACACACAGATACACATACTCACAGAAATGGGGACACGTACACAAGCAGGCAAGCACACACAGAAATGCACACGCAGTCATGCTCAGACACACTCAATCACACACAAAACTGCAGACACGCAGGGAAGTACGTACACACGTGTGAAGACACATATATGACGCACCCCTGGGCCTGTGTCGCACAGCATTGCGCATGCAGGAGCTTACCCGGAGCCGGATCTGTTGAGGGTTGTAGTCTCGTGGCGGTGACCCGGTCCGTGCCCAGGGAGTCAGACTAAGTGGCGTTGTATTAGCGGTAGATGTTGGACGACTACGCCACCCGTTGAATGCAGCGTGATAGTATCACCCCCAACGGGAGGGGTATGGCCTCAGGGCAGCCGACGTGGATGATGGGGGTAGCAGGAATCACTCAGAGACGATGCGGTGTAGTTCAGGATCTTTACTGGTGATAAAGATAGACCCTCCCGGAGTACTGGCTAGCGATCGGGGCCTGGTCAGTCCTTGAGCAGATGGGATCTCCCCTGGCCAGGCGGAGTTGTAGGCCTCCCAAACTGACTGTACTCTTCTGGCTACATTGCTAGAGGCGGGTATAAGTAGCCCACGTCCCTGAGTGTACCGTGTGGTGCTCACCCGTATGGCCGGTGACTCGGGGCCTTCTAGTAGCTTCCGCTCCACGACGGCGGTGCTGGTCCCACGCGTGTGACCGTGCCTTCGGGTTTCTGGGCCAGAGGACCTGCAATCCCCTGCCGGTCGGTTTCTGCTGCTGGATAGGAGTTAGTCCCCACAGCCTCGGACTCCGGGTCCGGTGATAACTTCTCAGTCAGGGCGAGCTCTGCAGCTGCCAGCCCCTGACTCCTTGTAGCGCTGCTCCCACAGAGCTCCTGATGTTCTTCTCCTATATCTGCTTCTCTTCTCTGTCTCTACTTCTTCTCTACTCACTAACCCTGCCTCAGCCCTAGGTTTATATAGGGGAAGTTCTTCCCCTCCCAGGACTGGGCAGGAGGTGTGGCATGCATAGGATCCCTAACCAAGAGACCTCCCACCTGCTCTCAGACATAACATTGCTGTTACTGTGGGAACCAGACCCCTGGGGTGCCACATATACACACGTAGACATGCAGGCACTCAAATACATACACACAAACACATGCAGGCATATACACACACACACATGCAGGCATATACACACACACATGCATGCATATACACACACACACGCATGCAGGCATACACACACACACACACACACATGCAGACATGTACACACACACATGCAGGCATACACACACACACACGCATGCAGGCATACACACGCATGCAGGCATGTACACACACACATGCAGGCATATACACACACTGTACACACACACACAGGCATATATATATATATATATATATATATATATATATACACACACACACACACACACACACACACACACACACGCACACACACACACACAGCCATATAACTCACCCATAAAAAGGTTATTGACTATTTGGCACGGTGCTCTTGACATGAAAGTGAAGCAGTGAGAGCTGTAGGCCTGCAGCCTTGTTTCCAATTCCAGGCCAGGCCACATTCCACATATCCAGCCCCGGAGCCGGTATTAAAAAGCCCAGAGTCAGAGCAGGAGAGAAGGGGGCGGTGCTCCGGTGCCACCACCTGGTCGGGAGCCGGTATTACTACAGGGGAGCAGGCCAGAGCAGATATGGAGCCGGCATGGAACCATATGAGAAGCCCGGGAGCAGGGAGAGCAGAGCGAGACGTCGGGTTCTGTGGCTCCGGCGTATCATAGGACTGCCCCGGAGCAGAGAGAAAGCACTGCAGAGCGCGGCCGCGGCATATCAGAGGCCAGAAGAGAGCGGCGTCAATGTCACCTGACACCACAGTCTGCCACAGAATCCATCCTCTTAGTGTCAGAGAGTCACGTGGTAAGTATGCTGCATGCACGTCACCGCAGGCCCGCTGTCACCAATGAATGTGCCGTGCGCGCGACGCTACATTTGATTCAGCCGCGCTTTTAAAAGGCTCACACTTTTAAAGGGCCCCCCGCCACCAATTCTCTCACTCTCACGTCGGGGCCCACCGGGAAATTTCCCGATTTCCCGCCAGGCCAGACCGACCCTGCCGCCACACCATGACCAAAGCACATAATACCACCACATAGTGATCAAATGGTACCAGATACAAGGTATAAATACTGACAGACCATGAGACCACATATTACCACCACATAGTGACCGAATAATACCACATACAAGGGACAAATATCGTCATGTCATGACCAAAGCACATAATGCCACCACATAGTGATAAATAATACTAAAATAATAAAAATGTAAAAAAAGCTCTGTATATTGGGTCAGTGTACAGGTTATACAGTGATCACCAGTGACATTATACACAGGAGCTCTGTATATAGTGTACAAGTTATGCAGTCATCACCATTGATATTATACACAGGAGCTCTGTATATAGTGTCAGTGTGCGTGTATAGGTAATACACATACTCACAAGTTCTTTATCTGCCGCAGACCGATATATCACATCTTCTATACAGAAAATAACATAGTTACTGTAGCTATAACTGATCACTTCCAGAGCACAATCCACACTTTTCCCAAGATTTCTACACAGCATGAAATGACAAAAAAGCAACATAGTGCGGCACTCCACAGTAACAGTGCTCCAGTGTCATCCTGTGCCTGCTCATCTGTCAGCAGACATATTTCTTATGGCAAAGATGTAACAGAGCTGAAGACAGAAGACCTATGGATTACGTTGGAGTGAGGATTTTTCTTTATTAAAGATGGAGTCCCTAAATGTGTTTTATTTAAAAAAAAAATAAAAAAAAAATTCTGTCTTTTTTTTTCTGTTTACTAGAAATTCATGGTGGCTATGTCTAATTTGGCGTGACACCATGAATTTCGGGCTTAGTACCAGCTGATAATACAAAGCTGGCCTGGTACTAACCCTATTATTACCCAGGGTGCCACTCACCACCAGGGCCGCTGGAAGAGCCGGGTAAAGCACCTGGAAATGGTGCTATGAGGAATGCGCCATTTTCAGGGGTGGCTGCGGGCTGTGATCTTCAGCGTGGGGGGCCAAGAACGCTTGGGCCTAACCATGCTGCGAATCCCAGCCCCCAGCTGCCTTGTTTTATCTGGCTGGCGATCAACATATGGCGGGAGCCCACGCATTTATTTTTTTAAATAAAAAAAAAACATTGGCCTTTCCTGACTTTTGATCAGCAGCCACGGTAAAGCCAGGCAGCTGGAGGTGGCAGCCCGTAGCTGTCTGCTTTATCTGTGCTGAGAATCAAAAATTCTGCGGAGGGGGCCGCCTGCTGGGCTTTGGGGTAGGGGTTTATTCTTGGGGAGGCGGCTGGTGTGGGTTTATGCTTGGGGGGGTGTGGTGGAATTTGGGGGGGTTTATGCTTTGGGGCCCTCAGGTTGATGTGGGGGGATTAATCCTGGGGACCATCTGTGGGGGGTTAATGTTGGGGGTGATTTGGGGTGGGGGGTTAATGCTTCATTGGGGGACACAAAAAAACATGGGTGTATGCTGCTGACACTATGCAAAAAAAAGTTCTCTCTTCCCCAGAAGGGTGCATCATCAACTGGCATGAAGCTAATCCGTTTTAGCTTGGTGTCAGTAGGAGCAGACACAGGTCTGGACCCAGGCCCATCTCTACCTTAAGGTGCTTTCACATTGCGCTCTGTCTCCCTGTCGGGGCATACGTCTGAAATCCCCGGCAAAACGGGGTTTGGACGTATGCGCTGACGGTGACCATAGACTGCAATGGTGATGGCAAAGCCAACGTGTGCTTTCCGGACTGTATTCCCACAGGAGGTGGACACTCAGACATAGGCTACTGTGTCTGAGAGTCCACCTCCTGTAGGCGTACACTGTCGAAAAAAAGTGCACGTTCGCTCTGCAGTCACCATTGCAGTCTATGGCCCCCGTTGGCGCATACGTCAGACCCTGTTTCCTGGGGATTTCGGACGTATACTCCGACGGGACACAGAACGCAATGTGTATGTAGCCTTAGATTTGTGGGGTTTTTTTGTTTTTTTTTTATTAATGATTCCCCTTTTTCTTTCAGATACGGTTTGTGAGGGTGACAGTGGAATTGTTTCACTACTGTATCCTCTGTGGTATATGAGGCAGGACCCTAACACAACAAAAGTGTTTGGGATTCCCCAGCAGATGGTCCTTGGCACTAATCCTCTGCCCGCTCGCCCCCCAGATCCAGAAGGTGCAGGGAGGGAAGACTGATCCGTTACCTGCCAGCTGCCCGAAGGTCTTTGTCCAGGTTATCTCATGCCCAGCTTCATCATCGGTCTGCGAAGAAGGATTCAGGTTCTTCAGTACAGATATATCCTACCAGGCAGTGAGGGTGCTCGAATCTCCACCTCCACATTTTCCAGAGGCTCCTGCAGCCCCCTCTCTTAAAAAATCCAGACTTCAGTCTAGACTTTCCCCGGTGCCCGGGCCACACCCCTAGCAGCCTAAACAATCACGCACGCCGGCTCCCCAGCGCTTTTCTGCTCTCCACCTATCAGGGCACACTTTGCATTCTGGTGCGCAAGAACCCTGCACATGTTTTTCCTGACGCTACCTTTCTCCTGCTCGGCGCCATCTTTCTGTCGCCAGTTTATAACACTGCCACAGCTCACCTGAATTCTGCTGCCTCATCGCCTGGTTCTGCCGGATCACCGCCACCTTCAGGCGGTCCTCCAGGTCCTCAGGATGCAGGGTCTGAGTAAGCTCTGCCACCGGGGGCAGCTCTTTATCCACAGCCTAGCTCCCCTCTAGCACCTGTTTCTTTCTCTACTCTGTATACCTAAACCCAGGGAGTCTCACTCCCATTGTCCAGCATTTTGCATGTGACTCGCCCCCTGGGCCGTGGGGCACCCGGGACCGGACTTCAGGGCAATGCTGGGAGTAGTAGTGGCGACCCAGTCCCGTGGATCAGGGTGGTCAGACCAATATTGTGGCAGTCTCTGTATCAGTATAATGCAATGTCCGACTACGCTACCCGTGTATTGCGGTCAATAAGAACCGCTGCTGCTGGACCGACCTCTGAGGCTGATGTTGTGGGGGCAGCAGAGTGTAGTATAACTCCCCACGGGAGGAGTTTAGCCTCAGGGTAGTGAGTGTGGATGATGGGAGTGATGGTGCACGGGCGCAGCAGGAACGACTCAGAGGCTTTGCAGTGCAGTTCAGGGTCTTTACTGATAATGATAAGGCAGACCCTTCCGGGAGTACTAGCTAGCATAAGAGGCCTGGTCAGTCTGTGAGCAAACTGGAGTTCCCCTGGCCAGGTGGAGTTGTAGGCCTCCCCGTCTATCTGCACTCTTCCTGGCTACCTT
Organism: Phyllobates terribilis; assembly: GCF_046119375.1. Taxonomy (NCBI): domain Eukaryota; kingdom Metazoa; phylum Chordata; class Amphibia; order Anura; family Dendrobatidae; genus Phyllobates; species Phyllobates terribilis. The sequence continues at coordinate 2,063,544 of NW_027362764.1, read as the reverse complement.
GCTGTAAGCGAGTGAAAGTAGCCCACGTCCCTGAGTGTACCGTGTGGTGCTCACCCGTATGGCTGGTGACTTGGGGCCTTCTGATAGCCTTCACTCCTCGATGGCGGTGCTGGTCCCTTGCTCATGACTGAGCCTCCGGGCTTCTATGGCCAGAGGACCTGAAATCCCCTGCCGGCAGGTTTCTGCTGCTGGGTATATATAAGTCCCCACAGCCTCGGAATCCTTTGTCCGGTTCTTGGCGTCTTCTGCCAGGACGAACTCCGCTTAGCTCAAGTCCCTGGTCTTCAGCTCCTGCTCCTACAGAGGTCCTAGCTGTTTCTTTCCCTGTGTCTGGAACAAACTCCAGGCTCTGACTCTCCTAACCCCGCCCCAGATACAGTTTATACAGGGCAGGTTCCTCCCCTATCTGGTCTGGGACAGGAGGTGTTGCGTGTTCAAGGGCTCCTGACCAGGGAACCTCCCACTTGCTCTCAGACGTAATATTTCTATCACTGTGGCAACCAGACCCCTGGGGTGCCACATTCCCCCTAGTGAAATTTAGTACTCTGGGACTAAACACATTTTTAAGAAAAACACAAATACAAGGGTATAAAAAATAACAGGAAAAAGTACATTTTGTCTTGATGGTCACGGCATTTCCGTAACCGGGTGTCCATATCACCCAAGGTGAAGTCTTAGAACAGAGTAGGGGACCTGTCCAAAGCAAACCCCAAACGTTGGCCCTGGGCGTGGCTGCAAGGCGAAGCGAACTACTTTGGACCACACGGGGCCACGCCAGACAGGTTTTTCTTCCGTGGTTGTCTTCGCAAGAGGCACAAGGTGCAACTATTTACAATATAGTTCCGATTACTCAGCGTCCATAACCTGACAGTCCAAATAAACCTGCAGGATAACTAGAGAAACATAATTAATAAACAGGCAGCAAACATAAACCATTTTCAGCATTTGTAGTTTACAGGTAAATTCACATTATAGTTTAGATTCTCCAGCGAGCGGGCATCAAACCTCTAGTGCTCCTGGTGGACCTATGTAACCACTATCTGGTTCTGCACTACAGGGTGTAGGAGGTGTTGCGGGTAGGCCTGGCAGCTTTCTGCGTACTCTTTGGCTTACTAGGGACACGGCAGGCTCACTACTAGCAGAGGGTTGATTCTCCTGGGCTGCTGGTATGGATTCTTCTGCCTCCTGGGCCGGCTGCTCTTCTGACACTCCCTGTTCTTCTGTAGGCCCTTGAGGGGCTGGCTGGAGAAAGGTGAGGACGGGTACCACGACTGCGTTGTTGATTTGAGTCCAGGACCGGGGATCATTTCTTCCCTTTCCTCTGCGGGTTGAGGGTTCTCTTGATCTTCGTCAGGGCTTTGCAGCTGCTCGGGACACTTTTTCAGATGGTCTCTGGAGACAATGGCTGTGGTCTCTCCTCCATCCTTACTGATTACACAGACTTTTGGGTTCTCATGGCTTGATGGCAGTACGGTGTACGGGTCCTTCTCCCACTGGTCGTCCAACTTGTGGAGCCGCCTCTTTCTCTTCAAGACCTGCTCTCCCGGTACCAGGGGAACAGCGGGAGCATGCTGGTTATAAGCCTTCTCTTGCCTTTCTCTTGCTTGAGACAGACTTCGCTCGACGCTCTCCTGTACTTTCCGATACTGCTGCTGCCATTCTGTATTCCAGTCCGCCTTTGGCGAGGTGTTCTCAGGTGTCAGGACTCCCATATCCAGGGCAATAGGCAGCTTACCAGGTCTTGCTCTCATTAGGTAAGCCGGGGTACAGTTGGTGGAACCTACGGGGATGTGATTATACAAGTCCACCAAATCAGGCAGTTTTTCAGGCCACAGACTGCGTTCTTCCAGGGGCAAAGTTTTTAGCAAGTCTATCACCACCTGGTTCATTTTCTCACATAGTCCGTTGGTCTGAGGGTGATAGGGCGTTGTTCTTATCTTCCAGCAGTCATACAGATTGCAGAACTCTTGGAAGACCTCTGCTTCGAAGGCTGGTCCTTGGTCCATCAGCACTTGCTCCGGATACCCGTGTGGATGGCAGAAGTGCAGCTGGAAGGCCCTGGCTGCTGTTTGAGCCATTAAGTCTTTGACAGGGACCACCACCAGGAACCGGGAGTAGTGATCTACGATGGTGAGGGCGTAGACTTACCCAGATTTGCTAGAAGCCAGTTTCACATGGTCCAGAGCTACCAGTTCCAGTGGCTGCCTGGTGATGATGGGCTGAAAGGGAGTCTTCTGGCTGGCACGGTCTCTTCTTCTTAGGCTGCACGGGCCACAGTCTCTGCACGACCTCTCGATGGCTCCTCTCATGCCTACCCAGTAGAACCGTCCACGCAACAAGAACTCCAGCTTCTTCCATCCGAAGTGTCCTGCTCCGTCGTGGTATGCCTTCAGAACCATAGCCGCGTCTCGTCTTGGGACCACTACCTGCCAGGTCAGCTCATGTGTTCTAGAGTTGACCATTCTCCGGCACAGCTTCTCCTTGTAAAGAAACAGTTTACTTTTCTCCTTCCACAGTTGCTTGGTCTCCTCCGGAGCGTCTGGGTCAAGACGGGCATCAGCCTGTGTCAGCATTTCCTTCTCCAGACGGACTGCGGGATCACTGTCTTGTGTCTCCGCCCAGCTGTAGTGGGGTAAGAGATTGAACGTAGCAGAGCGCCTGTCCCTCACATGTTGGGAATACAGGGTAATCCCATGATGGTGGAATGCAGGGAGTTCGACTTCTTCCAGTTCTTCTGGATCTTCCCCTACGTCCGGTAAGTTTGGCATTCTGGACAGGGCATCCACGTTGGCATTTGAGCGTCCCGCCCGGTATTTGATGGTGAATTCATAGTTGGACAGGCGGGCCATCCATCTCTGCTCCAGGGCACCAAGTTTTGCAGTGTCCAGGTGTGTCAACGGGTTGTTGTCCGTGTACACGGTAAACTTAGAAGAGGCAAGGTAATGCTTGAAACGTTCGGTCACTGCCCACACCACTGCCAGGAACTCTAGCTTGAATGAGCTATAATTCTCAAGGTTTCTCTCTGTAGGCCGTAGTTTTCGGCTGGCATAAGCGATTACCCGTTCTTTCCCCTGCTGGATCTGGGACAGTGCGGCTCCTAGCCCGATGTTGCTCGCGTCCGTGTGGAGGATAAAGGGCTGGCCGTAGTCCGGGTACGCCAGGATTTCATCCCCCGTGAGGGCCATCTTCAGCTGGCGGAAGGACTCCTCTTCCAGCTTTTCTCACCTGAAGGGCGGCTTCTGGTTTTTGGCCTTCCTGGATTGACCTATCAGGAGGTCCTGCATAGGGGCTGCCATTTTGGTGAAACCGGGAATGAATCTTCGGTAGTAGCCTACCAACCCGAGGAACTGCCGCACTTCCTTTATGCTGGAGGGTCTTGGCCAGTCTTTAATCACGGTGATCTTATCGGGGTCGGGAGCCACTCAGTCAGCACTCACCACGTGTCCCAGGTACTGCGCCTTTGGTTTCAGGAGGTGACACTTGGAGGGTTTCACCTTTAGGCCGTAGCTTGCCAGGGCGTCAAAAACACTTCTGCCAGGTGTTTCAGATGGTTCTCGTAGGTTTTGGAATAGACGATGAAATCGTCCAGGTATAACAGGATCGTCTCGAAATTCCGGTGTCGCAGACAGCATTCCATCAACCGCCGGAAGGTTCCTGGTGCGTTGCAGAGCCCGAACGGCATACAGTTGAATTTGCTGAGACCCATCGGGGTGGTGAATGCAGTCTTCTCCTTGTCTGCCTCTGCTACAGGAACTTGCCAGTACCCGCTAGTAAGATCCAAAGTGGAGAAGAAGTTAGCAGATTTTAATGCAGCTAAAGATTCTTCTATTCTATGTAACGGGTACGCATCTTTGTGTGTGATACGGTTGACCTTTCTGTAGTCTACACACATTCTCATTGTGTTGTCCTTTTTCACTAGAACTAGTGGAGCTGCCCAGGGGCTACAGCTGTCTCTGATTACCCCAGCCTCCTTCATGTCCCGCAACATCCCCTTTGCATGCTGATAGTGTGCAGGGGGTACAGGTCGGTATCTTTCCTTTATGGGTGGATGGTCTCCATTGGGAATGTGATGTTCTACCCCTTTTACTCGCACGAAGTCTAGCAGGTGCTTACTAAAGACTCTTTCGTACTCCTGAACCACCCGGTAGACTCCCTGTTTTTGGTGTGAGGGAGTGGAGTCAGTACCCAAATGCAGTTGCTGACACCAGTCCTCCATTTGTTTCTTAGAGCCGTTACCTTCCTCTGGTTGAGATGGAGGCAAGGGTTCCACGGCCCTTACAGAATTTTGGTTTGTGTGAACAATTTGGCTAGCGTGGCATACCGGGGCAGGCATACTTCTCTCTCCCCGATATTTATGATGCGGACAGGTACCCTCCCATAGCGTACATCGACCACCCCCCGTGCTGTCAAAATGGTGGGCCTACTGTCTGAGTAAACGGGTTCCACCATTGCTTGGTAGTTTCTACCTCTTAGAACAATAGCTGCCCGGCACCAGACCATCATCTCACTTTTCGGGGGCATGGCAATAGGGAACGGGTCACACATTCTCACGCTACCAATCTCACCACCAGATAGTTCCACTTGTTGCCGCTTCATCAGCGCCCGGATCTCTTTTTGGAGAACACGCTGCTGGCTGGAACTGGCGTTCTTGGCAACCAGCTGTAAAATAAGAATTATCTCTGCAAGACAATTTTCAATCACGTTAGTCCCCAAGGTTATTTTAGGATGACTCTCATGACGGTCAATGTCCACAATAATCAGTCCTTGTGCCGCCAGTTCGACTTTACCGATCTTAATGGTCACCTCTTTGAATCCCACCTGCAGCACGGGCTGACCATTGCTGGTGATGATACTCAGGTCGTCATCTGGGTAGCGGGTTATGTCAGAGTCATTCCAATACCGCTTAAAGAGCACATAAGGGATGGTAGTTACCTGTGACCCGGTGTCTAGTAGGGCACTCATTGGAATGCCATCCAGTACCACAGGCAAGACTGGACGTCCCCCTACATATTTATCACGCCAGTTTGAGGGGCCTGATGATCTTACGCCTGGGGGTTGGCTCTCTGCCCCAGGTTGTGCCCGTTTAAATGACAGTACCTTGCCATATGTTCGGGTTGATTGTAGCGGCGGCAGATGGGTTGTCCGTCCTTGTTGTATCTGTCGCTGGGTCTTCCTCTGGACGTTGGGATCCTCCTCTGTCGGCGCCACGGGACGTCCTCCGGTCAGGACGCCAGCTGGATCTTTCCTGGAGGAGAGACCTGTAAAGACTGCACAGTTCTGGTTAGCGCGGCTACACTTTTAGTCAGCTCTTGGACCTGATAGTGCAGGTCTGTAGCCCGGTTGTTATCCAAAGCCTGCGCACCAGCTCCTACAGACTCTGTAGACAAGGGTGCCGCCTCCTGATGATAGGTAATAGCAGGGCACCGGTGGGTTACAGCGCTACCCGGTGCCGGTTCTCGGAGCACCCGGATGGCCCTCTCTTTGAACTTTGCAAAGTCTAAACCAGGGTTCTGCAAGGCCATTGCACGTAACTGGGTTCGGTGGGCGTTGGACAGTAGAACCTCAATGAATTGCTCAGTTAACAGTTCATCTGCATTCCGTACACTGTCAGGGTGCCTGTTTAATGGCTCCCAGGGCCTCTTGCAAACTCAAAGCATAGTCTCTTATACTGTCTTGGGCCCGCTGCTTGCACCCATAAAATCTCATTTTGATCTCTGCTGAGGTACGGGTATCAAAAGTGTCCTTCAGGCGGGCCAAGATCTCCTTTACGGTCACCTTGTCCCGGACTGACCAGGACTTTACTTCACGCTGGGCTGCGCCGGTTAACTGGCCTATCAATATGCTCACTTTTTGTTCCTCCGTCAGGGGGTATACTTTAAATAGGCTGTACAGTCTCTCTTTAAAGTCGCTTAGGGTATGCGACTCCCCTGAGTATTGGGGCAGCCAGGCCGCTCCGGGGATGTATGGCATGGTGAACGGCATTACTGCGGCAGTGGCCGTGCTGGTGGTAGAGGGTCCCTCCGTGTCCGTCATCTTCCTCCCCCCTAGTTAAGTGTGGCCTACCTTCTGTCGATCCTCTTCCGTAGGCCGCGGCTCCGCTGATGCTGCTCCAGGCGAGGACCTTGCGTCGCGCCCTGGTGACGTCAGCGTTGCTCTCTCTCCTTCCAGGACCTTGCGCACCGTTGGTGCGTAGGACGGGGCTTCAGGTCTCGCACGGTTTGAATGTCCACGTCCCTCTTCTTCCCGCGCGGCGTCCCGAAGATGGCGCCCGATGGCGGGAAAGCGGCCGAGGATGGCGGGAAACGGCTGAAGATGGCGGGAAATGGCTCCGGACGGCGGGAAAACTCTTTTGCAGGTAAATATGAAGTCCTTTTCAGGCACGCAATACCCGTTTGTGGCGGGTTGGTCACAATCCTGCCGACTACGCCAAAAAGCTGACTCGCCCCCTGGGCCGTGGGGCACCCGGGACCGGACTTCAGGGCAATGCTGGGAGTAGTAGTGGCGACCCAGTCCCGTGGCTCAGGGTGGTCAGACCAATATTGTGGCAGTCTCTGTATCAGTATAATGCAATGTCCGACTACGCCACCCGTGGATTGCGGTCAATAAGAACCGCCGCTGCTGGACCGACCTCTGAGGCTGATGTTGTGAGGGCAGCAGAGTGTAGTATAACTCCCCACGGGAGGAGTTTAGCCTCAGGGTAGTGAGTGTGGATGATGGGAGTGATGGTGCACGGGCGCAGCAGGAACGACTCAGAGGCTTTGCAGTGCAGTTCAGGGTCTTTACTGATGATGATAAGGCAGACCCTCCCAGGAGTACTGGCTAGCATAAGAGGCCTGGTCAGTCTGTGAGCAAACTGGAGTTCCCCTGGCCAGGTGGAGTTGTAGGCCTCCCCGTCTATCTGCACTCTTCCTGGCTACCTTGCTGTAAGCGAGTGGAAGTAGCCCACGTCCCTTAGTGTACCGTGTGGTGCTCACCCGTATGGCTGGTGACTTGGGGCCTTCTGATAGCCTCCGCTCCTCGATGGCGGTGCTGGTCCCTTGCTCGTGACTGAGCCTCCGGGCTTCTATGGCCAGAGGACCTGAAATCCCCTGCCAGCGGGTTTCTGCTGCTGGGTATATATAAGTCCCCACAGCCTCGGACTCCTGTGTCTGGTTCTTGGCGTCTTCTGCCAGGACGAACTCCGCTTAGCTCAAGTCCCTGGTCTTCAGCTCCTGCTCCTACAGAGCTCCTAGCTGTTTCTTTCTCTGCGTCTGGAACAAACTCCAGGCTCTGACTCTCCTAACCCCGCCCCAGATCCAGTTTATATAGGGCAGGTTCCTCCCCTATCTGGTCTGGGACAGGAGGTGTTGCATGTCCAAGGGCTCCTGACCAGGGAACCTCCCACTTGCTCTCAGACGTAATATTTCTATCACTGTGGCAACCAGACCCCTGGGGTGCCACACATGTTTCTCCTGTAACAAAAGGTTTTCCTGTAGTCAGACCTGTTCCCTCTGCCAGGACTGCAGTCCGCCCACAATGTCACCTCCCCAGGAGCACCTCACTGCCTATAAGGAGAGTGTGCCCCCCCTGCAGCCGCCTATTCAGCCCTGCCAGCCGGCAACATCACCATCCACATGGCCTCATAGCTGAAATCATGGAACGTGGATTCAGTTTCCAAAAAGTCCACCAGCCTCACCTTCCAGGGCTCCCGCCTTTTCGAAGAGCTAGATAAGATGATCTCTAATGCCATGGGGGGTAAGAATATTTTGCTTCCGCAACAGAGGGCCAAATGCCCTCCTCCCAAGAGACGCCCAGTCCAGTTTTGGTCCTTTCGGAAATTTTCAGTGTAGAACAGCAACCAAAAAGACAACTCTCCGACCCGCCAGGAAAAGAAGAGACCTTCCTTTAGGCTAGCCCCCTCCTGGCATCAACGAACCCACTAGTGCCGGTCTGCCAGGCCCATATCTAGCAGATTCTCATCGGTATGACGCGGTGTTCCCACCTGGGATGTTTCTCAGGGTGGGCGGCCGTCTCCTTTTGGTTCCGGGATGAGTGGCTCTCAATAGTCAACAACGCTTGGGTCTGAGACGTTGTCGCCTACAGCTACAAAATAGAATTTTCCACGTTGCCTTGTTTTTGAGACCAATTTCCCCAAAGACCCCCTTCCCTTATTCCTCTGTTTTTCAAGGCTATTGATTTGCTATCCAAAGCAGGCATCATGATCTCATTTCCAGGACGCTGAAACATCAGACACCGGAGGCAGGCCGAGGGGTCGGGGCAAAGACCTTACCCACAATCGTCCCATAAATGCACTTTTATAAAATTAGAATTATTTCTATACATGATGTCAGGGCCGGCTCCAGGTTTTTCTGGGCCCCGGGCGAAAGAGTCTCAGTGGGCCCCTTTAACACATACCACGATTCATGATGCAGAGATACCGCAGATAAATAAATAAATATATATATATAGTACAAGCCTGAAGATTTCACTTCTTACATTACATGAGTGATATCTATTGTAAATTCCACAATAGCTCAGAAACCGGCGAATCGCTCCACACAGTATACTGGGCCCCATATAACACTCCATACAGGATACTGGCCCCCATATAACGCTTCATACAAGATACTGGCCCCCATATAACGCTCCACACAGAATACTGGCCCCCATATAAGGCTCCATACGGAATACTGGCCCCCATATAACGCTTCATACGGAATACTGGCCCCCATATAAGGCTCCATACGGAATACTGGCCCCCATATAAGGCTCCATACAGAATACTGGCCCCCATATAACGCTCCATACAGGATACTGGTCCCCTTATAAAGCTCCATACAGGATACTGGCCCCCATATAACGCTCCATACAGGATACTGGTCCCCTTATTAAACTCCATACAGGATACTGGCCCCCATATAACGCTCCATACAGGATACCGGTCCCCTTATAACTCTCCATACAGGATACTGGCCCCTATATAATGCTGCATGCAGGCTGTTACCCCCCACATAATGCCCCATACAGGCTGTCCCCCCCTTATAATGCTCCATGCAGGCTGTTACCCCTCACATAATGCCCCATACAGGCCCCCCCCCTTTTAATGCTCCATGCAGGCTGTTACCCCCCACATAATGCCCCATACAGGCTGCCCCCCCTTATAATGCTCCATGCAGGCTGTTCCCCCCCACATAATGCACTATGCAGGCTGCCCCCCCCTTTATAATGCCCCATGCAGGCTGTTCCCCACCTTATAATGCCCCATGCAGGATGTCACCCCCCCCTCTATATAATGCCCCATGCAGGATGCCCCCCGCCCTTCTCTTTATACTGCCCCATGCCTCCATACATTAAAAAAAAAAAATCAAATACTCACCTCCCTCCTCCTCGCCTGCTGCCCGCTGCTCGGGTCCGAACTCCAGCGTTGTCGGCGTCTTCCCGCTCAGCGCTCCCTGTGACGGCTCAGGGGAGGGCGCGGTGTAAAGACGTCACCGCACCCTCTGACCTGAGACGTCACAGGGAGTGCAGGGCAGGAAGACAGCTGATCTGCACGGGGAGAGGTAAGTATCGGGCTGCCGGGGCTCTGAGCAAGCGGGGGGAAGGGCGGGCGCTGACACCGCTCTCCTCCGCCCATAGCCCAGCGGGGTGTGCGACCGCCAGTGGGCCCCTCTGCCAGCTCAGGGCCCCGGCATTTGCCCGGGTGCGCCGGGTGCTGACGCCGGCCCTGCATGATGTTAATGTTATTTCTACAATATTTCTACAATTAAACGTTTGAGATTTCTGTGGTAATGGTCACTTGTTTCTTTTAAACTTGTTCTGAATGTAAATAAAACATTTCTCTGATTAAGCTTCCACATTGTATTTTAGCCTTTCATTTTACTCATAGGGCAGGAAAAGCCCATGATGCATCTGTGTAAACCATGTAAAAGTACTATAATAACATGGCTTAGACAGGTAACCCACTTTTGAAACAATGAAGTTCACTTGTACAAGCTGCATAGATGAAAACCTGCTTAAAGGGAACCTGTCACCTGGTTTTCCCCATATAAAGTATGACCACCACCTGTATGGCCTTTATATACACTATTCTAGAATGCAGTATATAAGTCCCCAAGCCAATCTGCATAATGTAAAAAAACCCTTATATTACACTCACCTACAGGGCGGTCCCGACCCATGGGTTTCTCTAGTGTTAATCCGGCACCTCCTCCTGAGATTGCCATCCTCCTTTCTTCAAGTGGATGACGTGTCCTACATCATCCAGACAGTGTCTTACATCGCGCTCCTGCGCAGGCGCACTTCTCTCTGCCCTTTCCCCGCACAGAGCAGAGAAGTGTGCCTGCGCAGGAGTGTGATGGCAGAGGCTGTGTGGCTGACGTTGGATGTGTAATCCACATGAAGCAGAGAAGGAGGACAGTGTTGGATGAAGACCAGCGACATCCATAGAACTGGACGTTACTAGATAGTGCCGGCCGTGCCCCAGGCCACACGGGAGGACGGTACTAGATAGTGCAGGCCGTGCCCCAGGCCACACGGGAGGACGGTACTAGATAGTGCCGGCCGTGCCCCAGGCCACACAGGAGGACGGTACTAGATAGTGCCGGCCGTGCCCCAGGCCACACGGGAGGACAGTACTAGATAGTGCCAGCCGTGCCCCAGGCCACACGGGAGGACGATACTAGATAGTGCCAGCCGTGCCCCAGGCCACACGGGAGGACGGTACTAGATAGTGCCAGCCGTGCCCCAGGCCACACGGGAGGACGGTACTAGATAGCGCCAGCCATGCCCCAGGCCACACAGGAGGACGGTACTAGATAGTGCCCCAGGCCACACGGGAGGATGGTACTAGATAGTGCCGGCCGTGCCCCAGGCCACACAGGAGGACGGTACTAGATAGTGCCGGCCGTGCCCCAGGCCACACGGGAGGACAGTACTAGATAGTGCCAGCCGTGCCCCAGGCCACACGGGAGGACGATACTAGATAGTGCCAGCCGTGCCCCAGGCCACACGGGAGGACGGTACTAGATAGTGCCCCAGGCCACATGCTGCAGAAAGGCAGTTATCTATAATATAACATGAGATGCGTGTCTCTGAAGCCTCTATAAACTGCGCAAGCGCGATACACGCCTGCGCAGTCTGGCTCCAGAGAGAAGAACGCATGGAGCCGTTACAGGTAAGAGGAGTGTATGTCACCGGAGATCACGGTATGCGTAGACACTGAACGTATACAGCTATCTCCGGTGCCATACTTACCTGATCGGGAGGAGCATTGCCGCGGCGCCTCTCTTTGCCAGAGACCGGGGCAAGAGTGAGGCGTCGGAATTGGTGCATGCGCATAGCGCTATCCTGCGCCATTTTGCTGAAGACACATTTGCGGTGCGTCTTCAGCAAAATGGCGCCGGACAGTGCAGTATGGGCACATGCGTACTCCGGCCGAACAGAACACAGCAGCACTGGAGCACAGGGAAGAAAGGTGAGTATAAGTGTTTATTTTTTGGTATGTGTGCAGTGTGATAGGGATGAGGGGCGCCACGCATACCAGGATTGAGGGGCGAGGGGCGCCACGCATACCAAGATTGCGGGGTGAGGGGCGCCACGCATACCAGGATTGCGGGGTGAGGGACCCCACGCATACCACGATTGGGGGGTGAGGGACCCCACGCATTCCAGGATTGGGGGGTGAGGGACCCCACGCATACCAGGATAGGATGGTGGGGCAGAACAAATACCAGGAGGGGGGCAGCACATACCAGCATGGGAGACCATATACCAATAAATATGCTCGCCACCCAGGCGTAGAACGGATTCCATAGCTAGTTTGAACTAGAGCTGAGCGGATCAATTCATGAGACGCTGGACAGGAGGCCACGAATCTCTTACCTATAGTGTTGCATGAGCGTGCTCGGTTTACCCTTTCACCGAGCATGCTCGGGTGCTGCCTGAGTATTTACGGCATGCTCAGGATCTATGCTCGAGCCACTGGGGTTGTTAGAGAGCTGTGATACATGCAGGGATTGCCTTACAAACATACAATCCCTGCATGTGTCACACCTGTCTAACAGCCGCGACAAATGCAGCCGCCGCGGCTCGAGCATAGATGCCGAGAATACTCGAACAGGACCTGAGCGTGCTCTGTGAAAGGGTTAACTGAGCAGGCTCATACAACACTACTAACCTTACCTCATCCGGCGTGACTTTTGATTAGCCAGGGCTGGCATGATGTCATCTGTGCGTCGTGCTTCTTTCAGTTGGGATCTATGGATTTATTTTCTGTCCATTCAACTTTCTCATCTTTATGTAGCTTCACTATTTGACATCTGGCTTTTTTGTGTTCACATGTTGAATAAATACTGTATTTTTTTGTTTTCTGTAGATGTCCGCACCAAACTACACAATAACAATCATCTCTGATTATTGCATACTTGCTGCATTTTTTTATGCCTTTTCCCCCTTATTTGATGGTTTTTGCTGCAGATGTGAAGCCGCATTGTTCCTTTTTTTTATAATACAGAATAGCTTTGATTCTGCACTTAAAGTAACTGCAGTATTTTACCTGCGTTTTCTCTCTTTTTAGGCTCCACATAGAAGCCTCTAGACGTAAAAAAAACCCATAACCGTACAGATCAGCAGCGTCTTTAGACCACAGAGCGGTTTTCATGAAATCGCATCCACTTTTCTTGGTCATTTAAATGCTGCAAAATGACTGTTCCAAAAAAATCAGCTGAAAAAAACACAGCATTTATGCTACATCTGAACACGGCCTTAATGTCCAAACACAGTGGATGTGATTTAATGAAATCTACGCCTGCAGTGCAGCTAAAGACGCTGCTGAACTATGTGGATTTCATACATTTTTTTTAATATATAAGCCAATGTGGAGCCTGTAAAATAAAAACAGGTAAAGAAAAACACATTTTTAAGCTCAAAAATCAAAGTTTTTCTGTGGTATTAAAAATGTACATTCACAGCATCACCAAAACACATTTTAAGGGGGAAAACTCAAAAGAAACTCAAACAAAACGCAAACAGACAATAATAAGATTGTTATTTTGTTCTTTGGTGCGGACACCTGCATAAAAAAACGCTGTCTTTATGTTGTGTGAAGATGGCTTTAGTGTTACATTTTATTTAATTTTTATGGCTTTAGTAGAGACTAGCACACCTTTTCATTTTGTAGGGTTGAAATTCAGCTGTTATACAAAGCTGAGTGCAGAGCACAAAAATATATTTTTTTAATTTGCTAATGTGATAGCGCAAGCTATAGTAGCCCACCTTATCAGTTTTTGGGGGTGAAATTCAGTTGCATGCACAGTAAAAAATATATATATTTTTTTCAGTTGCTAGCCAGAGTCCACCTAGTCCTTTTGTGGTGGTAAAATTCAGCTGTATGCAGAGTAAAAAAATAAGTTTTTTTTTGCTGTGACTAACGTGATACAGCAGGCTAGATCTGAGTTTGAAATATATTCCATGTGTGGCACCCCAAGGGTCTGGTCTCCACAGTAATAGCAATGTTATGTCTGAGAGCAGGTGGGAGGTCTCTTGGTCAGGAATCCTATGCATGCCACACCTCCTGCCCAGTCCTGGGAGGGGAAGAACTTCCCCTATATAAAGCTGGGGCTGAGGCAGGGTTAGAAAAAAAAGAGTACAGAGAGAAGAAGAGAAGCAGCATAGGAAAGAAAGATCAGGAGCTCAGTGGGAGCAGTGCTAAAAGGAATCAGGGGCTGGCAGCTGAAGAGCTCGCCCTGATTGAAGAGTTACCACCGGACCCGGAGTCCGAGGCTGTGGGGATTAACCCAGACCCAGCAGCAGAAACCGCCCGGCAGGGGATTTCAGGTCCCCTGGCCAAGAAACCCGAAGGCACGGTCACACGCGTGGGACCAGCACCGCCGTCGTGGAGCGGAAGCCACTAGAAGGCCCCGAGTCACCGGCCATACGGGTGAGCACCACACGGTACACTCAGGGACGTGGGCTACCTTTACCCGCCTCTAGCAAGGAAGCCAGAAGAGTACAATTAGTTGGGGAGGCCTACAACTCCGCCTGGCCAAGGGGGATCCCATCTGCTCAAGGACTGACCAGGCCCCGACCGCTAGCCAGTACTCCGGGAGGGTCTATCTTTGTCACCAGTAAAGACCCTGAACTACACCGCATCGTCTCTGAGTGGTTCCTACTACCCCCATCATCCACGTCGGCTGCCCTGAGGCCATACCCCTCCCGTTGGGGGTTATACCATCCACGCTGCACCATCCTTCCACCGGCCTCAGCGGTCTGCCCTGCAGCGGCAGCTCCATAGCTGCATTCAACGGGTGGCGTAGTCGTCCTACATCTACTGCTAATATACCGCCACTTAGTCTGACTCCCTGGGCACGGACCGGGTCACCGCCACGAGACTACTACCCCCAACAGGCCCGGCTCCGGGTAGTCCCCGCGTGCGCAACGCTACACCAAGTAGGCCCAGGGGCGCGTCAACTTTGGCGTAGTCGGCAGGATTCCGTGCCCGCAACCACCGGGTACTGCGTGCCTGAAAAAGACTGTTCAAACTTACCAGTGGTGAAGATTCCCGCCATACGTGGAGGTTTCCCGCCATCCGGCGCCATCTTCTACCTTCTTCCCGCCATCCGCGAAGTTTTCCCGCCATCCGGCGCCATCTTCTGCCTTCTTCCCGCCTTCCGTGGAGTTTTCCCGCCGTTGGACGCCATCTTGAAGACGCCGCGCGGGAAGAAGAGGGGCGTGGACTCCGAAAGCGCGCGAGAACTGAAGCCCCGCCTCACGTCCGGACGTTGCGTAAGGTCCTGGAAGGAGCCCAGCAGACGCCGACGTCACAGGAGCGCGACGGAAGGTCCTCAACCCTGACGATCCACTGCGGAGCCGCGGCCTACGGAAGAGGATCATCGCAAGGTAGGCCACGGTCCACTAGGGGGGGAGAAAGATGTCGGATACGGAGGAGAGCTTCACTGCCTCAACCCCCGCCAGCGCCACCGCTGCTGCAGTCATGCCTTTCACCATGCCCTATATCCCGGGAGCAGCCTGGCTACCCCAGTACTCAGGGGAGTCACATACCCTGAATGACTTTAAAGAAAAGCTGGATAGCCTCTTCCAGGTGTACCCCCTCACAGAAGAGCAAAAAGTGAGCATCCTGGTGGCCCAACTAACCGGGGCAGCCCAAAGGGAGGTAAAGTCCTGGCCACCTGGGAGGAGGACTGTTGCAGGGATACTAACCCGGCTGAGGGACACCTTTGATACCCGCACCTCAGCCGAGATTAAGCTTAGATTCTATGGGTGCAAGCAGCAAGCACATGAGAGTATAAGGGACTATGCACTAAACCTACAAGAGGCCCTGAGAGCCATTAAGCAGACCGACCCTGACAGCGTGGGAAACGAGGACAGGCTGTTGACCGAGCAATTTATAGAGGGACTATATTGCAATGTCCACCGAACCCAGTTGCGGGCGATAGCCTTACAGGATCCTCATCTGGACTTTGCACAGTTCAAGGACAGAGCCATCCGGGTGCTCCGAGAACCGGCACCGGGTGGCGTGGTGACCCACAGGCGCCCTACTACCGCTTACCACCAGGAGGCGGCGCCCTTGTTGGCAGGGCCTGTGGGAGCTGATGCGCAGGCTTTGAACAATGACCCGGCTCCAGACCTGCACCATCAGGTCCAAGAGCTAGCTAAAAGCGTTGCTGCGCTAACCCGAACTGTGCAGTCTTTACAGGTTTCCACTCCAGGGAAGATCCAGCTGGCATCCGGACCGGAGGACATCCCGTGGCGTCGACCAAGGAGGACCCCACCGGCCAGAGGAAGACCCAGCGACCGGTACAACGAGGACGGACAACCTATCTGCCGCCGCTGCAATCAACCCGGACATATGGCAAGGTACTGTCCTTTAAACTGGCACAACCTGGGGTAGAGGGCCAACCCCCAGGAAAAAGATCACCAGGCCCATCGAACTGGCGTGACAAATATGTGGGAGGACGTCCAGTCTTGCCTGTGGGACTGGATGGCATTCCTATGAGTGCCCTACTTGACACCGGGTCACAGGTCACCACCATCCCGTACGTGCTCTTCAAGCAGTACTGGAATGACTCGGATATAACCCGCTATCCAGACGACGACTTGAGTATCATCGCCAGTAATGGTCAGCCCGTGCCACAGATCGGATTTAAAGAAATGACCATTAAAATCGGTAGAGTCGAACTGGCAGCACAGGGACTGATCATTGTAGACATTGACAAGCGCGAGAGTCACCCAAAGATAACTCTAGGAACTAATGTGATTGAAAATTGTCTTGCAGAGGTGATTTTCATTTTACAGCAGGTTGCCAAGAACGCCAGCTCCGGCCAGCAGCGAGTGCTCCAGAAAGAGATCCGGGCACTGATGCGACGGCAACAGGTGGAACTCTCCGGTGGTGAGATTGGTAGCGTAAGAATGTGTGACCCTTTCCCTATTGCCATGCCCCTGAAAAGTGAAATGATGATTTGGTGCCGGGCAGCTATTGGTCTAAGAGGTAGAGACTACCAAGCAATGGTAGAACCCGTCTACTCAGACAGTAGGCCCACCATTTTGACAGCACGGGGGGTAGTTGATGTACGCCATGGGAGGGTGCCCGTTCGTATAATAAATATCGGGAAAAGGGAAGTATACCTGCCCCGGTATGCTACGCTAGCCAAATTATATACTATCAACCAAAATTCTATACAGTCTGTGGAACCCTTGCCTCCATCTCACCCGGAGGAAGGTAACGGCTCTAAGAAACCAATGGAGGACTGGTGTCAGCAACTACATCTGGGTACTGACTCCACTCCCTCACACCAGAAACAAGGAGTCTATCGGGTGGTTCAAGAGTACGAGAGAGTGTTTAGTAAACACCCGTTAGACTTCGGGCGAGTAAAGGGGGTAGAACACCACATCCCCACGGGAAACCATCCTCCCATAAAGGAGAGATACCGACCCGTACCCCCTGCACACTACCAACACGCCAAGGGGATGCTTAGAGACATGAAGGAGGCTGGGGTAATCAGGGATAGCTGTAGCCCCTGGGCAGCTCCACTAGTCTTGGTCAAAAAGAAAGACAACACCATGAGAATGTGTGTAGATTACCGGAAAATTAACCGTATCACACACAAAGATGCGTACCCCTTACCAAGAATAGAGGAGTCTTTGGCTGCTTTAAAGTCTGCTAACTTCTTCTCCACTTTGGATCTCACTAGCGGGTACTGGCAGGTTCCTGTAGCAGAGGCGGACCGGGAGAAGACCGCATTCACCACCCCGATGGGACTTAGCGAGTTTACCTGCATGCCGTTCGGACTCTGCAACGCACCAGGAACCTTCCAGCGATTGATGGAATGCTGTCTGGGACACCGAAACTTTGAGACGGTCCTGTTATACCTGGACGATGTCATCGTCTATTCCAAGACCTACGAGGACCACCTGAAACACCTGGCGGAAGTGTTCGAAGCTCTGGCAAGTTATGGCCTAAAGGTGAAACCCTCCAAGTGTCACCTCCTGAAGCCAAAGGTGCAGTACCTGGGACACGTGGTGAGTGCTGACGGAGTGGCTCCCGACCCTGATAAGATCACCGCAATTAAGGAATGGCCAAGCCCCTCCAGCGTAAAGGAAGTGAGGCAGTTCCTTGGGTTGGTAGGCTACTACCGAAGGTTCATTCCCGGTTTCACCAAAAAGGCAGCTCCTATGCAGGACCTCCTGATAGGCCAGTCCAGGAAGGCCAAGAACCAGAAGCCACCCTTCAGATGGGAGAAGCTGGAAGAAGAGTCCTTCCGCCAGCTGAAGATGGCCCTCACGGGGGATGAAATCCTGGCGTACCCTGATTATAGCCAGCCCTTTATCCTCTACACCGACGCCAGTAACATCGGGCTAGGAGCCGTACTGTCCCAGATCCAGCAGGGGAAGGAACGGGTAATTGCTTACGCCAGCCGAAAACTGCGACCCACCAAAAGAAACCCTGAGAATTACAGCTCATTTAAGCTAGAGTTCCTGGCAGTGGTGTGGGCAGTCACCGAACGCTTTAAGCACTACCTCGCTGCTTCCCGGTTCACCGTGTACACGGATAACAACCCGTTGACACACCTGGACACTGCAAGACTCGGTGCCCTAGAGCAGAGATGGATGGCCCGCTTGTCCAACTATGAGTTTACAATCAAATACCGGGCAGGACGCTCCAATACCAACGCGGACGCCCTGTCCAGGATGCCGAACCTACCGGACGTAGGGGAAGATTCAGAGGAACTGGAAGAAGTTGAACTCCCCGCGTTCCACCGTCATGGGACTATCCAGTATTCCCACCGTGTAAGGAGTAAGCAATCCGCTACGTTCAACCCATTACCTCATTACAACTGGGCGGAGACGCAAGACAGTGACCCTGCCGTCCGACTGGTAAAGGAGATGCTGACTCGGCCAGATGCACGCCTTGACCCAGACGCTCCGGAGGAAGCCAAGCAACTGTGGGCTGAGAAGAGTCGACTGTTCCTTTACAAGGGGAAGTTGTGCCGCAGAATGGTTAACTCCCGGACGCATGAACTAATCTGGCAAGTAGTGGTGCCAAGAAGAGACGCAGCTATGGTGATGGAGGCATACCACGACGGAGCTGGGCACTTCGGATGGAAGAAGCTGAAGTTCCTGCTGCGCGGGCGGTTCCATTGGGTAGGCATGAGAGGAACCATCGAGAGGTGGTGCAGAGACTGTGGCCCATGCAACCTAAGAAGGAGGGACCGTGCCAGCCAGAAGACTCCCCTGCAGTCCATCATCACCAGACAGCCGTTGGAACTGGTAGCCTTGGATCATGTAAAACTGACCCCAAGCAGAAGTGGCTACGTCTACGCGTTAACCATCGTGGATCACTACTCCCGGTTCTTGGTTGTCGTCCCCGTCAAGGACTTAACGGCTCAAACAGCAGCTAGAGCCTTCCAGCAGCACTTCTGCCGTCCACACGGATACCCGGAGCAGGTGCTGACGGACCAGGGGCCTGCCTTTGAAGCGGAAGTCTTCCAGGAGTTCTGCACCCTGTATGGCTGCCGGAAGATTAGAACAACACCCTATCACCCGCAAACTAATGGACTTTGTGAGAAAATGAACCAGGTGGTGATAGATCTTCTGAAAACATTGCCCCTGGAAGAACGTAGTCTGTGGCCTGAAAAGCTGCCCGACCTGGTGGACCTATACAACCACATCCCTGTAGGTTCCACCAACTGTACCCCGGCTTACCTAATGAGGGCGAGACCTGGTAAGCTTCCTGTTGATCTGGAGATGGGAGTCCTGACACCCGAGGACACTTCACCAGAAGCATACTGGGACACAGAGAGGCAGCAGCAGTACCGGAAAGTACAGGAGAGCGTGGAGCGAAGTCTCTGTCAAGCTAGGGAAAGACAAGAGAAAACTTACAACCAGTAGGCTCCCGCTGTTCCCCTGGTGCCCGGAGAGCAGGTCTTGAAGAGGAAAAGACGGCTCCACAAGTTGGACGACCAGTGGGAGAAGGACCCGTACACCGTACTGCCCTCAAGCCACGACAACCCAAAGATCTGTACAATCAGTAAAGACGGAGGGGAAACCACAGCCATTGTATCCCGGGATCACCTGAAGAAGTGTCCTGAACAGCTACGGAACCCTGAAGAGGAACAAGAAGACCCTCGACCCGTAGAGGAAAGGGAAGATATGGTTAGTACTGTGCTCGGAGACTTCCCTCGGTCTTGGACTCAAGTCAATGGTGCTGTTGTGGTACCCGTCCTCACGTTCCTCCAACCAGCATCCCAAGTGCCTACGGAGACACAGGTAGAGCTGGAAGAACAGCCGGTCCAGGAGGCAGAAGACCCCACACAAGCAGACCAGGAGAATCAACCCTCTGCTTATAGTGAGCCTGCCATACCCCTAGTGAGCCAAAGAGTCCGTAGACGGCTGCCCAGTTTACCCTTGACAGCTCCTATACCCTGTAGCTCAGGACCAGTCAGCCAGCTCCGTAGGTCCACTAGGGTCACTAAAGGCCAGTTGCCCGTACGGTGGAGGATCTAAGTGTTTAGACTGTTTATTTGTATTTATCTGTTTTCTGTTACTTGTAAATAATTGTGTATTTCTAGTTATTTTATAGATGTCGTTTATGGATTATCCGGAATCCTTTGTACATATGTTGGAGCGTAACCAGGAATGGACTAAAGACTGTTAAGGACTCGGGGCAGGACAGACCCCTACCTGGTTACGTCTCCCTGTTTTGGTGAAATGGACACCCTTCTTTTCTTGAAAAACTGCACCCGGTTGCGGACACGCCGTGACCGTCCTAATGTTTTTCTTTATTACGTTGTTTCTGTTTGTAATTTGTTATGTTACAAAAATATGTTTAGTCCCGGAGTACTAAAATTCACTAGGGGGGAATGTGGCACCCCAGGGGTCTGGTCTCCACAGTAATAGCAATGTTATGTCTGAGAGCAGGTGGGAGGTCTCTTGGTCAGGAATCCTATGCATGCCACACCTCCTGCCCAGTCCTGGGAGGGGAAGAACTTCCCCTATATAAAGCTGGGGCTGAGGCAGGGTTAGAAAAAAAAGAGTACAGAGAGAAGAAGAGAAGCAGCATAGGAAAGAAAGATCAGGAGCTCAGTGGGAGCAGTGCTAAAAGGAATCAGGGGCTGGCAGCTGAAGAGCTCGCCCTGATTGAAGAGTTACCACCGGACCCGGAGTCCGAGGCTGTGGGGATTAACCCAGACCCAGCAGCAGAAACCGCCCGGCAGGGGATTTCAGGTCCCCTGGCCAAGAAACCCGAAGGCACGGTCACACGCGTGGGACCAGCACCGCCGTCGTGGAGCGGAAGCCACTAGAAGGCCCCGAGTCACCGGCCATACGGGTGAGCACCACACGGTACACTCAGGGACGTGGGCTACCTTTACCCGCCTCTAGCAAGGAAGCCAGAAGAGTACAATTAGTTGGGGAGGCCTACAACTCCGCCTGGCCAAGGGGGATCCCATCTGCTCAAGGACTGACCAGGCCCCGACCGCTAGCCAGTACTCCGGGAGGGTCTATCTTTGTCACCAGTAAAGACCCTGAACTACACCGCATCGTCTCTGAGTGGTTCCTACTACCCCCATCATCCACGTCGGCTGCCCTGAGGCCATACCCCTCCCGTTGGGGGTTATACCATCCACGCTGCACCATCCTTCCACCGGCCTCAGCGGTCTGCCCTGCAGCGGCAGCTCCATAGCTGCATTCAACGGGTGGCGTAGTCGTCCTACATCTACTGCTAATATACCGCCACTTAGTCTGACTCCCTGGGCACGGACCGGGTCACCGCCACGAGACTACTACCCCCAACAGGCCCGGCTCCGGGTAGTCCCCGCGTGCGCAACGCTACACCAAGTAGGCCCAGGGGCGCGTCAACTTTGGCGTAGTCGGCAGGATTCCGTGCCCGCAACCACCGGGTACTGCGTGCCTGAAAAAGACTGTTCAAACTTACCAGTGGTGAAGATTCCCGCCATACGTGGAGGTTTCCCGCCATCCGGCGCCATCTTCTACCTTCTTCCCGCCATCCGCGAAGTTTTCCCGCCATCCGGCGCCATCTTCTGCCTTCTTCCCGCCTTCCGTGGAGTTTTCCCGCCGTTGGACGCCATCTTGAAGACGCCGCGCGGGAAGAAGAGGGGCGTGGACTCCGAAAGCGCGCGAGAACTGAAGCCCCGCCTCACGTCCGGACGTTGCGTAAGGTCCTGGAAGGAGCCCAGCAGACGCCGACGTCACAGGAGCGCGACGGAAGGTCCTCAACCCTGACGATCCACTGCGGAGCCGCGGCCTACGGAAGAGGATCATCGCAAGGTAGGCCACGGTCCACTAGGGGGGGAGAAAGATGTCGGATACGGAGGAGAGCTTCACTGCCTCAACCCCCGCCAGCGCCACCGCTGCTGCAGTCATGCCTTTCACCATGCCCTATATCCCGGGAGCAGCCTGGCTACCCCAGTACTCAGGGGAGTCACATACCCTGAATGACTTTAAAGAAAAGCTGGATAGCCTCTTCCAGGTGTACCCCCTCACAGAAGAGCAAAAAGTGAGCATCCTGGTGGCCCAACTAACCGGGGCAGCCCAAAGGGAGGTAAAGTCCTGGCCACCTGGGAGGAGGACTGTCGCAGGGATACTAACCCGGCTGAGGGACACCTTTGATACCCGCACCTCAGCCGAGATTAAGCTTAGATTCTATGGGTGCAAGCAGCGAGCACATGAGAGTATAAGGGACTATGCACTAAACCTACAAGAGGCCCTGAGAGCCATTAAGCAGACCGACCCTGACAGCGTGGGAAACGAGGACAGGCTGTTGACCGAGCAATTTATAGAGGGACTATATTGCAATGTCCACCGAACCCAGTTGCGGGCGATAGCCTTACAGGATCCTCATCTGGACTTTGCACAGTTCAAGGACAGAGCCATCCGGGTGCTCCGAGAACCGGCACCGGGTGGCGTGGTGACCCACAGGCGCCCTACTACCGCTTACCACCAGGAGGCGGCGCCCTTGTTGGCAGGGCCTGTGGGAGCTGATGCGCAGGCTTTGAACAATGACCCGGCTCCAGACCTGCACCATCAGGTCCAAGAGCTAGCTAAAAGCGTTGCTGCGCTAACCCGAACTGTGCAGTCTTTACAGGTTTCCACTCCAGGGAAGATCCAGCTGGCATCCGGACTGGAGGACATCCCGTGGCGTCGACCAAGGAGGACCCCACCGGCCAGAGGAAGACCCAGCGACCGGTACAACGAGGACGGACAACCTATCTGCCGCCGCTGCAATCAACCCGGACATATGGCAAGGTACTGTCCTTTAAACTGGCACAACCTGGGGTAGAGGGCCAACCCCCAGGAAAAAGATCACCAGGCCCATCGAACTGGCGTGACAAATATGTGGGAGGACGTCCAGTCTTGCCTGTGGGACTGGATGGCATTCCTATGAGTGCCCTACTTGACACCGGGTCACAGGTCACCACCATCCCGTACGTGCTCTTCAAGCAGTACTGGAATGACTCGGATATAACCCGCTATCCAGACGACGACTTGAGTATCATCGCCAGTAATGGTCAGCCCGTGCCACAGATCGGATTTAAAGAAATGACCATTAAAATCGGTAGAGTCGAACTGGCAGCACAGGGACTGATCATTGTAGACATTGACAAGCGCGAGAGTCACCCAAAGATAACTCTAGGAACTAATGTGATTGAAAATTGTCTTGCAGAGGTGATTTTCATTTTACAGCAGGTTGCCAAGAACGCCAGCTCCGGCCAGCAGCGAGTGCTCCAGAAAGAGATCCGGGCACTGATGCGACGGCAACAGGTGGAACTCTCCGGTGGTGAGATTGGTAGCGTAAGAATGTGTGACCCTTTCCCTATTGCCATGCCCCTGAAAAGTGAAATGATGATTTGGTGCCGGGCAGCTATTGGTCTAAGAGGTAGAGACTACCAAGCAATGGTAGAACCCGTCTACTCAGACAGTAGGCCCACCATTTTGACAGCACGGGGGGTAGTTGATGTACGCCATGGGAGGGTGCCCGTTCGTATAATAAATATCGGGAAAAGGGAAGTATACCTGCCCCGGTATGCTACGCTAGCCAAATTATATACTATCAACCAAAATTCTATACAGTCTGTGGAACCCTTGCCTCCATCTCACCCGGAGGAAGGTAACGGCTCTAAGAAACCAATGGAGGACTGGTGTCAGCAACTACATCTGGGTACTGACTCCACTCCCTCACACCAGAAACAAGGAGTCTATCGGGTGGTTCAAGAGTACGAGAGAGTGTTTAGTAAACACCCGTTAGACTTCGGGCGAGTAAAGGGGGTAGAACACCACATCCCCACGGGAGACCATCCTCCCATAAAGGAGAGATACCGACCCGTACCCCCTGCACACTACCAACACGCCAAGGGGATGCTTAGAGACATGAAGGAGGCTGGGGTAATCAGGGATAGCTGTAGCCCCTGGGCAGCTCCACTAGTCTTGGTCAAAAAGAAAGACAACACCATGAGAATGTGTGTAGATTACCGGAAAATTAACCGTATCACACACAAAGATGCGTACCCCTTACCAAGAATAGAGGAGTCTTTGGCTGCTTTAAAGTCTGCTAACTTCTTCTCCACTTTGGATCTCACTAGCGGGTACTGGCAGGTTCCTGTAGCAGAGGCGGACCGGGAGAAGACCGCATTCACCACCCCGATGGGACTTAGCGAGTTTACCTGCATGCCGTTCGGACTCTGCAACGCACCAGGAACCTTCCAGCGATTGATGGAATGCTGTCTGGGACACCGAAACTTTGAGACGGTCCTGTTATACCTGGACGATGTCATCGTCTATTCCAAGACCTACGAGGACCACCTGAAACACCTGGCGGAAGTGTTCGAAGCTCTGGCAAGTTACGGCCTAAAGGTGAAACCCTCCAAGTGTCACCTCCTGAAGCCAAAGGTGCAGTACCTGGGACACGTGGTGAGTGCTGACGGAGTGGCTCCCGACCCTGATAAGATCACCGCAATTAAGGAATGGCCAAGCCCCTCCAGCGTAAAGGAAGTGAGGCAGTTCCTCGGGTTGGTAGGCTACTACCGAAGGTTCATTCCCGGTTTCACCAAAAAGGCAGCTCCTATGCAGGACCTCCTGATAGGCCAGTCCAGGAAGGCCAAGAACCAGAAGCCACCCTTCAGATGGGAGAAGCTGGAAGAAGAGTCCTTCCGCCAGCTGAAGATGGCCCTCACGGGGGATGAAATCCTGGCGTACCCTGATTATAGCCAGCCCTTTATCCTCTACACCGACGCCAGTAACATCGGGCTAGGAGCCGTACTGTCCCAGATCCAGCAGGGGAAGGAACGGGTAATTGCTTACGCCAGCCGAAAACTGCGACCCACCAAAAGAAACCCTGAGAATTACAGCTCATTTAAGCTAGAGTTCCTGGCAGTGGTGTGGGCAGTCACCGAACTACCTCGCTGCTTCCCGGTTCACCGTGTACACGGATAACAACCCGTTGACACACCTGGACACTGCAAGACTCGGTGCCCTAGAGCAGAGATGGATGGCCCGCTTGTCCAACTATGAGTTTACAATCAAATACCGGGCAGGACGCTCCAATACCAACGCGGACGCCCTGTCCAGGATGCCGAACCTACCGGACGTAGGGGAAGATTCAGAGGAACTGGAAGAAGTTGAACTCCCCGCGTTCCACCGTCATGGGACTATCCAGTATTCCCACCGTGTAAGGAGTAAGCAATCCGCTACGTTCAACCCATTACCTCATTACAACTGGGCGGAGACGCAAGACAGTGACCCTGCCGTCCGACTGGTAAAGGAGATGCTGACTCGGCCAGATGCACGCCTTGACCCAGACGCTCCGGAGGAAGCCAAGCAACTGTGGGCTGAGAAGAGTCGACTGTTCCTTTACAAGGGGAAGTTGTGCCGCAGAATGGTTAACTCCCGGACGCATGAACTAATCTGGCAAGTAGTGGTGCCAAGAAGAGACGCAGCTATGGTGATGGAGGCATACCACGACGGAGCTGGGCACTTCGGATGGAAGAAGCTGAAGTTCCTGCTGCGCGGGCGGTTCCATTGGGTAGGCATGAGAGGAACCATCGAGAGGTGGTGCAGAGACTGTGGCCCATGCAACCTAAGAAGGAGGGACCGTGCCAGCCAGAAGACTCCCCTGCAGTCCATCATCACCAGACAGCCGTTGGAACTGGTAGCCTTGGATCATGTAAAACTGACCCCAAGCAGAAGTGGCTACGTCTACGCGTTAACCATCGTGGATCACTACTCCCGGTTCTTGGTTGTCGTCCCCGTCAAGGACTTAACGGCTCAAACAGCAGCTAGAGCCTTCCAGCAGCACTTCTGCCGTCCACACGGATACCCGGAGCAGGTGCTGACGGACCAGGGGCCTGCCTTTGAAGCGGAAGTCTTCCAGGAGTTCTGCACCCTGTATGGCTGCCGGAAGATTAGAACAACACCCTATCACCCGCAAACTAATGGACTTTGTGAGAAAATGAACCAGGTGGTGATAGATCTTCTGAAAACATTGCCCCTGGAAGAACGTAGTCTGTGGCCTGAAAAGCTGCCCGACCTGGTGGACCTATACAACCACATCCCTGTAGGTTCCACCAACTGTACCCCGGCTTACCTAATGAGGGCGAGACCTGGTAAGCTTCCTGTTGATCTGGAGATGGGAGTCCTGACACCCGAGGACACTTCACCAGAAGCATACTGGGACACAGAGAGGCAGCAGCAGTACCGGAAAGTACAGGAGAGCGTGGAGCGAAGTCTCTGTCAAGCTAGGGAAAGACAAGAGAAAACTTACAACCAGTAGGCTCCCGCTGTTCCCCTGGTGCCCGGAGAGCAGGTCTTGAAGAGGAAAAGACGGCTCCACAAGTTGGACGACCAGTGGGAGAAGGACCCGTACACCGTACTGCCCTCAAGCCACGACAACCCAAAGATCTGTACAATCAGTAAAGACGGAGGGGAAACCACAGCCATTGTATCCCGGGATCACCTGAAGAAGTGTCCTGAACAGCTACGGAACCCTGAAGAGGAACAAGAAGACCCTCGACCTGTAGAGGAAAGGGAAGATATGGTTAGTACTGTGCTCGGAGACTTCCCTCGGTCTTGGACTCAAGTCAATGGTGCTGTTGTGGTACCCGTCCTCACGTTTCTCCAACCAGCATCCCAAGTGCCTACGGAGACACAGGTAGAGCTGGAAGAACAGCCGGTCCAGGAGGCAGAAGACCCCACACAAGCAGACCAGGAGAATCAACCCTCTGCTTATAGTGAGCCTGCCATACCCCTAGTGAGCCAAAGAGTCCGTAGACGGCTGCCCAGTTTACCCTTGACAGCTCCTATACCCTGTAGCTCAGGACCAGTCAGCCAGCTCCGTAGGTCCACTAGGGTCACTAAAGGCCAGTTGCCCGTACGGTGGAGGATCTAAGTGTTTAGACTGTTTATTTGTATTTATCTGTTTTCTGTTACTTGTAAATAATTGTGTATTTCTAGTTATTTTATAGATGTCGTTTATGGATTATCCGGAATCCTTTGTACATATGTTGGAGCGTAACCAGGAATGGACTAAAGACTGTTAAGGACTCGGGGCAGGACAGACCCCTACCTGGTTACGTCTCCCTGTTTTGGTGAAATGGACACCCTTCTTTTCTTGAAAAACTGCACCCGGTTGCGGACACGCCGTGACCGTCCTAATGTTTTTCTTTATTACGTTGTTTCTGTTTGTAATTTGTTATGTTACAAAAATATGTTTAGTCCCGGAGTACTAAAATTCACTAGGGGGGAATGTGGCACCCCAGGGGTCTGGTCTCCACAGTAATAGCAATGTTATGTCTGAGAGCAGGTGGGAGGTCTCTTGGTCAGGAATCCTATGCATGCCACACCTCCTGCCCAGTCCTGGGAGGGGAAGAACTTCCCCTATATAAAGCTGGGGCTGAGGCAGGGTTAGAAAAAAAAGAGTACAGAGAGAAGAAGAGAAGCAGCATAGGAAAGAAAGATCAGGAGCTCAGTGGGAGCAGTGCTAAAAGGAATCAGGGGCTGGCAGCTGAAGAGCTCGCCCTGATTGAAGAGTTACCACCGGACCCGGAGTCCGAGGCTGTGGGGATTAACCCAGACCCAGCAGCAGAAACCGCCCGGCAGGGGATTTCAGGTCCCCTGGCCAAGAAACCCGAAGGCACGGTCACACGCGTGGGACCAGCACCGCCGTCGTGGAGCGGAAGCCACTAGAAGGCCCCGAGTCACCGGCCATACGGGTGAGCACCACACGGTACACTCAGGGACGTGGGCTACCTTTACCCGCCTCTAGCAAGGAAGCCAGAAGAGTACAATTAGTTGGGGAGGCCTACAACTCCGCCTGGCCAAGGGGGATCCCATCTGCTCAAGGACTGACCAGGCCCCGACCGCTAGCCAGTACTCCGGGAGGGTCTATCTTTGTCACCAGTAAAGACCCTGAACTACACCGCATCGTCTCTGAGTGGTTCCTACTACCCCCATCATCCACGTCGGCTGCCCTGAGGCCATACCCCTCCCGTTGGGGGTTATACCATCCACGCTGCACCATCCTTCCACCGGCCTCAGCGGTCTGCCCTGCAGCGGCAGCTCCATAGCTGCATTCAACGGGTGGCGTAGTCGTCCTACATCTACTGCTAATATACCGCCACTTAGTCTGACTCCCTGGGCACGGACCGGGTCACCGCCACGAGACTACTACCCCCAACAGGCCCGGCTCCGGGTAGTCCCCGCGTGCGCAACGCTACACCAAGTAGGCCCAGGGGCGCGTCACCTGTTATACAGGCCTCATCCACAGTAAAAAAAAATACTTTCTTCTGTTCCTAACGTTATACAGCAGAAGACATCTCAGTTTGAAATAGTTTAGAGCATATCTGCTATGTTATATAGGCCTCATCCACACTAAAATACTTTCTTCTGTTCCTAACGTTATACAGCAGAAGACATCTCAGTTTGAAATAGTTTAGAGCATATCTGCTATGTTATACAGGTCTCATCCACACTAAAATACTTTCTTCTGTTACTAACTTCATACACTGGGGGACATCTCAGGGTGACAAGGTAGGGTGGTTCACTGCGATCGAGGGGGGTTGGTGATACCAGACAAATTGTTAGTGAAGGTGCAAGAGGCGAGGAACAAAAGGAAGAGGAAGAGGTGATGGGGACGAGCAACAGTCTGAACATGAAGAGGATAATCATCCCCTCTCTGTTCGTGTTTGGTGGGAGGGAACAGAGGAAACAAGCTTCAGAATTACCTAGGCACCAACACAGCATGAGCTTGAACCTCATGGAAGAGCCCAACATATGAATGCCTTTTTGCTGCACTATCTTCACCATGATCCCCATATAGTTATGATTCTAAATAGTGCTGACTACTGGCTTGCAATTCTGTTAGATCCATGTTATAAGAGTAAATTTTGCCACATACTTCCTGCCCTGGAAAGGGGCCCGCGAATGCTGGAGTATTGAAACACGTTTTTACACAATCTTAAGAGAGGTTTTTCCAAAGACAGCAATGAGGCACACAGAGTGCATTGCAGCTCTACACTTCCAACCTCTGGCACGTCAATTTATCAACGCAAAAATATTAGTAGCAGCAGTAGTGTAAGTGGCAGAAGCAACTTCTGTCAGTCCTTTCACACATTCTTTAGACCAGCTCGTGCACCAGCAATAACAGAGTACAAGTCTGACACATGAACGACTGGAGAGGATGGTGCACTCCTGATTGAGTCTCCATCTGCTGGGTTGGTTGTAGTGGAAGAGGTGTCTGTCCCCATTATACTACTTCTAATCTCCTGAAATAGATGCCACTTCGGTGGTGTTAGGCCCTAATTTTTTAATGTGAACTCTCCTGGTTGGGTCTCCATCTGCTGTGTTGCCTGTAGTGGAAGAGGTTTTGGTCTCTATTGTAATAGTTATACTTTAGTGAAATTAATTTTTGGTGCAGATATTGATCTCCACACAGGTGTACACAAACATGTTAAACTCAAAATTGATTTTCAATAAACAACCATCAGCCACCCCATAAAACGCATCTGGTGCTTCCTCCTCCATTTTTGTTACAGTGCCAAGTATTGTCAAGCAGGTCTCCGACCGCAGAATCTCTGATTCTTTACCCGCTCCAGTCAGGCTGAGTGAGAGCCCATCTCCTGTAATGGAAGCGGACATGCCGGCTGTTTCTGACCGATCTCAGAGAACGAGCACACCACAACCTTATCCATCGTAACTTCTCCGTCTGCATCTCACTCACGGTCCAGCTGTTTGTCTGGTCCACCATACTCCGCCCTCTCTCAGCACTGCAGCCAGCAAAAGATTGTTTCCTCCTACACATGACAAAGCTAAGAGATTGAACGCCACCATTTCCAAGCTGTTGGCCATGGAAATGGTGGTGTCAGGCCCTAATTGTTTGAAATGTGAACACTCCTGGTTGAGTCTTCATCTGTTGGATTGTAGTGGAAGAGTTGTCGGCCCCTATTATACTAATTCTATATCTAGTGAAATTAATTATTTGGTACAGATATTGTCACAGGAGCACACATGATATAATCGAAATTGGTTTTCTTAGTACTATGGTATATAAAGCAGGCTACATTTCATCTTTTAATTCTTTGGTGATGATACTGTTCTCCAGACAGGGGTACCCATTAGTGATGAGCGAGCACTAAATGTGCTCAACTTAGTGATTCAGCGGTTTCTCAAAAATTACCCAGATCTGCCAGAGCTGCTCATGAAAACGCTGCGTGTGTGCCCATTTTAGAAAGTCAGCTACAGCTTTCCCCACCCTGGCAGTGCTTCAGCAGCGTTTGCAGCTTCCAGCTCACTGACTGGTGTGCGATGTGACCATACATTGGAAATCAACGTTGCAGATGTTGGGAAGGATTTGTGAGCAGCAGAGGGCAGTTGTTGAGTACCAGCTTCAAGATACTCATTGGAATTCAGGTCAGCCTCCGCACATAACAGCTGATGAGTGGGTTGGAAGTTTGACATCTGTGTTGTCTCCAAAACTTTGAGGACTCCACCAAGATGGTGAGTGGCGATGACGCCATAATTAGCGTCACCATCCCGCTTCTCTGTTTACTGAAACGCTCGCAGCTCACAAAGACAAGGCCTTGCAGGCAGAGCAGGGAACTACACAGGGTGATGCTACACAGCCCAGCCTCATCTTATCTCAAGGAGGAGGAGGAGAACTTGAACATTCGTCCTCTTAGTGAGGACAGGGAAATCTTGGCTTTCTTGGAAGTCTTAATACCCCTCTTTCAGTCTGTGGGAAAGCTGTACGAGTTTTGCTTAATGATGACCTTCAGTGGCTTTGCTTATGCACGTTATTTCTGAAAACGCATTGTAGATCAGCCCATGGCTCAACTCTGTGTCATGAAATTCAAGGCGCAAAGAAACATCTTTGTATGTTGAAGCAGCACCAAGAAGTGTGAGCTGATGTTGGGCGTGCTGTCATTGCTTATGGAAGAAGCTGCATTAAGGGACTTTCCTGGGAGAAATGACAGCCGGCATAGATTCAGTTTCCCTCTATGCCAGTCCTTTCACCGAGCTAAAGAATATGGCTGTGGTGAAATACAACTGTCACCAAGAAGCAATGTCAGACTGAAGAACATTGGGCCCACCAGAGAATTTGATTCTGAGGACCCACCTTTCTCCCCTGCTCAAAGATTTGCATTATGAACTCTCCTGAAGGAGAAGCCAGGGCCCACTGAGGGAGTCTCCGGTTCTCTTGTGGGCCTGTGCAACCCTGACGAGAAGCATCCCTGGCCAAGGTTCCCGGACACTCTTGGCTACTTTTTTACTGTGGACTGGCTCCAGCAATCTATAAGATCCATTCACTGGCTCCCAATTGCCCAGCTTATCCAGTTCAAACTACTAACACTGACCTACAAAGCCATCCATAACCTTTCTCCTCCACACATCTCTGAATTAATCTCCCGCTATATTCCCTTTCGTAATCTTCGGTCTAACATGCTGGAGAAACTTGCACCTACTGCCACTCAGTGTCTTCAGCTCCTTTGTGAGAAACTAATGTTTGGGCAGCCATTCTATCAAATAAAATTCCTGACATATGGAAATTGTGGATGGCTTCGTTTCTGGTACTGGGTGCTAATACCAAACCGTGGCGTGCCATTCACTGGATATTCCTGTCTGGTTGGAGACCAGCTCATTCCCACAGAAAAGTACCAGCATCAAGCTAAGGAGATAGTGGCCTCTGTCATCATGAAGGAGTTTGCTCGTTGTCTAGGGGACCGATCATTGCTGCTGTCTACCTTGTGAACTTTGTGTTGAAGCTTGCGAGGATTAAGAGGTTACATTGGCGAGTCTGGTTTTTATACTAAAGATCCTACTCTTTTTATAGTTTTAAATGAGCACACACAAACCGTGATTTCTGCAGCAGCGCATCCAGGCCGGGATAGTGGCAGAGAAATTGCTGTACCATCAGGTAGAGGATGCAAGACATACAAGGCACGTGTGCGAGGTTGCCCCGGTGTGTGAGGTTGCCCCAGCATAGGGCCACCACGAGGTTTGCACCATTATTGCACACATCCTTCTCTTGCTCCAGGTTCAGTGGAGATAGCCATTGCTCAAACTCGGCCTGGAGAGCTGTCCACAACTCTTCAGCTGTATGACTGCAATCTCCAAGGCATATTAATTTTAACCGGTGAGCCATGGCTGCGCAGTACGGAGGTGGGGAGATTCTTTCTGCACTGTTGGAACATGTGTCTTATTAAGGAAGAGGTTGAGGGCGCAGGTGGAGGCCCTAGAGGAGGCAGAGGCATCGGACAAAGCGTTAGATATAGAGGTTTGTCGCAGAAGCCTTGAGGATTCCAACACTTGCTGTCTAGTGACACCTTGATGTCTAGTGGTCCAGTTCTCCATCCCCTGTTGTATATTAGTTTAGTTCTTCATGTTCTGGTGTGCATTAGTTTCATTCTCCAAACATAGCTGTTTAGTAGTTTAGTTTTCCAACCTCTGTTGTATATTAGTTTAGTTCTCCATGTTCTGGTGTGTATTTGTTTTGTTCTCCAACCCATCCATGCTCACCCCCAGGGATTAACGTCTGATGACGAGGGTTTGGATTCTGTTCGGACCCTACTTCGTCCGGGCCCGGATCAACTGAAAAAAATTTTGGGCATTGCTACACAAGCCTTCCCCCTCTTGAGTCTGTGAAGCTTTGTATCACACCTCTGCTTCCCTGGAATAGAATGTGTGCACAGCTCTGCAGACTCGCCCATTTGTAGTTTCCCACAGTCAGTTGGGCAGTTGGAGAGTTGTGACGTGGGGGAAAACAAGGGTAATTGGGGTGCCACCTCTGAGGACTGTACTATGTGTGATGTTAAAATGGAGGAAGAAGAGCAGAGGCCACTTGATGCCACGCTTGTCATCCACTGGAGCACATATTCTTTCTGGCCCTCATCTACAAAGCGTACCACTGTCTCTGCATCACCAACTTGGCCCTAGCTTGGATCTCTTCATACCTAACCGACCGGACATTCAGTGTCTCCCACTCACACACCACCTCTACCTCTTGTCAGTGTCCCCCAAGATTCAGTTCTAGGACCCCTGCTCTTCTCCATCTGCACCTTCGGCCTGGGACAGCTCTTACAGTCTCAAGGCTTTTAGTATCACCTCTATGTTGATGACACACAGATCTACCTCTCTGGACCTGATATCTCCTCCTTACTAACCAGAATCCCACAATGTCTGTCCGCTCTTTCAGCTTTCTTCTCTGCTAGATTTATAAAACTTTACATGGTTAAAACCAAATTCATCATCTTTTCACCATCTCATTCACCCCCCAACTGACCTATCCATCAAAGTCAATGGCTGCCCACTCTGATCTGTCCTTCAAACGTCAGATCCAAGCCCTTTCCACTTGCTGCCGACTACAACTCTAAAATATCTCCAGTATCCACACATTCCTCAACTATGAATCTACAAAAACACCAGTGCATGTGACGCGCCCCTGGGCCTGTGTCGCGCTGCGTTGCGCACGCGGGAGTTTACCCGGAGCCGGATCTGTTGAGGGTTGTAGTCTCGTGGCGGTGACCCGGTCCGTGCCCAGGGAGTCAAACTGAGCGGCGATGTATCAGCGGTAGATGTTGGACGACTACGCCACCCGTTGAGTACAGCTAAGGAGCTGCTGCTGCAGGGCAGACCGCTGAGGCCGGTGGTAGGATTGTGCAGCGTGATAGTATAACCCCCAACGGGAGGGGTATGGCCTCAGGGCAGCCGACGTGGATGATGGGGGTAGCAGGAACCACTCGGAGACGGTACGGTGTAGTTCAGGGTCTTTACTGGTGACAAAGATAGACCCTCCCGGAGTACTGGCTAGCGATTGGGGCCTGGTCAGTCCTTGAGCAGATGGGATCTCCCCTGGCCAGGCGGAGTTGTAGGCCTCCCAAACTAACTGTACTCTTCTGGCTACCTTGCTAGAGGCGGGTATAAGTAGCCCACGTCCCTCAGTGTACCGTGTGGTGCTCACCCGTATGGCCGGTGACTCGGGGCCTTCTTGTAGCTTCCGCTCCACGACGGCGGTGCTGGTCCCATGCGTGTGACCGTGCCTTCGGGTTTCTTGGCCAGAGGACCTGGAATCCCCTGCCTAACGGATTCTGCTGCTGGGTAGGAGTTAGTCCCCACAGCCTCGGACTCCGGGTCCGGTAAGAAATCTTCTCAGTCAGGGCGAGCTCTGCAGCTGCCAGCCCCTGACTCCTTGTAACACTGCTCCCACAGAGCTCCTGATGTTCTGTTCCTATATTTGCTTCTTTTCTCTGTCTCTACTTCTTCTCTACTCACTAACCCTGCCTCAGCCCTAGGTTTATATAGGGGAAGTTCTTCCCCTCCCAGGACTGGGCAGGAGGTGTGGCATGCATAGGATTCCTGACCAAGAGACCTCCCACCTGCTCTCAGACGTAATATCTCTATCACTGTGGCAACCAGACCCCTGGGGTGTCACATTCCCCCCTAGTGAAATTTAGTACTCCGGGACTAAACATATTTTAGAAAAACATAACAAGATATAACAATAACAATACAATAAAGAAACACATAAAGGTGGTCACGGCATGTCCGTAACCGGGTGCAGTCTTTGAAGAAAGCAAGGTGTCCATTTCACCAAAACAGGGAGACGTAACCAGGTAGGGGTCTGTCCTGCCCCGAGTCCTTAACAGTCTTTAGTCCGTCCTGGGTTACGCTCCAACTATGTACACAGGATTCCCGGTAAATCCACCAAAGACTCCTATAAACAACTAGAAACACATAATTATACACAAGCAACAAGAAAAACAGGTAACCACAAATAAAACAATTTATACACTTCAAATCCTCCAACGTGCGGGTAACTGGCCTCTAGTGGACCTAGTGGACCTACGGAGCTGACTGTCTGGCCCTGAACTACAGGGTGTAGGAGCTGTCAAGGGTAAATTGGGCAGCTGTCTACGGGCCCTTTGGCTCACTAGGGATATGGCAGGCTCACTGCAAGCAGAGGGTTGATCCTCCTGATCTGCTGGTGTGGGGTCTTCTGCCTCCTGGACTGGCTGTTCTTCCAGCTCTACCTGTTGCTCCGTAGGTGCTTGGGATGCTGGTTGGAGGAAGGTGAGTACGGGTACCACAACTGCACCATTGACTTGAGTCCAAGACCGAGGGAAGTCTCCGAGCACAGTACTAACCATATCTTCCCTTTCCTCTACGGGTCGATGGTCTTCTTGTTCCTCTTCAGGGTTCCGTAGCTGTTCAGGACACTTCTTCAGGTGATCCCGGGATACAATGGCTGTGGTCTCCCCTCCGTCTTTACTGATGGTACAGACCTTCGGGTTCTCGTGGCTTGAGGGCAGTACGGTGTACGGGTCCTTCTCCCACTGGTCGTCCAACTTGTGGAGCCGTCTTTTCCTCTTCAAGACCTGCTCTCCGGGCACCAGGGGAACAGCGGGAGCATACTGGTTGTAAGTTTTCTCTTGTCTCTCCCTAGCCTGACAGAGATTTCGCTCCACGCTCTCCTGTACTTTCCGGTACTGCTGCTGCCTCTCTGTGTCCCAGTCTGCTTCTGGTGAAGTGTCCTCGGGTGTCAGGACTCCCATTTCCAGGTCAACAGGTAACTTACCAGGTCTCGCCCTCATTAGGTAAGCCGGGGTACAGTTGGTGGAACCTACCGGGATGTGGTTGTATAGGTCCACCAGATCGGGCAGCTTCTCAGGCCACAGACTGCGTTCTTCCAGGGGCAACGTTTTCAGAAGATCCATTACCACCTGGTTCATTTTCTCACAAAGTCCATTAGTTTGCGGATGATAGGGTGTCGTCCTTATCTTCCGGCAGCCATACAGATTGCAGAATTCCTGGAAGACCTCCGCTTCAAAGGCAGGTCCCTGGTCCGTCAGCACTTGGTCCGGGTACCCGTGTGGACGGCAGAAGTGCTGCTGGAAGGCTCTAGCTGCTGTTTGAGCCGTTAAGTCCTTGACGGGGACGACAACCAAGAACCGGGAGAAATGATCCACGATGGTTAACGCGTAGACGTAGCCACTTCTGCTTGGGGTCAGTTTTACATGATCCAAGGCTACCAGTTCCAACGGCTGCCGGGTGACGATGGACTGCAGGGGAGTCTTCTGGCTGGCACGGTCCTTCCTTCTTAGGTTGCACGGGCCACAGTCTCTGCACCACCTCTCGATGGTTCCCCTCATGCCTACCCAGTGGAACCGCCCGCGCAGCAGGAACTCCAACTTCTTCCATCCGAAGTGTCCAGCCCCGTCGTGGTATGCCTCCATCACCATGGCTGCGTCTCTTCGTGGCACCACTACTTGCCAGATTAGTTCATGCGTCCGGGAGTTAACCATTCTGCGGCACAACTTCCCCTTGTAAAGGAACAGTCGACTCTTCTCAGCCCACAGTTGTTTGGCTTCCTCCGGAGCGTCTGGGTCAAGGCGAGCCTCTGGCCGAGTCAGCATCTCCTTCACCAGTCGGACGGCAGGGTCACTGTCTTGCGTTTCCTCCCAGTTGTAGTGAGGCAAGGGGTTAAACGTAGCGGCTTGCTTACTCCTTACCCGATGGGAATACTGGATAGTCCCATGACGGTGAAACGCGGGGAGTTCGACTTCTTCCAGTCCCTCTGGATCTTCTCCTACGTCCGGTAGGTTTGGCATCCTGGACAGGGCGTCCGCGTTGGTATTGGAGCGTCCTGCCCGGTATTTGATGGTGAACTCGTAGTTGGACAGGCGGGCCATCCATCTCTGCTCTAGGGCACCGAGTCTTGCCGTGTCCAGGTGTGTCAACGGGTTGTTATCCGTGTACACGACGAACCGGGAAGAAGCGAGGTAGTGCTTAAAGCGTTCGGTGACTGCCCACACCACTGCCAGGAACTCTAGCTTAAATGAGCTGTAATTCTCAGGGTTTCTTTCGGTGGGTCGCAGTTTTCGGCTGGCGTAAGCGATTACTCGCTCTTTCCCCTGCTGGATCTGGGACAGCACGGCTCCTAGCCCGATGTTACTTGCGTCGGTGTAGAGGATAAAGGGCTGGCTGTAATCCGGGTACGCCAGGATTTCATCCCCCGTGAGGGCCATCTTCAGCTGGCGGAAGGACTCTTCTTCCAACTTCTCCCATCTGCAGGGCGGCTTCTGGTTCTTGGCCTTCCGGGACTGGCCTATCAGGAGGTCCTGCATAGGAGCTGCCTTTTTGGTGAAACTGGGGATGAACCTGCGGTAGTAGCCTACCAACCCGAGGAACTGCCGCACTTCCTTTACACTGGAGGGACTTGGCCATTCCTTAATTGCGGTGATCTTATCAGGGTCGGGAGCCACTCCGTCAGCGCTCACCACGTGTCCCAGGTACTGCACCTTTGGTTTCAGGAGGTGACACTTGGAGGGTTTCACCTTTAGGCCGTAGCTTGCCAGAGCTTCGAACACTTCCGCCAGGTGTTTCAGGTGGTCCTCATAAGTCTTAGAATATACGATGACATCGTCCAGGTACAACAGGACCGTCTCGAAGTTTCTGTGGCCCAGACAGCACTCCATTAATCGTTGGAAGGTTCCTGGTGCGTTGCAGAGTCCGAACGGCATACAGGTAAATTCGCTAAGTCCCATCGGGGTGGTGAATGCGGTCTTCTCCCGGTCCGCCTCTGCTACAGGAACCTGCCAGTACCCACTAGTGAGATCCAAGGTAGAGAAGAAGTTAGCAGATCTTAAAGCAGCCAAAGACTCCTCTATTCTTGGTAAGGGGTACGCATCCTTGTGTGTGATACGGTTGATTTTCCGGTAATCTACACACATCCTCATGGTGTTGTCTTTCTTTTTGACTAAGACTAGTGGAGCTGCCCAGGGGCTACAGCTATCCCTGATCACCCCAGCCTCCTTCATGTCTCTAAGCATCCCCTTGGCGTGTTGGTAGTGTGCAGGGGGTACGGGTCGATACCTCTCTTTTATGGGAGGATGGTCTCCCGTGGGGATGTGGTGTTCTACCCCCTTGACTCGCCCGAAGTCTAACGGGTGTTTACTAAACACTCTCTCGTACTCTTGAACCACCCGATAGACTCCCTGTTTCTGGTGTGAGGGAGTGGAGTCAGTACCCAAATGTAGTTGCTGACACCAGTCCTCCATTGTTTTCTTAGAGCCGTTACCTTCCTCCGGGTGAGATGGAGGCAAGGGTTCCACAGATTGTATAGCATTTTGGTTAATGGTATATAATTTGGCTAGCGTGGCATACCGGGGCAGGTACACTTCCCTCTTCCCGATATTGATTATGCGAACGGGCACCCTCCCATGGCGTACATTAACCACCCCCCGTGCTGTCAAGATGGTGGGCCTACTGTCTGAGTAAACTAGTTCTACCATTGCCTGGTAATCTCTACCTCTCAGACCAATAGCTGCCCGGCACCAAATCATCATTTCACTTTTTGGGGGCATGGCAATAGGGAAAGGGTCACACATACTCATGCTACCAATCTCACCACCGGAGAGTTCCACCTGTTGCCGTCGCATCAGTGCCCGGATCTCTTTTTGGAGCACTCGCTGCTCGCCGGAGCTGGCGTTCTTGGCAACCTGCTGTAAAAGGAAAATCACCTCTGCAAGACAATTTTCAATTACATTAGTTCCTAGAGTTATCTTTGGGTGACTCTCGTGTTTGTCAATGTCTACAATGATCAGTCCCTGTGCTGCCAGTTCGACTCTACCGATTTTAATGGTCACCTCTTTAAATCCAATATGTGGCACGGGCTGACCATTGCTGGCGATGATACTCAAGTCGTCGTCAGGGTAGCGGGTGATATCCGAGTCATTCCAGTACTGCTTGAAGAGCACGTACGGGATGGTGGTGACCTGTGACCCGGTGTCCAGTAGGGCACTCATAGGAATGCCATCCAGTACCACGGGTAAGACTGGACGTCCTCCCACATATTTGTCGCGCCAGTTCGATGGGTCTGGTGATCTTTTTCCTGGGGGTTGGCCCTCTACCCCAGGTTGTGCCAGTTTAAAGGACAGTACCTTGCCATATGTCCGGGTTGATTGCAGCGGCGGCAGATGGGTCGTCCATCCTCGTTGTATCGGTCGCTGGGTCTCCCTCTGGCCGGTGGGGTCCTCCTTGGTCGACGCCACGGGATGTCCTCCGGTCCGGATGCCAGCTGGATCTTCCCTGGAGTGGAAACCTGTAAAGACTGCACAGTTCGGGTTAGCGCAGCAACGCTTTTAGCTAGCTCTTGGACCTGATGGTGCAGGTCTGGAGCCGGGTCATTGTTCAAAGCCTGCGCATCAGCTCCCACAGGCCCTGCCGACAAGGGTGCCGCCTCCTGGTGGTAAGTGGTAGTGGGGCGTCTGTGGGTCACAACGCCACCTGGTGCCGGTTCTCGGAGCACCCGGATGGCTCTGTCCTTGAACTGTGCAAATCCCAAATGAGGGTCCTGTAAGGCCATTGCCCGCAACTGGGTTCGGTGGGCATTGCAATATAAACCCTCTATAAATTGTTCAGTCAACAGCCTGTCCTCGTCTCCCACGCCGTCAGGGTCGGTCTGCTTAATGGCTCTCAGGGCCTCTTGTAGGTTCAGGGCATAGTCCCTTATACTCTCGTGTGCTCGCTGCTTGCACCTGTAGAATCTAAGCTTGATCTCGGCTGAGGTGCGGGTATCAAAGGTGTCCCTCAGCCGGGTTAGTATCCCTGCGACAGTCCTCCCCCCAGGTGGCCAGGACTTTACCTCCCTTCGGGCTGCCCCAGTTAATTGGGCCACCAGGATGCTCACTTTTTGCTCTTCTGTGAGGGGGTACACCTGGAAGAGGCTATCCAGCTTTTCTCTAAAGTCATGCAGGGTATGTGACTCCCCTGAGTACTGGGGTAGCCAGGCCGCTCCCGGGATATAGGGCATGGTGAAAGGCATGACTGCAGCAGCGGTGGCGCTGACGGGGGTTGAGGCAGTGAAGCTCTCCTCCGTATCCGACATCCTCCTCCCCCCTAGTGGACCGTGGCCTACCTTGCGATGATCCTCTTCCGTAGGCCGCGGCTCCGCAGTAGATCGTCAGGGTTGAGGACCTTCCGTCGCGCTCCTGTGACGTCGGCGTCTGCTGGGCTCCTTCCAGGACCTTACGCGACGTCCGGACGTGAGGCGGGGCTTCAGTTCTCGCGCGCTTTCGGAGTCCACGGCCCTCTTCTTCCCGCGCGACGTCTTCAAGATGGCGTCCAACGGCGGGAAAACTCCACGGAAGGCGGGAAGAAGGCTGAAAATGGCGCCGGATGGCGGGAATCTTCACCGATGGCGGGAAGAAGGCTGAAGATGGCGCCGGATGGCGGGAATCTTCACCACAGGTAAGTTTGAACAGTCTTTTTCAGGCACGCAGTACCCGGTGGTTGCGGGCACGAAATCCTGCCGACTACGCCAAAAGTTGACGCGCCCCTGGGCCTGTGTCGCGCTGCGTTGCGCACGCGGGAGCTTACCCGGAGCCGGATCTGTTGAGGGTTGTAGTCTCGTGGCGGTGACCCGGTCCGTGCCCAGGGTGTCAAACTGAGCGGCGATGTATCAGCGGTAGATGTTGGACGACTACGCCACCCGTTGAGTACAGCTAAGGAGCTGCTGCTGCAGGGCAGACCGCTGAGGCCGGTGGTAGGATTGTGCAGCGTGATAGTATAACCCCCAACGGGAGGGGTATGGCCTCAGGGCAGCCGACGTGGATGATGGGGGTAGCAGGAACCACTCGGAGACGGTACTGTGTAGTTCAGGGTCTTTACTGGTGACAAAGATAGACCCTCCCGGAGTACTGGCTAGCGATTGGGGCCTGGTCAGTCCTTGAGCAGATGGGATCTCCCCTGGCCAGGCGGAGTTGTAGGCCTCCCAAACTAACTGTACTCTTCTGGCTACCTTGCTAGAGGCGGGTATAAGTAGCCCACGTCCCTCAGTGTACCGTGTGGTGCTCACCCGTATGGCCGGTGACTCGGGGCCTTCTAGTAGCTTCCGCTCCACGACGGCGGTGCTGGTCCCATGCGTGTGACCGTGCCTTCGGGTTTCTTGGCCAGAGGACCTGGAATCCCCTGCCTAACGGATTCTGCTGCTGGGTAGGAGTTAGTCCCCACAGCCTCGGACTCCGGGTCCGGTAAGAAATCTTCTCAGTCAGGGCGAGCTCTGCAGCTGCCAGCCCCTGACTCCTTGTAACACTGCTCCCACAGAGCTCCTGATGTTCTGTTCCTATATTTGCTTCTTTTCTCTGTCTCTACTTCTTCTCTACTCACTAACCCTGCCTCAGCCCTAGGTTTATATAGGGGAAGTTCTTCCCCTCCCAGGACTGGGCAGGAGGTGTGGCATGCATAGGATTCCTGACCAAGAGACCTCCCACCTGCTCTCAGACGTAATATCTCTATCACTGTGGCAACCAGACCCCTGGGGTGTCACACATGTCCTCATCCTCTCCCGCCTCGATTACTGCAAGCTCCTACTCTGTGGCCTCCCTTCTACCAGTCTCGCACTCTTCCAATCTATCCTAAACTGTGCTGGCTGGCTAATCCACATGTCATCCCGCTATTCGCCGGCTTCTCTCCTCTCTCTGTCAATCCCTGCGCTGGCTCCCCGTTGCCCAGAGACTCCAATTGAAAAACCTAAGTTTGGCATACCAAGCCATCGAAAACCTGTCTCCTCCATACATGTGTGACCTAGTCTCCCTGCACGCAACCGCCCATCCTTCCAAGATCTTCTCTACTTCCCTCTTATCTCTTCTTGCCACAATCGCATACAAGATTTGTCCTGTACTTCTCCCCTACTGGGTAACTCTGTACTCCAATACATCAGACTGTCGCCTACCCTGGAAACCTTGAAAAGGAAGCTGAAGACCCACCTCTTCCGACAAGCCTACAACCTGCAGTAACCACTGCTCCACCATACCGCTGCATGACCAGCTCTACCCTCACCTACTGTATCCTCACCCATCCCTTGTAGATTGTTTGTGCGCCCTCACGGGCAGGGTCCTCTCTCCTCTTGTACCAGTCAGTGACTCCTTTTCACATGTAAAGCGCCACAGAATAAATGTCGCTGTAATAATAATAATTATAGTACTTGTACTCTGGGTCAATTGATGGTACTTTCCTGGTGTCTGCCCCTAATTTGATGCGCTTTGGCAGCTTTTGGGCCAGTTTGAAGGTGTTGTGTATGCGTTTGTTGTTGCCCCCCTTTGAATCCTATGACGTTCGTCAATGTTCGGCGAATTTTGCAAATTCGACAATCGTAATCTGACCCGAACATTGAAACATTCGCTCATCTCTGCTCACTAACATATCCCGAACAGGAACACATACATTCTAATCAGAGGTGTAAGTAAAGTCTGATGGGCCTGGTGCAAGATTTGGACCATCCCCCACCCAGGAAAAAAAAAATATATATATGACTTCCATCTGGTATATATGTCCCTCATCATGGTCCCTTATCTTAAAGCCCCATACTGGTATATACAGTATATATCCCCCATTCTGGTGCTGTTCTTTACTGTATAGAAAAAAAAGCAAAGCATTACACTCCCCAGGGGTGAAAACAGAAGTCATAGTGCCCCATAGTCCCCCTACAGTATTATGCTCCTACTTATAGTATAATGCACTCCCCATACTCCTCCATACACTATAATGAACCCCATAGTACTCCATACAGTATAATGCACAGCCCATAGTCCTCCCTATTGTATAATGCACTCCCTATACTCCTCCATATAGTATAATGCACCCTCAATAATGCACCATACAGTATAATGCACACCCTATAGTCATGCATGTAGTATAATGCACAGCCTATAGTCCTCTGTATAGTATAATGCACAGCCTATTCTAAAATATGTTCCTCATCCTGGTATATGGCCCTCATCCTGGTATATATTCCCCATCCTGGTATATGGCCCCATCCCGGTATATATTCCCCATACTGGTGTATGGCCCTCATCCTGGTATATGTCTCCCATCCTGGTATATGGCCCCATCCTGATATATGGCCCCGCTGTTGGTCAATACACAGAAAAAAACAATAAACGCTCCCACTCACCTTGCTAGCACTCACCATGCTGTGCGGCGTCCACATCTGAAGCTGGCAGCTGATTTTGGTTGATTTTGACAGGAGCGCATAACGTCACTGCCATGCGCCCCCGGCCGCCTCTGATTGGCCGGCAGCATGTATTGCGGAGCACGGATCCGTCAAGTTTTTTCGCTGCAATACACTTCAGCTGAATATGTGCTCGAGGATGCACATTCAGCTGATATAGGGGCTGGCGACGGCGAGCCCCTTGTCCGCTGGGTACGTTACACCCCTGA
This sequence comes from Phyllobates terribilis, assembly GCF_046119375.1. NCBI lineage: Eukaryota > Metazoa > Chordata > Amphibia > Anura > Dendrobatidae > Phyllobates > Phyllobates terribilis. The sequence continues at coordinate 2,020,329 of NW_027362764.1, read as the reverse complement.
TTCTGACGTTCTATTGTATACCTGGCAGGAGCCAATATATTGTGATGCCTTCACGATTATATACCACCAGGAGCCCTTACATTATAGCGTCTTTAACAGCGAAACGGCTAGAATGTATGGGCTGCAGTCAAGACCTGGATGGAGACCATACATTGTAGGCTGCATTCTGCTAGCTTCACTGACATATACCTGGGAAGAGATCATAGATTCTGCTGCCTCCAATAATATATACCTGACAGGAGCCCATAGATTCTCCTGCTTCCAATAATATATACCTGACAGGAGCCCATAGATTCTCCTGCCTCCAATAATATATACCTGACAGTAGCCCATACATTCTCCTGCCTCCAATAATATATACCTGACAGGAGCCCATACATTCTCCTGCCTCCAATAATATATACCTGACAGGAGCCCATACATTCTCCTGCCTCCAATAATATATACCTGACAGGAGCCCATAGATTTTCCTGCCTTCAATAATATATACCTGACAGAAGCCCATACATTCTGCTGCCTAAAATAATATATACCTGACAGGAGCCCATACATTCTGCTGCCTCCAATAATGTATACCTGACAGGAGCCCATACATTCTGCTGCCTAAAATAATATATACCTGACAGGAGCCCATACATTCTCCTGCCTCCAATAATATATACCTGACAGGAGCCCATACATTCTGCTGCCTCCAATAATATATACCTGACAGGGGCCCAAAGATTCTCCTGCCTCCAATAATATATACCTGACTGGAGCCCATACATTCTGCTGCCTCCAATAATATATACCTGACAGGAGCCCATACATTCTGCTGCCTCCAATAATATATAACTGACAGGAGCCCATACATTCTGCTGCCTCCAATAATATATACCTGACAGGAGCCCATACATTCTCCTGCCTCCAATAATATATAACTAGCAGGAGCCCATACATTCTGCTGCCTCCAATAATATATACCTGACAGGAACCCATACATTCTGCTGCCTCCAATAATATATACCTGCCAGGAGCCCATACATTCTCCGGCCTCCAATAATATATACCTGACAGGAGCCCATAGATTCTCCTGCCTCCAATAATATATACCTGACAGGAGCCCATACATTCTGCTGCCTCCAATAATATATACCTGACAGGAGCCCATACATTCTGCTGCCTCCAATAATATATACCTGACAGGAGCCCATAGATTCTGGTACCTCCAATAATATATACCTGACAGGAGCCCATATATTCTCCTGCCTCCAATAATATATACCTGACAGGAGCCCATACATTCTCGTGTACCCAATAATATATACCTGACAGTAGCCCATAGATTCTGCTGCCTCCAATAATATATACCTGACAGGAGCCCATAGATTCTGGTACCTCCAATAATATATACCTGACAGGAGCCCATACATTCTCCTGCTTCCAATAATACATACTTTACAGGAGCCCATACATTCTGCTGCCTCCAATAATATATACCTGACAGGAGCCCATACATTCTCCTGCCTCCAATAATATATACCTGACAGGAGTCCATACATTCTGCTGCCTCCAATAATATATACCTGACAGGAGCCCATACATTCTCCTGACTCCAATAATATATACCTGACAGGAGCCCATAGATTCTGCTGCCTCCAATAATATATACCTGACAGGAGCCCATAGATTCTGGTACCTCCAATAATATATACCTGACAGGAGCCCATACACTCTGCTGCCTCCAATAATCTATACCTGACAGGAGCCCATAGATTCTGCTGCCTCCAATAATATATACCTTACAGGAGCCCATACATTCTGCTGCCTCCAATAATATATACCTGACAGGAGCCCATACATTCTCCTGCCTCCAATAATATATACCTGACAGGAGCCCATACATTCTGCTGCCTCCAATAATATATACCTGACAGGAGCCCATACATTCTGCTGCCTGCAATAATATATACCTGACAGGAGCCTATAGATTCTGCTGCCTCCAATAATATATACCTGACAAGAGCCCATAGATTCTCCTGCCTCCAATAATATATACCTGACAAGAGCCCATACATTCTCCTGCCTCCAATAATATATACCTTACAGGAGCCCATACATTCTGCTGCCTCCAATAATATATACTTGACAGGAGCCCATACATTCTCCTGCCTCCAATAATATATACCTGACAGGAGCCCATACATTCTGCTGCCTCCAATAATATACAGTGCCTACAAGTAGTATTCAACCCCCTGCAGATTTTGCTGGTTGACACATGCAGAATTAACTTGGCATTGTGACATTTGTACTGTAGATCAGCCTGGAAGTGGGAAATGCACTGCAGCAAATATTGTTTTTGGTTTTTTTTTTTGTTTTTTTTTTAAACTTTAAAAGTTAATTCAGAGTGTCATTTATTATTCAACCCCTCAAACCACAAGAATTCTGTTTGGTCCCCCTAAAGTATTAAGAAGTAGTTCAGGCACCAAGAATAATGAGCTTCACATGTGTGGATTAAAGATCTCTTTTGCCAGCCTTTTCTGACTATTTAAGACCATCCCCAAACTTGTGAACAGCACTCAGACATGGTCAACATGGGAAAGACAAAGGAGCATTCCAAGGCCATCAGAGACAAGATCGTGGAGGGTCACAAGGCTGGCAAGGGGTACAAAACCCTTTCCAAGGAGTTGGGCCTACCTGTCTCCACTGTTGGGAGCATCATCTGTAAGTGGAAGGCTTATGGAACTACTGTTAGCCTTCCACGGCCTGGACAGCCTTTGAAAGTGTCCTCCCGTGCCGAGGCCAGGCTTGTCCGAAGAGTCAAGGCTAACCCAAGGACAACAAGGAAGGAGCTCCGGGAAGATCTCATGGCAGTGGGGACATTGGTTTCAGTCAATACCATAAGTAACGTACTCCACCGCAATGGTCTCCGTTCCAGACGAGCCCGTAAGGTACCTTTACTTTCAAAGCGTCATGTCAAGGCTCGTCTACAGTTTGTTCATGATCACTTGGAGGACTCTGAGACAGACTGGTTCAAGGTTCTATGGTCTGATGAGACCAAGATCGAGATCTTTGGTGCCAACCACACACGTGACGTTTGGAGACTGGATGGCACTGCATACGACCCCAAGAATACCATCCCTACAGTCAAGCATGGTGGTGGCAGCATCATGCTGTGGGGCTGTTTCTCAGCCAAGGGGCCTGGCCATCTGGTCCGCATCCATGGGAAGATGGATAGCACGGCCTACCTGGAGATTTTGGCCAAGAACCTCCGCTCCTCCATCAAGGATCTTAAGATGGGTTGTAATTTCATCTTCCAACAAGACAACGACCCAAAGCACACAGCCAAGAAAACCAAGGCCTGGTTCAAGAGGGAAAAAGTCAAGGTGTTGGAGTGGCCTAGTCAGTCTCCTGACCTTAACCCAATTGAAAACTTGTGGAAGGAGCTCAAGAATAAAGTCCACATGAGACACCCAAAGAACCTAGATAACTTGGAGAAGATCTGCATGGAGGAGTGGGCCAAGATAACTCCTCAGACCTGTGCCGGCCTGATCAGGTCTTATAAAAGACGATTATTAGCTGTAATTGCAAACAAGGGTTATTCCACAAAATATTAAACACAGGGGTTGTATAATAATTGACTCACACTTTTATGTTTAAAATTTATTAAAATTCAACTGAGCAACATAACTTTTTGGTTTGTAAGATTTATGCTTCTGTTCATAAATCCTACTCTCGTTTGCAGTTTGAAGGCTCTAACTTATTTGCATCTTATCAAACCAGCTAAATCTGCAGGGGGTTGAATACTGCTTGTAGGCACTGTATACCTGACAGGAGCCCATACATTCTGCTGCCTCCAATAATATATACCTGACAGGAGCCCATAGATTCTGGTACCTAAAATAATATATACCTGACAGGAGCCCATACATTCTCCTGTCCCCAATAATATATACCTGACAGGAGCCCATAGATTCTGGTACCTTCAATAATATATACCTGACAGGAGCCCATAGATTCTGGTACCTCCAATAATATATATCTGACAGGAGCCCATACATTCTCCTGCCTCCAATAATACATACTTTACAGGACCCATAGATTCTCCTGATTCCAATAATATATACCAGACAGGAGCACATACATTCTGCTGCCTCCAATAATATATACCTGACAGGAGCCCATACATTCTCCTGCCTCCAATAACATATACCTGACAGGAGCCCATACATTCTGCTGCCTCCAATAATATATCCCTGACAGGAGCCCATACATTCTCCTGACTCCAATAATATATATGACTCGCCCCCTGGGCCGTGGGGCACGCGGATCCGGGCGATAGGGGAACGATGGGGGTAGTAGTGGCGGCCCGGTCCCGCGGCTCAGGGTGGTCAGACCAGTGGTAGTCTTTCAGATGTTTTAGATAATGTCCGACTACGCCACCCGTGGATTGCGGTTATTAGGAACCGCCGCTGCATGCAGACCGCTGGGGCTGATGAGGTGTGCAGCTAGGGTAGTGTAACTCCCCACGGGAAGAGTGCGGCCCCAGGGCAGTATAGTGGATGGTGGGAGTGATGGTAGTGAGAGTCCCAGAGCTGGTAGTGCTGGAGGAGCAAGGAGCACACAGACAACAGGTTGCAGTCCAGGGTCTTTACTAAACAGGTAAACTGACCCACAAGCAGTCCCGGCTAGGAGGGGACCTGGATGTCTGAGAGCAACGGGGAAATTGGCCCTGGTCAGGGTGAGGGTGTAGGCCTACCGTGCTCTCTGCGCTCCTTCTGGCTATCTCCTCCTGATAGGGTAACAGCCCACGTTTCCGAGCTTTCCGTGTATTCTCGCCTGTATGGCCTGCGACGTGGGTTCCTTTCTGCTCCCAGCCTTGTACGGCTTTACTGGTCCCTTTGGTTGTGGCAGGGCCTCCAGGCTTCTTAGGCCAAGGAATGTACAGTCCCTTGCGGACTGGTTCTCTGCTGGGGGATGTGGAATCCTTCCAGCCTCAGACACCAAAGTCTGGTAAAATTAAGTCTTTTCTCTGCCAAGACAGGCTCTCTTCGCCTCTTGTCTCTGGCTTGTGGCTCTCCTACTGCCACACTTCCTCTTGGGTGCAATCAACTTTCTGTCCCTGCTCCACACTGGGACACGTCTCAGTGCTGAGACAGGCAATCCAGTTCTCCCTAACCCTGCCCCCAGTACCAGCTTTTATAGGGGCAGCCAGCTCCCCCTACTAGCCTGAGACAGGAGGCATTGCATGCTAATGTTCCCCTGACTAGAGAACCTCCCCGTTGCTCTCAGACACAGCTTTAATTACACTTGTGGCATCCAGGTCAGGGTGACACATTCCCCCCTAGTGAAATTTAGTACTCCGGGACTAAACAGTAAACAAAGACAATATGCATAACAATAAAACATTAACAGACAGACGACGCACAAATTGAGTTCTTTAGGTCACAGTGTGGTCTGTGACCGGGTGTCCATATCACCAAAACAACGGGGAGCCTTAACCAGGTGGGGGTCTGTCCTACCCCAAGTCCTTTACAGTCTTAGTTCATTCCTGGGTTAGGCTCCAAACGCAGTCCATACAAGGTCTCGGTTATAAAAAGTCCATAACCTTTGAGTCCTTACGGTAGCTGCAAGAAACTGAAACACAGAATTACCAAACATGCATGTAACTTGGCAAACAATTCAACACTTGGCAACAGGGTTATTTACAAGTTTAGTACACTCTATATTCTCCAGCGAGCGGGTATCTGTCCCTTTGTGCTCCTGGTTGACCTACGTAGCTCACTGTCTGGTGGTGGACCAACCTGGCTTTCCCCACTAGTGTTAGGGGTACAGCCCCTAACTACAACGTAGTTGCTCGGGGCACCTTTTGAGGTGGTCTCTGGAGACGACACTAGTGGATTCTCCTCCGTCCTTGGTGATTACGCACACCTTTGGGTTGTCGTGGTCAGACTGCAGTATGGTGTAGGGTTCCCTTTCCCACTGGTCGTCCAACTTATGTAGCCTTCTTTTTCGCTTTAGGACTTGCTCACCAGGTTCTAGGGGACCAGCAGGGGCGTGTTGATTGAAGAGTCTTTCTTGCTTCTCTCTCACCTGGGCCAGGCTCTTCTCCACACTCTCCTGTACCTTCTTGTACTGCAGTTGCCTTTCCGTATCCCAGTCTGCATCCGGGGAGGTGTCCTCAGGTATTAAGACTCCCATCTCCAGGTCTACGGGCAGCTTACCTGGTCTAGCTCGCATCAGGTAAGCCGGGGTGCAGTTTGTAGCATTCACCGGGATATTGTTGTATAGGTCTATCAGGTCCGGCAGTTTTTCTGGCCACAGGCTGCGTTCCTCCAGGGGCAACGTCTTCAGGAGATCAATGACTATATTGTTCATCTTCTCACACATCCCGTTGGTTTGTGGGTGGTAAGGCGTTGTCCGGATCTTCTTACAGCCATAGAGGTTGCAGAACTCCTGGAAGATTTCAGCCTTGAACGCTGGACCCTGGTCTGTCAGGACCTGTTCCGGATACCCGTGTGGACGGCAGAAGTATTGCTGGAAGGCTCTGGCCGCTGTTTGGGCTGTCAAGTCTTTTACCGGGACCACCACGAGAAAACGGGAATAGTGGTCCACGATTGTCAGGGCGTAGATGTACCCTGACCGGCTTGGAGCCAACTTGACGTGGTCTAGAGCTACCAGCTCAAGAGGCTGCGTGGTGACGATGGGCCTCAAGGGTGTCTTCTGGCTGGCGCGGTCCTTCCTCCTCAGGTGACAAGGGCCACAGTCTCTGCACCACTTTTCTACAGCTCCTCTCATGCCGACCCAAAAGAACCTTCCTCTTAGTAGGAACTCCAGTTTCTTCCAACCGAAGTGTCCCGCTCTGTCATGGTAAGCCCCCAGGACCATAGCTGCATCCCGCCTTGGGACCACGACTTGCCAGGTCAGCTCGTGCGTCCGGTGGTTGACAATCCTTCTGCACAACTTGCCTTCGTAGAGGAACAGCTTGCTCTTCTCCTTCCATAGCTGCTTGGCTTCCTCTGGGGCATCTGGATCTAGGCGGGCGTCTTCCCGGGTCAGCAGATCTTTCACCAGGCGGACTGCAGGGTCACTATCTTGGGTCTCGGCCCAGCTGTGGTGAGGTAGGGGATTCATCATCACAGTTGTTAGATCCTCCTCCTTCACGCGGTGAGAGTGTTGAGCGGCTCCATACCGGTGAAACGCGGGGAGTTCTACCTCCTCCAGCTCTTCTGGGTCTTCGTCACCTTCAGGTAAGTGAGGCATCCTTGATAGGGCGTCCGCGTTGGCGTTGGTTTTGCCTGCCCGATACTTGATCACGAAGTCATAGTTGGAGAGACGGGCCATCCACCGCTGTTCCAGGGCACCCAGTCTTGCATTGTCCAGGTGTGTCAACGGGTTGTTGTCCGTGTACACGGTGAATTTTGCGGAGGCCAGGTAATGCTTGAAGCGTTCCGTCACGGCCCACACCACCGCCAAGAATTCTAGCTTGAAGGAGCTGTAATTCTCCGGGTTCCTCTCGGTGGGCCTCAGCTTCCGGCTGGCGTATGCGATCACCCGTTCTCTGCCCTGTTGGTTTTGGGACAGTACGGCTCCCAGTCCCACATTACTGGCATCTGTGTGGAGAATGAAAGGCTGGCCGTAATCAGGGTAGGCCAGGATCTCATCCCCCGTGAGGGCCATCTTTAGCTGGCGGAAGGACTCCTCTTCCGGTTTATCCCACTTGAAGGGTGGCTTTTGACTCCTGGACTTAGACTGTCCGATCAGGAGGTCCTGCATAGGAGCTGCCATCTTAGTGAACCCGGGGATGAACCTTCGGTAGTAGCCTACCAACCCGAGAAACTGTCTCACCTCTTTGATGTTCGAGGGGCTTGGCCAGCTCTTGATTGCCGTGACCTTGTCAGGGTCGGGGGCCACTCCTTCCGTGCTTACCATGTGCCCTAGGTACTGGACCTTTGGTTTCAGCAGGTGGCACTTCGATGGTTTCACCTTCAGGCCATAGCCTGCCAGGGCTTCGAACACCTCAGCCAGGTGCTTGAGATGGTCCTCGTAGGTCTTCGAATAGACGATCAAGTCGTCCAGGTAAAGGAGGATCGTCTCGAAGTTTCGGTGCCCTAGACAGCATTCCATCAGCCGCTGGAAGGTCCCTGGTGCATTGCAGAGCCCGAAAGGCATACAGTTGAATTCGCTCAGTCCCATCGGGGTGGTGAAGGCGGTCTTCTCCTTGTCAGCCTCTGCCACAGGAACCTGCCAGTACCCACTAGTAAGGTCCAAAGTAGAAAAGAAGTTAGCAAATTTTAGTGCGGCTAAAGACTCCTCTATTCTATGCAGCGGATATGCGTCTTTGTAGGTGATACGGTTGATTTGTCTATAGTCCACGCACATTCTCATGGTGCCGTCTTTCTTTTTCACCAGAACCAAGGGGGCTGCCCAGGGGCTACAGCTATCTCTAATAACCCCAGCTTCTTTCATCTCTCTTAGCATGCCCTTGGCGTTCTGATAATGTGCAGGGGGTACAGGTCTGTGCCTCTCTTTTATTGGTGGGTGGCTCCCTGTGGGGATGTGGTGTTCTATCCCTTTTACTCTGCCGAAGTCTAGCGGGTGCTTACTAAAGACTCTCTCGTACTCCTGTACCACCCGGTAGACTCCTTGTTTTTGGTGCAGGGGAGTGGAGTCAGCACCCACATGGAGTTTCTGGCACCAGTCCTCCTTTTGTTTCTGGGAGCCATTACCCTCCGCCTGTGGAGATGAAGGCAAGGGTTCCACGGCCCTGATAGCTTGGTGTTCGACAACAAACAGTTTGGCGAGTGTAGCGTACCTGGGTAAGTGTACTTCCCTCTCCCCAATGTTGAGGATGCGGACGGGCACCCTCCCATGACGGACATCAACCACCCCCCGGGCTGTCAAAATGGTGGGCCTGCTGTCTGAGTACACGGGTTCTACCATGGCTTGGTAGTCTCTACCTCTCAACCCGATTGCAGTCCGACACCAGATCATCATTTCACTTTTGGGAGGCATGGAAATGGGGAATGGATCACTGAGTCTCACGCTACCGATCTCACCACCAGACAGTTCTACCTGCAGCCATCTCATCAGGGCTTTTATCTCCTTGTTGAGGACTCTCTGTTGGCTGGAACTAGCATTCACCGCCATCTGTTGTAGAATTACAATTACCTCTGAAAGACAATTTTCAATTATGTTAGTACCCACAGTTATTTTAGGGTGACTTTCATGACGGTCAATGTCCACAATAATCACTCCCTGTGCCGGCAGTTCAACTTTACCAATTTTAATGGTCATCTCCTTGAACCCCATCTGCGGCACGGGTAAGCCATTACAGGCGATGATGCTCAAGTTACTGTCTGGATATCGTGTGATATCAGCATTAGTCCAATACTGCTTAAAAAGTACATAAGGGATTGTGGTTACTTGCGACCCAGTATCCAGCAAGGCGCTCATGGGGATACCGTCTTGCACCACGGGTAAAACCGGGTGCCCCCCAACGTACTTATCACGCCAATTATAAGGGCCTGGTGATCTTATGCCTGGGGGTCGGCCTGTAGCACCCTGAGGACTCGGCTGCTACAGGGGTATTACACCTCAAGCCAGAGGTGTGGTATTCCACTCCCGGGTAAGGATGGAGTGTGGAACTGAGCTTAGTAGGCTGCATGCACTACATACATCCCATTTCCGGGGGACAGAACAACGGTACTCCCACCAGTATATGTGCAGGTACGACAGCGTCTGTCCCTGGCTGGAGTGGGAGGGGGGTGGAACATCCCAGTAGTGTAGGGGCAGATAGGGGGAGTAGTCTGGGTAAAGCTAGGAGCCCATTGGGTGCTGGTCACCTGGGCTCACACATAGAGGGAGTATATAAGGTGGGCACCATCTTAGGACAGGGTCAGTCAGTCTTGTCTTGTAGTAGGGGAGTGGAGTGCAGAGGAGCTCAGCCAGGAGGGCTGACAGGGAGCTGTGGCTCCGGCTGGGCCCAGCTCCAGGAGCAAGGCCTGCAGAGAGAGAGAGAGAGGAGTAAGAAGGACCCAGAGAGAAAGACAGAGGGAACCCCAAGAACCCAGAAACAGACCAGAAAGGGTGAAGGGTTGGCGGACACGGGTACCGGAACCCGAACTGGTGGAGGCCACTAATCCTCAGCCAGAAACCGGAGGTCGTGGTCAAGATTTGCCACGACCCTCACCAAATCCACCAGAAAGGCACACCAAGCATAGGGTCAGGGAAACCAGAGGAGGTTTGACCACCAAGAGACCCGAGGGAGCCGGCCAAAGGTGGATCCCTGGTGGGAACGGCCAGGAGGAAGAGAGAGAGACAGGGAAGCTCAGGACCACGCTCCGGACTGCCTGGGGGTTGGCCGAGTCCAGGACCTGGTGGACGCAGCACGGCTCGGGTGGTCACTCAAGGCCAGAGTGACTGAGAGAACACCTGTGAGTAAAAACCCTGAAACTGCACCTCAAGTCTCTGACTCTCCTTTCTACAACATAACTACACCCATCATCCACACCTGCTGCCCTGAGGCCATACCCCTCCCGTTGGGGGTTATACCATCACTGCTGCACATATACCACCGGCCTCAGCGGACTGCTCTGCAGCGGCGGCTTCAAAGCCGCACTCAACGGGTGGCGTAGTCGATCAAATTAACATCTACTGTCATAGACTGCCACTTAGTTTGACACCCTGGGCACGGACCGGGTCACCGCCACAAGGACTACTACCCCCATAGAGATCCGGCTCCGGGTATCCCTTGCACTCGGCCCAGGGGGCGCGTCAGGCCCTCTGCCCCAGGTTGGACCCGTTTAAATTACAGTACCTGGAAATGTGTCCGGGCTGGTTGCATCGACGGCAAATGGGCTGTCCATCCTCTGCGTAGCGGTCTGTGGGCCTCCCTCGGAACGACGGGATCCTCCTCTGTCGACGCCACGGGACATCCTCCGGACTTGAAGCCAGCTCGATGGGTCTTGACGGGTCCACTTGCAACGCCTGGACGGTCCTGCTCAATGCCGCGACGCTCCTGGTTAGCTCCTGGACTTGGTGGTGCAGGCCTTTCGACGGGGCTTGGTTCAGGGCCTGTGCATCAGCCTCCACGGAGTCCATAGAGGAGGGCGCCGCCTCCTAGTGGTAGGTGATAGCAGGGCGCCGGGGGTTTATAGCGCCACTGGTTGCAGATTCACGGAGCACCCTTATGGCCCTGTCCTTAAATTGGGCAAAGGTCAGGTCGGGGTTCTGAAAGAACATGAGGCGCAGTTGGGCCCTGTGGGCGCTAGACAGCAGACCTTCTATGAATTGTTCTGTTAGCAGCTTATCGGTTTCCTGCACACTGCCAGGGTCAGTTTGTTGAATAGCCCTCAAGGCTTCCTGCAGATTTAGGGCATAGTCTCTGATGCTGTCCTGTGCCCACTGCTTACATCCATAGAACCTCATTTTAATCTCAGCGGAGGTACGTGTATCAAAGGTACCCCGCAGCCGGGCCAGAATACCCTTCACAGTCCTTTTCTCCTCAGTGGGCCATGATTTTACATCCCTTTGGGCTGCGCCAGTTAACTGCCCTGTCAATATGCTGACCTTCTGTTCCTCTGTCAGGGGGTAAACCTGGAACAAACTGTATAGCCTTTCCTTAAAGTCAGTTAGGGCATGGGGCTCCCCTGAGTATTTGGGCAGCCAGGCCGCTCCAGGGATGTAGGGCAAGGAAAAGGGCATCACCGCTGCTGCAGCTGCGTTGGTGGTAGTGGGCGCCTCTGTGTCCGACATCTTCCTCCCCCCTAGTTACGCGTGGCCTACCTTCCGACGATCCTCTTCTGTAGGCCGTGGCTCCGCTGCTGCTGCTATGGACGAGGACCTGGCGTCGCGTCCTGATGACGTCAGCGTCGCTCTCTCTCCCTTCCAGGACCTTGCGCAGCGTCGGTGCGTGGGGCGGAGCTTCGGATCTCGGCGGGTTTTGACGTCCACGCCCCTCTTCTTCCCACGCGGCGTCCTGAAGATGGCGTCCGATGGCGGGAAGCAGCCGCGGATGGCGGGAAGACGGCAGAAGACGGCGGGAAACGGTCCAAGATGGCGTCCGATGGCGGGAATCGGCTCCAGATGGCGGGAAACGACTCCGGACGGCGGGAAACGGTCCAAGATGTCGTCTGATGGCGGGAATCGGCTCCGGATGGCAGGAAACGACTCCGGACGGCGGGAAACTTCGCCACAGGTAAGCTACAAAAGTCTTTTTCAGGCACGCAGTACCCGGTGGTTGCGGGCACGAAATCCTGCCGACTACGCCAAAGCTGACTCGCCCCCTGGGCCGTGGGGCACGCGGATCCAGGTGATAGGGTAACGATGGGGGTAGTAGTGGCGGCCCGGTCCCGCGGCTCAGGGTGGTCAGACCAGTGGTAGTCTTTCAGATGTTTTAGATAATGTCCGACTACGCCACCCGTGGATTGCGGTTATTAGGAACCGCCGCTGCATGCAGACCGCTGGGGCTGATGAGGTGTGCAGCTAGGGTAATGTGACTCCCCACGGGAAGAGTGCGGCCCCAGGGCAGTATAGTGGATGGTGGGAGTGATGGTAGTGAGAGTCCCAGTGCTGGTAGTGCTGGAGGAGCAAGGAGCACACAGACAACAGGTTGCAGTCCAGGGTCTTTACTAAACAGGTAAACTGACCCACAAGCAGTCCTGGCTAGGAGGGGACCTGGATGTCTGAGAGCAACGGGGAAATTGGCCCTGGTCAGGGTGAGGGTGTAGGCCTACCGTGCTCTCTGCGCTCCTTCTGGCTATCTCCTCCTGATAGGGTAACAGCCCACGTTTCCAAGCTTTCCATGTATTCTCACCTGTATGGCCTGCGACGTGGGTTCCTTTCTGCTCCCAGCCTTCTACGGCTTTACTGGTCCCTTCGGTTGTGGCAGGGCCTCCAGGCTTCTTAGGCCAAGGAATGTACAGTCCCTTGCGGACTGGTTCTCTGCTGGGGGATGTGGAATCCTTCCAGCCTCAGACACCAAAGTCTGGTAAAATTAAGTCTTTTCTCTGCCAAGACAGGCTCTCTTCGCCTCTTGTCTCTGGCTTGTGGCTCTCCTACTGCCACACTTCCTCTTAGGTGCAATCAACTTTCTGTCCCTGCTCCACACTGGGACACGTCTCAGTGCTGAGACAGGCAATCCAGTTCTCCCTAACCCTGCCCCCAGTACCAGCTTTTATAGGGGCAACCAGCTCCCCCTACTGGCCTGAGACAGGAGGCATTGCATGCTAATGTTCCCCTGACTAGAGAACCTCCCCCTTGCTCTCAGACACAGCTTTAATTACACTTGTGGCATCCAGGTCAGGGTGACACATTCCCCCCTAGTGAAATTTAGTACTCCGGGACTAAACAGTAAACAAAGACAATATGCATAACAATAAAACATTAACAGACAGACGACGCACAAATTGAGTTCTTTAGGTCACAGTGTGGTCTGTGACCGGGTGTCCATATCACCAAAACAACGGGGAGCCTTAACCAGGTGGGGGTCTGTCCTACCCCAAGTCCTTTACAGTCTTAGTTCATTCCTGGGTTAGGCTCCAAACGCAGTCCATACAAGGTCCCGGTTATAAAAAGTCCATAACCTTTGAGTCCTTACGGTAGCTGCAAGAAACTGAAACACAGAATTACTAAACATGCATATAACTTGGCAAACAATTCAACACTTGGCAACAGGGTTATTTACAAGTTTAGTACACTCTATATTCTCCAGCGAGCGGGTATCTGTCCCTTTGTGCTCCTGGTTGACCTACGTAGCTCACTGTCTGGTGGTGGACCAACCTGGCTTTCCCCACTAGCGTTAGGGGTACAGCTACCAGCTGGGTGTACAGGTAGGGCAGGCAGCTGTCTGCGGGTCCTTTGGCTTACCGCAGGCATGGCAGGCTCACTGTCAGCAGAGGGTTGACTCTCCTGGGCTGCTGGTACAGGCTCTTCTGCCTCTGGAACCGCTTGCTCCTCTTCACCTTCCGGCTCTGGTGTTGGTTGTTGCTGTGCCGGTTGCAGGAAATGCAGGACGGGTACCACTATAGCATCATTTATGCGAGTCGAGGACTGAGGGAACTCTCCGAGAATGGTGCTGATCCTTTCTTCCTTGTCCTCTGCGGGTTCAAGGTCACTCTGATCCTCTTCTGCACTACGGAGTTGCTCGGGGCACCTTTTGAGGTGGTCTCTGGAGACGACACTAGTGGTTTCTCCTCCGTCCTTAGTGATTACGCACACCTTTGGGTTGCTCGGGGCACCTTTTGAGGTGGTCTCTGGAGACGACACTAGTGGTTTCTCCTCCGTCCTTGGTGATTACGCACACCTTTGGGTTGTCGTGGTCAGACTGCAGTACGGTGTAGGGTTCCCTTTCCCACTGGTCGTCCAACTTATGTAGCCTTCTTTTTCGCTTTAGGACTTGCTCACCAGGTTCTAGGGGACCAGCAGGGGCGTGTTGATTGAAGAGTCTTTCTTGCTTCTCTCTCACCTGGGCCAGGCTCTTCTCCACACTCTCCTGTACCTTCTTGTACTGCAGTTGCCTTTCCGTATCCCAGTCTGCATCCGGGGAGGTGTCCTCAGGTATTAGGACTCCCATCTCCAGGTCTACGGGCAGCTTACCTGGTCTAGCTCGCATCAGGTAAGCCGGGGTGCAGTTTGTAGCATTCACCGGGATATTGTTGTATAGGTCTATCAGGTCCGGCAGTTTTTCTGGCCACAGGCTGCGTTCCTCCAGGGGTAACGTCTTCAGGCGATCAATGACTATATTGTTCATCTTCTCACACATCCCGTTGGTTTGTGGGTGGTAAGGCGTTGTCCGGATCTTCTTACAGCCATAGAGGTTGCAGAACTCCTGGAAGATTTCAGCCTCGAACGCTGGACCCTGGTCTGTCAGGACCTGTTCCGGATACCCGTGTGGACGGCAGAAGTATTGCTGGAAGGCTCTGGCCGCTGTTTGGGCTGTCAAGTCTTTTACCGGGACCACCACGAGAAAACGGGAATAGTGGTCCACGATTGCCAGGGCGTAGATGTACCCTGACCGGCTTGGAGCCAACTTGACGTGGTCTAGAGCTACCAGCTCAAGAGGCTGCGTGGTGACGATGGGCCTCAAGGGTGCCTTCTGGCTGGCGCGGTCCTTCCTCCTCAGGTGACAAGGGCCACAGTCTCTGCACCACTTTTCTACAGCTCCTCTCATGCCGACCCAAAAGAACCTTCCTCTTAGTAGGAACTCCAGTTTCTTCCAACCGAAGTGTCCCGCTCTGTCATGGTAAGCCCCCAGGACCATAGCTGCATCCCGCCTTGGGACAACGACTTGCCAGGTCAGCTCGTGCGTCCGGTGGTTGACAATCCTTCTGCACAACTTGCCTTCGTAGAGGAACAGCTTGCTCTTCTCCTTCCATAGCTGCTTGGCTTCCTCTGGGACATCTGGATCTAGGCGGGCGTTTTCCCGGGTCAGCAGATCTTTCACCAGGCGGACTGCAGGGTCACTATCTTGGGTCTCGGCCCAGCTGTGGTGAGGTAGGGGATTCATCATCACAGTTGTTAGATCCTCCTCCTTCACGCGGTGAGAGTGTTGAGCGGCTCCATACCGGTGAAACGCGGGGAGTTCTACCTCCTCCAGCTCTTCTGGGTCTTCGTCACCTTCAGGTAAGTGAAGCATCCTTGATAGGGCGTCCGCGTTGGCGTTGGTTTTGCCTGCCCGATACTTGATCACGAAGTCATAGTTGGAGAGACGGGCCATCCACCGCTGTTCCAGGGCACCCAGTCTTGCATTGTCCAGGTGTGTCAACGGGTTGTTGTCCGTGTACACGGTGAATTTTGCGGAGGCCAGGTAATGCTTGAAGCGTTCCGTCACGGCCCACACCACCGCCAAGAATTCTAGCTTGAAGGAGCTGTAATTCTCCGGGTTCCTCTCGGTGGGCCTCAGCTTCCGGCTGGCGTATGCGATCACCCGTTCTCTGCCCTGTTGGTTTTGGGACAGTACGGCTCCCAGTCCCACATTACTGGCATCTGTGTGGAGAATGAAAGGCTGGCCGTAATCAGGGTAGGCCAGGATCTCATCCCCCATGAGGGCCATCTTTAGCTGGCGGAAGGACTCCTCTTCCGGTTTATCCCACTTGAAGGGTGGCTTTTGACTCCTGGACTTAGACTGTCTGATCAGGAGGTCCTGCATAGGAGCTGCCATCTTAGTGAACCCGGGGATGAACCTTCGGTAGTAGCCTACCAACCCGAGAAACTGTCTCACCTCTTTGATGTTCGAGGGGCTTGGCCAGCTCTTGATTGCCGTGACCTTGTCAGGGTCGGGGACCACTCCTTCCGCGCTTACCATGTGCCCTAGGTACTGGACCTTTGGTTTCAGCAGGTGGCACTTCGATGGTTTCACCTTCAGGCCATAGCCTGCCAGGGCTTCGAACACCTCAGCCAGGTGCTTGAGATGGTTCTCGTAGGTCTTCGAATAGACGATCACGTCGTCCAGGTAAAGGAGGACCGTCTCGAAGTTTCGGTGCCCTAGACAGCATTCCATCAGCCGCTGGAAGGTCCCTGATGCGTTGCAGAGCCCGAAAGGCATACAGTTGAATTCGCTCAGTCCCATCGGGGTGGTGAAAGCGGTCTTCTCCTTGTCAGCCTCTGCCACAGGAACCTGCCAGTACCCGCTAGTAAGGTCCAAAGTAGAAAAGAAGTTAGCAGATTTTAGTTCGGCTAAAGACTCCTCTATTCTAGGCAGCGGATATGCGTCTTTGTGGGTGATACGGTTGATTTGTCCATAGTCCACGCACATTCTCATGGTGCCGTCTTTCTTTTTCACCAGAACCAAGGGGGCTGCTCAGGGGCTACAGCTATCTCTAATAACCCCAGCTTCTTCCATCTCTCTTAGCATGCCCTTGGCGTTCTGATAATGTGCATGGGGTACAGGTCTGTGCCTCTCTTTTATTGGTGGGTGGCTCCCTGTGGGGATGTGGTGTTCTATCCCTTTTACTCTGCCGAAGTCTAGCGGGTGCTTACTAAAGACTCTCTCGTACTCCTGTACCACCCGGTAGACTCCTTGTTTTTGGTGCAGGGGAGTGGAGTCAGCACCCACATGGAGTTTCTGGCACCAGTCCTCCTTTTGTTTCTGGGAGCCATTACCCTCCGCCTGTGGAGATGGAGGCAAGGGTTCCACGGCCCTGATAGCTTGGTGTTCGACAACAAACAGTTTGGCGAGTGTAGCGTACCTGGGTAAGTGTACTTCCCTCTCCCCAATGTTGAGGATGCGGACGGGCACCCTCCCATGACGGACATCAACCACCCCCCGGGCTGTCAAAATGGTGGGCCTGCTGTCTGAGTACACGGGTTCTACCATGGCTTGGTAGTCTCTACCTCTCAACCCGATTGCAGTCCGACACCAGATCATCATTTCACTTTTGGGAGGCATGGAAATGGGGAATGGATCACTGAGTCTCACGCTACCGATCTCACCACCAGACAGTTCTACCTGCTGCCATCTCATCAGGGCTTTTATCTCCTTGTTGAGGACTCTCTGTTGGCTGGAACTAGCATTCACCGCCATCTGTTGTAGAATTACAATTACCTCTGAAAGACAATTTTCAATTATGTTAGTACCCACAGTTATTTTAGGGTGACTTTCATGACGGTCAATGTCCACAATAATCACTCCCTGTGCCGGCAGTTCAACTTTACCAATTTTAATGGTCATCTCCTTGAACCCCATCTGCGGCACGGGTAAGCCATTACAGGAGATGATGCTCAAGTTACTGTCTGGATATCGTGTGATATCAGCATCAGTCCAATACTGCTTAAAAAATACATAAGGGATTGTGGTTACTTGCGACCCAGTATCCAGCAAGGCGCTCATGGGGATACCGTGCAGCACCACGGGTAAAACCGGGCGCCCCCCAACGTACTTATCACGCCAATTATAAGGGCCTGGTGATCTTATGCCTGGGGTTCGGCCCTCTGCCCCAGGTTGGACCCGTTTAAATTACAGTACCTGGAAATGTGTCCGGGCTGGTTGCATCAACGGCAAATGGGCTGTCCATCCTCTGCGTAGCGGTCTGTGGGCCTCCCTCGGAACGACAGGATCCTCCTCTATCAACGCCACGGGACATCCTCCGGACTTGAAGCCAGCTCGATGGGTCTTGACGGGTCCACTTGCAACGTCTGGACGGTCCTGGTCAATGCCGCGATGCTCCTGGACTTGGTGGTGCAGGCATTTCGACGGGTTTGGTTCAGGGCCTGTGCATCAGCCTCCACGGAGTCCATAGAGGAGGGCGCCGCCTCCTGGTGGTAGGTGATAGCAGGGCGCCGGGGGTTTATAACGCCACTGGTTGCAGATTCATGGAGCACCCTTATGGCCCTGTCCTTAAATTGGGCAAAGGTCAGGTCGGGGTTCTGAAAGAACATGAGGCGCAGTTGGGCCCTGTGGGCGCTAGACAGCAGACCTTCTATGAATTGTTCTGTTAGCAGCTTATCGGTTTCCTGCACACTGCCAGGGTCAGTTTGTTGAATAGCCCTCAAGGCTTCCTGCAGATTTAGGGCATAGTCTCTGATGCTGTCCTGTGCCCGCTGCTTACATCCATAGAACCTCATTTTAATCTCAGCGGAGGTACGTGTATCAAAGGTACCCCGCAGCCGGGCCAGAATACCCTTCACAGTCCTTTTCTCCTCAGTGGGCCATGATTTTACCTCCCTTTGGGCTGCGCCAGTTAACTGCCCTGTCAATATGCTGACCTTCTGTTCCTCTGTCAGGGGGTAAACCTGGAACAAACTGTATAGCCTTTCCTTAAAGTCAGTTAGGGCATGGGGCTCCCCTGAGTATTTGGGCAGCCAGGCCGCTCCAGGGATGTAGGGCAAGGAAAAGGGCATCACCGCTGCTGCAGCTGCGTTGGTGGTAGTGGGCGCCTCTGTGTCCGACATCTTCCTCCCCCCTAGTTACGCGTGGCCTACCTTTCGACGATCCTCTTCTGTAGGCCGTGGCTCCGCTGCTGCTGCTATGGACGAAGACCTGGCGTCGCGTCCTGATGACGTCAACGTCGCTCTCTCTCCCTTCCAGGACCTTGCGCAGCGTCGATGCGTGGGGCGGAGCTTCGGATCTCGCGCGGTTTTGACGTCCACGCCCCTCTTCTTCCCGTGCGGCGTCCTGAAGATGGCGTCCGATGGCGGGAAGCAGCCGCGGATGGCGGGAAGACGGCAGAAGACGGTGGGAAACGGTCCAAGATGGCGTCCGATGGCGGAATCGGCTCCAGATGGCGGGAAACGACTCCGGACGGCGGGAAACGGTCCAAGATGGCGTCTGATGGCGGGAATCGGCTCCGGATGGCAGGAAACGACTCCGGACGGCAGGAAACTTCGCCACAGGTAAGTTACAAAAGTCTTTTTCAGGCACGCAGTACCCGGTGGTTGCGGGCATGAAATCCTGCCGACTACGCCAAAGCTGACTCGCCCCCTGGGCCGTGGGGCACGCGGATCCGGGCGATAGGGGAACGATGGGGGTAGTAGTGGCGGCCCGGTCCCGCGGCTCAGGGTGGTCAGACCAGTGTTAGTCTTTCAGATGTTTTAGATAATGTCCGACTACGCCACCCGTGGATTGCGGTTATTAGGAACCGCCGCTGCATGCAGACCGCTGGGGCTGATGAGGTGTGCAGCTAGGGTAGTGTGACTCCCCACGGGAAGAGTGCAGCCCCAGGGCAGTATAGTGGATGGTGGGAGTGATGGTAGTGAGAGTCCCAGTGCTGGTAGTGCTGGAGGAGCAAGGAGCACACAGACAACAGGTTGCAGTCCAGGGTCTTTACTAAACAGGTAAACTGACCCACAAGCAGTCCCGGCTAGGAGGGGACCTGGATGTCTGAGAGCAACGGGGAAATTGGCCCTGGTCAGGGTGAGGGTGTAGGCCTACCGTGCTCTCTGCGCTCCTTCTGGCTATCTCCTCCTGATAGGGTAACAGCCCACGTTTCCGAGCTTTCCGTGTATTCTCGCCTGTATGGCCTGCGACGTGGGTTCCTTTCTGCTCCCAGCCTTGTACGGCTTTACTGGTCCCTTCGGTTGTGGCAGGGCCTCCAGGCTTCTTAGGCCAAGGAATGTACAGTCCCTTGCGGACTGGTTCTCTGCTGGGGGATGTGGAATCCTTCCAGCCTCAGACACCAAAGTCTGGTAAAATTAAGTCTTTTCTCTGCCAAGACAGGCTCTCTTCGTCTCTTGTCTCTGGCTTGTGGCTCTCCTACTGCCACACTTCCTCTTAGGTGCAATCAACTTTCTGTCCCTGCTCCACACTGGGACACGTCTCAGTGCTGAGACAGGCAATCCAGTTCTCCCTAACCCTGCCCCCAGTACCAGCTTTTATAAGGGCAGCCAGCTCCCAATACTGGCCTGAGACAGGAGGCATTGCATGCTAATGTTCCCCTGACTAGAGAACCTCCCCCTTGCTCTCAGACACAGCTATAATTACACTTGTGGCATCCAGGTCAGGGTGACACATATACCTGACAGGAGCCCATAGATTCTGCTGCCTCCAATAATATATGAGAAACCACAATAATTGAGTAATAATGGCATAAAACGACAAAGTTTATTAAGGTAGTTAAAAAAGTATACAGTAGTAATACAAAAATTGTATAATTACATATTAATGTTCAGACAATGAGTGACTATTGGATCAATGAGATAGAAAGAAACTCCCATAACATCTTATAAATCCCTTAGATATGTGTGTGCCAGGGTACAGTATATCCCAATGGAATCCACAAGGGGAAGAGTCAAGGGAAGGAGCAGAGAAAGACGAAAAGAGTAAATGAAAATAAGTAATAAAGGTGGAAACAAAGGAGAGGATCAGGTCATAAACAAAAGGGCGAGATAGTATCATCCTTAAATATAATTCCCAGATGGGAAGCCATAATAATGGATAAATAGGAGCACTCACCAAATAGGTTGCTAACCCTCCCAAGTGTATAGGGCAGAAGGAGGCAGGTAAGGGACATCCACCAGGGGCCTCGACGCGCGTTTCGCGTGTAGCTTTATCAAGAGGCTAATAATATATACCTGACAGGAGCCCATAGATTCTGGTACCTCCAATAATATATACCTGACAGGAGCCCATACACTCTGCTGCCTCCAATAATATATACCTTACAGGAGCCCATACATTCTGCTGCCTCCAATAATATATACCTGACAGGAGCCCATACATTCTGCTGCCTCCAATAATATATACCTGACAGGAGCCCATACATTCTTCTGCCTCCAATAATGTATAACTAGCAGGAGCCCATACATTCTGCTGCCTCCAATAATATATACCTGACAGGAGCCCATACATTCTGCTGCCTCCAATAATATATACCTGACAGGAGCCCATACATTCTCCTGCCTCCAATAATATATACCTGACAGGAGCCCATACATTCTGCTGCCTCCAATAATATATACCTGACAGGAGCCCATACATTCTGCTGCCTCCAATAATATATACCTGACAGGAGCCCATACATTCCGCTGCCTCCAATAATATATACCTGACAGTAGCCCATAGATTCTGCTGCCTCCAATAATATATACCTGACAGGAGCCCATAGATTCTGGTACCTCCAATAATATATACCTGACAGGAGCCCATAGATTTTCCTGCCTCCAATAATATATACCTGACAGGAGCCCATACATTCTGCTGCCTCCAATAATATATACCTGACAGGAGCCCATACATTCTCCTGCCTCCAATAATATATACTTGACAGGAGCCCATACATTCTCCTGCCTCCAATAATATATACCTGACAGGAGTCCATACATTCTGCTGCTTCCAATAATATATACCTGACAGGAGCCCATACATTCTGCTGCCTCCAATAATATATACCTGACAGGAGCCCATAGATTCTGGTACCTCCAATAATATATACCTGACAGGAGCCCATAGATTCTCCTGCCTCCAATAATATATACCTGACAGGAGCCCATACATTCTGCTGTCCCCAATAATATATACCTGACAGTAGCCCATAAATTCTGCTGCCTCCAATAATATATACCTGATATGAGCGCATAGATTCTCCTGCCTCCAATAATACATACTTTACAGGAGCCCATACATTCTGCTGCCTCCAATAATATATACCTGACAGGAGCCCATACATTCTCCTGCCTCCAATAATATATACCTGACAGGAGCCCATACATTCTCCTGCCTCCAATAATACATACTTTACAGGAGCCCATACATTCTGCTGCCTCCAATAATATATACCTGACAGGAGCCCATACATTCTCCTGTCTCCAATAATATATACCTGACAGGAGCCCATACATTCTGCTGCCTCCAATAATATATACCTGACAGGAGCCCATACATTCTCCTGCCTCCAATAATATATACCTGACAGGAGCCCATACATTCTGCTGCCTCCAATAATATATACCTGACAGGAGCCCATACATTCTCCTGCCTCCAATAATATATACTTGACAGGAGCCCATAGATTCTGGTACCTCAAATAATATATACCTGACAGGAGCCCATACACTCTGCTGCCTCCAATAATATATACCTGACAGGAGCCCATACATTCTGCTGCCTCCAATAATATATACCTGACAGGAGCCCATACATTCTGGTACCTCCAATAATATATACCTGACAGGAGCCCATACATTCTGCTGCCTCCAATAATATATACCTGACAGGAGCCCATACATTCTGGTACCTCCAATAATATATACCTGACAGGAGCCCATACATTCTGGTACCTCCAATAATATATACCTGACAGGAGCCCATACATTCTGGTACCTCCGATAATATATACCTGACAGGAGCCCATACATTCTGCTGCCTCCAATAATATATACCTGACAGGAGCCCATACATTCTGCTGCCTCCAATAATATATACCTGACAGGAGCCCATAGATTCTCCTGCCTCCAATAATATATACCTGACAACAGGAGCCCATACATTCTGCTGCCTACAATAATATATACCTGACAGGAGCCCATAGATTCTGATACCTCCAATTATATATACCTGACAGGAGCCCATACACTCTGCTGCCTCCAATAATATATACCTGACAGGAGCCCATAGATTCTGCTGCCTCCAATAATAAATACCTGACAGGAGCCCATAGATTCTCCTGCCTCCAATAATACATACCTTACAGGAGCCTATACATTCTGCTGCCTACAATAATATATACCTGACAGGAGCCCATACATTCTCCTGCCTCCAATAATATATACCTGACAGGAGCCCATACATTCTCCTGCCTCCAATAATACATACCTAACAGGAGCCCATACATTCTGCTGCCTCCAATAATATATACCTGACAGGAGCCCATACATTCTGCTGCCTCCAATAATATATACCTGACAGGAGCCCATGCATTCTGCTGCCTCAAATAATATATACCTGGCAGGAGCCCATACATTCTCCTGCCTCCAATAATATATACCTGACAGGAGCCCATACATTCTGCTGCCTCCAATAATATATACCTGACAGGAGCCCATATATTCTGCTGCCTCCAATAATATATACCTGACAGGAGCCCATAGATTCTGCTGCCTCCAATAATATATACCTGACAGGAGCCCATAGATTCTGGTACCTCCAATAATAAATACCTGACAGGAGCCCATAGAGTCTCCTGCCTCCAATAATATATACCTGACAGGAGCCCATACATTCTCCTGCCTCCAATAATAAATTCCTGACAGGAGCCCATACATTCTGCTGCCTCCAATAATATATACCTGACAGGAGCCCATACATTCTCCTGCCTCCAATAATATATACCTGACAGGAGCCCATACATTCTGCTGCCTCCAATAATATATACCTGACAGGAGCCCATACATTCTCCTACCTCCAATAATATATACCTGACAGGAGCCCATACATTCTGCTGCCTCCAATAATATATACCTGACAGGAGCCCATACATTCTGCTGCCTCCAATAATATATACCTGGTAGGAGCCCATAGATTCTGGTACCTCCAATAATATATACCTGACAGGAGCCCATACATTCTCCTGCCTCCAATAATAAATACCTGACAGGAGCCCATACATTCTCCTGCCTCCAATAATATATACCTGACAGGAGCTCATAGATTCTCCTGTCCCCAATAATATATACCTGACAGGGGCCCATAGATTCTCCTGTCCCCAATAATATATACCTGACAGGAGCCCATAGATTCTCCTGCCTCCAATAATATATACCTGACAGGAGCCCATACATTCTCCTGCCTCCAATAATATATACCTGACAGGAGCCCATACATTCTGCTGCCTCCAATAATATATACCTGACAGGAGCCCATACATTCTCCTGCCTCCAATAATATATACCTGACAGGAGCCCATAGATTCTCCTGCCTCCAATAATATATACCTGACAGGAGCCCATAGATTCTCCTGCCTCCAATAATATATACCTGACAGGAGCCCATAGATTCTCCTGCCTCCAATAATATATACCTGACAGGAGCCCGTACATTCTCCTGCCTCCAATAATATATACCTGACAGGAGCCCATACATTATCCTGCCTCCAATAATATATACCTTTGAAATCACAAAAAGACATATATACAAGCAAAAACAAATAAAATAAAAGGGATACAATACAGATACAGTGAAGGAAATAATTATTTGATCCCTTGCTGTTACTTATGGTTTTGTAGCCCATTCCAGCTTTGTGCAGGTCTATGATTTTGTCCCTGACATCCTTAGAAAGCTCTTTGGTCTGGCCCATGTTGTAGGGGTTAGAGTCTGACTGATTAATGGAGTCTGTGGACAGGAGTCTTTTATACAGGTGACTATGTAAGACAGCTGTCTGTAATGCAGGTAACGAGTTGATTAGTAGCGTCTAACTGGTCTGTAGGAGCCAGAAACTCATAATGGTTTGTAGGGGATCAAATACTTATTTCTCACTGCAAAAGGCAAATAAATGTATCTAATTTATACAATGTGATTGTCTTGATTTTTTGGGGGATATTTTATCTCTCAATGTTAAAATTAACCTACCCTTAAAATTATAGACTGTTCATGTCTTTGTCAGTGGGCAAACTTACAAAACCAGCAAGGGATCAAATACTTATTTCCTTCACTCTACATCTTACGAACTGGATCCGTGGGAGGAGAACGTGATGGTAGATATGGACAGACCTGCAATACTCATTGCTTCTCCTGGGGTCTGACTCCGATATTCCTTAGATAACAGGTTATAAAAGGTCTCACCAGACTCCTCACTCTTCCCTCCATGGAGGAAAGTGGAGGATGGCTGATTAGATTCGATTCTAATCCAGCTTTAGCAGAATCCTCCCACAGAAACAATATGGCTGTCATCTTACTGAACATCCTTTCCAGCCTTCTATACATACCACGCATGAATATGATCTATCCATAATTCAGGGAGATCTTGCACTCTTGTGGATTGCCAGCTACCAAAACTTTTGCAATTTTACCAACAGATGTGAATAGGCTTCACGATCCTGGATATATACAAAGATTTTGTCTATAAAAGAATTTGTCTTTACCAATGGAAAACTGGAGACATCTGAGTTCATATTAAGGTTTATGTCTTGTATACAAGGACATACACGCAATTCACCTCTATAAAGATGGCAGTAGGAGTGTCTGCCCGCTATACATTTACAGTAGCATATATAGCAATGCTGACACAGCAAATACCAGTGCAAACCAGTTATTTTCCATAGTGTCTGTGAAGACCCGGGGTCTTCCGTGGGCGTAATACTACTCAGACAACACAAGATGAGGGTAAAACAGTGTGGCAATACTTTATTGAACCACAAAGCGGACAATAAACAGTCCCAGCAAATACCCAAGATAGTGCAAAATTAAACAGTTCTCAATCTTCCGCTAGCCCGCCTGGGATAGAACAACTGTGACTTTGGGACTTCCAGGGCCAACTACCTCAACCAGTGGCCGCCCACTTCTGGCGGACCCCACAGAGAGAAAATAGCGGCCAGCTTAGGAAGCTAACAGTCCATCGAGGTACAAGGCCAGGAGACCTGACGGTCCCAACATGGCCACTTCGGGAGTTTCCATGGGGCCAGATGACCAGCTGGTCCCAATATGGCTTCTCCCAATGTCTCCATGGGTTCCAGTCGACCGGAGGGTCCCACCTGGCAACCCCAAACAACATATCCATGGGGCCAGGTGACTTAATCGTCACAACCTGGCATCCTCAAATGTATCCATGGGCTCTCTGATGGTCAATGGAGCAGATCCATATCTTTCCAGTCAGGGCCTCGTACTCTTAGGCCGGAATCATGTAGAATCCAAATCTGTGTCTGTTTGGATACAGCCATGCTCCCAAGCTGATGGCATGAACGAGTCTCTGATCTTTGATTTTCCTTGCAAAGTCTCTCTGAATCTGTTTCAAGTCTGACTGCTATAGAACCACATGTCCCTTAAAATAGTTACAGTTTTCTGTTCAAGTACACATTAACAGGTAAGGGGTTAGGGATGGCATTACTCACAGGGCTCAGGTATAATTGTTGGAGCTAATCTATTTACATAGTTGGTATAGAAGGGGGCTCTTGCAAATAAACATCTAGCTAGCTTAGTATAATATGTCATTAGCATATTAACAACATCATTGTTTCCATACGAAGAGAAGTCAACTTTCAGTTTTATACACATAATAGCGTGTCCTTCTTGACCAGCCACAGAAATACACATTACAAGTCAACATTAACACAATAGTGTATTTCTCTTGGCTTAACAAATCTAATCGTCTGGCTGATTAAGATTATAAGCTGTATCGTCAGTGTCCATTATCAAAACATGTGTAGGCATATAGAGGAACTTGTCCTTTTGCAATCTTCTTTTTGCACATCTCATTTTTATTTCTTAAACAATAATTTTCATGCATGAATCACTTAGGCGTTGGCTATAGTTAAGACATTTTAGTATAAGCATATAAAGAAAATATTCTAAAACCTTATCTTTCAACGACTATATAATTAATCACATAAAAATTATTATAACAAAAACCTTAAAATATTGTTTTACCTTGTCTGGTTTTCAGGGTACAGACAGAGTGGATGAACAAGGTTAAAGCATTGATGCCCCTGCGTTTAACACCTATGTGCCAGTGGAGGCATACAGGACACATCTGCTGGCCCAAATGGTTATCCAACATTAACAGCTACCCGGTAATTACTCTGTATATAGACTCCATGTCTGCTCTCCATCAGATAACCTGCTTCAATTACCTGTTCACAGCAGGGGGTGCAGGCAATGATCCAATGGCCCCAGCTTTTGATCTATATAACTCATAACCTCACTTATGACACTGGGTATTTTCAGAGTATTTTATTATTGTCACAGACTTTTGTAGTTTACCAGTATTTTTGCCTGCAGTATGTTTACACCTTTAAAAATCAATTGGAAAACTGCATTGCTTTCAGGAAAAAAAAACACATCAGAAAAGTCTTTGGTTGCATTGCAGAAGCATTATGTGTGAAATGACTCAGAAAAAAGTGGAATGCAATCTGTGCAAAACTAAAACTCTGCAGTGTCTATTAATCCAGCAGGTTAATGCGCAAGGAGAGCAACAAAACTGGGGAAAACAACTTTGGCCATGTGTGGCCATTAACACGGGGGGGGGGGGGGGGTCTCGGATACGTGGGTCATAGACATGCTGGAACCTTGGCCTAGAAACTGAGGGCGCAACTGGCACAACACGGCCTTTACCAATTCCAACTCTGTCTCCTTTTATTATTCTTCGACTTATCCTGGGTAATTTTCTTCTTCCTCCTCCTACAGAGGATTCGGGAGCAGCCTTCATCTTGTTCCTGGAGCTCTGTTTCCCAGTTCCTGACCCACAGGTGGCCCCGACCTCTGACACTGTAGTGGTCCCAGCCATGTGGAAATGGGCTACCGATCCCTGCATCATCTGGACTACAGACGGTTCTCATGTCGGTGGAGAAAATCTCCAGCTCTCTTCTTGTGCCACCTTCAGCTTGGTCCACTTCCACAGCCCTCTCCCAAGCTTTCTCAGCCTTCTACCACCTCCCATCTGACACCGTCCAATCCAGAGTCTCACCAATTATGTAACTCAAGTGAGAACCTTGCAACTTCAGGAACATTACCCACTCGTCCAGCGAAAGATCATGTGGCCTCTGGGGTAGGTATTCCTTCGTCATCATCCGCCTCTCTACATAGACGTTGTGGCCAGTCCCATGCTCAGTTATATATGCATGCCCTCCTTTTGAGTCAAAGCTAACAACTTCTTCATAGGAGGCCTGTTCCTTTAAGTGGACAGCTAGGGAACCTACCAGCATCTCTTCAGCTTTAGTTTTGGGTTCTTTTTCTGGGCCGCCGATAGATCCATGCTGCGCTGATCCCTCACAAACTTCCAAAACCTATCTCGATCCCCACAGGTCGCAGGGGGCGCAAAGTCATGGTTTGGGTCCTTATCGCTGGCTTGGTTGCTTGAGCTGGAACAGCCTGTCCCAGGTCTGCCGTGCTGATTCCTACCCTCTCCTCAAACAGTCTGGCCAACCCAAGGTCCTCTTTTCCTTGTCCAGCCTCTCCGTCTACGCTCACGATAAGCGGGACCTTCTTGTTGTTCTGAGCCACTAACCACCAATACAAAGTTCATGCGCTGCGCCATCTTGGATTGCGTAATGGTCGCCATCCTATACGTAACTCGAGTTTTCCCTGCATCACTCTGCTCTTCTAGCTGCAAGACTCGATCCTGCTGACTACGCCAAATGTAAAGTGTTGCGGAGCGGTAGCCGTCGGCGAGGTACTAGTCTCTTGCGCCACGGCACATTACATGAAGGTGGGGGTCAAGGCTTGGTGCGTGGACTTGTGCTGTGAGGGTGCTACGTCTGTGTAGGCCGCATGTAACCTATGTTGCTTGTTGGCCAGGACCAGATATTTGACAGCTCAAAATAAACTTTTTACTGAACATTAACTTTGGGAGGGTTATACACAGTAGATAGCGGGTACATATCCTCTCAAACATTTCCTTGATAAAGCGTAACATTTTCCTCACATAAATTCAATCCCTCTCTTTTCTCTCTCTTTACTTGTTCTCTGTATTCACTATTCCTCATTAATTCACCACAAACCGGCTTGACACTACAGTTCGGCTAGCAAGAGACCTTGACTTCCACCGGCGGTTCCGCATGGCCGGACCACATGTTACCACCACATAGTGACCAAATAATACCACATACAGGAGACAAATACTGCCACATCATGACCAGACCACATATTACCACCACATAGTGACCGAAAAACACCACATACTAGGAACAAATACCACCACACCATGACCAGACCACATATTACCACCACATGATGACTGAATACTAATCATTAATAAAAAAACAGAATACTAATATTACCTTAGCAGCTGAGATGTATATTATGAGGTTCTGCTGCAGCGGAGGTGTGTACTATGAGGTTCTGCAGCAGCTGAGGTGTTATTATGAGGTTCTGCTGCAGCTGAGGTGTGTATTATGAGGTTCTGCTGCAGCTGAGGTGTATTATGAGGTTCTGCAGCAGCGAACGTATGTACTATGAGGTTCTGCAGCAGCTGAGGTGTGTATTATGAGGTTCTGCAGCAGCTGAGGTGTGTATTATGAGGTTCTGCAGCAGCTGAGGTGTGCATTATGAGGTTCTGCAGCAGCTGAGATATGTATTATGAGGTTCTGCAGCAGCGGAGGTATTTACTATGAGGTTCTGCAGCAGCGGAGGTATGTACTATGAGGTTCTGCAGCAGCGGAGGTGTGTACTATGGGGTTCTGCAGCAGCTGAGGTGTGTATTATGAGGTTCTGCTGCAGCTGAGGTGCGTATTATGATGTTCTGCAGCAGCGGAGGTATGTACTATGAGGTTCTGCAGCAGCGGAGGTGTGCACTGTGATGTCTACCTTACTACATACAGTGAAAATGTATACACACTGCATCTGCTGAAGAACCTCTTTTTGTACCCTTGTTTTGCATAAGTTTCACTACAAATAACTATTTTTGGAGGAACCTTTCTATTGGTTTTGTATAATGAAGTCTTTCTTGAATCCTGCTTCGGTGACATTATTTCCTGTTGTGATTATGAAGCTTTTCTAGATCTTCATTTATTATTTTTGCTTCCTATTTTATTTGGATTGAGATCTGCTCTGCAGCCATGGAAAGCAAATGTGCCAGCATGCGTCCATGCCATTTTGGGGCAGCCTGCGCCATTTTTTGGCAGCACATTAATCTGTAAACCTCACAACACTATCGAGAAATCTTCACCATTGGATTTGCAAGGAAACTGCTCAGTCTTATGGAGCCCAAGCTTTGTCCCCCTTGTTGGAGGACCGTGGGGTGGATTTCGTGCACGGACCCCTTCTCTATAGACCGGCACCTTATATGATCTATAAATACATACCGCCATACACCGGATATTCTTCACCCTCTTCATTGCCCGGATGTTGATATTCCGGCTCAAGGTTTTTTATAAGTCACCTGAGTTCACGTTAAAGTTCCTGCAGTAAAGAAAAGTGACCGACTCGCAGGACAGGGGGTAAGAACGTGGATTATCAGACGGTGTTACACAACGCAGCTTTACTGGACTCCACATCCAACTTACTCATACATTCACCTATTGCAATAGGATAACAATTAACTAACCGCATCCCACAGACGGCCCCACGTCACACTTACCGCTGCCACCACTCGCCATTATACCAGACCAGCGAGATGCCTTCTCCGATCAGCACACTGGTACACATGCACACCCAGCTTTCCCAAGCTCCTGAACGATTCACTACTTGCACTCTGGCTACAAGGTAACAGAACCCAGCTATTTTCTCTCCTCGAGATCGTGGGTATGTTACAGCAACGAGTGACAAACTGATTAAAGTTTTTATTTAAAATACAAAAAGAAGAACAGTGCTTAAAAAAGTAACAAAAGATGAAATCACAAAAAGACATACAGTACAGACCAAAAGTTTGGACACACCTTCTCATTTTAAGATTTTTCTGTATTTTCATGACTATGAAAATTGTACATTCACACTGAAGGCATCAAAACTATAAATTTACACATGTGGAATTATATACTTATCATTGGGGTACATATATGTGGCATTATTAATTGTTGCTGCATTTGTTTACGTGGCCAGGGTTTTGAATCCAGAGATCCTGGGTTGACACTACCCCTGGATGGAGGTGTCTAAGGGTGTTCGTATCTAGAAATGAGGCCCCCCTCTTTTTTCGGGTTATCATGTGGCTATTATTTACCCCATGTGACGCCCCCTCCTCGATTTGCACGCGCCGCACCGCACCAATGGGAGGTTGTATGTCCGCCCCGGATGTGACGTGTGCGTGTCATGGCCGGAGTATGCGTTCCACGGACCGGAAGTGACGTACCCGCGTGTGGTATACGCGGGTGGCTTTAAATGGAATAGGGAACGTAGAGGAGCTGCGCCGCCTATATGGAGTTTGGGCTGGCGACGGTCACCCATGACAGTAGGGTAGTCTTTACACCCTTATCTCCCCTGAGGAATTATGAATATAAGGAAACGCGTTGGGAGCGGTGTACTATGCAAGGCTGAGGATTGAAGTTGTTCTGACGCCCTGCTTGAATTGAACTATCCCCTGTTTAAGCATGAACTATCGATGTGGCTGGTGAGATCATTCCAATATTATTGCATGAATTGTGTGCTCATTATTAACCACCGGTGGTCTGCTAAGAATGACATTTGATGTTTCAGGCAGGGATGGTTCTAGGAAGGTTAGGCCACTGATTTTTTTGGTCGATTTGCCAATAATTTGCGTAACTTTTGGCTTATGTGACCGGTCTATTTATTTTTGAGTCCTTTGTATCACTATTCCTATATAGGATTTTATTCACATAATTTATTAAAGGTTATGCTTTAACTCTTATACCACTATTCTGCTTTGATCTTTTTGTAGAACTTCACAGATGTCAGACAAGCATTCCCACTCATCGGATGTTATGTGCTGAGGCTGACTAGAATACAGATGACGGCCAAGTTGTAGCTGGTATTCAACTACTACCCTCTGCTGCTCACAAAGCCTTGTCAACATGTGTAATGTGGAGTTCCAGCACATGGTCATGTTGCACACCAGTCGGTGAGCTAGCACTTAGAAAGTGCTGCTGCAGCACTGACAGATCGGCGGTAGCTGTAGCTCACTTGAGAAAATGGGCGCACAAGCAGCGTACCTTCACAAGTAGCTCAGGCAAATTATGGGTAAGTTTTGAGAAACAGCTGAACCACTAAGTTGAGCACGTGGGCCAGGCATGGTTCATACGAGCTTGCCAAGCTTCAGAGCCGCCATAGGGTTATGGCCATTATCACACACGACCATGCTTGGTTGTAGATTCAGAGGTGTGAGCCACAGATCTGTCTGGTCTGTTATACCTTTCCACAACTCTGTGGCAGTGTGCTGTTTGTCACCTAAGCAAATTAAATTCAGCAGAGCCTGTTGCCGCTTCATCGAGGCACTGCTGCAGTACTTCCAGCTTGCGATTGATATGGATGTGGTGCTCCGATATGACATTCGGAGATGGAGGATGAGGAAGGGGTGCAGAAACTGGAGTAGGAGGTGGAGGAAACCCTGATGGAACTAGGGCCCACAATCATTGGCATTGGTAACACATGTGCCATTCCAGAGTCCGACTCTGTCCCGGCCTCCAGAAGGTTCACCCAGTGTGATATCATTGAAATGTAGTGTCCCTAGCCAAAAGTACTTTTCCATGTCTCGGTCTTTAAGTGGACCTTCCCAGTAGCTGCATTGGTCAGGGCATGAGTGATGTTATGAGACATGATGTGCTGGTGTAAAGTGGGGACGGCTGTCATGGGTGTGTCAGGTGTTACAGACAGTCATCCTGGATCCAGCTGTAGAAGGTCACTGCGCTTGGCTCTGCAGGCACCTTCTTGATCTTTTCATCTCTGTATTATGGTGATATCCTTCTCCCTCTAGGACCGAGCTGTGACCTCCATTTTCTGCTGCTAATTGACACACCCTTGCTGGATGTTTAAATACCTTCAGTCTCTCCAGAGAGTCGCCAGTGCTAGCTCTATTTTCCTCTGTCCAAGCCTGAAGTACTGGTAGTCGGCTACTGTCTTCTTGGTGTTCCCTTGGAGGATAGTTGGCGTGATCTCTCTGGTGTGTTCTCAAGCTAAGTGTATTCCCTTGTCTGTTTACCTGTTTGTCTTTAGTTGCAGTGGGGGCTGACTAGTGCTCACCCCATCCCCTCCCTATTTAGGGCCTGTCGCTAGGGGCAGTCAGGTATTAGGTTTCCTGCTTGGCTATAAGTGTGAAACCTATTTAGGGACGTTAGGGGAGACAGGGTGTTGTCAGATCTGCCTAGGGGTCTCCACTCCCTCTTTTCCTAGTGTTTGGGCTTCCTTTCCCTTTTCTCGCTGTGTTGCACTTAGTCTTTCCCTCACCTTGCGTGACATTATCACCGGCCGTACATATAATATAATATATATTAAAAAAAACCTGACATGTTTTTTTTGTGTGTTTTTTTTTTCTCTCCCCTGGTTCAAGGATCCCGTTTCTGTGCTGGCAGAGCAGCTGCGGAGGTTGTCACTAGAGGTGACTGACCTTCTATCTGAGGTTCAGCAGCAACGGCAGCAGCTGCAGACTCCTATTGAACCCAAATTTGCCTTCCCGGACAGGTTTTCAGGAGGTAGAGACAAGTTTTTTGTATTCAAGGAAGCTTGTAAATTGTATTTCAAACTTTGACCTTACTCCTGTCACGGGTGTGTCAGAAGTGACAGACAGTCGCCCTGCAGTTGGTTGCAGGAGATCTCTTCATTTGGCATTACAGACACCTTCTTAGAGGCTGTCTCTCTAGGACCCAGCAGCTACATTCCTCTTGCTAATTAACATCCTAGGCTGGGTGTATAAATACCTGCTGTCTGCAAGGGGGAGGTGCCGGCGATACTCACATTACCCCTTGAGAAGGCTCGGAGCAAGTGCATTACTTCTTCCTCTCTGTAGCTATGAGGATGGGTGTTCATCTCTCTGAAGTCGACTAAAAGCTAAGATATCTTCCCTTGTTTGTTCCCCCTTGTTGTCTTTAGTTGTCAGTGTGGATCGACTAGTGCTCATTCCCCTCCCTTCCCTAGCCAGGGCCAAATGCCAGGGAAAGACAGGGCGAGGTTTGCGTGCGGCGATTGGTGAAGAACCAATATAGGGACGTTAATGGAGACAGGGTGATATTAGATCAGCCTAGGAGGTCTCCACTTCCCCATTTCCCTAGAGTCTGGGCTCCCTTTCCCTCTTCCCTTTGTGTTGCACTAAGCCTTTCCCACACCTTGCATGACAACTCCTTTGGAAACATAGTGTTGTCAGATCTGCCTATGGGTCTCCACTCCCCCTTTCCATAGTGTTTGGGCTTCCTCACCCTCTTCCGTGCCTGAGCATGCTGTTGCTGGTCAGGCTGGTAGTGGTCAAGCTCCTGCTGATCTTGGTACAGTACAGGTTGGAAATGACTGATCTTTAATTGTCTGCGCTTTCTTTAAAAAAGCACCAGACTGGGGAACTACTGGCCTGGGAACTTGCGTGTGGTTTCCCGCCTTCTTCCTCTGGCCACACCACTGCCTCTTCCTGCTTGTTGCAGTGCTGCAGATTACTCCCCCTCTGTGCTCCTGTCTTCCCTCCACATGGCACCTTCCAAGGTTGGTGGGTCAGTGACTTCATCATCCACCACCTTGTTTTCGACTTCCACTCTCTAGTCCTAACTGGTTGTCTTAACAACATCGCTTGTTGGCAACTGTGTCTCATCATGATCTACCTCTGGAGGCACTAATTGCCGTTCCCCACCGTCATATTCTTCTTACGATGGCTGCTTAAATATTTGGGCATCACTACACAAAATCTCCTCATGTCCCTCTTGAATTTGCAGTGCGAGAGGCCAAAATCAATTAATGGAAATGTAAAGACTGTCCGGGTGTGGGATCACTCGTCTCCTTGGGCTCGCCATGGTGGGAGGAAGGAGGATTATGGTGAGGATTATGTGTTCCAGACTCTTGCCTAGTGAGACTGGACAGTGTGGAATACACGGTGGTGCTGGGAAACATGCTGGAAGCATTATATGCCATCCAACCGACCACCTGATTGCACTGTTCTGACTTCAAGAGTGATGTCCCGCTCCACCCAGCAAACTGGGGCAGGAAGCTAGGTCTCGTGGATGAGCGTGTTTGTCATGTTTCCGCAGCAGTCACAGTTTCTTCTGGCCCACGACCTCAGCCTCGGCATGCACCATCAGCAGCACGTCCACTTTTACGTCCCTTGCCGCATGATTTGCGCATTTTAAATTAGGTATATAATATATGCCGGCAAACTTTCCGGTATTAATAGGGAAAAGAAAATATGTAGCTCTGAAAAGGTCTTTTGTTTTTAGGTTGCAGCAGCAGCAGCATACCTAAATAAGGACAGTAAGGCAATAAACCCTGTCTATATGCATCTAATCCAAAACTATCCCTCCTCCACCAGCTATCCCTACACTGAATGCTGGTAACAGCAGTTTTATTAGAGAAAGGACAGGATGCAGCCCTCAAAAGGACTTTTGTTTTAATGGTGCAGCAGCAGTATACAAGTACTTCTATAGCAATTAAACACCTGCTCGGGTCTAAACTCTCCTTCCTAGATCAACTGTCCATGAACTGCTTCCAGAGGAGAGGGTGTCGAGCATCACATCACCAGGTCTTATACATGACCCGACGGCACGATGCGGCTGGCCAATCACAGTAATGCCAGTAGCCAACATTGCTACGCCATTACCGTGTATGGCAGGCAATCGATCCATGTTTATTGGCTTTCTAGCAGCAGCAAAACATGAGGGACGGAGACTGTAACATGGTGATCAAGCACCCGCAATACTCGATCGAGTGCCGAGCATACCTAAGCACCCAGATACTCGATCGAGTGTCAGGCAGTGCTGAGTACGCTCGCTCATCACTAGTCAAGGGGCCTTATCCCTCATAAGTGAATAAGTGAATAGCGCCTCCTGTGGGTGCAATTCTCCTGAATACCCTGTATGACACCTGATACCCTGCAGTATTGGCCCCTGGGAGGTTTTGGAACCGATTGGGGCAGATTAACTCCTTAAATACTGCTGTAAATCACCACAGCAGTATCTAAGTGGTTAAAAGTAGGTTAAAAGACCCCCTATGACAAGATAGTCCACCCTCGATCATAATCACAGGTGCCAATCATTGCATGGTGCCCTGAGGTCATCTGATGACACCAGGGTACAGTGGCCTGTGAGATCCTGCCATAAGCTGGGTCTCACAGGCACAGTCAGTGACTCATTGACAATTCTCCAGCAGTGCAGTACACGAGTACTGCAGGGCATGAAGCTAGTGATCAAAGTAAAAAATATTCATGTCCTACAGTGGTACTAAGTGAAAAAGTAAAAAAAAAGAATGACATAAAATGTGTAAAAAGTAAAAAAAAACACACAAAAAAGCGCACACATATCACAAAAAGTTGTTTCGCCACTAAAAATGCAGCGTTTGTGTTAAAACAGAAATAAACAAAAAAAATGGACACATAATTGGTAACGCCGCGTCCGGAATGACCCGATCTATAAAACTGGCATGTTATTTATTTGGAAAGGCGAACACCATAAAAAATAAAAATTTAAAACACTCCATACTGACACACAAAAAAACTGAATAAAAAGCAAAAAAAAATATTGTGACGACACAGCATTTAATCTTAATTATGCCAAACTTAAATTCAGTAGGCCCAGAGATAAAGGCTATTGCCTGAATATTGACTATTGAATTTATGAGTTTCTTTCTTCGGTTGCACAAGAAACTAGGCCTATTGTCATGTGAGTCTGAATGTTGTAACGTATCTGTTATCTTTGGAGGACAGGAACACAGGTTCATGGAACAATCGATGTTTGCTAATATGTTGATTATCCATTATATAAGTCTATGTAACTTGTTGACCTGCAAATCAGAGGAGAACAAACTAAGCAGATTGATTAAATACTCAAACATTGCGATTTGCGAGTTAATCTCATCCCACCTTCCCCTTGAACTGTGGATGATGACCTGAACCACAAATGTGGGTATAAAAAGCGTATTTTCTATCCTTCTGTTACAAGAGAGTGACTTGACAGAACACAGCCAGGACATCATGACTCCATAGAGGAACACTGTATATGACAGCTGCCAGGACACCATGGCTCCATCAAGAGGGACACCGATTTGACATTCTACAGGAGATGCCAGCCTTAAGGACCACAGCCCTAGCTGGAAGAATACAGATCTGCTCCATTGACCATAGTTGAACCCTTAAAGACGTCTTGAAGAATCTAGGTTGGGACAATCAGGTCACCTGGCCACATACATCACTGTTCTCGGTTAGCTTTCTAAGCTTGTCATTACCTCCTCTCTGTGGGTGCCAGCCAAAAGGAGGGTACCACTGGTGAGGGTAGTTGGCCTTGGAATTCCCGAAGTTGCAGCGGCTCAAATCCCGGCGAATCAGAGGAAGGGTGAGACTGTCATTTGCACCATCTTGGGTATTTTGCTGGGACTGTTCCATATTTTATTGATCGTTTGGTGGTTTAATAAAGTATTGCCACACTGTTTTATCCTCACCCTGTGTTGCCTGAGTAGAATTATGCCCACGGGTGCTCAGTGGGATGAGCCCTGGTCCATGCGGTCTCGGGCCAGCGGACGAGAGTACCCACTGCCCCACCCCCTCCCGTGTCTCCACATATATATAAAAAAAATGGTACAATTCAAAATGCCAAACCGTCCCGCAAAAAACATCCCCTAATATGGCATATTTGGAAAAAAGTTATCGCTGTAATCGTACTGACCCGATGAACAAATCGGTCTTATCACTTTTACTGCACGGTGAACTGTGCAAAAAAAAAATAAAAAAACAATAACTGAATTGCTGGTTTTTATTCATTTAGTGTCTAAAAAAATCTGAATAAAAAGCGATCAAAAAAGTTATGTACCCCAAAATTGTAACAAAAAAATCTCCAGCTCATTGCGCAAAAAATAAACCCTAATACAGCTCTGTCAAAAAATAAAAAAGGCACAGCTCTCAGAACATGACGACAACATTTTTTTTTTTATAAAAAAAAACATTTGTACTGCGTGATAATAGCAAAACATAACAAAAAAAAAGAAGATATAAATCTGGTATCACTGACCCGAAGGTTAAAGCCGTCTGTGGTAAGACGACTCGCTCGGCCGCTCCCGGAAGTAGACACAGGAACCGAGTTTTCTCTGCAGGCTTTATTACATGGCATAAAGCCCTGCAACGCCAGCAAAAATAAACACGGCCTTACTTGCAAAACGACAAAATAAAAGATAAACAATAGCACAGTCCATATGTATGGGGGATATGCCCACACAGGGTGTAATCCCAGCCTTCAGCTCTGTCCTGAGCTGAAGCTTTCCCAGTCTGGAGACCTTGCCTCTCCAGACCACAATACAGAGAAATAAACAGGCCTGAACATTTAAACCCTGCTCAGCCACACCCTGAGGGAAGGTATGGTGAATGACGTCCCTCCCATCTCTATGTCATTCACATAAAACCACACTCTTCAAAAGAGTTAACCCCCAGCATATAACATGCTGGCAGAAATTCAGTAGGTCTCAGTTCACACAGGAGAGCAACCTGAGTGACACATACCTCCCCTCGTATATTACACCAGTGACTCTATCACACGTCTTATCACTAATACCGCACAGAAAATGACGCAAAATTAAAAATAATAAATATTCTTGTACTGCTGTCTATTTGTTCATTCAACCTCCCAAAAATTAGAATAAGGCTTGGTTAACATTTATAATGCGCTCTCCGCTGAGCACTGACGTCGGGTTTTCCGTGTAAATCCCAAAAAAAAATGCGATTCTGACAAAACCTCCAATGGAACAACTCACTGTAATGAGGCAGATGGAGTCCCTTTGGACTCCGTCTGGTCTCTGTTCCGGCGGTGTCACATCATTTTAGGTGTCTTTTTAGTGCACGTGTGGTTGACCACAATTCTGTGAGTGCCTAAAAAGATGGATACCACTGGAACTGGAGAGCAAACAGAGTCCAAATTGTCTCCATCTGCCTCATTATAGTGAGTGATTCCATTGGGAGTTTCATCCGAATCACATTTTTGTGGGATTTACACGGAAACCCTGACGTAAGTGTTCAGCGTAGAACACAGCCTTATACTGAAAGCGATCAAAAAATGTTAAGTACCCCAAAATGTTACCAATAAGATCCCTAACTTATTCCGCAAAAAAACAGCTCCCACTCAGGTCCGTCATCTGTCATTGGAAATATAGGGGGTTCCCATGTTACTGGTAGAATACTCTGGAAAAGCGACAGAGCTCCCAACCCCAAATAAAATCCAGTGAAGTCTGCTCTCCCAAATCCGCATCTTCCCCTCCTTCTGAGCCCCAATGTGCCTAAACCGCAGTAAGTGGCCACATGTTGGCATTATTGTAGTGTGGAGAGAGTACTTCATTTACATGGTGCATGTTTCCAGAAACACAAGCCGGGCACAATGTATGGAGGCGCTTCAATATATGGGGGCACTACACTGCAGGGGGACACAATGTATGGGCACTAAACTGGCAGATTTGCAATTGTCCAGAGAAAAGGCCCAGCGTGGATGCTACAAAATAGTCGCTGCAGCCATAGATTAATTCATTGAGAGGTGCAATTTCTATAATAGGGTTACCTTTGGGGTTTTTCTTCTATTCTGGCACCTTAAGGGCTCTGCAAACATCAC
Organism: Phyllobates terribilis; assembly: GCF_046119375.1. Taxonomy (NCBI): domain Eukaryota; kingdom Metazoa; phylum Chordata; class Amphibia; order Anura; family Dendrobatidae; genus Phyllobates; species Phyllobates terribilis. Next base: position 1,980,612 of record NW_027362764.1, on the reverse strand, counting down.
CCACAAACTATTCTAAGGCTCCAAAATCCAAATAGTGCTCCTTCCTTCTCAGCCCTGATATGTGGTCAAACAGAGTTTCTGACATATGGGGCATCACCGCATTCGAAAGAAATTGTGCAATAAATTGTGGGGTCCAGCTTCACCTACTAACCCTTGTCTAAGTGACAAATTTGCAGGATGATGCCACCACCATGTTTCACTGTTGGGATTGTATTGGGCAGGTGATGAGCAGTGCCTGGTTTTCTCCACACATACCGCTTAGAATTGTCACCAAAAAGTTCTATCTTTGTCTTACCAGACCAGAGAATCTTATTTCTCATAGTCTGGGAGTCCTTCATGTGTTTTTGAGCAAACTCTATGCGGGCTTTCATATGTCTTGCACTGAGGAGAGGCTTCCGTTGGGCCACTCTCCCATAAAGACCCGACTGGTGGAGCGCTGCAGTGATAGTTGACTTTGTAGAACTTTCTCCCATCTCCCTACTGCATCTCTGGAGCTCAGCCACAGTGATATTGGGGTTCTTCTTTACCTCTCTCACCAAGACTCTTCTCCCACGATTGCTCAGTTTGGCTTGACGGCCAGGTCTAGGAAGACTTCTGGTGGTCCCAAACTTCTTCCATTTAAGAATTATGGAGGCCACTGTGCTCTTAGGAACCTTGAGTAATGCAGAAATTCTTTTGTAACCTTGGCCAGATCTGTGCCTTGCCACAATTCTGTCTCTGAGCTCCTTGGGCAGTTCCTTTGAGCTCATGATTCTCATTTGGTCTGACATGCACTGTGAGCTGTGAGGTCTTATATAGACAGGTGTGTGCCTTTCCAAATCAAGTCCTATCAGTTTAATTAAACACAGCTGGACTCCAATGAAGGAGTAGAACCATCTCATGGAGGATCACAAGGAAATGGACAGCATGTGACTTAAATATGAATGTCTGAGCAAAGGGTCTGAATACTTATGACCATGTGATATTTCAGTTTTTCTTTGTTTATAAATTTGCAAAAGTTTCTACATTTCTATTTTTTTCAGTCAAGATGGGGTGCAGAGTGTACTTTAATGAGAAAAAAATGATCTTTTTAGAATTTACCAAATGGCTGCAATGAAACAAACAAAACAAATAGCGCCATTTTCCGAGACCTGTAGCGTCTCCATTTTTCGTGATCTGGGGCTGGGTGAGGGCTTATTTTTTGCGCGCCGGGCTGACGTTTTTAGTGATAACATTTTGGGGTAGATCTGATGTTTTGATCGACCGTTATTGCATTTTATTGCAATTTTGCGGCGACCAAAAAACGTAATTCTGGCGTTTAGAATTTTTTTCTCGTTACGCCGTTTACCGATCGGATTATTTTTTTATATTGATATATCGGGCGATTCTGAACGCGGCGATACCAAATATGTCTATGTAGGTTTTTTTTTATATATATATATATATATATTTTTTATTTTGAATGGGGCGAAAGGGGGGTGATTTAAACTTTTATATTTTTTTAATTTTTTAAATATTTTTAAAAACTTTTTTTTTTCACTTGTTGCTTGCTTCAATAGTCTAGAAGCAGCAACTATCCGATCGGCTCTGCTACATACAGGGGACGAGCAGATCCCCCGCATATAGCAGAATTGGTTCTGTGCTATGAGCACCAACCACTAGGTGGCGCTCATAGCGACCAGATCATGACAACCACAGGCGTCTGCTGCAGACCCTGGGTTGTCATGCCCACCCATCGGTGACCCGCGATCAAGTGACGGGGTCGCCGATGGGCGGGGCTTATGACGCGCTACCCGGAAGCGCGCGTTAAATGCTGCTGTCGGAGATTGACAGCGGCATTTAACATGTTAACAGCCGCGGGTGGATCGCGATTCCACCCGCGGCTGTTGCGGGCACATGTCAGCTGTAAGAATCAGCTGACATGTGCCCTCACTGAACTGGGGGTACGCAAATGTGCGTACTAATACGGCATGGGTTGCAAAGGGGTTAATGCATCTAGTTTCCAAAATGGGGTCACTTTTGGAGGGTTTCTGCTGTGTTTGGTAACTCAGGGGCTTTGCAAATGTGACATGGTGTCAGCATTCTATTCCAGTCAAGTTTACATTCCAAATACCAAATATCGCTTCTTCCCTTCCAAGCCCTGCCGTGTGTCCAAACAGATTTTTTTGACTGTGTTTGGTATCACCGCAATGAGAAGAACGTAGATAACAAACTGTGGGTCCACTTTTTCATGTTACCTCTTGCAAAAGTGAAAAATTTGGGGCAACATTTTTGTCAAAAATTGAAATTTCTCAATATAATGTTATCAAATATGTAGTACCTGTAAGTTCAAAATGCTCACTATACCCATGGATAAAAACCTTGAGGGGTGCAGTTTCCAAAATGGGGTCGCTTGTGACGGGTTTCTGCTGTTTGGGTGCCTTAGAGGCCGTGCAAATGCGACATGGTGCCTGCAAATGATTTCAGCCAAATTTGTGTTTCAAAATTCAAATGATGCTCCTTCCCTTCCGAGCCCTGTCGTTTGTCAAAACAGATGTTTCTGACCATATATGGGGAATAAGCACGCTCAGAAGAAACTTGGTAACAAGTGGGGTCAATTTTATTGTGCTCTTGACGCGCCCCCTGGGCCGCGTGAGGAACCCGGAACTTGGCCTTTTTGTAGATGCTGGGGGTTGTAGTCACCGTGGTCGTGACCCGGTCCCATGGCTCAGGGTGGTCAAACTAAATGGCAGTCTATATACTAATGTCCGACTACGCCACCCGTGAATTGCGGTCAGGATGAACCGCCGCTGCAGGGCAGACCGCTGAGGCTGGTGTTGTGGGTGTAGCAGAGTGTAGTACAACTCCCCACGGGAGGAGTGTAGCCTCAGGGCAGTGTATGCAGAGGATGGGGGTGATGGTGCGCGGGAGCAGCAGTAACCTCACGGAGTCTGTCATGCAAGTCAGGGTCTTTACTGTTGGTGGCATTAAAGGACCCATCCGGAATACAGGTTAACAATGGAGGCCTGGTCAGTAGTGTTGAGCCACCCCCGTAGTGTTCGAGTTCGGTTCGGTTCGTCGAACACCCGTGTGTTCGCCGAACTGTTCGTCGAACTGTTCGTCGAACACCTTCGAACACCGTTAAAACCAATGGCAGGCAAACAAAAACACATAGAAACACATAGAAAACACCTTCAAAGGTGTCCAAAAGCTGACAAACTGCTCAGAAGACACAACTAACACATGGAAAAGTGACAAGTACATATAGTCATGCGAAAAGAAAAGAGGTGGAGGAGTAAAAGGAGGGGGAGACACAGATATAGGCATGTCATGCCCTTCTAAAATCCAAAAAGTGAGAAGCCGAGACGGCCAGTCCGCTCCTGCCCGTGCCACCTCCGTGTCGCCGGGTTTGTGCCAGAGCCGCGGTGAACCCTGACGGCCAGCCCCCCTCTCCCAATACTGGTGCCTGTCCGCTGGTGGGTCGAGAGAGCCCCCCTGTGGTGGAGGCAGCTCTAAGCTTTTTAATTTAAATTGTCTCTCTAATTTGAATGAATACACTTTAAATCCATTTACAAGGATCTATTGGAGGGCAAGTCTCATACCAGCAGCCGCGTAATTCCAGCTCCAGTAGCGTCCACTAAAGCTGCTGCAGTTAAAAAGCTTTTATAAGGATCGAGCTCGGCTGTCCACCGCAAGGCATCCTAGTGCCAGTCCCAGCCCCTATGCCTTGGGGTGCCTCCTGATGCTCTTCACTAAGTATCCCGTGGTCCCGAAGCATTTCCTTTGAAAAAATTAAGTGTCCAAACTACAGGTGGTGTAGCTTGCTTAACAGCCGGGATAATCCGCTGACTAGCAGACACTGCTACTAGGCACAAAGTATTTCCTGGGCTAGATGCAGTTAAAAATTTGTAAGTAGATACTCTCGTTGGATGCTGAGAAAGCATTCCATAGAGTCTCCTGGCACGCCATATATGATTCTCTTAAAAAGCTTGGGGTAGGGGTCTAGGGGACCCTTTTATAGCCAAAATCACGGCCCTGTATCACAATACGTCACCTAGGCTGAAGATAAATGGAACTGTAGCACCGAGGGCTCGGTTGCTACAGAGGTATTGCACCTCACCCAGAGGTGTGATATCTCACTCTCAGATAAGGATGGAGTGTGGATCAGGACCCGACACCTGCATGCATTACACCACATTGCCGTGGGGCAGGGCGACCAATATGCCCCTGAGATGGGCACGACAGTCCCTGTCCCTGGCTGGAGTGGGGGGAGGGAACACTGAGGAAGGGGAACCCTGCAGTGCAGGAGCAGGGAGGAAGCAGTTCCTGGGTGCATTGAGAAGGGAGTATAAAAGGTGGGCACCATCTTAGTTCAGTGCAGAGAAGTCTGAGCAGAAGTGGCAGGGAGCAGGGGCTCTGCATGAGCTCTGCTCCGGAGGCGGGCCTAGTAACAGAGGCCCAGGCCTGCAAGAGGGAGAAGGAAGGAAGAGGAGCGGAGAAGGCTCCAGGAACGAGGAATGAAGGGATCCCAGGGGTGCGGACGGGCGAGTCGCCACCGCACGCCCGAATCCACCTGCGTGGAGGGGTCAGGCCAAAGGGGGAGACCGGTCCCCGAACTAGTGGAGGCAGGAAACGACCCTCAGCTAGAAACCGGAGGCTCTGACATTTTATGTGGCGCAGCCCCTTGCTCCACCCGCTAGGAAGGCACCACATAGGGTCAGGGAAACTGGCGCCAAGTTTACCAAGAGGAGGCCCGAGGTAGCCGGACAGAAGTGTTGGTAAGAAAGGCCAGACAAAGGACACACAAAGAGGGTCCTGTGAAGCGCTCCAAAGTTATCTGGGAGTTGTCTGAGCCCCTCACCTGGTGAGCACAGTACGACGTGGGCAGCCGTTACCTGCAGACGTGGTCTGGATAATAAGAACTGTGAGTAAAGGCCCTGAACTGCATCACTGACTCCGTGTCGTTACTGCTGCTGCCCTGCACCATCACCCCCATCCTCCGCATACACTGCCCTGAGGCTATACTCCTCCCGTGGGGAGTTATGCTACGCTCTGCTGCACCCACAACACCAGCCTTAGCGGTCTGCCCTGTATCGGCGGTTCACTCTGACCGCAATCCACGGGTGGCGTAGTCGGACATTTAAACATCAAAACCACATAAATAGTTCCGCCACTGGTTTGACCGCCCTGAGCCACGGAACCGGATCGCCACCACGAAGACTACAACCACCAGCATCCACCAAAAAGGGTCCGGCTCCGGGTGTCCCAAGGCCCAGGGGGTGCGTCAGAACATTTTCATCACCTTTCACAATCACCAATGGGACAAGGCAGGGATGTCCTCTGTCCCCTCTCTTATACATCCTAGTGACGGAGCACCTGCTCTCATCAATTCGCCATAACCCCAATATTAGGTGGATTGAGGTGGGAGGCACCGAGTACAAGTGCTCTCTATTTGCTGATGATGTCCTAGTATATATCACTCAATCACATATATCCATCCCTGCTGTTATGGCTGAAATAGATCACTTTGTTACATGGTAAAATTTTAAAATCAATGCAGCGAAGTCTGAGGCCCTCGATGTCTCCCTCCCTAAATCCATATAGGATTCCATCCAGTCCAACTTTCCCTTTGCCTGGCCCTCACAGGGTATCAAATACTTAGGAATTCCTATTCAAAGAGACCTCTCCCATCTATGTTATCTTAATTTTGGGCCCTTTATTGAACAATTCCATACAGACCACGGTTGGCAAGTTAGAACTGTAAGATTCACTACGTGAACCACTGGTGTTTTGTGGAAAAGCACATGTACACCGCGTTCCAAATTATTATGCAAAAAGTGTTTAGGAGTGATAAGGGAAGAATTTGTTTGTTTGTCAGTTAAACTCATTGATGGTGATGTGTGTCAGGGCTCTTTATATCACTGTAAGCAATTGCAGACACCTGTGCTAATTAGTTTGGCAGGTGTGTCCAATGAAAGGCAAGACTACTTAAGAAGGCTCTCTCACATTATTAAGCAGCCTACATTTTCTGCCAAAATGGGAAAGAAAAAGGATGTGTCGGCTGCTGAGAAGCAACAAATTGTGGAGTGTTTAGGTCAAGGCATGACTACAATCAACATTGTGCGATGATCAGGATGAAGTGTCTTGGCAATCAAGAAGTATGTAGCTGATTCACAGTACACACGTGTGCGTGCTGATAAGGGCAAATTGAGGACTCTTTCCTACAGGCAATTACGTCAGGTTGAAAGAGCAGCGGCAAAAAAGCCTTGTCATAGCAGCAGACAAGTTTTTGAAGCTGCTTGTGCCTCCAACGTCCCCCGAACAACAAGATGCAGGGTCCTTCAGAGGTTTGCAGCTGTGCATACGCCATCCTGTCGACCTCCTCTATCCACTTCACACAAGCAGAAACGGCTCCAGTGGGCCAAACATTACATGAAGACTGATTTCAAAACTGTTTTGTTCACGGATGAGTGCCGTGCAGCGCTCGATGGTCCAGATGAATGGAGTGGAGGATGGCTGGTTGATGGACACCCCACGCAAACACGGCTACAGCGCCAACAAGGAGGAGGTGGAGTAATGTTTTGGGCTGGAATTGTAGCACCCTGAGGATTCGGCTGCTACAGGGGTATTGCACCTCAACCCAGAGGTGTGATATTCCACTCCCGGGTAAGGATGGAGTGTGGAACTGAGCTCAGTTAGCTGCATGCACTACACACATCCCATTTCCGAGGAACAGACCGATGGTACTCCCACTAGAGAAATGTGCAGGTACAACAGAGTCTGTTCCTGGCTGGAGTGGGAGGGGGGTGGAACATCCCAGTAGTGTAGGGGCAGATAGGGGGAGCAGCCTGGGTAAAGCTAGGAGCTCATTGGGTGCTGGTCACCTGAGCTCACACATAGAGGGAGTATTTAAGGTGGGCACCATCTTAGATCAGGGTCAGTCAGTCTGTCAGTCTTTTGTCAGAGCAGAGCAGAGGAAGAGAGCAGAGGAGAAGAGCAGCTCCAAGGCCCAGAGAGAGAGAGGAGAAAGAAAGACCCAGAGGGGGAGAAAGAAGGAACTCCAAGAGCCCAAATTAGACCAGAGGGTGAAGAGTTGGCAACAGGGTACCGGATCCCAAGCTGGCAGAGGCTACAGCACACCTTAGCCAGGAACCGGAGGTCGTGGGCAGGATCGATCTGCCACGATCACCCACTAAATCCACCCGGAAGGCAGACCAGGAATAGGGTCAGGGAACCCAGAGACAAGGGTTTACCACCAAGAGGCCCGAGGGAGCCGGACATAGGTGGATCCCTGGTGGGGAAGGCCAGAGAAGAGGACAGGACAGAAAGGGAGCTCAGGACCACGCTCCAGAATCACCTGGGGGTTGGCTGAGTCCAGGACCTGGTGGACGCAGCACGGCTCGGGTGGCCACTTAAGGCCGGAGTGACCAGAACAACTGCAGTAAGTAAACAAACCCTGAACTGCACAGCCCGACTCTGAGTCTCATTTCCATCCTCGCTGCACCACCACAACCCCCATCCTCTGCAACTGACCCCCTGAGGCTATACCCCTCCCGTTGGGGGTTATACTACCTGAGCTGCACGTACATCACCAGCCTCAGCGGACCCTGCTGCAGCGGCGGCCGTATTGACCGCAATTCAACGGGTGGCGTAGTCGACACAAAAGAACATCTAGTAACATCATAAGGACTGCCACACACTGAGCTTGACACCCTGGGCACGGACCGGGTCACAGCCACTCGGAGACTACAACCCCCATCTGATCCGGCTCCGGGTATCCCTAACAGCACTGGCCCAGGGGGCGCGTCAGAATCATGGGGAGAGAGATTGTCGGCCCCTTTAGGATCCCTGAAGGCGCTAAAGATGAACTCCATAATGTATGTGGATTTTCTCAAACAGCACTTCCTGCCATGGTTCAAGAAGAAGAACCGTGTATTTCACAGCAAGATCATTTTTCTGCATGATAATGCACCATCTCATGCTGCACATAAAACATCTGCATCTCTGGCTGATATGGGCATAAAAGGGGACAAACTTATGGTGTGACCCCCATGCTCCCCTGACCTCTACCCCATTCAGAACCTTTGGAGCATCATTAAAAGGAGTGTCTATGATGGCGGGAGGCAGTTCACATCTAAGCAACAGCTCTGGGAGGGTATTCTGTCCTCATGCAAAACAATTGAAGCAGAAACCATCCAAAACCTGACAAATTCAATGGACGAGAGAGTTCAGAAGCTCCTTTCGAACAAGGGGTCCTATGTGAAAATGTAACATCACCTAGAATAAAGTTTTGAGTTGAAAACTGTTTGATTTCAGTTTCTAACAACCTGCTAATGCTTATAATTTCAAAAATGACCATTTTTTTGGTCTTTATTAAAATGAAAAGGTTGATCGAAAAGTTTGGGGGATCTAAGAGTGTGGCAACCCAGTAGTCATGATTACTTCGAATTCTGACAATATGAGGGTCATGCTGCAGGTAGTGCAGCAAGAAGGCACTTATGTGTCTTGCGCATCTCGGAGCCCCAAAATTATTTTCCGGGCTAGATGCAGCTAAAAATTATTTTTAATTTTAAATCTGGTGAAGCTTATTATAGATGGCCTAATAGGATCAGTGCTGCACACTGCTACAAAGCCCAAATTATTTTCCAGTCAAGATACAGATAAACATGATTAGTAATTTGAAAGCTTAAAACGGTTGGTAGGGTGATTTTAACCAATCATCAAGCTTTTACTCTCCCCAGGATGACACAGGGGTAGAAAAGTCGTTTCGGATCCATGATTTGTTCATCTTTATGAACGTGAGTCTGTCTATATTATCAGTGGAGAGCCGCGTGCGCTTATCTGTCAGCACACCACCAGCAGCGCTGAACACACGTTCAGACAGAACGCTGGCTGCGGGGCATGACAAGATCTCCAAGGCGTAAGTGGCTAGCTCCGGCCATTTATCCAGATTGGAAGCCCAAAAAGAGCAAGGGTCCAGTGACACAGTCGTGGCTTCAATGTTTACTTGGAGATACTCCTGTACCATCGTCTCTAGGCGTTGACTATGTGTCAGACTTCTTGTCTCCTGTGGCCTTGCAAAGGATGGGCTAAAAAAGTGGTGAAATGATTCCGCAAAATTGATGTTACCAGCAGATACTGTGGTTCTGTTACGGTTTGAGTGCTGAACACTTGACGGTCCCACGGTTGGCAAGTTGGAACTGTGAGATTCACTACGTGCACCACTGGTATTTTGTGGAAAAGCACATGTAAGATTCTGCAACAGTCTCTGCTGATACTCCTGCATGCGTGCATCCCTTTCTATGGCAGGAATAATTTCTGCAAATTTACTTTTGTACCGGGGATCTAACAGTGTGGCAACCCAGTAGTCAGGATTATTTCTAATTCTCACAATTCGAGGGTCATGTTGCAGGTAGTGCAGCAAGAAGGCACTCATGTGTGTTGCGCATCCAGGAGCACCAAGTCCCTGTTGTGTTGGTGGCGAGGTAACAATCATGCTTCCTTCCTCTGTCCTCTCCCCCCAACCTGGCACAACAGAAATGTGATCAAGGTCTCCCTCATCTGATGAGTCTTCCATCAGTTCGTCCTCCACTTCTTCCTGGGCTCCTGCACCTTCCTCACTAGTTTGGCTGCTACCATGCGCCCTGGTAAAACCATCTCCCCCACCCTCACAAGCCTGCCGCCTTGGTGCTGCCGACCTTCTGGACCTTGCAGATGTTAGCCCTTCCGCATACAACTCCTCCTCCTCTACTTCCTCCACCTCCTCTTGTGCCACCACCTGACTCCGAATTCTGTTTAACATGTGCTCCAGCATGTAAATCACCGGAATAGTCATGCTGATAATGGCATCGTCAGCACTAAACATCTTCGTCGCCATTTCAAAACTGTGCAGAAGGGTGCATAGGTCCCTGATCTGTGACCACTCCTCCAGCGTGATTTGCCCCACCTCTGAATCTCGTTGGCCCAGGCTATACGTCAGAACGTATTGCACCAGGGCTTGTCGGTGCTGCCACAGTTGCTGCAACATGTGCAGAGTTGAATTCCACCGGGTAGGCACATCGCATTTTAGCCGGTGAAGTGGCAGGCCCAACGACTTCTGTAGAGATGTAAGTCGCTGAGCTGCGGGATGCGAACGGCGGAAGTGAGCACACAGCGACCGTGCCCTCTGCAGAAGGCCATCTAGTCTGGGATAGTGGGCTAAAAATTGCTGGACAACCAGGTTCAACACGTGAGCCATACAAGGCACGTGTGTGACATTGCCCCGGCGAAGGGCCGCACCCAGGTTTGCAGCATTGTCGCACACGGCCTTCCCTGGTTTCAGGTCCAGTGGAGACAACCATTCATGAAATTGGTTCTCCAGAGCTGACCACAACTCCTCAGCTGTGTGACTCACATTTCCCAGACATTTCAATGTAAAAACCGCCTGATGACGTTGAGCCCTACTGCCAGCATAGTAAGGAGGTGTGCAGGATCCCTTCTGCGCAGTTAGAAAGCTTGTGGCATGACCAGACAGGCTTTGGGTGCAGGTGGAAGACCGAGAGGAGGTTGAGGAGGCAGAAGCAGTGGAGGAAAAATGACATAAAGAGGATTGACGCACAACTCGTGGGGACGGCAAGACTTGGACAGCAGCCCCTTGTCCTGCTGTCACCATAGTTACCCAGTGCCCAGTCAGCGACATGTAACGCCCCTGTCCATGCCTACTCGTCCAAGTGTCTGTGGTGAAATGCACCCTGTCACACACAGAGTTTCTCAAAGAAGCGGTGATGTTGTGTGCGACATGCTGGTGGAGCGCAGGCACACCTTTCTTTGAGAAGTAGTGCCGACTGGGCATCTGGTACTGGGGCACTGCGACGGACATAAGGTCTCGAAAATCCTCTGTGTCCACCAGGCGGAAAGGCAGCATTTCTGTAGCCAAGAGCTTGCAGATGGTGAAATTCAACCTCTTAGCTTTCTCATGGCTAGGAGGAAATGGTCTTTTACTTGTCCACATCTGAGGGACCGAGGGCTGGCTATTGTGCTTAGACGGGGTTGATAAGGGTGTCCCCGGCAAACTGCCGGTCTGTGAGGAAGATGCAGGCGGACATGTTAGGTTGCCTTGATCCAAAGGTGGTGCTATCGATGTCGGACAGCGCTCAAGACCAGCTGGTGTTACCACCTCCAAAGAAAATGATGACCTGCCAATCACGCTGGCTGTTGCTGGTAAAGAGGTGGCAGGTCTGCGCCCCAAAACAGGTGTGACTGCTGTCCCCCCAGTCACAGAGGATGAAGAGGCCGCGGATGCACAAGATATGGCAGACGGTGGTTGGCCCGGCCGGCTAGACCGCATTGTAGCACACTGAGCTTCCCACTGCAACTTATGCTTCATGTCCATGTGCCGTTTCATGCATGAAGTACTCAAACTATGTATTTTTTGGCCTCTACTTAGCTTTTGCTGACAAATGTTACAGATAACACGAGTTGGGTCATCTTTATCGATCTGAAAAAATGCCCAGGCTATGCAAGGCTTAGCACCCATGCGACCTGAAGAGCCACCACGACTTGTGGTGAGAGGCAGAGTTGTGTTTGAGGATGCAGTTGTTGACGTGCTTCCAGTACTACGTCTCTGTCCAGGAAGGCGCAACCTGACCTCGTCGTCACTAGCATCTTCCTCCACCTCCTCTGCTGACCTCATCTCTTGGCTGACTGTGGGTTGACAGTAAGTGGGATCTCCGACCTCATCATCATCACCCTGTGCGTTATCACACCCGTCGTCCTCAGAGCCAACCTGTTCCTGCCCTGACAAAAAACTAAAGTTGTCGCTCCAATCAGGTATTTGAGTCTTATCATCGTCTTCCTCATTGTCTCCATCAACAGGAGTTACAGTTTGGGAATGAGGGTCTACATTATGGTCAGAACCTTCTGCGTCTGGTCCTGGATCCGACTCATAAAGATTCTGGGCATCAGTGCAGATCATTTCCTCGTCTGGATTCACAGAAGCGCTGGAGTCGACCTCTGATTCCCAGGCTATAGTATGAGTAAACAGCTCTGCAGACTCAACCATCTGTTCTACCTCATACTCAGACGGGCAGCTGGAGATTTGGGAGCTGTGAGGAAGCAAGTGCGATTTGGGTGACACCTTTGAGGACTGGAGTATTTGTGATGTTGAAGTTGATGTGGAGGAGAGCCCACTTAAAGGAGCACTTGATATCCGTTGAAGCACCTGCTGTTTTTGTGCCTCATCTGGAATTTGTAGCGATTGGCGTGGCCGTAAGAAAGGGATCTTATCACATTGTCCGCTAAAAGAAGTAGACATTTTAGTTTGGCTGGAAGATGGTCTTTCTTCTGCACCTACCCCACGGACACAACCTTTTTTCCCCTTCCCAACACGCCTATTCCCCTTTCCACCAGCAGCAGGCCTTTTTCCACTCATTTTGGTGGTTAACTAATTCACAACTCTGGAGTTGTTTGCACAAAAAAACAATGGATGGTAACCGAGCAGAGCTGAGTGGCCAAACTGTGGTATTAGGCCAAAACTATTGGCTGGGTTAGATGCAGAAAAAAATTATTTTTAATTTGCAACCTGATGGAGGTCAGTATAGATGGACTAATAGACCAAGTCCCACACACCGCTAGAAGCCCAAATATTTTTTCAGAGCTAGATGCAGAAAATTATTTTATTCAATTTGCAACCTGATGGAGGTCAGTATAGATGGACTAATAGACCAAGTCCCACACACTGCTAGAAGCCCAAATATTTTTTCAGAGCTAGATGCAGAAAAAAATTATTTTTAATTTGCAACCTGATGGAGGTCAGTATAGATGGACTAATAGACCAAGTCCCACACACCGCTAGAAGCCCAAATATTTTTTCAGAGCTAGATGCAGAAAAAAATTATTTTTAATTTGCAACCTGATGGAGGTCAGTATAGATGGACTAATAGACCAAGTCCCACACACCGCTAGAAGCCCAAATATTTTTTCAGAGCTAGATGCAGAAAAAAATTATATTCAATTTGCAACCTGCTGGAGGTCAGTATAGAAGGACTAATAGAACAAGTCCCACACACTGCTAGAAGCCCAAATATTTTTTCAGAGCTAAATGAAGAAAAAAATTATTTTTAATTTGCAACCTGATGGAGGTCAGTATAGATAGACTAATAGACCAAGTCCCACACACTGCTAGAAGCCCAAATATTTTTTCAGAGCTAGATGCAGAAAAAAATAATTTTTAATTTGCAACCTGATGGAGGTCAGTATAGATGGACTAATAGACCAAGTCCCACACACTGCTAGAAGCCCAAATATTTTTTCAGAGCTAGATGCAGAAAAAAATTATTTTTAATTTGCAACCTGATGGAGGTCAGTATAGATGGACTAATAGACCAAGTCCCACACACCGCTAGAAGCCCAAATATTTTTTCAGAGCTAGATGCAGAAAAAAATTATATTCAATTTGCAACCTGCTGGACGTCAGTATAGAAGGACTAATAGAACAAGTCCCACACACTGCTAGAAGCCCAAATATTTTTTCAGAGCTAAATGAAGAAAAAAATTATTTTTAATTTGCAACCTGATGGAGGTCAGTATAGATGGACTAATAGACCAAGTCCCACACACTGCTAGAAGCCCAAATATTTTTTCAGAGCTAGATGCAGAAAAAAATTATTTTTAATTTGCAACCTGATGGAGGTCAGTATAGATGGACTAATAGACCAAGTCCCACACACCGCTAGAAGCCCAAATATTTTTTCAGAGCTAGATGCAGAAATTTTTTTTATTCAATTTGCAACCTGATGGAGGTCAGTATAGATGGACTAATAGACCAAGTCCCACACACTGCTAGAAGCCCAAATATTTTTTCAGAGCTAGATGCAGAAAAAAAATATTTTTAATTTGCAACCTGATGGAGGTCAGTATAGATGGACTAATAGACCAAGTCCCACACACTGCTAGAAGCCCAAATATTTTTTCAGAGCTAAATGAAGAAAAAAATTATTTTTAATTTGCAACCTGATGGAGGTCAGTATAGATAGACTAATAGACCAAGTCCCACACACTGCTAGAAGCCCAAATATTTTTTCAGAGCTAGATGCAGAAAAAAATTATTTTTAATTTGCAACCTGATGGAGGTCAGTATAGATGGACTAATAGACCAAGTCCCACACACTGCTAGAAGCCCAAATATTTTTTCAGAGCTAGATGCAGAAAAAAATTATTTTTAATTTGCAACCTGATGGAGGTCAGTATAGATGGACTAATAGACCAAGTCCCACACACCGCTAGAAGCCCAAATATTTTTTCAGAGCTAGATGCAGAAAAAAATTATATTCAATTTGCAACCTGCTGGACGTCAGTATAGAAGGACTAATAGAACAAGTCCCACACACTGCTAGAAGCCCAAATATTTTTTCAGAGCTAAATGAAGAAAAAAATTATTTTTAATTTGCAACCTGATGGAGGTCAGTATAGATGGACTAATAGACCAAGTCCCACACACTGCTAGAAGCCCAAATATTTTTTCAGAGCTAGATGCAGAAAAAAATTATTTTTAATTTGCAACCTGATGGAGGTCAGTATAGATGGACTAATAGACCAAGTCCCACACACCGCTAGAAGCCCAAATATTTTTTCAGAGCTAGATGCAGAAATTTTTTTTATTCAATTTGCAACCTGATGGAGGTCAGTATAGATGGACTAATAGACCAAGTCCCACACACTGCTAGAAGCCCAAATATTTTTTCAGAGCTAGATGCAGAAAAAAAATATTTTTAATTTGCAACCTGATGGAGGTCAGTATAGATGGACTAATAGACCAAGTCCCACACACTGCTAGAAGCCCAAATATTTTTTCAGAGCTAGATGCAGAAAAAAAATATTTTTAATTTGCAACCTGATGGAGGTCAGTATAGATGGACTAATAGAACAAGTCCCACACGCTGCTAGAAGCCCAAATATTTTTTCAGAGATAAATGAAGAAAAAAATTATTTTTAATTTGCAACCTGATGGAGGTCAGTATAGATGGACTAATAGACCAAGTCCCACACACTGCTAGAAGCCCAAATATTTTTTCAGAGCTAGATGCAGAAAAAAATTATTTTTAATTTGCAACCTGATGGAGGTCAGTATAGATGGACTAATAGACCAAGTCCCACACACCGCTAGAAGCCCAAATATTTTTTCAGAGCTAGATGCAGAAAAAAATTATATTCAATTTGCAACCTGCTGGAGGTCAGTATAGAAGGACTAATAGAACAAGTCCCACACACTGCTAGAAGCCCAAATATTTTTTCAGAGCTAAATGAAGAAAAAAATTATTTTTAATTTGCAACCTGATGGAGGTCAGTATAGATGGACTAATAGACCAAGTCCCACACACTGCTAGAAGCCCAAATATTTTTTCAGAGCTAGATGCAGAAAAAAATTATATTCAGTTTGCAACCTGATGGAGGTCAGTATAGATGGACTAATAGAATGATGCTATGCCCAAAAGATTTTACTTCACTAGGTGCAGTAAAAAAATTGGTATTCTATACACAGGTGGTATATCTTGCAACACAGATAGGCTACTCCACTGACTAACACACTCTGCAATAGGCCAAAAAGGATTAGCTTTGCTAGATTCAGCCAAATGCTGTGAAAAAAACTTGCACAGCACTGGCACAGACCTGCCTGGCAAAAACTGATAGGAACTGATGTAACCTAGTCCTGAAAAGGACTCCAATTACAATTAGTCTTTACTCCCACAATCTATCTATTTAAGAGCACAGACCTGCCTGATAAAAGTCGTAGGAAATGCTGTAACCTAGTCCTTAAAAGGACTGCAATCACAACTATTCCCTACTCCCAAGCTATCTGTATATTTGTGCGAAAATTGGCTTGAAATTAACAAGGTATAGCGCACACAGCAACAGCGGTGCCGTCTAACACGCAGCTGCAGCAGTGAGAAAATGGTGGCGACGGGGAAAATGGCTTGGTCTTATAGGGCAAGGACATGTGACATACACTGCTAATCACACATGCCCTTGCTTGTGTGAAAAAAAGCACTTCGCTCCGTGTGTGCGCTGCTGATAGGCTGACAGATTGCACCTCCCCACTGCAAATGCGGGAAAGAGAAAAAAAAATGGAGATCTTCATTGTTCCTGCAGAGATCCATCCCCTGCCCCTCCCCCCGCCCCGCTGTACACTCAAACTGCGTATTAACATTAATTTTCATCATTACTGAGAAAAAATCCAGTTATGATTTTGATGCACGAACAGTTATCGAACATAACCTCGAACAGCCGAATTTTTCTCAAATTGTTCGTGTTCGCCGACCGGCTCGAACACCGCCCAAAACAGCTCGAATTTGAGATTGGCGAACAGTTCGAGTAGAACAACGCTCATCTCTACTGGTCAGCCTGAGAGCAACTGGGAAATCTTGCTGGTTAGGGGGAGTTTGTAGGCCTACCGTGCTGACTTCACTCTTTCTTGGCTATCCCGCTGTAGTGTAGTGGAAGCCCATGTCCCTGAGTGTACCGTGTTGTTCTCACCCATATGACTGGCGACTCGGGCCTTCCGTGCTTCTCACCCCTCCAGGGCAGTAGTGGTCCCTCTCGTGTGGCTGAGCCTCCGGGCTTCCTTGGGCCAGAGGACTTGAAGTCCCCTGCATGGTGGTTTTCTGCTGCTGGGCTTATAACCCTCACAGCCTCGGACTCCAGTGTCCGGCTAGTAAGTCTCTGGCCAGGAAGAACTCTGCTAGTTCCCCTCCTGGCCTCGTGTTCCTCCTCTGCCTACAGGGACACCTCAGCCTGCTGCTGACCTGTCCCTCTCTCTGGAACTAGACTGGAACTTGTCTCTGGCTTCACTGGTCTGTCTAACCCCTCCCCAGATCCAGTTTATAAAGGGCAGGTTACTCCCCTCCCTGGACTGAGGCAGGAGGTGCTGCTTGCTAATTGTCCCCAACCAGGGAACCTCCCACCTGCTCTCAGACATGACATTGCTGCCACTGTGGCAACCAGACCTCGGGGTGCCACATTCCCCCCTAGTGAAATTTAGTACTCCGGGACTAAACATATTTCAAGAAAACACAAATAAAGGGTATAAGCGATAACATAAACATATATACAAGTATATTTAGTTTTTATAGGTCACGGCGCTCCAGTGACTGGGTGTCCATGTCACCCTACAAGGTGAAGTCTTGAACGGTGCGGGGATCAGTCCCCACAAACCCCAAGTTCCTGGCCTTGGGCGTGGCGGCAAGGCTGAAGCTAGCTACTTTGGACCACAAGGGGGCCACGCCGGCCAATTTTTTCATCTGTGGCCATTCGCAAGAGGGCACCAGGTGCAACTATCTACAAGGTAGTTCCGGTTATTCACTGTCCATAACCTGTTAGTCCATGAACCCTGTCGGGTAACTAGAAAAACATAATTAGTAACCAGGCAATAAACATAAAACATTTGCAATATACAGGTAGATATATACTTGGCAATTAGATTCTCCAGCGAGCTGGTATTTGACCCATAGTGCTCCTGGCGAACCTACGTAACCCACTGTCTGGTGGTACTCTATTTGGGTCCCCTGTTTCCACCCCCTGTGTACTGGGTGTGCTCAAGTCTGCACTAGAGGTGTTTGCAGATGTCACGGGTAGGTTGGGCAGCTTTCTGCGTACTCTTTGGCTCACCACGGGCATGGCAGGTTCACTACTAGCAGAGGGTTGATTCTCCTGAGCTGCTGGTACGGACTCTTCTGCCTCCGGGGCCACTGGCTCTTCCAACACTACTGGCTCTTCTGCGGGCTCTTGAGGAGTCGGCTGGAGGAAGGTAAGGACGGGTACCACTATGGCGTTGTTGATTTGTGTCCAGGACCGGGGAAATTCTCCGAGCACTGTACTGACCATTTCTTCCCTTTCCTCTGCGGGTTTAGGGCTATCTTGGTCTTCATCAGCACTTCACAGCTGCTCGGGACACCTCTTCAGGTGGTCTCTGGAGACAGTGGCTGTGGTCTCTCCTCCATCCTTACTGATAACACACACTTTTGGGTTCTCATGGCTTGACGGCAATACGGTGTACGGGTCTTTCTCCCACTCATCATCCAACTTGTGGAGCCATCTCTTTCTCTTCAAGACCTGCTCTCCAGGTGCCAGGGGAGCAGCTGGAGCATGCTGGTTGTAATCCCTCTCTTGGCTCTCTCTGGCTTGAGACAGACTTCGCTCCACGCTTTCCTGTACTTTCCGGTATTGCTGCTGTCGTTCTGTGTCCCAGTCTGCTTCTGGTGAGGTGTCCTTGGGTGTCAGGACTCCCATCTCCAGGTCAATTGGCAGCTTACCAGGTCTTGACCTCATTAGGTAAGCCGGGGTGCAGTTGGTAGAACCCACTGGGATATGGTTATACAAGTCCACCAGATCCAGCAGTTTCTCAGGCCACAAGCTGCGTTCCTCCAGGGGCAACGTCTTGAGCAGGTCTATTACTACCTGATTTATTTTCTCACACATCCCGTTGGTTTGGGGGTGGTAAGGCGTTGTCCTTATCTTCTTGCAACCATACAGGTTGCAGAATTCCTGGAAGACTTTAGCCTCGAACGCTGGATCTTGATCAGTCAACACTTGCTCCGGATACCCGTGTGGACGGCAGAAATGCTGCTGAAAGGCTCTGGCGGCCGTCTGAGCTGTTACATCTTTGACAGGGACCACCACTAGGAACCGTGAGTAGTGATCTACGATTGTGAGGGCGTAGACGTATCCCGATCTGCTTGGAGGCAGCTTTACGTGGTCCAGGCCCACCAGCTCAAGGGGCTGCTTTGTGATGATGGGCTGCAGGGGAGTCTTCTGGCTGGCGCGGTCCTTCCTCCTTAGGTTGCACGGGCCACAGTCTCTGCTCCATCTCTTTATAGCCCCTCTTATGCCTACCCAGAAGAACCGCTCACGCAACAGGAACTCCAGCTTCTTCCATCCAAAGTGCCCTGCGCCGTCATGGTATGCTTCTAGGACCATAGCCGCATCCCGCCTTGGGACCACTACCTGCCAGATCAGCTCATGTGTTCGAGAGTTGACGGTCCTGCGGCACAGCCTCCCCTCGTAGAGAAACAGCTTGCTCCTCTCCTTCCACAGCTGTTTGGCCTCTTCTGGAGCATCCGGATCAAGGTGGGCATCAGCATTGGTCAGCATCTCTTTTATCAGGCGGACTGCGGGGTCACTATCTTGTGTCTCTGCCCAGCCGTGGTGGGGTAAGGGATTGAACGTAGCGGTGGCAGAGCACCTCTCCTTTATGCAATGGGAACACTGGGTGACCCCATGACGGTGGAATGCAGGGAGTTCAATTTCTTCCAGTTCTTCTGGATCCTCTCCCCCGTCCTGCAAGTGAGGCATTCTGGACAATGCATCTGCGTTGGCATTTGTGTGCCCTGTCCGGTATTTGATGGTAAATTCATAATTGGACAGCCGGGCCATCCATCTCTGCTCTAGGGCACCAAGTCTTGCAGTGTCCAGGTGTGTCAGCGGGTTGTTGTCTGTGTACACAGTGAACTTAGAAGAAGCCAGGTAATGCTTGAAGCGTTCGGTGACTGCCCACACCACTGCCAGGAACTCTAGCTTGAAGGAGCTATAATTCTCAGGGTTTCTCTCTGTGGGTCTCAAATTTCTGCTGGCATAAGCAATTTTCCCGTTCTCTGCCCTGCTGGATCTGGGACAGTACGGCTCCTAGCCCCACGTTACTGGCGTCGGTGTGGAGGATAAAAGGCTGGCCGTAATCAGGGTAGGCCAGGATCTCATCCCCCGTGAGGGCCATCTTCAGCTGGCGGAAAGACTCCTCCTCCAGCTTGTCCCACTTAAAGGGCGGCTTCTGACTTTTAGTCTTTGACTGACCTAACAGGAGGTCCTGCATAGGGACTGCCATTTTGGTGAACCCAGAGATGAATCTTTGGTAGTAGCCTACCAACCCAAGGAACTGCCGCACTTCCTTTATGCTGGAGGGTCTTGGCCAGTCCTTAATCACCGTGATCTTGTCAGGGTCTGGGGCTACTCCATCAGCACTCACCACGTGTCCCAGGTACTGTACTTTTGGCTTCAGTAGATGACACTTGGAGGGTTTCACCTATAGGCCGAAGCCTGCTAGGGCGTCGAACACCTCTGCCAGGTGCTTTAGATGGTCCTCATAGGTCTTGGAATACATGATGACATCGTCCAGGTAGAGCTGGTCAGTCTGAGAGCAACTGGGAAATCCTGCTTGTCAGGGGGAGTTTGTAGGCCTACCGTGCTGACTTCACTCTTTCTTGGCTATCCCGCTGTAGTGTAGTGGAAGCCCACGTCCCTGAGTGTACCATGTTGTTCTCACCCGTATGACTGGCGACTCGGGCCTTCCGTGCTTCTCACCCCTCCAGGGCAGTAGTGGTCCCTCTCGTGTGGCTGAGCCTCCGGGCTTCCTTGGGCCAGAGGACTTGAAGTCCCCTGCATGGTGGTTTTCTGCTGCTGCGCTTATAACCCTCACAGCCTCGGACTCCAGTGTCCGGCTAGTAAGTCTCTGGCCAGGACAAACTCTGCTAGTTCCCCTCCTGGCCTCGTGTTCCTCCTCTGCCTACAGGGACTCCTCAGCCTGCTGCTGATCTGTCCCTCTCTCTGGAACTAGACTGGAACTTGTCTCTGGCTTCACTGGTCTGTCTAACCCCGCCCCAGATCCAGTTTATAAAGGGCAGGTTTCTCCCCTCCCTGGACTGAGGCAGGAGGTGCTGAAAGCTAATTGTCCCCAACCAGGGAACCTCCCACCTGCTCTCAGACATGACATTGCTGCCACTGTGGCAACCAGACCTCGGGGTGCCACACTATTCCTTGTAAAAGTGAAAAAATGGGGCTAAAGCAACATTTTAGAGTAAAAATTAAATTTTTCTATTTGACTTTGTATTAATTCCTGTATAGGTCCAGAAGAGTTAACAAAAATTCCTGACAGCAGTTTTGAAATATTTAAGGGGTGCGTTTTTTAAACTAGTATCACTTTTGGGGAGTTTCCAATATATAAGCCCTTCAAAGTCTATTGAAATGTGAAACAGGTTTTGTAAATTTCTTGAAAAAAATGAGAAATTGCTATTAAACTTTTAATCACTCTAACATACTAAAAAAATAAAATGACATTTGAAAAATGATGCTGATGTAAAGTAGACATAAGGGAAATGTTGTCTTAATTATTTTGTACAGCATGACTAACTGGTTTAGGGATATAATGATTGAAAGTTTGAAAATTGAAAGTTTTTCAAAATTTTCACTAAAATTCCAATATTTTCCCAAATAAATGCAAAACATATCGACCTAAATTTACTACTAAAATAGACTACAAAACATTCTCAGCTGGGATACCTTGAAGCGTTAGAGTTATTACCACATATAGTGACACCGGACAGAGTTCAAAAATTTGCCCTGGTCATTAGAGGGAATCTGTCAGCAAGTTTTTACTATATAATCTGAAGACAGCATGAGGTAAGCCACGGACCCACTATCAGTATTTGGTCAGTATTTTTTTCTCAGGAGTGGGAGCCAAAACCAGGTGAGGAACAATCAGAGAAAAGGTAGAATAGAAGCAAGTCACCAATTCTGCATTTATCATCCACTCCTGGTTTTGTCTCCCACGCCTGAGAAGAAACACTGCCCGAATACTGACCAAATACTGATAGTGGGGCTGTGGCCGTAGGGGATAAAACACAGATTTCAGCTTGACATCTGAGATTTTGTTTCCTTACAATGATTGTTTTAGCACCAGTAGCTTATCATTGCTGTGACTAGCTGGTTGACTGCCTCCTACTCCAGCACGCCCCTTCCTGTGATAGGCAGCTCACTCTCTATGGACATTGTATATACAGAGCCCAGTCCTCCTGTGATAGGCAGCTCACTCTCTATGGACATTGTATATACAGAGCCTGGTCTTCCTGTGATAGGCAGCTCACTCTCTATGGACATTGTATATACAGAACAAAAAACCAAGCAATGTGAACTGAGGTCTAAGATGGTAGACATGCAAGAAATAGGAGCATGTTCACACTAGCAAAAAGAAGCAAAACCTACAAAAGACAAAAATATATCTCATACCCTACCATCATTATATATAAATGTAAAGCAAAGTTGCATAATAAATATAGGTTACTTAGTGAACTATTTTTGATCAAAAAAGTATACAAGCCGTCCCACCAGCGGCAAGGTGACCCTAAATTGGGACCCTAAACTTTGCTTTACATTTATATATAATGATGGTAGGGTATGAGATATATTTTTGTCTTTTGTAGGTTTTGCTTCTTTTTGCTAGTGTGAACATGCTCCTATTTCTTGCATGTCTACCATCTTAGACCTCAGTTCACATTGCTTGGTTTTTTGTCTTGTTTGCATTCTGTGCAATTTAAGGGTGTGGCATCCCCTTTGTTGAGCTGATTAGTATATATGTAGCTTACCACGGGCCTGGGTGGTCTGGAGTTGGGACCCGGTCCTATTTGTCTGCCCTTTTATATGCATCACTTCAACTTTGATATACAGTAAGGTTTTTGATATAGACAGTATAGGTACCGTCCCAATTTAGGGTCACCTTGCGGCTGGTGGGACGGCTTGTATACTTTTTTTGATCAAAAATAGTTCACTAAGTACCCTATATTTATTATGCAACTTTGCTTTACATTTATATATAATGATGGTAGGGTATGAGATATATTTTTGTCTTTTGTAGGTTTTGCTTCTTTTTGCTAGTGTGAACATGCTCCTATTTCTTGCATGTCTACCATCTTAGACCTCAGTTCACATTGCTTGGTTTTTTGTCTTGTTTGCATTCTGTGCAATTTAAGGGTGTGGCATCCCCTTTGTTGAGCTGATTAGTATATATGTAGCTTACCACGGGCCTGGGTGGTCTGGAGTTGGGACCCGGTCCTATTTGTCTGCCCTTTTATATGCATCACTTCAACTTTGATATACAGTAAGGTTTTTAATATAGACAGTATAGGTACCGTCCCAATTTAGGGTCACCTTGCCGCTGGTGGGACGGCTTGTATACTTTTTTTGATCAAAAATAGTTCACTAAGTACCCTATATTTATTATGCAACTTTGCTTTACATTTATATATAATGATGGTAGGGTATGAGATATATTTTTGTCTTTTGTAGGTTTTGCTTCTTTTTGCTAGTGTGAACATGCTCCTATTTCTTGCATGTCTACCATCTTAGACCTCAGTTCACATTGCTTGGTTTTTTGTCTTGTTTGCATTCTGTGCAATTTAAGGGTGTGGCATCCCCTTTGTTGAGCTGATTAGTATATATGTACCTTACCACGGGCCTGGGTGGTCTGGAGTTGGGACCCGGTCCTATTTGTCTGCCCTTTTATATGCATCACTTCAACTTTGATATACAGTAAGGTTTTTAATATAGACAGTATAGGTACCGTCCCAATTTAGGGTCACCTTGCCGCTGGTGGGACGGCTTGTATACTTTTTTTGATCAAAAATAGTTCACTAAGTACCCTATATTTATTATGCAACTTTGCTTTACATTTATATATAATGATGGTAGGGTATGAGATATATTTTTGTCTTTTGTAGGTTTTGATTGTATATACAGAGCCCGGTCCTCCTGTGATAGGCAGCTCACTCTCTATGGACATTGTATATACAGAGCCCGGTCTTCCTGTGATAGGCAGCTCACTCTCTATGGACATTGTATATACAGAGCCCGGTGGGGGTGGGGTTAGCATTTTAGCTCTGATTGCTAAATCTAAAACCTCTGCTTGTAAGAGAACGGCTGCACCCAGTTAACTAAGTGATACATTGTTTGATTCAGCTTCTCTTTGCCTACATCATGCTGCTCTAAGATGAGGTTGCAAAAATCTGTTGACAGATTCCCTTTAAGGTTAAAATTGGCTCAGTGACTTAGGGGTTAATATTAATTAATATATTTTATTTGTGCTTTCCTACAATGATAAGTTATAGCATATTACAGTCAGCAAACTCACATTAAATCTTCATATAAAAGAAAACCAGTTAAAGCTCTGTTTCAACTATGTCAAACAACTGGAAAGATAGGGGGAGATTATTTAAAAGAAGTGCAAAGGAAGTATGTCATGGTTGGCCAAAGCTATCAATTACTTTTTTTGCAAATGATTCTCTGTAAAATTGAAAAATTAGATATTTAATCTGATTTGTTGCCATGAGCATCAACTCCTTATTTCTTTCACACTGATTACAGTAAATCTCCCACATACAGTTACATATTTTTCGGACTATAAGACGCACTTTTTTCCTCCAAAATTTTGGAGGAAAATGGGGGGGTGCATCTGACGCGCCCCCTGGGCCAGTGTTGTTGGGGATACCCGGAGCCGGATCAGATGGGGGTTGTAGTCTCCGAGTGGCTGTGACCCGGTCCGTGCCCAGGGTGTCAAGCTCAGTGTGTGGCAGTCCTTATGATGTTACTAGATGTTCTTTTGTGTCGACTACGCCACCCGTTGAATTGCGGTCACTACGGCCGCCGCTGCAGCAGGGTCCGCTGAGGCTGATGGTGTTTGTGCAGCCCAGGTAATATAACCCCCAACGGGAGGGGTATAGCCTCAGGGGGTCAGGTGCAGAGGATGGTGGTTGTGGAGGTGCAGTGAGGATGGTAATGAGAGTCAGAGTCGGGCTGTGCAGTTCAGGGTTTGTTTACTTACTGCTGTTCTTGTACCGGTCACTCCGGCCTTGAGTGACCACCCGAGCCGTGCTGCGTCCACCAGGTCCTGGACTCGGCCAACCCCCAAGTAGTTCTGGAGCGTGGTTCTGAGCTCCCTTTCTGTCCTGTCCTCGTCTCTGGCCTTCCCCACCAGGGATCCACCTATGTCCGGCTCCCTCGGGCCTCTTGGTGGTAAACCCTTGTCTCTGGGTTCCCTGACCCTATTCCTGGTCTGCCTTCCGGGTGGATTTAGTGGGTGATCGTGGCAGATCGATCCTGCCCACGACCTCCGGTTCCTGGCTAAGGTGTGCTGTAGCCTCTGCCAGCTTGGGATCCGGTACCCTGTTGCCAACTCTTCACCCTCTGGTCTAATTTGGGCTCTTGGAGTTCCTTCTTTCTCCCCCTCTGGGTCTTTCTTTCTCCTCTCTCTCTCTCTTGGCCTTGGAGCTGCTCTTCTCCTCTGCTCTAACAGACTGACCTCACTCTGCAAAAGACTGACGTCTCACTCTGCAAAAGACCCTGTCCTAAGATGGTGCCCACCTTATATACTCCCTCTATGTGTGAGCTCAGGTGACCAGCACCCAATGAGCTCCTAGCTTTACCCAGGCTGCTCCCCCTATCTGCCCCTACACTACTGGGATGTTCCACCCCCCTCCCACTCCAGCCAGGAACAGACACTGTCGTACCTGCACATTTCTCTAGTGGGAGTACCATCGGTCTGTTCCTCGGAAATGGGATGTGTGTAGTGCATGCAGCTAACTGAGCTCAGTTCCACACTCCATCCTTACCCGGGAGTGGAATACCACACCTCTGGCTTGAGGTGTAATACCCCTGTAGCAGCCGAATCCTCAGGGTGCTACACATCTTATAGTCCGAATGTTGGGGGGGGGGGTATATATATACACTGTGTGGGGTATGGGGGGAGCGGTAACGGCGGAGGTGCGGGACACAGGAGGCAGCAGCCGCCCGCTGCAGCCTACACTGTCCCCGCTGCTAAAGAAAATGAATATTCACTGGGCGTGGGGAGCAGTGAATATTCATGCTCCTTAATAGCGGCACACAGTGTAGCCACAGCGCGGCTCCTACTGTTGCCGGAATCACCTGTGCCCGCTGTTAAAGGGCATGAATATGCAACCTCTCTCCACGCCCATGGGAGTGGAGAGGGGTGAATATTCATGCCCTTTAATAAGCGGACACACGCAATAGCCCGGCAGCAGCAGGAGCCGCGCTGCGGCTACGCTGCGTGCCGGCTATTAAGGAGCATGAAGTCACTGCTCCCTGCGCCCACAGTCCTGACTTCCAGCAGCTGATCTCTCCATGTGAGCCGCGCATGGCAGTGACGTCATGCACAGCCCACATGGAGAGATCAGTGCGGGCAGACAGGATGCATCGCTGGAGAAGAGAAGAAAGGTGAGTAGGAATGTTTATTTTTTATGTGCAGCCTGGTGGGGATTAGGGGGACCATGCATACTAGGATAAGGATGAGGGGGCCATACATACAAGGGTAAGGATGAGGGGTGCCATGCATACCAGGATAACCCTGATGGGGCATACATAACAGGATAAAGATGAGGGGGCCATACATACCAGGATAAGAATGAGGGGCCATACGTACCAGGATAAGGATGAGGGGTGCTATGTGTGGCGCCCCTGAGGGTTCGACCGCCACAGAGATGCTGCACTTCTATAATGGAGTGTAGTGTTCCTCCTCTGAGGTAAGGCCGGTGTGATAGTCGTGACCCAAACTTTTGCATCCAACACCACATTTCTCCACCAGAGGGAGGTAGTAAGCACTAGGTGCTGCTCCCCTGGTTACAGGGAGACTGGGGAACCAAGAGTTAGTGGGTGCGGGTGGAGGACCTACAAGTTAGTTACACCTTAGATTTCATATTTAATACAAAGCCATCTTTGATCTTGGTCCTTTTTAGTCCATCTGCTAGTCCTTGTTAGTTAGTTGGTCGTACTGTGCTGTCAAATACTGTGTGTAATGTGACCTCCCTCCCGGAGCGCAGATCCTGTGTGGGCCTGCACCGGCAAGGGACACAGCCCTCGTACCCTGGCCTTGGGATGAGAGGTAGGTTGCAGACAAGGAATGTCTCAACCCGGCCAAGGACCAGGATCAAGAAGGCCCGGAGCTTAAGAGTGTGGCTCCCTAACAAATGGGTCCCAGGCAGGATGCAGACGGAGCGGTGTACGCCACCTGTCCTCGCCATGCTGATATATTCAGAGGGCCTCCGGCTGCAAGAGGGGTACCGGCCCCCGACACCCGACCTTGCTACTCTGTGTCCTGGACGGAAAGGCCGGTTAGGCCCAGAGGATCCCACCGGGTATCAGACGGAGCGGAGCTGCCACCCGTACCCTTGTTCTGAGAGGAGCTCAGAGGGAGACCCGGCCAATTTGCACACACACGGACAGGAAAGGATACGGTCTGTAGTTCAGGAACACTCTGCAGTAGGGTCCCGACTGAATGCTGGACTTACTCGGAGGTTGTCGGACCCCGGTCCCTGGTGACCACAGGACTCCGCGGGGAGCAGGGAGTCGCCTTCCTTTGCCATCTATGTGAGTAAAGCCTTGGAAGTTCACCCCTATGGCCTCCGGACTGTTTATTCTGCGCCACACCGCACGACGCGGCGCCCGTCTACTACCCCCATCCTCCTGTCCCTCTGCCCTGAGCCCTTGCTCCGCCTGTGGGGAGTAGTAATAACTTTGGCCGCCATAACACCAGGCCTCAGCGGACTGCAGCGGCGCTGGTGGCCCTTCACCAGGCACCACAGGTGGCGTAGTCGTTAATCAGCCACTCAACCCGGACAAGCCCATACCATCTCTTTCTAATGTGACGGCCCTGAGCACGGGTTGGGCCCAGGCCATGGCTGCATCCCACTTCTCCATCACAAGGCCCGACACCGAGTCCCCCAACACCCAGGGTAAAACACGGGCTTTACGAGTAGAGGTGTCACACTATGTGTACCAGGATAGGGATCAGGGGTGCCATGCATACCCGGATAGGGATTAGGGGTGCCATGCATACCAGGAGAGGGATGAGGGGTGCCATGCATACTAGGACGGGGATGAGGGGTGCCATGCATACCAGGATGGGGATTGCTGTGCCATGCATACCAGGATGGGGATGATGGGTGCCATGCATACCAGGATAGGGATGAGGGGTGCCATGCATACCAGGATAGGGATGAGGGGTGCCATGCATACCAGGATAAGGATGAGGGGTGCCATGCATACCAGGATGGAGGGATGCCAGGCATACCAGGATGGGGATGGGGACCACGTATAAAAGGAAGGGGGGGCATATATACCAGGATGGGGGATATTGTCAGAATTGGGGGACATTACCCCTATACCAGTGTCAGCAGAAGACCCTCTCCCCCTTAAAAGTGCATCATGACCACATTTTTCCTTAAATTTTAATTTTTTTATTTTCCTTCTCTAAAACCTAGGTGCGTCTTATAGTCTGAAAAATACGGTATATACAGAACAGACCAAAAGTTTGGACACACCTTCTTGAAGCTCATCAAGAGAATGCCAAGAGTGTGCAAAGCAGTCATCAAAGCAAAAGGTGGCTACTTTGAAGAACCTAGAATATAAGACATATTTTCAGTTGTTTCACACTTTTTTGTTAAGTATATAATTCCACATGTGGTAATTCATAGTTTTGATGCCTTCAGTGTGAATGGACAATTTTCATAGTCATGAAACTACAGAAAAATCTTTAAATGAGAAGGTGTGTCCAAACTTTTGGTCTGTACTGTACCGGTTCTCTGCACCATCATTCCTTCTACTCATTCTCTATATGTCAACCAGGGCTGCTTCTGTCATGAGGTGAGATGAGCATCTTGCCCCAGGCGCTTGTTGGAGCAATCTGAAAGGGGTGGCAGAATGCGGCTGCTGCCCCCTCAGAGACACTAGACACAGGCCTGTAGGCGGCTGCTGCCCCCTCAGAGACACTAGACACAGGCCTGTAGGCGGCTGCTGCCCCCTCAGAGACACTAGACACAGGCCTGTAGGCGGCTGCTGCCCCCTCAGAGACACTAGACACAGGCCTGTAGGCAGCTGTTGCCCCCTCAGAGACACTAGACACAGGCCTGTAGGCGGCTGCTGCCCCCTCAGAGACACTAGACACAGGCCTGTAGGCGGCTGCCAGTCACAGTGTATCAGACAGAGGGGCAAGATTGCAGCGCAGAGGGGGGCGCTCCAATGCTAGCTCCATACTCAAGTGCAGCGTTGATGCTCCTGTGAAATCCAGCATTAGGCTGGATTCATATGGGATCATTATTTCCACTATTAAAACATACAAAACAAGCAGGGGCGTAATGATCGCGGTCATAGAGGGTACAACCGGGACCAGACCTATGCTTGTGCGTGGCCCGACGACACCAATTTCACCTGGATGTGCATTCTCTGACACACATTCTGCTGAAATGTATTGTGATGCAGAGACCCGCCGGCTCCCTGCACTTCAAGACAAGCTGTCAGCCAATCAGAGGCTGGCAAAAGGTGTTGGCGGCCCTTGGCGGCCCGCAGAAGTCCGCTACCGGCTGGGGGAACATTATACCAGGATGGCGGACCTTATACCAGGATGGCGGACCTTATACCAGGATGGCGGACATTTCATCAGGATAGCGGACATTACACTGGGATGGCGGACATTACATCAGGATGGCGGACATTATATCAGGATGGGGAAATTATATCAGAATGAAGGACATTATATCAGGATGGGAGATAAGATACCAGGCTGGGAACATTATATTAAGATGGGGACAATATACCAGGATGAGTGACATTACACCAGAATGGCGGACATTATACCAGAAGGGGGACATGGTTATAGCATGTTACATAGTTACATAGTTTATAAGGCCGATAAAAGACAAGCGTCCATCCAGTTCAGCCTATGGAGCCCAGGATGGGGGACATTATACCAAAATGGGGACATTGTATCAGTCAGGGGTGGTACAGGGTGGGCATCAGTCAGGGTTGATACAGGGGCACTCAGGGGTAATACAGGGGAGGCTCAGACAGTCAGGGGTGAAACAAAAAATTGAGGGAAATCCTCCCTTAGTGACTGAGCCCTCTCAGCCTCTATCACTAATGAGTAAAGCCCCTCACTGTTGGTGTTGATGGGGGCTCAGTTATGTGATAATCCTGCTCAGCTACATATATCTCACCTTTGGTGAGTGATGTAGCAGGCAGCCATCCATCTCCCTGTGCTTCTCACTGTCAGCCTGTGACACAGTTAGGGGGGAGCACGGTTACTCAGCACATCATGGCTCATTACCTCAGCTCTGCTGTTAGCACGGGGAAGAGGCCACAAACAAAACTAACACTGATTGGCTGCGATGCTGCCAATCACTATTAGACTTACCAACAGCAGCACCGCTCTCCCTGGTTGCTCCAGGTGCGGTATCGCAGAGGCAGAGATTCAGCATTATTGATCAGCGATCAGTCAGTCCCTGAAGTGAGCTGCTGTCTGCACTGCAGCAGAACAGATCCAGTGATTCCCGTACTCTGCCGGGATGTCTAATGCTGGGAGGAGCGGTGAATAGTAATCAGTGACACGTGTGAGCTGCCGTGCTTGCAGCATGTCATGTGCTAGTGCACTGAGTGCTGCTGACTGCTCCTCCCAGCATTAGACATCCCGGGAGAGCAGTGCACGGGTCACTGAATCTCTCCAGCTGCAGACAGCGGCTCACTCCTCATACTGACCAGAACACTGATCCATCCTGCTGAATCCTGAACACTGTGATATCGCACCTGGAACTGAATCACTGGAATCAGTAAGTAATAAAAATGCCTTAAAACATCCTCTCTCTCTCATTATTCTGGCATTTGGCAAATATTAAAAATGATGGTAATCCTAATTGACCTAAAACGGGAAAGGTTTATTCTGATTTCACGTCAGATATTGAGAAAAACCTGCGTCTTTTTATATAGTGTATGGAAACTTCTGGTGTCAACTGTATGTGTATGTGTCCCTATAGTTATAGTTTTGGATGATTACTATTGTCCCTTCATTGCATCCAAATAACCTGTTCACAAAATCAAAGTATGTCAT
Organism: Phyllobates terribilis; assembly: GCF_046119375.1. NCBI lineage: Eukaryota > Metazoa > Chordata > Amphibia > Anura > Dendrobatidae > Phyllobates > Phyllobates terribilis. The sequence continues at coordinate 1,949,972 of NW_027362764.1, read as the reverse complement.
TGGGTTGGAAGGGGTTAACCAGGCAGTTCTGATGACATCACAAAGCACATAGACATCCTATGACATCACAATTGGTATAGAATGTACAGAGTGTAACTCCTGAGCCATCTTGTTTCATTCGAGGCTGACTGCTGGAAGGTGACAAGTCCAGGTAGGGAACTCTTCACCTATGACCTCACTCATACATTGTATAGATGGGGGGTCAGTAGTGGGATTCAGAACTGCATCATTAACCTGAAAATCTCAGCAGATGGCGCTGGATCCTGTGTCCCGTGCTGTGATTGTTAGAATGAGTCTATGATTTACAAAAAAATGTTATTGACCAGATCCCATGGAAAATCATTTGGGGGCTTTAGTAAAGCAGTGTGATCCCGGCCTAACAGGGGCTACCGATCTGGACAAACCCTTCCCTAAATGAGGACTTGCTGGCGATCAACTGATCATGTATCACTGGTCTTGAAGACCCTCAGCAATCGGCTGGCTTTGCTCTCTATGACCCCCATGTGCTCTAATAAAAGCATATAGAAAGGGGAGGGCCGGCTGACACCACCCCATTTGGCTCCATTTTTGGGTAGCTTTGCCATTATTCTTGTCAAAACATAGAGTTTTCAGAACATCCATTTAATAGCAGACTGGTCCAGTTCTCCATTATCCGCTCTCATGGTCCTGCTGGATCAGGAGTGACCGGGAGCTGACGGTTTATGGTGATCAGGAGTTGCAGTATGGCGCCGGTGTTTCCCTTTAGGTCATAAAGCAGTAGGTGACGCGGATTAAATAGGACCTATCATTTAATCCTCATTTTTTGTAATGATAGGTGTTATGTCTCATCTAGTTCAGATGAGCAGCAGTAATGAAGCACGGACCGATGACGGTGGCGCAGCAGGATGGCCGAGCAGAAACAACGGAGAACGCCGTGGCTTGATGGCAGCAGGAAGACCAGAACTGGAACCACAGGAAATCAAGAGCAGAATTGAAGCAACGGCACCTGGTATAATAGAGTTACAGACTCTGATCAGACTTTCATCAGAGTGGTATCAGTTTTTCTCGGACATGGAGAGGAGAAAGAAAAGGTTTCTCACCTTCTCCCTTCTGCAAGTCGGTGAAAATCGGACCACACTCCGATGTCAAAGCGCGGTCCAATTTTTCCACAAGTGCATAGACTTGCATTGCCATTGCCATATTTTGCAGACTATAAGACGCACCCCAAATTTTGGGGTGGAAAATCATTTTTTTAATAAAATGGTGGTGCCTCTTATAGTCCGTTTAACAGTAGGTTACCAGGGGGCGGCGGTGGTGGAGCGGGGTGACAGGAGACAGGGCCACTGCTTTAGCCAGTCGGCGGCGACAGGAGTGGGGCGATGTTGCGGGCCCTGGGCTCTCATAAGATGTCGGCGCCGGTGAGCAGAGTCCCCTTTCCTATAGATTGCCCTGCAGTAGAGTTTGGGAAAATGGCTGCTAGAGGTGACGCATGTGCAGATTGAGATCTCGGGAGATGCATGCGCCGCCTCAAGCGTCCATTTTCCCAAAGTCCACTGCAGGGCAATAAATGGGAAAAGCTACTCTGCTCACCGGCGCCGACATCTTATGAGAGCCCAGGGCCCGCTGACACCGGCCTCCTGTGACCGCGCTCCACCGCAACCACCCCTCGAAAGCTACATTCAGATATTGTATATTAGATTGTAAGCTCCTAGGAAAGGGTGTACATTATTCTGCATGCCCTCAGGAGCAGCCTGTATATTGTATATTAGATTGTAAGCCCCTAGGACAGGGTGTGCATTATTCTGCATGCCCTCAGGAGCACTCTGTATATTGTATATTAGATTGTAAGCTCCTAGTACAGGGTGTGCATAATTCTGCATGCCCTCAGGAGCAGTCTGTATATTGTATATTAGATTGTAAGCTCCTAGGACAGGATGTGCATTATTCTGCATGCCCTCAGGAGCAGTCTGTATATTGTATATTAGATTGTAAGCTCCTAGGACAGGGTGTGCATTATTCTGCATGCCCTCAGGAGCAGCCTGTATATTGTATATTAGATTGTAAGCTCCTAGGACAGGATGTGCATTATTCTGCATGCCCTCAGAAGCAGTCTGTATATTGTATATTAGATTGTAAGCTCCTAGGACAGGGTGTGCATTATTCTGCATGCCCTCAGGAGCAGTCTGTATATTGTATATTAGATTGTAAGCTCTTAGGACAGGGTGTACATTATTCTGCATGCCCTCAGGAGCAGTCTGTATATTGTATATTAGAATGTAAGCTTCTAGGACAGGATGTGCATTATTCTGCATGCCCTCAGGAGCAGCCTGTATATTGTATATTAGATTGTAAGCTCCTAGGACAGGGTGTACATTATTCTGCATGCCCTCTGGAGCAGTCTGTATACTGTATATTAGATTGTAAGCTCCTAGTGCAGGATGTGCATTATTCTGCATGCCCTCAGGAGCAGTCTGTATATTGTATATTAGATTGTAAGCTCCTAGGACAGGGTGTACATTATTCTGCATGCCCTCAGGAGCAGTCTGTATACTGTGTATTAGATTGTAAGCTCCTAGGACAGGATGTGCATTATTCTGCATGCCCTCAGGAGCAGCCTGTATATTGTATATTAGATTGTAAGCTCCTAGGACAGGGTGTGCATTATTCTGCATGCCCTCAGGAGCAGTCTGTATATTGTATATTAGAATGTAAGCTTCTAGGACAGGGTGTACATTATTCTGCATGCCCTCAGGAGCAGTCTGTATTTTGTATATTAGATTGTAAGCTCCTAGTGCAGGGTGTGCATAATTCTGCATGCCCTCAGGAGCAGTCTGTATATTGTATATTAGATTGTAAGCCCCTAGGACAGGGTGTGCATTATTCTGCATGCCCTCAGGAGCAGTCTGTATATTGTATATTAGATTGTAAGCTCCTAGTGCAGGGTGTACATTATTCTGCATGCCCTCAGGAGCAGTCTGTATATTGTATATTAGATTGTAAGCTCCTAGTGCAGGGTGTACATTATTCTGCATGCTCTCAGGAGCATTTTTTACACACATAAACCACAGTTAATAATCTGGTTTAAGGAAGATATACAACAAAGAATCTTAATAAAATCATTCTTTTATTTCATCAATTAAAATTTTTTTTTAAGAATATAATAAAAAATAAGTAAAAGCAGAGACCTAAAAACAATAAGGAGACCACTCCCAGTCAATCCAGTAACATATAGTATTATCCCTAACTGATATATCTACAAGAAATTATATCACTGCAGATCCATTAAGACATCAATACAAATTGCACTATTCCCATAAAAATTGCTCCCAATTTAATTTTGTACATAATATGGAAAGCAATTTTATAAATAAATGTCAAGTGACAGACTAATTATAGAATGTAATCATATTATAAAGTGCCAAAAAATAGTGCAATTGTTATAGTGAAAAACCCAGGTATAAGATATCTAGGGTATGTCTAAGGCATCTAAGATATGTCTAAAGTATCTATATTTAAGACAGCCATAGTACTTACAAAGGGATTGCTGATAATGCTATGTATCTGGAGGTCTCCAAGACAGAACCTGCCCCGACGACGCCGTTTCGCTAATGTGCTTCTTCAATAGGGGCGTATACTCAGTACGAAGCCTTCCGTTTTTATAAGTCCCCCCACCAATCGATTTCAATAATTATCAATATGGGAGTGGTTTCGGCGCATGACCGCATTACTGGGAGTACCGTGTGTATAACCGGACTTCCGGAATATGGCGCCTGACACGCATGCGGTGGAACGCACGCTGTGTGTAGTGCGCAAGACCGGAAGTCCCACGGGTCCGCTCGTGCTCATGCGCACTCTCCATCCTAGATTCCCCATATAGAAGTGGCGAAGTATAGATCGTGCCCGTAAGTGGATACCTATTCTATTTACTGTTGTACATGCTTTAAGCCCTATAACACGCGGTACGGCAGTGGCTTCAACCATAATTGAATCCAAGGGTGACCATATAGTCATTATGAAATAATGATGTACATATGTTACATGGCAAAAAGAATGGAAGATCAAAAAAAGTGCCATATAAAGATGAATTCATATAGATAGTGTACTGTATATCAAATAATGCCCATTATACACTGCATAAATAAATTAATCATAGCAGATGCCATGAATAACACATAATGTAGATGTAGACTACTGTGTATGAGTTGTAAAGTGATGTGTAGGGAGGTATAATTATTTATTGTCAATATTACATAAGATATAAAGTATAAAGGTGAAAAAAGTGGTAAAATATAATAGTGTAATGTGAATGAAATAAAATTTAAATATATTGTAGTGAAGTGACCATATTCATATATAATGTTATTATTTAGTGACATGTAAAATATAGTGACATGTGCAAAAGATCATGAATAAAAAAATAAAAAGTAAGAAATATGAAAGGTATATAAAGTGACTAAGGTGAAATAGTGTTGTTAGATTGAAGATAAAAATAAAAAATAAAAAAAATAAAAAAATAAATATTTATATATATATACTATTTTACCAAGATATAAAATCTAAATAAAAATATATAATTAATTAATACAATATATAACAGTAATGCAATACAGTTCATAGTTCCTCCCATCATCACTGTACTATACATGTTTATACTTTTTTTACTTTTTTTTTAAAAAGTCCACAGTTTATCTTTATACTATTAGTTGATTTGGTTTCAGGTAGACGCTCCGACCTTTATCTTCTTATGCTATTCATCTCCTTTTTTGCAGAAGTCTGGCCAGATCACCACAAGGACACAACCAACCACGGCCAACACAAGGGACACCACCACGGAACATCGACCAGAACAACAGGTGAGGACTAAATAGAACAAAATGAAATTAAAACCATATAAAAACACAGAACAGCTTAAAAAGGTGCCAGACAAGGTTTAGGGAAATGAAAAATTATATATTTAGAGAATAAAGATGCAGCGACAATTGTATAGACTAAAATTTAGGTACTATATAATGGAATATGTATTAGGTGTTATACACTTCAAAATTATGGACATAATGTCATGGATATGGATATGAATATGTGTCATATATCCCAACTAATTCTTAATGAAGCTGCTATAAAAAGGCAGCAAAGCCGAATTGTTCATTCAGGCCTTGGGGGGATATAGTACCCAGCCTGAATATCCATTTACTCTCCAGTCTTGCTAAGGTTTGGCCCAGATTACCACCTCTAATCCCCATATCAACCTGGTCAATGCCTTTTATTATAAGACCTCTAGGGTCGCTATTATGGTGGAGCTTGAAGTGTCTAGGGAGAGTTCTCAATCCAGTTGTTTCCTCCATGGACATTGATTTTTCTATATCCAGGATATGCTCCCTAGTCCTTATTCTTAATTCTCGTGTTGTAAGCCCAATATATATTTTCTTACACGGACACTCCGCATGATAAATAACACCCTTTGAACTGCATGATAGGGGCTTTCTAATCTCGTATATTCGACTATTGTCGTGATTCCTGAACTCCTTACTATTGGTCATATTTTTGCATGCTTTACATTTTCCGCATATGAAAAAGCCATTCTTATTATCGTCCACTTTACGCACATATGAATCTTTTTCATAATGGCTGTGTACCAAGGAATCTTTCAGGAGCCCTCAGGAGCAGTCTGTATATTGTATATTAGATTGTAAGCTCCTAGGACAGGGTTTACATTATTCTGCATGCCCTCAGGAGCAGTCTGTATTTTGTATATTAGATTGTAAGCTCCTAGGACAGGGTGTGCATTATTCTGCATGCCCTCAGGAGCAGTCTGTATATTGTATATTAGATTGTAAGCTCCTAGGACAGGGTGTGCATTATTCTGCATGCCCTCAGGAGCAGTCTGTATATTGTATATTAGATTGTAAGCTCCTAGGACAGGGTGTACATTATTCTGCATGCCCTCAGGAGCAGTCTGTATACTGTATATTAGATTGTAAGCTCCTAGGACAGGGTGTACATTATTCTGCATGCCCTCAGGAGCAGCCTGTATATTGTATATTAGATTGTAAGCTCCTAGGACAGGGTGTACATTATTCTGCATGCCCTCAGGAGCAGTCTGTATATTGTATATTAGATTGTAAGCTCCTAGGACAGGGTGTACATTATTCTGCATGCCCTCAGGAGCAGTCTGTATATTGTATATTAGATTGTAAGCTCCTAGGACAGGGTGTACATTATTCTGCATGCCCTCAGGAGGGAGCAGTCTGTATACTGTATATTAGATTGTAAGCTCCTAGTGCAGGGTGTACATTATTCTGCATGCCCTCAGGAGCAGTCTGTGTACTGTATATTAGATTGTAAGCTCCTAGTACAGGGTGTACATTATTCTGCATGCCCTCAGGAGCAGTCTGTATACTGTATATTATATTGTAAGCTCCTAGGACAGAGCTTTGTGGGTGAGAACAAGAAATTTAAATTGGATCCTATAATTCATGGGCAGCCAGTGCAATAACTGGCACAGAGCGGAGGAGTCTGAGTAACGATTAGCCAAATAGATGACCCTGGCAGCAGCATTAAAGATGGACTGGAGGGGGGGAAAGTCGAGTGAGGGGGAGGCCAATTAAAAGAGAGTTACAGTAGACGAGGCGGGAGTGGATCAGGGCAACAGCGAGGGTTTTTGTTGTTTCCAAGGTGAGAAAGTGGCGGATTCTAGAGATGTTCTTCAGGTGCAAGTGACAAGAGTGGGCAAGAGATTGTATGTGGAAGGTGAAGGAGAGATTGGTGTCAAACACAACGCCCAGACAACGCACCTGCTGGCTCGGCATTATTGTGGTACCACACACGGAGAGAGAGAAGTAAGATTTCGAGAGGTGGGTAGACGGCGGGAGCACAAGAAATTCAGTATTTGGAAAGGTTGAGTTTCAGGTAGAGAGCGGACATTATGTTAGAAACTGCGGCCAGACAGTCACTGGTGTTCTGTAGTACAGCGGGGGTAAGGTCAGGGGATGAGGTGTATAGTTGTGTGTCATCAGCATAAAGATGGTACTGAAAACCAAATTTGCTGATGGTCTGTCCAATTGGGGCTGTGCAGAGAGAGAATAGAAGAGGGCCAAGGACTGAACCCTGGGGAACCCCAATAGTGAGAGGAAGGGGAGAAGAAGTGGAGCCAGTGAACGGTACACTGAAAGAGCGGTCAGATAGGTAGGAGGAGAACCAGGAGAGAGCAGTGTCCTTAATGCCGATTGAGTGGAGCGTAGAGAGTAGGAGGTGGTGGTCAACGGTGTCAAAGGCGGCAGAGAGGTCAAGAGGAATGAGCAGAGAGTGGTGACCATTACGTTTTGCTGTCAGAAGGTCATTGGTTACTTTGATGAGTGCAGTTTCTGTAGAATTTAGGGGACGGAAGCCGGACTGTGATGGGTCTAGAAGAGAGTGAGTGGAGAGGTAACTGGTAAGGCGGGAGTAGACCAGGCGCTCCAAGAGTTTAGAGATGAAGGGAAGATTGGAGACTGGTCTGTAGTTGTTTGTGCAGGAAAGGTCAAGAGAGGGCTTTTTTTAATAATGGAGTAATGATGGAGTGTTTGAAGGAGGAGGGGAAGATACCAGAAGAGAGGGAGAGGTTGAAGATTTTAGTTAGGCGAGTAGTGACGACTGAAGAAAGAGACTGGAGTAGATGTTAGGGGATGGGGTCAGTGGTGCATGTAGTGGGATGGGAAGAAGAGAGGAGCCTGGAGACTTTGTCTTCTGTGACTGGGTCATATGTCGAGAGTGATCCAGAGGGGATGTGGGGAGGGATGGGAGTCACGGCTCTTGGTGGCTGGGGGCTGATTTCCTGATGGATGGTGTCTATTTTGTCTGTGAAGTAGGAGGCCAAGTCCTCAGCACAAATGTCTGTGATGGGGGCCTGCGCTTTAGGACTGAGGAGGGAGTGAAAGGTATTGAAGACTTTTTTGGGATTGTTGGATAGTGAGGAGATCAGGGTGGTGAAGTAGGTCTGTTTGGCGAGGTCAAGGGCAGAGTTATATGTTTTTAACATAAATTTGTAGTGGATAAAGTCTTCTAGTGTGCGAGTTTTCCTCCATAGGCGTTCGGCACTTCTAGAGCAACGCTGGAGAAATCGGGTTTGCGGTGTGACCCAGGGCTGTTTTGCTCTGTGTTTAGAGGTTCTGAGGGTGATGGGTGCTACTTGGTCCAGCGTGCTTCTGAGAGTGTCATTGTAGTGGTTTACAGCCAGATCAGGACAGGAAAAAGAGGAGATTGAGGACAGTGATGAGTGAAGGGAGTCTGTAAGTGTATGAGGGTTAATGGCTTGTAGATTTCTGAATGTGTGATAGGTAGGAGTGTGCTGGGGTGGGTGAGGATTTGTGAGCGTGAAGGAGAGAATGTTATGATCAGAGAGGGGAAGAGGGGGGTTATTTAAGTGGGGGATTGAACTAAGCCGGACAAAGACCAGATCAAGGGTGTTTCCATCTTTGTGTGTCTCAGAGGTTGAAAGCTGTGAGAGGCCAAGAGAAGTGGTGAAAGATAGAAGCTGGGATGCGTATGAGGAGGTGGGGCTGTTTATGGGGATGTTGAAGTCTCCCAGGATAAGGGTTGGTAAATCTGAGGACATGAAATGCAGCAGCCAGGCAGAAAAATGATCAAGGAACTGGGTGGGTGAGCCTGGGGAACGGATATACGACCGCTACTCTGAGGGAGAGGGGATGGAAGAGCCTGATGGTGTGGACCTCAAAAGAAGGGAATGAGAGTGATGGTAATGGGGGGATGACCTGGAAGGTGCAATGTGGGGACAGGAGTATGCCGACCCCACCACCAAGTATGTTTGTAGGTCTCGGGGAATGGGAAAAATGCAGGCCGCCATGAGAAATAGCAGCAGTGGACACAATGTCAGAATCCTGGATCCAGGTTTCAGTGAGGGCCAGCAGATTGAGAGAGTTGGTCAGAAAGTAATTGTGCAGTCAAGGAAGCTTGTTGCATATAGACCATGGATTCCTCAGTGCGCAATTGAAGGAGGGAGATGAAGGAGTACAGCTGATGTTAATAAGGATAGCAGCGTTTCGATGTGAGGTAAGGGAGAGGTTGAGGTTGGTGGAGAGTGGTCCGGGGTTAGGAGAGATATCCCCTGAAATGAGTAGTAGCAGTTAAAAGAGAAAGAGCAGATAGTTTTTGGATTTGTGATATAGTTTCCTGTGCAATAACTTTGGATAAAATAGAGTGAGATTTTTCAGGAAGTTCAAAAGAGCATGGGAGCTGTACATAGGAGAGGGAAGGAGAGAGGGGCAGATATGGATGAGTGGTGATGGAGGGGGGATAGGGCGGTGATTGTGGATGAAAAAAGCACACAGGAATATGGATGCAGGAGTAAAGTACATAGTTTGAAGAGAGTATAAAGTGTGGGTTACCTGACTCCTGCCCTGAATGACTGCCATTGAAATGACTGTCAGACACTTGTCGAACAGGACACTTTGCTGAAGAGGACACGTGCGTGCACCCCTTATGATGCATCTAGATTTATAGGAAGGACTATAGCATCAGGTGAGAGGGATTGTGGGAGCTACTTGTGACTAAATTGGCAGCTGCTCAGCTCACCAGGGAGTGGATAGCTGATCAAAGACACAGACCTAACACACTATGCCTGACACAGTATAACACCTTTCACCATCAGATAAAGTCTACAATGATGAAAGGACAGACAGTGACTATTGAATACAATGCATCAAATAACAGAGCACAGATAGAGCAAACAGAAACATTATACCATCGAAATGGTTTCAAGATGAGAGTTCAGCAGATGACATTAATCCAGCAAGCAGAGATGTTATACCATAGGAATGGATTCAAGATGAGAGTTCACCAGATGACATAAATCCAGCAAGCAGAGATGTTATAACATAGAAATGGTTTCAAGATGAGAGTTCAGCAGATGGCATAGATTCAGCAAGCAGAGATATAATACCATAGAAATGGTTTCAAGATGAGAGTTCAGCAGATGACGTAGATCCTGCAAACACACATGTTATACCATAGAAATGGTTTCAAGTCGACAGTTCAGCAGATGACATAGATCCAGCAAGCAGAGATGTTATAACATAGAAATGGTTTCAAGATGAGAGTTCAGCAGATGACATAGTTCCAGCAAGCAGAGATGTTAGACCATAGAAATGGTTTCAGGATGAGAGTTCAGCAGATGAGATAGATCCAGCAAGTAGACATGTTATACCATAGAAATGGTTTCAAGATGAGAGTACAGCAGATGACAAAGATCCTGCAAGCAAAGATGTTATACCATAGAAATGATTTCAAGATGAGAGTACAGCAGATGACAAAGATCCTGCAAGCAAAGATGTTATACCATAGAAAAGGTTTCAAGATGAGAGTTCAGCAGATGACACAGATCCAGCAAGCAGAGATGTTATACTATAGAAATAGTTTCAAGATGAGAGCTCAGCAGATGACATAGATCCAGCAAGCAGAGATGTTATACCATAGAAATGATTTCAAGATGAGAGTTCAGCAGATGACACAGATCCAGCAAGCAGAGATGTTATACTATAGAAATAGTTTCAAGATGAGAGCTCAGCAGATGACATAGATCCAGCAAGCAGAGATGTTATACCATAGAAATGATTTCAAGGTGAGAGTTCTGCAGATGACATAGATCCAGCAAGCAGAGATGTTATACCATAGAAATGGTTTCAAGATGAGAGTTCAGCAGATGACACAGATCCAGCAAGCAGAAATGTTATACCATACAAATGGTTTCAAGATGAGAGTTCAGCAGATGATATAGATCCAGCAAGCAGAGATGTTATACCATAGAAATGGTTTCAAGATGAGAGTTCAGCAGATGACATAGATCCAGCAAGCAGAGACGTTATACCATAGAAATGGTTTCAAGATGAGAGCTCAGCAGATGACACAGATCCAGCAAAAAGAGATGTTATACCATAGAAATGGTTTCAAGATGAGAGTTCAGCAGATGACATATGGTTTCAAGATGACAGTTCAGAAGATGACATAGATCGAGCAAGCAGAGATGTTATACCATAGAAATGGTTTCAAGATGAGAGTTCAGCAGATGACATAGATCCAGCAAGCAGAGATGTTATACCTCTAGACATAGTTTCAAGATAAGAGTTCAGCAGATGACATAGATCCAGCAAGCAGAGATGTTATACCATAGAAATGGTTTCAAGATGAGAGCTCAGCAGATGACACAGATTCAGCAAAAAGAGATGTTATACCATAGAAATGGTTTCAAGATGAGAGTTCAGCAGATGACATATGGTTTCAAGATGAGAGTTCAGCAGATGACATAGATCGAGCAAGCAGAGATGTTATACCATAGAAATGGTTTCAAGATGAGAGTTCAGCAGATGACATAGATGGAGCAAGCAGAGATATTATACCATAGAAATGGTTTCAAGATGAGAGTTCAGCAGATGACATATATCACAAAAAGCAGAGATGTTATATCATAGAAATAGTTTCAAGATGAGAGTTCAGCAGATGACATAGATCGAGCAAGCAGATATGTTATACCATAGAAATGGTTTCAAGATGAGAGTTCAGCAGATGACATAGATCCAGCAAGGAGAGATGTTATACCATAGAAATGGTTTCAAGATGAGAGTTCAGCTGATGACATAGATTCAGCAAGCAGAGATGGTATACCATAGAAATGGTTTCAAGATGAGAGTTCAGCAGATGACATAGATCCAGCAAGCAGATATGTTATACCATAGAAATGGTTTCAAGATGAGAGTTCAGCAGATGACATAGATCCAGAAAGCAGAGATTTTATACCATAGGAATGGATTCAAGATGAGAGTTCACCAGATGACATAGATCCAGCAAGCAGAGATGTTATACCATAGAAATGGTTTCAAGATGAGAGTTCAGCAGATGGCATAGATTCAGCAAGCAGAGATATTATACCAAAGAAATGGTTTCAAGATGAGAGTTCAGCAGATGACATAGATCCAGCAAGCAGAGATGTTATACCATAGAAATGGTTTCAATATGAGAGTACAGCAGATGACAAAGATTCTGCAAGCAAAGATGTTATACCATAGAAATGGTTTCAAGATGAGAGTTCAGCAGATGACATAGATCCAGCAAGCAGAGATGTTATACCATAGAAATGATTTCAAGATGAGAGTTCTGCAGATGACATAGATCCAGCAAGCAGAGATGTTATACCATAGAAATGGTTTCAAGATGAGAGTTCAGCAGATGACAGAGATCCTGCAAGCAGAGATGTTATACCATAGAAATGGTTTCAAGATGAGAGTTCAGCAGATGACATAGATCCAGCAAGCAGAGATGTTATACCATAGAAATTATTTCAAGATGAGAGTTCAGCAGATGGCATAGATCCAGCAAGCAGAGATATTATACCATAGAAATGGTTTCAAGATGAGAGTTCAGCAGATGACATAGATCCAGCTAGCAGAGATGTTATACCATAGAAATGGTTTCAAGAGGAGAGTTCAGCAGATGACATAGATCCAGCAAGCAGAGATGTTATACCATAGAAATGGTTTCAAGATGAGATTTCAGCAGATGACATAGATCCCTCAAGCAGAGATGTTATATCATAGAAATGGTTTCAAGATGAGAGTTCAGCAGATGACATAGATCGAGCAAGCAGATATGTTATACCATAGAAATGGTTTCAAGATGAGTGTTCAGCAGATGACATAGATCACAGCAAGCAGAGATGTTATACCATAGAAATTGTTTAAAAATGAGAGTTCAGCTGATGACAGAGATCCAGGAAGCAGAGATGTTATACCATAAAAATGGTTTCAAGATGAGAGTTCAGCAGATGACATAAATTCAGCAAGCAGAGATGTTAAACCATAGAAATGGTTTCAAGATGAGAGTTCAGCTGATGACATAGATCCAGCAAGCAGAGATGGTATACCATAGAAATGGTTTCAAGATGAGAGTTCAGCAGATGACATAGATTCAGCAAGCAGAGATGTTATACCATAGAAATGGTTTCAAGATGAGAGTTCAGCTGATGACATAAATCCAGCAAGCAGAGATGGTATACCATAGAAATGGTTTCAAGATGAGAGTTCAGCCGATGACATAGATCCAGCAAGCAGAGATGTTATACCATAGAAATGGTTTCAAGATGAGAGTTCAGCAGATGACATAGATACAGCATGCAGAGATGTTATACCATAGAAATGGTTTCAAGATGAGAGTTCAACTGATGACATACATCCAGCAAGATGAGATGTTATACCCTAGAAATGGTTTCAAGATGAGCGTTCAGCAGATGACATAGATCCAGCAAGCAGAGATATTATACCATAGAAATGGTTTCCATATGAGAGTTCAGCAGATGACATAGATCCAGCAAGCAGAGATGTTATACCATAGAAATGGTTTCAAGATGAGAGCTCAACAGATGACATAGATCGAGCAAGCAGAGATGTTATACCATAGGAATGGATTCAAGATGAGAGTTCACCAGATGACATAGATCCAGCAAGCAGAGATGTTATACCATAGAAATGGTTTCAAGATGAGAGTTCAGCAGATGGCATAGATTCAGCAAGCAGAGATATTATACCATAGAAATGGTTTCAAGTTGAGAGTTCAGCAGATGACGTAGATCCTGCAAACAGACATGTTATACCATAGAAATGGTTTCAAGATGAGAGTTCAGCAGATGACATAGATCCAGCAAGCTGAGATGTTATACCATAGAAATGGTTTCAAGATGAGATTTCAGCAGATGACATAGATCCCTCAAGCAGAGATGTTATATCATAGAAATGGTTTCAAGATGAGAGTTCAGAAGATGACATAGATCACAGCAAGCAGAGATGTTATACCATAGAAATGGTTTCAAGATGAGAGCTCAACAGATGACATAGATCGAGCAAGCAGAGATGTTATACCATAGGAATGGATTCAAGATGAGAGTTCACCAGATGACATAGATCCAGCAAGCAGAGATGTTATACCATAGAAATGGTTTCAAGATGAGGGTTCAGCAGATGGCATAGATTCAGCAAGCAGAGATATTATAGCATAGAAATGGTTTCAAGATGAGAGTTCAGCTGATGACATAGATTCAGCAAGCAGAGATGGTATACCATAGAAATGGTTTCAAGATGAGAGTTCAGCAGATGACATAGATCCAGCAAGCAGAGATGTTATACCATAGAAATGGTTTCAAGATGAGAGTTCAGCAGATGACATAGATACAGCATGCAGAGATGTTATACCATAGAAATGGTTTCAAGATGAGAGTTCAGCTGATGACATATATCCAGCAAGTTGAGATTTTATACCCTAGAAATGGTTTCAAGATGAGCGTTCAGCAGATGACATAGATCCAGCAAGCAGAGATATTATACCATAGAAATGGTTTCCATATGAGACTTCAGCAGATGACATAGATCCAGAAAGCAGAGATTTTATACCATAGGAATGGATTCAAGATGAGAGTTCACCAGATGACATAGATCCAGCAAGCAGAGATGTTATACCATAGAAATGGTTTCAAGATGAGATTTCAGCAGATGACATAGATCTCTCAAGCAGAGATGTTATATCATAGAAATGGTTTCAAGATGAGAGTTCAGCAGATGACATAGATCGAGCAAGCAGATATGTTATACCATAGAAATGGTTTCAAGATGAGAGTTCAGCAGATGACATAGATCCAGCAAGCAGAGATGTTATACCATAGAAATGATTTCAAGATGAGAGTTCTGCAGATGACATAGATCCAGCAAGCAGAGATGTTATACCATAGAAATGGTTTCAAGATGAGAGTTCAGCAGATGACAGAGATCCTGCAAGCAGAGATGTTATACCATAGAAATGGTTTCAAGATGAGAGTTCAGCAGATGACATAGATCCAGCAAGCAGAGATGTTATACCATAGAAATGGTTTCAAGATGAGAGTTCAGCAGATGGCATAGATCCAGCAAGCAGAGATATTATACCATAGAAATGGTTTCAAGATGAGAGTTCAGCAGATGACATAGATCCAGCTAGCAGAGATGTTATATCATAGAAATGGTTTCAAGAGGAGAGTTCAGCAGATGACATAGATCCAGCAAGCAGAGATGTTATACCATAGAAATGGTTTCAAGATGAGATTTCAGCAGATGACATAGATCTCTCAAGCAGAGATGTTATATCATAGAAATGGTTTCAAGATGAGAGTTCAGCAGATGACATAGATCGAGCAAGCAGATATGTTATACCATAGAAATGGTTTCAAGATGAGAGTTCAGCAGATGACATAGATCACAGCAAGCAGAGATGTTATACCATAGAAATTGTTTCAAAATGAGAGTTCAGCTGATGACATAGATCCAGCAAGCAGAGATGTTATACCATAAAAATGGTTTCAAGATGAGAGTTCAGCAGATGACATAGATTCAGCAAGCAGAGATGTTATACCATAGAAATGGTTTCAAGATGAGAGTTCAGCTGATGACATAGATCCAGCAAGCAGAGATGGTATACCATAGAAATGGTTTCAAGATGAGAGTTCAGCAGATGACATAGATTCAGCAAGCAGAGATGTTATACCATAGAAATGGTTTCAAGATGAGAGTTCAGCTGATGACATAGATCCAGCAAGCAGAGATGGTATACCATAGAAATGGTTTCAAGATGAGAGTTCAGCAGATGACATAGATCCAGCAAGCAGAGATGTTATACCATAGAAATGGTTTCAAGATGAGAGTTCAGCAGATGACATAGATACAGCATGCAGAGATGTTATACCATAGAAATGGTTTCAAGATGAGAGTTCAACTGATGACATACATCCAGCAAGATGAGATTTTATACCCTAGAAATGGTTTCAAGATGAGAGTTCAGCAGATGACATAGATCCAGCAAGCAGAGATGTTATACCATAGAAATGGTTTCAAGATGAGAGTTCAGCAGATGGCATAGATTCAGCAAGCAGAGATATTATACCATAGAAATGGTTTCAAGTTGAGAGTTCAGCAGATGACGTAGATCCTGCAAACAGACATGTTATACCATAGAAATGGTTTCAAGATGAGAGTTCAGCAGATGACATAGATCCAGCAAGCAGAGATGTTATATCATCGAAATGGTTTCAAGATGAGAGTTCAGCAGATGACATAGATCGAGCAAGCAGAGATGTTATACCATAGAAATGGTTTCAATATGAGAGTTCAGCAGATGGCATAGATCCAGAAAGCAGAGATGTTATACCATAGAAATGGTTTCAAGATGAGAGCTCAGCAGATGACATAGATCCAGCAAGCAGAGATGTTATACCATAGAAATGGTTTCAAGATGAGAATTCAGCAGATGACATAGATCCAGCAAGCAGAGATGTTATACCATAGAAACGGTTTCATGATGAGAGTTCAGCAGATGACACAGATACAGCAAGCAGAGATATTATACGATAGAAATGGTTTCAAGATGAGAGTTCAGCAGATTACATAAATCCAGCAAGCAGAGATGTTATAGCACAGAAATGGTTTCAAGATGAGAGTTCAGCAGATGACATAGATACAGCAAGCAGAGATGTTATACCATAGAAATGGTTTCAAGATGAGAGTTCTGCAGATGACATAGATCCAGCAAGCAGAGATGTTATACCATAGAAATGGTTTCATGATGAGAGTTCAGCAGATGACACAGATACAGCAAGCAGAGATATTATACCATAGAAATGGTTTCAAGATGAGAGTTCAGCAGATTACATAAATCCAGCAAGCAGAGATGTTATAGCACAGAAATGGTTTCAAGATGAGAGTTCAGCAGATGACATAGATACAGCAAGCAGAGATGTTATACCATAGAAATGGTTTCAAGATGAGAGCTCAGCAGATGACATAGATCCAGCAAGGAGAGGTGTTATACCATAGAAATGGTTTCAAGATGAGAGTTCTGCAGATGACATAGATCCTGCAAGCAGAGATGTTATACCATAGAAATGGTTTCAAGATGAGAGTTCAGCAGATGACATAGATCCAGCAAGCAGAGATGTTATACCATAGAAATGGTTTCAAGAGGAGAGTTCAGCAGATGACATAGATCCAGCAAGCAGAGATGTTATGCCATAGAAATGGTTTCAAGATGAGAGTTCTGCAGATGACATAGATCCAAAAAGCAGAGATGTTATACCATAGAAATGGTTTCAAGATGAGAGCTCAGCGGATGACATAGATCCACCAAGCAGAGATGTTATACCATAGAAATGGTTTCAAGATGAGAGCTCAACAGATGACATAGATCCAGCAAGCAGAGATGTTATACCATAGAAATGGTTTCAAGATGAGAGTTCAGCAGATGACATAGATCCAGCAAGCAGAGATGTTATACCATAGAAATGGTTTCAAGATGAGAGTTCAGCAGATGGCATAGATCCACCAAGCAGAGATGTTATACCATAGAAATGATTTCAAGATGAGAGCTCAGCAGATGACATAGATCCAGCAAGCAGAGATGTTATACCATAGAAATGGTTTCAATATGAGAGTTCAGCAGATGGCATAGATCCAGCAAGCAGAGATGTTATACCATAGAAATGGTTTCAAGATGAGAGCTCAGCAGATGACATAGATCCAGCAAGCAGAGATGTTATACCATAGAAATGGTTTCAAGATGAGAATTCAGCAGATGACATAGATCCAGCAAGCAGAGATGTTATACCATAGAAACGGTTTCATGATGAGAGTTCAGCAGATGACACAGATACAGCAAGCAGAGATGTTATACCATAGAAATGGTTTCAAGATGAGAGTTCAGCAGATGACATAGATCCAACAAGCAGAGATGTTATACCATAGAAATGGTTTCAAGATGAGAGCTCAGCAGATGACATAGATCCAGCAAGCAGAGATGTTATACCATAGAAATGGTTTCAAGATGAGAGTTCAGCAGATGACATAGATCGAGCAAGCAGAGATGTTATACCATAGAAATGGTTTCAAGATGAGAGTTCAGCAGATGGCATAGATTCAGCAAGCAGAGATATTATACCAAAGAAATGGTTTCAAGATTAGAGTTCAGCAGATGAGATAGATCCAGCAAGCAGAGATGTTAGACCATAGAAATGGTTTCAGGATGAGAGTTCAGCAGATGAGATAGATCCAGCAAGTAGAGATGTTATACCATAGAAATGGTTTCAGGATGAGAGTTCAGCAGATGAGATAGATCCAGCAAGCAGAGATGTTATACCATAGAAATGGTTTCAAGATGAGAGTTCAGCAGATGACAGAGATCCTGCAAGCAGAGATGTTATACCATAGAAATGGTTTCAAGATGAGAGTTCAGCAGATGACATAGATCCAGCAAGCAGAGATGTTATACCATAGAAATGGTTTCAAGATGAGAGTTCAGCAGATGGCATAGATCCAGCAAGCAGAGATATTATACCATAGAAATGGTTTCAAGATGAGAGTTCAGCAGATGACATAGATCCAGCTAGCAGAGATGTTATATCATAGAAATGGTTTCAAGAGGAGAGTTCAGCAGATGACATAGATCCAGCAAGCAGAGATGTTATACCATAGAAATGGTTTCAAGATGAGATTTCAGCAGATGACATAGATCTCTCAAGCAGAGATGTTATATCATAGAAATGGTTTCAAGATGAGAGTTCAGCAGATGACATAGATCGAGCAAGCAGATATGTTATACCATAGAAATGGTTTCAAGATGAGAGTTCAGCAGATGACATAGATCATAGCAAGCAGAGATGTTATACCATAGAAATTGTTTCAAAATGAGAGTTCAGCTGATGACATAGATCCAGCAAGCAGAGATGTTATACCATAAAAATGGTTTCAAGATGAGAGTTCAGCAGATGACATAGATTCAGCAAGCAGAGATGTTATACCATAGAAATGGTTTCAAGATGAGAGTTCAGCTGATGACATAGATCCAGCAAGCAGAGATGGTATACCATAGAAATGGTTTCAAGATGAGAGTTCAGCAGATGACATAGATTCAGCAAGCAGAGATGTTATACCATAGAAATGGTTTCAAGATGAGAGTTCAGCTGATGACATAGATCCAGCAAGCAGAGATGGTATACCATAGAAATGGTTTCAAGATGAGAGTTCAGCAGATGACATAGATCCAGCAAGCAGAGATGTTATACCATAGAAATGGTTTCAAGATGAGAGTTCAGCAGATGACATAGATACAGCATGCAGAGATGTTATACCATAGAAATGGTTTCAAGATGAGAGTTCAACTGATGACATACATCCAGCAAGATGAGATTTTATACCCTAGAAATGGTTTCAAGATGAGAGTTCAGCAGATGACATAGATCCAGCAAGCAGAGATGTTATACCATAGAAATGGTTTCAAGATGAGAGTTCAGCAGATGGCATAGATTCAGCAAGCAGAGATATTATACCATAGAAATGGTTTCAAGTTGAGAGTTCAGCAGATGACGTAGATCCTGCAAACAGACATGTTATACCATAGAAATGGTTTCAAGATGAGAGTTCAGCAGATGACATAGATCCAGCAAGCAGAGATGTTATATCATAGAAATGGTTTCAAGATGAGAGTTCAGCAGATGACATAGATCGAGCAAGCAGAGATGTTATACCATAGAAATGGTTTCAATATGAGAGTTCAGCAGATGGCATAGATCCAGAAAGCAGAGATGTTATACCATAGAAATGGTTTCAAGATGAGAGCTCAGCAGATGACATAGATCCAGCAAGCAGAGATGTTATACCATAGAAATGGTTTCAAGATGAGAATTCAGCAGATGACATAGATCCAGCAAGCAGAGATGTTATACCATAGAAACGGTTTCATGATGAGAGTTCAGCAGATGACACAGATACAGCAAGCAGAGATATTATACCATAGAAATGGTTTCAAGATGAGAGTTCAGCAGATTACATAAATCCAGCAAGCAGAGATGTTATAGCACAGAAATGGTTTCAAGATGAGAGTTCAGCAGATGACATAGATACAGCAAGCAGAGATGTTATACCATAGAAATGGTTTCAAGATGAGAGTTCTGCAGATGACATAGATCCAGCAAGCAGAGATGTTATACCATAGAAATGGTTTCATGATGAGAGTTCAGCAGATGACACAGATACAGCAAGCAGAGATATTATACCATAGAAATGGTTTCAAGATGAGAGTTCAGCAGATTACATAAATCCAGCAAGCAGAGATGTTATAGCACAGAAATGGTTTCAAGATGAGAGTTCAGCAGATGACATAGATACAGCAAGCAGAGATGTTATACCATAGAAATGGTTTCAAGATGAGAGCTCAGCAGATGACATAGATCCAGCAAGGAGAGGTGTTATACCATAGAAATGGTTTCAAGATGAGAGTTCTGCAGATGACATAGATCCTGCAAGCAGAGATGTTATACCATAGAAATGGTTTCAAGATGAGAGTTCAGCAGATGACATAGATCCAGCAAGCAGAGATGTTATACCATAGAAATGGTTTCAAGAGGAGAGTTCAGCAGATGACATAGATCCAGCAAGCAGAGATGTTATGCCATAGAAATGGTTTCAAGATGAGAGTTCTGCAGATGACATAGATCCAAAAAGCAGAGATGTTATACCATAGAAATGGTTTCAAGATGAGAGCTCAGCGGATGACATAGATCCACCAAGCAGAGATGTTATACCATAGAAATGGTTTCAAGATGAGAGCTCAACAGATGACATAGATCCAGCAAGCAGAGATGTTATACCATAGAAATGGTTTCAAGATGAGAGTTCAGCAGATGACATAGATCCAGCAAGCAGAGATGTTATACCATAGAAATGGTTTCAAGATGAGAGTTCAGCAGATGGCATAGATCCACCAAGCAGAGATGTTATACCATAGAAATGATTTCAAGATGAGAGCTCAGCAGATGACATAGATCCAGCAAGCAGAGATGTTATACCATAGAAATGGTTTCAATATGAGAGTTCAGCAGATGGCATAGATCCAGCAAGCAGAGATGTTATACCATAGAAATGGTTTCAAGATGAGAGCTCAGCAGATGACATAGATCCAGCAAGCAGAGATGTTATACCATAGAAATGGTTTCAAGATGAGAATTCAGCAGATGACATAGATCCAGCAAGCAGAGATGTTATACCATAGAAACGGTTTCATGATGAGAGTTCAGCAGATGACACAGATACAGCAAGCAGAGATGTTATACCATAGAAATGGTTTCAAGATGAGAGTTCAGCAGATGACATAGATCCAACAAGCAGAGATGTTATACCATAGAAATGGTTTCAAGATGAGAGCTCAGCAGATGACATAGATCCAGCAAGCAGAGATGTTATACCATAGAAATGGTTTCAAGATGAGAGTTCAGCAGATGACATAGATCGAGCAAGCAGAGATGTTATACCATAGAAATGGTTTCAAGATGAGAGTTCAGCAGATGGCATAGATTCAGCAAGCAGAGATATTATACCAAAGAAATGGTTTCAAGATTAGAGTTCAGCAGATGAGATAGATCCAGCAAGCAGAGATGTTAGACCATAGAAATGGTTTCAGGATGAGAGTTCAGCAGATGAGATAGATCCAGCAAGTAGAGATGTTATACCATAGAAATGGTTTCAGGATGAGAGTTCAGCAGATGAGATAGATCCAGCAAGCAGAGATGTTATACCATAGAAATGGTTTCAATATGAGAGTACAGCAGATGACAAAGATCCTGCAAGCAAAGATGTTATACCATAGAAATGGTTTCAAGATGAGAGTTCAGCAGATGACATAGATCCAGCAAGCAGAGATGTTATACCATAAAAATGGTTTCAAGATGAGAGTTCAGCAGATGACATAGATTCAGCAAGCAGAGATGTTATACCATAGAAATGGTTTCTATATGAGAGCTCAGCAGATGACATAGATCCAGCAAGGAGAGGTGTTATACCATAGAAATGGTTTCAAGATGAGAGTTCTGCAGATGACATAGATCCTGCAAGCAGAGATGTTATACCATAGAAATGGTTTCAAGATGAGAGTTCAGCAGATGACATAGATCCAGCAAGCAGAGATGTTATACCATAGAAATGGTTTCAAGAGGAGAGTTCAGCAGATGACATAGATCCAGCAAGCAGAGATGTTATACCATAGAAATGGTTTCAAGATGAGAGTTCAGCAGATGACAGAGATCCTGCAAGCAGAGATGTTATACCATAGAAATGGTTTCAAGATGAGAGTTCAGCAGATGACATAGATCCAGGAAGCAGAGATGTTATACCATAGAAATGGTTTCAAGATGAGAGTTCAGCAGATGGCATAGATCCAGCAAGCAGAGATATTATACCATAGAAATGGTTTCAAGATGAGAGTTCAGCAGATGACATAGATCCAGCTAGCAGAGATGTTCTACCATAGAAATGGTTTCAAGAGGAGAGTTCAGCAGATGACATAGATCCAGCAAGCAGAGATGTTATACCATAGAAATGGTTTCAAGATGAGATTTCAGCAGATGACATAGATCCCTCAAGCAGAGATGTTATATCATAGAAATGGTTTCAAGATGAGAGCTCAGCAGATGACATAGATCGAGCAAGCAGATATGTTATACCATAGAAATGGTTTCAAGATGAGAGTTCAGCAGATGACAGATCACAGCAAGCAGAGATGTTATACCATAGAAATTGTTTCAAAATGAGAGTTCAGCTGATGACATAGATCCAGCAAGCAGAGATGTTATACCATAAAAATGGTTTCAAGATGAGAGTTCTGCAGATGACATAGATCCAGCAAGCAGAGATGTTATACCATAGAAATGGCTTCAAGATGAGAGCTCAGCAGATGACATAGATCCAGCAAGGAGAGGTGTTATACCATAGAAATGGTTTCAAGATGAGAGTTCTGCAGATGACATAGATCCTGCAAGCAGAGATGTTATACCATAGAAATGGTTTCAAGATGAGAGTTCAGCAGATGACATAGATCCAGCAAGCAGAGATGTTATACCGTAGAAATGGTTTCAAGAGGAGAGTTCAGCAGATGACATAGATCCAGCAAGCAGAGATGTTATGCCATAGAAATGGTTTCAAGATGAGAGTTCTGCAGATGACATAGATCCAACAAGCAGAGATGTTATACCATAGAAATGGTTTCAAGATGAGAGTTCAGCTGATGACATAGATCCAGCAAGCAGAGATGGTATACCATAGAAATGGTTTCAAGATGAGAGTTCAGCAGATGACATAGATTCAGCAAGCAGAGATGTTATACCATAGAAATGGTTTCAAGATGAGAGTTCAGCTGATGACATAGATCCAGCAAGCAGAGATGGTACACCATAGAAATGGTTTCAAGATGAGAGTTCAGCAGATGACATAGATCCAGCAATCAGAGATGTTATACCATAGAAATGGTTTCAAGATGAGATTTCAGCAGATGACATAGATCCCTCAAGCAGACATGTTATATCATAGAAATGGTTTCAAGATGAGAGTTCAGCAGATGACATAGATCGAGCAAGCAGATATGTTATACCATAGAAATGGTTTCAAGATGAGAGTTCAGCAGATGACATAGATCACAGCAAGCAGAGATGTTATACCATAGAAATTGTTTCAAAATGAGAGTTCAGCTGATGACATAGATCCAGCAAGCAGAGATGTTATACCATAAAAATGGTTTCAAGATGAGAGTTCTGCAGATGACATAGATCCAGCAAGCAGAGATGTTATACCATAGAAATGGTTTCAAGATGAGAGTTCAACTGATGACATACATCCAGCAAGATGAGATTTTATACCCTAGAAATGGTTTCAAGATGAGCGTTCAGCAGATGACATAGATTCAGCAAGCAGAGATATTATACCATAGAAATGGTTTCCATATGAGAGTTCAGCAGATGACATAGATCCAGCAAGCAGAGATATTATACCATAGGAATAGATTCAAGATGAGAGTTCACCAGATGACATAGATCCAGCAAGCAGAGATGTTATACCATAGAAATGGTTTCAAGATGAGAGTTCAGCAGATGGCATAGATTCAGCAAGCAGAGATATTATACCATAGAAATGGTTTCAAGTTGAGAGTTCAGCAGATGACGTAGATCCTGCAAACAGACATGTTATACCATAGAAATGGTTTCAAGATGAGAATTCAGCAGATGACATAGATCCAGCAAGCAGAGATGTTATATCATAGAAATGGTTTCAAGATGAGAGTTCAGCAGATGACATAGATCGAGCAAGCAGATATGTTATACCATAGAAATGGTTTCAAGATGAGAGTTCAGCAGATGACATAGATCACAGCAAGCAGAGATGTTATACCATAGAAATGGTTTCAATATGAGAGTTCAGCAGATGGCATAGATCCAGCAAGCAGAGATGTTATACCATAGAAATGGTTTCAAGATGAGAGCTCAGCAGATGACATAGATCCAGCAAGCAGAGATGTTATACCATAGAAATGGTTTCAAGATGAGAATTCAGCAGATGACATAGATCCAGCAAGCAGAGATGTTATACCATAGAAACGGTTTTATGATGAGAGTTCAGCAGATGACATAGATCCAGCAAGCAGAGATGTTATACCATAGAAATGGATTCAAGATGAGAGTTCAGCAGATGACATAGATCCAGCAAGCAGAGATGTTATTCCATAGAAATGGTTTCAAGATGAGAGTTCAGCAGATTACATAAATCCAGCAAGCAGAGATGTTATAGCACAGAAATGGTTTCAAGATGAGAGTTCAGCAGATGACATAGATACAGCAAGCAGAGATGTTATACCATAGAAATGGTTTCAAGATGAGAGTTCTGCAGATGACATAGATCCAGCAAGCAGAGATGTTATACCATAGAAATGGTTTCAAGATGAGAGCTCAGCAGATGACATAGATCCAGCAAGGAGAGGTGTTATACCATAGAAATGGTTTCAAGATGAGAGTTCTGCAGATGACATAGATCCTGCAAGCAGAGATGTTATACCATAGAAATGGTTTCAAGATGAGAGTTCAGCAGATGACATAGATCCAGCAAGCAGAGATGTTATACCATAGAAATGGTTTCAAGAGGAGAGTTCAGCAGGTGACATAGATCCAGCAAGCAGAGATGTTATGCCATAGAAATGGTTTCAAGATGAGAGTTCTGCAGATGACATAGATCCAACAAGCAGAGATGTTATACCATAGAAATGGTTTCAAGATGAGAGCTCAGCGGATGACATAGATCCACCAAGCAGAGATGTTATACCATAGAAATGGTTTCAAGATGAGAGCTCAGCAGATGACATAGATCCAGCAAGCAGAGATGTTATACCATAGAAATGGTTTCAAGTTGAGAGTTCAGCAGATGACATAGATCCAGCAAGCAGAGATGTTATACCATAGAAATGGTTTCAAGATGAGAGTTCAGCAGATGACATAGATCCAGGAAGCAGAGATGTTATACCATAGAAATGGTTTCAAGATGAGAGTTCAGCAGATGGCATAGATCCACCAAGCAGAGATGTTATACCATAGAAATGATTTCAAGATGAGAGCTCAGCAGATGACATAGATCCAGCAAGCAGAGATGTTATACCATAGAAATGGTTTCAATATGAGAGTTCAGCAGATGGCATAGATCCAGCAAGCAGAGATGTTATACCATAGAAATGGTTTCAAGATGAGAGCTCAGCAGATGACATAGATCCAGCAAGCAGAGATGTTATACCATAGAAATGGTTTCAAGATGAGAATTCAGCAGATGACATAGATCCAGCAAGCAGAGATGTTATACCATAGAAACGGTTTCATGATGAGAGTTCAGCAGATGACACAGATACAGCAAGCAGAGATGTTATACCATAGAAATGGTTTCAAGATGAGAGTTCAGCAGATGACATAGATCCAACAAGCAGAGATGTTATACCATAGAAATGGTTTCAAGATGAGAGCTCAGCAGATGACATAGATCCAGCAAGCAGAGATGTTATACCATAGAAATGGTTTCAAGATGAGAGTTCAGCAGATGACATAGATCGAGCAAGCAGAGATGTTATACCATAGAAATGGTTTTAAGATGAGAGTTCAGCAGATGACATAGATCCAGCAAGCAGAGATGTTATAGCATAGAAATGGTTTCAAGATGAGAGTTCAGCAGATGACATACATAGATCCAGCAAGCAGAGATATTATACCATAGAAATGGTTTCAAGATAAGAGCTCAGCAGATGACATAGATCCAGCAAGCAGAGATGTTATATCATAGAAATGGTTTCAAGATGAGAGTTCAGCAGATGACATAGATCCAGCAAGCAGAGATGTTTTACCATAGAAATGGTTTCTAGATGAGTGTTCAGCAGATGGCACAGATCCAGCAAGCAGAGATGTTTTACCATAGAAATGGTTTCAAGAGGAGAGTTCAGCAGATGACATAGATCCAGCAAGCAGAGATGTTATACCATGGAAATGGTTTCAAGATGAGAGTTCAGCAGATGACATAGATCCAGCAAGCAGAGATGTTATACCATAGAAATGGTTTCAAGATGAGAGTTCAGCAGATGACATAGATCCAGCAAGCAGAGATATTATATCATAGAAATGGTTTCAAGATGAGAGTTCAGCAGATGACATAGATCCAGCAAGCAGAGATGTTATACCATAGAAATGGTTTCAAGATGAGCGTACAGCAGATGACATAGATACAGCAAACAGAGATGTTATGCCTGTGTGAAGGTAGAAGAGATGGATGGACGTTAGTCGGTTGCCATTGAAATGACTGTCAGACAGTTGTTGAACAGAACACTTTGCTGAAGAGGACACGTGTGTGCACCCCACACTATGGTAGATTGTAAGCTCCTAGCACAGGATGTGCATTATTCTGCATGCCCTCAGGAGCAGTCTATATATTGTATATTAGACTGTAAGCTCCTAGGACAGGGCGTGCATTACTCTGCATGCCCTCAGGAGCAGTCTGTATACTGTATATTAGATTGTAAGCTCCTAGGACAGGGTGTGCATTATTCTGCATGCCCTCAGGAGCAGTCTGTATACTGTATATTAGATTGTAAGCTCCTAGGACAGGGTGTGCATTATTCTGCATGCCCTCAGGAGCAGTCTGTATATTGTATATTAGGCTGTAAGCTCCTATGACAGGGTGTGCATTATTCTGCATGCCCTCAGGCGCAGTCTGTATACCGTATATTAGATTGTAAGCTCCTAGGACAGGGTGTGCATTATTCTGCATGCCCTCAGGAGCAGTCTGTATATTGTATATTAGGCGGTAAGCTCCTAGGACAGGGTGTGCATTATTCTGCATGCCCTCAGGAGCAGTCTGTATACTGTATATTAGATTGTAAGCTCCTAGGACAGGGTGTGCATTATTCTGCATGCCCTCAGGGGCAGTCTGTATACCGTATATTAGATTGTAAGCTCCTAGGACAGGGTGTGCATTATTCTGCATGCCCTCAGGAGCAGTCTGTATATTGTATATTAGGCTGTAAGCTCCTAGTACAGGGTGTGCATTATTCTGCATGCCCTCAGGAGCAGTCTGTATACCGTATATTAGATTGTAAGCTCCTAGAGCAGGGTGTGCATTATTCTGCATGCCCTCAGGAGCAGTCTGTATATTGTATATTAGGCGGTAAACTCCTAGGACAGGGTGTGCATTATTCTGCATGCCCTCAGGAGCAGTCTGTATACTGTATATTAGATTGTAAGCTCCTAGGACAGGGTGTGCATTATTCTGCATGCCCTCAGGAGCAGTCTGTATATTGTATATTAGGCTGTAAGCTCCTCGGACAGGGTGTGCATTATTCTGCATGCCATCAGGAGCAGTCTGTATACTGTATATTAGGCTTTAAGCTCCTAGGACAGGGTGTGCATTATTCTGCATGCCCTCAGGAGCAGTCTGTATACCGTATATTAGATTGTAAGCTCCTAGGACAGGGTGTACATTATTCTGCATGCCCTCAGGAGCAGCCTGTATATTAGATTGCAAGTTCCTCTTGAGCAGGGTGTATTTGTCTTTTCCTTTGCCTGAGTTTATAATACATGTAGATATACAGCAATATGCAGCAGGACAGACGTGATCCAGGGAAATATCCGATCGCCACCACTGGGGTCAGGAAGGAATTTTTTTCCCCCCTGAGGCAGAACTCTCCGGGGGGTTTCTTCGCCTTCCTCTGGATCTCTGGCTGCAGTGGCTCTCAGTGGGTCCTCAATGACCACATCCAGTTATGTGGTCTCTATGGAGCCTGACCTGAGAGTCATTGTGATCAGGGTTTAATTTCTTAAAGGGCCAGTAATATTTTTATTACAATGTTGCTTATTGCTATTCCAATAAAAGATAAAAAGAAAGAAAATAAAAGTGTCATGTGAGTTTTTTTGTCTTGACTTTTTTTTTGTACACAGTTACAATGATGGAAGTGACAATTACTACCCTCAATATTCCTGAAGTAGAACCAGGAATTATGGGGGCGCCATTTACAGACGGCAGACCACATCTATCTCCACCCATTGTGGTATCATAATGTCAGCTCCTGTCCCAAGTTACATTACAAGTGTTATGGGGGTCGATCTGTGTGATGGGGGCAGGGCACTAAAATAGTATATGTCCTACGCAACAAACTACCTGATCGAAGACTGAAGACCGGACACAGAGCCGCCGAATACAAGAGACACAAGCAGAGTCTGACTGTGGTGCCAAGTGGCCCCCCACTATCCAACTCCAGGGCCCCACGTTTCAGCTTCATGCAAATATGACGTTATTCTCAATTACAAATATATATAACAATGAACGGGGTAGATTGGTAAATTAATAAGATTCTGCCTTTGTCTGTACATAGTGAGTCAATTATATTGTGCCAAGTGCTGCTCCTATAAGAGGGTGGTGGACACTCTTGCAGGGCCGGCTCCAGGTTTTTCTGGGCCCCGGGCGAAAGAGTCTCAGTGGGCCCCTTTAACACATACCACGATTCATGATGCACAGATACCGCAGAGAAATATATATATATATATATATATATAGTACAATGCCAAAGATTTCACTTCTTACATTACATGAGTGATATCTATTGTAAATTCCACAATAGCTCAGAAACCGTCGAATCGCTCAATACAGAATACTGACCCCCATAGAATGCTCCATACAGGACACTGGCCCCATATAACGCTCCATACAGAATACTGACCCCCATATAACTCTCTATGCAGGCTGTTCCCACCACATAATGCTCATGCAGGCTGTTCCCCCCACATAATGTCCCACTCAGGCTGTTCCCCCCTTATAATGCCCCATGCAGGCTATTCCCCCTTTATAATGCCCCATGCAGGATGTCACCCACCCTTATAATGCCCCATGCAGGATGTCACCCACCCTTATAATGTCCCATGGAGGATGTCGCCCCCCTTATAATGCCCCATGCATTATGTCACCCCCCTTATAATGCCCCATGCAGGATGTCACACCCCCGCCCCTTATAATGCCCCATGCAGGATGTCACTCCCCCCCTTATAATGCCCCATGCAGGATGTCACTCCCCCCCTTTAATGCCCCATGCAGAATGTCACCCCCCCTCCCTTATAATGCCCCATGCAGTATGTCACTCCCCCCCTTTTAATACCCCATGCAGGATGTCACCCCCCCTCCCTTATAATGCCCCATGCAGTATGTCACTCCCCCGCTTTTAATGCCCATGCAGGATGTCACCCCCCCTCCCTTAAAATGCCCCATGCAGTATGTCACTCCCCCCATTTTAATGCCCCATGCAGGATGTCACCCCCCTCCCTTATAATGCCCCATGCAGGATGTCACCCCCCCTTTAATGCCCCATGCAGGATGTCACCCCCCTCCCTTATAATGCCCCATGCTGTATGTCTCTCCCCCCTATTAATGCCCCATGCAGGATGTCACCCCCACTCCCTTATAATGCCCCATGCAGTATGTCACTCCCCCCCTTTTAATGCCCCATGCAGGATGTCACACACACCCTCCGTTATAATACCCCATGCAGGATGTCACTCCCCCCCTTTTAATGCCCCATGCAGGATGTCACTCCCCCCCCATATAATGCCCCATGCAGGATGTCACACACACTCTCCCTTATAATGCCCCATGCAGGATGTCACTCCCCCCCTTATAATGCCCCATGCAGGATGTCACTCCCACCCTTTTAATGCCCCAAGCAGGATATCACCCCCCCTCCCTTATAATGCCCCATGCAGGATGTCACCCCCTCCCTTATAATGCCCCATGCAGGATGTCACTCCCCCCCCTTTAATGCCCCATGCAGGATGTCACCCCCCCTTCCTTATAATGCCCCATGCAGTATGTCACTCCCCCCCTTTTAATGCCCCATGCAGGATGTCACCCCCCACCTTCCTTATAATGCCCCATGCCTCCATATATTAAAAAAAAAAATCAAATACTCACCTCACTTCTCACCTGCGCCGCTGCTCCAGACCCCTCACCCGCGTCGCCGGCGTCTTCCTGCTCTGCGCTGTGACGGCTCAGGAGAGAGCGCGGTGGAAAGCAGTCACCATGCCCTCTGCCCTGAGACATCACAGTCAGAGGACACAGAAGAGACGGGAGCTGCTGCAGAGGCCCGGGAAGAGGTAAGTATTGTGCCGCCGGCTGCCGGGGCCCTGAGCAAGCAAGGGGGAGCGGGCTCTGACCCCGCTCTCCTCCGCTCACGGGTCCCATAGCGCAGTGGGGTGCCCGACAGCGAGTGGCCCCCCGCCTGCTCAGGGCCCCGGCCCTTGCCGGGGTGCGCCAGGTGCTGACGCCGACCCTGCACTCTTGCACAAGGGCCTACCGGAGGATTCTCCTGTGGGCCAGTCCAAGCCTGACTGTGCTATACATAATAAGGCTACATTCCTGCATTGAGCGTGTCCTATTCTAATCCTCAAAATCAGATCACAACTGGACATTCTCTGACCCTCACAGATCTTATTCTCAGATCCATGATTTTCATGGATGTGTGAATGGACCTATAAAACTCTACGAGTCCGTGGACCATCCAATAAAAAAATCTTTCAGCACATGGACATTTCACACAAATGTGAGAATGCAGCCTAAGGGATTTTACAGATAACATTATCACTCCAAGTCACACAGTGCAGATACAGAATAATACTTACATCCAGGCACTTACCGCTGACGTCTTATCTGATCAGAGTCGGTTTCTGCTGCTTCTTCTCCATCTGGTCAGACCTTCATGTCGACATCTCCCAGCCACGACTCGTCTTGTCACGATGATCTCCAGTCTAGAAAATAACAAGGTTACATATTGTATATATACACGTGTTTCCCCCACACTGCGCCCCTGAATACAGATATGTACCCCCCCCATTAATATACTATTAGCCACTTAGTAATCAAAATATAAAGTGATAAGCAGCACTGTGTCCCCCATTAACTATAATCTCCACCGGCCAATAGCATAAATTATTCAATCTCTGTGACTCTCCCCAATTAACTGTAAGGCTATGTGCACACAGAAAATATACCAGGTTTTACAGTACAAGCAAAGTGAAACCCCCATCGCTGCTCTCTCCCAGCACCCCCAGCACTGCTCTCCCCCAGCACACCTGCGGCACCCCAGGGGTCTGGTTGCCGCAGCAATAGAGATATTATGTCTGAGAGCAAGTGGGAGGTTTCTCTGGTCAGGATCCCTAAACATGCAACACGGCCCACCCAGACCTGGGAGGGGAGGAATCTGCCCTTATAAACTGGGTCTGGGGCGGGATTAGACAGTGAAGTTCCAGACACAGGGAAAGATACAACAGGAGCTCTGTAGGAGCAGTAGCAGAAGTCCAGGGGCTGGAGCTGAGCAGAGCTCGCCCTGGACGAGGACACTAAAACCGGACACAGGAGTCCGAGGCTGTGGGGACTGATCTACACCCAGCAGCAGAAACCAGCCGGCAGAGGATTCCAGGTCCTCTGGCCATAGAAGCCTGGAGGCTCAGTCACAGAGAAGGGACCAGCGCCGCCATCCAGGAGCGGAGGCTAACAGAAGGCCCCAAGTCACCAGCCATACGGGTGAGCACCACACGGTATACTCAGGGACGTGGGCTACTTGTAACCGCTGACAGCAAGATAGCCAGGAAGAGTGCAGATAAACGGGGAGGCCTACAACTCCACCTGGCCAGGGGAACTCCTGCTTGCTCGCAGACTGACCAGGCCCCTTATACTAGCCAGTACTCCCGGGAGGGTCTGCCTTGTACCATCAGTAAAGACCCTGAACTGCACCACACGTTTCTGTGATTCCTTGCCGCACCAGCACCATTAGCACTGGGACCCTCACACGATCACTCCCATCATCTCTCACATTAGCTGCCCTGAGGCAATACTCCTCCCGTGGGGAGTTATCCCATACTCGGCTGCGCAACCAACATCAGCCTCAGCGGTCGGCAGCGCAGCGGCGGTCCCCACTGACCGCAATCCACGGGTGGCGTAGTCGGACACTTATTACAACATTTAGACTGCCACTGGTTTGACCACCCTGGGCACGGACCGGGTCACCGCCACGGAGAACTACAACCCCCAGCGATCCGGCTCTGGGTATTCCCCCTGCACAGCAGCACAGCACAGGCCCAGGGGGCGCGTCACACCCATCACTGCTCTCTCCCAGTACCCCTGTCATTGCTCTTTCTGAGCACCTCCATTATTGCTCTCTCTCAGCACCCCATCATTGCTCTCTCCCAGCACTGCACCCCCATCATTGCTCTCTCCCAGCGACCCCCGTCATTGCTCACCCCAGTACCATCATTGCTCTCCTCATCCCCACCATCCTCATCATTGCTCTCCCCATCCCCACCATCCTCATCATTGCTTTCCCCGTCCCCATCATTGCTCTGCCCATCCCCACTGTCCCCATCATTGCTCTGCCCATTATTTCTCTCCCCATCATTGCTTTGCCGATCACTGCTCTGCCCATCATTGCTCTCCCATCATTGCTCTCCCCATCATTGCTCTGCCGATCACTGCTCCGCCCATCACTGCTATTCCCATCACTGATCTGCCCATCATTGCTCTCCCCCCACCTCCCCTCATTCTCCTGTTCCTCTCCCCAGTGTATCAGTACAAAAAAACAAAACAAAAATACAACTTACCTCTCAGCACGCTCCCGCAGCATCCTCTTTGTTGCCGGTAACTTCCTCCCTTACACAGGCCCGCGCTGCTTGATGACGTCATCAAGCTGTACGATCCTGTGTCAGGGAGAAAGCGCCGGGCAGGAAGCAGAGGACGGATCCCTCAGCTCCACTGCCATTTTCCTTCTGTCAGCAGTGGAGCTGGAGGGATCGCTCGCTGCCCGCCGCACATGAGAGGGCAATCTGGCCATGGGCCCCCCAGAGCCTGGGGCTCCGAGAAGCAGGCCAGATTGCCCTCAATATTAACCGCCCGGTAAGGGCCCCCCTGCACCCCTGCACGGCCAGGCTCTGATGCAGCTGCACCGGCTGCACCAGCGATAGGTCCGCCCCTGTCTCTGAACTAAACTGCTGATATCTCCCACCACGTAATCTCTGGTCCTCCCAAGACCTCCTTCTCTCCTCCACAATCGTACGGTCCTCATCCAATCGCCTGCAAGACTTCTCCTGAGTATTCCCCATCCTGTAGAATTTTGTGGCCCAACACATCCGATTAGCCCCTCATTTGGAAGTTTCAAGCGGAACTTGAAAACCCATGTCTTCAGAACAGCTTACAGCCTGCAATGACCCCACTGCCACCTTACCAACAGCAGAGCTGTTGCACCCCCCAAAACTACTATCCTTCCCCATTATCCTGTAGAATGTAAGGCTGCAATGGTAGGGTCCTCTCCCCTTTGTACTTGTCCATCACTATTAGTTTGTTCATTGCAATTTCTATTTGTGTTTGTATGTAACTCCTCCTCATGTACAAAACCATAGAATCAATGGTGCTCTAAAAATAAATAATAACAATAATCCCCCACATGATGTTCCACCCAGTCTTCACCCCTGCCCTCCATGCCGGTGTGCACACTGCAGGAAGCTGCAGCAGCAGTTGGCACAGTGTTTCATCGTCAGCATCATCAGAGATGTGCTGCAGTGGTCTGCTGACCGTTTACACTACCCATGCCACGTACTCATCCTCCAACAAAACAAGTGGTCGGGCATCAGTGCACTCAATCTCTTCCAATTGTTGGCCAGGGCCAGATGGATGGCCCACGGAACCACAGCCAGCAGTCATCAAAAAGCAGAAGATCCCGCTGCATGACTTGGGGCTCAGACTGCTTGCCAGGGGGTGAGGTGGAAGACAGATGCCCATGAGCCTCAGGTGCCAAATCTGCGCTTTCAGCAGGGGATTAGGTGGAAGACAAAGCAATGGGACTGAAGGCACTCTCAGTCAACCAACCTAAAACCACTTCTACTTGTTCTGGCCTCACCATTCATCCAACGATACTCGGGCCTACGAAATTACACAGAGCATCCTGTCGCCTACTTGCAGCAAAGGAAGGTGTTTCATTTGGGCACGTAGCCGACACAGATCGACCACGGCCTTTCTCTCCTTGCAGCAGCTACATCCACCACCACCAGCAAAACTGACACATCTATTTGATGCTCTCCGCTTTGTTTTCAACCCCAAAAATTGCAGAGTATTACACGGCCTGTATTCAGAGAGAGAGAGTGGCTCGCGGATTATTACACGGCCTGTATTCAGAGTACCCCCTAAAAAAACAAAAAAAAAATACAGTTTTGGCTACCTACTCCTCCTCCACTTTTTCCACCTACACCGCCACCTCCACCTCCTTCTCCTCCTCAACCTCCTGCTTCACTTGCACCTCTGCCTTCTGGTTCAAGATTATAATTGTTTCTTTTTTTTTTATTATGTTATTTTAAGTCATTTTCCTATCAACATTTGTCTTCAGGGCAATTGTCCTGCACGTACCCCCATTTGGCTTCCTTTTGCAGCCCCTTAGCCCTTACTATGAACATTTTACAGCCCTTTTTAAGCACTGAAGTTAGGGTCCCTATTGACTTCTATTGGGTTCGGGGTCAAGTTCGATCCAAAACCAAACTTTTAACTGTAGCTTTGTAGAATCTGCCGAACCTGAACATCCATGGATCCACACATCCCTATCAGTAACACTTCATTGTGTGCACATAGACGGTCATTTTTCTTGACAGCGCATCTCTTGTTTACAGGACGATATAATTCTGAGAATGATTATTTTTAAGCTTAAAGAGGTGGTCCGCTACATCCTATAATGCCCCCTTCCATCCAGTATCGCTCCAAAATCAAGCGCGCGCTTTCCCTCTCTCCTCTGCTTTCATTGGCTGCAAGCGCTCTCTGGATTTTGGGATGTTCACGATTACAAAAATTGTCCTGCCCCCAGCTATAGAGTGAGGTGCGAGTGGAAGGGCGCTGCAGACCCCACAATCACTAGAGGATAGAAACTTTCACCGCACACTCAGGAGATCCAATGCAAAAGTTTTAATGATATTTAGAAAAACGTGCAAGTGGCGGAGAAAAAACAGTTCTTTAGTTTAGAGGGGACTTTTACGTTTCGGTCCGCTCCTGGGCCCTGCTCACATAGTCGCTCTGAGTAAGGCTGTGATGGTCCAAACCATATGAGAGATATCCCAGTGGGGATGCATATTCAGCTGAGTCCTTATGGGGAATGGCAGTAAGGGCGCTCCTGCACTTCCTGTGTGGAGGCCTTTTGGGATGTGACGTGCGGTGAAACGCCGTTCACAACCCAGTCAATCGTGGCGGGAGGGTTTAGTGCGTGCGACTGGGTCATGCCTAGGTGAATCCAAGAAATCCGGAAGTTGAGGTGACATCAGCCGAGGTCACGTGATGTGGACTGAGCAAGAAAGGATAGCGCCACCCACAGGCACATCTGGCTACATAAGGTATTTCCAAAAATAGTTAGTTAAAAGGTGTAAATGGATGGGGGCATTTTACAATGTAGCGGACCACCTCTTTACACTTGTTCATTGGGTGATTGGCAGCAGTTTACACTGCACAGTTATTGGGAAACATAAGAGTATGTGATGAATGATTAGTGCCGGTCGTCATGGTTACTGTCTGTGACAATAAACCATAGGGAGCAGCGAGCATGGTGAATGGCATCGAATGGATGATAACTGACAATGATGTTACTATGGTAATAAACTGGGGTGGATGGTATGGATGATTACTGCAATCATTACACTGCTTATAATCTGGAGGGGAGATGATGAAGGATTCCTGCAATATTTACTGTAATGATGTATGTGGTTTATTCACAGCGGCCTATTGATATATATTTATGTACCGTATATAGTCTTTTAATTGCTAGATGAATGCAGAGGAGAGGGAAAGCGTGCGGTGGATGCTGGGCTGTGACAGGAGGTGGCGCCACTGGGTCACGCCGGCATGAATCTGGAATGTGACATGACCTCAGCGGAGGTCAGAGCCGGCTGTAGCCGGGGTCAGAGACGCCCAATGAGCAGTCAGCGATAGCGCCCCTCACAGACCCTTATAACAACCAAACGGAATCACAAAAAAACTTTTTTCCAAATTGAAATCGATGGGGGCATTATTGATTGCAGAGGAAGACCTCTTTAATAAACCATCCTGTTATTTAGTAACAATTCTTTATAAAGGGACAGTGAACACTTCTGACTAATTATAACTTATAATTTGTAGAGTCCTGTAAACAGGGTCGGACTGGGGTGCCTAGGGCCCACCAGGGGAACTGACTCTAGGGGCCCACACTACAGCCCACCATAAACGGTTTTATTACTTGTTATGCTTTTCTATAATGCACTATAGTTACATGATTGGCCGCGCTGTGGAGCACCAAGCGGCAGGACTTTCTTCGGACAGCCATTCCGTACTGCCAGAGTCCCTTTAATGGTAACTTGTCACCTTGAAAAACGCTATTTATCTGCAGATATGGGGTTAATCTGCAGGTAAATAGGGTTTAAAGCCTGGTTAGACGGCTTATTAGAAAAGCGTTGGCTACACGGAGAAAATTACATTTTATTCTCCCTGCCGCCACTCGCTTCCTGTCATAGGATCGGTGCAAGGAGGGAGACTTTACAGTCACTGCGAACTACAAAGTGAGGGTGCTGCAATATTGTCCGGCACCTTGATTGTGACACTTCCATGGAGCCCAACCTCAGGCTGAGCTTCATTGAATGACTAACATGGCAGCAGCACCTGGCAATTAGTGCTGAGCGAGCGTGGTCGGATAAGGTGTGATCCCAGCATGCTCGGGTGTTATCTGAGTATCTTGTAGTGCTCTGCTACTATGCTCGAATCCCCAGGGTAGCATGTTTTGCGGCGGTAGACAGACGCAACACATGCAGGAATTGCCAGTTTGTTAGGTAATCCCTGCATGTGTTGCTTCTGTTTACCGCCGCAAAACATGCTACCCTGGGGATTCGAGCATAGTAGCAGAGCACTACAAGATACTCAGATAACACCCGAGCTTGCTGGGATCACACCTTATCTGACCACACTCACTCAGCACTAGTTGCCAGGTGTTGCTGCCATGTTAGTCATTCAATGAAGCTCAGCCTGAGGTTGGGCTCCATGGAAGTATCACAATCAAGGTGCCGGACGTTATTGCAGCACGCTCACTTTGTAGTTCGCGGTGACTGTAATGTCTCTTATCCGACCACGCTCACTCAGCACTACTGGCAACCCATCAGCAACCTGCAACTGCGTCACAGGGGGCAGAAGGGAACAGGTGACAGCATGCACCGGCCATTGTGCTATCTAAATGCCGCTGTCAGTGATTGACAAGGGCACTTAAATACTCAAAACATCAGCAATCAAGGCGAGCTCTGATCACTGCTGTTACAGGCAGACGCCAGCTATGTAACACAGCCGACATCTGCCCGGTATGGAGCAGGCTCAGCTCCTGAACCCGCTCCATACAAGCACATCCCAATGGTGACAGTTATGACAAGGTTAGCAAATTTCACTGGTCTGTTCCTAAATGTGGAAAGACAAATGGAATTCCCTAACACATGTGAAAGATACCTAATAGATTTAGTAAAGGTGCCTCAAGCATATGAATGTTATTACACACCACAATGCACAGTTACATACACGCATCTTACAAAAAGACATATTATTCCAGATACGCAGACGCGCACAAACACACAGACGCGCACAAACACATCAGTACATGAATACATCATCTGAACCACCATCATTTGTAATGTCAGGTCAGCCCCATATATCTTTATATCACATAAACCTACAGCTCCCAGTATGTAATTAACAATAGAGATACTGGGAGTTGTTATCAGTCATCATCAGACTGCGGACCATACAGGAACCACAGTACTGATGAGACACAGGCAGGATCACAGATGAACATTTACATCCAGGTATCTTACCTGAGACGGTTTCTCTGATTAGAGTCGTTCTCTTTCTGTTCTTCCTCTTGTCCAGTCTCAATGATGACTTTTCTTATCCACAGCTCGTCTCTGCAGACTTCCATCTTCTCCGGTCTTCTGCAGCACATCCCGACACGATGCCCTTAAAGATAGCAGTGTCATTATAATGCTCCTGAATAAAAATATCTACACTGAGCCCCTGAATAAACCTAACTCTTACAATGCTCTCTGCACAAAACATGACATACACTCTACCCCTCTTATGCTACCTGCTCTCCACACTGTCCTCTCCTTACCATACTGGGCCCCCTGTTCACATTGTCCTCTCACACTGTGTCCCCCCTATACTGCCCAGTCTCTATACTGTGCCCCTTCATCACTCTCCCCCTCCTCAGCATACTGTTCCCTCCTTGCAGTGCCCTCACTCTGTTCCCCCCATACTGCCGCATCTCTATACCTTCCCCCACACTACCTAGTCTCTGTGCTGTGTCACCTCACACTTTTCTCCCTCCATACTGTCTCCTCAGACTATTCCCCCACTCTTCATACTGTTTCCTCACACATCCCCCTTCCCCATTCTGCTCCTGCACTCATTCCCACCCCTCCTCTGGTTCACCATACTGTTTCTTCACACATCTCCCCATTCTGTCTCCTAAAATTTCTCTGCCATCTCTCCCCAAATATAATAAATCTTCGGAAGAGCACACAGACATGCAGAAGCGCGCTTACACACACGAAAACAAGAGCACACAGACACATACTAAGGGCTCTTTCACACGTCAGTACATGCGGTGACAGTTTCCACACGTACCAGAGACATTGGTACACGTAGACCCATTCAAATGAATGTTTTTACCTGCTGCACCTCCCGCAAAACATCCTGCACACTGATGACAGCGCTCTTCCCAAGCACCGGGTGCTGAACGCTGCTCTCATCATAGATCCCTGCCGGCGCTGTGATCAGCAGCAGCAGAGTCAATGATGAGAGTAGTAGTCTACTCCCGCCGTGTAGAACTGTCAAAATAGGAATAAAATTAAAAAATCCTTATACTCACCTCTCCTAAGCGTCACCCGCTGTAATCCGTGCAAGCGCTCACGCCGAGGAGAACGACTCCTGCAGCGAGCGGGCCCCGGAGCTGCGCTCAACAAGGGGTGCCCTGTCAATCACTGAGCGCAGCTCTGGGGCCCGCTCGCTGCAGGAGTCATTCTCCTCGGAGTGAGCGCTCACACGGATTACAGCGGGTGACGCTTAGGAGAGGTGAGTATAAGGATTCTTTTATTTTATTCCTATTTTTACAGTTGGACACGGAGGGAGTAGACTACTACTCTCATCATTGACCCTGCTGCTGCTGATCGCAGCACCGGCAGGGATCTATGATGAGGGCAGCGCTCAGCACCCGGCTCTTGTGCCGTGCGCGCGACGCTACATTTGATTCAGCCGCGCTTTTAAAATGCTCAAACTTTTAAAGGGTCCCCCGCCACCAATTCTCTCACTCTCATGTCGGGGCCCACCGGGAAATTTCCCGATTTCCCGCCAGGCCAGACCGACTCTGCCGCCACACCATGACCAAAGCACATAATACCACCACATAGTGATCAAATGGTACCAGATACAAGGTATAAATACTGACAGACCATGAGACCACATATTACCACCACATAGTGACCGAATAATACCACATACAAGGGACAAATATCGTCATGTCATGACCAAAGCACATAATGCCACCACATAGTGACAAATAATACTAAAATAATAAAAATGTAAAAAAAGCTCTGTATATTGGGTCAGTGTACAGGTTATACAGTGATCACCAGTGACATTATACACAGGAGCTCTGTATATAGTGTACAAGTTATACAGTCATCACCATTGATATTATACACAGGAGCTCTGTATATAGTGTCAGTGTGCGTGTATAGGTAATACACATACTCACAAGTTCTTTATCTGCCGCAGACCGATATATCACATCTTCTATACAGAAAATAACATAGTTACTGTAGCTATAACTGATCACTTCCAGAGCACAATCCACACTTTTCCCAAGATTTCTACATAGCATGAAATGACAAAAAAGCAACATAGTGCGGCACTCCACAGTAACAGTGCTCCAGTGTCATCCTGTGCCTGCTCATCTGTCAGCAGACATATTTCTTATGGCAAAGATGTAACAGAGCTGAAGACAGAAGACCTATGGATTACGTTGGAGTGAGGATTTTTCTTTATTAAAGATGGAGTCCCTAAATGTGTTTTATTTAAAAAAAAAATAAAAAAAAAATTCTGTCTTTTTTTTTCTGTTTACTAGAAATTCATGGTGGCTATGTCTAATTTGGCGTGACACCATGAATTTCGGGCTTAGTACCAGCTGATAATACAAAGCTGGCCTGGTACTAACCCTATTATTACCCAGGGTGCCACTCACCACCAGGGCCGCTGGAAGAGCCGGGTAAAGCACCTGGAAATGGTGCTATGAGGAATGCGCCATTTTCAGGGGTGGCTGCGGGCTGTGATCTTCAGCGTGGGGGGCCAAGAACGCTTGGGCCTAACCATGCTGCGAATCCCAGCCCCCAGCTGCCTTGTTTTATCTGGCTGGCGATCAACATATGGCGGGAGCCCACGCATTTATTTTTTTAAATAAAAAAAAAACATTGGCCTTTCCTGACTTTTGATCAGCAGCCACGGTAAAGCCAGGCAGCTGGAGGTGGCAGCCCGTAGCTGTCTGCTTTATCTGTGCTGAGAATCAAAAATTCTGCGGAGGGGGCCGCCTGCTGGGCTTTGGGGTAGGGGTTTATTCTTGGGGAGGCGGCTGGTGTGGGTTTATGCTTGGGGGGGTGTGGTGGAATTTGGGGGGGTTTATGCTTTGGGGCCCTCAGGTTGATGTGGGGGGATTAATCCTGGGGACCATCTGTGGGGGGTTAATGTTGGGGGTGATTTGGGGTGGGGGGTTAATGCTTCATTGGGGGACACAAAAAAACATGGGTGTATGCTGCTGACACTATGCAAAAAAAAGTTCTCTCTTCCCCAGAAGGGTGCATCATCAACTGGCATGAAGCTAATCCGTTTTAGCTTGGTGTCAGTAGGAGGCAGACACAGGTCTGGACCCAGGCCCATCTCTACCTTAAGGTGCTTTCACATTGCGCTCTGTCTCCCTGTCGGGGCATACGTCTGAAATCCCCGGCAAAATGGGGTTTGGACGTATGCGCTGACGGTGACCATAGACTGCAATGGTGATGGCAAAGCCAACGTGTGCTTTCCGGACTGTATTCCCACAGGAGGTGGACACTCAGACATAGGCTACTGTGTCTGAGAGTCCACCTCCTGTAGGCGTACACTGTCGAAAAAAAGTGCACGTTCGCTCTGCAGTCACCATTGCAGTCTATGGCCCCCCGGTGGCGCATACGTCAGACCCTGTTTCCTGGGGATTTCGGACGTATACTCCGACGGGACACAGAACGCAATATGTATGTAGCCTTAGATTTGTGGGTTTTTTTTGTTTTTTTTTTTATTAATGATTCCCCTTTTTCTTTCAGAT
Organism: Phyllobates terribilis; assembly: GCF_046119375.1. Taxonomy (NCBI): domain Eukaryota; kingdom Metazoa; phylum Chordata; class Amphibia; order Anura; family Dendrobatidae; genus Phyllobates; species Phyllobates terribilis. The sequence goes on along the minus strand of NW_027362764.1, from coordinate 1,908,179 downwards.
ACGGTTTGTGAGGGTGACAGTGGAATTGTTTCACTACTGTATCCTCTGTGGTATATGAGGCAGGACCCTAACACAACAAAAGTGTTTGGGATTCCCCAGCAGATGGTCCTTGGCACTAATCCTCTGCCCGCTCGCCCCCCAGATCCAGAAGGTGCAGGGAGGGAAGACTGATCCGTTACCTGCCAGCTGCCCGAAGGTCTTTGTCCAGGTTATCTCATGCCCAGCTTCATCATCGGTCTGCGAAGAAGGATTCAGGTTCTTCAGTACAGATATATCCTACCAGGCAGTGAGGGTGCTCGAATCTCCACCTCCACATTTTCCAGAGGCTCCTGCAGCCCCCTCTCTTAAAAAATCCAGACTTCAGTCTAGACTTTCCCCGGTGCCCGGGCCACACCCCTAGCAGCCTAAACAATCACGCACGCCGGCTCCCCAGCGCTTTCTGCTCTCCACCTATCAGGGCACACTTTGCATTCTGGTGCGCAAGAACCCTGCACATGTTTTTCCTGACGCTACCTTTCTCCTGCTCGGCGCCATCTTTCTGTCGCCAGTTTATAACACTGCCACAGCTCACCTGAATTCTGCTGCCTCATCGCCTGGTTCTGCCGGATCACCGCCACCTTCAGGCGGTCCTCCAGGTCCTCAGGATGCAGGGTCTGAGTAAGCTCTGCCACCGGGGGCTGCTCTTTATCCACAGCCTAGCTCCCCTCTAGCACCTGTTTCTTTCTCTACTCTGTATACCTAAACCCAGGGAGTCTCACTCCCATTGTCCAGCATTTTGCATGTGACTCGCCCCCTGGGCCGTGGGGCACCCGGGACCGGACTTCAGGGCAATGCTGGGAGTATTAGTGGCGACCCAGTCCCGTGGATCAGGGTGGTCAGACCAATATTGTGGCAGTCTCTGTATCAGTATAATGCAATGTCCGACTACGCTACCCATGGATTGCGGTCAATAAGAACCGCTGCTGCTGGACCGACCTCTGAGGCTGATGTTGTGGGGGCAGCAGAGTGTAGTATAACTCCCCACGGGAGGAGTTTAGCCTCAGGGTAGTGACTGTGGATGATGGGAGTGATGGTGCACGGGCACAGCAGGAACGACTCAGAGGCTTTGCAGTGCAGTTCAGGGTCTTTACTGATAATGATAAGGCAGACCCTTCCGGGAGTACTGGCTAGCATAAGAGGCCTGGTCAGTCTGTGAGCAAACTGGAGTTCCCCTGGCCAGGTGGAGTTGTAGGCCTCCCCGTCTATATGCACTCTTCCTGGCTACCTTGCTGTAAGCGAGTGAAAGTAGCCCACGTCCCTGAGTGTACCGTGTGGTGCTCACCCGTATGGCTGGTGACTTGGGGCCTTCTGATAGCCTTCACTCCTCGATGGCGGTGCTGGTCCCTTGCTCATGGCTTCTATGGCCAGAGGACCTGAAATCCCCTGCCAGCAGGTTTCTGCTGCTGGGTATATATAAGTCCCCACAGCCTCGGAATCCTTTGTCCGGTTCTTGGCGTCTTCTGCCAGGATGAACTCCGCTTAGCTCAAGTCCCTGGTCTTCAGCTCCTGCTCCTACAGAGGTCCTAGCTGTTTCTTTCCCTGTGTCTGGAACAAACTCCAGGCTCTGACTCTCCTAACCCCGCCCCAGATACTGTTTATACAGGGCAGGTTCCTCCCCTATCTGGTCTGGAACAGGAGGTGTTGCATGTTCAAGGGCTCCTGACCAGGGAACCTCCCACTTGCTCTCAGACGTAATATTTCTATCACTGTGGCAACCAGACCCCTGGGGTGCCACATTCCCCCTAGTGAAATTTAGTACTCTGGGACTAAACACATTTTTAAGAAAAACACAAATACAAGGGTATAAAAAATAACAGGAAAAAGTACATTTTGTCTTGATGGTCATGGCATTTCCGTAACCGGGTGTCCATATCACCCAAGGTGAAGTCGTAGAACAGAGTAGGGGACCTGTCCAAAGCAAACCCCAAACGTTGGCCCTGGGCGTGGCTGCAAGGCGAAGCGAACTACTTTGGACCACACGGGGCCACGCCAGACAGGTTTTTCTTCCGTGGTTGTCTTCGCAAGAGGCACAAGGTGCAACTATTTACAATATAGTTCCGATTACTCAGCGTCCATAACCTGACAGTCCAAATAAACCTGCAGGATAACTAGAGAAACATAATTAATAAACAGGCAGCAAACATAAACCATTTTCAACATTTGTAGTTTACAGGTAAATTCACATTATAGTTTAGATTCTCCAGCGAGCGGGCATCAAACCTCTAGTGCTCCTGGTGGACCTATGTAACCACTATCTGGTTCTGCACTACAGGGTGTAGGAGGTGTTGCGGGTAGGCCTGGCAGCTTTCTGCGTACTCTTTGGCTTACTAGGGACACGGCAGGCTCACTACTAGCAGAGGGTTGATTCTCCTGGGCTGCTGGTATGGATTCTTCTGCCTCCTGGGCCGGCTGCTCTTCTGACACTCCCTGTTCTTCTGTAGGCCCTTGAGGGGCTGGCTGGAGAAAGGTGAGGACGGGTACCACGACTGCGTTGTTGATTTGAGTCCAGGACCGGGGATCATTTCTTCCCTTTCCTCTGCGGGTTGAGGGTTCTCTTGATCTTCGTCAGGGCTTTGCAGCTGCTCGGGACACTTTTTCAGATGGTCTCTGGAGACAATGGCTGTGGTCTCTCCTCCATCCTTACTGATTACACAGACTTTTGGGTTCTCATGGCTTGATGGCAGTACGGTGTACGGGTCCTTCTCCCACTGGTCGTCCAACTTGTGGAGCCGCCTCTTTCTCTTCAAGACCTGCTCTCCCGGTACCAGGGGAACAGCGGGAGCATGCTGGTTATAAGTCTTCTCTTGCCTTTCTCTTGCTTGAGACAGACTTCGCTCGACGCTCTCCTGTACTTTTCGATACTGCTGCTGCCATTCTGTACTCCAGTCTGCCTTTGGCGAGGTGTTCTCAGGTGTCAGGACTCCCATATCCAGGGCAATAGGCAGCTTACCAGGTCTTGCTCTCATTAGGTAAGCCGGGGTACAGTTGGTGGAACCTACGGGGATGTGATTATACAAGTCCACCAAATCAGGCAGTTTTTCAGGCCACAGACTGCGTTCTTCCAGGGGCAAAGTTTTTAGCAAGTCTATCACCACCTGGTTCATTTTCTCACATAGTCCGTTGGTCTGAGGGTGATAGGGCGTTGTTCTTATCTTCCAGCAGTCATACAGATTGCAGAACTCTTGGAAGACCTCTGCTTCGAAGGCTGGTCCTTGGTCCATCAGCACTTGCTCCGGATACCCGTGTGGATGGCAGAAGTGCAGCTGGAAGGCCCTGGCTGCTGTTTGAGCCATTAAGTCTTTGACAGGGACCACCACCAGGAACCGGGAGTAGTGATCTACGATGGTGAGGGCGTAGACTTACCCAGATTTGCTAGAAGCCAGTTTCACATGGTCCAGAGCTACCAGTTCCAGTGGCTGCCTGGTGATGATGGGCTGAAAGGGAGTCTTCTGGCTGGCACGGTCTCTTCTTCTTAGGCTGCACGGGCCACAGTCTCTGCACGACCTCTCGATGGCTCCTCTCATGCCTACCCAGTAGAACCGTCCACGCAACAAGAACTCCAGCTTCTTCCATCCGAAGTGTCCTGCTCCGTCGTGGTATGCCTTCAGAACCATAGCCGCGTCTCGTCTTGGGACCACTACCTGCCAGGTCAGCTCATGTGTTCTAGAGTTGACCATTCTCCGGCACAGCTTCTCCTTGTAAAGAAACAGTTTACTTTTCTCCTTCCACAGTTGCTTGGTCTCCTCCGGAGCGTCTGGGTCAAGACGGGCATCAGCCTGTGTCAGCATTTCCTTCTCCAGACGGACTGCGGGATCACTGTCTTGTGTCTCCGCCCAGCTGTAGTGGGGTAAGAGATTGAACGTAGCAGAGCGCCTGTCCCTCACATGTTGGGAATACAGGGTAATCCCATGATGGTGGAATGCAGGGAGTTCGACTTCTTCCAGTTCTTCTGGATCTTCCCCTACGTCCGGTAAGTTTGGCATTCTGGACAGGGCATCCACGTTGGCATTTGAGCGTCCCGCCCGGTATTTGATGGTGAATTCATAGTTGGACAGTCGGGCCATCCATCTCTGCTCCAGGGCACCAAGTTTTGCAGTGTCCAGGTGTGTCAACGGGTTGTTGTCCGTGTACACGGTAAACTTAGAAGAGGCAAGGTAATGCTTGAAACGTTCGGTCACTGCCCACACCACTGCCAGGAACTCTAGCTTGAATGAGCTATAATTCTCAAGGTTTCTCTCTGTAGGCCGTAGTTTTCGGCTGGCATAAGCGATTACCCGTTCTTTCCCCTGCTGGATCTGGGACAGTGCGGCTCCTAGCCCGATGTTGCTCGCGTCCGTGTGGAGGATAAAGGGCTGGCCGTAGTCCGGGTACGCCAGGATTTCATCCCCCGTGAGGGCCATCTTCAGCTGGCGGAAGGACTCCTCTTCCAGCTTTTCTCACCTGAAGGGCGGCTTCTGGTTTTTGGCCTTCCTGGATTGACCTATCAGGAGGTCCTGCATAGGGGCTGCCATTTTGGTGAAACCGGGAATGAATCTTCGGTAGTAGCCTACCAACCCGAGGAACTGCCGCACTTCCTTTATGCTGGAGGGTCTTGGCCAGTCTTTAATCACGGTGATCTTATCGGGGTCGGGAGCCACTCAGTCAGCACTCACCACGTGTCCCAGGTACTGCGCCTTTGGTTTCAGGAGGTGACACTTGGAGGGTTTCACCTTTAGGCCGTAGCTTGCCAGGGCGTCAAAAACACTTCTGCCAGGTGTTTCAGATGGTTCTCGTAGGTTTTGGAATAGACGATGAAATCGTCCAGGTATAACAGGATCGTCTCGAAATTCCGGTGTCGCAGACAGCATTCCATCAACCGCCGGAAGGTTCCTGGTGCGTTGCAGAGCCCGAACGGCATACAGTTGAATTTGCTGAGACCCATCGGGGTGGTGAATGCAGTCTTCTCCTTGTCTGCCTCTGCTACAGGAACTTGCCAGTACCCGCTAGTAAGATCCAAAGTGGAGAAGAAGTTAGCAGATTTTAATGCAGCTAAAGATTCTTCTATTCTATGTAACGGGTACGCATCTTTGTGTGTGATACGGTTGACCTTTCTGTAGTCTACACACATTCTCATTGTGTTGTCCTTTTTCACTAGAACTAGTGGAGCTGCCCAGGGGCTACAGCTGTCTCTGATTACCCCAGCCTCCTTCATGTCCCGCAACATCCCCTTTGCATGCTGATAGTGTGCAGGGGGTACAGGTCGGTATCTTTCCTTTATGGGTGGATGGTCTCCATTGGGAATGTGATGTTCTACCCCTTTTACTCGCACGAAGTCTAGCAGGTGCTTACTAAAGACTCTTTCGTACTCCTGAACCACCCGGTAGACTCCCTGTTTTTGGTGTGAGGGAGTGGAGTCAGTACCCAAATGCAGTTGCTGACACCAGTCCTCCATTTGTTTCTTAGAGCCGTTACCTTCCTCTGGTTGAGATGGAGGCAAGGGTTCCACGGCCCTTACAGAATTTTGGTTTATGGTGAACAATTTGGCTAGCGTGGCATACCGGGGCAGGCATACTTCTCTCTCCCCGATATTTATGATGCGGACAGGTACCCTCCCATAGCGTACATCGACCACCCCCCGTGCTGTCAAAATGGTGGGCCTACTGTCTGAGTAAACGGGTTCCACCATTGCTTGGTAGTTTCTACCTCTTAGAACAATAGCTGCCCGGCACCAGACCATCATCTCACTTTTCGGGGGCATGGCAATAGGGAACGGGTCACACATTCTCACGCTACCAATCTCACCACCAGATAGTTCCACTTGTTGCCGCTTCATCAGCGCCCGGATCTCTTTTTGGAGAACACGCTGCTGGCTGGAACTGGCGTTCTTGGCAACCAGCTGTAAAATAAGAATTATCTCTGCAAGACAATTTTCAATCACGTTAGTCCCCAAGGTTATTTTAGGATGACTCTCATGACGGTCAATGTCCACAATAATCAGTCCTTGTGCCGCCAGTTCGACTTTACCGATCTTAATGGTCACCTCTTTGAATCCCACCTGCAGCACGGGCTGACCATTGCTGGTGATGATACTCAGGTCGTCATCTGGGTAGCGGGTTATGTCAGAGTCATTCCAATACCGCTTAAAGAGCACATAAGGGATGGTAGTTACCTGTGACCCGGTGTCTAGTAGGGCACTCATTGGAATGCCATCCAGTACCACAGGCAAGACTGGACGTCCCCCTACATATTTATCACGCCAGTTTGAGGGGCCTGATGATCTTACGCCTGGGGGTTGGCTCTCTGCCCCAGGTTGTGCCCGTTTAAATGACAGTACCTTGCCATATGTTCGGGTTGATTGTAGCGGCGGCAGATGGGTTGTCCGTCCTTGTTGTATCTGTCGCTGGGTCTTCCTCTGGACGTTGGGATCCTCCTCTGTCGGCGCCACGGGACGTCCTCCGGTCAGGACGCCAGCTGGATCTTTCCTGGAGGAGAGACCTGTAAAGACTGCACAGTTCTGGTTAGCGCGGCTACACTTTTAGTCAGCTCTTGGACCTGATAGTGCAGGTCTGTAGCCCGGTTGTTATCCAAAGCCTGCGCACCAGCTCCTACAGACTCTGTAGACAAGGGTGCCGCCTCCTGATGATAGGTAATAGCAGGGCACCGGTGGGTTACAGCGCTACCCGGTGCCGGTTCTCGGAGCACCCGGATGGCCCTCTCTTTGAACTTTGCAAAGTCTAAACCAGGGTTCTGCAAGGCCATTGCACGTAACTGGGTTCGGTGGGCGTTGGACAGTAGACCCTCAATGAATTGCTCAGTTAACAGTTCATCTGCATTCCGTACACTGTCAGGGTGCCTGTTTAATGGCTCCCAGGGCCTCTTGCAAACTCAAAGCATAGTCTCTTATACTGTCTTGGGCCCGCTGCTTGCACCCATAAAATCTCATTTTGATCTCTGCTGAGGTACGGGTATCAAAAGTGTCCTTCAGGCGGGCCAAGATCTCCTTTACGGTCACCTTGTCCCGGACTGACCAGGACTTTACTTCACGCTGGGCTGCGCCGGTTAACTGGCCTATCAATATGCTCACTTTTTGTTCCTCCGTCAGGGGGTATACTTTAAATAGGCTGTACAGTCTCTCTTTAAAGTCGCTTAGGGTATGCGACTCCCCTGAGTATTGGGGCAGCCAGGCCGCTCCGGGGATGTATGGCATGGTGAACGGCATTACTGCGGCAGTGGCCGTGCTGGTGGTAGAGGGTCCCTCCGTGTCCGTCATCTTCCTCCCCCCTAGTTAAGTGTGGCCTACCTTCTGTCGATCCTCTTCCGTAGGCCGCGGCTCCGCTGATGCTGCTCCAGGCGAGGACCTTGCGTCGCGCCCTGGTGACGTCAGCGTTGCTCTCTCTCCTTCCAGGACCTTGCGCACCGTTGGTGCGTAGGACGGGGCTTCAGGTCTCGCACGGTTTGAATGTCCACGTCCCTCTTCTTCCCGCGCGGCGTCCCGAAGATGGCGCCCGATGGCGGGAAAGCGGCCGAGGATGGCGGGAAACGGCTGAAGATGGCGGGAAATGGCTCCGGACGGCGGGAAAACTCTTTTGCAGGTAAATATGAAGTCCTTTTCAGGCACGCAATACCCGTTTGTGGCGGGTTGGTCACAATCCTGCCGACTACGCCAAAAAGCTGACTCGCCCCCTGGGCCGTGGGGCACCCGGGACCGGACTTCAGGGCAATGCTGGGAGTAGTAGTGGCGACCCAGTCCCGTGGCTCAGGGTGGTCAGACCAATATTGTGGCAGTCTCTGTATCAGTATAATGCAATGTCCGACTACGCCACCCGTGGATTGCGGTCAATAAGAACCGCCGCTGCTGGACCGACCTCTGAGGCTGATGTTGTGAGGGCAGCAGAGTGTAGTATAACTCCCCACGGGAGGAGTTTAGCCTCAGGGTAGTGAGTGTGGATGATGGGAGTGATGGTGCACGGGCGCAGCAGGAATGACTCAGAGGCTTTGCAGTGCAGTTCAGGGTCTTTACTGATGATGATAAGGCAGACCCTCCCAGGAGTACTGGCTAGCATAAGAGGCCTGGTCAGTCTGTGAGCAAACTGGAGTTCCCCTGGCCAGGTGGAGTTGTAGGCCTCCCCGTCTATCTGCACTCTTCCTGGCTACCTTGCTGTAAGCGAGTGGAAGTAGCCCACGTCCCTTAGTGTACCGTGTGGTGCTCACCCGTATGGCTGGTGACTTGGGGCCTTCTGATAGCCTCCGCTCCTCGATGGCGGTGCTGGTCCCTTGCTCGTGACTGAGCCTCCGGGCTTCTATGGCCAGAGGACCTGAAATCCCCTGCCAGCGGGTTTCTGCTGCTGGGTATATATAAGTCCCCACAGCCTCGGACTCCTGTGTCTGGTTCTTTGCGTCTTCTGCCAGGACGAACTCCGCTTAGCTCAAGTCCCTGGTCTTCAGCTCCTGCTCCTACAGAGCTCCTAGCTGTTTCTTTCTCTGCGTCTGGAACAAACTCCAGGCTCTGACTCTCCTAACCCCGCCCCAGATCCAGTTTATATAGGGCAGGTTCCTCCCCTATCTGGTCTGGGACAGGAGGTGTTGCATGTCCAAGGGCTCCTGACCAGGGAACCTCCCACTTGCTCTCAGACGTAATATTTCTATCACTGTGGCAACCAGACCCCTGGGGTGCCACACATGTTTCTCCTGTAACAAAAGGTTTTCCTGTAGTCAGACCTGTTCCCTCTGCCAGGACTGCAGTCCGCCCACAATGTCACCTCCCCAGGAGCACCTCACTGCCTATAAGGAGAGTGTGCCCCCCCTGCAGCCGCCTATTCAGCCCTGCCAGCCGGCAACATCACCATCCACATGGCCTCATAGCTGAAATCATGGAACGTGGATTCAGTTTCCAAAAAGTCCACCAGCCTCACCTTCCAGGGCTCCCGCCTTTTCGAAGAGCTAGATAAGATGATCTCTAATGCCATGGGGGGTAAGAATATTTTGCTTCCGCAACAGAGGGCCAAATGCCCTCCTCCCAAGAGACGCCCAGTCCAGTTTTGGTCCTTTCGGAAATTTTCAGTGTAGAACAGCAACCAAAAAGACAACTCTCCGACCCGCCAGGAAAAGAAGAGACCTTCCTTTAGGCTAGCCCCCTCCTGGCATCAACGAACCCACTAGTGCCGGTCTGCCAGGCCCATATCTAGCAGATTCTCATCGGTATGACGCGGTGTTCCCACCTGGGATGTTTCTCAGGGTGGGCGGCCGTCTCCTTTTGGTTCCGGGATGAGTGGCTCTCAATAGTCAACAACGCTTGGGTCTGAGACGTTGTCGCCTACAGCTACAAAATAGAATTTTCCACGTTGCCTTGTTTTTGAGACCAATTTCCCCAAAGACCCCCTTCCCTTATTCCTCTGTTTTTCAAGGCTATTGATTTGCTATCCAAAGCAGGCATCATGATCTCATTTCCAGGACGCTGAAACATCAGACACCGGAGGCAGGCCGAGGGGTCGGGGCAAAGACCTTACCCACAATCGTCCCATAAATGCACTTTTATAAAATTAGAATTATTTCTATACATGATGTCAGGGCCGGCTCCAGGTTTTTCTGGGCCCCGGGCGAAAGAGTCTCAGTGGGCCCCTTTAACACATACCACGATTCATGATGCAGAGATACCGCAGATAAATAAATAAATATATATATATAGTACAAGCCTGAAGATTTCACTTCTTACATTACATGAGTGATATCTATTGTAAATTCCACAATAGCTCAGAAACCGGCGAATCGCTCCACACAGTATACTGGGCCCCATATAACACTCCATACAGGATACTGGCCCCCATATAACGCTTCATACAAGATACTGGCCCCCATATAACGCTCCACACAGAATACTGGCCCCCATATAAGGCTCCATACGGAATACTGGCCCCCATATAACGCTTCATACGGAATACTGGCCCCCATATAAGGCTCCATACGGAATACTGGCCCCCATATAAGGCTCCATACAGAATACTGGCCCCCATATAACGCTCCATACAGGATACTGGTCCCCTTATAAAGCTCCATACAGGATACTGGCCCCCATATAACGCTCCATACAGGATACTGGTCCCCTTATTAAACTCCATACAGGATACTGGCCCCCATATAACGCTCCATACAGGATACCGGTCCCCTTATAACTCTCCATACAGGATACTGGCCCCTATATAATGCTGCATGCAGGCTGTTACCCCCCACATAATGCCCCATACAGGCTGTCCCCCCCTTATAATGCTCCATGCAGGCTGTTACCCCTCACATAATGCCCCATACAGGCCCCCCCCCTTTTAATGCTCCATGCAGGCTGTTCCCCCCCACATAATGCACTATGCAGGCTGCCCCCCCTTTATAATGCCCCATGCAGGCTGTTCCCCACCTTATAATGCCCCATGCAGGATGTCACCCCCCCCTCTATATAATGCCCCATGCAGGATGCCCCCCGCCCTTCTCTTTATACTGCCCCATGCCTCCATACATTAAAAAAAAAAAATCAAATACTCACCTCCCTCCTCCTCGCCTGCTGCCCGCTGCTCGGGTCCGAACTCCAGCGTTGTCGGCGTCTTCCCGCTCAGCGCTCCCTGTGACGGCTCAGGGGAGGGCGCGGTGTAAAGACGTCACCGCACCCTCTGACCTGAGACGTCACAGGGAGTGCAGGGCAGGAAGACAGCTGATCTGCACGGGGAGAGGTAAGTATCGGGCTGCCGTGGCTCTGAGCAAGCGGGGGGAAGGGCGGGCGCTGACACCGCTCTCCTCCGCCCATAGCCCAGCGGGGTGTGCGACCGCCAGTGGGCCCCTCTGCCAGCTCAGGGCCCCGGCATTTGCCCGGGTGCGCCGGGTGCTGACGCCGGCCCTGCATGATGTTAATGTTATTTATACAATATTTCTACAATTAAACGTTTGAGATTTCTGTGGTAATGGTCACTTGTTTCTTTTAAACTTGTTCTGAATGTAAATAAAACATTTCTCTGATTAAGCTTCCACATTGTATTTTAGCCTTTCATTTTACTCATAGGGCAGGAAAAGCCCATGATGCATCTGTGTAAACCATGTAAAAGTACTATAATAACATGGCTTAGACAGGTAACCCACTTTTGAAACAATGAAGTTCACTTGTACAAGCTGCATAGATGAAAACCTGCTTAAAGGGAACCTGTCACCTGGTTTTCCCCATATAAAGTATGACCACCACCTGTATGGCCTTTATATACACTATTCTAGAATGCAGTATATAAGTCCCCAAGCCAATCTGCATAATGTAAAAAAACCCTTATATTACACTCACCTACAGGGCGGTCCCGACCCATGGGTTTCTCTAGTGTTAATCCGGCACCTCCTCCTGAGATTGCCATCCTCCTTTCTTCAAGTGGATGACGTGTCCTACATCATCCAGACAGTGTCTTACATCGCGCTCCTGCGCAGGCGCACTTCTCTCTGCCCTTTCCCCGCACAGAGCAGAGAAGTGTGCCTGCGCAGGAGTGTGATGGCAGAGGCTGTGTGGCTGACGTTGGATGTGTAATCCACATGAAGCAGAGAAGGAGGACAGTGTTGGATGAAGACCAGCGACATCCATAGAACTGGACGTTACTAGATAGTGCCGGCTGTGCCCCAGGCCACACGGGAGGACGGTACTAGATAGTGCAGGCCGTGCCCCAGGCCACAGGGGAGGACGGTACTAGATAGTGCAGGCCGTGCCCCAGGCCACACGGGAGGACGGTACTAGATAGTGCAGGCCGTGCCCCAGGCCACACGGGAGGACGGTACTAGATAGTGCCGGCCGTGCCCCAGGCCACACAGGAGGACGGTACTAGATAGTGCCGGCCGTGCCCCAGGCCACACGGGAGGACAGTACTAGATAGTGCCAGCCGTGCCCCAGGCCACACGGGAGGACGATACTAGATAGTGCCAGCCGTGCCCCAGGCCACACGGGAGGACGGTACTAGATAGTGCCGGCCGTGCCCCAGGCCACACGGGAGGACGGTACTAGATAGCGCCAGCCATGCCCCAGGCCACACAGGAGGACGGTACTAGATAGTGCCAGCCGTGCCCCAGGCCACACGGGAGGACGGTACTAGATAGTGCCAGCCGTGCCCCAGGCCACACGGGAGGACGGTACTAGATAGCGCCAGCCATGCCCCAGGCCACACAGGAGGACGGTACTAGATAGTGCCCCAGGCCACACGGGAGGATGGTACTAGATAGTGCCGGCCGTGCCCCAGGCCACACAGGAGGACGGTACTAGATAGTGCCGGCCGTGCCCCAGGCCACACGGGAGGACAGTACTAGATAGTGCCAGCCGTGCCCCAGGCCACACGGGAGGACGATACTAGATAGTGCCAGCCGTGCCCCAGGCCACACGGGAGGACGGTACTAGATAGTGCCCCAGGCCACATGCTGCAGAAAGGCAGTTATCTATAATATAACATGAGATGCGTGTCTCTGAAGCCTCTATAAACTGCGCAAGCGCGATACACGCCTGCGCAGTCTGGCTCCAGAGAGAAGAACGCATGGAGCCGTTACAGGTAAGAGGAGTGTATGTCACCGGAGATCACGGTATGCGTAGACACTGAACGTATACAGCTATCTCCGGTGCCATACTTACCTGATCGGGAGGAGCATTGCCGCGGCGCCTCTCTTTGCCAGAGACCGGGGCAAGAGTGAGGCGTCGGAATTGGTGCATGCGCATAGCGCTATCCTGCGCCATTTTGCTGAAGACACATTTGCGGTGCGTCTTCAGCAAAATGGCGCCGGACAGTGCAGTATGGGCACACGCGTACTCCGGCCGAACAGAACACAGCAGCACTGGAGCACAGGGAAGAAAGGTGAGTATAAGTGTTTATTTTTTGGTATGTGTGCAGTGTGATAGGGATGAGGGGCGCCACGCATACCAGGATTGAGGGGCGAGGGGCGCCACGCATACCAAGATTGCGGGGTGAGGGGCGCCACGCATACCAGGATTGCGGGGTGAGGGACCCCACGCATACCACGATTGGGGGGTGAGGGACCCCACGCATTCCAGGATTGGGGGGTGAGGGACCCCACGCATACCAGGATAGGATGGTGGGGCAGAACAAATACCAGGAGGGGGGCAGCACATACCAGCATGGGAGACCATATACCAATAAATATGCTCGCCACCCAGGCGTAGAACGGATTCCATAGCTAGTTTGAACTAGAGCTGAGCGGATCAATTCATGAGACGCTGGACAGGAGGCCACGAATCTCTTACCTATAGTGTTGCATGAGCGTGCTCGGTTTACCCTTTCACCGAGCATGCTCGGGTGCTGCCTGAGTATTTACGGCATGCTCAGGATCTATGCTCGAGCCACTGGGGTTGTTAGAGAGCTGTGATACATGCAGGGATTGCCTTACAAACATACAATCCCTGCATGTGTCACACCTGTCTAACAGCCGCGACAAATGCAGCCGCCGCGGCTCGAGCATAGATGCCGAGAATACTCGAACAGGACCTGAGCGTGCTCTGTGAAAGGGTTAACTGAGCAGGCTCATACAACACTACTAACCTTACCTCATCCGGTGTGACTTTTGATTAGCCAGGGCTGGCATGATGTCATCTGTGCGTCGTGCTTCTTTCAGTTGGGATCTATGGATTTATTTTCTGTCCATTCAACTTTCTCATCTTTATGTAGCTTCACTATTTGACATCTGGCTTTTTTGTGTTCACATGTTGAATAAATACTGTATTTTTTTGTTTTCTGTAGATGTCCGCACCAAACTACACAATAACAATCATCTCTGATTATTGCATACTTGCTGCATTTTTTTATGCCTTTTCCCCCTTATTTGATGGTTTTTGCTGCAGATGTGAAGCCGCATTGTTCCTTTTTTTTATAATACAGAATAGCTTTGATTCTGCACTTAAAGTAACTGCAGTATTTTACCTGCGTTTTCTCTCTTTTTAGGCTCCACATAGAAGCCTCTAGACGTAAAAAAAACCCATAACCGTACAGATCAGCAGCGTCTTTAGACCACAGAGCGGTTTTCATGAAATCGCATCCACTTTTCTTGGTCATTTAAATGCTGCAAAATGACTGTTCCAAAAAAATCAGCTGAAAAAAACACAGCATTTATGCTACATCTGAACACGGCCTTAATGTCCAAACACAGTGGATGTGATTTAATGAAATCTACGCCTGCAGTGCAGCTAAAGACGCTGCTGAACTATGTGGATTTCATACATTTTTTTTAATATATAAGCCAATGTGGAGCCTGTAAAATAAAAACAGGTAAAGAAAAACACATTTTTAAGCTCAAAAATCAAAGTTTTTCTGTGGTATTAAAAATGTACATTCACAGCATCACCAAAACACATTTTAAGGGGGAAAACTCAAAAGAAACTCAAACAAAACGCAAACAGACAATAATAAGATTGTTATTTTGTTCTTTGGTGCGGACACCTGCATAAAAAAACGCTGTCTTTATGTTGTGTGAAGATGGCTTTAGTGTTACATTTTATTTAATTTTTATGGCTTTAGTAGAGACTAGCACACCTTTTCATTTTGTAGGGTTGAAATTCAGCTGTTATACAAAGCTGAGTGCAGAGCACAAAAATATATTTTTTTAATTTGCTAATGTGATAGCGCAAGCTATAGTAGCCCACCTTATCAGTTTTTGGGGGTGAAATTCAGTTGCATGCACAGTAAAAATATATATATTTTTTTCAGTTGCTAGCCAGAGTCCACCTAGTCCTTTTGTGGTGGTAAAATTCAGCTGTATGCAGAGTAAAAAAATAAGTTTTTTTTTGCTGTGACTAACGTGATACAGCAGGCTAGATCTGAGTTTGAAATATATTCCATGTGTGGCACCCCAAGGGTCTGGTCTCCACAGTAATAGCAATGTTATGTCTGAGAGCAGGTGGGAGGTCTCTTGGTCAGGAATCCTATGCATGCCACACCTCCTGCCCAGTCCTGGGAGGGGAAGAACTTCCCCTATATAAAGCTGGGGCTGAGGCAGGGTTAGAAAAAAAAGAGTACAGAGAGAAGAAGAGAAGCAGCATAGGAAAGAAAGATCAGGAGCTCAGTGGGAGCAGTGCTAAAAGGAATCAGGGGCTGGCAGCTGAAGAGCTCGCCCTGATTGAAGAGTTACCACCGGACCCGGAGTCCGAGGCTGTGGGGATTAACCCAGACCCAGCAGCAGAAACCGCCCGGCAGGGGATTTCAGGTCCCCTGGCCAAGAAACCCGAAGGCACGGTCACACGCGTGGGACCAGCACCGCCGTCGTGGAGCGGAAGCCACTAGAAGGCCCCGAGTCACCGGCCATACGGGTGAGCACCACACGGTACACTCAGGGACGTGGGCTACCTTTACCCGCCTCTAGCAAGGAAGCCAGAAGAGTACAATTAGTTGGGGAGGCCTACAACTCCGCCTGGCCAAGGGGGATCCCATCTGCTCAAGGACTGACCAGGCCCCGACCGCTAGCCAGTACTCCGGGAGGGTCTATCTTTGTCACCAGTAAAGACCCTGAACTACACCGCATCGTCTCTGAGTGGTTCCTACTACCCCCATCATCCACGTCGGCTGCCCTGAGGCCATACCCCTCCCGTTGGGGGTTATACCATCCACGCTGCACCATCCTTCCACCGGCCTCAGCGGTCTGCCCTGCAGCGGCAGCTCCATAGCTGCATTCAACGGGTGGCGTAGTCGTCCTACATCTACTGCTAATATACCGCCACTTAGTCTGACTCCCTGGGCACGGACCGGGTCACCGCCACGAGACTACTACCCCCAACAGGCCCGGCTCCGGGTAGTCCCCGCGTGCGCAACGCTACACCAAGTAGGCCCAGGGGCGCGTCAACTTTGGCGTAGTCGGCAGGATTCCGTGCCCGCAACCACCGGGTACTGCGTGCCTGAAAAAGACTGTTCAAACTTACCAGTGGTGAAGATTCCCGCCATCCGTGGAGGTTTCCCGCCATCCGGCGCCATCTTCTACCTTCTTCCCGCCATCCGCGAAGTTTTCCCGCCATCCGGCGCCATCTTCTGCCTTCTTCCCGCCTTCCGTGGAGTTTTCCCGCCGTTGGACGCCATCTTGAAGACGCCGCGCGGGAAGAAGAGGGGCGTGGACTCCGAAAGCGCGCGAGAACTGAAGCCCCGCCTCACGTCCGGACGTTGCGTAAGGTCCTGGAAGGAGCCCAGCAGACGCCGACGTCACAGGAGCGCGACGGAAGGTCCTCAACCCTGACGATCCACTGCGGAGCCGCGGCCTACGGAAGAGGATCATCGCAAGGTAGGCCACGGTCCACTAGGGGGGGAGAAAGATGTCGGATACGGAGGAGAGCTTCACTGCCTCAACCCCCGCCAGCGCCACCGCTGCTGCAGTCATGCCTTTCACCATGCCCTATATCCCGGGAGCAGCCTGGCTACCCCAGTACTCAGGGGAGTCACATACCCTGAATGACTTTAAAGAAAAGCTGGATAGCCTCTTCCAGGTGTACCCCCTCACAGAAGAGCAAAAAGTGAGCATCCTGGTGGCCAAACTAACCGGGGCAGCCCAAAGGGAGGTAAAGTCCTGGCCACCTGGGAGGAGGACTGTCGCAGGGATACTAACCCGGCTGAGGGACACCTTTGATACCCGCACCTCAGCCGAGATTAAGCTTAGATTCTATGGGTGCAAGCAGCGAGCACATGAGAGTATAAGGGACTATGCACTAAACCTACAAGAGGCCCTGAGAGCCATTAAGCAGACCGACCCTGACAGCGTGGGAAACGAGGACAGGCTGTTGACCGAGCAATTTATAGAGGGACTATATTGCAATGTCCACCGAACCCAGTTGCGGGCGATAGCCTTACAGGATCCTCATCTGGACTTTGCACAGTTCAAGGACAGAGCCATCCGGGTGCTCCGAGAACCGGCACCGGGTGGCGTGGTGACCCACAGGCGCCCTACTACCGCTTACCACCAGGAGGCGGCGCCCTTGTTGGCAGGGCCTGTGGGAGCTGATGCGCAGGCTTTGAACAATGACCCGGCTCCAGACCTGCACCATCAGGTCCAAGAGCTAGCTAAAAGCGTTGCTGCGCTAACCCGAACTGTGCAGTCTTTACAGGTTTCCACTCCAGGGAAGATCCAGCTGGCATCCGGACCGGAGGACATCCCGTGGCGTCGACCAAGGAGGACCCCACCGGCCAGAGGAAGACCCAGCGACCGGTACAACGAGGACGGACAACCTATCTGCCGCCGCTGCAATCAACCCGGACATATGGCAAGGTACTGTCCTTTAAACTGGCACAACCTGGGGTAGAGGGCCAACCCCCAGGAAAAAGATCACCAGGCCCATCGAACTGGCGTGACAAATATGTGGGAGGACGTCCAGTCTTGCCTGTGGGACTGGATGGCATTCCTATGAGTGCCCTACTTGACACCGGGTCACAGGTCACCACCATCCCGTACGTGCTCTTCAAGCAGTACTGGAATGACTCGGATATAACCCGCTATCCAGACGACGACTTGAGTATCATCGCCAGTAATGGTCAGCCCGTGCCACAGATCGGATTTAAAGAAATGACCATTAAAATCGGTAGAGTCGAACTGGCAGCACAGGGACTGATCATTGTAGACATTGACAAGCGCGAGAGTCACCCAAAGATAACTCTAGGAACTAATGTGATTGAAAATTGTCTTGCAGAGGTGATTTTCATTTTACAGCAGGTTGCCAAGAACGCCAGCTCCGGCCAGCAGCGAGTGCTCCAGAAAGAGATCCGGGCACTGATGCGACGGCAACAGGTGGAACTCTCCGGTGGTGAGATTGGTAGCGTAAGAATGTGTGACCCTTTCCCTATTGCCATGCCCCTGAAAAGTGAAATGATGATTTGGTGCCGGGCAGCTATTGGTCTAAGAGGTAGAGACTACCAAGCAATGGTAGAACCCGTCTACTCAGACAGTAGGCCCACCATTTTGACAGCACGGGGGGTAGTTGATGTACGCCATGGGAGGGTGCCCGTTCGTATAATAAATATCGGGAAAAGGGAAGTATACCTGCCCCGGTATGCTACGCTAGCCAAATTATATACTATCAACCAAAATTCTATACAGTCTGTGGAACCCTTGCCTCCATCTCACCCGGAGGAAGGTAACGGCTCTAAGAAACCAATGGAGGACTGGTGTCAGCAACTACATCTGGGTACTGACTCCACTCCCTCACACCAGAAACAAGGAGTCTATCGGGTGGTTCAAGAGTACGAGAGAGTGTTTAGTAAACACCCGTTAGACTTCGGGCGAGTAAAGGGGGTAGAACACCACATCCCCACGGGAGACCATCCTCCCATAAAGGAGAGATACCGACCCGTACCCCCTGCACACTACCAACACGCCAAGGGGATGCTTAGAGACATGAAGGAGGCTGGGGTAATCAGGGATAGCTGTAGCCCCTGGGCAGCTCCACTAGTCTTGGTCAAAAAGAAAGACAACACCATGAGAATGTGTGTAGATTACCGGAAAATTAACCGTATCACACACAAAGATGCGTACCCCTTACCAAGAATAGAGGAGTCTTTGGCTGCTTTAAAGTCTGCTAACTTCTTCTCCACTTTGGATCTCACTAGCGGGTACTGGCAGGTTCCTGTAGCAGAGGCGGACCGGGAGAAGACCGCATTCACCACCCCGATGGGACTTAGCGAGTTTACCTGCATGCCGTTCGGACTCTGCAACGCACCAGGAACCTTCCAGCGATTGATGGAATGCTGTCTGGGACACCGAAACTTTGAGACGGTCCTGTTATACCTGGACGATGTCATCGTCTATTCCAAGACCTACGAGGACCACCTGAAACACCTGGCGGAAGTGTTCGAAGCTCTGGCAAGTTACGGCCTAAAGGTGAAACCCTCCAAGTGTCACCTCCTGAAGCCAAAGGTGCAGTACCTGGGACACGTGGTGAGTGCTGACGGAGTGGCTCCCGACCCTGATAAGATCACCGCAATTAAGGAATGGCCAAGCCCCTCCAGCGTAAAGGAAGTGAGGCAGTTCCTCGGGTTGGTAGGCTACTACCGAAGGTTCATTCCCGGTTTCACCAAAAAGGCAGCTCCTATGCAGGACCTCCTGATAGGCCAGTCCAGGAAGGCCAAGAACCAGAAGCCACCCTTCAGATGGGAGAAGCTGGAAGAAGAGTCCTTCCGCCAGCTGAAGATGGCCCTCACGGGGGATGAAATCCTGGCGTACCCTGATTATAGCCAGCCCTTTATCCTCTACACCGACGCCAGTAACATCGGGCTAGGAGCCGTACTGTCCCAGATCCAGCAGGGGAAGGAACGGGTAATTGCTTACGCCAGCCGAAAACTGCGACCCACCAAAAGAAACCCTGAGAATTACAGCTCATTTAAGCTAGAGTTCCTGGCAGTGGTGTGGGCAGTCACCGAACGCTTTAAGCACTACCTCGCTGCTTCCCGGTTCACCGTGTACACGGATAACAACCCGTTGACACACCTGGACACTGCAAGACTCGGTGCCCTAGAGCAGAGATGGATGGCCCGCTTGTCCAACTATGAGTTTACAATCAAATACCGGGCAGGACGCTCCAATACCAACGCGGACGCCCTGTCCAGGATGCCGAACCTACCGGACGTAGGGGAAGATTCAGAGGAACTGGAAGAAGTTGAACTCCCCGCGTTCCACCGTCATGGGACTATCCAGTATTCCCACCGTGTAAGGAGTAAGCAATCCGCTACGTTCAACCCATTACCTCATTACAACTGGGCGGAGACGCAAGACAGTGACCCTGCCGTCCGACTGGTAAAGGAGATGCTGACTCGGCCAGATGCACGCCTTGACCCAGACGCTCCGGAGGAAGCCAAGCAACTGTGGGCTGAGAAGAGTCGACTGTTCCTTTACAAGGGGAAGTTGTGCCGCAGAATGGTTAACTCCCGGACGCATGAACTAATCTGGCAAGTAGTGGTGCCAAGAAGAGACGCAGCTATGGTGATGGAGGCATACCACGACGGAGCTGGGCACTTCGGATGGAAGAAGCTGAAGTTCCTGCTGCGCGGGCGGTTCCATTGGGTAGGCATGAGAGGAACCATCGAGAGGTGGTGCAGAGACTGTGGCCCATGCAACCTAAGAAGGAGGGACCGTGCCAGCCAGAAGACTCCCCTGCAGTCCATCATCACCAGACAGCCGTTGGAACTGGTAGCCTTGGATCATGTAAAACTGACCCCAAGCAGAAGTGGCTACGTCTACGCGTTAACCATCGTGGATCACTACTCCCGGTTCTTGGTTGTCGTCCCCGTCAAGGACTTAACGGCTCAAACAGCAGCTAGAGCCTTCCAGCAGCACTTCTGCCGTCCACACGGATACCCGGAGCAGGTGCTGACGGACCAGGGGCCTGCCTTTGAAGCGGAAGTCTTCCAGGAGTTCTGCACCCTGTATGGCTGCCGGAAGATTAGAACAACACCCTATCACCCGCAAACTAATGGACTTTGTGAGAAAATGAACCAGGTGGTGATAGATCTTCTGAAAACATTGCCCCTGGAAGAACGTAGTCTGTGGCCTGAAAAGCTGCCCGACCTGGTGGACCTATACAACCACATCCCTGTAGGTTCCACCAACTGTACCCCGGCTTACCTAATGAGGGCGAGACCTGGTAAGCTTCCTGTTGATCTGGAGATGGGAGTCCTGACACCCGAGGACACTTCACCAGAAGCAGACTGGGACACAGAGAGGCAGCAGCAGTACCGGAAAGTACAGGAGAGCGTGGAGCGAAGTCTCTGTCAAGCTACGGAAAGACAAGAGAAAACTTACAACCAGTAGGCTCCCGCTGTTCCCCTGGTGCCCGGAGAGCAGGTCTTGAAGAGGAAAAGACGGCTCCACAAGTTGGACGACCAGTGGGAGAAGGACCCGTACACCGTACTGCCCTCAAGCCACGACAACCCAAAGATCTGTACAATCAGTAAAGACGGAGGGGAAACCACAGCCATTGTATCCCGGGATCACCTGAAGAAGTGTCCTGAACAGCTACGGAACCCTGAAGAGGAACAAGAAGACCCTCGACCCGTAGAGGAAAGGGAAGATATGGTTAGTACTGTGCTCGGAGACTTCCCTCGGTCTTGGACTCAAGTCAATGGTGCTGTTGTGGTACCCGTCCTCACGTTCCTCCAACCAGCATCCCAAGTGCCTACGGAGACACAGGTAGAGCTGGAAGAACAGCCGGTCCAGGAGGCAGAAGACCCCACACAAGCAGACCAGGAGAATCAACCCTCTGCTTATAGTGAGCCTGCCATACCCCTAGTGAGCCAAAGAGTCCGTAGACGGCTGCCCAGTTTACCCTTGACAGCTCCTATACCCTGTAGCTCAGGACCAGTCAGCCAGCTCCGTAGGTCCACTAGGGTCACTAAAGGCCAGTTGCCCGTACGGTGGAGGATCTAAGTGTTTAGACTGTTTATTTGTATTTATCTGTTTTCTGTTACTTGTAAATAATTGTGTATTTCTAGTTATTTTATAGATGTCGTTTATGGATTATCCGGAATCCTTTGTACATATGTTGGAGCGTAACCAGGAATGGACTAAAGACTGTTAAGGACTCGGGGCAGGACAGACCCCTACCTGGTTACGTCTCCCTGTTTTGGTGAAATGGACACCCTTCTTTTCTTGAAAAACTGCACCCGGTTGCGGACACGCCGTGACCGTCCTAATGTTTTTCTTTATTACGTTGTTTCTGTTTGTAATTTGTTATGTTACAAAAATATGTTTAGTCCCGGAGTACTAAAATTCACTAGGGGGGAATGTGGCACCCCAGGGGTCTGGTCTCCACAGTAATAGCAATGTTATGTCTGAGAGCAGGTGGGAGGTCTCTTGGTCAGGAATCCTATGCATGCCACACCTCCTGCCCAGTCCTGGGAGGGGAAGAACTTCCCCTATATAAAGCTGGGGCTGAGGCAGGGTTAGAAAAAAAAGAGTACAGAGAGAAGAAGAGAAGCAGCATAGGAAAGAAAGATCAGGAGCTCAGTGGGAGCAGTGCTAAAAGGAATCAGGGGCTGGCAGCTGAAGAGCTCGCCCTGATTGAAGAGTTACCACCGGACCCGGAGTCCGAGGCTGTGGGGATTAACCCAGACCCAGCAGCAGAAACCGCCCGGCAGGGGATTTCAGGTCCCCTGGCCAAGAAACCCGAAGGCACGGTCACACGCGTGGGACCAGCACCGCCGTCGTGGAGCGGAAGCCACTAGAAGGCCCCGAGTCACCGGCCATACGGGTGAGCACCACACGGTACACTCAGGGACGTGGGCTACCTTTACCCGCCTCTAGCAAGGAAGCCAGAAGAGTACAATTAGTTGGGGAGGCCTACAACTCCGCCTGGCCAAGGGGGATCCCATCTGCTCAAGGACTGACCAGGCCCCGACCGCTAGCCAGTACTCCGGGAGGGTCTATCTTTGTCACCAGTAAAGACCCTGAACTACACCGCATCGTCTCTGAGTGGTTCCTACTACCCCCATCATCCACGTCGGCTGCCCTGAGGCCATACCCCTCCCGTTGGGGGTTATACCATCCACGCTGCACCATCCTTCCACCGGCCTCAGCGGTCTGCCCTGCAGCGGCAGCTCCATAGCTGCATTCAACGGGTGGCGTAGTCGTCCTACATCTACTGCTAATATACCGCCACTTAGTCTGACTCCCTGGGCACGGACCGGGTCACCGCCACGAGACTACTACCCCCAACAGGCCCGGCTCCGGGTAGTCCCCGCGTGCGCAACGCTACACCAAGTAGGCCCAGGGGCGCGTCACCTGTTATACAGGCCTCATCCACAGTAAAAAAAAATACTTTCTTCTGTTCCTAACGTTATACAGCAGAAGACATCTCAGTTTGAAATAGTTTAGAGCATATCTGCTATGTTATATAGGCCTCATCCACACTAAAATACTTTCTTCTGTTCCTAACGTTATACAGCAGAAGACATCTCAGTTTGAAATAGTTTAGAGCATATCTGCTATGTTATACAGGTCTCATCCACACTAAAATACTTTCTTCTGTTACTAACTTCATACACTGGGGGACATCTCAGGGTGACAAGGGAGGGTGGTTCACTGCGATCGAGGGGGGTTGGTGATACCAGACAAATTGTTAGTGAAGGTGCAAGAGGCGAGGAACAAAAGGAAGAGGATGAGGTGATGGGGACGAGCAACAGTCTGAACATGAAGAGGATAATCATCCCCTCTCTGTTCGTGTTTGGTGGGAGGGAACAGAGGAAACAAGCTTCAGAATTACCTAGGCACCAACACAGCATGAGCTTGAACCTCATGGAAGAGCCCAACATATGAATGCCTTTTTGCTGCACTATCTTCACCATGATCCCCATATAGTTATGATTCTAAATAGTGCTGACTACTGGCTTGCAATTCTGTTAGATCCATGTTATAAGAGTAAATTTTGCCACATACTTCCTGCCCTGGAAAGGGGCCCGCGAATGCTGGAGTATTGAAACACGTTTTTACACAATCTTAAGAGAGGTTTTTCCAAAGACAGCAATGAGGCACACAGAGTGCATTGCAGCTCTACACTTCCAACCTCTGGCACGTCAATTTATCAACGCAAAAATATTAGTAGCAGCAGTAGTGTAAGTGGCAGAAGCAACTTCTGTCAGTCCTTTCACACATTCTTTAGACCAGCTCGTGCACCAGCAATAACAGAGTACAAGTCTGACACATGAACGACTGGAGAGGATGGTGCACTCCTGATTGAGTCTCCATCTGCTGGGTTGGTTGTAGTGGAAGAGGTGTCTGTCCCCATTATACTACTTCTAATCTCCTGAAATAGATGCCACTTCGGTGGTGTTAGGCCCTAATTTTTTAATGTGAACTCTCCTGGTTGGGTCTCCATCTGCTGTGTTGCCTGTAGTGGAAGAGGTTTTGGTCTCTATTGTAATAGTTATACTTTAGTGAAATTAATTTTTGGTGCAGATATTGATCTCCACACAGGTGTACACAAACATGTTAAACTCAAAATTGATTTTCAATAAACAACCATCAGCCACCCCATAAAACGCATCTGGTGCTTCCTCCTCCATTTTTGTTACAGTGCCAAGTATTGTCAAGCAGGTCTCCGACCGCAGAATCTCTGATTCTTTACCCGCTCCAGTCAGGCTGAGTGAGAGCCCATCTCCTGTAATGGAAGCGGACATGCCGGCTGTTTCTGACCGATCTCAGAGAACGAGCACACCACAACCTTATCCATCGTAACTTCTCCGTCTGCATCTCACTCACGGTCCAGCTGTTTGTCTGGTCCACCATACTCCGCCCTCTCTCAGCACTGCAGCCAGCAAAAGATTGTTTCCTCCTACACATGACAAAGCTAAGAGATTGAACGCCACCATTTCCAAGCTGTTGGCCATGGAAATGGTGGTGTCAGGCCCTAATTGTTTGAAATGTGAACACTCCTGGTTGAGTCTTCATCTGTTGGATTGTAGTGGAAGAGTTGTCGGCCCCTATTATACTAATTCTATATCTAGTGAAATTAATTATTTGGTACAGATATTGTCACAGGAGCACACATGATATAATCGAAATTGGTTTTCTTAGTACTATGGTATATAAAGCAGGCTACATTTCATCTTTTAATTCTTTGGTGATGATACTGTTCTCCAGACAGGGGTACCCATTAGTGATGAGCGAGCACTAAATGTGCTCAACTTAGTGATTCAGCGGTTTCTCAAAAATTACCCAGATCTGCCAGAGCTGCTCATGAAAACGCTGCGTGTGTGCCCATTTTAGAAAGTCAGCTACAGCTTTCCCCACCCTGGCAGTGCTTCAGCAGCGTTTGCAGCTTCCAGCTCACTGACTGGTGTGCGATGTGACCATACGTTGGAAATCAACGTTGCAGATGTTGGGAAGGATTTGTGAGCAGCAGAGGGCAGTTGTTGAGTACCAGCTTCAAGATACTCATTGGAATTCAGGTCAGCCTCCGCACATAACAGCTGATGAGTGGGTTGGAAGTTTGACATCTGTGTTGTCTCCAAAACTTTGAGGACTCCACCAAGATGGTGAGTGGCGATGACGCCATAATTAGCGTCACCATCCCGCTTCTCTGTTTACTGAAACGCTCGCAGCTCACAAAGACAAGGCCTTGCAGGCAGAGCAGGGAACTACACAGGGTGATGCTACACAGCCCAGCCTCATCTTATCTCAAGGAGGAGGAGGAGAACTTGAACATTCGTCCTCTTAGTGAGGACAGGGAAATCTTGGCTTTCTTGGAAGTCTTAATACCCCTCTTTCAGTCTGTGGGAAAGCTGTACGAGTTTTGCTTAATGATGACCTTCAGTGGCTTTGCTTATGCACGTTATTTCTGAAAACGCATTGTAGATCAGCCCATGGCTCAACTCTGTGTCATGAAATTCAAGGCGCAAAGAAACATCTTTGTATGTTGAAGCAGCACCAAGAAGTGTGAGCTGATGTTGGGCGTGCTGTCATTGCTTATGGAAGAAGCTGCATTAAAGGACTTTCCTGGGAGAAATGACAGCCGGCATAGATTCAGTTTCCCTCTATGCCAGTCCTTTCACCGAGCTAAAGAATATGGCTGTGGTGAAATACAACTGTCACCAAGAAGCAATGTCAGACTGAAGAACATTGGGCCCACCAGAGAATTTGATTCTGAGGACCCACCTTTCTCCCCTGCTCAAAGATTTGCATTATGAACTCTCCTGAAGGAGAAGCCAGGGCCCACTGAGGGAGTCTCCGGTTCTCTGGTGGGCCTGTGCAACCCTGACGAGAAGCATCCCTGGCCAAGGTTCCCGGACACTCTTGGCTACTTTTTTACTGTGGACTGGCTCCAGCAATCTATAAGATCCATTCACTGGCTCCCAATTGCCCAGCTTATCCAGTTCAAACTACTAACACTGACCTACAAAGCCATCCATAACCTTTCTCCTCCACACATCTCTGAATTAATCTCCCGCTATATTCCCTTTCGTAATCTTCGGTCTAACATGCTGGAGAAACTTGCACCTACTGCCACTCAGTGTCTTCAGCTCCTTTGTGAGAAACTAATGTTTGGGCAGCCATTCTATCAAATAAAATTCCTGACATATGGAAATTGTGGATGGCTTCGTTTCTGGTACTGGGTGCTAATACCAAACCGTGGCGTGCCATTCACTGGATATTCCTGTCTGGTTGGAGACCAGCTCATTCCCACAGAAAAGTACCAGCATCAAGCTAAGGAGATAGTGGCCTCTGTCATGAAGGAGTTTGCTCGTTGTCTAGGGGACCGATCATTGCTGCTGTCTACCTTGTGAACTTTGTGTTGAAGCTTGCGAGGATTAAGAGGTTACATTGGCGAGTCTGGTTTTTATACTAAAGATCCTACTCTTTTTATAGTTTTAAATGAGCACACACAAACCGTGATTTCTGCAGCAGCGCATCCAGGCCGGGATAGTGGCAGAGAAATTGCTGTACCATCAGGTAGAGGATGCAAGACATACAAGGCACGTGTGCGAGGTTGCCCCGGTGTGTGAGGTTGCCCCAGCATAGGGCCACCACGAGGTTTGCACCATTATTGCACACGTCCTTCTCTTGCTCCAGGTTCAGTGGAGATAGCCATTGCTCAAACTCGGCCTGGAGAGCTGTCCACAACTCTTCAGCAGTATGACTGCAATCTCCAAGGCATATTAATTTTAACCGGTGAGCCATGGCTGCGCAGTACGGAGGTGGGGAGATTCTTTCTGCACTGTTGGAACATGTGTCTTATTAAGGAAGAGGTTGAGGGCGCAGGTGGAGGCCCTAGAGGAGGCAGAGGCATCGGACAAAGCGTTAGATATAGAGGTTTGTCGCAGAAGCCTTGAGGATTCCAACACTTGCTGTCTAGTGACACCTTGATGTCTAGTGGTCCAGTTCTCCATCCCCTGTTGTATATTAGTTTAGTTCTTCATGTTCTGGTGTGCATTAGTTTCATTCTCCAAACATAGCTGTTTAGTAGTTTAGTTTTCCAACCTCTGTTGTATATTAGTTTAGTTCTCCATGTTCTGGTGTGTATTTGTTTTGTTCTCCAACCCATCCATGCCCACCCCCAGGGATTAACGTCTGATGACGAGGGTTTGGATTCTGTTCGGACCCTACTTCGTCCGGGCCCGGATCAACTGAAAAAAATTTTGGGCATTGCTACACAAGCCTTCCCCCTCTTGAGTCTGTGAAGCTTTGTATCACACCTCTGATTCCCTGGAATAGAATGTGTGCACAGCTCTGCAGACTCGCCCATTTGTAGTTTCCCACAGTCAGTTGGGCAGTTGGAGAGTTGTGACGTGGGGGAAAACAAGGGTAATTGGGGTGCCACCTCTGAGGACTGTACTATGTGTGATGTTAAAATGGAGGAAGAAGAGCAGAGGCCACTTGATGCCACGCTTGTCATCCACTGGAGCACATATTCTTTCTGGCCCTCATCTACAAAGCGTACCACTGTCTCTGCATCACCAACTTGGCCCTAGCTTGGATCTCTTCATACCTAACCGACCGGACATTCAGTGTCTCCCACTCACACACCACCTCTACCTCTTGTCAGTGTCCCCCAAGATTCAGTTCTAGGACCCCTGCTCTTCTCCATCTGCACCTTCGGCCTGGGACAGCTCTTACAGTCTCAAGGCTTTTAGTATCACCTCTATGTTGATGACACACAGATCTACCTCTCTGGACCTGATATCTCCTCCTTACTAACCAGAATCCCACAATGTCTGTCCGCTCTTTCAGCTTTCTTCTCTGCTAGATTTATAAAACTTTACATGGTTAAAACCAAATTCATCATCTTTTCACCATCTCATTCACCCCCCCAACTGACCTATCCATCAAAGTCAATGGCTGCCCACTCTGATCTGTCCTTCAAACGTCAGATCCAAGCCCTTTCCACTTGCTGCCGACTACAACTCTAAAATATCTCCAGTATCCACACATTCCTCAACTATGAATCTACAAAAACACCAGTGCATGTGACGCGCCCCTGGGCCTGTGTCGCGCTGCGTTGCGCACGCGGGAGTTTACCCGGAGCCGGATCTGTTGAGGGTTGTAGTCTCGTGGCGGTGACCCGGTCCGTGCCCAGGGAGTCAAACTGAGCGGCGATGTATCAGCGGTAGATGTTGGACGACTACGCCACCCGTTGAGTACAGCTAAGGAGCTGCTGCTGCAGGGCAGACCGCTGAGGCCGGTGGTAGGATTGTGCAGCGTGATAGTATAACCCCCAACGGGAGGGGTATGGCCTCAGGGCAGCCGACGTGGATGATGGGGGTAGCAGGAACCACTCGGAGACGGTACGGTGTAGTTCAGGGTCTTTACTGGTGACAAAGATAGACCCTCCCGGAGTACTGGCTAGCGATTGGGGCCTGGTCAGTCCTTGAGCAGATGGGATCTCCCCTGGCCAGGCGGAGTTGTAGGCCTCCCAAACTAACTGTACTCTTCTGGCTACCTTGCTAGAGGCGGGTATAAGTAGCCCACGTCCCTCAGTGTACCGTGTGGTGCTCACCCGTATGGCCGGTGACTCGGGGCCTTCTTGTAGCTTCCGCTCCACGACGGCGGTGCTGGTCCCATGCGTGTGACCGTGCCTTCGGGTTTCTTGGCCAGAGGACCTGGAATCTCCTGCCTAACGGATTCTGCTGCTGGGTAGGAGTTAGTCCCCACAGCCTCGGACTCCGGGTCCGGTAAGAAATCTTCTCAGTCAGGGCGAGCTCTGCAGCTGCCAGCCCCTGACTCCTTGTAACACTGCTCCCACAGAGCTCCTGATGTTCTGTTCCTATATTTGCTTCTTTTCTCTGTCTCTACTTCTTCTCTACTCACTAACCCTGCCTCAGCCCTAGGTTTATATAGGGGAAGTTCTTCCCCTCCCAGGACTGGGCAGGAGGTGTGGCATGCATAGGATTCCTGACCAAGAGACCTCCCACCTGCTCTCAGACGTAATATCTCTATCACTGTGGCAACCAGACCCCTGGGGTGTCACATTCCCCCCTAGTGAAATTTAGTACTCCGGGACTAAACATATTTTAGAAAAACATAACAAGATATAACAATAACAATACAATAAAGAAACACATAAAGGTGGTCACGGCATGTCCGTAACCGGGTGCAGTCTTTGAAGAAAGCAAGGTGTCCATTTCACCAAAACAGGGAGACGTAACCAGGTAGGGGTCTGTCCTGCCCCGAGTCCTTAACAGTCTTTAGTCCGTCCTGGGTTACGCTCCAACTATGTACACAGGATTCCCGGTAAATCCACCAAAGACTCCTATAAACAACTAGAAACACATAATTATACTCAAGCAACAAGAAAAACAGGTAACCACAAATAAAACAATTTATACACTTCAAATCCTCCAACGTGCGGGTAACTGGCCTCTAGTGGACCTAGTGGACCTACGGAGCTGACTGTCTGGCCCTGAACTACAGGGTGTAGGAGCTGTCAAGGGTAAATTGGGCAGCTGTCTACGGGCCCTTTGGCTCACTAGGGATATGGCAGGCTCACTGCAAGCAGAGGGTTGATCCTCCTGATCTGCTGGTGTGGGGTCTTCTGCCTCCTGGACTGGCTGTTCTTCCAGCTCTACCTGTTGCTCCGTAGGTGCTTGGGATGCTGGTTGGAGGAAGGTGAGTACGGGTACCACAACTGCACCATTGACTTGAGTCCAAGACCGAGGGAAGTCTCCGAGCACAGTACTAACCATATCTTCCCTTTCCTCTACGGGTCGATGGTCTTCTTGTTCCTCTTCAGGGTTCCGTAGCTGTTCAGGACACTTCTTCAGGTGATCCCGGGATACAATGGCTGTGGTCTCCCCTCCGTCTTTACTGATGGTACAGACCTTCGGGTTCTCGTGGCTTGAGGGCAGTACGGTGTACGGGTCCTTCTCCCACTGGTCGTCCAACTTGTGGAGCCGTCTTTTCCTCTTCAAGACCTGCTCTCCGGGCACCAGGGGAACAGCGGGAGCATACTGGTTGTAAGTTTTCTCTTGTCTCTCCCTAGCCTGACAGAGATTTCGCTCCACGCTCTCCTGTACTTTCCGGTACTGCTGCTGCCTCTCTGTGTCCCAGTCTGCTTCTGGTGAAGTGTCCTCGGGTGTCAGGACTCCCATTTCCAGGTCAACAGGTAACTTACCAGGTCTCGCCCTCATTAGGTAAGCCGGGGTACAGTTGGTGGAACCTACCGGGATGTGGTTGTATAGGTCCACCAGATCGGGCAGCTTCTCAGGCCACAGACTGCGTTCTTCCAGGGGCAACGTTTTCAGAAGATCCATTACCACCTGGTTCATTTTCTCACAAAGTCCATTAGTTTGCGGATGATAGGGTGTCGTCCTTATCTTCCGGCAGCCATACAGATTGCAGAATTCCTGGAAGACCTCCGCTTCAAAGGCAGGTCCCTGGTCCGTCAGCACTTGGTCCGGGTACCCGTGTGGACGGCAGAAGTGCTGCTGGAAGGCTCTAGCTGCTGTTTGAGCCGTTAAGTCCTTGACGGGGACGACAACCAAGAACCGGGAGTAATGATCCACGATGGTTAACGCGTAGACGTAGCCACTTCTGCTTGGGGTCAGTTTTACATGATCCAAGGCTACCAGTTCCAACGGCTGCCGGGTGACGATGGACTGCAGGGGAGTCTTCTGGCTGGCACGGTCCTTCCTTCTTAGGTTGCACGGGCCACAGTCTCTGCACCACCTCTCGATGGTTCCCCTCATGCCTACCCAGTGGAACCGCCCGCGCAGCAGGAACTCCAACTTCTTCCATCCGAAGTGTCCAGCCCCGTCGTGGTATGCCTCCATCACCATGGCTGCGTCTCTTCGTGGCACCACTACTTGCCAGATTAGTTCATGCGTCCGGGAGTTAACCATTCTGCGGCACAACTTCCCCTTGTAAAGGAACAGTCGACTCTTCTCAGCCCACAGTTGTTTGGCTTCCTCCGGAGCGTCTGGGTCAAGGCGAGCCTCTGGCCGAGTCAGCATCTCCTTCACCAGTCGGACGGCAGGGTCACTGTCTTGCGTTTCCTCCCAGTTGTAGTGAGGCAAGGGGTTAAACGTAGCGGCTTGCTTACTCCTTACCCGATGGGAATACTGGATAGTCCCATGACGGTGAAACGCGGGGAGTTCGACTTCTTCCAGTCCCTCTGGATCTTCTCCTACGTCCGGTAGGTTTGGCATCCTGGACAGGGCGTCCGCGTTGGTATTGGAGCGTCCTGCCCGGTATTTGATGGTGAACTCGTAGTTGGACAGGCGGGCCATCCATCTCTGCTCTAGGGCACCGAGTCTTGCCGTGTCCAGGTGTGTCAACGGGTTGTTTTCCGTGTACACGACGAACCGGGAAGAAGCGAGGTAGTGCTTAAAGCGTTCGGTGACTGCCCACACCACTGCCAGGAACTCTAGCTTAAATGAGCTGTAATTCTCAGGGTTTCTTTCGGTGGGTCGCAGTTTTCGGCTGGCGTAAGCGATTACTCGCTCTTTCCCCTGCTGGATCTGGGACAGCACGGCTCCTAGCCCGATGTTACTTGCGTCGGTGTAGAGGATAAAGGGCTGGCTGTAATCCGGGTACGCCAGGATTTCATCCCCCGTGAGGGCCATCTTCAGCTGGCGGAAGGACTCTTCTTCCAACTTCTCCCATCTGCAGGGCGGCTTCTGGTTCTTGGCCTTCCGGGACTGGCCTATCAGGAGGTCCTGCATAGGAGCTGCCTTTTTGGTGAAACCGGGGATGAACCTGCGGTAGTAGCCTACCAACCCGAGGAACTGCCGCACTTCCTTTACACTGGAGGGACTTGGCCATTCCTTAATTGCGGTGATCTTATCAGGGTCGGGAGCCACTCCGTCAGCGCTCACCACGTGTCCCAGGTACTGCACCTTTGGTTTCAGGAGGTGACACTTGGAGGGTTTCACCTTTAGGCCGTAGCTTGCCAGAGCTTCGAACACTTCCGCCAGGTGTTTCAGGTGGTCCTCATAAGTCTTAGAATATACGATGACATCGTCCAGGTACAACAGGACCGTCTCGAAGTTTCTGTGGCCCAGACAGCACTCCATTAATCGTTGGAAGGTTCCTGGTGCGTTGCAGAGTCCGAACAGCATACAGGTAAATTCGCTAAGTCCCATCGGGGTGGTGAATGCGGTCTTCTCCCGGTCCGCCTCTGCTACAGGAACCTGCCAGTACCCACTAGTGAGATCCAAGGTAGAGAAGAAGTTAGCAGATCTTAAAGCAGCCAAAGACTCCTCTATTCTTGGTAAGGGGTACGCATCCTTGTGTGTGATACGGTTGATTTTCCGGTAATCTACACACATCCTCATGGTGTTGTCTTTCTTTTTGACTAAGACTAGTGGAGCTGCCCAGGGGCTACAGCTATCCCTGATCACCCCAGCCTCCTTCATGTCTCTAAGCATCCCCTTGGCGTGTTGGTAGTGTGCAGGGGGTACGGGTCGATACCTCTCTTTTATGGGAGGATGGTCTCCCGTGGGGATGTGGTGTTCTACCCCCTTGACTCGCCCGAAGTCTAACGGGTGTTTACTAAACACTCTCTCGTACTCTTGAACCACCCGATAGACTCCCTGTTTCTGGTGTGAGGGAGTGGAGTCAGTACCCAAATGTAGTTGCTGACACCAGTCCTCCATTGTTTTCTTAGAGCCGTTACCTTCCTCCGGGTGAGATGGAGGCAAGGGTTCCACAGATTGTATAGCATTTTGGTTAATGGTATATAATTTGGCTAGCGTGGCATACCGGGGCAGGTACACTTCCCTCTTCCCGATATTGATTATGCGAACGGGCACCCTCCCATGGCGTACATTAACCACCCCCCGTGCTGTCAAGATGGTGGGCCTACTGTCTGAGTAAACTGGTTCTACCATTGCCTGGTAATCTCTACCTCTCAGACCAATAGCTGCCCGGCACCAAATCATCATTTCACTTTTTGGGGGCATGGCAATAGGGAAAGGGTCACACATACTCATGCTACCAATCTCACCACCGGAGAGTTCCACCTGTTGCCGTCGCATCAGTGCCCGGATCTCTTTTTGGAGCACTCGCTGCTCGCCGGAGCTGGCGTTCTTGGCAACCTGCTGTAAAAGGAAAATCACCTCTGCAAGACAATTTTCAATTACATTAGTTCCTAGAGTTATCTTTGGGTGACTCTCGTGTTTGTCAATGTCTACAATGATCAGTCCCTGTGCTGCCAGTTCGACTCTACCGATTTTAATGGTCACCTCTTTAAATCCAATCTGTGGCACGGGCTGACCATTGCTGGCGATGATACTCAAGTCGTCGTCAGGGTAGCGGGTGATATCCGAGTCATTCCAGTATTGCTTGAAGAGCACGTACGGGATGGTGGTGACCTGTGACCCGGTGTCCAGTAGGGCACTCATAGGAATGCCATCCAGTACCACGGGTAAGACTGGACGTCCTCCCACATATTTGTCGCGCCAGTTCGATGGGTCTGGTGATCTTTTTCCTGGGGGTTGGCCCTCTACCCCAGGTTGTGCCAGTTTAAAGGACAGTACCTTGCCATATGTCCGGGTTGATTGCAGCGGCGGCAGATGGGTCGTCCGTCCTCGTTGTATCGGTCGCTGGGTCTCCCTCTGGCCGGTGGGGTCCTCCTTGGTCGACGCCACGGGATGTCCTCCGGTCCGGATGCCAGCTGGATCTTCCCTGGAGTGGAAACCTGTAAAGACTGCACAGTTCGGGTTAGCGCAGCAACGCTTTTAGCTAGCTCTTGGACCTGATGGTGCAGGTCTGGAGCCGGGTCATTGTTCAAAGCCTGCGCATCAGCTCCCACAGGCCCTGCCGACAAGGGTGCCGCCTCCTGGTGGTAAGTGGTAGTGGGGCGTCTGTGGGTCACAACGCCACCTGGTGCCGGTTCTCGGAGCACCCGGATGGCTCTGTCCTTGAACTGTGCAAATCCCAAATGAGGGTCCTGTAAGGCCATTGCCCGCAACTGGGTTCGGTGGGCATTGCAATATAAACCCTCTATAAATTGTTCAGTCAACAGCCTGTCCTCGTCTCCCACGCCGTCAGGGTCGGTCTGCTTAATGGCTCTCAGGGCCTCTTGTAGGTTCAGGGCATAGTCCCTTATACTCTCGTGTGCTCGCTGCTTGCACCTGTAGAATCTAAGCTTGATCTCGGCTGAGGTGCGGGTATCAAAGGTGTCCCTCAGCCGGGTTAGTATCCCTGCGACAGTCCTCCCCCCAGGTGGCCAGGACTTTACCTCCCTTCGGGCTGCCCCAGTTAATTGGGCCACCAGGATGCTCACTTTTTGCTCTTCTGTGAGGGGGTACACCTGGAAGAGGCTATCCAGCTTTTCTCTAAAGTCATGCAGGGTATGTGACTCCCCTGAGTACTGGGGTAGCCAGGCCGCTCCCGGGATATAGGGCATGGTGAAAGGCATGACTGCAGCAGCGGTGGCGCTGACGGGGGTTGAGGCAGTGAA
The DNA here is from genome assembly GCF_046119375.1 of Phyllobates terribilis. Lineage (NCBI taxonomy): Eukaryota > Metazoa > Chordata > Amphibia > Anura > Dendrobatidae > Phyllobates > Phyllobates terribilis. Next base: position 1,873,801 of record NW_027362764.1, on the reverse strand, counting down.
GCTCTCCTCCGTATCCGACATCCTCCTCCCCCCTAGTGGACCGTGGCCTACCTTGCGATGATCCTCTTCCGTAGGCCGCGGCTCCGCAGTAGATCGTCAGGGTTGAGGACCTTCCGTCGCGCTCCTGTGACGTCGGCGTCTGCTGGGCTCCTTCCAGGACCTTACGCGACGTCCGGACGTGAGGCGGGGCTTCAGTTCTCGCGCGCTTTCGGAGTCCACGGCCCTCTTCTTCCCGCGCGACGTCTTCAAGATGGCGTCCAACGGCGGGAAAACTCCACGGAAGGCGGGAAGAAGGCTGAAAATGGCGCCGGATGGCGGGAATCTTCACCGATGGCGGGAAGAAGGCTGAAGATGGCGCCGGATGGCGGGAATCTTCACCACAGGTAAGTTTGAACAGTCTTTTTCAGGCACGCAGTACCCGGTGGTTGCGGGCACGAAATCCTGCCGACTACGCCAAAAGTTGACGCGCCCCTGGGCCTGTGTCGCGCTGCGTTGCGCACGCGGGAGCTTACCCGGAGCCGGATCTGTTGAGGGTTGTAGTCTCGTGGCGGTGACCCGGTCCATGCCCAGGGAGTCAAACTGAGCGGCGATGTATCAGCGGTAGATGTTGGACGACTACGCCACCCGTTGAGTACAGCTAAGGAGCTGCTGCTGCAGGGCAGACCGCTGAGGCCGGTGGTAGGATTGTGCAGCGTGATAGTATAACCCCCAACGGGAGGGGTATGGCCTCAGGGCAGCCGACGTGGATGATGGGGGTAGCAGGAACCACTCGGAGACGGTACTGTGTAGTTCAGGGTCTTTACTGGTGACAAAGATAGACCCTCCCGGAGTACTGGCTAGCGATTGGGGCCTGGTCAGTCCTTGAGCAGATGGGATCTCCCCTGGCCAGGCGGAGTTGTAGGCCTCCCAAACTAACTGTACTCTTCTGGCTACCTTGCTAGAGGCGGGTATAAGTAGCCCACGTCCCTCAGTGTACCGTGTGGTGCTCACCCGTATGGCCGGTGACTCGGGGCCTTCTAGTAGCTTCCGCTCCACGACGGCGGTGCTGGTCCCATGCGTGTGACCGTGCCTTCGGGTTTCTTGGCCAGAGGACCTGGAATCCCCTGCCTGACGGATTCTGCTGCTGGGTAGGAGTTAGTCCCCACAGCCTCGGACTCCGGGTCCGGTAAGAAATCTTCTCAGTCAGGGCGAGCTCTGCAGCTGCCAGCCCCTGACTCCTTGTAACACTGCTCCCACAGAGCTCCTGATGTTCTGTTCCTATATTTGCTTCTTTTCTCTGTCTCTACTTCTTCTCTACTCACTAACCCTGCCTCAGCCCTAGGTTTATATAGGGGAAGTTCTTCCCCTCCCAGGACTGGGCAGGAGGTGTGGCATGCATAGGATTCCTGACCAAGAGACCTCCCACCTGCTCTCAGACGTAATATCTCTATCACTGTGGCAACCAGACCCCTGGGGTGTCACACATGTCCTCATCCTCTCCCGCCTCGATTACTGCAAGCTCCTACTCTGTGGCCTCCCTTCTACCAGTCTCGCACTCTTCCAATCTATCCTAAACTGTGCTGGCTGGCTAATCCACATGTCATCCCGCTATTCGCCGGCTTCTCTCCTCTCTCTGTCAATCCCTGCGCTGGCTCCCCGTTGCCCAGAGACTCCAATTGAAAAACCTAAGTTTGGCATACCAAGCCATCGAAAACCTGTCTCCTCCATACATGTGTGACCTAGTCTCCCTGCACGCAACCGCCCATCCTTCCAAGATCTTCTCTACTTCCCTCTTATCTCTTCTTGCCACAATCGCATACAAGATTTGTCCTGTACTTCTCCCCTACTGGGTAACTCTGTACTCCAATACATCAGACTGTCGCCTACCCTGGAAACCTTGAAAAGGAAGCTGAAGACCCACCTCTTCCGACAAGCCTACAACCTGCAGTAACCACTGCTCCACCATACCGCTGCATGACCAGCTCTACCCTCACCTACTGTATCCTCACCCATCCCTTGTAGATTGTTTGTGCGCCCTCACGGGCAGGGTCCTCTCTCCTCTTGTACCAGTCAGTGACTCCTTTTCACATGTAAAGCGCCACAGAATAAATGTCGCTGTAATAATAATAATTATAGTACTTGTACTCTGGGTCAATTGATGGTACTTTCCTGGTGTCTGCCCCTAATTTGATGCGCTTTGGCAGCTTTTGGGCCAGTTTGAAGGTGTTGTGTATGCGTTTGTTGTTGCCCCCCTTTGAATCCTATGACGTTCGTCAATGTTCGGCGAATTTTGCAAATTCGACAATCGTAATCTGACCCGAACATTGAAACATTCGCTCATCTCTGCTCACTAACATATCCCGAACAGGAACACATACATTCTAATCAGAGGTGTAAGTAAAGTCTGATGGGCCTGGTGCAAGATTTGGACCATCCCCCACCCAGGAAAAAAAAAATATATATATGACTTCCATCTGGTATATATGTCCCTCATCATGGTCCCTTATCTTAAAGCCCCATACTGGTATATACAGTATATATCCCCCATTCTGGTGCTGTTCTTTACTGTATAGAAAAAAAAGCAAAGCATTACACTCCCCAGGGGTGAAAACAGAAGTCATAGTGCCCCATAGTCCCCCTACAGTATTATGCTCCTACTTATAGTATAATGCACTCCCCATACTCCTCCATACACTATAATGAACCCCATAGTACTCCATACAGTATAATGCACAGCCCATAGTCCTCCCTATTGTATAATGCACTCCCTATACTCCTCCATATTGTATAATGCACCCTCAATAATGCACCATACAGTATAATGCACACCCTATAGTCATGCATGTAGTATAATGCACAGCCTATAGTACTCTGTATAGTATAATGCACAGCCTATTCTAAAATATGTTCCTCATCCTGGTATATGGCCCTCATCCTGGTATATATTCCCCATCCTGGTATATGGCCCCATCCCGGTATATATTCCCCATACTGGTGTATGGCCCTCATCCTGGTATATGTCTCCCATCCTGGTATATGGCCCCATCCTGATATATGGCCCCGCTGTTGGTCAATACACAGAAAAAAACAATAAACGCTCCCACTCACCTTGCTAGCACTCACCATGCTGTGCGGCGTCCACATCTGAAGCTGGCAGCTGATTTTGGTTGATTTTGACAGGAGCGCATAACGTCACTGCCATGCGCCCCCGGCCGCCTCTGATTGGCCGGCAGCATGTATTGCGGAGCACGGATCCGTCAAGTTTTTTCGCTGCAATACACTTCAGCTGAATATGTGCTCGAGGATGCACATTCAGCTGATATAGGGGCTGGCGACGGCGAGCCCCTTGTCCGCTGGGTACGTTACACCCCTGATTCTGACGTTCTATTGTATACCTGGCAGGAGCCAATATATTGTGATGCCTTCACGATTATATACCACCAGGAGCCCTTACATTATAGCGTCTTTAACAGCGAAACGGCTAGAATGTATGGGCTGCAGTCAAGACCTGGATGGAGACCATACATTGTAGGCTGCATTCTGCTAGCTTCACTGACATATACCTGGGAAGAGATCATAGATTATGATGCCTCCAATAATATATACCTGACAGGAGCCCATACATTCTGTTGCCTCCAATAATATATACCTGACAGGAGCCCATACATTCTCCTGCCTCCAATAATATATACCTGACAGGAGCCCATACATTCTACTGCCTCCAATAATATATACCTGACAGGAGACCATACACTCTGCTGCCTCCAATAATATATACCTGACAGGAGCCCATACATTCTCCTGCCTCCAATAATATATACCTGACAGGAGCCCATACATTCTCCTGCCTCCAATAATATATACCTGACAGGGGCCCATAGATTCTGCTGCCTCCAATAATATATACCTGACAGGAGCCCATAGATTCTGCTGCCTCCAATAATATATACCTGACAGGAGCCCATACATTCTGCTGCCTCCAATAATATATACCTGACAGGAGCCCATACATTCTCCTGCCTCCAATAATATATAACTGACAGGAGCCCATACATTCTGCTGTCTCCAATAATATATACTTGACAGGAGCCCATACATTCTGCTGCCTCCAATAATATATATCTGACAGGAGCCCATACATTCTGCTGCCTCCAATAATATATATCTGACAGGAGCCCATACATTCTGCTGCCTCCAATAATATATACCTGAAGGGAACCCATACATTCTCCTGCCTCCAATAATATATACCTGACAGGAGCCCATACATTCTGCTGCCTCCAATAATATATACCTGACAGGAGCCCATAGATTCTCCTGCCTCCAATAATATATACCTGACCGGAGCCCATACATTCTGCTGCCTCCAATAATATATACCTGACAGGAGCCCATACATTCTGCTGCCTCCAATAATATATACCTGACAGGAGCCCATACATTCTCCTGCCTCCAATAATATATACCTGACAGGAGCCCATAGATTCTGCTGCCTCCAATAATATATACCTGACAGGAGCCCATAGATTTTCCTGCCTCCAATAATATATACCTGACAGGAGCCCATACATTCTGCTGCATAAATAATATATACCTGACAGGAGCCCATACATTCTGCTGCCTCCAATAATATATACCTGACAGGAGCCCATACATTCTGCTGCCTAAAATAATATATACCTGACAGGAGCCCATACATTCTCCTGCCTCCAATAATATATACCTGACATGGGCCCATAGATTCTGCTGCCTCCAATAATATATACCTGACAGGAGCCCATACATTCTGCTGCCTCCAATAATATATACCTGACAGGAGCCCATACATTCTCCTGCCTCCAATAATATATAACTGACAGGAGCCCATACATTCTGCTGTCTCCAATAATATATACTTGACAGGAGCCCATACATTCTGCTGCCTCCAATAATATATATCTGACAGGAGCCCATACATTCTGCTGCCTCCAATAATATATACCTGAAGGGAACCCATACATTCTCCTGCCTCCAATAATATATACCTGACAGGAGCCCATACATTCTGCTGCCTCCAAAAATATATACCTGACAGGAGCCCATAGATTCTCCTGCCTCCAATAATATATACCTGACCGGAGCCCATACATTCTGCTGCCTCCAATAATATATACCTGACAGGAGCCCATACATTCTGCTGCCTCCAATAATATATACCTGACAGGAGCCCATACATTCTGCTGCCTCCAATAATATATACCTGACAGGAGCCCATACATTCTCCTGCCTCCAATAATATATACCTGACAGGAGCCCATAGATTCTGCTGCCTCCAATAATATATACCTGACAGGAGCCCATAGATTTTCCTGCCTCCAATAATATATACCTGACAGGAGCCCATACATTCTGCTGCATAAATAATATATACCTGACAGGAGCCCATACATTCTGCTGCCTCCAATAATATATACCTGACAGGAGCCCATACATTCTGCTGCCTAAAATAATATATACCTGACAGGAGCCCATACATTCTCCTGCCTCCAATAATATATACCTGACATGGGCCCATAGATTCTGCTGCCTCCAATAATATATACCTGACAGGAGCCCATACATTCTGCTGCCTCCAATAATATATACCTGACAGGAGCCCATACATTCTCCTGCCTCCAATAATATATAACTGACAGGAGCCCATACATTCTGCTGTCTCCAATAATATATACTTGACAGGAGCCCATACATTCTGCTGCCTCCAATAATATATATCTGACAGGAGCCCATACATTCTGCTGCCTCCAATAATATATACCTGAAGGGAACCCATACATTCTCCTGCCTCCAATAATATATACCTGACAGGAGCCCATACATTCTGCTGCCTCCAAAAATATATACCTGACAGGAGCCCATAGATTCTCCTGCCTCCAATAATATATACCTGACCGGAGCCCATACATTCTGCTGCCTCCAATAATATATACCTGACAGGAGCCCATACATTCTGCTGCCTCCAATAATATATACCTGACAGGAGCCCATACATTCTGCTGCCTCCAATAATATATATCTGACAGGAGCCCATACATTCTCCTGCCTCCAATAATATATACCTGACAGGAGCCCATACATTCTGCTGCCTAAAATAATATATACCTGACAGGAGCCCATACATTCTGCTGCCTCCAATAATATATACCTGACAGGAGCCCATACATTCTGCTGCCTAAAATAATATATACCTGACAGGAGCCCATACATTCTCCTGCCTCCAATAATATATACCTGACAGGAGCCCATACATTCTGCTGCCTCCAATAATATATACCTGACAGGGGCCCAAAGATTCTCCTGCCTCCAATAATATATACCTGACTGGAGCCCATACATTCTGCTGCCTCCAATAATATATACCTGACAGGAGCCCATACATTCTGCTGCCTCCAATAATATATAACTGACAGGAGCCCATACATTCTGCTGCCTCCAATAATATATACCTGACAGGAGCCCATACATTCTCCTGCCTCCAATAATATATAACTAGCAGGAGCCCATACATTCTGCTGCCTCCAATAATATATACCTGACAGGAACCCATACATTCTCCGGCCTCCAATAATATATACCTGACAGGAGCCCATAGATTCTCCTGCCTCCAATAATATATACCTGACAGGAGCCCATACATTCTGCTGCCTCCAATAATATATACCTGACAGGAGCCCATACATTCTGCTGCCTCCAATAATATATACCTGACAGGAGCCCATACATTCTGCTGCCTCCAATAATATATACCTGACAGGAGCCCATAGATTCTCCTGCCTCCAATAATATATACCTGACAGGAGCCCATACATTCTGCTGCCTCCAATAATATATACTTGACAGGAGCCCATACATTCTGCTGCCTCCAATAATATATACCTTACAGGAGCCCATACATTCTGCTGCCTCCAATAATATATACCTGACAGGAGCCCATAGATTCTCCTGCCTCCAATAATATATACCTGACAGGAGCCCATACATTCTCCTGCCTCCAATAATATATACCTGACCGGAGCCCATACATTCTGCTGCCTCCAATAATATATACCTGACAGGAGCCCATACATTCTGCTGCCTCCAATAATATATACCTGACAGGAGCCCATACATTCTGCTGCCTCCAATAATATATATCTGACAGGAGCCCATACATTCTCCTGCCTCCAATAATATATACCTGACAGGAGCCCATACATTCTGCTGCCTAAAATAATATATACCTGACAGGAGCCCATACATTCTGCTGCCTCCAATAATATATACCTGACAGGAGCCCATACATTCTGCTGCCTAAAATAATATATACCTGACAGGAGCCCATACATTCTCCTGCCTCCAATAATATATACCTGACAGGAGCCCATACATTCTGCTGCCTCCAATAATATATACCTGACAGGGGCCCAAAGATTCTCCTGCCTCCAATAATATATACCTGACAGGAGCCCATACATTCTGCTGCCTCCAATAATATATACCTGACAGGAGCCCATACATTCTGCTGCCTCCAATAATATATAACTGACAGGAGCCCATACATTCTGCTGCCTCCAATAATATATACCTGACAGGAGCCCATACATTCTCCTGCCTCCAATAATATATAACTAGCAGGAGCCCATACATTCTGCTGCCTCCAATAATATATACCTGACAGGAACCCATATATTCTCCGGCCTCCAATAATATATACCTGACAGGAGCCCATAGATTCTCCTGCCTCCAATAATACATACCTGACAGGAGCCCATACATTCTGCTGCCTCCAATAATATATACCTGACAGGAGCCCATACATTCTGCTGCCTCCAATAATATATACCTGACAGGAGCCCATAGATTCTGGTACCTCCAATAATATATACCTGACAGGAGCCCATATATTCTCCTGCCTCCAATAATATATACCTGACAGGAGCCCATACATTCTCGTGTACCCAATAATATATACCTGACAGTAGCCCATAGATTCTGCTGCCTCCAATAATATATACCTGACAGGAGCCCATAGATTCTGGTACCTCCAATAATATATACCTGACAGGAGCCCATACATTCTCCTGCCTCCAATAATACATACTTTACAGGAGCCCATACATTCTGCTGCCTCCAATAATATATACCTGACAGGAGCCCATACATTCTCCTGCCTCCAATAATATATACCTGACAGGAGTCCATACATTCTGCTGCCTCCAATAATATATACCTGACAGGAGCCCATACATTCTCCTGACTCCAATAATATATACCTGACAGGAGCCCATAGATTCTGCTGCCTCCAATAATATATACCTGACAGGAGCCCATAGATTCTGGTACCTCCAATAATATATACCTGACAGGAGCCCATACACTCTGCTGCCTCCAATAATCTATACCTGACAGGAGCCCATAGATTCTGCTGCCTCCAATAATACATACCTTACAGGAGCCCATACATTCTGCTGCCTCCAATAATATATACCTGACAGGAGCCCATACATTCTCCTGCCTCCAATAATATATACCTGACAGGAGCCCATACATTCTGCTGCCTCCAATAATATATACCTGACAGGAGCCTATAGATTCTGCTGCCTCCAATAATATATACCTGACAAGAGCCCATAGATTCTCCTGCCTCCAATAATATATACCTGACAAGAGCCCATACATTCTCCTGCCTCCAATAATATATACCTTACAGGAGCCCATACATTCTGCTGCCTCCAATAATATATACTTGACAGGAGCCCATACATTCTCCTGCCTCCAATAATATATACCTGACAGGAGCCCATACATTCTGCTGCCTCCAATAATATACAGTGCCTACAAGTAGTATTCAACCCCCTGCAGATTTTGCTGGTTGACACATGCAGAATTAACTTGGCATTGTGACATTTGTACTGTAGATCAGCCTGGAAGTGGGAAATGCACTGCAGCAAATATTGTTTTTGGTTTTTTTTTTTGTTTTTTTTTTAAACGTTAAAAGTTAATTCAGAGTGTCATTTATTATTCAACCCCTCAAACCACAAGAATTCTGTTTGGTCCCCCTAAAGTATTAAGAAGTAGTTCAGGCACCAAGAATAATGAGCTTCACATGTGTGGATTAAAGATCTCTTTTGCCAGCCTTTTCTGACTATTTAAGACCATCCCCAAACTTGTGAACAGCACTCAGACATGGTCAACATGGGAAAGACAAAGGAGCATTCCAAGGCCATCAGAGACAAGATCGTGGAGGGTCACAAGGCTGGCAAGGGGTACAAAACCCTTTCCAAGGAGTTGGGCCTACCTGTCTCCACTGTTGGGAGCATCATCTGTAAGTGGAAGGCTTATGGAACTACTGTTAGCCTTCCACGGCCTGGACAGCCTTTGAAAGTGTCCTCCCGTGCCGAGGCCAGGCTTGTCCGAAGAGTCAAGGCTAACCCAAAGACAACAAGGAAGGAGCTCCGGGAAGATCTCATGGCAGTGGGGACATTGGTTTCAGTCAATACCATAAGTAACGTACTCCACCGCAATGGTCTCCGTTCCAGACGAGCCCGTAAGGTACCTTTACTTTCAAAGCGTCATGTCAAGGCTCGTCTACAGTTTGTTCATGATCACTTGGAGGACTCTGAGACAGACTGGTTCAAGGTTCTATGGTCTGATGAGACCAAGATCGAGATCTTTGGTGCCAACCACACACGTGACGTTTGGAGACTGGATGGCACTGCATACGACCCCAAGAATACCATCCCTACAGTCAAGCATGGTGGTGGCAGCATCATGCTGTGGGGCTGTTTCTCAGCCAAGGGGCCTGGCCATCTGGTCCGCATCCATGGGAAGATGGATAGCACGGCCTACCTGGAGATTTTGGCCAAGAACCTCCGCTCCTCCATCAAGGATCTTAAGATGGGTTGTAATTTCATCTTCCAACAAGACAACGACCCAAAGCACACAGCCAAGAAAACCAAGGCCTGGTTCAAGAGGGAAAAAGTCAAGGTGTTGGAGTGGCCTAGTCAGTCTCCTGACCTTAACCCAATTGAAAACTTGTGGAAGGAGCTCAAGAATAAAGTCCACATGAGACACCCAAAGAACCTAGATAACTTGGAGAAGATCTGCATGGAGGAGTGGGCCAAGATAACTCCTCAGACCTGTGCCGGCCTGATCAGGTCTTATAAAAGACGATTATTAGCTGTAATTGCAAACAAGGGTTATTCCACAAAATATTAAACACAGGGGTTGTATAATAATTGACTCACACTTTTATGTTTAAAATTTATTAAAATTCAACTGAGCAACATAACTTTTTGGTTTGTAAGATTTATGCTTCTGTTCATAAATCCTACTCTCGTTTGCAGTTTGAAGGCTCTAACTTATTTGCATCTTATCAAACCATCTAAATCTGCAGGGGGTTGAATACTGCTTGTAGGCACTGTATACCTGACAGGAGCCCATACATTCTGCTGCCTCCAATAATATATACCTGACAGGAGCCCATAGATTCTGGTACCTAAAATAATATATACCTGACAGGAGCCCATACATTCTCCTGTCCCCAATAATATATACCTGACAGGAGCCCATAGATTCTGGTACCTTCAATAATATATACCTGACAGGAGCCCATAGATTCTGGTACCTCCAATAATATATATCTGACAGGAGCCCATACATTCTCCTGCCTCCAATAATACATACTTTACAGGACCCATAGATTCTCCTGATTCCAATAATATATACCAGACAGGAGCACATACATTCTGCTGCCTCCAATAATATATACCTGACAGGAGCCCATACATTCTCCTGCCTCCAATAACATATACCTGACAGGAGCCCATACATTCTGCTGCCTCCAATAATATATCCCTGACAGGAGCCCATACATTCTCCTGACTCCAATAATATATATGACTCGCCCCCTGGGCCGTGGGGCACGCGGATCCGGGCGATAGGGGAACGATGGGGGTAGTAGTGGCGGCCCGGTCCCGCGGCTCAGGGTGGTCAGACCAGTGGTAGTCTTTCAGATGTTTTAGATAATGTCCGACTACGCCACCCGTGGATTGCGGTTATTAGGAACCGCCGCTGCATGCAGACCGCTGGGGCTGATGAGGTGTGCAGCTAGGGTAGTGTAACTCCCCACGGGAAGAGTGCGGCCCCAGGGCAGTATAGTGGATGGTGGGAGTGATGGTAGTGAGAGTCCCAGAGCTGGTAGTGCTGGAGGAGCAAGGAGCACACAGACAACAGGTTGCAGTCCAGGGTCTTTACTAAACAGGTAAACTGACCCACAAGCAGTCCCGGCTAGGAAGGGACCTGGATGTCTGAGAGCAACGGGGAAATTGGCCCTGGTCAGGGTGAGGGTGTAGGCCTACCGTGCTCTCTGCGCTCCTTCTGGCTATCTCCTCCTGATAGGGTAACAGCCCACGTTTCCGAGCTTTCCGTGTATTCTCGCCTGTATGGCCTGCGACGTGGGTTCCTTTCTGCTCCCAGCCTTGTACGGCTTTACTGGTCCCTTTGGTTGTGGCAGGGCCTCCAGGCTTCTTAGGCCAAGGAATGTACAGTCCCTTGCGGACTGGTTCTCTGCTGGGGGATGTGGAATCCTTCCAGCCTCAGACACCAAAGTCTGGTAAAATTAAGTCTTTTCTCTGCCAAGACAGGCTCTCTTCGCCTCTTGTCTCTGGCTTGTGGCTCTCCTACTGCCACACTTCCTCTTGGGTGCAATCAACTTTCTGTCCCTGCTCCACACTGGGACACGTCTCGGTGCTGAGACAGGCAATCCAGTTCTCCCTAACCCTGCCCCCAGTACCAGCTTTTATAGGGGCAGCCAGCTCCCCCTACTAGCCTGAGACAGGAGGCATTGCATGCTAATGTTCCCCTGACTAGAGAACCTCCCCCTTGCTCTCAGACACAGCTTTAATTACACTTGTGGCATCCAGGTCAGGGTGACACATTCCCCCCTAGTGAAATTTAGTACTCCGGGACTAAACAGTAAACAAAGACAACATGCATAACAATAAAACATTAACAGACAGACGACGCACAAATTGAGTTCTTTAGGTCACAGTGTGGTCTGTGACCGGGTGTCCATATCACCAAAACAACGGGGAGCCTTAACCAGGTGGGGGTCTGTCCTACCCCAAGTCCTTTACAGTCTTAGTTCATTCCTGGGTTAGGCTCCAAACGCAGTCCATACAAGGTCTCGGTTATAAAAAGTCCATAACCTTTGAGTCCTTACGGTAGCTGCAAGAAACTGAAACACAGAATTACCAAACATGCATGTAACTTGGCAAACAATTCAACACTTGGCAACAGGGTTATTTACAAGTTTAGTACACTCTATATTCTCCAGCGAGCGGGTATCTGTCCCTTTGTGCTCCTGGTTGACCTACGTAGCTCACTGTCTGGTGGTGGACCAACCTGGCTTTCCCCACTAGTGTTAGGGGTACAGCCCCTAACTACAACGTAGTTGCTCGGGGCACCTTTTGAGGTGGTCTCTGGAGACGACACTAGTGGATTCTCCTCCGTCCTTGGTGATTACGCACAACTTTGGGTTGTCGTGGTCAGACTGCAGTATGGTGTAGGGTTCCCTTTCCCACTGGTCGTCCAACTTATGTAGCCTTCTTTTTCGCTTTAGGACTTGCTCACCAGGTTCTAGGAGACCAGCAGGGGCGTGTTGATTGAAGAGTCTTTCTTGCTTCTCTCTCACCTGGGCCAGGCTCTTCTCCACACTCTCCTGTACCTTCTTGTACTGCAGTTGCCTTTCCGTATCCCAGTCCGCATCCGGGGAGGTGTCCTCAGGTATTAAGACTCCCATCTCCAGGTCTACGGGCAGCTTACCTGGTCTAGCTCGCATCAGGTAAGCCGGGGTGCAGTTTGTAGCATTCACCGGGATATTGTTGTATAGGTCTATCAGGTCCGGCAGTTTTTCTGGCCACAGGCTGCGTTCCTCCAGGGGCAACGTCTTCAGGAGATCAATGACTATATTGTTCATCTTCTCACACATCCCGTTGGTTTGTGGGTGGTAAGGCGTTGTCCGGATCTTCTTACAGCCATAGAGGTTGCAGAACTCCTGGAAGATTTCAGCCTCGAACGCTGGACCCTGGTCTGTCAGGACCTGTTCCGGATACCCGTGTGGACGGCAGAAGTATTGCTGGAAGGCTCTGGCCGCTGTTTGGGCTGTCAAGTCTTTTACCGGGACCACCACGAGAAAACGGGAATAGTGGTCCACGATTGTCAGGGCGTAGATGTACCCTGACCGGCTTGGAGCCAACTTGACGTGGTCTAGAGCTACCAGCTCAAGAGGCTGCGTGGTGACGATGGGCCTCAAGGGTGTCTTCTGGCTGGCGCGGTCCTTCCTCCTCAGGTGACAAGGGCCACAGTCTCTGCACCACTTTTCTACAGCTCCTCTCATGCCGACCCAAAAGAACCTTCCTCTTAGTAGGAACTCCAGTTTCTTCCAACCGAAGTGTCCCGCTCTGTCATGGTAAGCCCCCAGGACCATAGCTGCATCCCGCCTTGGGACCACGACTTGCCAGGTCAGCTCGTGCGTCCGGTGGTTGACAATCCTTCTGCACAACTTGCCTTCGTAGAGGAACAGCTTGCTCTTCTCCTTCCATAGCTGCTTGGCTTCCTCTGGGGCATCTGGATCTAGGCGGGCATCTTCCCAGGTCAGCAGATCTTTCACCAGGCGGACTGCAGGGTCACTATCTTGGGTCTTGGCCCAGCTGTGGTGAGGTAGGGGATTCATCATCACAGTTGTTAGATCCTCCTCCTTCACGCGGTGAGAGTGTTGAGCGGCTCCATACCGGTGAAACGCGGGGAGTTCTACCTCCTCCAGCTCTTCTGGGTCTTCGTCACCTTTAGGTAAGTGAGGCATCCTTGATAGGGCGTCCGCGTTGGCGTTGGTTTTGCCTGCCCGATACTTGATCACGAAGTCATAGTTGGAGAGACGGGCCATCCACCGCTGTTCCAGGGCACCCAGTCTTGCATTGTCCAGGTGTGTCAACGGGTTGTTGTCCGTGTACACGGTGAATTTTGCGGAGGCCAGGTAATGCTTGAAGCGTTCCGTCACGGCCCACACCACCGCCAAGAATTCTAGCTTGAAGGAGCTGTAATTCTCCGGGTTCCTCTCGGTGGGCCTCAGCTTCCGGCTGGCGTATGCGATCACCCGTTCTCTGCCCTGTTGGTTTTGGGACAGTACGGCTCCCAGTCCCACATTACTGGCATCTGTGTGGAGAATGAAAGGCTGGCCGTAATCAGGGTAGGCCAGGATCTCATCCCCCGTGAGGGCCATCTTTAGCTGGCGGAAGGACTCCTCTTCCGGTTTATCCCACTTGAAGGGTGGCTTTTGACTCCTGGACTTAGACTGTCCAATCAGGAGGTCCTGCATAGGAGCTGCCATCTTAGTGAACCCGGGGATGAACCTTCGGTAGTAGCCTACCAACCCGAGAAACTGTCTCACCTCTTTGATGTTCGAGGGGCTTGGCCAGCTCTTGATTGCCGTGACCTTGTCAGGGTCGGGGGCCACTCCTTCCGTGCTTACCATGTGCCCTAGGTACTGGACCTTTGGTTTCAGCAGGTGGCACTTCGATGGTTTCACCTTCAGGCCATAGCCTGCCAGGGCTTCGAACACCTCAGCCAGGTGCTTGAGATGGTCCTCGTAGGTCTTCGAATAGACGATCAAGTCGTCCAGGTAAAGGAGGATCGTCTCGAAGTTTCGGTGCCCTAGACAGCATTCCATCAGCCGCTGGAAGGTCCCTGGTGCGTTGCAGAGCCCGAAAGGCATACAGTTGAATTCGCTCAGTCCCATCGGGGTGGTGAAGGCGGTCTTCTCCTTGTCAGCCTCTGCCACAGGAACCTGCCAGTACCCACTAGTAAGGTCCAAAGTAGAAAAGAAGTTAGCAAATTTTAGTGCGGCTAAAGACTCCTCTATTCTATGCAGCGGATATGCGTCTTTGTGGGTGATACGGTTGATTTGTCTATAGTCCACGCACATTCTCATGGTGCCGTCTTTCTTTTTCACCAGAACCAAGGGTGCTGCCCAGGGGCTACAGCTATCTCTAATAACCCCAGCTTCTTTCATCTCTCTTAGCATGCCCTTGGCGTTCTGATATTGTGCAGGGGGTACAGGTCTGTGCCTCTCTTTTATTGGTGGGTGGCTCCCTGTGGGGATGTGGTGTTCTATCCCTTTTACTCTGCCGAAGTCTAGCGGGTGCTTACTAAAGACTCTCTCGTACTCCTGTACCACCCGAAAGACTCCTTGTTTTTGGTGCAGGGGAGTGGAGTCAGCACCCACATGGAGTTTCTGGCACCAGTCCTCCTTTTGTTTCTGGGAGCCATTACCCTCCGCCTGTGGAGATGAAGGCAAGGGTTCCACGGCCCTGATAGCTTGGTGTTCGACAACAAACAGTTTGGCGAGTGTAGCGTACCTGGGTAAGTGTACTTCCCTCTCCCCAATGTTGAGGATGCGGACGGGCACCCTCCCATGACGGACATCAACCACCCCCCGGGCTGTCAAAATGGTGGGCCTGCTGTCTGAGTACACGGGTTCTACCATGGCTTGGTAGTCTCTACCTCTCAACCCGATTGCAGTCCGACACCAGATCATCATTTCACTTTTGGGAGGCATGGAAATGGGGAATGGATCACTGAGTCTCACGCTACCGATCTCACCACCAGACAGTTCTACCTGCAGCCATCTCATCAGGGCTTTTATCTCCTTGTTGAGGACTCTCTGTTGGCTGGAACTAGCATTCACCGCCATCTGTTGTAGAATTACAATTACCTCTGAAAGACAATTTTCAATTATGTTAGTACCCACAGTTATTTTAGGGTGACTTTCATGACGGTCAATGTCCACAATAATCACTCCCTGTGCCGGCAGTTCAACTTTACCAATTTTAATGGTCATCTCCTTGAACCCCATCTGCGGCACGGGTAAGCCATTACAGGCGATGATGCTCAAGTTACTGTCTGGATATCGTGTGATATCAGCATTAGTCCAATACTGCTTAAAAAGTACATAAGGGATTGTGGTTACTTGCGACCCAGTATCCAGCAAGGCGCTCATGGGGATACCGTCCAGCACCACGGGTAAAACCGGGTGCCCCCCAACGTACTTATCACGCCAATTATAAGGGCCTGGTGATCTTATGCCTGGGGGTCGGCCTGTAGCACCCTGAGGACTCGGCTGCTACAGGGGTATTACACCTCAAGCCAGAGGTGTGGTATTCCACTCCCGGGTAAGGATGGAGTGTGGAACTGAGCTTAGTAGGCTGCATGCACTACATACATCCCATTTCCGGGGGACAGAACAACGGTACTCCCACCAGTATATGTGCAGGTACGACAGCGTCTGTCCCTGGCTGGAGTGGGAGGGGGGTGGAACATCCCAGTAGTGTAGGGGCAGATAGGGGGAGTAGTCTGGGTAAAGCTAGGAGCCCATTGGGTGCTGGTCACCTGGGCTCACACATAGAGGGAGTATATAAGGTGGGCACCATCTTAGGACAGGGTCAGTCAGTCTTGTCTTGTAGTAGGGGAGTGGAGTGCAGAGGAGCTTAGCCAGGAGGGCTGACAGGGAGCTGTGGCTCCGGCTGGGCCCAGCTCCAGGAGCAAGGCCTGCAGAGAGAGAGAGAGAGGAGTAAGAAGGACCCAGAGAGAAAGACAGAGGGAACCCCAAGAACCCAGAAACAGACCAGAAAGGGTGAAGGGTTGGCGGACACGGGTACCGGAACCCGAACTGGTGGAGGCCACTAATCCTCAGCCAGAAACCGGAGGTCGTGGTCAAGATTTGCCACGACCCTCACCAAATCCACCAGAAAGGCACACCAAGCATAGGGTCAGGGAACCCAGAGGAGGTTTGACCACCAAGAGACCCGAGGGAGCCGGCCAAAGGTGGATCCCTGGTGGGAACGGCCAGGAGGAAGAGAGAGAGACAGGGAAGCTCAGGACCACGCTCCGGACTGCCTGGGGGTTGGCCGAGTCCAGGACCTGGTGGACGCAGCACGGCTCGGGTGGTCACTCAAGGCCAGAGTGACTGAGAGAACACCTGTGAGTAAAAACCCTGAAACTGCACCTCAAGTCTCTGACTCTCCTTTCTACAACATAACTACACCCATCATCCACACCTGCTGCCCTGAGGCCATACCCCTCCCGTTGGGGGTTATACCATCACTGCTGCACATATACCACCGGCCTCAGCGGACTGCTCTGCAGCGGCGGCTTCAAAGCCGCACTCAACGGGTGGCGTAGTCGATCAAATTAACATCTACTGTCATAGACTGCCACTTAGTTTGACACCCTGGGCACGGACCGGGTCACCGCCACAAGGACTACTACCCCCATAGAGATCCGGCTCCGGGTATCCCTTGCACTCGGCCCAGGGGGCGCGTCAGGCCCTCTGCCCCAGGTTGGACCCGTTTAAATTACAGTACCTGGAAATGTGTCCGGGCTGGTTGCATCGACGGCAAATGGGCTGTCCATCCTCTGCGTAGCGGTCTGTGGGCCTCCCTCGGAACGACGGGATCCTCCTCTGTCGACGCCACGGGACATCCTCCGGACTTGAAGCCAGCTCGATGGGTCTTGACGGGTCCACTTGCAACGCCTGGACGGTCCTGCTCAATGCCGCGACGCTCCTGGTTAGCTCCTGGACTTGGTGGTGCAGGCCTTTCGACGGGGCTTGGTTCAGGGCCTGTGCATCAGCCTCCACGGAGTCCATAGAGGAGGGCGCCGCCTCCTAGTGGTAGGTGATAGCAGGGCGCCGGGGGTTTATAGCGCCACTGGTTGCAGATTCACGGAGCACCCTTATGGCCCTGTCCTTAAATTGGGCAAAGGTCAGGTCGGGGTTCTGAAAGAACATGAGGCGCAGTTGGGCCCTGTGGGCGCTAGACAGCAGACCTTCTATGAATTGTTCTGTTAGCAGCTTATCGGTTTCCTGCACACTGCCAGGGTCAGTTTGTTGAATAGCCCTCAAGGCTTCCTGCAGATTTAGGGCATAGTCTCTGATGCTGTCCTGTGCCCACTGCTTACATCCATAGAACCTCATTTTAATCTCAGCGGAGGTACGTGTATCAAAGGTACCCCGCAGCCGGGCCAGAATACCCTTCACAGTCCTTTTCTCCTCAGTGGGCCATGATTTTACATCCCTTTGGGCTGCGCCAGTTAACTGCCCTGTCAATATGCTGACCTTCTGTTCCTCTGTCAGGGGGTAAACCTGGAACAAACTGTATAGCCTTTCCTTAAAGTCAGTTAGGGCATGGGGCTCCCCTGAGTATTTGGGCAGCCAGGCCGCTCCAGGGATGTAGGGCAAGGAAAAGAGCATCACCGCTGCTGCAGCTGCGTTGGTGGTAGTGGGCGCCTCTGTGTCCGACATCTTCCTCCCCCCTAGTTACGCGTGGCCTACCTTCCGACGATCCTCTTCTGTAGGCCGTGGCTCCGCTGCTGCTGCTATGGACGAGGACCTGGCGTCGCGTCCTGATGACGTCAGCGTCGCTCTCTCTCCCTTCCAGGACCTTGCGCAGCGTCGGTGCGTGGGGCGGAGCTTCGGATCTCGGCGGGTTTTGACGTCCACGCCCCTCTTCTTCCCACGCGGCGTCCTGAAGATGGCGTCCGATGGCGGGAAGCAGCCGCGGATGGCGGGAAGATGGCAGAAGACGGCGGGAAACGGTCCAAGATGGCGTCCGATGGCGGGAATCGGCTCCAGATGGCGGGAAACGACTCCGGACGGCGGGAAACGGTCCAAGATGTCGTCTGATGGCGGGAATCGGCTCCGGATGGCAGGAAACGACTCCGGACGGCGGGAAACTTCGCCACAGGTAAGCTACAAAAGTCTTTTTCAGGCACGCAGTACCCGGTGGTTGCGGGCACGAAATCCTGCCGACTACGCCAAAGCTGACTCGCCCCCTGGGCCGTGGGGCACGCGGATCCAGGTGATAGGGTAACGATGGGGGTAGTAGTGGCGGCCCGGTCCCGCGGCTCAGGGTGGTCAGACCAGTGGTAGTCTTTCAGATGTTTTAGATAATGTCCGACTACGCCACCCGTGGATTGCGGTTATTAGGAACCGCCGCTGCATGCAGACCGCTGGGGCTGATGAGGTGTGCAGCTAGGGTAGTGTGACTCCCCACGGGAAGAGTGCGGCCCCAGGGCAGTATAGTGGATGGTGGGAGTGATGGTAGTGAGAGTCCCAGTGCTGGTAGTGCTGGAGGAGCAAGGAGCACACAGACAACAGGTTGCAGTCCAGGGTCTTTACTAAACAGGTAAACTGACCCACAAGCAGTCCTGGCTAGGAGGGGACCTGGATGTCTGAGAGCAACGGGGAAATTGGCCCTGGTCAGGGTGAGGGTGTAGGCCTACCGTGCTCTCTGCGCTCCTTCTGGCTATCTCCTCCTGATAGGGTAACAGCCCACGTTTCCAAGCTTTCCATGTATTCTCACCTGTATGGCCTGCGACGTGGGTTCCTTTCTGCTCCCAGCCTTCTACGGCTTTACTGGTCCCTTCGGTTGTGGCAGGGCCTCCAGGCTTCTTAGGCCAAGGAATGTACAGTCCCTTGCGGACTGGTTCTCTGCTGGGGGATGTGGAATCCTTCCAGCCTCAGACACCAAAGTCTGGTAAAATTAAGTCTTTTCTCTGCCAAGACAGGCTCTCTTCGCCTCTTGTCTCTGGCTTGTGGCTCTCCTACTGCCACACTTCCTCTTAGGTGCAATCAACTTTCTGTCCCTGCTCCACACTGGGACACGTCTCAGTGCTGAGACAGGCAATCCAGTTCTCCCTAACCCTGCCCCCAGTACCAGCTTTTATAGGGGCAACCAGCTCCCCCTACTGGCCTGAGACAGGAGGCATTGCATGCTAATGTTCCCCTGACTAGAGAACCTCCCCCTTGCTCTCAGACACAGCTTTAATTACACTTGTGGCATCCAGGTCAGGGTGACACATTCCCCCCTAGTGAAATTTAGTACTCCGGGACTAAACAGTAAACAAAGACAATAAACATAACAATAAAACATTAACAGACAGACGACGCACAAATTGAGTTCTTTAGGTCACAGTGTGGTCTGTGACCGGGTGTCCATATCACCAAAACAACGGGGAGCCTTAACCAGGTGGGGGTCTGTCCTACCCCAAGTCCTTTACAGTCTTAGTTCATTCCTGGGTTAGGCTCCAAACGCAGTCCATACAAGGTCCCGGTTATAAAAAGTCCATAACCTTTGAGTCCTTACGGTAGCTGCAAGAAACTGAAACACAGAATTACTAAACATGCATATAACTTGGCAAACAATTCAACACTTGGCAACAGGGTTATTTACAAGTTTAGTACACTCTATATTCTCCAGCGAGCGGGTATCTGTCCCTTTGTGCTCCTGGTTGACCTACGTAGCTCACTGTCTGGTGGTGGACCAACCTGTCACACTGTCACAGAATACTGGAGGTAGGGGGCCTAAGCTGACCCTAAGCTGGGGCCCTGACTAATCCCTCAACCTGGAGGTACTGTTAAAGGTACAGAGGTCCAGGCCGCCAGCGTAACCCCTACCTCCTGAGGATCCCTGCACCTCAGTAATCTAGTCCTGAGAAGGACCCCGATCACAACAATTGGGAACCAGAAATAATATGCCCACACACAGTATTTAGACGAACGAGACAGTACAAGGGAAAAACCAAAACCACCTTGCATACAACTTCTACACAACTACAACAGAGGGAACACCAACGGGAAAGGAGATAAATGATAAAGCGAGGAAAGGGAAAAAACACTTCCAAATACACTTATCTCAGCAACTCCAAACACCACGATCCGCTCTGTAAGTCTGAATGAAAAGCTTTCACCGACACCTCCCAAACAGACCTGCAGGAATATGAAGGAGTCTCACTAAAGAAGCATTGATTGCAGCTGGGCGAGGCTGGACCTCAGCTAGCCCAGAGAGAGAGAGAATTAACTCCTTCACTGCCGAAAAAACACAAAGCACCAACAAGTCAGCTGCGAGAAGTCAGGCTGTGTACTCGTGACGATCTTCGTGGCAACACACCCGTGACAGTACCCCCCCTTCTACGAGGGGCCTCCGGACCCTCAGGGCCAGGTTTATTCGGGTGAGTCGTGTGGAAGGCCCGAACTAATCGGTCTGCGTTAATATCCGACGCAGGAACCCACATCCTCTCCTCAGGACCATACCCCTTCCAATGAACCAAGTACTGAAGGGACCGGCGATTAAAGCGTGAATCAATGACCCTCGATACCTGGAACTCCAAGTTACCATTGACAACCACAGGAGGGGGAGGTAAAGGTGACGGTACCACCGGCGCCACATACCTCTTAAGCAATGATCTGTGAAACACGTTGTGAATTTTAAACGTAGGGGGGAGGTCAAGACGGAATGCCACCGGATTAATAACAGAACTGATTCTGTACGGCCCGATGAACCTGGGACCCAGTTTCCAGGAGGGAACCTTAAGTTTAATATTCCTGGTAGACAACCATACCTGATCGTTCACACTTAGGTCCGGACCAGACACTCTCCTCCTATCAGCCATACGTTTGTATCGGTTCCCCATAGTATTCAGATTCTTCAGCACCCCTCTCCATACTGAAGCGAGAGATGAGGAAAATCGTTCCTCCTCCGGAACCCCCGAAGAGCCCCCCCTACTGAAAGTACAAAACTGGGGGTGAAAACCATATGCCCCAAAAAACGGGGACTTACCAGTGGACTCGCTCCGCCTATTATTGAGAGCAAACTCTGCCAGAGGTAGGAAAGAAGCCCAGTCCTCCTGGTTCTCTGACACAAAACACCGAAGATATGTCTCCAAGCTCTGGTTCATACGTTCCGTCTGACCATTGGTCTGAGGATGAAAAGCCGACGAGAATGACAAGTGCATCCCCCGCCGTGCACAAAACGCCTTCCAGAACTTGGACACAAACTGAGACCCCCGATCAGACACCACCTCGGAGGGTACCCCGTGAAGCCTCACAATCTCCCCAATGAACACCTGCGCAAGAGTTTTAGCATTAGGGAGAGCCGGAAGAGCGATAAAATGTGCCATCTTGCTGAACCTGTCCACTACAACGAGTATGACCGTTTTACCCGAAGACGGAGGGAGGTCCGTAATAAAGTCCATAGACAGATGAGTCCAAGGACGCTCCGGGATCTTCAAAGGTAAAAGGGCCCCAGACGGACGGGTATGTGAGGTCTTAGAGCGCGCACAAACCCCACAGGACGCGACAAAAGTTACCACCTCTTTATGTAAGTTAGGCCACCAAAACCGACGCGAGAGGAGATCCACAGTTGCTTTACTCCCCGGGTGTCCTGCAAAAACTGAGTTATGGTGTGCCTCGATCACCTTTTGTCGCAACTGATCTGGAACGAACAGTCTCCCCGGAGGTCCAACAGGGGCGTCCCCCTGAGCCTCCAATATCTCCTCCTCCAGCTCAGAGCATACTGCCGAAACCACCACCCCCTCCTGAAGAATAGGAATCGGGTCGTCCGTATTCCCGGCCCCAGGGAAACTACGAGATAAGGCATCCGCCTTTACATTTTTAGACCCAGGACGATATGTAACGACGAAATTAAACCTGGTAAAAAACAATGACCACCTAGCTTGTCTGGGATTCAGACGTTTAGCGGACTCCAGATATAGCAGGTTCTTGTGATCGGTGATGACGGTGACCGGATGAACTGCCCCCTCCAAAAAATGGCGCCACTCCTCAAAAGCTAACTTAATGGCCAAGAGTTCCCTATTGCCGACATCGTAATTCCTCTCAGCGGACGACAATTTTTTAGAGAAAAAGGCGCACGGATGCCACTTACCAGGGGACGAACCCTGTGACAATACTGCTCCCACCCCTACCTCGGAAGCGTCTACCTCTACAAAGAATGGCTGAGACGCATCAGGTTGAATGAGTATGGGTGCCGAGGCAAAACATTTTTTTCAAGGAGGAGAATGCTTGACAAGCCTTGTCAGACCACCTAGAAAAATCCGTCCCCTTTTTAGTCATGTCTGTGAGAGGCTTAACCATGGACGAGAAATTACGAATGAACTTCCGGTAATAGTTAGCAAACCCCAGGAAACGTTGTAGTGCCTTAAGATTCTCCGGCCGATCCCACTCAAGAACTGCCCGCACTTTCCCAGGGTCCATACGAAAACCGGACGCTGAAACCAGGAAGCCTAAAAACTGGAGTTCCTGTACGGCGAACACACACTTTTCCCACTTGCCATACAGTTTATTATCCCGCAAGATCTGTAACACCTGTCTAACGTGCTCCTGATGAGACACCAGATCCGGCGAGTAAATTAAGATATCATCCAGATATATGACAACAAACTGTCCCACCAGGTGGCGAAAAATATCATTAACAAAGTGTTGAAACACCGCCGGGGCATTAGTCAGACCGAATGGCATGACAAGGTTCTCATAATGCCCCTCCGGAGTGTTAAAAGCCGTCTTCCACTCATCCCCCTCCTTCATCCTAATCAGATTGTACGCCCCCCTGAGATCCAACTTAGAGAACCATTTGGCGCCCACGATCTGATTAAAGAGATCGGGAATAAGTGGGAGCGGATACGGATCTCGGACCGTAATCCGATTAAGTTCACGGAAATCCAGGCAAGGGCGTAGGCCTCCATCTTTCTTCTTAACAAAGAAGAACCCCGCGGCCACCGGTGAAGATGAAGGTCTAATATGCCCCTTAGCCAGACTTTCAGAAATATAATCCTTCATGGCCTGCCTCTCAGGACCAGAAAGGTTATACAACCTAGCTTTAGGTAACTTGGCCTCAGGGAGCAGTTTTACAGAACAGTCATACTCGCGATGAGGAGGTAGTTCCTGACACCCATTCTCCGAGAATACATCCTCAAAGTCCGCCAGAAATGAAGGTAAGACCCAAGGAGTAACCGCACCGATGACCGTGTTCATGCAGTTTTTATTACAGAATTTACTCCATTGGCTTATCTCTCTGGTTTGCCAATTAATAACCGGGTTATGCTTAGCTAACCAAGGAAGGCCCAACACTATAGGAGTGGGAAGACCCTCCAACACGTAGCAAGACAACAGTTCTTTATGTATTGCCCCCACTTGAAGTTTTACGCCATGCACAGCTTGCAAAAAACTTCCCTGACCGAGAGGCCTGGCATCGATCGAGAATATGGGGATGGGTTTAGCCAACTCACTCAATCGCATACCTTGAACCCGGGCAAACCGAGCATCAACCAGATTAGCCCTGGCCCCACTATCCAGAAGAACAGATATCCTCTCAGTTCTCGCACCCACCACCACCTCCGCCGGTACGAGAAACTGAGACGAACCTAGGGACGAAATACCTACTCCCAGATTGCCGTCCACCACACAACCTGGGATCAACAGTTTTTTCGACGACTCTTTACTCTGCAAGGGACGGGATGGACACCCCCCAATAAAATGTCCCTTTTTCCCGCAGAGGAAACACCTTCCTGTCTTATGGCGCTCCACCGGTCCCCTTCCCCGAAATGATGTCCCTCCTAATTGCATAGGCTCCTCCGGACTGACCAGGTGAACCACCATATGAGGGGACCTTGTAGGAGGTGGAGACATTACAGGGGGTAGAGTTATCCCGCACCTCTCCCGAAGCCGTCTGTCAACGCGAATGGCAAGGGCCATAGCGGCTTCCAGTGACGCGGGAGAGTCATACTGTGCCAACACATCCTGTAATTTGTCGGATAAACCATGACAAAACTGGCTCCTAAGAGCCGGGTCATTCCACTGGGTGTCCGTGGCCCACCTACGGAACTCCGAACAGAATTCCTCCGCCGGACGATCTCCCTGCTGAATCCTACGTAACTTAGACTCAGCAAGGGAGATCCGATCTGGGTCATCATATACGAGTCCCAGAGCAGCGAAAAACCTATCCACTGACTGGAGAACCGGGGAGCTTGGGGGAAGAGAGAACGCCCAAGATTGTGGGTCCCCTTGTAGGAGCGAGATGACAATTCCCACCCTTTGTTCTTCGCTGCCCGATAACCGAGGCCGCAGCCGAAAGTACAATTTGCATGCCTCCCGGAAAACAAAAAACTTGTCCCGCCCCCCAGTGAACCTGTCAGGGAGAGCTACTTTAGGTTCTGGTCCGGCTTGCTCCAGAGGATGCAAAACCTTGGACCTAACGTCCGCCAGCCCCATGGACAAACTCTGCAACTGCCGAGCTAGACCGGCTACTGGATCCATGGTAGCTGGAGAAAAACTAAGTTGGTCGGTGAAAATGTCACACTGTCACAGAATACTGGAGGTAGGGGGCCTAAGCTGACCCTAAGCTGGGGCCCTGACTAATCCCTCAACCTGGAGGTACTGTTAAAGGTACAGAGGTCCAGGCCGCCAGCGTAACCCCTACCTCCTGAGGATCCCTGCACCTCAGTAATCTAGTCCTGAGAAGGACCCCGATCACAACAATTGGGAACCAGAAATAATATGCCCACACACAGTATTTAGACGAACGAGACAGTACAAGGGAAAAACCAAAACCACCTTGCATACAACTTCTACACAACTACAACAGAGGGAACACCAACGGGAAAGGAGATAAATGATAAAGCGAGGAAAGGGAAAAAACACTTCCAAATACACTTATCTCAGCAACTCCAAACACCACGATCCGCTCTGTAAGTCTGAATGAAAAGCTTTCACCGACACCTCCCAAACAGACCTGCAGGAATATGAAGGAGTCTCACTAAAGAAGCATTGATTGCAGCTGGGCGAGGCTGGACCTCAGCTAGCCCAGAGAGAGAGAGAATTAACTCCTTCACTGCCGAAAAAACACAAAGCACCAACAAGTCAGCTGCGAGAAGTCAGGCTGTGTACTCGTGACGATCTTCGTGGCAACACACCCGTGACACAACCTGGCTTTCCCCACTAGCGTTAGGGGTACAGCTACCAGCTGGGTGTACAGGTAGGGCAGGCAGCTGTCTGCGGGTCCTTTGGCTTACCGCAGGCATGGCAGGCTCACTGTCAGCAGAGGGTTGACTCTCCTGGGCTGCTGGTACAGGCTCTTCTGCCTCTGGAACCGCTTGCTCCTCTTCACCTTCCGGCTCTGGTGTTGGTTGTTGCTGTGCCGGTTGCAGGAAATGCAGGACGGGTACCACTATAGCATCATTTATGCGAGTCGAGGACTGAGGGAACTCTCCGAGAATGGTGCTGATCCTTTCTTCCTTGTCCTCTGCGGGTTCAAGGTCACTCTGATCCTCTTCTGCACTACGGAGTTGCTCGGGGCACCTTTTGAGGTGGTCTCTGGAGACGACACTAGTGGTTTCTCCTCCGTCCTTGGTGATTACGCACACCTTTGGGTTGCTCGGGGCACCTTTTGAGGTGGTCTCTGGAGACGACACTAGTGGTTTCTCCTCCGTCCTTGGTGATTACGCACACCTTTGGGTTGTCGTGGTCAGACTGCAGTACGGTGTAGGGTTCCCTTTCCCACTGGTCGTCCAACTTATGTAGCCTTCTTTTTCGCTTTAGGACTTGCTCACCAGGTTCTAGGGGACCAGCAGGGGCGTGTTGATTGAAGAGTCTTTCTTGCTTCTCTCTCACCTGGGCCAGGCTCTTCTCCACACTCTCCTGTACCTTCTTGTACTGCAGTTGCCTTTCCGTATCCCAGTCTGCATCCGGGGAGGTGTCCTCAGGTATTAGGACTCCCATCTCCAGGTCTACGGGCAGCTTACCTGGTCTAGCTCGCATCAGGTAAGCCGGGGTGCAGTTTGTAGCATTCACCGGGATATTGTTGTATAGGTCTATCAGGTCCGGCAGTTTTTCTGGCCACAGGCTGCGTTCCTCCAGGGGTAACGTCTTCAGGCGATCAATGACTATATTGTTCATCTTCTCACACATCCCGTTGGTTTGTGGGTGGTAAGGCGTTGTCCGGATCTTCTTACAGCCATAGAGGTTGCAGAACTCCTGGAAGATTTCAGCCTCGAACGCTGGACCCTGGTCTGTCAGGACCTGTTCCGGATACCCGTGTGGACGGCAGAAGTATTGCTGGAAGGCTCTGGCCGCTGTTTGGGCTGTCAAGTCTTTTACCGGGACCACCACGAGAAAACGGGAATAGTGGTCCACGATTGCCAGGGCGTAGATGTACCCTGACCGGCTTGGAGCCAACTTGACGTGGTCTAGAGCTACCAGCTCAAGAGGCTGCGTGGTGACGATGGGCCTCAAGGGTGCCTTCTGGCTGGCGCGGTCCTTCCTCCTCAGGTGACAAGGGCCACAGTCTCTGCACCACTTTTCTACAGCTCCTCTCATGCCGACCCAAAAGAACCTTCCTCTTAGTAGGAACTCCAGTTTCTTCCAACCGAAGTGTCCCGCTCTGTCATGGTAAGCCCCCAGGACCATAGCTGCATCCCGCCTTGGGACAACGACTTGCCAGGTCAGCTCGTGCGTCCGGTGGTTGACAATCCTTCTGCACAACTTGCCTTCGTAGAGGAACAGCTTGCTCTTCTCCTTCCATAGCTGCTTGGCTTCCTCTGGGACATCTGGATCTAGGCGGGCGTCTTCCCGGGTCAGCAGATCTTTCACCAGGCGGACTGCAGGGTCACTATCTTGGGTCTCGGCCCAGCTGTGGTGAGGTAGGGGATTCATCATCACAGTTGTTAGATCCTCCTCCTTCACGCGGTGAGAGTGTTGAGCGGCTCCATACCGGTGAAACGCGGGGAGTTCTACCTCCTCCAGCTCTTCTGGGTCTTCGTCACCTTCAGGTAAGTGAAGCATCCTTGATAGGGCGTCCGCGTTGGCGTTGGTTTTGCCTGCCCGATACTTGATCACGAAGTCATAGTTGGAGAGACGGGCCATCCACCGCTGTTCCAGGGCACCCAGTCTTGCATTGTCCAGGTGTGTCAACGGGTTGTTGTCCGTGTACACGGTGAATTTTGCGGAGGCCAGGTAATGCTTGAAGCGTTCCGTCACGGCCCACACCACCGCCAAGAATTCTAGCTTGAAGGAGCTGTAATTCTCCGGGTTCCTCTCGGTGGGCCTCAGCTTCCGGCTGGCGTATGCGATCACCCGTTCTCTGCCCTGTTGGTTTTGGGACAGTACGGCTCCCAGTCCCACATTACTGGCATCTGTGTGGAGAATGAAAGGCTGGCCGTAATCAGGGTAGGCCAGGATCTCATCCCCCATGAGGGCCATCTTTAGCTGGCGGAAGGACTCCTCTTCCGGTTTATCCCACTTGAAGGGTGGCTTTTGACTCCTGGACTTAGACTGTCTGATCAGGAGGTCCTGCATAGGAGCTGCCATCTTAGTGAACCCGGGGATGAACCTTCGGTAGTAGCCTACCAACCCGAGAAACTGTCTCACCTCTTTGATGTTCGAGGGGCTTGGCCAGCTCTTGATTGCCGTGACCTTGTCAGGGTCGGGGACCACTCCTTCCGCGCTTACCATGTGCCCTAGGTACTGGACCTTTGGTTTCAGCAGGTGGCACTTCGATGGTTTCACCTTCAGGCCATAGCCTGCCAGGGCTTCGAACACCTCAGCCAGGTGCTTGAGATGGTCCTCGTAGGTCTTCGAATAGACGATCACGTCGTCCAGGTAAAGGAGGACCGTCTCGAAGTTTCGGTGCCCTAGACAGCATTCCATCAGCCGCTGGAAGGTCCCTGGTGCGTTGCAGAGCCCGAAAGGCATACAGTTGAATTCGCTCAGTCCCATCGGGGTGGTGAAAGCGGTCTTCTCCTTGACAGCCTCTGCCACAGGAACCTGCCAGTACCCGCTAGTAAGGTCCAAAGTAGAAAAGAAGTTAGCAGATTTTAGTTCGGCTAAAGACTCCTCTATTCTAGGCAGCGGATATGCGTCTTTGTGGGTGATACGGTTGATTTGTCCATAGTCCACGCACATTCTCATGGTGCCGTCTTTCTTTTTCACCAGAACCAAGGGGGCTGCTCAGGGGCTACAGCTATCTCTAATAACCCCAGCTTCTTCCATCTCTCTTAGCATGCCCTTGGCGTTCTGATAATGTGCATGGGGTACAGGTCTGTGCCTCTCTTTTCTTGGTGGGTGGCTCCCTGTGGGGATGTGGTGTTCTATCCCTTTTACTCTGCCGAAGTCTAGCGGGTGCTTACTAAAGACTCTCTCGTACTCCTGTACCACCCGGTAGACTACTTGTTTTTGGTGCAGGGGAGTGGAGTCAGCACCCACATGGAGTTTCTGGCACCAGTCCTCCTTTTGTTTCTGGGAGCCATTACCCTCCGCCTGTGGAGATGGAGGCAAGGGTTCCACGGCCCTGATAGCTTGGTGTTCGACAACAAACAGTTTGGCGAGTGTAGCGTACCTGGGTAAGTGTACTTCCCTCTCCCCAATGTTGAGGATGCGGACGGGCACCCTCCCATGACGGACATCAACCACCCCCCGGGCTGTCAAAATGGTGGGCCTGCTGTCTGAGTACACGGGTTCTACCATGGCTTGGTAGTCTCTACCTCTCAACCCGATTGCAGTCCGACACCAGATCATCATTTCACTTTTGGGAGGCATGGAAATGGGGAATGGATCACTGAGTCTCACGCTACCGATCTCACCACCAGACAGTTCTACCTGCTGCCATCTCATCAGGGCTTTTATCTCCTTGTTGAGGACTCTCTGTTGGCTGGAACTAGCATTCACCGCCACCTGTTGTAGAATTACAATTACCTCTGAAAGACAATTTTCAATTATGTTAGTACCCACAGTTATTTTAGGGTGACTTTCATGACGGTCAATGTCCACAATAATCACTCCCTGTGCCGGCAGTTCAACTTTACCAATTTTAATGGTCATCTCCTTGAACCCCATCTGCGGCACGGGTAAGCCATTACAGGAGATGATGCTCAAGTTACTGTCTGGATATCGTGTGATATCAGCATCAGTCCAATACTGCTTAAAAAATACATAAGGGATTGTGGTTACTTGCGACCCAGTATCCAGCAAGGCGCTCATGGGGATACCGTGCAGCACCACGGGTAAAACCGGGCGCCCCCCAACGTACTTATCACGCCAATTATAAGGGCCTGGTGATCTTATGCCTGGGGGTCGGCCCTCTGCCCCAGGTTGGACCCGTTTAAATTACAGTACCTGGAAATGTGTCCGGGCTTTTTGCATCAACGGCAAATGGGCTGTCCATCCTCTGCGTAGCGGTCTGTGGGCCTCCCTCGGAACGACAGGATCCTCCTCTATCAACGCCACGGGACATCCTCCGGACTTGAAGCCAGCTCGATGGGTCTTGACGGGTCCACTTGCAACGTCTGGACGGTCCTGGTCAATGCCGCGATGCTCCTGGACTTGGTGGTGCAGGCATTTCGACGGGTTTGGTTCAGGGCCTGTGCATCAGCCTCCACGGAGTCCATAGAGGAGGGCGCCGCCTCCTGGTGGTAGGTGATAGCAGGGCGCCGGGGGTTTATAACGCCACTGGTTGCAGATTCATGGAGCACCCTTATGGCCCTGTCCTTAAATTGGGCAAAGGTCAGGTCGGGGTTCTGAAAGAACATGAGGCGCAGTTGGGCCCTGTGGGCGCTAGACAGCAGACCTTCTATGAATTGTTCTGTTAGCAGCTTATGGGTTTCCTGCACACTGCCAGGGTCAGTTTGTTGAATAGCCCTCAAGGCTTCCTGCAGATTTAGGGCATAGTCTCTGATGCTGTCCTGTGCCCGCTGCTTACATCCATAGAACCTCATTTTAATCTCAGCGGAGGTACGTGTATCAAAGGTACCCCGCAGCCGGGCCAGAATACCCTTCACAGTCCTTTTCTCCTCAGTGGGCCATGATTTTACCTCCCTTTGGGCTGCGCCAGTTAACTGCCCTGTCAATATGCTGACCTTCTGTTCCTCTGTCAGGGGGTAAACCTGGAACAAACTGTATAGCCTTTCCTTAAAGTCAGTTAGGGCATGGGGCTCCCCTGAGTATTTGGGCAGCCAGGCCGCTCCAGGGATGTAGGGCAAGGAAAAGGGCATCACCGCTGCTGCAGCTGCGTTGGTGGTAGTGGGCGCCTCTGTGTCCGACATCTTCCTCCCCCCTAGTTACGCGTGGCCTACCTTCCGACGATCCTCTTCTGTAGGCCGTGGCTCCGCTGCTGCTGCTATGGACGAAGACCTGGCGTCGCGTCCTGATGACGTCAACGTCGCTCTCTCTCCCTTCCAGGACCTTGCGCAGCGTCGATGCGTGGGGCGGAGCTTCGGATCTCGCGCGGTTTTGACGTCCACGCCCCTCTTCTTCCCGTGCGGCGTCCTGAAGATGGCGTCCGATGGCGGGAAGCAGCCGCGGATGGCGGGAAGACGGCAGAAGACGGTGGGAAACGGTCCAAGATGGCGTCCGATGGCGGAATCGGCTCCAGATGGCGGGAAACGACTCCGGACGGCGGGAAACGGTCCAAGATGGCGTCTGATGGCGGGAATCGGCTCCGGATGGCAGGAAACGACTCCGGACGGCAGGAAACTTCGCCACAGGTAAGTTACAAAAGTCTTTTTCAGGCACGCAGTACCCGGTGGTTGCGGGCACGAAATCCTGCCGACTACGCCAAAGCTGACTCGCCCCCGGATCCGGGCGATAGGGGAACGATGGGGGTAGTAGTGGCGGCCCGGTCCCGCGGCTCAGGGTGGTCAGACCAGTGTTAGTCTTTCAGATGTTTTAGATAATGTCCGACTACGCCACCCGTGGATTGCGGTTATTAGGAACCGCCGCTGCATGCAGACCGCTGGGGCTGATGAGGTGTGCAGCTAGGGTAGTGTGACTCCCCACGGGAAGAGTGCAGCCCCAGGGCAGTATAGTGGATGGTGGGAGTGATGGTAGTGAGAGTCCCAGTGCTGGTAGTGCTGGAGGAGCAAGGAGCACACAGACAACAGGTTGCAGTCCAGGGTCTTTACTAAACAGGTAAACTGACCCACAAGCAGTCCCGGCTATGAGGGGACCTGGATGTCTGAGAGCAACGGGGAAATTGGCCCTGGTCAGGGTGAGGGTGTAGGCCTACCGTGCTCTCTGCGCTCCTTCTGGCTATCTCCTCCTGATAGGGTAACAGCCCACGTTTCCGAGCTTTCCGTGTATTCTCGCCTGTATGGCCTGCGACGTGGGTTCCTTTCTGCTCCCAGCCTTGTACGGCTTTACTGGTCCCTTCGGTTGTGGCAGGGCCTCCAGGCTTCTTAGGCCAAGGAATGTACAGTCCCTTGCGGACTGGTTCTCTGCTGGGGGATGTGGAATCCTTCCAGCCTCAGACACCAAAGTCTGGTAAAATTAAGTCTTTTCTCTGCCAAGACAGGCTCTCTTCGTCTCTTGTCTCTGGCTTGTGGCTCTCCTACTGCCACACTTCCTCTTAGGTGCAATCAACTTTCTGTCCCTGCTCCACACTGGGACACGTCTCAGTGCTGAGACAGGCAATCCAGTTCTCCCTAACCCTGCCCCCAGTACCAGCTTTTATAAGGGCAGCCAGCTCCCAATACTGGCCTGAGACAGGAGGCATTGCATGCTAATGTTCCCCTGACTAGAGAACCTCCCCCTTGCTCTCAGACACAGCTATAATTACACTTGTGGCATCCAGGTCAGGGTGACACATATACCTGACAGGAGCCCATAGATTCTGCTGCCTCCAATAATATATGAGAAACCACAATAATTGAGTAATAATGGCATAAAACGACAAAGTTTATTAAGGTAGTTAAAAAAGTATACAGTAGTAATACAAAAATTGTATAATTACATATTAATGTTAAGACAATGAGTGACTATTGGATCAATGAGATAGAAAGAAACTCCCATAACATCTTATAAATCCCTTAGATATGTGTGTGCCAGGGTACAGTATATCCCAATGGAATCCACAAGGGGAAGAGTCAAGGGAAGGAGCAGAGAAAGACGAAAAGAGTAAATGAAAATAAGTAATAAAGGTGGAAACAAAGGAGAGGATCAGGTCATAAACAAAAGGGCGAGATAGTATCATCCTTAAATATAATTCCCAGATGGGAAGCCATAATAATGGATAAATAGGAGCACTCACCAAATAGGTTGCTAACCCTCCCAAGTGTATAGGGCAGAAGGAGGCAGGTAAGGGACATCCACCAGGGGCCTCGACGCGCGTTTCGCGTGTAGCTTTATCAAGAGGCTAATAATATATACCTGACAGGAGCCCATAGATTCTGGTACCTCCAATAATATATACCTGACAGGAGCCCATACACTCTGCTGCCTCCAATAATATATACCTTACAGGAGCCCATACATTCTGCTGCCTCCAATAATATATACCTGACAGGAGCCCATACATTCTGCTGCCTCCAATAATATATACCTGACAGGAGCCCATACATTCTTCTGCCTCCAATAATGTATAACTAGCAGGAGCCCATACATTCTGCTGCCTCCAATAATATATACCTGACAGGAGCCCATACATTCTGCTGCCTCCAATAATATATACCTGACAGGAGCCCATACATTCTCCTGCCTCCAATAATATATACCTGACAGGAGCCCATACATTCTGCTGCCTCCAATAATATATACCTGACAGGAGCCCATACATTCTGCTGCCTCCAATAATATATACCTGACAGGAGCCCATACATTCCGCTGCCTCCAATAATATATACCTGACAGTAGCCCATAGATTCTGCTGCCTCCAATAATATATACCTGACAGGAGCCCATAGATTCTGGTACCTCCAATAATATATACCTGACAGGAGCCCATAGATTTTCCTGCCTCCAATAATATATACCTGACAGGAGGCCATACATTCTGCTGCCTCCAATAATATATACCTGACAGGAGCCCATACATTCTCCTGCCTCCAATAATATATACTTGACAGGAGCCCATACATTCTCCTGCCTCCAATAATATATACCTGACAGGAGTCCATACATTCTGCTGCTTCCAATAATATATACCTGACAGGAGCCCATACATTCTGCTGCCTCCAATAATATATACCTGACAGGAGCCCATAGATTCTGGTACCTCCAATAATATATACCTGACAGGAGCCCATAGATTCTCCTGCCTCCAATAATATATACCTGACAGGAGCCCATACATTCTGCTGTCCCCAATAATATATACCTGACAGTAGCCCATAAATTCTGCTGCCTCCAATAATATATACCTGACATGAGCCCATAGATTCTCCTGCCTCCAATAATATATACCTGACAGGAGTCCATACATTCTGCTGCTTCCAATAATATATACCTGACAGGAGCCCATACATTCTGCTGCCTCCAATAATATATACCTGACAGGAGTCCATACATTCTGCTGCTTCCAATAATATATACCTGACAGGAGCCCATACATTCTGCTGCCTCCAATAATATATACCTGACAGGAGCCCATAGATTCTGGTACCTCCAATAATATATACCTGACAGGAGCCCATAGATTCTCCTGCCTCCAATAATATATACCTGACAGGAGCCCATACATTCTGCTGTCCCCAATAATATATACCTGACAGTAGCCCATAAATTCTGCTGCCTCCAATAATATATACCTGACATGAGCCCATAGATTCTCCTGCCTCCAATAATACATACTTTACAGCAGCCCATACATTCTGCTGCCTCCAATAATATATACCTGACAGGAGCCCATACATTCTCCTGCCTCCAATAATATATACCTGACAGGAGCCCATACATTCTCCTGCCTCCAATAATACATACTTTACAGGAGCCCATACATTCTGCTGCCTCCAATAATATATACCTGACAGGAGCCCATACATTCTCCTGTCTCCAATAATATATACCTGACAGGAGCCCATACATTCTCCTGCCTCCAATAATATATACCTGACAGGAGCCCATACATTCTGCTGCCTCCAATAATATATACCTGACAGGAGCCCATACATTCTCCTAACTCCAATAATATATACCAGATAGGAGCCCATAGATTCTGGTACCTCCAATAATATATACCTGACAGGAGCCCATACACTCTGCTGCCTCCAATAATATATACCTGACAGGAGCCCATAGATTCTGCTGCCTCCAATAATATATACCTGACAGGAGCCCATAGATTCTCCTGCCTCCAATAATACATACCTTACAGGAGCCCATACATTCTCCTGCCTCCAATAATATATACCTGACAGGAGCCCATACATTCTGCTGCCTCCAATAATATATACCTGACAGGAGCCCATACATTCTCCTGCCTCCAATAATATATACCTGACAGGAGCCCATACATTCTGCTGCCTCCAATAATATATACCTGACAGGAGCCCATACATTCTCCTGCCTCCAATAATATATACCTGTCAGGAGCCCATACATTCTGCTGCCTCCAATAATATATACCTGACAGGAGCCCATAGATTCTGCTGCCTCCAATAATATATACCTGACAGGAGCCCATACATTCTGCTGCCTCCAATAATATATGCCTGACAGGAGTCCATAGATTCTGCTGCCTCCAATAATATATACCTGACAGGAGCCCATAGATTCTGGTACCTCCAATAGTATATACCTGACAGGAGCCCATAGATTCTCCTGCCTCCAATAATATATACCTGACAGGAGCCCATACTTTCTCCTGCCTCCAATAATATATACCTGACAGGAGCCCATACATTCTGCTGCCTCCAATAATATATACCTGACAGGAGCCCATACATTCTCCTGCCTCCAATAATATATACCTGACAGGAGCCCATAGATTCTGCTGCCTCCAATAATATATACCTGACAGGAGCCCATAGATTCTGGTACCTCCAATAATATATACCTGACAGGAGCCCATAGATTCTCCTGCCTCCAATGATATATACCTGACAGGAGTCCATACATTCTGCTGCCTCCAATAATATATACCTGACAGGAGCCCATACATTCTGCTGCCTCCAATAATATATACCTGACAGGAGCCCATACATTCTGCTGCCTCCAATAATATATACCTGACAGGAGCCCATACATTCTCCTGCCTCCAATAATATATACCTGACAGGAGCCCATACATTCTGCTGCCTCCAATAATATATACCTGACAGGAGCCCATACATTCTCCTGCCTCCAATAATATATACTTGACAGGAGCCCATAGATTCTGGTACCTCCAATAATATATACCTGACAGGAGCCCATACACTCTGCTGCCTCCAATAATATATACCTGACAGGAGCCCATAGATTCTGCTGCCTCCAATAATATATACCTGACCGGAGCCCATAGATTCTCCTGCCTCCAATAATACATACCTTACAGGAGCCCATACATTCTGCTGCCTCCAATAATATATACCTGACAGGAGCCCATACATTCTGGTACCTCCAATAATATATACCTGACAGGAGCCCATACATTCTGCTGCCTCCAATAATATATACCTGACAGGAGCCCATACATTCTGGTACCTCCAATAATATATACCTGACAGGAGCCCATACATTCTGGTACCTCCAATAATATATACCTGACAGGAGCCCATACATTCTGGTACCTCCTATAATATATACCTGACAGGAGCCCATACATTCTGCTGCCTCCAATAATATATACCTGACAGGAGCCCATACATTCTGCTGCCTCCAATAATATATACCTGACAGGAGCCCATAGATTCTCCTGCCTCCAATAATATATACCTGACAACAGGAGCCCATACATTCTGCTGCCTACAATAATATATACCTGACAGGAGCCCATAGATTCTGATACCTCCAATTATATATACCTGACAGGAGCCCATACACTCTGCTGCCTCCAATAATATATACCTGACAGGAGCCCATAGATTCTGCTGCCTCCAATAATAAATACCTGACAGGAGCCCATAGATTCTCCTGCCTCCAATAATACATACCTTACAGGAGCCTATACATTCTGCTGCCTACAATAATATATACCTGACAGGAGCCCATACATTCTCCTGCCTCCAATAATATATACCTGACAGGAGCCCATACATTCTCCTGCCTCCAATAATACATACCTAACAGGAGCCCATACATTCTGCTGCCTCCAATAATATATACCTGACAGGAGCCCATACATTCTGCTGCCTCCAATAATATATACCTGACAGGAGCCCATGCATTCTGCTGCCTCAAATAATATATACCTGGCAGGAGCCCATACATTCTCCTGCCTCCAATAATATATACCTGACAGGAGCCCATACATTCTGCTGCCTCCAATAATATATACCTGACAGGAGCCCATATATTCTGCTGCCTCCAATAATATATACCTGACAGGAGCCCATAGATTCTGCTGCCTCCAATAATATATACCTGACAGGAGCCCATAGATTCTGGTACCTCCAATAATAAATACCTGACAGGAGCCCATAGAGTCTCCTGCCTCCAATAATATATACCTGACAGGAGCCCATACATTCTCCTGCCTCCAATAATAAATTCCTGACAGGAGCCCATACATTCTGCTGCCTCCAATAATATATACCTGACAGGAGCCCATACATTCTCCTGCCTCCAATAATATATACCTGACAGGAGCCCATACATTCTGCTGCCTCCAATAATATATACCTGACAGGAGCCCATACATTCTCCTGCCTCCAATAATATATACCTGACAGGAGCCCATACATTCTGCTGCCTCCAATAATATATACCTGGCAGGAGCCCATACATTCTGCTGCCTCCAATAATATATACCTGGTAGGAGCCCATAGATTCTGGTACCTCCAATAATATATACCTGACAGGAGCCCATACATTCTCCTGCCTCCAATAATATATACCTGACAGGAGCCCATACATTCTGCTGCCTCCAATAATATATACCTGACAGGAGCCCATACATTCTCCTGCCTCCAATAATATATACCTGACAGGAGCCCATAGATTCTCCTGCCTCCAATAATATATACCTGACAGGAGCCCATAGATTCTCCTGCCTCCAATAATATATACCTGACAGGAGCCCATAGATTCTCCTGCCTCCAATAATATA
Organism: Phyllobates terribilis; assembly: GCF_046119375.1. NCBI lineage: Eukaryota > Metazoa > Chordata > Amphibia > Anura > Dendrobatidae > Phyllobates > Phyllobates terribilis. The sequence continues at coordinate 1,835,945 of NW_027362764.1, read as the reverse complement.
TAACTGACAGGAGCCCATACATTCTGCTGCCTCCAATAATATATACCTGACAGGAGCCCATACATTCTCCTGCCTCCAATAATATATACCTGACAGGAGCCCGTACATTCTCCTGCCTCCAATAATATATACCTGACAGGAGCCCATACATTATCCTGCCTCCAATAATATATACCTTTGAAATCACAAAAAGACATATATACAAGCAAAAACAAATAAAATAAAAGGGATACAATACAGATACAGTGAAGGAAATAATTATTTGATCCCTTGCTGTTACTTATGGTTTTGTAGCCCATTCCAGCTTTGTGCAGGTCTATGATTTTGTCCCTGACATCCTTAGAAAGCTCTTTGGTCTGGCCCATGTTGTAGGGGTTAGAGTCTGACTGATTAATGGAGTCTGTGGACAGGAGTCTTTTATACAGGTGACTATGTAAGACAGCTGTCTGTAATGCAGGTAACGAGTTGATTAGTAGCGTCTAACTGGTCTGTAGGAGCCAGAAACTCATAATGGTTTGTAGGGGATCAAATACTTATTTCTCACTGCAAAAGGCAAATAAATGTATCTAATTTATACAATGTGATTGTCTTGATTTTTTGGGGGATATTTTATCTCTCAATGTTAAAATTAACCTACCCTTAAAATTATAGACTGTTCATGTCTTTGTCAGTGGGCAAACTTACAAAACCAGCAAGGGATCAAATACTTATTTCCTTCACTCTACATCTTACGAACTGGATCCGTGGGAGGAGAACGTGATGGTAGATATGGACAGACCTGCAATACTCATACTCACGCATGAATATGATCTATCCATAATTCAGGGAGATCTTGCACTCTTGTGGATTGCCAGCTACCAAAACTTTTGCAATTTTACCAACAGATGTGAATAGGCTTCACGATCCTGGATATATACAAAGATTTTGTCTATAAAAGAATTTGTCTTTACCAATGGAAAACTGGAGACATCTGAGTTCATATTAAGGTTTATGTCTTGTATACAAGGACATACACGCAATTCACCTCTATAAAGATGGCAGTAGGAGTGTCTGCCCGCTATACATTTACAGTAGCATATATAGCAATGCTGACACAGCAAATACCAGTGCAAACCAGTTATTTTCCATAGTGTCTGTGAAGACCCGGGGTCTTCCGTGGGCGTAATACTACTCAGACAACACAAGATGAGGGTAAAACAGTGTGGCAATACTTTATTGAACCACAAAGCGGACAATAAACAGTCCCAGCAAATACCCAAGATAGTGCAAAATTAAACAGTTCTCAATCTTCCGCTAGCCCGCCTGGGATAGAACAACTGTGACTTTGGGACTTCCAGGGCCAACTACCTCAACCAGTGGCCGCCCACTTCTGGCGGACCCCACAGAGAGAAAATAGCGGCCAGCTTAGGAAGCTAACAGTCCATCGAGGTACAAGGCCAGGAGACCTGACGGTCCCAACATGGCCTCTTCGGGAGTTTTCATGGGGCCAGATGACCAGCTGGTCCCAATATGGCTTCTCCCAATGTCTCCATGGGTTCCAGTCGACCGGAGGGTCCCACCTGGCAACCCCAAACAACATATCCATGGGGCCAGGTGACTTAATCGTCACAACCTGGCATCCTCAAATGTATCCATGGGCTCTCTGATGGTCAATGGAGCAGATCCATATCTTTCCAGTCAGGGCCTCGTACTCTTAGGCCGGAATCATGTAGAATCCAAATCTGTGTCTCTTTGGATACAGCCATGCTCCCAAGCTGATGGCATGAACGAGTCTCTGATCTTTGATTTTACTTGCAAAGTCTCTCTGAATCTGTTTCAAGTCTGACTGCTATAGAACCACATGTCCCTTAAAATAGTTACAGTTTTCTGTTCAAGTACACATTAACAGGTAAGGGGTTAGGGATGGCATTACTCACAGGGCTCAGGTATAATTGTTTGAGCTAATCTATTTACATAGTTGGCATAGAAGGGGGCTCTTGCAAATAAACATCTAGCTAGCTTAGTATAATATGTCATTAGCATATTAACAACATCATTGTTTCCATACGAAGAGAAGTCAACTTTCAGTTTTATACACATAATAGCGTGTCCTTCTTGACCAGCCACAGAAATACACATTACAAGTCAACATTAACACAATAGTGTATTTCTCTTGGCTTAACAAATCTAATCGTCTGGCTGATTAAGATTATAAGCTGTATCGTCAGTGTCCATTATCAAAACATGTGTAGGCATATAGAGGAACTTGTCCTTTTGCAATCTTCTTTTTGCACATCTCATTTTTATTTCTTAAACAATAATTTTCATGCATGAATCACTTAGGCGTTGGCTATAGTTAAGACATTTTAGTATAAGCATATAAAGAAAATATTCTAAAACCTTATCTTTCAACGACTATATAATTAATCACATAAAAATTATTATAACAAAAACCTTAAAATATTGTTTTACCTTGTCTGGTTTTCAGGGTACAGACAGAGTTGATGAACAAGGTTAAAGCATTGATGCCCCTGCGTTTAACACCTATGTGCCAGTGGAGGCATACAGGACACATCTGCTGGCCCAAATGGTTATCCAACATTAACAGCTACCCGGTAATTACTCTGTATATAGACTCCATGTCTGCTCTCCATCAGATAACCTGCTTCAATTACCTGTTCACAGCAGGGGGTGCAGGCAATGATCCAATGGCCCCAGCTTTTGATCTATATAACTCATAACCTCACTTATGACACTGGGTATTTTCAGAGTATTTTATTATTGTCACAGACTTTTGTAGTTTACCAGTATTTTTGCCTGCAGTATGTTTACACCTTTAAAAATCAATTGGAAAACTGCATTGCTTTCAGGAAAAAAAACACATCAGAAAAGTCTTTGGTTGCATTGCAGAAGCATTATGTGTGAAATGACTCAGAAAAAAGTGGAATGCAATCTGTGCAAAACTAAAACTCTGCAGTGTCTATTAATCCAGCAGGTTAATGCGCAAGGAGAGCAACAAAACTGGGGAAAACAACTTTGGCCATGTGTGGCCATTAACATGGGGGGGGGTCTCGGATACGTGGGTCATAGACCTGCTGGAACCTTGGCCTAGAAACTGAGGGCGCAACTGGCACAACACGGCCTTTACCAATTCCAACTCTGTCTCCTTTTATTATTCTTCGACTTATCCTGGGTAATTTTCTTCTTCCTCCTCCTACAGAGGATTCGGGAGCAGCCTTCATCTTGTTCCTGGAGCTCTGTTTCCCAGTTCCTGACCCACAGGTGACCCCGACCTCTGACACTGTAGTGGTCCCAGCCATGTGGAAATGGGCTACCGATCCCTGCATCATCTGGACTACAGACGGTTCTCATGTCGGTGGAGAAAATCTCCAGCTCTCTTCTTGTGCCACCTTCAGCTTGGTCCACTCCCACAGCCCTCTCCCAAGCTTTCTCAGCCTTCTACCACCTCCCATCTGACACCGTCCAATCCAGAGTCTCACCAATTATGTAACTCAAGTGAGAACCTTGCAACTTCAGGAACATTACCCACTCGTCCAGCGAAAGATCATGTGGCCTCTGGGGTAGGTATTCCTTAGTCATCATCCGCCTCTCTACATAGACGTTGTGGCCAGTCCCATGCTCAGTTATATATGCATGCCCTCCTTTTGAGTCAAAGCTAACAACTTCTTCATAGGAGGCCTGTTCCTTCAAGTGGACAGCTAGGAAACCTACCAGCATCTCTTCAGCTTTAGTTTTGGGTTCTTTTTCTGGGCCGCCGATAGATCCATGCTGCGCTGATCCCTCACAAACCTCCAAAACCTTATCTCGATCCCCACAGGTCGCAGGGGGCGCAAAGTCATGGTTTGGGTCCTTATCGCTGGCTTGGTTGCTTGAGCTGGAACAGCCTGTTCCAGGTCTGCCGTGCTGATTCCTACCCTCTCCTCAAACAGTCTGGCCAACCCAAGGTCCTCTTTTCCTTGTCCAGCCTCTCCGTCTACGCTCACGATAAGCGGGACCTTCTTGTTGTTCTGAGCCACTAACCACCAATACAAAGTTCATGCGCTGCGCCATCTTGGATTGCGTAATGGTCGCCATCCTATACGTAACTCGAGTTTTCCCTGCATCACTCTGCTCTTCTAGCTGCAAGACTCGATCCTGCTGACTACGCCAAATGTAAAGTGTTGCGGAGCGGTAGCCGTCGGCGAGGTACTAGTCTCTTGCGCCACGGCACATTACATGAAGGTGGGGGTCAAGGCTTGGTGCGTGGACTTGTGCTGTGAGGGTGCTACGTCTGTGTAGGCCGCATGTAACCTATGTTGCTTGTTGGCCAGGACCAGATATTTGACAGCTCAAAATAAACTTTTTACTGAACATTAACTTTGGGAGGGTTATACACAGTAGATAGCGGGTACATATCCTCTCAAACATTTCCTTGATAAAGCGTAACATTTTCCTCACATAAATTCAATCCCTCTCTTTTCTCTCTCTTTACTTGTTCTCTGTATTCACTATTCCTCATTAATTCACCACAAACCGGCTTGACACTACAGTTCGGCTAGCAAGAGACCTTGACTTCCACCTGCGGTTCCGCATGGCCGGACCACATGTTACCACCGAATAATACCACATACAGGAGACAAATACTGCCACATCATGACCAGACCACATATTACCACCACATAGTGACCGAAAAACACCACATACTAGGAACAAATACCACCACACCATGACCAGACCACATATTACCACCACATGATGACTGAATACTAATCATTAATAAAAAAACACAATACTAATATTACCTTAGCAGCTGAGATGTATATTATGAGGTTCTGCAGCAGCTGAGGTGTGTATTATGAGGTTCTGCAGCAGCTGAGGTGTGTATTATGAGGTTCTGCAGCAGCTGAGGTGTGTATTATGAGGTTCTGCAGCAGTTGAGACGTGTATTATGAGGTTCTGCAGCAGCTGAGATGTGTATTATGAAGTTCTGCTGCAGTTGATCTGTGTATTATGAGGTTCTGCTGCAGCTGAGATGTGTATTATGAGGTTCTGCAGCAGCTGAGGTGTATTATGAGGTTCTGCAGCAACTGAGGTGTATTATGAGGCTCTGCAGCAGCTGAGGTGTATTATGAGGTTCTGCAGCAGCTGAGGTGTATTATGAGGCTCTGCAGCAGCTGAGGTGTATTATGAGGTTCTGCTGCAGCTGATCTGTGTATTATGAGGCTCTGCAGCAGCTGAGGTGTGTATTATGAGGTTCTGCAGCAGCTGAGATGTGTATTATGAGATTCTGCTGCAGCTGAGGTGTGTATTATGAGGTTCTGCAGCAGCTGAGGTATGTACTATGAGGTTCTGCAGCAGCTGAGGTGAATTATGAGGTTCTGCAGCAGCTGAGGTGTGTATTATGAGTTTCTGCAGCAGCTGAGGTGTGTATTATGAGGTTCTGCTGCAGCGGAGGTGTGTACTATGAGGTTCTGCAGCAGCTGAGGTGTTATTATGAGGTTCTGCTGCAGCTGAGGTGTGTATTATGAGGTTCTGCTGCAGCTGAGGTGTATTATGAGGTTCTGCAGCAGCGGACGTATGTACTATGAGGTTCTGCAGCAGCTGAGGTGTGTATTATGAGGTTCTGCAGCAGCTGAGGTGTGTATTATGAGGTTCTGCAGCAGCTGAGGTGTGCATTATGAGGTTCTGCAGCAGCTGAGATATGTATTATGAGGTTCTGCAGCAGCGGAGGTATTTACTATGAGGTTCTGCAGCAGCGGAGGTATGTACTATGAGGTTCTGCAGCAGCGGAGGTGTGCACTGTGATGTCTACCTTACTACATACAGTGGAAATGTATACACACTGCATCTGCTGAAGAACCTCTTTTTGTACCCTTGTTTTGCATAAGTTTCACTACAAATAACTATTTTTGGAGGAACCTTTCTATTGGTTTTGTATAATGAAGTCTTTCTTGAATCCTGCTTCGGTGACATTATTTCCTGTTGTGATTATGAAGCTTTTCTAGATCTTCATTTATTATTTTTGCTTCCTATTTTATTTGGATTGAGATCTGCTCTGCAGCCATGGAAAGGAAATGTGCCAGCATGCGTCCATGCCATTTTGGGGCAGCCTGCGCCATTTTTTGGCAGCACATTAATCTGTAAACCTCACAACACTATCGAGAAATCTTCACCATTGGATTTGCAAGGAAACTGCTCAGTCTTATGGAGCCCAAGCTTTGTCCCCCTTGTTGGAGGACCGTGGGGTGGATTTCGTGCACGGACCCCTTCTCTATAGACCGGCACCTTATATGATCTATAAATACATACCGCCATACACCGGATATTCTTCACCCTCTTCATTGCCCGGATGTCGATATTCCGGCTCAAGGTTTGTTATAAGTCACCTGAGTTCACGTTAAAGTTCCTGCAGTAAAGAAAAGTGACCGACTCGCAGGACAGGCGGTAAGAACGTGGATTATCAGACGGTGTTACACAACGCAGCTTTACTGGACTCCACATCCAACTTACTCATACATTCACCTATTGCAATAGGATAACAATTAACTAACCGCATCCCACAGACGGCCCCACGTCACACTTACCGCTGCCACCACTCGCCATTATACCAGACCAGCGAGATGCCTTCTCCGATCAGCACACTGGTACACATGCACACCCAGCTTTCCCAAGCTCCTGAACGATTCACTACTTGCACTCTGGCTACAAGGTAACAGAACCCAGCTATTTTCTCTCCTCGAGATCGTGGGTATGTTACAGCAACGAGTGACAAACTGATTAAAGTTTTTATTTAAAATACAAAAAGAAGAACAGTGCTTAAAAAAGTAACAAAAGATGAAATCACAAAAAGACATACAGTACAGACCAAAAGTTTGGACACACCTTCTCATTTTAAGATTTTTCTGTATTTTCATGACTATGAAAATTGTACATTCACACTGAAGGCATCAAAACTATAAATTTACACATGTGGAATTATATACTTATCATTGGGGTACATATATGTGGCATTATTAATTGTTGCTGCATTTGTTTACATGGCCAGGGTTTTGAATCCAGAGATCCTGGGTTGACACTACCCCTGGATGGAGGTGTCTAAGGGTGTCCGTATCTAGAAATGAGGCCCCCCTCTTTTTTCGGGTTATCATGTGGCTATTATTTACCCCATGTGACGCCCCCTCCTCGATTTGCACGCGCCGCACCGCACCAATGGGAGGTTGTATGTCCGCCCCGGATGTGACGTGTGCGTGTCATGGCCGGAGTATGCGTTCCACGGACCGGAAGTGACGTACCCGCGTGTGGTATACGCGGGTGGCTTTAAATGGAATAGGGAACGTAGAGGAGCTGCGCCGCCTATATGGAGTTTGGGCTGGCGACGGTCACCCATGACAGTAGGGTAGTCTTTACACCCTTATCTCCCCTGAGGAATTATGAATATAAGGAAACGCGTTGGGAGCGGTGTACTATGCAAGGCTGAGGATTGAAGTTGTTCTGACGCCCTGCTTGAATTGAACTATCCCCTGTTTAAGCATGAACTATCGATGTGGCTGGTGAGATCATTCCAATATTATTGCATGAATTGTGTGCTCATTATTAACCACCGGTGGTCTGCTAAGAATGACATTTGATGTTTCAGGCAGGGATGGTTCTAGGAAGGTTAGGCCACTGATTTTTTTGGTCGATTTGCCAATAATTTGCGTAACTTTTGGTTTATGTGACCGGTCTATTTATTTTTGAGTCCTTTGTATCACTATTCCTATATAGGATTTTATTCACATAATTTATTAAAGGTTATGCTTTAACTCTTATACCACTATTCTGCTTTGATCTTTTTGTAGAACTTCACAGATGTCAGACAAGCATTCCCACTCATCGGATGTTATGTGCTGAGGCTGACTAGAATACAGATGACGGCCAAGTTGTAGCTGGTATTCAACTACTACCCTCTGCTGCTCACAAAGCCTTGTCAACATGTGTAATGTGGAGTTCCAGCACATGGTCATGTTGCACACCAGTCGGTGAGCTAGCACTTAGAAAGTGCTGCTGCAGCACTGACAGATCGGCGGTAGCTGTAGCTCACTTGAGAAAATGGGCGCACAAGCAGCGTACCTTCACAAGTAGCTCAGGCAAATTATGGGTAAGTTTTGAGAAACAGCTGAACCACTAAGTTGAGCACGTGTGCCAGGCATGGTACATACGAGCTTGCCAAGCTTCAGAGCCGCCATAGGGTTATGGCCATTATCACACACGACCATGCTTGGTTGTAGATTCAGAGGTGTGAGCCACAGATCTGTCTGGTCTGTTATACCTTTCCACAACTCTGTGGCAGTGTGCTGTTTGTCACCTAAGCAAATTAAATTCAGCAGAGCCTGTTGCCGCTTCATCGAGGCACTGCTGCAGTACTTCCAGCTTGCGATTGATATGGATGTGGTGCTCCGATATGACATTCGGAGATGGAGGATGAGGAAGGGGTGCAGAAACTGGAGTAGGAGGTGGAGGAAACCCTGATGGAACTAGGGCCCACAATCATTGGCATTGGTAACACATGTGCCATTCCAGAGTCCGACTCTGTCCCGGCCTCCAGAAGGTTCACCCAGTGTGATATCATTGAAATGTAGTGTCCCTAGCCAAAAGTACTTTTCCATGTCTCGGTCTTTAAGTGGACCTTCCCAGTATCTGCATTGGTCAGGGCATGAGTGATGTTATGAGACATGATGTGCTGGTGTAAAGTGGGGACGGCTGTCATGGGTGTGTCAAGTGTTACAGACAGTCATCCTGGATCCAGCTGTAGAAGGTCACTGCGCTTGGCTCTGCAGGCACCTTCTTGATCTTTTCATCTCTGTATTATGGTGATATCCTTCTCCCTCTAGGACCGAGCTGTGACCTCCACTTTCTGCTGCTAATTGACACACCCTTGCTGGATGTTTAAATACCTTCAGTCTCTCCAGAGAGTCGCCAGTGCTAGCTCTATTTTCCTCTGTCCAAGCCTGAAGTACTGGTAGTCGGCTACTGTCTTCTTGGTGTTCCCTTGGAGGATAGTTGGCGTGATCTCTCTGGTGTGTTCTCAAGCTAAGTGTATTCCCTTGTCTGTTTACCTGTTTGTCTTTAGTTGCAGTGGGGGCTGACTAGTGCTCACCCCATCCCCTCCCTATTTAGGGCCTGTCGCTAGGGGCAGTCAGGTATTAGGTTTCCTGCTTGGCTATAAGTGTGAAACCTATTTAGGGACGTTAGGGGAGACAGGGTGTTGTCAGATCTGCCTAGGGGTCTCCACTCCCTCTTTTCCTAGTGTTTGGGCTTCCTTTCCCTTTTCTCGCTGTGTTGCACTTAGTCTTTCCCTCACCTTGCGTGACATTATCACCGGCCGTACATATAATATAATATATATTAAAAAAAAACTGACACATGTTTTTTTTGTGTGTTTTTTTTTCTCTCCCCTGGTTCAAGGATCCCGTTTCTGTGCTGGCAGAGCAGCTGCGGAGGTTGTCACTAGAGGTGACTGACCTTCTATCTGAGGTTCAGCAGCAACGGCAGCAGCTGCAGACTCCTATTGAACCCAAATTTGCCTTACCGGACAGGTTTTCAGGAGGTAGAGACAAGTTTTTTGTATTCAAGGAAGCTTGTAAATTGTATTTCAAACTTTGACCTTACTCCTGTCACGGGTGTGTCAGAAGTGACAGACAGTCGCCCTGCAGTTGGTTGCAGGAGATCTCTTCATTTGGCATTACAGACACCTTCTTAGAGGCTGTCTCTCTAGGACCCAGCAGCTACATTCCTCTTGCTAATTAACATCCTAGGCTGGGTGTATAAGTACCTGCTGTCTGCAAGGGGGAGGTGCCGGCGATACTCACATTACCCCTTGAGAAGGCTCGGAGCAAGTGCATTACTTCTTCCTCTCTGTAGCTATGAGGATGGGTGTTCATCTCTCTGAAGTCGACTAAAAGTTAAGATATCTTCCCTTGTTTGTTCCCCCTTGTTGTCTTTAGTTGTCAGTGTGGATCGACTAGTGCTCATTCCCCTCCCTTCCCTAGCCAGGGCCAAATGCCAGGGAAAGACAGGGCGAGGTTTGCGTGCGGCGATTGGTGAAGAACCAATATAGGGACGTTAATGGAGACAGGGTGATATTAGATCAGCCTAGGAGGTCTCCACTTCCCCATTTCCCTAGAGTCTGGGCTCCCTTTCCCTCTTCCCTTTGTGTTGCACTAAGCCTTTCCCACACCTTGCATGACAACTCCTTTGGAAACATAGTGTTGTCAGATCTGCCTATGGGTCTCCACTCCCCCTTTCCATAGTGTTTGGGCTTCCTCACCCTCTTCCATGCCTGAGCATGCTGTTGCTGGTCAGGCTGGTAGTGGTCAAGCTCCTGCTGATCTTGGTACAGTACAGGTTGGAAATGACTGATCTTTTATTGTCTGCGCTTTCTTTAAAAAAGCACCAGACTGGGGAACTACTGGCCTGGGAACTTGCGTGTGGTTTCCCGCCTTCTTCCTCTGGCCACACCACTGCCTCTTCCTGCTTGTTGCAGTGCTGCAGATTACTCCCCCTCTGTGCTCCTGTCTTCCCTCCGCATGGCACCTTCCAAGGTTGGTGGGTCAGTGACTTCATCGTCCACCACCTTGTTTTCGACTTCCACTCTCTAGTCCTAACTGGTTGTCTTAACAACATCGCTTGTTGGCAACTGTGTCTCATCATGATCTACCTCTGGAGGCACTAATTGCCGTTCCCCACCGTCATATTCTTCTTACGATGGCTGCTTAAATATTTGGGCATCACTACACAAAATCTCCTCATGTCCCTCTTGAATTTGCAGTGCGAGAGGCCAAAATCAATTAATGGAAATGTAAAGACTGTCCGGGTGTGGGATCACTCGTCTCCTTGGGCTCGCCATGGTGGGAGGAAGGAGGATTATGGTGAGGATTATGTGTTCCAGACTCTTGCCTAGTGAGACTGGACAGTGTGGAATACACGGTGGTGCTGGGAAACATGCTGGAAGCATTATATGCCATCCAACCGACCACCTGTTTGCACTGTTCTGACTTCAAGAGTGATGTCCCGCTCCACCCAGCAAACTGGGGCAGGAAGCTAGGTCTCGTGGATGAGCGTGTTTGTCATGTTTCCGCAGCAGTCACAGTTTCTTCTGGCCCACGACCTCAGCCTCTGCATGCACCATCAGCAGCACGTCCACTTTTACGTCCCTTGCCGCATGATTTGCGCATTTTAAATTAGGTATATAATATATGCCGGCAAACTTTCCGGTATTAATAGGGAAAAGAAAATATGTAGCTCTGAAAAGGTCTTTTGTTTTTAGGTTGCAGCAGCAGCAGCATACCTAAATAAGGACAGTAAGGCAATAAACCCTGTCTATATGCATCTAATCCAAAACTATCCCTCCTCCACCAGCTATCCCTACACTGAATGCTGGTAACAGCAGTTTTATTAGAGAAAGGACAGGATGCAGCCCTCAAAAGGACTTTTGTTTTAATGGTGCAGCAGCAGTATACAAGTACTTCTATAGCAATTAAACACCTGCTCGGGTCTAAACTCTCCTTCCTAGATCAACTGTCCATGAACTGCTTCCAGAGGAGAGTGTGTCGAGCATCACATCACCAGGTCTTATACATGACCCGACGGCACGATGCGGCTGGCCAATCACAGTAATGCCAGTAGCCAACATTGCTACGCCATTACCGTGTATGGCAGGCAATCCCTGCATGTTTATTGGCTTTCTAGCAGCAGCAAAACATGAGGGACGGAGACTGTAACATGGTGATCAAGCACCCGCAATACTCGATCGAGTGCCGAGCATACCTAAGCACCCAGATACTCGATCGAGTGTCAGGCAGTGCTGAGTACGCTCGCTCATCACTAGTCAAGGGGCCTTATCCCTCATAAGTGAATAAGTGAATAGCGCCTCCTGTGGGTGCAATTCTCCTGAATACCAGCTGTATGACACCTGATACCCTGCAGTATTGGCCCCTGGGAGGTTTTCGAACTGATTGGGGCAGATTAACTCCTTAAATACTGCTGTCAATCACCACAGCAGTATCTAAGTGGTTAAAAGTAGGTTAAAAGACCCCCTATGACAAGATAGTCCACCCTCGATCATAATCACAGGTGCCAATCATTGCATGGTGCCCTGAGGTCATCTGATGACACCAGGGTACAGTGGCCTGTGAGATCCTGCCATAAGCTGGGTCTCACAGGCACAGTCAGTGACTCATTGACAATTCTCCAGCAGTGCAGTACACGAGTACTGCAGGGCATGAAGATAGTGATCAAAGTAAAAAATATTCATGTCCTACAGTGGTACTAAGTGAAAAAGTAAAAAAAAAGAATGACATAAAATGTGTAAAAAGTAAAAAAAAAACACACAAAAAAGCGCACACAAATCACAAAAAGTTGTTTCGCCACTAAAAATGCAGCGTTTGTGTTAAAACAGAAATAAACAAAAAAAATGGACACATAATTGGTAACGCCGCGTCCGGAATGACCCGATCTATAAAACTGGCATGTTATTTATTTGGAAAGGCGAACACCATAAAAAATAAAAAATTAAAACACTCCATACTGACACACAAAAAAACTGAATAAAAAGCAAAAAAAAATATTGTGACGACACAGCATTTAATCTTAATTATGCCAAACTTAAATTCAGTAGGCCCAGAGATAAAGGCTATTGCCTGAATATTAACTATTGAATTTATGAGTTTCTTTCTTCGGTTGCACAAGAAACTTGGCCTTGTGTCATGTGAGTCTGAATGTTGTAACGTATCTGTTATCTTTGGAGGACAGGAACACAGGTTCATGGAACAATCGATGTTTGCTAATATGTTGATTATCCATTATATAAGTCTATGTAACTTGTTGACCTGCAAATCAGAGGAGAACAAACTAAGCAGATTGATTAAATACTCAAACATTGCGATTTGCGAGTTAATCTCATCCCACCTTCCCCTTGAACTGTGGATGATGACCTGAACCACAAATGTGGGTATAAAAAGTGTATTTTCTATCCTTCTGTTACAAGAGAGTGACTTGACAGAACACAGCCAGGACATCATGACTCCATAGAGGAACACTGTATATGACAGCTGCCAGGACACCATGGCTCCATCAAGAGGGACACCGATTTGACATTCTACAGGAGATGCCAGCCTTAAGGACCACAGCCCTAGCTGGAAGAATACAGATCTGCTCCATTGACCATAGTTGAACCCTTAAAGACGTCTTGAAGAATCTAGGTTGGGACAATCAGGTCACCTGGCCACATACATCACTGATCTCGGTTAGCTTTCTAAGCTTGTCATTACCTCCTCTCTGTGGGTGCCAGCAAAAAGGAGGGTACCACTGGTGAGGGTAGTTGGCCTTGGAATTCCCGAAGTTGCAGCGGCTCAAATCCCGGCGAATCAGAGGAAGGGTGAGACTGTCATTTGCACCATCTTGGGTATTTTGCTGGGACTGTTCCATATTTTATTGATCGTTTGGTGGTTTAATAAAGTATTGCCACACTGTTTTATCCTCACCCTGTGTTGCCTGAGTAGAATTATGCCCACGGGTGCTCAGTGGGATGAGCCCTGGTCCATGCGGTCTCGGGCCAGCGGACGAGAGTACCCACTGCCCCACCCCCTCCCGTGTCTCCACATATATATAAAAAAAATGGTACAATTCAAAATGCCAAACCGTCCCGCAAAAAACATCCCCTAATATGGCATATTTGGAAAAAAGTTATCGCTGTAATCGTACTGACCCGATGAACAAATCGGTCTTATCACTTTTACTGCACGGTGAACTGTGCAAAAAAAATATAAAAAAAACAATAACTGAATTGCTGGTTTTTATTCATTTAGTGTCTAAAAAAATCTGAATAAAAAGTGATCAAAAAAGTTATGTACCCCAAAATTGTAACAAAAAAATCTCCAGCTCATTGCGTAAAAAATAAACCCTAATACAGCTCTGCCAAAAAATAAAAAAGGCACAGCTCTCAGAACATGACGACAACATTTTTTTTTTATAAAAAAAAGCATTTGTACTGCGTGATAATAGCTAAACATAACAAAAAAAAGAAGATATAAATCTGGTATCACTGACCCGAAGGTTAAAGCCGTCTGTGGTAAGACGACTCGCTCGGCCGCTCCCGGAAGTAGACACAGGAACCGAGTTTTCTCTGCAGGCTTTATTACATGGCATAAAGCCCTGCAACTCCAGCAAAATAAACACGGCCTTACTTGCAAAACGACAAAATAAAAGATAAACGATAGCACAGTCCATATGTATGGGGGATATGCCCACACAGGGTGTAATCCCAGACTTCAGCTCTGTCCTGAGCTGAAGCTTTCCCAGTCTGGAGACCTTGCCTCTCCAGACCACAATACAGAGAAATAAACAGGCCTGAACATTTAAACCCTGCTCAGCCACACCCTGAGGGAAGGTATGGTGAATGACGTCCCTCCCATCTCTATGTCATTCACATAAAACCACACCCTTCAAAAGAGTTAACCCCCAGCATATAACATGCTGGCAGAAATTCAGTAGGTCTCAGTTCACACAGGAGAGCAACCTGAGTGACACATACCTCCCCTCGTATATTACACCAGTGACTCTGTCACACGTCTTATCACTAATACCGCACAGAAAATGACGCAAAATTAAAAATAATAAATATTCTTGTACTGCTGTCTATTTGTTCATTCAACCTCCCAAAAATTAGAATAAGGCTTGGTTAACATTTATAATGCGCTCTCCGCTGAGCACTGACGTCGGGTTTTCCGTGTAAATCCCAAAAAAAAATGCGATTCTGACAAAACCTCCAATGGAACAACTCACTGTAATGAGGCAGATGGAGTCCCTTTGGACTCCGTCTGGTCTCTGTTCCGGCAGTGTCACATCATTTTAGGTGTCTTTTTAGTGCACGTGTGGTTGACCACAGTTCTGTGAGTGCCTAAAAAGATGGATACCACTGGAACTGGAGAGCAAACAGAGTCCAAATTGTCTCCATCTGCCTCATTATAGTGAGTGATTCCATTGGGAGTTTCATCCGAATCACATTTTTGTGGGATTTACACGGAAACCCTGACGTAAGTGTTCAGCGTAGAACACAGCCTTATACTGAAAGCGATCAAAAAATGTTAAGTACCCCAAAATGTTACCAATAAGATCCCTAACTTATTTCGCAAAAAAACAGCTCCCACTCAGGTCCGTCATCTGTCATTGGAAATATAGGGGGTTCCCATGTTACTGGTAGAATACTCTGGAAAAGCGACAGAGCTCCCAACCCCAAATAAAATCCAGTGAAGTCTGCTCTCCCAAATCCGCATCTTCCCCTCCTTCTGAGCCCCAATGTGCCTAAACCGCAGTAAGTGGCCACATGTTGGCATTATTGTAGTGTGGAGAGAGTACTTCATTTACATGGTGCATGTTTCCAGAAACACAAGCCGGGCACAATGTATGGAGGCGCTTCAATATATGGGGGCACTACACTGCAGGGGGACACAATGTATGGGCACTAAACTGGCAGATTTACAATTGTCCAGAGAAAAGGCCCAGCGTGGATGCTACAAAATAGTCGCTGCAGCCATAGATTAATTCATTGAGAGGTGAAATTTCATTGAGAGGTGCAATTTCTATAATAGGGTTACCTTTGGGGTTTTTCTTCTATTCTGGCACCTTAAGGGCTCTGCAAACATCACCCACAAACTATTCTAAGGCTCCAAAATCCAAATAGTGCTCCTTCCTTCTCAGCCCTGATATGTGGTCAAACAGAGTTTCTGACATATGGGGCATCACCGCATTCGAAAGAAATTGTGCAATAAATTGTGGGGTCCAGCTTCACCTACTAACCCTTGTCTAAGTGACAAATTTGCAGGATGATGCCACCACCATGTTTCACTGTTGGGATTGTATTGGGCAGGTGATGAGCAGATACACACATACCGCTTAGAATTGTCACCAAAAAGTTCTATCTTTGTCTTACCAGACCAGAGAATCTTATTTCTCATAGTCTGGGAGTCCTTCATGTGTTTTTGAGCAAACTCTATGCGGGCTTTCATATGTCTTGCACTGAGGAGAGGCTTCCGTTGGGCCACTCTCCCATAAAGACCCGACTGGTGGAGCGCTGCAGTGATAGTTGACTTTGTAGAACTTTCTCCCATCTCCCTACTGCATCTCTGGAGCTCAGCCACAGTGATCTTGGGGTTCTTCTTTACCTCTCTCACCAAGACTCTTCTCCCACGATTGCTCAGTTTGGCTTGACGGCCAGGTCTAGGAAGACTTCTGGTGGTCCCAAACTTCTTCCATTTAAGAATTATGGAGGCCACTGTGCTCTTAGGAACCTTGAGTAATGCAGAAATTCTTTTGTAACCTTGGCCAGATCTGTGCCTTGCCACAATTCTGTCTCTGAGCTCCTTGGGCAGTTCCTTTGAGCTCATGATTCTCATTTGGTCTGACATGCACTGTGAGCTGTGAGGTCTTATATAGACAGGTGTGTGCCTTTCCAAATCAAGTCCTATCAGTTTAATTAAACACAGCTGGACTCCAATGAAGGAGTAGAACCATCTCATGGAGGATCACAAGGAAATGGACAGCATGTGACTTAAATATGAATGTCTGAGCAAAGGGTCTGAATACTTATGACCATGTGATATTTCAGTTTTTCTTTGTTTATAAATTTGCAAAAGTTTCTACATTTCTATTTTTTTCAGTCAAGATGGGGTGCAGAGTGTACTTTAATGAGAAAAAAATGATCTTTTTAGAATTTACCAAATGGCTGCAATGAAACAAACAAAAAAAATCCAATGGCGGATCATCATTTCACTTTTTGGGGGCATGGCGATAGGGAATGGGTCACTCATCCTAACGCTTCCAATCTCACCACCAGACAGTTCTACCTGTTGCCGCTTCATCAGGGCTCTGATCTCCTTTTGTAAGACACGCTGCTGGCTGGAGCTGGCATTCATTGCCACCTGCTGTAATATACCAATTATCTCTGAAAGACAATTTTCAATTACGTTAGTACCCAAGGTTATTTTATGGTGACTTTCACGACGGTCAATGTCCACAATAATCAGTCCTTGCGCCGGCAGTTCAACTTTACCAATCTTGATGGTCACCTCCTTGAACCCCACCTGCGGCACAGGCTGACCATTGCTGGCGATGATGCTCAAGTCAATATCTGGGTAGCGGGTAATATCCGTGTCATCCCAGTACCGCTTGAAAAGTACATAGGGGATGGTGGTTACCTGTGACCCGGTGTCCAACAGCGCACTCATGGGAATGCCATCCAGTACCACAGGCAAGACCGGTCGTCCCCCCAAATACTTGTCACGCCAGTTTGACGGGCCTGATGATCTTATGCCTGGGGGTTGTCCCTCTGCCCCAGGTTGGGCCCGTTTAAATTACAGTACCTCGCAATATGTCCTGGCTGGCTGCAGCGGCGGCAGATGGGCTGTCTATCCTGGTCGTAGCGGTCCATTGGCTTCCCTCTGAATGGTGGGATCCTCTTCTGTCGGCGCCACGGGACGTCCTCCGGACTGGTAGCCAGCTGGATCTTTCCTGAAGAGGATACCTGTAACGACTGCATAGTCCTGGTTAGTGCGGCAATGCCTTTAGTCAGTTCCTGGACCTGAAGGTGCAGGTCTGTAGACGGTTTACTATTCTGTGCGTTGGCTCCAGCAGATTCCGTAGACTGGGGCGCCGCCTCTTGGTGATAAGTGATAGCAGGGCGCCTGGAGGCCGCAACACCACCGGGTACGGGTTCTCGGAGTACCCGGATAGCTCTGTCCTTAAACTGTGCAAAGTCTAACTCAGGGTTCTGCAGGGCCATCAGGCGCAACTGAGTTCGGTGGGTGCTGGACAGCAGACCCTCAATGAATTGCTCAGTCAGCAGTTCATCTGCATTCCTCACACTATCAGGGTCTGCCTGCTTGATGGCTCTCAGTGCCTCTTGCAAGTTCAAAGCATAGTCTCTTATACTTGGGCCCGCTGCTTGCACACATAAAATCTCATTTTGATCTCTGCTGAGGTGCGGGTATCAAAAGTGTTCTTTACGGTCCCCTTGTCCCTGACTGACCAGGACTTTACTTCTCGTTGGGCCGCGCCGGTTAACTGGCCTATCAGTATGGTCACTTTTTGTTCCTCTGTCAGCGGGTACACCTTGAATAGGCTATATAGTATCTCCTTAACGTCGCTCAGGGTATGTGACTCCCCTGAGTACTGGGGCAACCAGGCCATTCCGGGGATATAAGGCATTGTGAACGGCATTACTGCGGCAGCGGCCGTGCTGGCGGTGACAGCCCTCTCTGCTTCCGTCATCCTCTTCCCCCCTAGGCAACCGTGGCCTACCTTCCATTGCTTTTCTTCTGTAGGCCGCAGCTCTGGGGGCGTTCGTCGGGGTTGAGGACCTTGCGTTGCGTCCTGGTGACGTCAGCGTCCTCTCGGCTTCTTTCAGGACCTTGCGCAGCCTCCGTGCGTAAGGCGGGGCTCCAGTTCTCGCGCGCTTTCGTCATCCACTCCCCTATTCTTCCCGCACGGCGTCCCAGAGATGGCGCCCGATGGCGGGAAAATGGCTGCAGATGGCGGGAAACGGCTGCGGAAGGCGGGAAACTCCACGAAGGTAAGTTTTACAGTCTTTCTTCAGGCACGTAGTACCCATTGGTGGCGGGCACGAAATCCTACCGACTACGCCAAAAGTTGACGTGCCCCCTGGGCCGCGTGAGGAACCCGGAACCGGGCCTTTTTGTGGATGCTGGGGGTTGTAGTCACCGTGGCGGTGACCCGGTCCCGTGGCTCAGGGTGGTCAAAGTAAATGGTAGTCTATATACTAATGTCCGACTACGCCACCCGTGGATTGCAGTCAGGATGAACAGCCGCTGCAGGGCAGACCGCTGAGGTTGGTGTTGTGGGTGCAGCAGAGTGTAGTACAACTCCCCATGGGTGGAGTGTTGCCTCAGGGCAGTGTATGCAGAGGATGGGGGTGATGGTGCGCGGGAGCAGCAGTAACCACACGGAGTTTGTCATGCAAGTCAAGGTCTTTACTGTTGGTGGTATGAAAGGACCTGTCCGGAATACAGGTTAACAATGGAGGCCTGGTCAGTCTGAGAGCAACTGGGAAATCCTGCTTGTCAGGGGGAGTTTGTAGGCCTACCGTGCTGACTTCACTCTTTCTTGGCTATGCCGCTGTAGTGTAGTGGAAGGCCACGTCCCTGAGTGTACCATGTTGTTCTCACCCGTATGACTGGCGACTCGGGCCTTCCGTGCTTCTCACCCCTCCAGGGCAGTAGTGGTCCCTCTCGTGTGGCTGAGCCTCCGGGCTTCCTTGGGCCAGAGGACTTGAAGTCCCCTGCATGGTGGTTTTCTGCTGCTGGGCTTATAACCCTCACAGCCTCGGACTCCAGTGTCCGGCTAGTAAGTCTCTGGCCAGGACAAACTCTGCTAGTTCCCCTCCTGGCCTCGTGTTCCTCCTCTGCCTACAGGGACTCCTCAGCCTGCTGCTGATCTGTCCCTCTCTCTGGAACTAGACTGGAACTTGTCTCTGGCTTCACTGGTCTGTCTAACCCCGCCCCAGATCCAGTTTATAAAGGGCAGGTTTCTCCCCTCCCTGGACTGAGGCAGGAGGTGCTGAAAGCTAATTGTCCCCAACCAGGGAACCTCCCACCTGCTCTCAGACATGACATTGCTGCCACTGTGGCAACCAGACCTCGGGGTGCCACACTATTCCTTGTAAAAGTGAAAAAATGGGGCTAAAGCAACATTTTAGAGTAAAAATTAAATTTTTCTATTTGACTTTGTATTAATTCCTGTATAGGTCCAGAAGAGTTAACAAAAATTCCTGACAGCAGTTTTGAAATATTTAAGGGGTGCGTTTTTTAAACTAGTATCACTTTTGGGGAGTTTCCAATATATAAGCCCTTCAAAGTCTATTGAAATGTGAAACAGGTTTTGTAAATTTCTTGAAAAAAATGAGAAATTGCTATTAAACTTTTAATCACTCTAACATACTAAAAAAATAAAATGACATTTGAAAAATGATGCTGATGTAAAGTAGACATAAGGGAAATGTTGTCTTAATTATTTTGTACAACATGACTAACTGGTTTAGGGATATAATGATTGAAAGTTTGAAAATTGAAAGTTTTTCAAAATTTTCACTAAAATTCCAATATTTTCCCAAATAAATGCAAAACATATCGACCTAAATTTACTACTAAAATAGACTACAAAACATTCTCAGCTGGGATACCTTGAAGCGTTAGAGTTATTACCACATATAGTGACACCGGACAGAGTTCAAAAATTTGCCCTGGTCATTAGAGGGAATCTGTCAGCAAGTTTTTACTATATAATCTGAAGACAGCATGAGGTAAGCCACGGACCCACTATCAGTATTTGGTCAGTATTTTTTTCTCAGGAGTGGGAGCCAAAACCAGGTGAGGAACAATCAGAGAAAAGGTAGAATTGAAGCAAGTCACCAATTCTGCATTTATCATCCACTCCTGGTTTTGTCTCCCACGCCTGAGAAGAAACACTGCCCGAATACTGACCAAATACTGATAGTCGGGCTGTGGCCGTAGGGGATAAAACACAGATTTCAGCTTGACATCTGAGATTTTGTTTCCTTACAATGATTGTTTTAGCACCAGTAGCTTATCATTGCTGTGACTAGCTGGTTGACTGCCTCCTACTCCAGCACGCCCCTTCCTGTGATAGGCAGCTCACTCTCTATGGACATTGTATATACAGAGCCCAGTCCTCCTGTGATAGGCAGCTCACTCTCTATGGACATTGTATATACAGAGCCCGGTCTTCCTGTGATAGGCAGCTCACTCTCTATGGACATTGTATATACAGAACAAAAAAACAAGCAATGTGAACTGAGGTCTAAGATGGTAGACATGCAAGAAATAGGAGCATGTTCACACTAGCAAAAAGAAGCAAAACCTACAAAAGACAAAAATATATCTCATACCCTACCATCATTATATATAAATGTAAAGCAAAGTTGCATAATAAATATAGGGTACTTAGTGAACTATTTTTGATCAAAAAAAGTATACATGCCGTCCCACCAGCGGCAAGGTGACCCTAAATTGGGACGGTACCTATACTGTCTATATTAAAAACCTTACTGTATATCAAAGTTGAAGTGATGCATATAAAAGGGCAGACAAATAGGACCGGGTCCCAACTCCAGACCACCCAGGCCCGTGGTAAGCTACATATATACTAATCAGCTCAACAAAGGGGATGCCACACCCTTAAATTGCACAGAATGCAAACAAGACAAAAATGCAACTTTGCTTTACATTTATATATAATGATGGTAGGGTATGAGATATATTTTTGTCTTTTGTAGGTTTTGCTTCTTTTTGCTAGTGTGAACATGCTCCTATTTCTTGCATGTCTACCATCTTAGACCTCAGTTCACATTGCTTGGTTTTTTGTCTTGTTTGCATTCTGTGCAATTTAAGGGTGTGGCATCCCCTTTGTTGAGCTGATTAGTATATATGTAGCTTACCATGGGCCTGGGTGGTCTGGAGTTGGGACCCGGTCCTATCTGTCTGCCCTTTTATATGCATCACTTCAACTTTGATATACAGTAAGGTTTTTAATATAGACAGTATAGGTACTGTCCCAATTTAGGGTCACCTTGCCGCTGGTGGGACGGCTTGTATACTTTTTTTGATCAAAAATAGTTCACTAAGTACCCTATATTTATTATGCAACTTTGCTTTACATTTATATATAATGATGGTAGGGTATGAGATATATTTTTGTCTTTTGTAGGTTTTGCTTCTTTTTGCTAGTGTGAACATGCTTCTATTTCTTGCATGTCTACCATCTTAGACCTCAGTTCACATTGCTTGGTTTTTTGTCTTGTTTGCATTCTGTGCAATTTAAGGGTGTGGCATCCCCTTTGTTGAGCTGATTAGTATATATGTAGCTTACCACGGGCCTGGGTGGTCTGGAGTTGGGACCCGGTCCTATTTGTCTGCCCTTTTATATGCATCACTTCAACTTTGATATACAGTAAGGTTTTTAATATAGACAGTATAGGTATCGTCCCAATTTAGGGTCACCTTGCCGCTGGTGGGACGGCTTGTATACTTTTTTTGATCAAAAATAGTTCACTAAGTACCCTATATTTATTATGCAACTTTGCTTTACATTTATATATAATGATGGTAGGGTATGAGATATATTTTTGTCTTTTGTAGGTTTTGCTTCTTTTTGCTAGTGTGAACATGCTCCTATTTCTTGCATGTCTACCATCTTAGACCTCAGTTCACATTGCTTGGTTTTTTGTCTTGTTTGCATTCTGTGCAATTTAAGGGTGTGGCATCCCCTTTGTTGAGCTGATTAGTATATATGTAGCTTACAACGGGCCTGGGTGGTCTGGAGTTGGGACCCGGTCCTATTTGTCTGCCCTTTTATATGCATCACTTCAACTTTGATATACAGTAAGGTTTTTAATATAGACAGTATAGGTACCGTCCCAATTTAGGGTCACCTTGCCGCTGGTGGGACGGCTTGTATACTTTTTTTGATCAAAAATAGTTCACTAAGTACCCTATATTTATTATGCAACTTTGCTTTACATTTATATATAATGATGGTAGGGTATGAGATATATTTTTGTCTTTTGTAGGTTTTGCTTCTTTTTGCTAGTGTGAACATGCTCCTATTTCTTGCATGTCTACCATCTTAGACCTCAGTTCACATTGCTTGTTTTTTTGTCTTGTTTGCATTCTGTGCAATTTAAGGGTGTGGCATCCCCTTTGTTGAGCTGATTAGTATATATGTAGCTTACCACGGGCCTGGGTGGTCTGGAGTTGGGACCCGGTCCTATTTGTCTGCCCTTTTATATGCATCACTTCAACTTTGATATACAGTAAGGTTTTTAATATAGACAGTATAGGTATCGTCCCAATTTAGGGTCACCTTGCCGCTGGTGGGACGGCTTGTATACTTTTTTTGATCAAAAATAGTTCACTAAGTACCCTATATTTATTATGCAACTTTGCTTTACATTTATATATAATGATGGTAGGGTATGAGATATATTTTTGTCTTTTGTAGGTTTTGATTGTATATACAGAGCCCGGTCCTCCTGTGATAGGCAGCTCACTCTCTATGGACATTGTATATACAGAGCCCGGTCTTCCTGTGATAGGCAGCTCACTCTCTATGGACATTGTATATACAGAGCCCGGTCTTCCTGTGATAGGCAGCTCACTCTCTATGGACATTGTACATACAGAGCCCGGTGGGGGTGGGGTTAGCATTTTAGCTCTGATTGCTAAATCTAAAACCTCTGCTTGTAAGAGAACGGCTGCATCCAGTTAACTAAGTGATACATTGTTTGATTCAGCTTCTCTTTGCCTACATCATGCTGCTCTAAGATGAGGTTGCAAAAATCTGTTGACAGATTCCCTTTAAGGTTAAAATTGGCTCAGTGACTTAGGGGTTAATATTAATTAATATATTTTATTTGTGCTTTCCTACAATGATAAGTGATAGCATATTACAGTCAGCAAACTCACATTAAATCTTCATATAAAAGAAAACCAGTTAAAGCTCTGTTTCAACTATGTCAAACAACTGGAAAGATAGGGGGAGATTATTTAAAAGAAGTGCAAAGGAAATATGTCATGGTTGGCCAAAGCTATCAATTACTTTTTTTGCAAATGATTCTCTGTAAAATTGAAAAATTAGATATTTAATCTGATTTGTTGCCATGAGCATCAACTCCTTATTTCTTTCACACTGATTACAGTAAATCTCCCACATACAGTTACATATTTTTCGGACTATAAGACGCACTTTTTTCCTCCAAAATTTTGGAGGAAAATGGGGGGGTGCATCTTATAGTCCGAATGTTGGGGGGGGGTATATATATACACTGTGTGGGGTATGGGGGGAGCGGTAACGGCGGAGGAGCGGGACACAGGAGGCAGCAGCCGCCCGCTGCAGCCTACACTGTCCCCGCTGCTAAAGAAAATGAATATTCACTGGGCGTGGGGAGCAGTGAATATTCATGCTCCTTAATAGCGGCACACAGTGTAGCCACAGCGCGGCTCCTACTGTTGCCGGAATCACCTGTGCCCGCTGTTAAAGGGCATGAATATGCAACCTCTCTCCACGCCCATGGGAGTGGAGAGGGGTGAATATTCATGCCCTTTAATAAGCGGACACACGCAATAGCCCGGCAGCAGCAGGAGCCGCGCTGCGGCTACGCTGCGTGCCGGCTATTAAGGAGCATGAAGTCACTGCTCCCTGCGCCCACAGTCCTGACTTCCAGCAGCTGATCTCTCCATGTGAGCCGCGCATGGCAGTGACGTCATGCGCAGCCCACATGGAGAGATCAGTGCGGGCAGACAGGATGCATCGCTGGAGAAGAGAAGAAAGGTGAGTAGGAATGTTTATTTTTTATGTGCAGCCTGGTGGGGATTAGGGGGACCATGCATACTAGGATAAGGATGAGGGGGCCATACATACAAGGGTAAGGATGAGGGGTGCCATGCATACCAGGATAACCCTGATGGGGCATACATAACAGGATAAAGATGAGGGGGCCATACATACCAGGATAAGAATGAGGGGTGCTATGTGTGGCGCCCCTGAGGGTTCGACCGCCACAGAGATGCTGCACTTCTATAATGGAGTGTAGTGTTCCTCCTCTGAGGTAAGGCCGGTGTGATAGTCATGACCCAAACTTTTGCATCCAACACCACATTTCTCCACCAGAGGGAGGTAGTAAGCACTAGGTGCTGCTCCCCTGGTTACAGGGAGACTGGGGAACCAAGAGTTAGTGGGTGCGGGTGGAGGACCTACAAGTTAGTTACACCTTAGATTTCATATTTAATACAAAGCCATCTTTGATCTTGGTCCTTTTTAGTCCATCTGCTAGTCCTTGTTAGTTAGTTGGTCGTACTGTGCTGTCAAATACTGTGTGTAATGTGACCTCCCTCCCGGAGCGCAGATCCTGTGTGGGCCTGCACCGGCAAGGGACACAGCCCTCGTACCCTGGCCTTGGGATGAGAGGTAGGTTGCAGACAAGGAATGTCTCAACCCGGCCAAGGACCAGGATCAAGAAGGCCCGGAGCTTAAGAGTGTGGCTCCCTAACAAATGGGTCCCAGGCAGGATGCAGACGGAGCGGTGTACGCCACCTGTCCTCGCCATGCTGATATATTCAGAGGGCCTCCGGCTGCAAGAGGGGTACCGGCCCCCGACATCCGACCTTGCTACTCTGTGTCCTGGACGGAAAGGCCGGTTAGGCCCAGAGGATCCCACCGGGTATCAGACGGAGCGGAGCTGCCACCCGTACCCTTGTTCTGAGAGGAGCTCAGAGGGAGACCCGGCCAATTTGCACACACACGGACAGGAAAGGATACGGTCTGTAGTTCAGGAACACTCTGCAGTAGGGTCCCGACTGAATGCTGGACTTACTCGGAGGTTGTCGGACCCCGGTCCCTGGTGACCACAGGACTCCGCGGGGAGCAGGGAGTCGCCTTCCTTTGCCATCTATGTGAGTAAAGCCTTGGAAGTTCACCCCTATGGCCTCCGGACTGTTTATTCTGCGCCACACCGCACGACGCGGCGCCCGTCTACTACCCCCATCCTCCTGTCCCTCTGCCCTGAGCCCTTGCTCCACCTGTGGGGAGTAGTAATAACTTTGGCCGCCATAACACCAGGCCTCAGCGGACTGCAGCGGCGCTGGTGGCCCTTCACCAGGCACCACAGGTGGCATAGTCGTTAATCAGCCACTCAACCCGGACAAGCCCATACCATCTCTTTCTAATGTGACGGCCCTGAGCACGGGTTGGGCCCAGGCCATGGCTGCATCCCACCTCTCCATCACAAGGCCCGACACCGAGTCCCCCAACACCCAGGGTAAAACACGGGCTTTACGAGTAGAGGTGTCACACTATGTATACCAGGATAGGGATCAGGGGTGCCATGCATACCCGGATAGGGATTAGGGGTGCCATGCATACCAGGAGAGGGATGAGGGGTGCCATGCATACTAGGACGGGGATGAGGGGTGCCATGCATACCAGGATGGGGATTGCTGTGCCATGCATACCAGGATGGGGATGATGGGTGCCATGCATACCAGGATAGGGATGAGGGGTGCCATGCATACCAGGATGGAGGGATGCCAGGCATACCAGGATGGGGATGGGGACCACGTATAAAAGGAAGGGGGGGCATATATACCAGGATGGGGGATATTGTCAGAATTGGGGGACATTACCCCTATACCAGTGTCAGCAGAAGACCCTCTCCCCCTTAAAAGTGCATCATGACCAAATTTTTCCTTAAATTTTAATTTTTTTATTTTCCTTCTCTAAAACCTAGGTGCGTCTTATAGTCTGAAAAATACGGTATATACAGAACAGACCAAAAGTTTGGACACACCTTCTTGAAGCTCATCAAGAGAATGCCAAGAGTGTGCAAAGCAGTCATCAAAGCAAAAGGTGGCTACTGTGAAGACCCTAGAATATAAGACATATTTTCAGTTGTTTCACACTTTTTTGTTAAGTATATAATTCCACATGTGTTAATTCATAGTTTTGATGCCTTCAGTGTGAATGGACAATTTTCATAGTCATGAAACTACAGAAAAATCTTTAAATGAGAAGGTGTGTCCAAACTTTTGGTCTGTACTGTACCGGTTCTCTGCACCATCATTCCTTCTACTCATTCTCTATATGTCAACCAGGGCTGCTTCTGTCATGAGGTGAGATGAGCATCTTGCCCCAGGCGCTTGTTGGAGCAATCTGAAAGGGGTGGCAGAATGCGGCTGCTGCCCCCTCAGAGACACTAGACACAGGCCTGTAGGCGGCTGCTGCCCCCTCAGAGACACTAGACACAGGCCTGTAGGCAGCTGTTGCCCCCTCAGAGACACTAGACACAGGCCTGTAGGCGGCTGCTGCCCCCTCAGAGACACTAGACACAGGCCTGTAGGCGGCTGCCAGTCACAGTGTAT
Source organism: Phyllobates terribilis (assembly GCF_046119375.1). Taxonomy (NCBI): domain Eukaryota; kingdom Metazoa; phylum Chordata; class Amphibia; order Anura; family Dendrobatidae; genus Phyllobates; species Phyllobates terribilis. The sequence continues at coordinate 1,808,985 of NW_027362764.1, read as the reverse complement.
CAGACAGAGGGGCAAGATTGCAGCGCAGAGGGGGGCGCTCCAATGCTAGCTCCATACTCAAGTGCAGCGTTGATGCTCCTGTGAAATCCAGCATTAGGCTGGATTCATATGGGATCATTATTTCCACTATTAAAACATACAAAACAAGCAGGGGCGTAATGATCGTGGTCATAGAGCGTACAACCGGGACCAGACCCATGCTTGTGCGTGGCCCGACGACACCAATTTCACCTGGATGTGCATTCTCTGACACACATTCTGCTGAAATGTATTGTGACGCAGAGACCCGCCGGCTCCCTGCACTTCAAGACAAGCTGTCAGCCAATCAGAGGCTGGCAAAAGGTGTTGGCGGCCCTTGGCGGCCTGCAGAAGTCCGCTACCGGCTGGGGGAACATTATACCAGGATGGCGGACCTTATACCAGGATGGCGGACCTTATACCAGGATGGCGGACATTTCATCAGGATAGCGGACATTACACTGGGATGGCGGACATTACATCAGGATGGCGGACATTATATCAGGATGGGGAAATTATATCAGAATGAAGGACATTATATCAGGATGGGAGATAAGATACCAGGCTGGGAACATTATATTAAGATGGGGACAATATACCAGGATGAGTGACATTACACCAGAATGGCGGACATTATACCAGAAGGGGGACATGGTTATAGCATGTTACATAGTTACATAGTTTATAAGGCCGAAAAAAGACAAGCGTCCATCCAGTTCAGCCTATGGAGCCCAGGATGGGGGACATTATACCAAAATGGGGACATTGTATCAGTCAGGGGTAGTACAGGGTGGGCATCAGTCAGGGTTGATACAGGGGCACTCAGGGGTAATACAGGGGAGGCTCAGACAGTCAGGGGTGAAACAAAAAATTGAGGGAAATCCTCCCTTAGTGACTGAGCCCTCTCACCCTCTATCACTAATGAGTAAAGCCCCTCACTGTTGGTGTTGATGGGGGCTCAGTTATGTGATAATCCTGCTCAGCTACATATATCTGACCTTTGGTGAGTGATGTAGCAGGCAGCCATCCATCTCCCTGTGCTTCTCACTGTCAGCCTGTGACACAGTTAGGGGGGAGCACGGTTACTCAGCACATCATGGCTCATTACCTCAGCTCTGCTGTTAGCACGGGGAAGAGGCCATAAACAAAACTAACACTGATGGGCTGCGATGCTGCCAATCACTATTAGACTTACCAACAGCAGCACCGCTCTCCCTGGTTGCTCCAGGTGCGGTATCGCAGAGGCAGAGATTCAGCATTATTGATCAGCGATCAGTCAGTCCCTGAAGTGAGCTGCTGTCTGCACTGCAGCAGAACAGATCCAGTGACTCCCGTACTCTGCCGGGATGTCTAATGCTGGGAGGAGCGGTGAATAGTAATCAGTGACACGTGTGAGCTGCCGTGCTTGCAGCATGTCATGTGCTAGTGCACTGAGTGCTGCTGACTGCTCCTCCCAGCATTAGACATCCCGGGAGAGCAGTGCACGGGTCACTGAATCTCTCCAGCTGCAGACAGCGGCTCACTCCTCATACTGACCAGAACACTGATCCATCCTGCTGAATCCTGAACACTGTGATATCGCACCTGGAACTGAATCACTGGAATCAGTAAGTAATAAAAATGCCTTAAAACATCCTCTCTCTCTCATTATTCTGGCATTTGGCAAATATTAAAAATGATGGTAATCCTAATTGACCTAAAACGGGAAAGGTTTATTCTGATTTCACGTCAGATATTGAGAAAAACCTGCGTCTTTTTATATAGTGTATGGAAACTTCTGGTGTCAACTGTATGTGTATGTGTCCCTATACTTATAGTTTTGGATGATTACTATTGTCCCTTCATTGCATCCAAATAACCTGTTCACAAAATCAAAGTATGTCATTGGGTTGGAAGGGGTTAACCAGGCAGTTCTGATGACATCACAAAGCACATAGACATCCTATGACATCACAATTGGTATAGAATGTACAGAGTGTAACTCCTGAGCCATCTTGTTTCATTCCAGGCTGACTGCTGGAAGGTGACAAGTCCAGGTAGGGAACTCTTCACCTATGACCTCACTCATACATTGTATAGATGGGGGGTCAGTAGTGGGATTCAGAACTGTATCATTAACCTGAAAATCTCAGCAGATGGCGCTGGATCCTGTGTCCCGTGCTGTGATTGTTAGAATGAGTCTATGATTTACAAAAAAATGTTATTGACCAGATCCCATGGAAAATCATTTGGGGGCTTTAGTAAAGCAGTGTGAGCCCGGCCTAACAGGGGCTACCGATCTGGACAAACCCTTCCCTAAATGAGGACTTGCTGGCGATCAACTGATCATGTATCACTGGTCTTGAAGACCCTCAGCAATCGGCTGGCTTTGCTCTCTATGACCCCCATGTGCTCTAATAAAAGCATATAGAAAGGGGAGGGCCGGCTGACACCACCCCATTTGGCTCCATTTTTGGGTAGCTTTGCCATTATTCTTGTCAAAACATAGAGTTTTCAGAACATCCATTTAATAGCAGACTGGTCCAGTTCTCCATTATCCGCTCTCATGGTCCTGCTGGATCAGGAGTGACCGGGAGCTGACGGTTTATGGTGATCAGGAGTTGCAGTATGGCGCCGGTGTTTCCCTTTAGGTCATAAAGCAGTAGGTGACGCGGATTAAATAGGACCTATCATTTAATCCTCATTTTTTGTAATGATAGGTGTTATGTCTCATCTAGTTCAGATGAGCAGCAGTAATGAAGCACGGACCGATGACGGTGGCGCAGCAGGATGGCCGAGCAGAAACAACGGAGAACGCCGTGGCTTGATGGCAGCAGGAAGACCAGAACTGGAACCACAGGAAATCAAGAGCAGAATTGAAGCAACGGCACCTGGTATAATAGAGTTACAGACTCTGATCAGACTTTCATCAGAGTGGTATCAGTTTTTCTCGGACATGGAGAGGAGAAAGAAAAGGTTTCTCACCTTCTCCCTTCTGCAAGTCGGTGAAAATCGGACCACACTCCGATGTCAAAGCGCGGTCCAATTTTTCCACAAGTGCATAGACTTGCATTGCCATTGCCATATTTTGCAGACTATAAGACGCACCCCAAATTTTGGGGTGGAAAATCATTTTTTTAATAAAATGGTGGTGCCTCTTATAGTCCGTTTAACAGTAGGTTACCAGGGGGCGGCGGTGGTGGAGCGGGGTGACAGGAGACAGGGCCACTGCTTTAGCCAGTCGGCGGCGACAGGAGTGGGGCGATGTTGCGGGCCCTGGGCTCTCATAAGATGTCGGCGCCGGTGAGCAGAGTCCCCTTTCCTATAGATTGCCCTGCAGTAGAGTTTGGGAAAATGGCTGCTAGAGGTGACGCATGTGCAGATTGAGATCTCGGGAGATGCATGCGCCGCCTCAAGCGTCCATTTTCCCAAAGTCCACTGCAGGGCAATAAATGGGAAAAGCTACTCTGCTCACCGGCGCCGACATCTTATGAGAGCCCAGGGCCCGCTGACACCGGCCTCCTGTGACCGCGCTCCACCGCAACCACCCCTCGAAAGCTACATTCAGATATTGTATATTAGATTGTAAGCTCCTAGGAAAGGGTGTACATTATTCTGCATGCCCTCAGGAGCAGCCTGTACATTGTATATTAGATTGTAAGCCCCTAGGACAGGGTGTGCATTATTCTGCATGCCCTCAGGAGCACTCTGTATATTGTATATTAGATTGTAAGCTCCTAGTACAGGGTGTGCATAATTCTGCATGCCCTCAGGAGCAGTCTGTATATTGTATATTAGATTGTAAGCTCCTAGGACAGGGTGTGCATTATTCTGCATGCCCTCAGGAGCAGCCTGTATATTGTATATTAGATTGTAAGCTCCTAGGACAGGATGTGCATTATTCTGCATGCCCTCAGAAGCAGTCTGTATATTGTATATTAGATTGTAAGCTCCTAGGACAGGGTGTGCATTATTCTGCATGCCCTCAGGAGCAGTCTGTATATTGTATATTAGAATGTAAGCTTCTAGGACAGGGTGTACATTATTCTGCATGCCCTCAGGAGCAGTCTGTATATTGTATATTAGATTGTAAGCTCTTAGGACAGGGTGTACATTATTCTGCATGCCCTCAGGAGCAGTCTGTATATTGTATATTAGAATGTAAGCTTCTAGGACAGGGTGTACATTATTCTGCATGCCCTCAGGAGCAGTCTGTATTTTGTATATTAGATTGTAAGCTCCTAGTGCAGGGTGTGCATAATTCTGCATGCCCTCAGGAGCAGTCTGTATATTGTATATTAGATTGTAAGCCCCTAGGACAGGGTGTACATTATTCTGCATGCCCTCAGGAGCAGTCTGTATATTGTATATTAGAATGTAAGCTTCTAGGACAGGGTGTACATTATTCTGCATGCCCTCAGGAGCAGTCTGTATTTTGTATATTAGATTGTAAGCTCCTAGTGCAGGGTGTGCATAATTCTGCATGCCCTCAGGAGCAGTCTGTATATTGTATATTAGATTGTAAGCCCCTAGGACAGGGTGTGCATTATTCTGCATGCCCTCAGGAGCAGTCTGTATATTGTATATTAGATTGTAAGCTCCTAGTGCAGGGTGTACATTATTCTGCATGCCCTCAGGAGCATTTTTTACACACATAAACCACAGTTAATAATCTGGTTTAAGGAAGATATACAACAAAGAATCTTAATAAAATCATTCTTTTATTTCATCAATTAAAAAATTTTTTTAAGAATATAATAAAAAATAAGTAAAAGCAGAGACCTAAAAACAATAAGGAGACCACTCCCAGTCAATCCAGTAACATATAGTATTATCCCTAACTGATATATCTACAAGAAATTATATCACTGCAGATCCATTAAGACATCAATACAAATTGCACTATTCCCATAAAAATTGCTCCCAATTTAATTTTGTACATAATATGGAAAGCAATTTTATAAATAAATGTCAAGTGACAGACTAATTATAGAATGTAATCATATTATAAAGTGCCAAAAAATAGTGCAATTGTTATAGTGAAAAACCCAGGTATAAGATATCTAGGGTATGTCTAAGGCATCTAAGATATGTCTAAAGTATCTATATTTAAGACGGCCATAGTACTTACAAAGGGATTGCTGATAATGCTATGTATCTGGAGGTCTCCAAGACAGAACCTGCCCCGACGCCGCCGTTTCGCTAATGTGCTTCTTCAATAGGGGCGTATACTCAGTACGAAGCCTTCCGTTTTTATAAGTCCCCCCACCAATCGATTTCAATAATTATCAATATGGGAGTGGTTTCGGCGCATGACCGCATTACTGGGAGTACCGTGTGTATAACCGGACTTCCGGAATATGGCGCCTGACACGCATGCGGTGGAACGCACGCTGTGTGTAGTGCGCAAGACCGGAAGTCCCACGGGTCCGCTCGTGCTCATGCGCACTCTCCATCCTAGATTCCCCATATAGAAGTGGCGAAGTATAGATCGTGCCCGTAAGTGGATACCTATTCTATTTACTGTTGTACATGCTTTAAGCCCTATAACACGCGGTACGGCAGTGGCTTCAACCATAATTGAATCCAAGGGTGACCATATAGTCATTATGAAATAATGATGTACATATGTTACATGGCAAAAAGAATGGAAGATCAAAAAAAGTGCCATATAAAGATGAATTCATATAGATAGTGTACTGTATATCAAATAATGCCCATTATACACTGCATAAATAAATTAATCATAGCAGATGCCATGAATAACACATAATGTAGATGTAGACTACTGTGTATGAGTTGTAAAGTGATGTGTAGGGAGGTATAATTATTTATTGTCAATATTACATAAGATATAAAGTATAAAGGTGAAAAAAGTGGTAAAATATAATAGTGTAATGTGAATGAAATAAAATTTAAATATATTGTAGTGAAGTGACCATATTCATATATAATGTTATTATTTAGTGACATGTAAAATATAGTGACATGTGCAAAAGATCATGAATAAAAAAATAAAAAGTAAGAAATATGAAAGGTATATAAAGTGACTAAGGTGAAATAGTGTTGTTAGATTGAAGATAAAAAAAAAAAATAAAAAAAATAAAAAAATAAATATTTATATATATATACTATTTTACCAAGATATAAAATCTAAATAAAAATATATAATTAATTAATACAATATATAACAGTAATGCAATACAGTTCATAGTTCCTCCCATCATCACTGTACTATACATGTTTATACTTTTTTTACTTTTTTTTTAAAAAGTCCACAGTTTATCTTTATACTATTAGTTGATTTGGTTTCAGGTAGACGCTCCGACCTTTATCTTCTTATGCTATTCATCTCCTTTTTTGCAGAAGTCTGGCCAGATCACCACAAGGACACAACCAACCACGGCCAACACAAGGGACACCACCACGGAACATCGACCAGAACAACAGGTGAGGACTAAATAGAACAAAATGAAATTAAAACCATATAAAAACACAGAACAGCTTAAAAAGGTGCCAGACAAGGTTTAGGGAAATGAAAAATTATATATTTAGAGAATAAAGATGCAGCGACAATTGTATAGACTAAAATTTAGGTACTATATAATGGAATATGTATTAGGTGTTATACACTTCAAAATTATGGACATAATGTCATGGATATGGATATGAATATGTGTCATATATCCCAACTAATTCATAATGAAGCTGCTATAAAAAGGCAGCAAAGCCGAATTGTTCATTCAGGCCTTGGGGGGATATAGTACCCAGCCTGAATATCCATTTACTCTCCAGTCTTGCTAAGGTTTGGCCCAGATTACCACCTCTAATCCCCATATCAACCTGGTCAATGCCTTTTATTATAAGACCTCTAGGGTCGCTATTATGGTGGAGCTTGAAGTGTCTAGGGAGAGTTCTCAATCCAGTTGTTTCCTCCATGGACATTGATTTTTCTATATCCAGGATATGCTCCCTAGTCCTTATTCTTAATTCTCGTGTTGTAAGCCCAATATATATTTTCTTACACGGACACTCCGCATGATAAATAACACCCTTTGAACTGCATGATAGGGGCTTTCTAATCTCGTATATTCGACTATTGTCGTGATTCCTGAACTCCTTACTATTGGTCATATTTTTGCATGCTTTACATTTTCCGCATATGAAAAAGCCATTCTTATTATCGTCCACTTTACGCACATATGAATCTTTTTCATAATGGCTGTGTACCAAGGAATCTTTCAGGAGCCCTCAGGATCAGTCTGTATATTGTATATTAGATTGTAAGCTCCTAGGACAGGGTTTACATTATTCTGCATGCCCTCAGGAGCAGTCTGTATTTTGTATATTAGATTGTAAGCTCCTAGGACAGGGTGTGCATTATTCTGCATGCCCTCAGGAGCAGTCTGTATATTGTATATTAGATTGTAAGCTCCTAGGACAGGGTGTGCATTATTCTGCATGCCCTCAGGAGCAGTCTGTATATTGTATATTAGATTGTAAGCTCCTAGGACAGGGTGTACATTATTCTGCATGCCCTCAGGAGCAGTCTGTATACTGTATATTAGATTGTAAGCTCCTAGGACAGGGTGTACATTATTCTGCATGCCCTCAGGAGCAGCCTGTATATTGTATATTAGATTGTAAGCTCCTAGGACAGGGTGTACATTATTCTGCATGCCCTCAGGAGCAGTCTGTATATTGTATATTAGATTGTAAGCTCCTAGGACAGGGTGTACATTATTCTGCATGCCCTCAGGAGCAGTCTGTATATTGTATATTAGATTGTAAGCTCCTAGGACAGGGTGTACATTATTCTGCATGCCCTCAGGAGGGAGCAGTCTGTATACTGTATATTAGATTGTAAGCTCCTAGTGCAGGGTGTACATTATTCTGCATGCCCTCAGGAGCAGTCTGTGTACTGTATATTAGATTGTAAGCTCCTAGTACAGGGTGTACATTATTCTGCATGCCCTCAGGAGCAGTCTGTATACTGTATATTATATTGTAAGCTCCTAGGACAGAGCTTTGTGGGTGAGAACAAGCAATTTAAATTGGATCCTATAATTCATGGGCAGCCAGTGCAATAACTGGCACAGAGCGGAGGAGTCTGAGTAACGATTAGCCAAATAGATGACCCTGGCAGCAGCATTAAAGATGGACTGGAGGGGGGGAAAGTCGAGTGAGGGGGAGGCCAATTAAAAGAGAGTTACAGTAGACGAGGCGGGAGTGGATCAGGGCAACAGCGAGGGTTTTTGTTGTTTCCAAGGTGAGAAAGTGGCGGATTCTAGAGATGTTCTTCAGGTGCAAGTGACAAGAGTGGGCAAGAGATTGTATGTGGAAGGTGAAGGAGAGATTGGTGTCAAACACAACGCCCAGACAACGCACCTGCTGGCTCGGCATTATTGTGGTACCACACACGGAGAGAGAGAAGTAAGATTTCGAGAGGTGGGTAGACGGCGGGAGCACAAGAAATTCAGTATTTGGAAAGGTTGAGTTTCAGGTAGAGAGCGGACATTATGTTAGAAACTGCGGCCAGACAGTCACTGGTGTTCTGTAGTACAGCGGGGGTAAGGTCAGGGGATGAGGTGTATAGTTGTGTGTCATCAGCATAAAGATGGTACTGAAAACCAAATTTGCTGATGGTCTGTCCAATTGGGGCTGTGCAGAGAGAGAATAGAAGAGGGCCAAGGACTGAACCCTGGGGAACCCCAATAGTGAGAGGAAGGGGAGAAGAAGTGGAGCCAGTGAACGGTACACTGAAAGAGCGGTCAGATAGGTAGGAGGAGAACCAGGAGAGAGCAGTGTCCTTAATGCCGATTGAGTGGAGCGTAGAGAGTAGGAGGTGGTGGTCAACGGTGTCAAAGGCGGCAGAGAGGTCAAGAGGAATGAGCAGAGAGTGGTGACCATTACGTTTTGCTGTCAGAAGGTCATTGGTTACTTTGATGAGTGCAGTTTCTGTAGAATTTAGGGGACGGAAGCCGGACTGTGATGGGTCTAGAAGAGAGTGAGTGGAGAGGTAACTGGTAAGGCGGGAGTAGACCAGGCGCTCCAAGAGTTTAGAGATGAAGGGAAGATTGGAGACTGGTCTGTAGTTGTTTGTGCAGGAAAGGTCAAGAGAGGGCTTTTTTTAATAATGGAGTAATGATGGAGTGTTTGAAGGAGGAGGGGAAGATACCAGAAGAGAGGGAGAGGTTGAAGATTTTAGTTAGGCGAGTAGTGACGACTGAAGAAAGAGACTGGAGTAGATGTTAGGGGATGGGGTCAGTGGTGCATGTAGTGGGATGGGAAGAAGAGAGGAGCCTGGAGACTTTGTCTTCTGTGACTGGGTCATATGTCGAGAGTGATCCAGAGGGGATGTGGGGAGGGATGGGAGTCACGGCTCTTGGTGGCTGGGGGCTGATTTCCTGATGGATGGTGTCTATTTTGTTTGTGAAGTAGGAGGCCAAGTCCTCAGCACAAATGTCTGTGATGGGGGCCTGCGCTTTAGGACTGAGGAGGGAGTGAAAGGTATTGAAGACTTTTTTGGGATTGTTGGATAGTGAGGAGATCAGGGTGGTGAAGTAGGTCTGTTTGGCGAGGTCAAGGGCAGAGTTATATGTTTTTAACATAAATTTGTAGTGGATAAAGTCTTCTAGTGTGCGAGTTTTCCTCCATAGGCGTTCGGCACTTCTAGAGCAACGCTGGAGAAATCGGGTTTGCGGTGTGACCCAGGGCTGTTTTGCTCTGTGTTTAGAGGTTCTGAGGGTGATGGGTGCTACTTGGTCCAGCGTGCTTCTGAGAGTGTCATTGTAGTGGTTTACAGCCAGATCAGGACAGGAAAAAGAGGAGATTGAGGACAGTGATGAGTGAAGGGAGTCTGTAAGTGTATGAGGGTTAATGGCTTGTAGATTTCTGAATGTGTGATAGGTAGGAGTGTGCTGGGGTGGGTGAGGATTTGTGAGCGTGAAGGAGAGAATGTTATGATCAGAGAGGGGAAGAGGGGGGTTATTTAAGTGGGGGATTGAACTAAGCCGGACAAAGACCAGATCAAGGGTGTTTCCATCTTTGTGTGTCTCAGAGGTTGAAAGCTGTGAGAGGCCAAGAGAAGTGGTGAAAGATAGAAGCTGGGATGCGTATGAGGAGGTGGGGCTGTTTATGGGGATGTTGAAGTCTCCCAGGATAAGGGTTGGTAAATCTGAGGACATGAAATGCAGCAGCCAGGCAGAAAAATGATCAAGGAACTGGGTGGGTGAGCCTGGGGAACGGATATACGACCGCTACTCTGAGGGAGAGGGGATGGAAGAGCCTGATGGTGTGGACCTCAAAAGAAGGGAATGAGAGTGATGGTAATGGGGGGATGACCTGGAAGGTGCAATGTGGGGACAGGAGTATGCCGACCCCACCACCAAGTATGTTTGTAGGTCTCGGGGAATGGGAAAAATGCAGGCCGCCATGAGAAATAGCAGCAGTGGACACAATGTCAGAATCCTGGATCCAGGTTTCAGTGAGGGCCAGCAGATTGAGAGAGTTGGTCAGAAAGTAATTGTGCAGTCAAGGAAGCTTGTTGCATATAGACCATGGATTCCTCAGTGCGCAATTGAAGGAGGGAGATGAAGGAGTACAGCTGATGTTAATAAGGATAGCAGCGTTTCGATGTGAGGTAAGGGAGAGGTTGAGGTTGGTGGAGAGTGGTCCGGGGTTAGGAGAGATATCCCCTGAAATGAGTAGTAGCAGTTAAAAGAGAAAGAGCAGATAGTTTTTGGATTTGTGATATAGTTTCCTGTGCAATAACTTTGGATAAAATAGAGTGAGATTTTTCAGGAAGTTCAAAAGAGCATGGGAGCTGTACATAGGAGAGGGAAGGAGAGAGGGGCAGATATGGATGAGTGGTGATGGAGGGGGGATAGGGCGGTGATTGTGGATGAAAAAAGCACACAGGAATATGGATGCAGGAGTAAAGTACATAGTTTGAAGAGAGTATAAAGTGTGGGTTACCTGACTCCTGCCCTGAATGACTGCCATTGAAATGACTGTCAGACACTTGTCGAACAGGACACTTTGCTGAAGAGGACACGTGCGTGCACCCCTTATGATGCATCTAGATTTATAGGAAGGACTATAGCATCAGGTGAGAGGGATTGTGGGAGCTACTTGTGACTAAATTGGCAGCTGCTCAGCTCACCAGGGAGTGGATAGCTGATCAAAGACACAGACCTAACACACTATGCCTGACACAGTATAACACCTTTCACCATCAGATAAAGTCTACAATGATGAAAGGACAGACAGTGACTATTGAATACAATGCATCAAATAACAGAGCACAGATAGAGGAAACAGAAACATTATACCATCGAAATGGTTTCAAGATGAGAGTTCAGCAGATGACATTAATCCAGCAAGCAGAGATGTTATACCATAGGAATGGATTCAAGATGAGAGTTCACCAGATGACATAGATCCAGCAAGCAGAGATGTTATAACATAGAAATGGTTTCAAGATGAGAGTTCAGCAGATGGCATAGATTCAGCAAGCAGAGATATAATACCATAGAAATGGTTTCAAGATGAGAGTTCAGCAGATGACGTAGATCCTGCAAACACACATGTTATACCATAGAAATGGTTTCAAGTCGACAGTTCAGCAGATGACATAGATCCAGCAAGCAGAGATGTTATAACATAGAAATGGTTTCAAGATGAGAGTTCAGCAGATGACATAGTTCCAGAAAGCAGAGGTGTTAGACCATAGAAATGGTTTCAGGATGAGAGTTCAGCAGATGAGATAGATCCAGCAAGTAGACATGTTATACCATAGAAATGGTTTCAAGATGAGAGTACAGCAGATGACAAAGATCCTGCAAGCAAAGATGTTATACCATAGAAATGATTTCAAGATGAGAGTACAGCAGATGACAAAGATCCTGCAAGCAAAGATGTTATACCATAGAAAAGGTTTCAAGATGAGAGTTCAGCAGATGACACAGATCCAGCAAGCAGAGATGTTATACTATAGAAATAGTTTCAAGATGAGAGCTCAGCAGATGACATAGATCCAGCAAGCAGAGATGTTATACCATAGAAATGATTTCAAGGTGAGAGTTCTGCAGATGACATAGATCCAGCAAGCAGAGATGTTATACCATAGAAATGGTTTCAAGATGAGAGTTCAGCAGATGACACAGATCCAGCAAGCAGAAATGTTATACCATACAAATGGTTTCAAGATGAGAGTTCAGCAGATGATATAGATCCAGCAAGCAGAGATGTTATACCATAGAAATGGTTTCAAGATGAGAGTTCAGCAGATGACATACATCCAGCAAGCAGAGACGTTATACCATAGAAATGGTTTCAAGATGAGAGCTCAGCAGATGACACAGATCCAGCAAAAAGAGATGTTATACCATAGAAATGGTTTCAAGATGAGAGTTCAGCAGATGACATATGGTTTCAAGATGAGAGTTCAGAAGATGACATAGATCGAGCAAGCAGAGATGTTATACCATAGAAATGGTTTCAAGATGAGAGTTCAGCAGATGACATAGATCCAGCAAGCAGAGATGTTATACCTCTAGACATAGTTTCAAGATAAGAGTTCAGCAGATGACAGATCCAGCAAGCAGAGATGTTATACCATAGAAATGGTTTCAAGATGAGAGCTCAGCAGATGACACAGATTCAGCAAAAAGAGATGTTATACCATAGAAATGGTTTCAAGATGAGAGTTCAGCAGATGACATATGGTTTCAAGATGAGAGTTCAGCAGATGACATAGATCGAGCAAGCAGAGATGTTATACCATAGAAATGGTTTCAAGATGAGAGTTCAGCAGATGACATAGATGGAGCAAGCAGAGATATTATACCATAGAAATGGTTTCAAGATGAGAGTTCAGCAGATGACATATATCACAAAAAGCAGAGATGTTATATCATAGAAATAGTTTCAAGATGAGAGTTCAGCAGATGACATAGATCGAGCAAGCAGATATGTTATACCATAGAAATGGTTTCAAGATGAGAGTTCAGCAGATGACATAGATCCAGCAAGGAGAGATGTTATACCATAGAAATGGTTTCAAGATGAGAGTTCAGCTGATGACATAGATTCAGCAAGCAGAGATGGTATACCATAGAAATGGTTTCAAGATGAGAGTTCAGCAGATGACATAGATCCAGCAAGCAGAGATGTTATACCATAGAAATGGTTTCAAGATGAGAGTTCAGCAGATGACATAGATACAGCATGCAGAGATGTTATACCATAGAAATGGTTTCAAGATGAGAGTTCAGCTGATGACATACATCCAGCAAGTTGAGATTTTATACCCTAGAAATGGTTTCAAGATGAGCGTTCAGCAGATGACATAGATCCAGCAAGCAGAGATATTATACCATAGAAATGGTTTCCATATGAGACTTCAGCAGATGACATAGATCCAGAAAGCAGAGATTTTATACCATAGGAATGGATTCAAGATGAGAGTTCAGCAGATGGCATAGATTCAGCAAGCAGAGATATTATACCAAAGAAATGGTTTCAAGATGAGAGTTCAGCAGATGAGATAGATCCAGCAAGCAGAGATGTTATACCATAGAAATGGTTTCAAGATGAGAGTTCAGCAGATGAGATAGATCCAGCAAGTAGAGATGTTATACCATAGAAATGGTTTCAGGATGAGAGTTCAGCAGATGAGATAGATCCAGCAAGCAGAGATGTTATACCATAGAAATGGTTTCAATATGAGAGTACAGCAGATGACAAAGATCCTGCAAGCAAAGATGTTATACCATAGAAATGGTTTCAAGATGAGAGTTCAGCAGATGACATAGATCCAGCAAGCAGAGATGTTATACCATAGAAATGATTTCAAGATGAGAGTTCTGCAGATGACATAGATCCAGCAAGCAGAGATGTTATACCATAGAAATGGTTTCAAGATGAGAGTTCAGCAGATGACAGAGATCCTGCAAGCAGAGATGTTATACCATAGAAATGGTTTCAAGATGAGAGTTCAGCAGATGACATAGATACAGCAAGCAGAGATGTTATACCATAGAAATTGTTTCAAGATGAGAGTTCAGCAGATGGCATAGATCCAGCAAGCAGAGATATTATACCATAGAAATGGTTTCAAGATGAGAGTTCAGCAGATGACATAGATCCAGCTAGCAGAGATGTTATACCATAGAAATGGTTTCAAGAGGAGAGTTCAGCAGATGACATAGATCCAGCAAGCAGAGATGTTATACCATAGAAATGGTTTCAAGATGAGATTTCAGCAGATGACATAGATCCCTCAAGCAGAGATGTTATATCATAGAAATGGTTTCAAGATGAGAGTTCAGCAGATGACATAGATCGAGCAAGCAGATATGTTATACCATAGAAATGGTTTCAAGATGAGTGTTCAGCAGATGACATAGATCACAGCAAGCAGAGATGTTATACCATAGAAATTGTTTAAAAATGAGAGTTCAGCTGATGACAGAGATCCAGGAAGCAGAGATGTTATACCATAAAAATGGTTTCAAGATGAGAGTTCAGCAGATGACATAGATTCAGCAAGCAGAGATGTTAAACCATAGAAATGGTTTCAAGATGAGAGTTCAGCTGATGACATAGATCCAGCAAGCAGAGATGGTATACCATAGAAATGGTTTCAAGATGAGAGTTCAGCAGATGACATAGATTCAGCAAGCAGAGATGTTATACCATAGAAATGGTTTCAAGATGAGAGTTCAGCTGATGACATAAATCCAGCAAGCAGAGATGGTATACCATAGAAATGGTTTCAAGATGAGAGTTCAGCCGATGACATAGATCCAGCAAGCAGAGATGTTATACCATAGAAATGGTTTCAAGATGAGAGTTCAGCAGATGACATAGGTACAGCATGCAGAGATGTTATACCATAGAAATGGTTTCAAGATGAGAGCTCAGCAGATGACACAGATCCAGCAAAAAGAGATGTTATACCATAGAAATGGTTTCAAGATGAGAGTTCAGCAGATGACATATGGTTTCAAGATGAGAGTTCAGAAGATGACATAGATCGAGCAAGCAGAGATGTTATACCATAGAAATGGTTTCAAGATGAGAGTTCAGCAGATGACATAGATCCAGCAAGCAGAGATGTTATACCTCTAGACATAGTTTCAAGATAAGAGTTCAGCAGATGACAGATCCAGCAAGCAGAGATGTTATACCATAGAAATGGTTTCAAGATGAGAGCTCAGCAGATGACACAGATTCAGCAAAAAGAGATGTTATACCATAGAAATGGTTTCAAGATGAGAGTTCAGCAGATGACATATGGTTTCAAGATGAGAGTTCAGCAGATGACATAGATCGAGCAAGCAGAGATGTTATACCATAGAAATGGTTTCAAGATGAGAGTTCAGCAGATGACAAAGATGGAGCAAGCAGAGACATTATACCATAGAAATGGTTTCAAGATGAGAGTTCAGCAGATGACATATATCACAAAAAGCAGAGATGTTATATCATAGAAATAGTTTCAAGATGAGAGTTCAGCAGATGACATAGATCGAGCAAGCAGATATGTTATACCATAGAAATGGTTTCAAGATGAGAGTTCAGCAGATGACATAGATCCAGCAAGGAGAGATGTTATACCATAGAAATGGTTTCAAGATGAGAGTTCAGCTGATGACATAGATTCAGCAAGCAGAGATGGTATACCATAGAAATGGTTTCAAGATGAGAGTTCAGCAGATGACATAGATCCAGCAAGCAGAGATGTTATACCATAGAAATGGTTTCAAGATGAGAGTTCAGCAGATGACATAGATACAGCATGCAGAGATGTTATACCATAGAAATGGTTTCAAGATGAGAGTTCAGCTGATGACATACATCCAGCAAGTTGAGATTTTATACCCTAGAAATGGTTTCAAGATGAGCGTTCAGCAGATGACATAGATCCAGCAAGCAGAGATATTATACCATAGAAATGGTTTCCATATGAGACTTCAGCAGATGACATAGATCCAGAAAGCAGAGATTTTATACCATAGGAATGGATTCAAGATGAGAGTTCAGCAGATGGCATAGATTCAGCAAGCAGAGATATTATACCAAAGAAATGGTTTCAAGATGAGAGTTCAGCAGATGAGATAGATCCAGCAAGCAGAGATGTTATACCATAGAAATGGTTTCAAGATGAGAGTTCAGCAGATGAGATAGATCCAGCAAGTAGAGATGTTATACCATAGAAATGGTTTCAGGATGAGAGTTCAGCAGATGAGATAGATCCAGCAAGCAGAGATGTTATACCATAGAAATGGTTTCAATATGAGAGTACAGCAGATGACAAAGATCCTGCAAGCAAAGATGTTATACCATAGAAATGGTTTCAAGATGAGAGTTCAGCAGATGACATAGATCCAGCAAGCAGAGATGTTATACCATAGAAATGATTTCAAGCTGAGAGTTCTGCAGATGACATAGATCCAGCAAGCAGAGATGTTATACCATAGAAATGGTTTCAAGATGAGAGTTCAGCAGATGACAGAGATCCTGCAAGCAGAGATGTTATACCATAGAAATGGTTTCAAGATGAGAGTTCAGCAGATGACATAGATACAGCAAGCAGAGATGTTATACCATAGAAATTGTTTCAAGATGAGAGTTCAGCAGATGGCATAGATCCAGCAAGCAGAGATATTATACCATAGAAATGGTTTCAAGATGAGAGTTCAGCAGATGACATAGATCCAGCTAGCAGAGATGTTATACCATAGAAATGGTTTCAAGAGGAGAGTTCAGCAGATGACATAGATCCAGCAAGCAGAGATGTTATACCATAGAAATGGTTTCAAGATGAGATTTCAGCAGATGACATAGATCCCTCAAGCAGAGATGTTATATCATAGAAATGGTTTCAAGATGAGAGTTCAGCAGATGACATAGATCGAGCAAGCAGATATGTTATACCATAGAAATGGTTTCAAGATGAGTGTTCAGCAGATGACATAGATCACAGCAAGCAGAGATGTTATACCATAGAAATTGTTTAAAAATGAGAGTTCAGCTGATGACAGAGATCCAGGAAGCAGAGATGTTATACCATAAAAATGGTTTCAAGATGAGAGTTCAGCAGATGACATAGATTCAGCAAGCAGAGATGTTAAACCATAGAAATGGTTTCAAGATGAGAGTTCAGCTGATGACATAGATTCAGCAAGCAGAGATGGTACACCATAGAAATGGTTTCAAGATGAGAGTTCAGCAGATGACATAGATTCAGCAAGCAGAGATGTTATACCATAGAAATGGTTTCAAGATGAGAGTTCAGCTGATGACATAAATCCAGCAAGCAGAGATGGTATACCATAGAAATGGTTTCAAGATGAGAGTTCAGCCGATGACATAGATCCAGCAAGCAGAGATGTTATACCATAGAAATGGTTTCAAGATGAGAGTTCAGCAGATGACATAGATACAGCATGCAGAGATGTTATACCATAGAAATGGTTTCAAGATGAGAGTTCAACTGATGACATACATCCAGCAAGATGAGATGTTATACCCTAGAAATGGTTTCAAGATGAGCGTTCAGCAGATGACATAGATCCAGCAAGCAGAGATATTATACCATAGAAATGGTTTCCATATGAGAGTTCAGCAGATGACATAGATCCAGCAAGCAGAGATGTTATACCATAGAAATGGTTTCAAGATGAGAGCTCAACAGATGACATAGATCGAGCAAGCAGAGATGTTATACCATAGGAATGGATTCAAGATGAGAGTTCACCAGATGACATAGATCCAGCAAGCAGAGATGTTATACCATAGAAATGGTTTCAAGATGAGAGTTCAGCAGATGGCATAGATTCAGCAAGCAGAGATATTATACCATAGAAATGGTTTCAAGTTGAGAGTTCAGCAGATGACGTAGATCCTGCAAACAGACATGTTATACCATAGAAATGGTTTCAAGATGAGAGTTCAGCAGATGAGATAGATCCAGCAAGTAGAGATGTTATACCATAGAAATGGTTTCAGGATGAGAGTTCAGCAGATGAGATAGATCCAGCAAGCAGAGATGTTATACCATAGAAATGGTTTCAATATGAGAGTACAGCAGATGACAAAGATCCTGCAAGCAAAGATGTTATACCATAGAAATGGTTTCAAGATGAGAGTTCAGCAGATGACATAGATCCAGCAAGCAGAGATGTTATACCATAGAAATGATTTCAAGATGAGAGTTCTGCAGATGACATAGATCCAGCAAGCAGAGATGTTATACCATAGAAATGGTTTCAAGATGAGAGTTCAGCAGATGACAGAGATCCTGCAAGCAGAGATGTTATACCATAGAAATGGTTTCAAGATGAGAGTTCAGCAGATGACATAGATACAGCAAGCAGAGATGTTATACCATAGAAATTGTTTCAAGATGAGAGTTCAGCAGATGGCATAGATCCAGCAAGCAGAGATATTATACCATAGAAATGGTTTCAAGATGAGAGTTCAGCAGATGACATAGATCCAGCTAGCAGAGATGTTATACCATAGAAATGGTTTCAAGAGGAGAGTTCAGCAGATGACATAGATCCAGCAAGCAGAGATGTTATACCATAGAAATGGTTTCAAGATGAGATTTCAGCAGATGACATAGATCCCTCAAGCAGAGATGTTATATCATAGAAATGGTTTCAAGATGAGAGTTCAGCAGATGACATAGATCGAGCAAGCAGATATGTTATACCATAGAAATGGTTTCAAGATGAGTGTTCAGCAGATGACATAGATCACAGCAAGCAGAGATGTTATACCATAGAAATTGTTTAAAAATGAGAGTTCAGCTGATGACAGAGATCCAGGAAGCAGAGATGTTATACCATAAAAATGGTTTCAAGATGAGAGTTCAGCAGATGACATAGATTCAGCAAGCAGAGATGTTAAACCATAGAAATGGTTTCAAGATGAGAGTTCAGCTGATGACATAGATCCAGCAAGCAGAGATGGTATACCATAGAAATGGTTTCAAGATGAGAGTTCAGCAGATGACATAGATTCAGCAAGCAGAGATGTTATACCATAGAAATGGTTTCAAGATGAGAGTTCAGCTGATGACATAAATCCAGCAAGCAGAGATGGTATACCATAGAAATGGTTTCAAGATGAGAGTTCAGCCGATGACATAGATCCAGCAAGCAGAGATGTTATACCATAGAAATGGTTTCAAGATGAGAGTTCAGCAGATGACATAGATACAGCATGCAGAGATGTTATACCATAGAAATGGTTTCAAGATGAGAGTTCAACTGATGACATACATCCAGCAAGATGAGATGTTATACCCTAGAAATGGTTTCAAGATGAGCGTTCAGCAGATGACATAGATCCAGCAAGCAGAGATATTATACCATAGAAATGGTTTCCATATGAGAGTTCAGCAGATGACATAGATCCAGCAAGCAGAGATGTTATACCATAGAAATGGTTTCAAGATGAGAGCTCAACAGATGACATAGATCGAGCAAGCAGAGATGTTACACCATAGGAATGGATTCAAGATGAGAGTTCACCAGATGACATAGATCCAGCAAGCAGAGATGTTATACCATAGAAATGGTTTCAAGATGAGAGTTCAGCAGATGGCATAGATTCAGCAAGCAGAGATATTATACCATAGAAATGGTTTCAAGTTGAGAGTTCAGCAGATGACGTAGATCCTGCAAACAGACATGTTATACCATAGAAATGGTTTCAAGATGAGAGTTCAGCAGATGACATAGATCCAGCAAGCTGAGATGTTATACCATAGAAATGGTTTCAAGATGAGATTTCAGCAGATGACATAGATCCCTCAAGCAGAGATGTTATATCATAGAAATGGTTTCAAGATGAGAGTTCAGCAGATGACATAGATCACAGCAAGCAGAGATGTTATACCATAGAAATGGTTTCAAGATGAGAGCTCAACAGATGACATAGATCGAGCAAGCAGAGATGTTATACCATAGGAATGGATTCAAGATGAGAGTTCACCAGATGACATAGATCCAGCAAGCAGAGATGTTATACCATAGAAATGGTTTCAAGATGAGAGTTCAGCAGATGGCATAGATTCAGCAAGCAGAGATATTATAGCATAGAAATGGTTTCAAGATGAGAGTTCAGCTGATGACATAGATTCAGCAAGCAGAGATGGTATACCATAGAAATGGTTTCAAGATGAGAGTTCAGCAGATGACATAGATCCAGCAAGCAGAGATGTTATACCATAGAAATGGTTTCAAGATGAGAGTTCAGCAGATGACATAGATACAGCATGCAGAGATGTTATACCATAGAAATGGTTTCAAGATGAGAGTTCAGCTGATGACATACATCCAGCAAGTTGAGATTTTATACCCTAGAAATGGTTTCAAGATGAGCGTTCAGCAGATGACATAGATCCAGCAAGCAGAGATATTATACCATAGAAATGGTTTCCATATGAGACTTCAGCAGATGACATAGATCCAGAAAGCAGAGATTTTATACCATAGGAATGGATTCAAGATGAGAGTTCACCAGATGACATAGATCCAGCAAGCAGAGATGTTATACCATAGAAATGGTTTCAAGATGAGAGTTCAGCAGATGGCATAGATTCAGCAAGCAGAGATATTATACCAAAGAAATGGTTTCAAGATGAGAGTTCAGCAGATGACATAGATCCAGCAAGCAGAGATGTTATAACATAGAAATGGTTTCAAGATTAGAGTTCAGCAGATGAGATAGATCCAGCAAGCAGAGATGTTAGACCATAGAAATGGTTTCAGGATGAGAGTTCAGCAGATGAGATAGATCCAGCAAGTAGAGATGTTATACCATAGAAATGGTTTCAGGATGAGAGTTCAGCAGATGAGATAGATCCAGCAAGCAGAGATGTTATACCATAGAAATGGTTTCAATATGAGAGTACAGCAGATGACAAAGATCCTGCAAGCAAAGATGTTATACCATAGAAATGGTTTCAAGATGAGAGTTCAGCAGATAACATAGATCCAGCAAGCAGAGATGTTATACCATAGAAATGATTTCAAGATGAGAGTTCTGCAGATGACATAGATCCAGCAAGCAGAGATGTTATACCATAGAAATGGTTTCAAGATGAGAGTTCAGCAGATGACAGAGATCCTGCAAGCAGAGATGTTATACCATAGAAATGGTTTCAAGATGAGAGTTCAGCAGATGACATAGATCCAGCAAGCAGAGATGTTATACCATAGAAATGGTTTCAAGATGAGAGTTCAGCAGATGGCATAGATCCAGCAAGCAGAGATATTATACCATAGAAATGGTTTCAAGATGAGAGTTCAGCAGATGACATAGATCCAGCTAGCAGAGATGTTATATCATAGAAATGGTTTCAAGAGGAGAGTTCAGCAGATGACATAGATCCAGCAAGCAGAGATGTTATACCATAGAAATGGTTTCAAGATGAGATTTCAGCAGATGACATAGATCCCTCAAGCAGAGATGTTATATCATAGAAATGGTTTCAAGATGAGAGTTCAGCAGATGACATAGATCGAGCAAGCAGATATGTTATACCATAGAAATGGTTTCAAGATGAGAGTTCAGCAGATGACATAGATCACAGCAAGTAGAGATGTTATACCATAGAAATTGTTTCAAAATGAGAGTTCAGCTGATGACATAGATCCAGCAAGCAGAGATGTTATACCATAAAAATGGTTTCAAGATGAGAGTTCAGCAGATGACATAGATTCAGCAAGCAGAGATGTTATACCATAGAAATGGTTTCAAGATGAGAGTTCAGCTGATGACATAGATCCAGCAAGCAGAGATGGTATATCATAGAAATGGTTTCAAGATGAGAGTTCAGCCGATGACATAGATTCAGCAAGCAGAGATGTTATACCATAGAAATGGTTTCAAGATGAGAGTTCAGCTGATGACATAGATCCAGCAAGCAGAGATGGTACACCATAGAAATGGTTTCAAGATGAGAGTTCAGCAGATGACATAGATCCAGCAAGCAGAGATGTTATACCATAGAAATGGTTTCAAGATGAGAGTTCAGCAGATGACATAGATACAGCATGCAGAGATGTTATACCATAGAAATGGTTTCAAGATGAGAGTTCAACTGATGACATACATCCAGCAAGATGAGATTTTATACCCTAGAAATGGTTTCAAGATGAGCGTTCAGCAGATGACATAGATCCAGCAAGCAGAGATATTATACCATAGAAATGGTTTCCAAATGAGAGTTCAGCAGATGACATAGATCCAGCAAGCAGAGATGTTATACCATAGAAATGGTTTCAAGATGAGAGCTCAACAGATGACATAGATCGAGCAAGCAGAGATGTTATACCATAGGAATGGATTCAAGATGAGAGTTCACCAGATGACATAGATCCAGCAAGCAGAGATGTTATACCATAGAAATGGTTTCAAGATGAGAGTTCAGCAGATGGCATAGATTCAGCAAGCAGAGATATTATACCATAGAAATGGTTTCAAGTTGAGAGTTCAGCAGATGACGTAGATCCTGCAAACAGACATGTTATACCATAGAAATGGTTTCAAGATGAGAGTTCAGCAGATGACATAGATCCAGCAAGCAGAGATGTTATATCATAGAAATGGTTTCAAGATGAGAGTTCAGCAGATGACATAGATCGAGCAAGCAGATATGTTATACCATAGAAATGGTTTCAAGATGAGAGTTCAGCAGATGACATAGATCACAGCAAGCAGAGATGTTATACCATAGAAATGGTTTCAATATGTGAGTTCAGCAGATGGCATAGATCCAGAAAGCAGAGATGTTATACCATAGAAATGGTTTCAAGGTGAGAGCTCAGCAGATGACATAGATCCAGCAAGCAGAGATATTATACCATAGAAATGGTTTCAAGATGAGAATTCAGCAGATGACATAGATCCAGCAAGCAGAGATGTTATACCATAGAAACGGTTTCATGATGAGAGTTCAGCAGATGACACAGATACAGCAAGCAGAGATATTATACCATAGAAATGGTTTCAAGATGAGAGTTCAGCAGATTACATAAATCCAGCAAGCAGAGATGTTATAGCACAGAAATGGTTTCAAGATGAGAGTTCAGCAGATGACATAGATACAGCAAGCAGAGATGTTATACCATAGAAATGGTTTCAAGATGAGAGTTCTGCAGATGACATAGATCCAGCAAGCAGAGATGTTATACCATAGAAATGGTTTCATGATGAGAGTTCAGCAGATGACACAGATACAGCAAGCAGAGATATTATACCATAGAAATGGTTTCAAGATGAGAGTTCAGCAGATTACATAAATCCAGCAAGCAGAGATGTTATAGCACAGAAATGGTTTCAAGATGAGAGTTCAGCAGATGACATAGATACAGCAAGCAGAGATGTTATACCATAGAAATGGTTTCAAGATGAGAGCTCAGCAGATGACATAGATCCAGCAAGGAGAGGTGTTATACCATAGAAATGGTTTCAAGATGAGAGTTCTGCAGATGACATAGATCCTGCAAGCAGAGATGTTATACCATAGAAATGGTTTCAAGATGAGAGTTCAGCAGATGACATAGATCCAGCAAGCAGAGATGTTATACCATAGAAATGGTTTCAAGAGGAGAGTTCAGCAGATGACATAGATCCAGCAAGCAGAGATGTTATGCCATAGAAATGGTTTCAAGATGAGAGTTCTGCAGATGACATAGATCCAAAAAGCAGAGATGTTATACCATAGAAATGGTTTCAAGATGAGAGCTCAGCGGATGACATAGATCCACCAAGCAGAGATGTTATACCATAGAAATGGTTTCAAGATGAGAGCTCAACAGATGACATAGATCCAGCAAGCAGAGATGTTATACCATAGAAATGGTTTCAAGATGAGAGTTCAGCAGATGACATAGATCCAGCAAGCAGAGATGTTATACCATAGAAATGGTTTCAAGATGAGAGTTCAGCAGATGACATAGATCCAGCAAGCAGAGATGTTATACCATAGAAATGGTTTCAAGATGAGAGTTCAGCAGATGGCATAGATCCACCAAGCAGAGATGTTATACCATAGAAATGATTTCAAGATGAGAGCTCAGCAGATGACATAGATCCAGCAAGCAGAGATGTTATACCATAGAAATGGTTTCAATATGAGAGTTCAGCAGATGGCATAGATCCAGCAAGCAGAGATGTTATACCATAGAAATGGTTTCAAGATGAGAGCTCAGCAGATGACATAGATCCAGCAAGCAGAGATGTTATACCATAGAAATGGTTTCAAGATGAGAATTCAGCAGATGACATAGATCCAGCAAGCAGAGATGTTATACCATAGAAACGGTTTCATGATGAGAGTTCAGCAGATGACATAGATCCAGCAAGTAGAGATGTTATACCATAGAAACGGTTTCATGATGAGAGTTCAGCAGATGACACAGATACAGCAAGCAGAGATGTTATACCATAGAAATGGTTTCAAGATGAGAGTTCAGCAGATGACATAGATCCAACAAGCAGAGATGTTATACCATAGAAATGGTTTCAAGATGAGAGCTCAGCAGATGATAGATCCAGCAAGCAGAGATGTTATACCATAGAAATGGTTTCAAGATGAGAGTTCAGCAGATGACATAGATCGAGCAAGCAGAGATGTTATACCATAGAAATGGTTTCAAGATGAGAGTTCAGCAGATGGCATAGGTTCAGCAAGCAGAGATATTATACCAAAGAAATGGTTTCAAGATGAGAGTTCAGCAGATGACATAGATCACAGCAAGCAGAGATGTTATACCATAGAAATGGTTTCAAGATGAGAGCTCAACAGATGACATAGATCGAGCAAGCAGAGATGTTATACCATAGGAATGGATTCAAGATGAGAGTTCACCAGATGACATAGATCCAGCAAGCAGAGATGTTATACCATAGAAATGGTTTCAAGATGAGAGTTCAGCAGATGGCATAGATTCAGCAAGCAGAGATATTATAGCATAGAAATGGTTTCAAGATGAGAGTTCAGCTGATGACATAGATTCAGCAAGCAGAGATGGTATACCATAGAAATGGTTTCAAGATGAGAGTTCAGCAGATGACATAGATCCAGCAAGCAGAGATGTTATACCATAGAAATGGTTTCAAGATGAGAGTTCAGCAGATGACATAGATACAGCATGCAGAGATGTTATACCATAGAAATGGTTTCAAGATGAGAGTTCAGCTGATGACATACATCCAGCAAGTTGAGATTTTATACCCTAGAAATGGTTTCAAGATGAGCGTTCAGCAGATGACATAGATCCAGCAAGCAGAGATATTATACCATAGAAATGGTTTCCATATGAGACTTCAGCAGATGACATAGATCCAGAAAGCAGAGATTTTATACCATAGGAATGGATTCAAGATGAGAGTTCACCAGATGACATAGATCCAGCAAGCAGAGATGTTATACCATAGAAATGGTTTCAAGATGAGAGTTCAGCAGATGGCATAGATTCAGCAAGCAGAGATATTATACCAAAGAAATGGTTTCAAGATGAGAGTTCAGCAGATGACATAGATCCAGCAAGCAGAGATGTTATAACATAGAAATGGTTTCAAGATTAGAGTTCAGCAGATGAGATAGATCCAGCAAGCAGAGATGTTAGACCATAGAAATGGTTTCAGGATGAGAGTTCAGCAGATGAGATAGATCCAGCAAGTAGAGATGTTATACCATAGAAATGGTTTCAGGATGAGAGTTCAGCAGATGAGATAGATCCAGCAAGCAGAGATGTTATACCATAGAAATGGTTTCAATATGAGAGTACAGCAGATGACAAAGATCCTGCAAGCAAAGATGTTATACCATAGAAATGGTTTCAAGATGAGAGTTCAGCAGATAACATAGATCCAGCAAGCAGAGATGTTATACCATAGAAATGATTTCAAGATGAGAGTTCTGCAGATGACATAGATCCAGCAAGCAGAGATGTTATACCATAGAAATGGTTTCAAGATGAGAGTTCAGCAGATGACAGAGATCCTGCAAGCAGAGATGTTATACCATAGAAATGGTTTCAAGATGAGAGTTCAGCAGATGACATAGATCCAGCAAGCAGAGATGTTATACCATAGAAATGGTTTCAAGATGAGAGTTCAGCAGATGGCATAGATCCAGCAAGCAGAGATATTATACCATAGAAATGGTTTCAAGATGAGAGTTCAGCAGATGACATAGATCCAGCTAGCAGAGATGTTATATCATAGAAATGGTTTCAAGAGGAGAGTTCAGCAGATGACATAGATCCAGCAAGCAGAGATGTTATACCATAGAAATGGTTTCAAGATGAGATTTCAGCAGATGACATAGATCCCTCAAGCAGAGATGTTATATCATAGAAATGGTTTCAAGATGAGAGTTCAGCAGATGACATAGATCGAGCAAGCAGATATGTTATACCATAGAAATGGTTTCAAGATGAGAGTTCAGCAGATGACATAGATCACAGCAAGTAGAGATGTTATACCATAGAAATTGTTTCAAAATGAGAGTTCAGCTGATGACATAGATCCAGCAAGCAGAGATGTTATACCATAAAAATGGTTTCAAGATGAGAGTTCAGCAGATGACATAGATTCAGCAAGCAGAGATGTTATACCATAGAAATGGTTTCAAGATGAGAGTTCAGCTGATGACATAGATCCAGCAAGCAGAGATGGTATACCATAGAAATGGTTTCAAGATGAGAGTTCAGCCGATGACATAGATTCAGCAAGCAGAGATGTTATACCATAGAAATGGTTTCAAGATGAGAGTTCAGCTGATGACATAGATCCAGCAAGCAGAGATGGTACACCATAGAAATGGTTTCAAGATGAGAGTTCAGCAGATGACATAGATCCAGCAAGCAGAGATGTTATACCATAGAAATGGTTTCAAGATGAGAGTTCAGCAGATGACATAGATACAGCATGCAGAGATGTTATACCATAGAAATGGTTTCAAGATGAGAGTTCAACTGATGACATACATCCAGCAAGATGAGATTTTATACCCTAGAAATGGTTTCAAGATGAGCGTTCAGCAGATGACATAGATCCAGCAAGCAGAGATATTATACCATAGAAATGGTTTCCAAATGAGAGTTCAGCAGATGACATAGATCCAGCAAGCAGAGATGTTATACCATAGAAATGGTTTCAAGATGAGAGCTCAACAGATGACATAGATCGAGCAAGCAGAGATGTTATACCATAGGAATGGATTCAAGATGAGAGTTCACCAGATGACATAGATCCAGCAAGCAGAGATGTTATACCATAGAAATGGTTTCAAGATGAGAGTTCAGCAGATGGCATAGATTCAGCAAGCAGAGATATTATACCATAGAAATGGTTTCAAGTTGAGAGTTCAGCAGATGACGTAGATCCTGCAAACAGACATGTTATACCATAGAAATGGTTTCAAGATGAGAGTTCAGCAGATGACATAGATCCAGCAAGCAGAGATGTTATATCATAGAAATGGTTTCAAGATGAGAGTTCAGCAGATGACATAGATCGAGCAAGCAGATATGTTATACCATAGAAATGGTTTCAAGATGAGAGTTCAGCAGATGACATAGATCACAGCAAGCAGAGATGTTATACCATAGAAATGGTTTCAATATGTGAGTTCAGCAGATGGCATAGATCCAGAAAGCAGAGATGTTATACCATAGAAATGGTTTCAAGGTGAGAGCTCAGCAGATGACATAGATCCAGCAAGCAGAGATATTATACCATAGAAATGGTTTCAAGATGAGAATTCAGCAGATGACATAGATCCAGCAAGCAGAGATGTTATACCATAGAAACGGTTTCATGATGAGAGTTCAGCAGATGACACAGATACAGCAAGCAGAGATATTATACCATAGAAATGGTTTCAAGATGAGAGTTCAGCAGATTACATAAATCCAGCAAGCAGAGATGTTATAGCACAGAAATGGTTTCAAGATGAGAGTTCAGCAGATGACATAGATACAGCAAGCAGAGATGTTATACCATAGAAATGGTTTCAAGATGAGAGTTCTGCAGATGACATAGATCCAGCAAGCAGAGATGTTATACCATAGAAATGGTTTCATGATGAGAGTTCAGCAGATGACACAGATACAGCAAGCAGAGATATTATACCATAGAAATGGTTTCAAGATGAGAGTTCAGCAGATTACATAAATCCAGCAAGCAGAGATGTTATAGCACAGAAATGGTTTCAAGATGAGAGTTCAGCAGATGACATAGATACAGCAAGCAGAGATGTTATACCATAGAAATGGTTTCAAGATGAGAGCTCAGCAGATGACATAGATCCAGCAAGGAGAGGTGTTATACCATAGAAATGGTTTCAAGATGAGAGTTCTGCAGATGACATAGATCCTGCAAGCAGAGATGTTATACCATAGAAATGGTTTCAAGATGAGAGTTCAGCAGATGACATAGATCCAGCAAGCAGAGATGTTATACCATAGAAATGGTTTCAAGAGGAGAGTTCAGCAGATGACATAGATCCAGCAAGCAGAGATGTTATGCCATAGAAATGGTTTCAAGATGAGAGTTCTGCAGATGACATAGATCCAAAAAGCAGAGATGTTATACCATAGAAATGGTTTCAAGATGAGAGCTCAGCGGATGACATAGATCCACCAAGCAGAGATGTTATACCATAGAAATGGTTTCAAGATGAGAGCTCAACAGATGACATAGATCCAGCAAGCAGAGATGTTATACCATAGAAATGGTTTCAAGATGAGAGTTCAGCAGATGACATAGATCCAGCAAG
The DNA here is from genome assembly GCF_046119375.1 of Phyllobates terribilis. NCBI lineage: Eukaryota > Metazoa > Chordata > Amphibia > Anura > Dendrobatidae > Phyllobates > Phyllobates terribilis. The sequence continues at coordinate 1,780,172 of NW_027362764.1, read as the reverse complement.
CAGAGATGTTATACCATAGAAATGGTTTCAAGATGAGAGTTCAGCAGATGACATAGATCCAGCAAGCAGAGATGTTATACCATAGAAATGGTTTCAAGATGAGAGTTCAGCAGATGGCATAGATCCACCAAGCAGAGATGTTATACCATAGAAATGATTTCAAGATGAGAGCTCAGCAGATGACATAGATCCAGCAAGCAGAGATGTTATACCATAGAAATGGTTTCAATATGAGAGTTCAGCAGATGGCATAGATCCAGCAAGCAGAGATGTTATACCATAGAAATGGTTTCAAGATGAGAGCTCAGCAGATGACATAGATCCAGCAAGCAGAGATGTTATACCATAGAAATGGTTTCAAGATGAGAATTCAGCAGATGACATAGATCCAGCAAGCAGAGATGTTATACCATAGAAACGGTTTCATGATGAGAGTTCAGCAGATGACATAGATCCAGCAAGTAGAGATGTTATACCATAGAAACGGTTTCATGATGAGAGTTCAGCAGATGACACAGATACAGCAAGCAGAGATGTTATACCATAGAAATGGTTTCAAGATGAGAGTTCAGCAGATGACATAGATCCAACAAGCAGAGATGTTATACCATAGAAATGGTTTCAAGATGAGAGCTCAGCAGATGATAGATCCAGCAAGCAGAGATGTTATACCATAGAAATGGTTTCAAGATGAGAGTTCAGCAGATGACATAGATCGAGCAAGCAGAGATGTTATACCATAGAAATGGTTTCAAGATGAGAGTTCAGCAGATGGCATAGGTTCAGCAAGCAGAGATATTATACCAAAGAAATGGTTTCAAGATGAGAGTTCAGCAGATGACATAGATCCAGCAAACAGACATGTTATACCATAGAAATGGTTTCAAGTCGACAGTTCAGCAGATGACATAGATCCAGCAAGCAGAGATGTTATAACATAGAAATGGTTTCAAGATTAGAGTTCAGCAGATGAGATAGATCCAGCAAGCAGAGATGTTAGACCATAGAAATGGTTTCAGGATGAGAGTTCAGCAGATGAGATAGATCCAGCAAGTAGAGATGTTATACCATAGAAATGGTTTCAGGATGAGAGTTCAGCAGATGAGATAGATCCAGCAAGCAGAGATGTTATACCATAGAAATGGTTTCAATATGAGAGTACAGCAGATGACAAAGATCCTGCAAGCAAAGATGTTATACCATAGAAATGGTTTCAAGATGAGAGTTCAGCAGATGACATAGATCCAGCAAGCAGAGATGTTATACCATAAAAATGGTTTCAAGATGAGAGTTCAGCAGATGACATAGATTCAGCAAGCAGAGATGTTATACCATAGAAATGGTTTCAATATGAGAGCTCAGCAGATGACATAGATCCAGCAAGGAGAGGTGTTATACCATAGAAATGGTTTCAAGATGAGAGTTCTGCAGATGACATAGATCCTGCAAGCAGAGATGTTATACCATAGAAATGGTTTCAAGATGAGAGTTCAGCAGATGACATAGATCCAGCAAGCAGAGATGTTATACCATAGAAATGGTTTCAAGAGGAGAGTTCAGCAGATGACATAGATCCAGCAAGCAGAGATGTTATACCATAGAAATGGTTTCAAGATGAGAGTTCTGCAGATGACATAGATCCAGCAAGCAGAGATGTTATACCATAGAAATGGTTTCATGATGAGAGTTCAGCAGATGACACAGATACAGCAAGCAGAGATATTATACCATAGAAATGGTTTCAAGATGAGAGTTCAGCAGATTACATAAATCCAGCAAGCAGAGATGTTATAGCACAGAAATGGTTTCAAGATGAGAGTTCAGCAGATGACATAGATACAGCAAGCAGAGATGTTATACCATAGAAATGGTTTCAAGATGAGAGCTCAGCAGATGACATAGATCCAGCAAGGAGAGGTGTTATACCATAGAAATGGTTTCAAGATGAGAGTTCTGCAGATGACATAGATCCTGCAAGCAGAGATGTTATACCATAGAAATGGTTTCAAGATGAGAGTTCAGCAGATGACATAGATCCAGCAAGCAGAGATGTTATACCATAGAAATGGTTTCAAGAGGAGAGTTCAGCAGATGACATAGATCCAGCAAGCAGAGATGTTATGCCATAGAAATGGTTTCAAGATGAGAGTTCTGCAGATGACATAGATCCAAAAAGCAGAGATGTTATACCATAGAAATGGTTTCAAGATGAGAGCTCAGCGGATGACATAGATCCACCAAGCAGAGATGTTATACCATAGAAATGGTTTCAAGATGAGAGCCCAACAGATGACATAGATCCAGCAAGCAGAGATGTTATACCATAGAAATGGTTTCAAGATGAGAGTTCAGCAGATGACATAGATCCAGCAAGCAGAGATGTTATACCATAGAAATGGTTTCAAGATGAGAGTTCAGCAGATGACATAGATCCAGCAAGCAGAGATGTTATACCATAGAAATGGTTTCAAGATGAGAGTTCAGCAGATGGCATAGATCCACCAAGCAGAGATGTTATACCATAGAAATGATTTCAAGATGAGAGCTCAGCAGATGACATAGATCCAGCAAGCAGAGATGTTATACCATAGAAATGGTTTCAATATGAGAGTTCAGCAGATGGCATAGATCCAGCAAGCAGAGATGTTATACCATAGAAATGGTTTCAAGAAGAGAGCTCAGCAGATGACATAGATCCAGCAAGCAGAGATGTTATACCATAGAAATGGTTTCAAGATGAGAATTCAGCAGATGACATAGATCCAGCAAGCAGAGATGTTATACCATAGAAACGGTTTCATGATGAGAGTTCAGCAGATGACATAGATCCAGCAAGCAGAGATGTTATACCATAGAAACGGTTTCATGATGAGAGTTCAGCAGATGACACAGATACAGCAAGCAGAGATGTTATACCATAGAAATGGTTTCAAGATGAGAGTTCAGCAGATGACATAGATCCAACAAGCAGAGATGTTATACCATAGAAATGGTTTCAAGATGAGAGCTCAGCAGATGATAGATCCAGCAAGCAGAGATGTTATACCATAGAAATGGTTTCAAGATGAGAGTTCAGCAGATGACATAGATCGAGCAAGCAGAGATGTTATACCATAGAAATGGTTTCAAGATGAGAGTTCAGCAGATGGCATAGGTTCAGCAAGCAGAGATATTATACCAAAGAAATGGTTTCAAGATGAGAGTTCAGCAGATGACATAGATCCAGCAAACAGACATGTTATACCATAGAAATGGTTTCAAGTCGACAGTTCAGCAGATGACATAGATCCAGCAAGCAGAGATGTTATAACATAGAAATGGTTTCAAGATTAGAGTTCAGCAGATGAGATAGATCCAGCAAGCAGAGATGTTAGACCATAGAAATGGTTTCAGGATGAGAGTTCAGCAGATGAGATAGATCCAGCAAGTAGAGATGTTATACCATAGAAATGGTTTCAGGATGAGAGTTCAGCAGATGAGATAGATCCAGCAAGCAGAGATGTTATACCATAGAAATGGTTTCAATATGAGAGTACAGCAGATGACAAAGATCCTGCAAGCAAAGATGTTATACCATAGAAATGGTTTCAAGATGAGAGTTCAGCAGATGACATAGATCCAGCAAGCAGAGATGTTATACCATAAAAATGGTTTCAAGATGAGAGTTCAGCAGATGACATAGATTCAGCAAGCAGAGATGTTATACCATAGAAATGGTTTCAATATGAGAGCTCAGCAGATGACATAGATCCAGCAAGGAGAGGTGCTATACCATAGAAATGGTTTCAAGATGAGAGTTCTGCAGATGACATAGATCCTGCAAGCAGAGATGTTATACCATAGAAATGGTTTCAAGATGAGAGTTCAGCAGATGACATAGATCCAGCAAGCAGAGATGTTATACCATAGAAATGGTTTCAAGAGGAGAGTTCAGCAGATGACATAGATCCAGCAAGCAGAGATGTTATACCATAGAAATGGTTTCAAGATGAGAGTTCAGCAGATGACAGAGATCCTGCAAGCAGAGATGTTATACCATAGAAATGGTTTCAAGATGAGAGTTCAGCAGATGACATAGATCCAGGAAGCAGAGATGTTATACCATAGAAATGGTTTCAAGATGAGAGTTCAGCAGATGGCATAGATCCAGCAAGCAGAGATATTATACCATAGAAATGGTTTCAAGAGGAGAGTTCAGCAGATGACATAGATCCAGCAAGCAGAGATGTTATACCATAGAAATGGTTTCAAGATGAGATTTCAGCAGATGACATAGATCCCTCAAGCAGAGATGTTATATCATAGAAATGGTTTCAAGATGAGAGCTCAGCAGATGACATAGATCGAGCAAGCAGATATGTTATACCATAGAAATGGTTTCAAGATGAGAGTTCAGCAGATGACAGATCACAGCAAGCAGAGATGTTATACCATAGAAATTGTTTCAAAATGAGAGTTCAGCTGATGACATAGATCCAGCAAGCAGAGATGTTATACCATAAAAATGGTTTCAAGATGAGAGTTCTGCAGATGACATAGATCCAGCAAGCAGAGATGTTATACCATAGAAATGGCTTCAAGATGAGAGCTCAGCAGATGACATAGATCCAGCAAGGAGAGGTGTTATACCATAGAAATGGTTTCAAGATGAGAGTTCTGCAGATGACATAGATCCTGCAAGCAGAGATGTTATACCATAGAAATGGTTTCAAGATGAGAGTTCAGCAGATGACATAGATCCAGCAAGCAGAGATGTTATACCATAGAAATGGTTTCAAGAGGAGAGTTCAGCAGATGACATAGATCCAGCAAGCAGAGATGTTATGCCATAGAAATGGTTTCAAGATGAGAGTTCTGCAGATGACATAGATCCAACAAGCAGAGATGTTATACCATAGAAATGGTTTCAAGATGAGAGTTCAGCTGATGACATAGATCCAGCAAGCAGAGATGGTATACCATAGAAATGGTTTCAAGATGAGAGTTCAGCAGATGACATAGATTCAGCAAGCAGAGATGTTATACCATAGAAATGGTTTCAAGATGAGAGTTCAGCTGATGACATAGATCCAGCAAGCAGAGATGGTATACCATAGAAATGGTTTCAAGATGAGAGTTCAGCAGATGACATAGATCCAGCAATCAGAGATGTTATACCATAGAAATGGTTTCAAGATGAGATTTCAGCAGATGACATAGATCCCTCAAGCAGAGATGTTATATCATAGAAATGGTTTCAAGATGAGAGTTCAGCAGATGACATAGATCGAGCAAGCAGATATGTTATACCATAGAAATGGTTTCAAGATGAGAGTTCAGCAGATGACATAGATCACAGCAAGCAGAGATGTTATACCATAGAAATTGTTTCAAAATGAGAGTTCAGCTGATGACATAGATCCAGCAAGCAGAGATGTTATACTATAAAAATGGTTTCAAGATGAGAGTTCTGCAGATGACATAGATCCAGCACGCAGAGATGTTATACCATAGAAATGGTTTCAAGATGAGAGTTCAACTGATGACATACATCCAGCAAGATGAGATTTTATACCCTAGAAATGGTTTCAAGATGAGCGTTCAGCAGATGACATAGATTCAGCAAGCAGAGATATTATACCATAGAAATGGTTTCCATATGAGAGTTCAGCAGATGACATAGATCCAACAAGCAGAGATATTATACCATAGGAATGGATTCAAGATGAGAGTTCACCAGATGACATAGATCCAGCAAGCAGAGATGTTATACCATAGAAATGGTTTCAAGATGAGAGTTCAGCAGATGGCATAGATTCAGCAAGCAGAGATATTATACCATAGAAATGGTTTCAAGTTGAGAGTTCAGCAGATGACGTAGATCCTGCAAACAGACATGTTATACCATAGAAATGGTTTCAAGATGAGAATTCAGCAGATGACATAGATCCAGCAAGCAGAGATGTTATATCATAGAAATGGTTTCAAGATGAGAGTTCAGCAGATGACATAGATCGAGCAAGCAGATATGTTATACCATAGAAATGGTTTCAAGATGAGAGTTCAGCAGATGACATAGATCACAGCAAGCAGAGATGTTATACCATAGAAATGGTTTCAATATGAGAGTTCAGCAGATGGCATAGATCCAGCAAGCAGAGATGTTATACCATAGAAATGGTTTCAAGATGAGAGCTCAGCAGATGACATAGATCCAGCAAGCAGAGATGTTATACCATAGAAATGGTTTCAAGATGAGAATTCAGCAGATGACATAGATCCAGCAAGCAGAGATGTTATACCATAGAAGCGGTTTTATGATGAGAGTTCAGCAGATGACATAGATCCAGCAAGCAGAGATGTTATACCATAGAAATGGTTTCAAGATGAGAGTTCAGCAGATGACATAGATCCAGCAAGCAGAGATGTTATTCCATAGAAATGGTTTCAAGATGAGAGTTCAGCAGATTACATAAATCCAGCAAGCAGAGATGTTATAGCACAGAAATGGTTTCAAGATGAGAGTTCAGCAGATGACATAGATACAGCAAGCAGAGATGTTATACCATAGAAATGGTTTCAAGATGAGAGTTCTGCAGATGACATAGATCCAGCAAGCAGAGATGTTATACCATAGAAATGGTTTCAAGATGAGAGCTCAGCAGATGACATAGATCCAGCAAGGAGAGGTGTTATACCATAGAAATGGTTTCAAGATGAGAGTTCTGCAGATGACATAGATCCTGCAAGCAGAGATGTTATACCATAGAAATGGTTTCAAGATGAGAGTTCAGCAGATGACATAGATCCAGCAAGCAGAGATGTTATACCATAGAAATGGTTTCAAGAGGAGAGTTCAGCAGATGACATAGATCCAGCAAGCAGAGATGTTATGCCATAGAAATGGTTTCAAGATGAGAGTTCTGCAGATGACATAGATCCAACAAGCAGAGATGTTATACCATAGAAATGGTTTCAAGATGAGAGCTCAGCGGATGACATAGATCCACCAAGCAGAGATGTTATACCATAGAAATGGTTTCAAGATGAGAGCTCAGCAGATGACATAGATCCAGCAAGCAGAGATGTTATACCATAGAAATGGTTTCAAGATGAGAGTTCAGCAGATGACATAGATCCAGCAAGCAGAGATGTTATACCATAGAAATGGTTTCAAGATGAGAGTTCAGCAGATGACATAGATCCAGCAAGCAGAGATGTTGTACCATAGAAATGGTTTCAAGATGAGAGTTCAGCAGATGGCATAGATCCACCAAGCAGAGATGTTATACCATAGAAATGATTTCAAGATGAGAGCTCAGCAGATGACATAGATCCAGCAAGCAGAGATGTTATACCATAGAAATGGTTTCAATATGAGAGTTCAGCAGATGGCACAGATCCAGCAAGCAGAGATGTTTTACCATAGAAATGGTTTCAAGAGGAGAGTTCAGCAGATGACATAGATCCAGCAAGCAGAGATGTTATACCATGGAAATGGTTTCAAGATGAGAGTTCAGCAGATGACATAGATCCAGCAAGCAGAGATATTATATCATAGAAATGGTTTCAAGATGAGAGTTCAGCAGATGACATAGATCCAGCAAGCAGAGATGTTATACCATAGAAATGGTTTCAAGATGAGCGTACAGCAGATGACATAGATACAGCAAACAGAGATGTTATGCCTGTGTGAAGGTAGAAGAGATGGATGGACGTTAGTCGGTTGCCATTGAAATGACTGTCAGACAGTTGTTGAACAGAACACTTTGCTGAAGAGGACACGTGTGTGCACCCCACACTATGGTAGATTGTAAGCTCCTAGCACAGGATGTGCATTATTCTGCATGCCCTCAGGAGCAGTCTATATATTGTATATTAGACTGTAAGCTCCTAGGACAGGGCGTGCATTACTCTGCATGCCCTCAGGAGCAGTCTGTATACTGTATATTAGATTGTAAGCTCCTAGGACAGGGTGTGCATTATTCTGCATGCCCTCAGGAGCAGTCTGTATACTGTATATTAGATTGTAAGCTCCTAGGACAGGGTGTGCATTATTCTGCATGCCCTCAGGAGCAGTCTGTATATTGTATATTAGGCTGTAAGCTCCTATGACAGGGTGTGCATTATTCTGCATGCCCTCAGGCGCAGTCTGTATACCGTATATTAGATTGTAAGCTCCTAGGACAGGGTGTGCATTATTCTGCATGCCCTCAGGAGCAGTCTGTATATTGTATATTAGGCGGTAAGCTCCTAGGACAGGGTGTGCATTATTCTGCATGCCCTCAGGAGCAGTCTGTATACTGTATATTAGATTGTAAGCTCCTAGGACAGGGTGTGCATTATTCTGCATGCCCTCAGGGGCAGTCTGTATACCGTATATTAGATTGTAAGCTCCTAGGACAGGGTGTGCATTATTCTGCATGCCCTCAGGAGCAGTCTGTATATTGTATATTAGGCTGTAAGCTCCTAGTACAGGGTGTGCATTATTCTGCATGCCCTCAGGAGCAGTCTGTATACCGTATATTAGATTGTAAGCTCCTAGAGCAGGGTGTGCATTATTCTGCATGCCCTCAGGAGCAGTCTGTATATTGTATATTAGGCGGTAAACTCCTAGGACAGGGTGTGCATTATTCTGCATGCCCTCAGGAGCAGTCTGTATACTGTATATTAGATTGTAAGCTCCTAGGACAGGGTGTGCATTATTCTGCATGCCCTCAGGAGCAGTCTGTATATTGTATATTAGGCTGTAAGCTCCTCGGACAGGGTGTGCATTATTCTGCATGCCCTCAGGAGCAGTCTGTATACTGTATATTAGGCTTTAAGCTCCTAGGACAGGGTGTGCATTATTCTGCATGCCCTCAGGAGCAGTCTGTATACCGTATATTAGATTGTAAGCTCCTAGGACAGGGTGTACATTATTCTGCATGCCCTCAGGAGCAGCCTGTATATTAGATTGCAAGTTCCTCTTGAGCAGGGTGTATTTGTCTTTTCCTTTGCCTGAGTTTATAATACATGTAGATATACAGCAATATGCAGCAGGACAGACGTGATCCAGGGAAATATCCGATCGCCACCACTGGGGTCAGGAAGGAATTTTTTTCCCCCCTGAGGCAGAACTCTCCGGGGGGTTTCTTCGCCTTCCTCTGGATCTCTGGCTGCAGTGGCTCTCAGTGGGTCCTCAATGACCACATCCAGTTATGTGGTCTCTATGGAGCCTGACCTGAGAGTCATTGTGATCAGGGTTTAATTTCTTAAAGGGCCAGTAATATTTTTATTACAATGTTGCTTATTGCTATTCCAATAAAAGATAAAAAGAAAGAAAATAAAAGTGTCATGTGAGTTTTTTTGTCTTGACTTTTTTTTTGTACACAGTTACAATGATGGAAGTGACAATTACTACCCTCAATATTCCTGAAGTAGAACCAGGAATTATGGGGGCGCCATTTACAGACGGCAGACCACATCTATCTCCACCCATTGTGGTATCATAATGTCAGCTCCTGTCCCAAGTTACATTACAAGTGTTATGGGGGTCGATCTCTGTGATGGGGGCAGGGCACTAAAATAGTATATGTCCTACGCAACAAACTACCTGATCGAAGACTGAAGACCGGACACAGAGCCGCCGAATACAAGAGACACAAGCAGAGTCTGACTGTGGTGCCAAGTGGCCCCCCACTATCCAACTCCAGGGCCCCACGTTTCAGCTTCATGCAAATATGACGTTATTCTCAATTACAAATATATATAACAATGAACGGGGTAGATTGGTAAATGAATAAGATTCTGCCTTTGTCTGTACATAGTGAGTCAATTATATTGTGCCAAGTGCTGCTCCTATAAGAGGGTGGTGGACACTCTTGCAGGGCCGGCTCCAGGTTTTTCTGGGCCCCGGGCGAAAGAGTCTCAGTGGGCCCCTTTAACACATACCACGATTCATGATGCACAGATACCGCAGAGAAATATATATATATATATATATATATATATAGTACAATGCCAAAGATTTCACTTCTTACATTACATGAGTGATATCTATTGTAAATTCCACAATAGCTCAGAAACCGTCGAATCGCTCAATACAGAATACTGACCCCCATAGAATGCTCCATACAGGACACTGGCCCCATATAACGCTCCATACAGAATACTGACCCCCATATAACTCTCTATGCAGGCTGTTCCCACCACATAATGCTCATGCAGGCTGTTCCCCCCACATAATGTCCCACTCAGGCTGTTCCCCCCTTATAATGCCCCATGCAGGCTATTCCCCCTTTATAATGCCCCATGCAGGATGTCACCCACCCTTATAATGCCCCATGCAGGATGTCACCCACCCTTATAATGCCCCATGGAGGATGTCGCCCCCCTTATAATGCCCCATGCATTATGTCACCCCCCTTATAATGCCCCATGCAGGATGTCACACCCCCGCCCCTTATAATGCCCCATGCAGGATGTCACTCCCCCCCTTATAATGCCCCATGCAGGATGTCACTCCCCCCTTTAATGCCCCATGCAGAATGTCACCCCCCCTCCCTTATAATGCCCCATGCAGTATGTCACTCCCCCCCTTTTAATACCCCATGCAGGATGTCACCCCCCCTCCCTTATAATGCCCCATGCAGTATGTCACTCCCCCCCTTTTAATGTCCATGCAGGATGTCACCCCCCCTCCCTTAAAATGCCCCATGCAGTATGTCACTCCCCCCATTTTAATGCCCCATGCAGGATGTCACCCCCCTCCCTTATAATGCCCCATGCAGGATGTCACCCCCCCTTTAATGCCCCATGCAGGATGTCACCCCCCTCCCTTATAATGCCCCATGCTGTATGTCTCTCCCCCCTATTAATGCCCCATGCAGGATGTCACCCCCACTCCCTTATAATGCCCCATGCAGTATGTCACTCCCCCCCTTTTAATGCCCCATACATTCTCCTGCCTCCAATAATATATACCTGACAGGAGCCCATAGATTCTCCTGTCCCCAATAATATATACCTGACAGGAGCCCATACATTCTCCTGCCTCCAATAATATATACCTGACAGGAGCCCATAGATTCTCCTGCCTCCAATAATATATACCTGACAGGAGCCCATAGATTCTCCTGCCTCCAATAATATATACCTGACAGGAGCCCATACATTCTCCTGCCTCCAATAATATATACCTGACAGGAGCCCATAGATTCTCCTGCCTCCAATAATATATACCTGACAGGAGCCCATACATTCTCCTGCGTCCAATAATATATACCTGACAGGAGCCCATACATTCTCCTGCGTCCAATAATATATACCTGACAGGAGCCCATACATTCTACTGCTTCCAATAATATATAACTGACAGGAGCCCATAGATTCTCCTGCCTCCAATAATATATAACTGACAGGAGCCCATAGATTCTCCTGCCTCCAATAATATATACCTGACAGGAGCCCATACATTCTGCTGCCTCCAATAATATATACCTGACAGGAGCCCATACATTCTACTGCCTCCAATAATATATACCTGACAGGAGCCCATACATTCTCCTGCCTCCAATAATATATACCTGACAGGAGCCCATAGATTCTCCTGCCTCCAATAATATATACCTGACAGGAGCCTATAGATTCTCCTGCCTCCAATAATATATACCTGACAAGAGCCCATAGATTCTCCTGCCTCCAATAATATATAACTGACAGGAGCCCATACATTCTGCTGTCTCCAATAATATATACCTGACAGGAGCCCATACATTCTGCTGCCTCCAATAATATATATCTGACAGGAGCCCATACATTCTGCTGCCTCCAATAATATATATACCTGACAGGAGCCCATACATTCTGCTGCCTCCAATAATATATACCTGACAGGAGCCCATAGATTCTCCTGCCTCCAATAATATATACCTGACAGGAGCCCATACATTCTGCTGCCTCCAATAATATATACCTGACAGGAGCCCATAGATTCTCCTGCCTCCAATAATATATACCTGACCGGAGCCCATACATTCTGCTGACTCCAATAATATATACCTGACATGAGCCCATACATTCTGCTGCCTCCAATAATATATACCTGACAGGAGCCAATAGATTCTGCTGCCTCCAATAGTATATACCTGACAGGAGCTCCTTAGATTCTCCTGCCTCCAATAATATATACCTGACAGGAGCCCATACATTCTGCTGCCTAAAATAATACATACCTGACAGGAGCCCATACATTCTGCTGCCTCCAATAATATATACCTGACAGGAGCCCATACATTCTGCTGCCTCCAATAATATATACCTGACAGGAGCCCATACATTCTCCTGCCTCCAATAATATATAACTAGCAGGAGCCCATACATTCTGCTGCCTCCAATAATATATACCTGACAGGAGCCCATAGATTCTGCTGCCTCCAATAATATATACCTGACAGGAGCCCATACATTCTGCTGCCTCCAATAATATATACCTGACAGGAGCCCATAGATTCTGCTGCCTCCAATAATATATACCTGACAGGAGCCCATACATTCTCCTGTCCCCAATAATAAATACCTGACAGGAGCCCATAGATTCTGGTACCTCCAATAATATATACCTGACAGGAGCCCATACATTCTCCTGTCCCCAATAATAAATACCTGACAGGAGCCCATAGATTCTGGTACCTCCAATAATATATACCTGACAGGAGCCCATACATTCTCCTGCCTCCAATAATACATACCTTACAGGAGCCCATACATTCTCCTGCCTCCAATAATACATACCTTACAGGAGCCCATACATTCTGCTGCCTCCAATAATATATACTTGACAGGAGCCCATACATTCTCCTGCCTCCAATAATATATACCTGACAGGAGCCCATACATTCTGCTGTCTCCAATAATATACAGTGCCTACAAGTAGTATTCAACCCCCTGCAGATTTTGCTGGTTGACACATGCAGAATTAACTTGGCATTGTGACATTTGTACTGTAGATCAGCCTGGAAGTGGGAAATGCACTGCAGCAAATATTGTTTTTGGGTTTTTTTTTGTTTTTTTTTTAAACGTTAAAAGTTAATTCAGAGTGTCATTTATTATTCAACCCCTCAAACCACAAGAATTCTGTTTGGTCCCCCTAAAGTATTAAGAAGTAGTTCAGGCACCAAGAATAATGAGCTTCACATGTGTGGATTAAAGATCTCTTTTGCCAGCCTTTTCTGACTATTTAAGACCATCCCCAAACTTGTGAACAGCACTCAGACATGGTCAACATGGGAAAGACAAAGGAGCATTCCAAGGCCATCAGAGACAAGATCGTGGAGGGTCACAAGGCTGGCAAGGGGTACAAAACCCTTTCCAAGGAGTTGGGCCTACCTGTCTCCACTGTTGGGAGCATCATCTGTAAGTTGAAGGCTTATGGAACTACTGTTAGCCTTCCACGGCCTGGACAGCCTTTGAAAGTGTCCTCCCGTGCCGAGGCCAGGCTTGTCCGAAGAGTCAAGGCTAACCCAAGGACAACAAGGAAGGAGCTCCGGGAAGATCTCATGGCAGTGGGGACATTGGTTTCAGTCAATACCATAAGTAACGTACTCCACCGCAATGGTCTCCGTTCCAGACGAGCCCGTAAGGTACCTTTACTTTCAAAGTGTCATGTCAAGGCTCGTCTACAGTTTGTTCATGATCACTTGGAGGACTCTGAGACAGACTGGTTCAAGGTTCTATGGTCTGATGAGACCAAGATCGAGATCTTTGGTGCCAACCACACACGTGACGTTTGGAGACTGGATGGCACTGCATACGACCCCAAGAATACCATCCCTACAGTCAAGCATGGTGGTGGCAGCATCATGCTGTGGGGCTGTTTCTCAGCAAAGGGGCCTGGCCATCTGGTCCGCATCCATGGGAAGATGGATAGCACGGCCTACCTGGAGATTTTGGCCAAGAACCTCCGCTCCTCCATCAAGGATCTTAAGATGGGTTGTAATTTCATCTTCCAACAAGACAACGACCCAAAGCACACAGCCAAGAAAACCAAGGCCTGGTTCAAGAGAGAAAAAGTCAAGGTGTTGGAGTGGCCTAGTCAGTCTCCTGACCTTAACCCAATTGAAAACTTGTGGAAGGAGCTCAAGAATAAAGTCCACATGAGACACCCAAAGAACCTAGATAACTTGGAGAAGATCTGCATGGAGGAGTGGGCCAAGATAACTCCTCAGACCTGTGCCGGCCTGATCAGGTCTTATAAAAGACGATTATTAGCTGTAATTGCAAACAAGGGTTATTCCACAAAATATTAAACACAGGGGTTGTATAATAATTGACTCACACTTTTATGTTTAAAATTTATTAAAATTCAACTGAGCAACATAACTTTTTGGTTTGTAAGATTTATGCTTCTGTTCATAAATCCTACTCTCGTTTGCAGTTTGAAGGCTCTAACTTATTTGCATCTTATCAAACCAGCTAAATCTGCAGGGGGTTGAATACTGCTTGTAGGCACTGTATACCTGACAGGAGCCCATACATTCTGCTGCCTCCAATAATATATACCTGACAGGAGCCCATAGATTCTGGTACCTAAAATAATATATACCTGACAGGAGCCCATACATTCTCCTGTCCCCAATAATATATACCTGACAGGAGCCCATAGATTCTGGTACCTCCAATAATATATAGCTGACAGGAGCCCATAGATTCTGGTACGTCCAATAATATATACCTGACAGGAGCCCATACATTCTCCTGCCTCCAATAATACATACTTTACAGGACCCATAGATTCTCCTGATTCCAATAATATATACCAGACAGGAGCACATACATTCTGCTGCCTCCAATAACATATACCTGACAGGAGCCCATACATTCTCCTGCCTCCAATAATACATACTTTACAGGACCCATAGATTCTCCTGATTCCAATAATATATACCAGACAGGAGCTCATACATTCTGCTGCCTCCAATAATATATACCTGACAGGAGCCCATACATTCTCCTGCCTCCAATAACATATACCTGACAGGAGCCCATACATTCTGCTGCCTCCAATAATATATCCCTGACAGGAGCCCATACATTCTCCTGACTCCAATAATATATATGACTCGCCCCCTGGGCCGTGGGGCACGCGGATCCGGGCGATAGGGGAACGATGGGGGTAGTAGTGGCGGCCCGGTCCCGCGGCTCAGGGTGGTCAGACCAGTGGTAGTCTTTCAGATGTTTTAGATAATCTCCGACTACGCCACCCGTGGATTGCGGTTATTAGGAACCGCCGCTACATGCAGACCGCTGGGGCTGATGAGGTGTGCAGCTAGGGTAGTGTGACTCCCCACGGGAAGAGTGCGGCCCCAGGGCAGTATAGTGGATGGTGGGAGTGATGGTAGTGAGAGTCCCAGAGCTGGTAGTGCTGGAGGAGCAAGGAGCACACAGACAACAGGTTGCAGTCCAGGGTCTTTACTAAACAGGTAAACTGACCCACAAGCAGTCCCGGCTAGGAGGGGACCTGGATGTCTGAGAGCAACGGGGAAATTGGCCCTGGTCAGGGTGAGGGTGTAGGCCTACCGTGCTCTCTGCGCTCCTTCTGGCTATCTCCTCCTGATAGGGTAACAGCCCACGTTTCCGAGCTTTCCGTGTATTCTCGCCTGTATGGCCTGCGACGTGGGTTCCTTTCTGCTCCCAGCCTTGTACGGCTTTACTGGTCCCTTTGGTTGTGGCAGGGCCTCCAGGCTTCTTAGGCCAAGGAATGTACAGTCCCTTGCGGACTGGTTCTCTGCTGGGGGATGTGGAATCCTTCCAGCCTCAGACACCAAAGTCTGGTAAAATTAAGTCTTTTCTCTGCCAAGACAGGCTCTCTTCGCCTCTTGTCTCTGGTTTGTGGCTCTCCTACTGCCACACTTCCTCTTAGGTGCAATCAACTTTCTGTCCCTGCTCCACACTGGGACACGTCTCAGTGCTGAGACAGGCAATCCAGTTCTCCCTAACCCTGCCCCCAGTACCAGCTTTTATAGGGGCAGCCAGCTCCCCCTACTAGCCTGAGACAGGAGGCATTGCATGCTAATGTTCCCCTGACTAGAGAACCTCCCCCTTGCTCTCAGACACAGCTTTAATTACACTTGTGGCATCCAGGTCAGGGTGACACATTCCCCCCTAGTGAAATTTAGTACTCCGGGACTAAACAGTAAACAAACACAATATGCATAACAATAAAACATTAACAGACAGACGACGCACAAATTGAGTTCTTTAGGTCACAGTGTGGTCTGTGACCGGGTGTCCATATCACCAAAACAACGGGGAGCCTTAACCAGGTGGGGGTCTGTCCTACCCCAAGTCCTTTACAGTCTTAGTTCATTCCTGGGTTAGGCTCCAAACGCAGTCCATACAAGGTCCCGGTTATAAAAAGTCCATAACCTTTGAGTCCTTACGGTAGCTGCAAGAAACTGAAACACAGAATTACCAAACATGCATGTAACTTGGCAAACAATTCAACACTTGGCAACAGGGTTATTTACAAGTTTAGTACACTCTATATTCTCCAGCGAGCGGGTATCTGTCCCTTTGTGCTCCTTGTTGACCTACGTAGCTCACTGTCTGGTGGTGGACCAACCTGGCTTTCCCCACTAGTGTTAGGGGTACAGCCCCTAACTACAACGTACTTGCTCGGGGCACCTTTTGAGGTGGTCTCTGGAGACGACACTAGTGGTTTCTCTTCCGTCCTTGGTGATTACGCACACCTTTGGGTTGTCGTGGTCAGACTGCAGTATGGTGTAGGGTTCCCTTTCCCACTGGTCGTCCAACTTATGTAGCCTTCTTTTTCGCTTTAGGACTTGCTCACCAGGTTCTAGGGGACCAGCAGGGGCGTGTTGATTGAAGAGTCTTTCTTGCTTCTCTCTCACCTGGGCCAGGCTCTTCTCCACACTCTCCTGTACCTTCTTGTACTGCAGTTGCCTTTCTGTATCCCAGTCCGCATCCGGGGAGATGTCCTCAGGTATTAAGACTCCCATCTCCAGGTCTACGGGCAGCTTACCTGGTCTAGCTCGCATCAGGTAAGCCGGGGTGCAGTTTGTAGCATTCACCGGGATATTGTTGTATAGGTCTATCAGGTCCGGCAGTTTTTCTGGCCACAGGCTGCGTTCCTCCAGGGGCAACGTCTTCAGGAGATCAATGACTATATTGTTCATCTTCTCACACATCCCGTTGGTTTGTGGGTGGTAAGGCGTTGTCCGGATCTTCTTACAGCCATAGAGGTTGCAGAACTCCTGGAAGATTTCAGCCTCGAACGCTGGACCCTGGTCTGTCAGGACCTGTTCCGGATACCCGTGTGGACGGCAGAAGTATTGCTGGAAGGCTCTGGCCGCTGTTTGGGCTGTCAAGTCTTTTACCGGGACCACCACGAGAAAACGGGAATAGTGGTCCACGATTGTCAGGGCGTAGATGTACCCTGACCGGCTTGGAGCCAACTTGACGTGGTCTAGAGCTACCAGCTCAAGAGGCTGCGTGGTGACGATGGGCCTCAAGGGTGTCTTCTGGCTGGCGCGATCCTTCCTCCTCAGGTGACAAGGGCCACAGTCTCTGCACCACTTTTCTACAGCTCCTCTCATGCCGACCCAAAAGAACCTTCCTCTTAGTAGGAACTCCAGTTTCTTCCAACCGAAGTGTCCCGCTCTGTCATGGTAAGCCCCCAGGACCATAGCTGCATCCCGCCTTGAGAACACGACTTGCCAGGTCAGCTCGTGCGTCCGGTGGTTGACAATCCTTCTGCACAACTTGCCTTCGTAGAGGAACAGCTTGCTCTTCTCCTTCCATAGCTGCTTGGCTTCCTCTGGGGCATCTGGATCTAGGCGGGCGTCTTCCCGGGTCAGCAGATCTTTCACCAGGCGGACTGCAGGGTCACTATCTTGGGTCTTGGCCCAGCTGTGGTGAGGTAGGGGATTCATCATCACAGTTGTTAGATCCTCCTCCTTCACGCGGTGAGAGTGTTGAGCGGCTCCATACCGGTGAAACGCGGGGAGTTCTACCTCCTCCAGCTCTTCTGGGTCTTCGTCACCTTCAGGTAAGTGAGGCATCCTTGATAGGGCGTCCGCGTTGGCGTTGGTTTTGCCTGCCCGATACTTGATCACGAAGTCATAGTTGGAGAGACGGGCCATCCACCGCTGTTCCAAGGCACCCAGTCTTGCATTGTCCAGGTGTGTCAACGGGTTGTTGTCCGTGTACACGGTGAATTTTGCGGAGGCCAGGTAATGCTTGAAGCGTTCCGTCACGGCCCACACCACCGCCAAGAATTCTAGCTTGAAGGAGCTGTAATTCTCCGGGTTCCTCTCGGTGGGCCTCAGCTTCCGGCTGGCGTATGCGATCACCCGTTCTCTGCCCTGTTGGTTTTGGGACAGTACGGCTCCCAGTCCCACATTACTGGCATCTGTGTGGAGAATGAAAGGCTGGCCGTAATCAGGGTAGGCCAGGATCTCATCCCCCGTGAGGGCCATCTTTAGCTGGCGGAAGGACTCCTCTTCCGGTTTATCCCACTTGAAGGGTGGCTTTTGACTCCTGGACTTAGACTGTCCGATCAGGAGGTCCTGCATAGGAGCTGCCATCTTAGTGAACCCGGGGATGAACCTTCGGTAGTAGCCTACCAACCCGAGAAACTGTCTCACCTCTTTGATGTTCGAGGGGCTTGGCCAGCTCTTGATTGCCGTGACCTTGTCAGGGTCGGGGGCCACTCCTTCCGTGCTTACCATGTGCCCTAGGTACTGGACCTTTGGTTTCAGTAGGTGGCACTTCGATGGTTTCACCTTCAGGCCATAGCCTGCCAGGGCTTCGAACACCTCAGCCAGGTGCTTGAGATGGTCCTCGTAGGTCTTCGAATAGACGATCAAGTCGTCCAGGTAAAGGAGGATCGTCTCGAAGTTTCGGTGCCCTAGACAGCATTCCATCAGCCGCTGGAAGGTCCCTGGTGCGTTGCAGAGCCCGAAAGGCATACAGTTGAATTCGCTCAGTCCCATCGGGGTGGTGAAGGCGGTCTTCTCCTTGTCAGCCTCTGCCACAGGAACCTGCCAGTACCCACTAGTAAGGTCCAAAGTAGAAAAGAAGTTAGCAGATTTTAGTGCGGCTAAAGACTCCTCTATTCTATGCAGCGGATATGCGTCTTTGTGGGTGATACGGTTGATTTGTCTATAGTCCACGCACATTCTCATGGTGCCGTCTTTCTTTTTCACCAGAACCAAGGGGGCTGCCCAGGGGCTACAGCTATCTCTAATAACCCCAGCTTCTTTCATCTCTCTTAGCATGCCCTTGGCGTTCTGATAATGTGCAGGGGGTACAGGTCTGTGCCTCTCTTTTATTGGTGGGTGGCTCCCTGTGGGGATGTGGTGTTCTATCCCTTTTACTCTGCCGAAGTCTAGCGGGTGCTTACTAAAGACTCTCTCGTACTCCTGTACCACCCGGTAGACTCCTTGTTTTTGGTGCAGGGGAGTGGAGTCAGCACCCACATGGAGTTTCTGGCACCAGTCCTCCTTTTGTTTCTGGGAGCCATTACCCTCCGCCTGTGGAGATGAAGGCAAGGGTTCCACGGCCCTGATAGCTTGGTGTTCGACAACAAACAGTTTGGCGAGTGTAGCGTACCTGGGTAAGTGTACTTCCCTCTCCCCAATGTTGAGGATGCGGACGGGCACCCTCCCATGACGGACATCAACCACCCCCCGGGCTGTCAAAATGGTGGGCCTGCTGTCTGAGTACACGGGTTCTACCATGGCTTGGTAGTCTCTACCTCTCAACCCGATTGCAGTCCGACACCAGATCATCATTTCACTTTTGGGAGGCATGGAAATGGGGAATGGATCACTGAGTCTCACGCTACCGATCTCACCACCAGACAGTTCTACCTGCAGCCATCTCATTAGGGCTTTTATCTCCTTGTTGAGGACTCTCTGTTGGCTGGAACTAGCATTCACCGCCATCTGTTGTAGAATTACAATTACCTCTGAAAGACAATTTTCAATTATGTTAGTACCCACAGTTATTTTAGGGTGACTTTCATAACGGTCAATGTCCACAATAATCACTCCCTGTGCCGGCAGTTCAACTTTACCAATTTTAATGGTCATCTCCTTGAACCCCATCTGCGGCACGGGTAAGCCATTACAGGCGATGATGCTCAAGTTACTGTCTGGATATCGTGTGATATCAGCATTAGTCCAATACTGCTTAAAAAGTACATAAGGGATTGTGGTTACTTGTGACCCAGTATCCAGCAAGGCGCTCATGGGGATACCGTCCAGCACCACGGGTAAAACCGGGTGCCCCCCAACGTACTTATCACGCCAATTATAAGGGCCTGGTGATCTTATGCCTGGGGGTCGGCCCTCTGCCCCAGGTTGGACCCGTTTAAATTACAGTACCTGGAAATGTGTCCGGGCTGGTTGCATCGACGGCAAATGGGCTGTCCATCCTCTGCGTAGCGGTCTGTGGGCCTCCCTCGGAACGACGGGATCCTCCTCTGTCGACGCCACGGGACATCCTCCGGACTTGAAGCCAGCTCGATGGGTCTTGACGGGTCCACTTGCAACGCCTGGACGGTCCTGGTCAATGCCGCGACGCTCCTGGTTAGCTCCTGGACTTGGTGGTGCAGGCCTTTCGACGGGGCTTGGTTCAGGGCCTGTGCATCAGCCTCCACGGAGTCCATAGAGGAGGGCGCCGCCTCCTGGTGGTAGGTGATAGCAGGGCGCCGGGGGTTTATAGCGCCACTGGTTGCAGATTCACGGAGCACCCTTATGGCCCTGTCCTTAAATTGGGCAAAGGTGAGGTCGGGGTTCTGAAAGAACATGAGGCGCAGTTGGGCCCTGTGGGCGCTAGACAGCAGACCTTCTATGAATTGTTCTGTTAGCAGCTTATCGGTTTCCTGCACACTGCCAGGGTCAGTTTGTTGAATAGCCCTCAAGGCTTCCTGCAGATTTAGGGCATAGTCTCTGATGCTGTCCTGTGCCCACTGCTTACATCCATAGAACCTCATTTTAATCTCAGCGGAGGTACGTGTATCAAAGGTACCCCGCAGCCGGGCCAGAATACCCTTCACAGTCCTTTTCTCCTCAGTGGGCCATGATTTTACATCCCTTTGGGCTGCGCCAGTTAAGTGCCCTGTCAATATGCTGACCTTCTGTTCCTCTGTCAGGGGGTAAACCTGGAACAAACTGTATAGCCTTTCCTTAAAGTCAGTTAGGGCATGGGGCTCCCCTGAGTATTTGGGCAGCCAGGCCGCTCCAGGGATGTAGGGCAAGGAAAAGGGCATCACCGCTGCTGCAGCTGCGTTGGTGGTAGTGGGCGCCTCTGTGTCCGACATCTTCCTCCCCCCTAGTTACGCGTGGCCTACCTTCCGACGATCCTCTTCTGTAGGCCGTGGCTCCGCTGCTGCTGCTATGGACGAGGACCTGGCATCGCGTCCTGATGACGTCAGCGTCGCTCTCTCTCCCTTCCAGGACCTTGCGCAGCGTCGGTGCGTGGGGCAGAGCTTCGGATCTCGGCGGGTTTTGACGTCCACGCCCCTCTTCTTCCCGCGCGGCGTCCTGAAGATGGCGTCCGATGGCGGGAAGCAGCCGCGGATGGCGGGAAGACGGCGGGAAACGGTCCAAGATGGCGTCCGATGGCGGGAATCGGCTCAAGATGGCGGGAAACGACTCCGGACGGCGGGAAACGGTCCAAGATGGCGTCTGATGGCGGGAATCGGCTCCGGATGGCAGGAAACTACTCCGGACGGTGGGAAACTTCGCCACAGGTAAGCTACAAAAGTCTTTTTCAGGCACGCAGTACCCGGTGGTTGCGGGCACGAAATCCTGCCGACTACGCCAAAGCTGACTCGCCCCCTGGGCCGTGGGGCACGCGGATCCAGGTGACAGGGGAACGATGGGGGTAGTAGTGGCGGCCCGGTCCCGCGGCTCAGGGTGGTCAGACCAGTGGTAGTCTTTCAGATGTTTTAGATAATGTCCGACTACGCCACCCGTGGATTGCGGTTATTAGGAACCGCCGCTACATGCAGACCGCTGGGGCTGATGAGGTGTGCAGCTAGGGTAGTGTGACTCCCCACGGGAAGAGTGCGGCCCCAGGGCAGTATAGTGGATGGTGGGAGTGATGGTAGTGAGAGTCCCAGTGCTGGTAGTGCTGGAGGAGCAAGGAGCACACAGACAACAGGTTGCAGTCCAGGGTCTTTACTAAACAGGTAAACTGACCCACAAGCAGTCCCGGCTAGGAGGGGACCTGGATGTCTGAGAGCAACGGGGAAATTGGCCCTGGTCAGGGTGAGGGTGTAGGCCTACCATGCTCTCTGCGCTCCTTCTGGCTATCTCCTCCTGATAGGGTAACAGCCCACGTTTCCAAGCTTTCCGTGTATTCTCGCCTGTATGGCCTGCGACGTGGGTTCCTTTCTGCTCCCAGCCTTGTACGGCTTTACTGGTCCCTTCGGTTGTGGCAGGGCCTCCAGGCTTCTTAGGCCAAGGAATGTACAGTCCCTTGCGGACTGGTTCTCTGCTGGGGGATGTGGAATCCTTCCAGCCTCAGACACCAAAGTCTGGTAAAATTAAGTCTTTTCTCTGCCAAACAGGCTCTCTTCGCTTCTTGTCTCTGGCTTGTGGCCCTCCTACTGCCACACTTCCTCTTAGGTGCAATCAACTTTCTGTCCCTGCTCCACACTGGGACACGTCTCAGTGCTGAGACAGGCAATCCAGTTCTCCCTAACCCTGCCCCCAGTACCAGCGTTTATAGGGGCCGCCAGCTCCCCCTACTGGCCTGAGACAGGAGGCATTGCATGCTAATGTTCCCCTGACTAGAGAACCTCCCCCTTGCTCTCAGACACAGCTTTAATTACACTTGTGGCATCCAGGTCAGGGTGACACATTCCCCCCTAGTGAAATTTAGTACTCCGGGACTAAACAGTAAACAAAGACAATATGCATAACAATAAAACATTAACAGACAGACGACGCACAAATTGAGTTCCTTAGGTCACAGTGTGGTCTGTGACCGGGTGTCCATATCACCAAAACAACGGGGAGCCTTAACCAGGTGGGGGTCTGTCCTACCCCAAGTCCTTTACAGTCTTAGTTCATTCCTGGGTTAGGCTCCAAACGCAGTCCATACAAGGTCCCGGTTATAAAAAGTCCATAACCTTTGAGTCCTTACGGTAGCTGCAAGAAACTGAAACACAGAATTACCAAACATGCATGTAACTTGGCAAACAATTCAACACTTGGCAACAGGGTTATTTACAAGTTTAGTACACTCTATATTCTCCAGCGAGCGGGTATCTGTCCCTTTGTGCTCCTGGTTGACCTACGTAGCTCACTGTCTGGTGGTGGACCAACCTGGCTTTCCCCACTAGCGTTAGGGGTACAGCTACCAGCTGGGTGTACAGGTAGGGCAGGCAGCTGTCTGCGGATCCTTTGGCTTACCGCAGGCATGGCAGGCTCACTGTCAGCAGAGGGTTGACTCTCCTGGGCTGCTGGTACAGGCTCTTCTGCCTCTGGAACCGCTTGCTCCTCTTCACCTTCCGGCTCTGGTGTTGGTTGTTGCTGTGCCGGTTGCAGGAAATGCAGGACGGGTACCACTATAGCATCATTTATGCGAGTCCAGGACTGAGGGAACGCTCCGAGAATGGTGCTGATCCTTTCTTCCTTGTCCTCTGCGGGTTCAAGGTCACTCTGATCCTCTTCTGCACTACGGAGTTGCTCGGGGCACCTTTTAAGGTGGTCTCTGGAGAAGACACTAGTGGTTTCTCCTCCGTCCTTGGTGATTACGCACACCTTTGGGTTGTCGTGGTCAGACTGCAGTACGGTGTAGGGTTCCCTTTCCCACTGGTCGTCCAACTTATTTAGCCTTCTTTTTCGCTTTAGGACTTGCTCACCAGGTTCTAGGGGACCAGCAGGGGCGTGTTGATTGAAGAGTCTTTCTTGCTTCTCTCTCACCTGGGCCAGGCTCTTCTCCACACTCTCCTGTACCTTCTTGTACTGCAGTTGCCTTTCCGTATCCCAGTCCGCATCCGCGGAGGTGTCCTCGGGTATTAGGACTCCCATCTCCAGGTCTACGGGCAGCTTACCTGGTCTAGCTCGCATCAGGTAAGCCAGGGTGCAGTTTGTAGCATTCACCGGGATATTGTTGTATAGGTCTATCAGGTCCGGCAGTTTTTCTGGCCACAGGCTGCGTTCCTCCAGGGGCAACGTCTTCAGGAGATCAATGACTATATTGTTCATCTTCTCACACATCCCGTTGGTTTGTGGGTGGTAAGGCGTTGTCCGGATCTTCTTACAGCCATAGAGGTTGCAGAACTCCTGGAAGATTTCAGCCTCGAACGCTGGACCCTGGTCTGTCAGGACCTGTTCCGGATACCCGTGTGGACGGCAGAAGTATTGCTGGAAGGCTCTGGCCGCTGTTTGGGCTGTCAAGTCTTTTACCGGGACCACCACGAGAAAATGGGAATAGTGGTCCACGATTGTCAGGGCGTAGATGTACCCTGACCGGCTTGGAGCCAACTTGACGTGGTCTAGAGCTACCAGCTCAAGAGGCTGCGTGGTGACGATGGGCCTCAAGGGTGTCTTCTGGCTGGCGCGGTCCTTCCTCCTCAGGTGACAAGGGCCACAGTCTCTGCACCACTTTTCTACAGCTCCTCTCATGCCGACCCAAAAGAACCTTCCTCTTAGTAGGAACTCCAGTTTCTTCCAACCGAAGTGTCCCGCTCTGTCATGGTAAGCCCCCAGGACCATAGCTGCATCCCGCCTTGGGACAACGACTTGCCAGGTCAGCTCGTGCGTCCGGTGGTTGACAATCCTTCTGCACAACTTGCCTTCGTAGAGGAACAGCTTGCTCTTCTCCTTCCATAGCTGCTTGGCTTCCTCTGGGACATCTGGATCTAGGCGGGCGTCTTCCCGGGTCAGCAGATCTTTCACCAGGCGGACTGCAGGGTCACTATCTTGGGTCTCGGCCCAGCTGTGGTGAGGTAGGGTATTCATCATCACAGTTGTTAGATCCTCCTCCTTCACGCGGTGAGAGTGTTGAGCGGCTCCATACCGGTGAAACGTGGGGAGTTCTACCTCCTCCAGCTCTTCTGGGTCTTCGTCACCTTCAGGTAAGTGAAGCATCCTTGATAGGGCATCCGCGTTGGCGTTGGTTTTGCCTGCCCGATACTTGATCACGAAGTCATAGTTGGAGAGACGGGCCATCCACCGCTGTTCCAGGGCACCCAGTCTTGCATTGTCCAGGTGTGTCAACGGGTTGTTGTCCGTGTACACGGTGAATTTTGCGGAGGCCAGGTAATGCTTGAAGCGTTCCGTCACGGCCCACACCACCGCCAAGAATTCTAGCTTGAAGGAGCTGTAATTCTCCGGGTTCCTCTCGGTGGGCCTCAGCTTCCGGCTGGCGTATGCGATCACCCGTTCTCTGCCCTGTTGGTTTTGGGACAGTACGGCTCCCAGTCCCACATTACTGGCATCTGTGTGGAGAATGAAAGGCTGGCCGTAATCAGGGTAGGCCAGGATCTCATCCCCCATGAGGGCCATCTTTAGCTGGCGGAAGGACTCCTCTTCCGGTTTATCCCACTTGAAGGGTGGCTTTTGACTCCTGGACTTAGACTGTCCGATCAGGAGGTCCTGCATAGGAGCTGCCATCTTAGTGAACCCGGGGATGAACCTTCGGTAGTAGCCTACCAACCCGAGAAACTGTCTCACCTCTTTGATGTTCGAGGGGCTTGGCCAGCTCTTGATTGCCGTGACCTTGTCAGGGTCGGGGGCCACTCCTTCCGCGCTTACCACGTGCCCTAGGTACTGGACCTTTGGTTTCAGCAGGTGGCACTTCGATGGTTTCACCTTCAGGCCATAGCCTGCCAGGGCTTCGAACACCTCAGCCAGGTGCTTGAGATGGTCCTCGTAGGTCTTCGAATAGACGATCACGTCGTCCAGGTAAAGGAGGACCGTCTCGAAGTTTCGGTGCCCTAGACAGCATTCCATCAGCCGCTGGAAGGTCCCTGGTGCGTTGCAGAGCCCGAAAGGCATACAGTTGAATTCGCTCAGTCCCATCGGGGTGGTGAAGGCGGTCTTCTCCTTGTCAGCCTCTGCCACAGGAACCTGCCAGTACCCGCTAGTAAGGTCCAAAGTAGAAAAGAAGTTAGCAGATTTTAGTTCGGCTAAAGACTCCTCTATTCTAGGCAGCGGATATGCGTCTTTGTGGGTGATACGGTTGATTTGTCCATAGTCCACGCACATTCTCATGGTGCCGTCTTTCTTTTTCACCAGAACCAAGGGGGCTGCTCAGGGGCTACAGCTATCTCTAATAACCCCAGCTTCTTCCATCTCTCTTAGCATGCCCTTGGCGTTCTGATAATGTGCATGGGGTACAGGTCTGTGCCTCTCTTTTATTGGTGGGTGGCTCCCTGTGGGGATGTGGTGTTCTATCCCTTTTACTCTGCCGAAGTCTAGCGGGTGCTTACTAAAGACTCTCTCGTACTCCTGTACCACCCGGTAGACTCCTTGTTTTTGGTGCAGGGGAGTGGAGTCAGCACCCACATGGAGTTTCTGGCACCAGTCCTCCTTTTGTTTCTGGGAGCCATTACCCTCCGCCTGTGGAGATGGAGGCAAGGGTTCCACGGCCCTGATAGCTTGGTGTTCGACAACAAACAGTTTGGCGAGTGTAGCGTACCTGGGTAAGTGTACTTCCCTCTCCCCAATGTTGAGGATGCGGACGGGCACCCTCCCATGACGGACATCAACCACCCCCCGGGCTGTCAAAATGGTGGGCCTGCTGTCTGAGTACACGGGTTCTACCATGGCTTGGTAGTCTCTACCTCTCAACCCGATTGCAGTCCGACACCAGATCATCATTTCACTTTTGGGAGGCATGGAAATGGGGAATGGATCACTGAGTCTCACGCTACCGATCTCACCACCAGACAGTTCTAGCTGCAGCCATCTCATCAGGGCTTTTATCTCCTTGTTGAGGACTCTCTGTTGGCTGGAACTAGCATTCACCGCCACCTGTTGTAGAATTACAATTACCTCTGAAAGACAATTTTCAATTATGTTAGTACCCACAGTTATTTTAGGGTGACTTTCATGACGGTCAATGTCCACAATAATCACTCCCTGTGCCGGCAGTTCAACTTTACCAATTTTAATGGTCATCTCCTTGAACCCCATCTGCGGCACGGGTAAGCCATTACAGGCGATGATGCTCAAGTTACTGTCTGGATATCGTGTGATATCAGCATCAGTCCAATACTGCTTAAAAAGTACATAAGGGATTGTGGTTACTTGCGACCCAGTATCCAGCAAGGCGCTCATGGGGATACCGTCCAGCACCACGGGTAAAACCGGGCGCCCCCCAACGTACTTATCACGCCAATTATAAGGGCCTGGTGATCTTATGCCTGGGGGTCGGCCCTCTGCCCCAGGTTGGACCCGTTTAAATTACAGTACCTGGAAATGTGTCCGGGCTGGTTGCATCAACGGCAAATGGGCTGTCCATCCTCTGCGTAGCGGTCTGTTGGCCTCCCTCGGAACGACAGGATCCTCCTCTGTCGACGCCACGGGACATCCTCCGGACTTGAAGCCAGCTCGATGGGTCTTGACGGGTCCACTTGCAACGCCTGGATGGTCCTGGTCAATGCCGCGATGCTCCTGGTTAGCTCCTGGACTTGGTGGTGCAGGCATTTCGACGGGTTTGGTTCAGGGCCTGTGCATCAGCCTCCACGGAGTCCATAGAGGAGGGCGCCGCCTCCTGGTGGTAGGTGATTGCAGGGCGCCGGGGGTTTATAGCGCCACTGGTTGCAGATTCATGGAGCACCCTTATGGCCCTGTCCTTAAATTGGGCAAAGGTCAGGTCGGGGTTCTGAAAGAACATGAGGCGCAGTTGGGCCCTGTGGGCGCTAGACAGCAGAACTTCTATGAATTGTTCTGTTAGCAGCTTATCGGTTTCCTGCACACTGCCAGGGTCAGTTTGTTGAATAGCCCTCAAGGCTTCCTGCAGATTTAGGGCATAGTCTCTGATGCTGTCCTGTGCCCGCTGCTTACATCCATAGAACCTCATTTTAATCTCAGCGGAGGTACGTGTATCAAAGGTACCCCGCAGCCGGGCCAGAATACCCTTCACAGTCCTTTTTTTCCTCAGTGGGCCATGATTTTACCTCCCTTTGGGCTGCGCCAGTTAACTGCCCTGTCAATATGCTGACCTTCTGTTCCTCTGTCAGGGGGTAAACCTGGAACAAACTGTATAGCCTTTCCTTAAAGTCAGTTAGGGCATGGGGCTCCCCTGAGTATTTGGGCAGCCAGGCCGCTCCAGGGATGTAGGGCAAGGAAAAGGGCATCACCGCTGCTGCAGCTGCGTTGGTGGTAGTGGGCGCCTCTGTGTCCGACATCTTCCTCCCCCCTAGTTATGCGTGGCCTACCTTCCGACGATCCTCTTCTGTAGGCCGTGGCTCTGCTGCTGCTGCTATGGACGAGGACCTGGCGTCGCGTCCTGATGACGTCAGCGTCGCTCTCTCTCCCTTCCAGGACCTTGCGCAGCGTCGATGCGTGGGGCGGAGCTTCGGATCTCGCGCGGTTTTGACGTCCACGCCCCTCTTCTTCCCGTGCGGCGTCCTGAAGATGGCGTCCGATGGCGGGAAGCAGCCGCGGATGGCGGGAAGACGGCAGAAGACGGTGGGAAACCGTCCAAGATGGCGTCCGATGGCGGGAATCGGCTCCAGATGGCGGGAAACGACTCCGGACGGCGGGAAATGGTCCAAGATGGCGTCTGATGGCGGGAATCGGCTCCGGATGGCAGGAAACGACTCCGGACGGCAGGAAACTTCGCCACAGGTAAGTTACAAAAGTCTTTTTCAGGCACGCAGTACCCGGTGGTTGCGGGCACGAAATCCTGCCGACTACGCCAAAGCTGACTCGCCCCCTGGGCCGTGGGGCACGCGGATCCGGGCGATAGGGGAACGATGAGGGTAGTAGTGGCGGCCCGGTCCCGCGGCTCAGGGTGGTCAGACCAGTGGTAGTCTTTCAGATGTTTTAGATAATGTCCGACTACGCCACCCGTGGATTGCGGTTATTAGGAACCGCCGCTGCATGCAGACCGCTGGGGCTGATGAGGTGTGCAGCTAGGGTAGTGTGACTCCCCACGGGAAGAGTGCAGCCCCAGGGCAGTATAGTGGATGGTGGGAGTGATGGTAGTGAGAGTCCCAGCGCTGGTAGTGCTGGAGGAGCAAGGAGCACACAGACAACAGGTTGCAGTCCAGGGTCTTTACTAAACAGGTAAACTGACCCACAAGCAGTCCCGGCTAGGAGGGGACCTGGATGTCTGAGAGCAACGGGGAAATTGGCCCTGGTCAGGGTGAGGGTGTAGGCCTACCGTGCTCTCTGCGCTCCTTCTGGCTATCTCCTCCTGATAGGGTAACAGCCCACGTTTCCGAGCTTTCCGTGTATTCTCGCCTGTATGGCCTGCGACGTGCGTTCCTTTCTGCTCCCAGCCTTGTACGGCTTTACTGGTCCCTTCGGTTGTGGCAGGGCCTCCAGGCTTCTTAGGCCAAGGAATGTACAGTCCCTTGCGGACTGGTTCTCTGCTGGGGGATGTGGAATCCTTCCAGCCTCAGACACCAAAGTCTGGTAAAATTAAGTCTTTTCTCTGCCAAGACAGGCTCTCTTCGCCTCTTGTCTCTGGCTTGTGGCTCTCCTACTGCCACACTTCCTCTTAGGTGCAATCAACTTTCTGTCCCTGCTCCACACTGGGACACGTCTCAGTGCTGAGACAGGCAATCCAGTTCTCCCTAACCCTGCCCCCAGTACCAGCTTTTATAAGGGCAGCCAGCTCCCCCTACTGGCCTGAGACAGGAGGCATTGCATGCTAATGTTCCCCTGACTAGAGAACCTCCCCCTTGCTCTCAGACACAGCTTTAATTACACTTGTGGCATCCAGGTCAGGGTGACACATATACCTGACAGGAGCCCATAGATTCTGCTGCCTCCAATAATATATGAGAAACCACAATAATTGAGTAATAATGGCATAAAACGACAAAGTTTATTAAGTTAGTTAAAAAAGTATACAGTAGTAATACAAAAATTGTATAATTACATATTAATGTTCAGACAATGAGTGACTATTGGATCAATGAGATAGAAAGAAACTCCCATTACATCTTATAAATCCCTTAGATATGTGTGTGCCAGGGTACAGTATATCCCAATGGAATCCACAAGGGGAAGAGTCAAGGGAAGGAGCAGAGAAAGACGAAAAGAGTAAATGAAAATAAGTAATAAAGGTGGAAACAAAAGAGAGGATCAGGTCATAACCAAAAGGGCGAGATAGTATCATCCTTAAATATAATTCCCAGATGGGAAGCCATAATAATGGATAAATAGGAGCACTCACCAAATAGGTTGCTAACCCTCCCAAGTGTATAGGGCAGAAGGAGGCAGGTAAGGGACATCCACCAGGGGCCTCGACGCGCGTTTCGCGTGTAGCTTTATCAAGAGGCTAATAATATATACCTGACAGGAGCCCATAGATTATGGTACCTCCAATAATATATACCTGACAGGAGCCCATACACTCTGCTGCCTCCAATAATATATACCTTACAGGAGCCCATACATTGTGCTGCCTCCAATAATATATACCTGACAGGAGCCCATACATTCTGCTGCCTCCAATAATATATACCTGACAGGAGCCCATAGATTCTGGTACCTCCAATAATATATACCTGACAGGAGCCCATAGATTTTCCTGCCTCCAATAATATATACCTGACAGGAGCCCATACATTCTGCTGCCTCCAATAATATATACCTGACAGGAGCCCATACATTCTCCTGCCTCCAATAATATATACTTGACAGGAGCCCATACATTCTGCTGCTTCCAATAATATATGCCTGACAGGAGCCCATACATTCTGCTGCCTCCAATAATATATACCTGACAGGAGCCCATAGATTCTGGTACTTCCAATAATATATACCTGACAGGAGCCCATAGATTCTCCTGCCTCCAATAATATATACCTGACAGGAGCCCATACATTCTGCTGTCCCCAATAATATATACCTGACAGTAGCCCATAGATTCTGCTGCCTCCAATAATATATACCTGACATGAGCCCATAGATTCTGGTACCTCCAATAATATATACCTGACAGGAGCCCATACATTCTCCTGCCTCCAATAATACATACTTTACAGGAGCCCATACATTCTGCTGCCTCCAATAATATATACCTGACAGGAGCCCATACATTCTCCTGCCTCCAATAATATATACCTGACAGGAGCCCATACATTCTGCTGCCTCCAATAATATATACCTGACAGGAGCCCATACATTCTCCTAACTCCAATAATATATACCAGACAGGAGCCCATAGATTCTCCTGCCTCCAATAATATATACCTGACAGGAGCCCATAGATTCTGCTGCCTCCAATAATATATACCTGACAGGAGCCCATAGATTCTCCTGCCTCCAATAATACATACCTTACAGGAGCCCATACATTCTCCTGCCTCCAATAATATATACCTGACAGGAGCCCATACATTCTGCTGCCTCCAATAATATATACCTGACAGGAGCCCATACATTCTCCTGCCTCCAATAATATATACCTGACAGGAGCCCATACATTCTGCTGTCTCCACTAATATATACCGGACAGGAGTCCATACATTCTGCTGCCTCCAATAATATATACCTGACAGGAGCCCATACATTCTCCTGCCTCCAATAATATATACCTGACAGGAGCCCATACATTCTGCTGCCTCCAATAATATATACCTGACAGGAGCCCATAGATTCTGCTGCCTCCAATAATATATACCTGACAGGAGCCCATACATTCTGCTGCCTCCAATAATATATGCCTGACAGGAGTCCATAGATTCTGCTGCCTCCAATAATATATACCTGACAGGAGCCCATAGATTCTGGTACCTCCAATAGTATATACCTGACAGGAGCCCATAGATTCTCCTGCCTCCAATAATATATACCTGACAGGAGCCCATACATTCTCCTGCCTCCAATAATATATACCTGACAGGAGCCCATACATTCTGCTGCCTCCAATAATATATACCTGACAGGAGCCCATACATTCTCCTGCCTCCAATAATATATACCTGACAGGAGCCCATAGATTCTGCTGCCTCCAATAATATATACCTGACAGGAGCCCATAGATTCTGGTACCTTCAATAATATATACCTGACAGGAGCCCATAGATTCTCCTGCCTCCAATGATATATACCTGACAGGAGTCCATACATTCTGCTGCCTCCAATAATATATACCTGACAGGAGCCCATACATTCTGCTGCCTCCAATAATATATACCTGACAGGAGCCCATACATTCTGCTGCCTCCAATAATATATACCTGACAGGAGCCCATACATTCTCCTGCCTCCAATAATATATACCTGACAGGAGCCCATACATTCTGCTGCCTCCAATAATATATACCTGACAGGAGCCCATACATTCTCCTGCCTCCAATAATATATACTTGACAGGAGCCCATAGATTCTGGTACCTCCAATAATATATACCTGACAGGAGCCCATACACTCTGCTGCCTCCAATAATATATACCTGACAGGAGCCCATAGATTCTGCTGCCTCCAATAATATATACCTGACAGGAGCCCATAGATTCTCCTGCCTCCAATAATACATACCTTACAGGAGCCCATACATTCTGCTGCCTCCAATAATATATACCTGACAGGAGCCCATAGATTCTGGAACCTCCAATAATATATACCTGACAGGAGCCCATACACTCTGCTGCCTCCAATAATATATACCTGACAGGAGCCCATACATTCTGCTGCCTCCAATAATATATACCTGACAGGAGCCCATACATTCTGGTACCTCCAATAATATATACCTGACAGGAGCCCATACATTCTGGTACCTCCAATAATATATACCTGACAGGAGCCCATACATTCTCCTGCCTCCAATAATATATACCTGACAGGAGCCCATACATTCTGCTGCCTCCAATAATATATACCTGACAGGAGCCCATAGATTCTGCTGCCTCCAATAATATATACCTGACAGGAGCCCATACATTCTGCTGCCTCCAATAATATATGCCTGACAGGAGTCCATAGATTCTGCTGCCTCCAATAATATATACCTGACAGGAGCCCATAGATTCTGGTACCTCCAATAGTATATACCTGACAGGAGCCCATAGATTCTCCTGCCTCCAATAATATATACCTGACAGGAGCCCATACATTCTCCTGCCTCCAATAATATATACCTGACAGGAGCCCATACATTCTGCTGCCTCCAATAATATATACCTGACAGGAGCCCATACATTCTCCTGCCTCCAATAATATATACCTGACAGGAGCCCATAGATTCTGCTGCCTCCAATAATATATACCTGACAGGAGCCCATAGATTCTGGTACCTCCAATAATATATACCTGACAGGAGCCCATAGATTCTCCTGCCTCCAATGATATATACCTGACAGGAGTCCATACATTCTGCTGCCTCCAATAATATATACCTGACAGGAGCCCATACATTCTGCTGCCTCCAATAATATATACCTGACAGGAGCCCATACATTC
The DNA here is from genome assembly GCF_046119375.1 of Phyllobates terribilis. Lineage (NCBI taxonomy): Eukaryota > Metazoa > Chordata > Amphibia > Anura > Dendrobatidae > Phyllobates > Phyllobates terribilis. The sequence goes on along the minus strand of NW_027362764.1, from coordinate 1,746,579 downwards.
TGCTGCCTCCAATAATATATACCTGACAGGAGCCCATACATTCTCCTGCCTCCAATAATATATACCTGACAGGAGCCCATACATTCTGCTGCCTCCAATAATATATACCTGACAGGAGCCCATACATTCTCCTGCCTCCAATAATATATACTTGACAGGAGCCCATAGATTCTGGTACCTCCAATAATATATACCTGACAGGAGCCCATACACTCTGCTGCCTCCAATAATATATACCTGACAGGAGCCCATAGATTCTGCTGCCTCCAATAATATATACCTGACAGGAGCCCATAGATTCTCCTGCCTCCAATAATACATACCTTACAGGAGCCCATACATTCTGCTGCCTCCAATAATATATACCTGACAGGAGCCCATAGATTCTGGAACCTCCAATAATATATACCTGACAGGAGCCCATACACTCTGCTGCCTCCAATAATATATACCTGACAGGAGCCCATACATTCTGCTGCCTCCAATAATATATACCTGACAGGAGCCCATACATTCTGGTACCTCCAATAATATATACCTGACAGGAGCCCATACATTCTGGTACCTCCAATAATATATACCTGACAGGAGCCCATACATTCTGGTACTTCCAATAATATATACCTGACAGGAGCCCATACATTCTGCTGCCTCCAATAATATATACCTGACAGGAGCCCATACATTCTGCTGCCTCCAATAATATATACCTGACAGGAGCCCATAGATTCTCCTGCCTCCAATAATATATACCTGACAGGAGCCCATACATTCTGCTGCCTCCAATAATATATACCTGACAGGAGCCCATACATTCTGCTGCCTCCAATAATATATACCTGACAGGAGCCCATAGATTCTCCTGCCTCCAATAATATATACCTGACAGGAGCCAATACATTCTGCTGCCTCCAATAATATATACCTGACAGGAGCCCATACATTCTCCTGACTCCAAAAATATATACCTGACAGGAGCCCATAGATTCTGCTGCCTCCTATAATATATACCTGACAGGAGCCCATACATTCTGCTGCCTACAATAATATATACCTGACAGGAGCCCATAGATTCTGGTACTTCCAATAATATATACCTGACAGGAGCCCATACACTCTGCTGCCTCCAATAATATATACCTGACAGGAGCCCATACATTCTGCTGCCTACAATAATATATACCTGACACGAGCCCATACATTCTCCTGCCTCCAATAATATATACCTGACAGGAGCCCATACATTCTGCTGCCTCCAATAATATATACCTGACAGGAGCCCATGCATTCTGCTGCCTCAAATAATATATACCTGGCAGGAGCCCATACATTCTCCTGCCTCCAATAATATATACCTGACAGGAGCCCATGCATTCTGCTGCCTCCAATAATATATACCTTACAGGAGCCCATAGATTCTGCTGCCTCCAATAATATATACCTGACAGGAGCCCATAGATTCTGCTGCCTCCAATAATATATACCTGACAGGAGCCAATAGATTCTGGTACCTCCAATAATATATACCTGACAGGAGCCCATAGAGTCTCCTGCCTCCAATAATATATACCTGACAGGAGGCCATACATTCTCCTGCCTCCAATAATATATACCTGACAGGAGCCCATACATTCTCCTGCCTCCAATAATAAATACCTGAGAGGAGCCCATAGATTCTGCTGCCTCCAATAATATATACCTGACAGGAGCCCATACATTCTCCTGCCTCCAATAATATATACCTGACAGGAGCCCATACATTCTGCTGCCTCCAATAATATATACCTGACAGGAGCCCATACATTCTCCTGCCTCCAATAATATATACCTGACAGGAGCCCATACATTCTGCTGCCTCCAATAATAAATACCTGACAGGAGCCCATACATTCTCCTGCCTCCAATAATATATACCTGACAGGAGCCCATAGATTCTCCTGTCCCCAATAATATATACCTGACAGAAGCCCATACATTCTCCTACCTCCAATAATATATACCTGACAGGAGCCCATACATTCTCCTGCCTCCAATAATATATATACCTGACAGGAGCCCATACATTCTCCTGCCTCCAATAATATATATACCTGACAGGAGCCCATACATTCTGCTGCCTCCAATAATATATACCTGACAGGAGCCCATAGATTCTCCTGTCCCCAATAATATATACCTGACAGTAGCCCATACATTCTCCTGCCTCCAATAATATATATACCTGACAGGAGCCCATACATTCTCCTGCCTCCAATAATATATACCTGACAGGAGCCCATAGATTCTCCTGCCTCCAATAATATATACCTGACAGGAGCCCATAGATTCTCCTGCCTCCAATAATATATACCTGACAGGAGCCCATAGATTCTCCTGCCTCCAATAATATATACCTGACAGGAGCCCATACATTCTCCTGCCTCCAATAATATATACCTGACAGGAGCCCATAGATTCTCCTGCCTCCAATAATATATACCTGACAGGAGCCCATAGATTCTCCTGCCTCCAATAATATATACCTGACAGGAGCCCATAGATTCTGCTGCCTCCAATAATATATACCTGACAGGAGCCCATAGATTCTGGTACCTCCAATAATATATACCTGACAGGAGCCCATAGAGTCTCCTGCCTCCAATAATATATACCTGACAGGAGGCCATACATTCTCCTGCCTCCAATAATATATACCTGACAGGAGCCCATACATTCTCCTGCCTCCAATAATAAATACCTGAGAGGAGCCCATAGATTCTGCTGCCTCCAATAATATATACCTGACAGGAGCCCATACATTCTCCTGCCTCCAATAATATATACCTGACAGGAGCCCATACATTCTGCTGCCTCCAATAATATATACCTGACAGGAGCCCATACATTCTCCTGCCTCCAATAATATATACCTGACAGGAGCCCATACATTCTCCTGCCTCCAATAATAAATACCTGACAGGAGCCCATACATTCTCCTGCCTCCAATAATATATACCTGACAGGAGCCCATAGATTCTCCTGTCCCCAATAATATATACCTGACAGGAGCCCATACATTCTCCTGCCTCCAATAATATATATACCTGACAGGAGCCCATAGATTCTCCTGTCCCCAATAATATATACCTGACAGGAGCCCATACATTCTCCTGCCTCCAATAATATATATACCTGACAGGAGCCCATACATTCTCCTGCCTCCAATAATATATATACCTGACAGGAGCCCATACATTCTGCTGCCTCCAATAATATATACCTGACAGGAGCCCATAGATTCTCCTGTCCCCAATAATATATACCTGACAGTAGCCCATACATTCTCCTGCCTCCAATAATATATATACCTGACAGGAGCCCATACATTTTGCTGCCTCCAATAATATATACCTGACAGGAGCCCATACATTCTCCTGCCTCCAATAATATATACCTGACAGGAGCCCATAGATTCTCCTGCCTCCAATAATATATACCTGACAGGAGCCCATAGATTCTCCTGCCTCCAATAATATATACCTGACAGGAGCCCATACATTCTGCTGCCTCCAATAATATATTCTTGACAGCAGCCCATACATTCTGCTGCCTCCAATAATATATACCTGACAGGAGCCCATACATTCTCCTGCGTCCAATAATATATACCTGACAGGAGCCCATACATTCTCCTGCCTCCAATAATATATACCTGACAGGAGCCCATACATTCTGGTACCTCCAATAATATATACCTGACAGGAGCCCATACATTATCCTGCCTCCAATAATATATACCTTTGAAATCACAAAAAGACATATATACAAGCAAAAACAAATAAAATAAAAGGGATACAATACAGATACAGTGAAGGAAATAATTATTTGATCCCTTGCTGTTACTTATGGTTTTGTAGCCCATTCCAGCTTTGTGCAGATCTATGATTTTGTCCCTGACATCCTTAGAAAGCTCTTTGGTCTGGCCCATGTTGTAGGGGTTAGAGTCTGACTGATTAATGGAGTCTGTGGACAGGAGTCTTTTATACAGGTGACTATGTAAGACAGCTGTCTGTAATGCAGGTAACGAGTTGATTAGTAGAGTCTAACTGGTCTGTAGGAGCCAGAAACTCATAATGGTTTGTAGGGGATCAAATACTTATTTCTCACTGCAAAAGGCAAATAAATGTATCTAATTTATACAATGTGATTGTCTTGATTTTTTGGGGGATATTTTATCTCTCAATGTTAAAATTAACCTACCCTTAAAATTATAGACTGTTCATGTCTTTGTCAGTGGGCAAACTTACAAAACCAGCAAGGGATCAAATACTTATTTCCTTCACTCTACATCTTACGAACTGGATCCGTGGGAGGAGAACGTGATGGTAGATATGGACAGACCTGCAATACTCATTGCTTCTCCTGGGGTCTGACTCCGATATTCCTTAGATAACAGGTTATAAAAGGTCTCACCAGACTCCTCACTCTTCCCTCCATGGAGGAAAGTGGAGGATGGCTGATTAGATTCGATTCTAATCCAGCTTTAGCAGAATCCTCCCACAGAAACAATATGGCTGTCATCTTACTGAACATCCTTTCCAGCCTTCTATACATACCACGCATGAATATGATCTATCCATAATTCAGGGAGATCTTGCACTCTTGTGGATTGCCAGCTACCAAAACTTTTGCAATTTTACCAACAGATGTGAATAGGCTTCACGATCCTGGATATATACAAAGATTTTGTCTATAAAAGAATTTGTCTTTACCAATGGAAAACTGGAGACATCTGAGTTCATATTAAGGTTTATGTCTTGTATACAAGGACATACACGCAATTCACCTCTATAAAGATGGCAGTAGGAGTGTCTGCCCGCTATACATTTACAGTAGCATATATAGCAATGCTGACACAGCAAATACCAGTGCAAACCAGTTATTTTCCATAGTGTCTGTGAAGACCCGGGGTCTTCCGTGGGCGTAATACTACTCAGACAACACAAGATGAGGGTAAAACAGTGTGGCAATACTTTATTGAACCACAAAGCGGACAATAAACAGTCCCAGAAAATACCCAAGATAGTGCAAAATTAAACAGTTCTCAATCTTCCGCTAGCCCGCCTGGGATAGAACAACTGTGACTTTGGGACTTCCAGGGCCAACTACCTCAACCAGTGGCCGCCCACTTCTGGCGGACCCCACAGAGAGAAAATAGCGGCCAGCTTAGGAAGCTAACAGTCCATCGAGGTACAAGGCCAGGAGACCTGACGGTCCCAACATGGCCTCTTTGGGAGTTTCCATGGGGCCAGATGACCAGCTGGTCCCAATATGGCTTCTCCCAATGTCTCCATGGGTTCCAGTCGACCGGAGGGTCCCACCTGGCAACCCCAAACAACATATCCATGGGGCCAGGTGACTTAATCGTCACAACCTGGTATCCTCAAATGTATCCATGGGCTTTCTGATGGTCAATGGAGCAGATCCATATCTTTCCAGTCAGGGCCTCGTACTCTTAGGCCGGAATCATGTAGAATCCAAATCTGTGTATCATGCCATCAGCCATGCTCCCAAGCTGATGGCATGAACGAGTCTCTGATCTTTGATTTTCCTTGCAAAGTCTCTCTGAATCTGTTTCAAGTCTGACTGCTATAGAACCACATGTCCCTTAAAATAGTTACAGTTTTCTGTTCAAGTACACATTAACAGGTAAGGGGTTAGGGATGGCATTACTCACAGGGCTCAGGTATAATTGTTTGAGCTAATCTATTTACATAGTTGGTATAGAAGGGGGCTCTTGCAAATAAACATCTAGCTAGCTTAGTATAATATGTCATTAGCATATTAACAACATCATTGTTTCCATACGAAGAGAAGTCAACTTTCAGTTTTATATACATAATAGCGTGTCCTTCTAGACCAGCCACAGAAATACACATTACAAGTCAACATTAACACAATAGTGTATTTCTCTTGACTTAACAAATCTAATCGTCTGGCTGATTAAGATTATAAACTGTATCGTCAGTGTCCATTATCAAAACATGTGTAGGCATATAGAGGAACTTGTCCTTTTGCAATCTTCTTTTTGCACATCTCATTTTTATTTCTTAAACAATAATTTTCATGCATGAATCACTTAGGCGTTGGCTATAGTTAAGACATTTTAGTATAAGCATATAAAGAAAATATTCTAAAACCTTATCTTTCAACGACTATATAATTAATCACATAAAAATTATTATAACAAAAACCTTAAAATAATGTTTTACCTTGTCTGGTTTTCAGGGTACAGACAGAGTGGATGAACAAGGTTAAAGCATTGATGCCCCTGCGTTTAACATCTATGTGCCAGTGGAGGCATACAGGACACATCTGCTGGCCCAAATGGTTATCCAACATTAACAGCTACCCGGTAATTACTCTGTATATAGACTCCATGTCTGCTCTCCATCAGATAACCTGCTTCAATTACCTGTTCACAGCAGGGGGTGCAGGCAATGATCTAATGGCCCCAGCTTTTGATCTATATAACTCATAACCTCACTTATGACACTGGGTATTTTCAGAGTATTTTATTATTGTCACAGACTTTTGTAGTTTACCAGTATTTTTGCCTGCAGTATGTTTACACCTTTAAAAATCAATTGGAAAACTGCATTGCTTTCAGGAAAAAAAACACATCAGAAAAGTCTTTGGTTGCATTGCAGAACCATTATGTGTGAAATGACTCAGAAAAAAGTGGAATGCAATCTGTGCAAAACTAAAACTCTGCAGTGTCTATTAATCCAGCAGGTTAATGCGCAAGGACAGCAACAAAACTGGGGAAAACAACTTTGGCCATGTGTGGCCATTAACATGGGGGGGGGTCTCGGATACGTGGGTCATAGACCTGCTGGAACCTTGGCCTAGAAACTGAGGGCGCAACTGGCACAACACGGCCTTTACCAATTCCAACTCTGTCTCCTTTTATTATTCTTCGACTTATCCTGGGTAATTTTCTTCTTCCTCCTCCTACAGAGGATTCGGGAGCAGCCTTCATCTTGTTCCTGGAGCTCTGTTTCCCAGTTCCTGACCCACAGGTGGCCCCGACCTCTGACACTGTAGTGGTCCCAGCCATGTGGAAATGGGCTACCGATCCCTGCATCATCTGGACTACAGACGGTTCTCATGTCGGTGGAGAAAATCTCCAGCTGTCTTCTTGTGCCACCTTCAGCTTGGTCCACTTCCACAGCCCTCTCCCAAGCTTTCTCAGCCTTCTACCACCTCCCATCTGACACCGTCCAATCCAGAGTCTCACCAATTATGTAACTCAAGTGAGAACCTTGCAACTTCAGGAACATTACCCACTCGTCCAGCGAAAGATCATGTGGCCTCTGGGGTAGGTATTCCTTCGTCATCATCCGCCTCTACATAGACGTTGTGGCCAGTCCCATGCTCAGTTATATATGCATGCCCTCCTTTTGAGTCAAAGCTAACAACTTCTTCATAGGAGGCCTGTTCCTTTAAGTGGACAGCTAGGGAACCTACCAGCATCTCTTCAGCTTTAGTTTTGGGTTCTTTTTCTGGGCCGCCGATAGATCCATGCTGCGCTGATCCCTCACAAACTTCCAAAACCTTATCTCGATCCCCACAGGTCGCAGGGGGCGCAAAGTCATGGTTTGGGTCCTTATCGCTGGCTTGGTTGCTTGAGCTGGAACAGCCTGTCCCAGGTCTGCCGTGCTGATTCCTACCCTCTCCTCAAACAGTCTGGCCAACCCAAGGTCCTCTTTTCCTTGTCCAGCCTCTCCGTCTACGCTCACGATAAGCGGGACCTTCTTGTTGTTCTGAGCCACTAACCACCAATACAAAGTTCATGCGCTGCGCCATCTTGGATTGCGTAATGGTCGCCATCCAATACGTAACTCGAGTTTTCCCTGCATCACTCTGCTCTTCTAGCTGCAAGACTCGATCCTGCTGACTACGCCAAATGTAAAGTGTTGCGGAGCGGTAGCCGTCGGCGAGGTACTAGTCTCTTGCGCCACGGCACATTACATGAAGGTGGGGGTCAAGGCTTGGTGCGTGGACTTGTGCTGTGAGGGTGCTACGTCTGTGTAGGCCGCATGTAACCTATGTTGCTTGTTGGCCAGGACCAGATATTTGACAGCTCAAAATAAACTTTTTACTGAACATTAACTTTGGGAGGGTTATACACAGTAGATAGCGGGTACATATCCTCTCAAACATTTTCTTGATAAAGCGTAACATTTTCCTCACATAAATTCAATCCCTCTCTTTTCTCTCTCTTTACTTGTTCTCTGTATTCACTATTCCTCATTAATTCACCACAAACCGGCTTGACACTACAGTTCGGTTAGCAAGAGACCTTGACTTCCACCTGCGGTTCCGCATGGCCGGACCACATGTTACCACCACATAGTCACCAAATAATACCACCTACAGGAGACAAATACTGCCACATCATGACCAGACCACATATTACCACCACATAGTGACCGAAAAACACCACATACTAGGAACAAATACCACCACACCATGACCAGACCACACCATGACCAGACCACATATTACCACCACATGATGACTGAATACTAATCATTAATAAAAAAACACAATACTAATATTACCTTAGCAGCTGAGATGTATATTATGAGGTTCTGCAGCAGCTGAGGTGTGTATTATGAGGTTCTGCAGCAGCTGAGGTGTATTATGAGGCTCTGCAGCAGCTGAGGTGTATTATGAGGTTCTGCTGCAGCTGATCTGTGTATTATGATGTTCTGCAGCAGCTGAGGTGTGTATTATGAGGTTCTGCAGCAGCTGAGGTGTGTATTATGAGGTTCTGCAGCAGTTGAGACGTGTATTATGAGGTTCTGCAGCAGCTGAGATGTGTATTATGAAGTTCTGCTGCAGTTGGTCTGTGTATTATGAGGTTCTGCTGCAGCTGAGATGTGTATTATGAGGTTCTGCAGCAACTGAGGTGTATTATGAGGCTCTGCAGCAGCTGAGGTGTATTATGAGGTTCTGCAGCAGCTGAGGTGTATTATGAGGCTCTGCAGCAGCTGAGGTGTATTATGAGGTTCTGCTGCAGCTGATCTGTGTATTATGAGGCTCTGCAGCAGCTGAGGTGTGTATTATGAGGTTCTGCAGCAGCTGAGATGTGTATTATGAGATTCTGCTGCAGCTGAGGTGTGTATTATGAGGTTCTGCAGCAGCTGAGGTATGTACTATGAGGTTCTGCAGCAGCTGAGGTGAATTATGAGGTTCTGCAGCAGCTGAGGTGTGTATTATGAGTTTCTGCAGCAGCTGAGGTGTGTATTATGAGGTTCTGCTGCAGCGGAGGTGTGTACTATGAGGTTCTGCAGCAGCTGAGGTGTTATTATGAGGTTCTGCTGCAGCTGAGGTGTGTATTATGAGGTTCTGCTGCAGCTGAGGTGTATTATGAGGTTCTGCAGCAGCGGACGTATGTACTATGAGGTTCTGCAGCAGCTGAGGTGTGTATTATGAGGTTCTGCAGCAGCTGAGGTGTGTATTATGAGGTTCTGCAGCAGCTGAGGTGTGCATTATGAGGTTCTGCAGCAGCTGAGATATGTATTATGAGGTTCTGCAGCAGCGGAGGTATTTACTATGAGGTTCTGCAGCAGCGGAGGTATGTACTATGAGGTTCTGCAGCAGCGGAGGTGTGTACTATGGGGTTCTGCAGCAGCTGAGGTGTGTATTATGAGGTTCTGCTGCAGCTGAGGTGTGTATTATGAGGTTCTGCAGCAGCGGAGGTATGTACTATGAGGTTCTGCAGCAGCGGAGGTGTGCACTGTGATGTCTACCTTACTACATACAGTGAAAATGTATACACACTGCATCTGCTGAAGAACCTCTTTTTGTACCCTTGTTTTGCATAAGTTTCACTACAAATAACTATTTTTGGAGGAACCTTTCTATTGGTTTTGTATAATGAAGTCTTTCTTGAATCCTGCTTCGGTGACATTATTTCCTGTTGTGATTATGAAGCTTTTCTAGATCTTCATTTATTATTTTTGCTTCCTATTTTATTTGGATTGAGATCTGCTCTGCAGCCATGGAAAGGAAATGTGCCAGCATGCGTCCATGCCATTTTGGGGCAGCCTGCGCCATTTTTTGGCAGCACATTAATCTGTAAACCTCACAACACTATCGAGAAATCTTCACCATTGGATTTGCAAGGAAACTGCTCAGTCTTATGGAGCCCAAGCTTTGTCCCCCTTGTTGGAGGACCGTGGGGTGGATTTCGTGCACGGACCCCTTCTCTATAGACCGGCACCTTATATGATCTATAAATACATACCGCCATACACCGGATATTCTTCACCCTCTTCATTGCCCGGATGTTGATATTCCGGCTCAAGGTTTTTTATAAGTCACCTGAGTTCACGTTAAAGTTCCTGCAGTAAAGAAAAGTGACCGACTCGCAGGACATGGGGTAAGAACGTGGATTATCAGACGGTGTTACACAACGCAGCTTTACTGGACTCCACATCCAACTTACTCATACATTCACCTATTGCAATAGGATAACAATTAACTAACCGCATCCCACAGACGGCCCCACGTCACACTTACCGCTGCTACCACTCGCCATTATACCAGACCAGCGAGATGCCTTCTCCGATCAGCACACTGGTACACATGCACACCCAGCTTTCCCAAGCTCCTGAACGATTCACTACTTGCACTCTGGCTACAAGGTAACAGAACCCAGCTATTTTCTCTCCTCGAGATCGTGGGTATGTTACAGCAACGAGTGACAAACTGATTAAAGTTTTTATTTAAAATACAAAAAGAAGAACAGTGCTTAAAAAAGTAACAAAAGATGAAATCACAAAAAGACATACAGTACAGACCAAAAGTTTGGACACACCTTCTCATTTTAAGATTTTTCTGTATTTTCATGACTATGAAAATTGTACATTCACACTGAAGGCATCAAAACTATGAATTACCACATGTGGAATTATATACTTATCATTGGGGTACATATATGTGGCATTATTAATTGTTGCTGCATTTGTTTACGTGGCCAGGGTTTTGAATCCAGAGATCCTGGGTTGACACTACCCCTGGATGGAGGTGTCTAAGGGTGTCCGTATCTAGAAATGAGGCCCCCCTCTTTTTTCGGGTTATCATGTGGCTATTATTTACCCCATGTGACGCCCCTTCCTCGATTTGCACGCGCCGCACCGCACCAATGGGAGGTTGTATGTCCGCCCCGGATGTGACGTGTGCGTGTCATGGCCGGAGTATGCGTTCCACGGACCGGAAGTGACGTACCCGCATGTGGTATACGCGGGTGGCTTTAAATGGAATAGGGAACGTAGAGGAGCGGCGCCGCCTATATGGAGTTTGGGCTGGCGACGGTCACCCATGACAGTAGGGTAGTCTTTACACCCTTATCTCCCCTGGGGAATTATGAATATAAGGAAACGCGTTGGGAGCGGTGTACTATGCAAGGCTGAGGATTGAAGTTGTTCTGACGCCCTGCTTGAATTGAACTATCCCCTGTTTAAGCATGAACTATCGATGTGGCTGGTGAGATCATTCCAATATTATTGCATGAATTGTGTGCTCATTATTAACCACCGGTGGTCTGCTAAGAATGACATTTGATGTTTCAGGCAGGGATGGTTCTAGGAAGGTTAGGCCACTGATTTTTTTGGTCGATTTGCCAATAATTTGCGTAACTTTTGGTTTATGTGACCGGTCTATTTATTTTTGAGTCCTTTGTATCACTATTCCTATATAGGATTTTATTCACATAATTTATTAAAGGTTATGCTTTAACTCTTATACCACTATTCTGCTTTGATCTTTTTGTAGAACTTCACAGATGTCAGACAAGCATTCCCACTCATCGGATGTTATGTGCTGAGGCTGACTAGAATACAGATGACGGCCAAGTTGTAGCTGGTATTCAACTACTACCCTCTGCTGCTCACAAAGCCTTGTCAACATGTGTAATGTGGAGTTCCAGCACATGGTCATGTTGCACACCAGTCGGTGAGCTAGCACTTAGAAAGTGCTGCTGCAGCACTGACAGATCGGCGGTAGCTGTAGCTCACTTGAGAAAATGGGCGCACAAGCAGCGTACCTTCACAAGTAGCTCAGGCAAATTATGGGTAAGTTTTGAGAAACAGCTGAACCACTAAGTTGAGCACGTGGGCCAGGCATGGTTCATACGAGCTTGCCAAGCTTCAGAGCCGCCATAGGGTTATGGCCATTATCACACACGACCATGCTTGGTTGTAGATTCAGAGGTGTGAGCCACAGATCTGTCTGGTCTGTTATACCTTTCCACAACTCTGTGGCAGTGTGCTGTTTGTCACCTAAGCAAATTAAATTCAGCAGAGCCTGTTGCCGCTTCATCGAGGCACTGCTGCAGTACTTCCAGCTTGCGATTGATATGGATGTTGTGCTTCGATATGACATTTGGAGATGGAGGATGAGGAAGGGGTGCAGAAACTGGAGTAGGAGGTGGAGGAAACCCTGATGGAACTAGGGCCCACAATCATTGGCATTGGTAACACATGTGCCATTCCAGAGTCCGACTCTGTCCCGGCCTCCAGAAGGTTCACCCAGTGTGATATCATTGAAATGTAGTGTCCCTAGCCAAAAGTACTTTTCCATGTCTCGGTCTTTAAGTGGACCTTCCCAGTAGCTGCATTGGTCAGGGCATGAGTGATGTTATGAGACATGACGCGCTGGTGTAAAGTGGGGACGGCTGTCATGGGTGTGTCAGGTCTAACAGACAGTCATCCTGGATCCAGCTGTAGAAGGTCACTGCGCTTGGCTCTGCAGGCACCTTCTTGATCTTTTCATCTCTGTATTATGGTGATATCCTTCTCCCTCTAGGACCGAGCTGTGACCTCCACTTTCTGCTGCTAATTGACACACCCTTGCTGGATGTTTAAATACCTTCAGTCTCTCCAGAGAGTCGCCAGTGCTAGCTCTATTTTCCTCTGTCCAAGCCTGAAGTACTGGTAGTCGGCTACTGTCTTCTTGGTGTTCCCTTGGAGGATAGTTGGCGTGATCTCTCTGGTGTGTTCTCAAGCTAAGTGTATTCCCTTGTCTGTTTACCTGTTTGTCTTTAGTTGCAGTGGGGGCTGACTAGTGCTCACCCCATCCCCTCCCTATTTAGGGCCTGTCGCTAGGGGCAGTCAGGTATTAGGTTTCCTGCTTGGCTATAAGTGTGAAACCTATTTAGGGACGTTAGGGGAGACAGGGTGTTGTCAGATCTGCCTAGGGGTCTCCACTCCCTCTTTTCCTAGTGTTTGGGCTTCCTTTCCCTTTTCTCGCTGTGTTGCACTTAGTCTTTCCCTCACCTTGCGTGACATTATCACCGGCCATACATATAATATAATATATATTAAAAAAAACCTGACACATGTTTTTTTTGTGTGTTTTTTTTTTCTCTCCCCTGGTTCAAGGATCCCGTTTCTGTGCTGGCAGAGCAGCTGCGGAGGTTGTCACTAGAGGTGACTGACCTTCTATCTGAGGTTCAGCAGCAACGGCAGCAGCTGCAGACTCCTATTGAACCCAAATTTGCCTTCCCGGACAGGTTTTCAGGAGGTAGAGACAAGTTTTTTGTATTCAAGGAAGCTTGTAAATTGTATTTCAAACTTTGACCTTACTCCTGTCACGGGTGTGTCAGAAGTGACAGACAGTCGCCCTGCAGTTGGTTGCAGGAGATCTCTTCATTTGGCATTACAGACACCTTCTTAGAGGCTGTCTCTCTAGGACCCAGCAGCTACATTCCTCTTGCTAATTAACATCCTAGGCTGGGTGTATAAATACCTGCTGTCTGCAAGGGGGAGGTGCCGGCGATACTCACATTACCCCTTGAGAAGGCTCGGAGCAAGTGCATTACTTCTTCCTCTCTGTAGCTATGAGGATGGGTGTTCATCTCTCTGAAGTCGACTAAAAGCTAAGATATCTTCCCTTGTTTGTTCCCCCTTGTTGTCTTTAGTTGTCAGTGTGGATCGACTAGTGCTCATTCCCCTCCCTTCCCTAGCCAGGGCCAAATGCCAGGGAAAGACAGGGCGAGGTTTGCGTGCGGCGATTGGTAAAGAACCAATATAGGGACGTTAATGGAGACAGGGTGATATTAGATCAGCCTAGGAGGTCTCCACTTCCCCATTTCCCTAGAGCCTTTCCCACACCTTGCATGACAACTCCTTTGGAAACATAGTGTTGTCAGATCTGCCTATGGGTCTCCACTCCCCCTTTCCATAGTGTTTGGGCTTCCTCACCCTCTTCCGTGCCTGAGCATGCTGTTGCTGGTCAGGCTGGTAGTGGTCAAGCTCCTGCTGATCTTGGTACAGTACAGGTTGGAAATGACTGATCTTTTATTGTCTGCGCTTTCTTTAAAAAAGCACCAGACTGGGGAACTACTGGCCTCGGAACTTGCGTGTGGTTTCCCGCCTTCTTCCTCTGGCCACACCACTGCCTCTTCCTGCTTGTTGCAGTGCTGCAGATTACTCCCCCTCTGTGCTCCTGTCTTCCCTCCGCATGGCACCTTCCAAGGTTGGTGGGTCAGTGACTTCATCGTCCACCACCTTGTTTTCGACTTCCACTCTCTAGTCCTAACTGGTTGTCTTAACAACATCGCTTGTTGGCAGCTGTGTCTCATCATGATCTACCTCTGGAGGCACTAATTGCCGTTCCCCACCGTCATATTCTTCTTACGATGGCTGCTTAAATATTTGGGCATCACTACACAAAATCTCCTCATGTCACTCTTGAATTTGCAGTGCGAGAGGCCAAAATCAATTAATGGAAATGTAAAGACTGTCCGGGTGTGGGATCACTCGTCTCCTTGGGCTCGCCATGGTGGGAGGAAGGAGGATTATGGTGAGGATTATGTGTTCCAGACTCTTGCCTAGTGAGACTGGACAGTGTGGAATACACGGTGGTGCTGGGAAACATGCTGGAAGCATTATATGCCATCCAACCGACCACCTGTTTGCACTGTTCTGACTTCAAGAGTGATGTTCCGCTCCACCCAGCAAACTGGGGCAGGAAGCTAGGTCTCGTGGATGAGCGTGTTTGTCATGTTTCCGCAGCAGTCACAGTTTCTTCTGGCCCACGACCTCAGCCTCTGCATGCACCATCAGCAGCACGTCCACTTTTACGTCCCCTGCCGCATGATTTGCGCATTTTAAATTAGGTATATAATATATGCCGGCAAACTTTCCGGTATTAATAGGGAAAAGAAAATATGTAGCTCTGAAAAGGTCTTTTGTTTTTAGGTTGCAGCAGCAGCAGCATACCTGAATAAGGACAGTAAGGCAATAAACCCTGTCTATATGCATCTAATCCAAAACTATCCCTCCTCCACCAGCTATCACTACACTGAATGCTGGTGACGCACCCCCTGGGCCATATTCTTTAGGGGGAATACCCGGAGCCGGATCAGATGGGGGTTGTAGTCTTCCGAGTGGCTGTGACCTGGTCCGTGCCCAGGGTGTCAAGCTCAGAGTATGTGGCAGTCCTACAGATGTTACAAAGTTCTTTATTGTCGACTACGCCACCCGTTGTATTGCGGTCACTATGGCCGCCGCTGCAGCAGGGTCCGCTGAGGCTGATGGTGTTGGTGCAGCTTTTGATAGTATAACCCCCAACGGGTGGGGTATAGCCTCAGGGGGTCAGGTGCAGAGGATGGGGGTTGTGGTGGTGCAGCGTAGATGTTAAGTGAAGACAGAGTCGGGTTGTGCAGTTTAGGGTATTTACTCACTGCTGATGTTCCGGTCACTCCAGCTTCAAGTGACCACCCGAGCCGTGCTGCGTCCACCAGGTCCTGGATTCAGCCAACCCCCAAGCAAGTCCGGAGCGTGACCCTGAGCTCTCCTTCTGTCCTTTCCTCTGGCCGTCCCCACTAGTGATCCACCTAGGTCCAGCTCCCTCGGGCCTTCTGTTGGGAGACCCTTGGCCTTGGGTTCCCTGACCCTCCACGTGGTTTGCCTTCGGGGTGGATGTGGTGGGTGGCCGTGGCAGACGCTGCCCACGGCCTCCGGTCTCTGGCTAGGGTGTGCTTTTGCCCCCACCAGTTTGGGATCCGGTACCCTATTGCCGACTCTTCACCCGGTGATTGAATTTGGGTTCTCAGAGTCCTTTCTTTTTCCCTCTCTGGGTCTTTCCTTCTCTGCTCCACTCTCTCTCTGCAGGCTCATCTGGACCTCTGCTTCCTACTGACTCTGACAGACTGACCCTGATCTTTGATGGTGCCCACCTTATATACTCCCTCTATGTGTGAGCTCAGGTGACCAGCACCCAATGAGCTCCTATCTTTACCCAGGCTGCTCCCCCTATCTGCCCCTACACTACTTGGGATGTTCCACCCCCCTCCCACTCCAGCCAGGAACAGACTCGGTCGTACCTGCACATTTCTAAGTGGGAGTACCGTCGGCCTGCCCCTCGGAAATGGGATGTGTGTAGTGCATGCAGCCTACCGAGCTCAGGTCCACACTCCATCCTTACCCGGGAGTGGAATATCACACCTCTGGGTTGAGGTGCAATACCCCTGTAGCAGCCGAATCCTCAGGGTGCTACACTGGTAACAGCAGTTTTATTAGAGAAAGGACAGGATGCAGCCCTCAAAAGGACTTTTGTTTTAATGGTGCAGCAGCAGTATACAAGTACTTCTATAGCAATTAAACACCTGCTCGGGTCTAAACTCTCCTTCCTAGATCAACTGTCCATGAACTGCTTCCAGAGGAGAGGGTGTCGAGCATCACATCACCAGGTCTTATACATGACCCGACGGCACGATGCGGCTGGCCAATCACAGTAATGCCAGTAGCCAACATTGCTACGCCATTACCGTGTATGGCAGGCAATCCCTGCATGTTTATTGGCTTTCTAGCAGCAGCAAAACATGAGGGACGGAGACTGTAACATGGTGATCAAGCACCCGCAATACTCGATCGAGTGCCGAGCATACCTAAGCACCCAGATACTCGATCGAGTGTCAGGCAGTGCTGAGTACGCTCGCTCATCACTAGTCAAGGGGCCTTATCCCTCATAAGTGAATAAGTGAATAGCGCCTCCTGTGGGTGCAATTCTCCTGAATACCAGCTGTATGACACCTGATACCCTGCAGTATTGGCCCCTGGGAGGTTTTGGAACCGATTGGGGCAGATTAACTCCTTAAATACTGCTGTCAATCACCACAGCAGTATCTAAGTGGTTAAAAGTAGGTTAAAAGACCCCCTATGACAAGATAGTCCACCCTCGATCATAATCACAGGTGCCAATCATTGCATGGTGCCCTGAGGTCATCTGATGACACCAGGGTACAGTGGCCTGTGAGATCCTGCCATAAGCTGGGTCTCACAGGCACAGTCAGTGACTCATTGACAGTTCTCCAGCAGTGCAGTACACGAGTACTGCAGGGCATGAAGCTAGTGATCAAAGTAAAAAATATTCATGTCCTACAGTGGTACTAAGTGAAAAAGTAAAAAAAAAGAATGACATAAAATGTGTAAAAAGTAAAAAAAAACACACAAAAAAGCGCACACATATCACAAAAAGTTGTTTCGCCACTAAAAATGCAGCGTTTGTGTTAAAACAGAAATAAACAAAAAAAAATGGACACATAATTGGTAACGCCGCGTCCGGAATGACCCGATCTATAAAACTGGCATGTTATTTATTTGGAAAGGCGAACACCATAAAAAATAAAAATTTAAAACACTCCATACTGACACACAAAAAAACTGAATAAAAAGCAAAAAAAAATATTGTGACGACACAGCATTTAATCTTAATTATGCCAAACTTAAATTCAGTAGGCCCAGAGATAAAGGCTATTGCCTGAATATTGACTATTGAATTTATGAGTTTCTTTCTTCGGTTGCACAAGAAACTAGGCCTATTGTCATGTGAGTCTGAATGTTGTAACGTATCTGTTATCTTTGGAGGACAGGAACACAGGTTCATGGAACAATCGATGTTTGCTAATATGTTGATTATCCATTATATAAGTCTATGTAACTTGTTGACCTGCAAATCAGAGGAGAACAAACTAAGCAGATTGATTAAATACTCAAACATTGCGATTTGCGAGTTAATCTCATCCCACCTTCCCCTTGAACTGTGGATGATGACCTGAACCACAAATGTGGGTATAAAAAGCGTATTTTCTATCCTTCTGTTACAAGAGAGTGACTTGACAGAACACAGCCAGGACATCATGACTCCATAGAGGAACACTGTATATGACAGCTGCCAGGACACCATGGCTCTGACGCGCCCCCTGGGCCAGTGTTGTTGGGGATACCCGGAGCCGGATCAGATGGGGGTTGTAGTCTCCGAGTGGCTGTGACCCGGTCCGTGCCCAGGGTGTCAAGCTCAGTGTGTGGCAGTCCTTATGATGTTACTAAAGTTCTTTATGTCGACTACGCCACCCGTTGAATTGCGGTCACTACGGCCGCCGCTGCAGCAGGGTCCGCTGAGGCTGATGGTGTTTGTGCAGCCCAGATAGAATAACCCCCAACGGGAGGGGTATAGCCTCAGGGGGTCAGGTGCAGAGGATGGTGGTTGTGGAGGTGCAGTGAGGATGGAAATGAGAGTCAGAGTCGGGCTGTGCAGTTCAGGGTTTGTTTACTTACTGCTGTTCTTGAACCGGTCACTCCGGCCTTGAGTGACCACCCGAGCCGTGCTGCGTCCACCAGGTCCTGGACTCGGCCAACCCCCAAGTAGTTCTGGAGCGTGGTTCTGAGCTCCCTTTCTGTCCTGTCCTCGTCTCTGGCCTTCCCCACCAGGGATCCACCTATGTCCGGCTCCCTCGGGCCTCTTGGTGGTAAACCCTTGTCTCTGGGTTCCCTGACCCTATGCGTGGTCTGCCTTCCGGGTGGATATAGTGGGTGGCCGTGGCAGAGTCTGCCCACGGCCTCCGGTTCCTGGCTAAGGTGTGCTGTAGCCTCTGCCAGCTTGGGATCCGGTACCCTGTTGCCAACTCTTCACCCTTTGATTTAGTTTGGGCTCTCAGAGTTCCTTCTTTCTCCCCCTCTGGGTCTTTCTTTCTCCTCTCTCACTCTTGGCCTTGGGGCTGCTCTGCTCCTCTGCTTTCCTCCACTGCTCTGCAAAAGACTGACAGACTGACCAGCCTTCTGCAAAAGACTCCTCTGCAAAGACTGATGTCTCACTGACTGACCCTGATCTAAGATGGTTCCCACCTTATATACTCCCTCTATGTGTGAGCTCAGGTGACCAGCACCCAATGAGCTCCTAGCACTACCCAGACTGCTCCCCCTATCTGCCCCTACACTACTGGGATGTTCCACCCCCCTCCCACTCCAGCCAGGAACAGACACTGTCGTACCTGCACATTTCTCTAGTGGGAGTACCGTCGGTCTGTTCCTCGGAAATGGGATGTGTGTAGTGCATGCAGCTAACTGAGCTCAGTTCCACACTCCATCCTTACCCGGGAGTGGAATATCACACCTCTGGGTTGAGGTGCAATACCCCTGTAGCAGCCGAATCCTCAGGGTGCTACATTCCCCCCTGGTAAATCACAGCACGTCCTCGGGCTGTAAAATATAAACATCCAAAACATACAAATTTTTTCATAACATAAACATATAAACATATAAAACATCACCTATATTATCAGCATAAACTTTTCATATAAAACTTATCATAAATAACACTCTTGTTCCTGGTTCCTCCGGTCACGGTGCAACTTGTGACCGGGTAAAGTGCGACAGTCCCTCTTGGAATAAAACAGTTCTCTATAAAACCAGTAGGGGGCGCTTTAGGAAGCGCAACTATATACAAGGGGATATGGCCGCTCTCAGTCCTCGGCCAGGTATTAGGGAGGATTGACCGCTCTCAGTCCTCGGTCAGTGGGAATAGGGACACACGGGTTTCACAGTTCAATTGGCTGGTCCCAACGGGGACTATATTTTAACTAGAACAGTTCTTGTACCCCGACGGGCAACTTTATACAGTCTCTCTCTACCGTACTCAACGACGGCGTCCTCCTGCTCTTTCTTGTTGGTTGGTTTCAGTTTCAGACCCGTCCGGGTCCTCTTGCTCCTCCTCACACCGCAGCTCCTCCTCCGTCAGGCGATGCACATGGAGGGCGTAGGGTCCTTTGGCACACTTGTGCCGGGTGAAGGTGACCTCGTCCCCTAAATACAGGTCACGACCTCTGTGTCCCTCCGGTAGGTGGGACTCAACGTCTCTCCTGGTCACGAAGACGTCGCCTGGGGTGCGGTGATCCCTGATGAAACCCCACCCATGCTGCAGATTGAACTTTATCACAGTCCCGATGGTACGGGGACCATGCGCTGCACGGGGGTCTCTCCTGGTCCGGCTCTTCTGCTCCGCGCTCCTTATTTGGGCTTGTTGTTCCCGGACCCGCCTCTCTCTCCGCTCCCTCTCAAAGACCTCGAGCTGCTGGCGGCAGCACTCTGCACGCTCCGCTGCGGCTGCCCGAGTCTCCTGAGTGAACCCCATGAGGTCTTCTCCGGTGGGATCCCACTCAAACTGGGTCTCTTCTAGCGGGGGCGAGATCCTCTTCATGGGCTTTGGAGCCGGGATCAGGGGTTCGCACATGGCCCTTGGTTTTTGCAGCTCCAGCTGGATGTATTCCTGGGGCCATACGAAGGGCTGCCCATCCGGGCACGTATGCTGGGCGAACAGGTCCTCACCCAGGTGCGGCACTCTAGAGGTTGAGGGCGCGTTGATGGTAGCTGCGCCCGGGTCGACCAGGCCTTGCGACCAGGCTTGGGGCACCTTAAAGGCAAAGGGCACCGTAAGAACGGCGGCGCCCGTGGTTACTCGGCCCTGCGGCCAGGCCGGTGGCTCCGCGGAGGTAGGGGGCGCTGTTGGAATTGCGGCGCCCGGGGGTACTAGACCTTGCGACCAGGCCGATGGTACTTCCTGCTTGGCCACGCTTGGGGTCGAGGCGTGTGACGTCACAGGGGTCGCGGCTTCCGTTTGAGGCCTAATCTGCGGCGGTGACGTTGCAACGACGGGCACGGCAGGGGGTACTTCGGGCTCTGCGACGGGGAGCTGGGGCAGGCACGCGGTTTCCCGGCTCGGGGTAGTGACGTCCCCTTTACCTGCCTCCATTCGTTCGGCTCCCTTCTCGGCGCCGTCTCCGGCCTTCAGTCCTCCTGCGCCATCCTCAGAGGCAGTCTGTCTCCTCGTCTCGGGTGGCGTGCTCCGCTGACGAGTCTCGGTCTGCTGGGCCATCTCTCGGCTCCACTCCGCCAACGTCTCTCGCTGTACCCGGGCCATCCTCCGTGCGAGGCCCTCCAACGCGGTCTGTGCACACTCCCGGTCTCGGGGGAGCTGTGCTAGGATCTCCAGCAGGCCTTCTGGAGTGGCGACCTGCAACAGGCTCCTGACCACTGGGTCGGTGCTGCCTGGAGTGGCGGCCCGCATCAGGCTCCTGACCGCTGGGTCGGTGCTGCCTGGCTCTCCCTCCATCTCCGGGTAGGCTCTCTCTGGACTCTCTTCCAGACGTCTTGTCTCCGGGTGCGCTCTCTCCAGACTGCTCCAGGCGACACCCATCTTTGCTCTCTTCTTCTGTCTCCGCCCACATCGAGGGTGGTCCCGGGGCAACTTAGTGATTGTCAGTTCCAGGGGCAGTTCTCTTACGCTGATGGACACTTCCAGCATCACAGTCTCTGTTGGTGGGCGCGGTTTCCGCTTTTGGCGCCATTCTTCGACCTGGCCCACGATGGGAGGTGGCCTCTTGCCACCCTCTGGCACGCCCATAATGGCGTCCGCTCCCCCAAGGCGGGAAATCTTTGGAAATGGCGGGAATCGTCTCCCAGTGGCGGGAAACTCCATGGATGGCGGGAAAAAGCTGCAAATGGCGGACAACCGGCGGGAAACGACCTGTGATGGGGCCCGATGGCGGGGACCCTCCGGAACCGGCGGGAGACTTCTTTTTAAGGTAACGATGTACTTTTCTTCAGGCACGCAGTACCCGGTTGTTGCGGGCACGTTATCCTGCCGACTACGCCAAAGTTGACGCGCCCCCTGGGCCAGTGTTGTTGGGGATACCCGGAGCCGGATCAGATGGGGGTTGTAGTCTCCGAGTGGCTGTGACCCGGTCCGTGCCCAGGGTGTCAAGCTCAGTGTGTGGCAGTCCTTATGATGTTACTAAAGTTCTTTATGTCGACTACGCCACCCGTTGAATTGCGGTCACTACGGCCGCCGCTGCAGCAGGGTCCGCTGAGGCTGATGGTGTTTGTGCAGCCCAGATAGAATAACCCCCAACGGGAGGGGTATAGCCTCAGGGGGTCAGGTGCAGAGGATGGTGGTTGTGGAGGTGCAGTGAGGATGGAAATGAGAGTCAGAGTCGGGCTGTGCAGTTCAGGGTTTGTTTACTTACTGCTGTTCTTGAACCGGTCACTCCGGCCTTGAGTGACCACCCGAGCCGTGCTGCGTCCACCAGGTCCTGGACTCGGCCAACCCCCAAGTAGTTCTGGAGCGTGGTTCTGAGCTCCCTTTCTGTCCTGTCCTCGTCTCTGGCCTTCCCCACCAGGGATCCACCTATGTCCGGCTCCCTCGGGCCTCTTGGTGGTAAACCCTTGTCTCTGGGTTCCCTGACCCTATGCGTGGTCTGCCTTCCGGGTGGATATAGTGGGTGGCCGTGGCAGAGTCTGCCCACGGCCTCCGGTTCCTGGCTAAGGTGTGCTGTAGCCTCTGCCAGCTTGGGATCCGGTACCCTGTTGCCAACTCTTCACCCTTTGATTTAGTTTGGGCTCTCAGAGTTCCTTCTTTCTCCCCCTCTGGGTCTTTCTTTCTCCTCTCTCACTCTTGGCCTTGGGGCTGCTCTGCTCCTCTGCTTTCCTCCACTGCTCTGCAAAAGACTGACAGACTGACCAGCCTTCTGCAAAAGACTCCTCTGCAAAGACTGATGTCTCACTGACTGACCCTGATCTAAGATGGTTCCCACCTTATATACTCCCTCTATGTGTGAGCTCAGGTGACCAGCACCCAATGAGCTCCTAGCACTACCCAGACTGCTCCCCCTATCTGCCCCTACACTACTGGGATGTTCCACCCCCCTCCCACTCCAGCCAGGAACAGACACTGTCGTACCTGCACATTTCTCTAGTGGGAGTACCGTCGGTCTGTTCCTCGGAAATGGGATGTGTGTAGTGCATGCAGCTAACTGAGCTCAGTTCCACACTCCATCCTTACCCGGGAGTGGAATATCACACCTCTGGGTTGAGGTGCAATACCCCTGTAGCAGCCGAATCCTCAGGGTGCTACAGCTCCATCAAGAGGGACACCGATTTGACATTCTACAGGAGATGCCAGCCTTAAGGACCACAGCCCTAGCTGGAAGAATACAGATCTGCTCCATTGACCATAGTTGAACCCTTAAAGACGTCTTGAAGAATCTAGGTTGGGACAATCAGGTCACCTGGCCACATACATCACTGATCTCGGTTAGCTTTCTAAGCTTGTCATTACCTCCTCTCTGTGGGTGCCAGCCAAAAGGAGGGTACCACTGGTGAGGGTAGTTGGCCTTGGAATTCCTGAAGTTGCAGCGGCTCAAATCCCGGCGAATCAGAGGAAGGGTGAGACTGTCATTTGCACCATCTTGGGTATTTTGCTGGGACTGTTCCATATTTTATTGATCGTTTGGTGGTTTAATAAAGTATTGCCACACTGTTTTATCCTCACCCTGTGTTGCCTGAGTAGAATTATGCCCACGGGTGCTCAGTGGGATGAGCCCTGGTCCATGCGGTCTCGGGCCAGCGGACGAGAGTACCCACTGCCCCACCCCCTCCCGTGTCTCCACATATATATAAAAAAAATGGTACAATTCAAAATGCCAAACCGTCCCGCAAAAAACATCCCCTAATATGGCATATTTGGAAAAAAGTTATCGCTGTAATCGTACTGACCCGATGAACAAATCGGTCTTATCACTTTTACTGCACGGTGAACTGTGCAAAAAAAATATAAAAAAACAATAACTGAATTGCTGGTTTTTATTCATTTAGTGTCTAAAAAAATCTGAATAAAAAGTGATCAAAAAAGTTATGTACCCCAAAATTGTAACAAAAAAATCTCCAGCTCATTGCGCAAAAAATAAACCCTAATACAGCTCTGCCAAAAAATAAAAAAGGCACAGCTCTCAGAACATGACGACAACATTTTTTTTTTTATAAAAAAAAGCATTTGTACTGCGTGATAATAGCAAAACATAACAAAAAAAAAGAAGATATAAATCTGGTATCACTGACCCGAAGGTTAAAGCCGTCTGTGGTAAGACGACTCGCTCGGCCGCTCCCGGAAGTAGACACAGGAACCGAGTTTTCTCTGCAGGCTTTATTACATGGCATAAAGCCCTGCAACTGCAGCAAAAATAAACACGGCCTTACTTGCAAAACGACAAAATAAAAGATAAACGATAGCACAGTCCATATGTATGGGGGATATGCCCACACAGGGTGTAATCCCAGCCTTCAGCTCTGTCCTGAGCTGAAGCTTTCCCAGTCTGGAGACCTTGCCTCTCCAGACCACAATACAGAGAAATAAACAGGCCTGAACATTTAAACCCTGCTCAGCCACACCCTGAGGGAAGGTATGGTGAATGACGTCCCTCCCATCTCTATGTCATTCACATAAAACCACACCCTTCAAAAGAGTTAACCCCCAGCATATATGTGACACCCCAGGGGTCTGGTTGTCACAGTGATAGAGATATTACGTCTGAGAGCAGGTGGGAGGTCCTTTGGTCAGGGATCCTGTGCATGCCACACCTCCTGCCCAGCCTTGGGAGGGGAAGAACTTCCCCTGTATAAACCCGGGGCTGAGGCAGGGTGAGTGAGTCCAGGAAGAGTAGAGACAAGAGCAGCATAGGAAGCAGCAGAGTCACAAGGAGTCAGGGGCTGGCAGCTAAAGAGCTCGCCCTGACTAAGAAGATTCTTTACCGGACCCGGAGTCCGAGGCTGTGGGGACTAACTTCTACCCAGCAGCAGAATCCGTCAGGCAGGGGATTTCAGGTCCCCTGGCCCAGAAGCCCGAAGGCCCGGTCACACGCGTGGGACCAGCACCGCCATCGTGGAGCGGAAGCCATTAGAAGGCCCCGAGTCACCGGCCATACGGGTGAGCACCACACGGTACACTCAGGGACGTGGGCTACTTACATCAGCTTCTAGCAAGGTAGCCAGAAGAGTACAGTCAGCTTGGGAGGCCTACAACTACGCCTGGCCAGGGGAGATCCCATCTGCTCAAGGACTGACCAGGCCCCGTTCGCTAGCAAGTACTCCGGGAGGGTCTATCGTTGTTACCAGTAAAGACCCTGAACGCTACCATACCGTCTCTGAGTGGTTCCTGCTACCCCCATCATCCACGTCGGCTGCCCTGAGGCCATACCCCTCCCGTTGGGGGTTATACTATCACGCTGCACCATCCTTCCACCGGCCTCAGCGGTCTGCCCTGCAGCAGCAGCCCCCCTGGCTGCATTCAACGGGTGGCGTAGTCATCAACCATTTTCTACCGCTAACAGACTGCCGTCCAGTTTGACTCCCTGGGCACGGACCGGGTCACCGCCACGAGACTACAACCCTAAACAGATCCGGCTCCGGGTAAGCTCCCGCGTGCGCAACGCAGCGCGACACAGGCCCAGGGGCGCGTCAACTTTGGCGTAGTCGGCAGGATCACGTGCCCGCAACCACCGGGTACTGCGTGCCTGAAAAGCAAAGACTGTTCAAACTTACCAGTGGTGAAGATTCCCGCCATCGGTGAAGTTTCCCGCCATCCGGCGCCATCTTCAGCCTTCTTCCCGCCATCCGTGGAGTTTTCCCGCCATTGGACGCCATCTTGAGGACGCCGCGCGGGAAGAAGAGGGGCGTGGACTCCGAAAGCGCGCGAGAACTGAAGCCCCGCCTCACGTCTGGACGTTGCGTAAGGTCCTGGAAGGAGCCCAGCAGACGCCGACGTCACAGGAGCGCGACGGAAGGTCCTCAACCCTGACGATCCACTGCGGAGCCGCGGCCTACGGAACAGGATCATC
Source organism: Phyllobates terribilis (assembly GCF_046119375.1). NCBI lineage: Eukaryota > Metazoa > Chordata > Amphibia > Anura > Dendrobatidae > Phyllobates > Phyllobates terribilis. Next base: position 1,720,577 of record NW_027362764.1, on the reverse strand, counting down.
GCAAGGTAGGCCACGGTCCACTAGGGGGGAGGAAGATGTCGGATACGGAGGAGAGCTCCACTGCCTCAACCCCCGCCAGCGCTACCGCTGTTGCAGTTATGCCCTTCACCATGCCCTATATCCCGGGAGCAGCTTGGCTACCCCAGTACTCAGGGGAGTCACATACCCTGCATGACTTTAGAGAAAAGCTGGATAGCCTCTTCCAGGTGTACCCCCTCACAGAAGAGCAAAAAGTGAGCATCCTGGTGGCCCAACTAACTGGGGCAGCCAAAAGGGAAGTAAAATCCTGGCCACCTGGGAGGAAGACTGTCGCAGGGATACTAACCCGGCTGAAGGACACCTTTGATACCCGCACCTCAGCCGAGATTAAACTTAGATTCTACGGGTGCAAGCAGCGAGCGCATGAGAGTATAAGGGACTATGCACTCAACCTACAAGAGGCCCTGAGGGCCATTAAGCAGACCGACCCTAATGGAGTGGGAAACGAGGACAGGCTGTTGACCGAACAATTTATAGAGGGTTTATATTGCAATGCCCACCGCACCCAGTTGCGGGCAATGGCCTTACAGGACCCTCATCTAGAATTTGCACAGTTCAAGGACAGAGCCATCCGGGTGCTCCGAGAACCGGCACCAGGTGGCGTTGTGACCCACAGACGCCCCACTACCACTTACTACCAGGAGGCGGCGCCCTTGTCAGCAGGGCCTGTGGGAGCTGATGCGCAGGCTTTGGACAATGACCCGGCTCCAGACCTACACCATCAGGTCCAAGAGCTAGCTAAAAGCGTTGCTGCGCTAACCCGAACTGTGCAGTCTTTACAGGTTTCCACTCCAGGGAAGATCCAGCTGGCATCCGGACCGGAGGACATCCCGTGGCGTCGACCAAGGAGGACCCCACCGGCCAGAGGAAGACCCAGTGACCGATACAGCGAGGACGGACGACCCATCTGCCGCCGCTGCAATCAACCCGGACATATGGAAAGGTACTGTTCTTTAAACGGGCACAACCTGGGGTAGAGGGCCAACCCCCAGGAAAAAGATCACCAGGCCCATCGAACTGGCGCGACAGATATGTGGGAGGACGTCCAGTCTTGCCTGTGGTACTGGATGGCATTCCCATGAGTGCCCTACTGGACACCGGGTCACAGGTCACCACCATCCCGTACGTGCTCTTCAAGCAGTACTGGAATGACTCGGATATTACCCGCTACCCTGACGACGACTTGAGTATCATCGCCAGCAATGGTCAGCCCGTGCCACAGATCGGATTTAAAGAGGTGACCATCAAAATTGGTAGAGTCGAACTGGCCGCACAGGGACTGATCATTGTAGATATTGACAAACATGAGAGTCACCCAAAAATAACTCTAGGAACTAATGTAATTGAAAATTGTCTTGCAGAGGTGATTTTCCTTTTACAGCAGGTTGCCAAGAATGCCAGCTCCGGCGAGCAGCGGGTGCTCCAGAAAGAGATCCGGGCACTGATGCAACGGCAACAAGTGGAACTCTCCGGCGGTGAGATTGGTAGCGTAAGAATGTGTGACCCTTTTCCTATTGCCATGCCCCCAAAAAGTGAAATGATGATTTGGTGCCGGGCAGCTATTGGTCTGAGAGGTAGAGATTACCAGGCAATGGTAGAACCAGTTTACTCAGACAGTAGGCCCACCATTTTGACAGCACGGGGGGTGGTCAATGTACGCCATGGGAGGGTGCCCGTTCGCATAATAAATATCGGGGAGAGGGAAGTGTACCTGCCCCGGTATGCCACGCTAGCCAAATTATATACCACTAATCAAAATTCTATACAATCTGTGGAACCCTTGCCTCCATCTCACCCGGAGGAAGGTAACGGCTCTAAGAAAGACATGGAGGACTGGTGTCAGCAACTACATCTGGGTACTGACTCCACTCCCTCACACCAGAAACAAGGAGTCTATCGGGTGGTTCAAGAGTATGAGAGAGTGTTTAGTAAACACCCGTTAGACTTCGGGCGAGTCAAGGGGGTAGAACACCGCATCCCCACGGGAGATCATCCTCCCATAAAAGAGAGGTATCGACCCGTACCCCCTGCACATTACCAACACGCCAAGGGGATGCTTAGAGACATGAAGGAGGCTGGGGTAATCCGGGATAGCTGTAGCCCCTGGGCAGCCCCACTAGTTTTAGTCAAAAAGAAAGACAACACCATGAGGATGTGTGTAGATTACCGGAAAATCAACCGTATCACACACAAGGATGCGTACCCCTTACCAAGGATAGAGGAGTCATTGGCTGCTTTAAGATCTGCTAACTTCTTCTCTACCTTGGATCTCACTAGCGGGTACTGGCAGGTTCCTGTAGCAGAGGCGGACCGGGAGAAGACCGCATTCACCACCCCGATGGGACTTAGCGAGTTCACCTGCATGCCGTTCGGACTCTGCAACGCCCCAGGAACCTTCCAACGATTAATGGAGTGCTGTCTGGGCCACAGAAACTTCGAGACGGTCCTGTTGTACCTGGACGATGTCATCGTATACTCCAAAACTTATGAGGACCACCTGAAACACCTGGCGGAGGTGTTCGAAGCTCTGGCGAGTTACGGCCTAAAGGTGAAACCCTCCAAGTGTCACCTCCTGAAACCAAAGGTGCAATACCTGGGACACGTGGTGAGCGCTGACGGAGTGGCTCCCGACCCCGATAAGATCACCGCAATTAAGGGATGGCCAAGCCCCTCCAGCGTAAAAGAAGTGCGGCAGTTCCTAGGGTTGGTAGGCTACTACCGAAGGTTTATTCCCGGTTTCACCAAAAAGGCAGCACCTATGCAGGACCTCCTGATAGGCCAGTCCCGGAAGGCCAAGAACCAGAAGCCGCCCTTCAAATGGGAAAAGCTAGAAGAAGAGTCCTTCCGCCAGCTGAAGATGGCCCTCACGGGGGATGAAATCTTGGCGTACCCGGACTATAGCCAGCCCTTCATCCTCTACACCGACGCCAGTAACATCGGGCTAGGAGCCGTACTGTCCCAGATTCAGCAGGGGAGAGAACGAGTAATCTCCTATGCCAGCCGAAAACTGCGACCCACCGAAAGGAACCCCGAAAATTACAGCTCATTTAAGCTAGAGTTCCTGGCCGTGGTATGGGCAGTCACCGAGCGCTTTAGGCATTACCTCGCTTCTTCCCGGTTCACCGTATACACGGATAACAACCCGTTGACACACCTGGACACGGCAAGACTCGGTGCCCTGGAGCAGAGGTGGATGGCCCGTCTGTCCAACTACGAGTTCACAATTAAATACCGGGCAGGGCGCTCCAATACCAACGCGGACGCCCTGTCCAGGATGCCCAACCTGCCGGACGGAGGAGAAGATCCGGAGGGACTGGAAGAAGTTGAACTCCCTGCGTTCCACCGTCATGGGACTATCCAGTATTCCCACCGGGTAAGGAGTAAGCAGGCTGCTACGTTGAACCCCTTACCTCACTACAACTGGGCGGAAACGCAAGACAGCGACCCTGCCGTCCGACTGGTGAAGGAGATGCTGACTCGCCCGGAGGCTAGCCTGGAATCAGACGCTCCAGAGGAAGCCAAACAACTATGGGCAGAGAAGAGTCGACTGTTCCTTTACAAGGGGAAGTTGTGCCGCAGAATGGTTAACTCCAGGACGCATGAACTACTCTGGCAAGTAGTGGTGCCACGAAGAGACGCAGCCATGGTGATGGAGGCATACCACGACGGAGCTGGACACTTCGGGTGGAAAAAGCTGGAGTTCCTGCTGCGCGAGCGGTTCCACTGGGTAGGCATGAGGGGAACCATCGAGAAGTGGTGCAGAGACTGTGGCCCGTGCAATCTGAGAAGGAAGGACCGGGCCAGCCAGAAGACTCCCCTGCAGTCCATCGTCACCCGGCAACCGTTGGAACTGGTAGCCTTGGATCATGTAAAACTGACCCCCAGCAGAAGTGGCTACGTCTACGCGTTAACCATCGTGGATCATTACTCCCGGTTTCTGGTTGTCGTCCCCGTCAAGGACTTAACGGCTCGAACAGCAGCTAGAGCCTTCCAGCAGCACTTTTGCCGTCCACACGGGTACCCGGACCAAGTGCTGACGGACCAGGGACCTGCCTTTGAAGCGGAGGTCTTCCAGGAATTCTGCAATCTGTATGGCTGCCGGAAGATAAGGACGACACCCTACCATCCACAAACTAATGGACTTTGTGAGAAAATGAACCAGGTGGTAATGGATCTTCTAAAAACGTTGCCCCTGGAAGAACGCAGTCTGTGGCCTGAGAAGTTGCCCGATCTGGTGGACCTATACAACCACATCCCGGTAGGTTCCACCAACTGTACCCCGGCTTACCTAATGAGGGCAAGACCTGGTAAGTTACCTGTTGACCTGGAAATGGGAGTCCTGACGCCCGAGGACACTTCACCAGAAACAGACTGGGACACAGAGAGGCAGCAGCAGTACCGGAAAGTACAGGAGAGCGTGGAGCGAAGTCTCTGTCAGGCTAGGGAAAGACAAGAGAAGACTTACAACCAGTATGCTCCCGCTGTTCCCCTGGTACCCGGAGAGCAGGTCTTGAAGAGGAAGAGACGGCTCCACAAGTTGGACGACCAGTGGGAGAAGGACCCGTACACCGTACTGCCCTCAAGCCACGAGAACCCGAAGGTCTGTACCATCAGTAAAGACGGAGGGGAAACCACAGCCATTGTATCCCGGGACCACCTGAAGAAGTGCCCCGAACAACTGAGGAACCCTGAGGAGGAACAGGAAGACCATCGACCCGTGGAAGAAAGGGAAGATATGGTTAGTACCGTGCTCGGGGACTTCCCTCGGTCTTGGACTCAAGTCAATGGTGCAGTTGTGGTACCCGTACTCACCTTCCTCCAACCATCATCCCAAGAACCTACGGAGCAACGGGTAGAGCTGGAAGAGCAGCCGGTCCAGGAGGCAGAAGACTCCACCCAAGCGGAACAGGAGAATCCACCCTCTGCTTATAGTGAGCCTGCCGTACCCCTAGTGAGACAAAGAGCCGGTAGACAGCTGCCCAGTTTACCCTTGACAGCTCCTACACCCTGTAGTTCAGGGCCAGACAGTCAGCTCCGTAGGTCCACTAGGGCCACTAGAGGCCAGTTACCCGCACGTTGGAGGATCTAAATGTTTAAGTTGTTTTACAATGTTTACCTGTTTATTGTTGCTTGTGTGTAATTTTGTGTTTCTAGTTGTTTTTAGGAGTCTTCGGTGGATTTACCGGGAATCCTTTGTATATAGTTGGAGCGTAACCCAGGATGGACTAGAGACTGTTAAGGACTTGGGGTAGGACAGACCCCTACCTGGTTACGTCTCCCTGTGTTGGTGAAATGGACACCTTTGCTTTTCTTCAAAGACTGCACCCGGTTGCGGACATCCGTGACCATCTTATTGTGTTTCCTTATTGTATTTTATTGTTCTTTGATATACCTTGTTATATTTTTCTAAAAAGTGTTTAGTCCCGGAGTACTAAATTTCACTAGGGGGGAGTGTGACACCCCAGGGGTCTGGTTGTCACAGTGATAGAGATATTACGTCTGAGAGCAGGTGGGAGGTCCTTTGGTCAGGGATCCTGTGCATGCCACACCTCCTGCCCAGCCTTGGGAGGGGAAGAACTTCCCCTGTATAAACCCGGGGCTGAGGCAGGGTGAGTGAGTCCAGGAAGAGTAGAGACAAGAGCAGCATAGGAAGCAGCAGAGTCACAAGGAGTCAGGGGCTGGCAGCTAAAGAGCTCGCCCTGACTAAGAAGATTCTTTACCGGACCCGGAGTCCGAGGCTGTGGGGACTAACTTCTACCCAGCAGCAGAATCCGTCAGGCAGGGGATTTCAGGTCCCCTGGCCCAGAAGCCCGAAGGCCCGGTCACACGCGTGGGACCAGCACCGCCATCGTGGAGCGGAAGCCATTAGAAGGCCCCGAGTCACCGGCCATACGGGTGAGCACCACACGGTACACTCAGGGACGTGGGCTACTTACATCAGCTTCTAGCAAGGTAGCCAGAAGAGTACAGTCAGCTTGGGAGGCCTACAACTACGCCTGGCCAGGGGAGATCCCATCTGCTCAAGGACTGACCAGGCCCCGTTCGCTAGCAAGTACTCCGGGAGGGTCTATCGTTGTTACCAGTAAAGACCCTGAACGCTACCATACCGTCTCTGAGTGGTTCCTGCTACCCCCATCATCCACGTCGGCTGCCCTGAGGCCATACCCCTCCCGTTGGGGGTTATACTATCACGCTGCACCATCCTTCCACCGGCCTCAGCGGTCTGCCCTGCAGCAGCAGCCCCCCTGGCTGCATTCAACGGGTGGCGTAGTCATCAACCATTTTCTACCGCTAACAGACTGCCGTCCAGTTTGACTCCCTGGGCACGGACCGGGTCACCGCCACGAGACTACAACCCTAAACAGATCCGGCTCCGGGTAAGCTCCCGCGTGCGCAACGCAGCGCGACACAGGCCCAGGGGCGCGTCATATAACATGCTGGCAGAAATTCAGTAGGTCTCAGTTCACACAGGAGAGCAACCTGAGTGACACATACCTCCCCTCGTAGATTACACCAGTGACTCTGTCACACGTCTTATCACTAATACCGCACAGAAAATGACGCAAAATTAAAAATAATAAATATTCTTGTACTGCTGTCTATTTGTTCATTCAACCTCCCAAAAATTAGAATAAGGCTTGGTTAACATTTATAATGCGCTCTCCGCTGAGCACTGACGTCGGGTTTTCCGTGTAAATCCCCCCAAAAAATGCGATTCTGACAAAACCTCCAATGGAACAACTCACTGTAATGAGGCAGATGGAGTCCCTTTGGACTCCGTCTGGTCTCTGTTCCGGCGGTGTCACATCATTTTAGGTGTCTTTTTAGTGCACGTGTGGTTGACCACAGTTCTGTGAGTGCCTAAAAAGATGGATACCACTGGAACTGGAGAGCAAACAGAGTCCAAATTGTCTCCATCTGCCTCATTATAGTGAGTGATTCCATTGGGAGTTTCATCCGAATCACATTTTTGTGGGATTTACACGGAAACCCTTACGTAAGTGTTCAGCGTAGAACACAGCCTTATACTGAAAGCGATCAAAAAATGTTAAGTACCCCAAAATGTTACCAATAAGATCCCTAACTTATTCCGCAAAAAAATAGCTCCCACTCAGGTCCGTCATCTGTCATTGGAAATATAGGGGGTTCCCATGTTACTGGTAGAATACTCTGGAAAAGCGACAGAGCTCCCAACCCCAAATAAAATCCAGTGAAGTCTGCTCTCCCAAATCCGCATATTCCCCTCCTTCTGAGCCCCAATGTGCCTAAACCGCAGTAAGTGGCCACATGTTGGCATTATTGTAGTGTGGAGAGAGTACTTCATTTACATGGTGCATGTTTCCAGAAACACAAGCCGGGCACAATGTATGGAGGCGCTTCAATATATGGGGGCACTACACTGCAGGGGGACACAATGTATGGGCACTAAACTGGCAGATTTGCAATTGTCCAGAGAAAAGGCCCAGCGTGGATGCTACAAAATAGTCGCTGCAGCCATAGATTAATTCATTGAGAGGTGAAATTTCATTGAGAGATGCAATTTCTATAATAGGGTTACCTTTGGGGTTTTTCTTCTATTCTGGCACCTTAAGGGCTCTGCAAACATCACCCACAAACTATTCTAAGGCTCCAAAATCCAAATAGTGCTCCTTCCTTCTCAGCCCTGATATGTGGTCAAACAGAGTTTCTGACATATGGGGCATCACCGCATTCGAAAGAAATTGTGCAATAAATTGTGGGGTCCAGCTTCACCTACTAACCCTTGTCTAAGTGACAAATTTGCAGGATGATGCCACCACCATGTTTCACTGTTGGGATTGTATTGGGCAGGTGATGAGCAGTGCCTGGTTTTCTCCACACATACCGCTTAGAATTGTCACCAAAAAGTTCTATCTTTGTCTTACCAGACCAGAGAATCTTATTTCTCATAGTCTGGGAGTCCTTCATGTGTTTTTGAGCAAACTCTATGCGGGCTTTCATATGTCTTGCACTGAGGAGAGGCTTCCGTTGGGCCACTCTCCCATAAAGACCCGACTGGTGGAGCGCTGCAGTGATAGTTGACTTTGTAGAACTTTCTCCCATCTCCCTACTGCATCTCTGGAGCTCAGCCACAGTGATCTTGGGGTTCTTCTTTACCTCTCTCACCAAGACTCTTCTCCCACGATTGCTCAGTTTGGCTTGACGGCCAGGTCTAGGAAGACTTCTGGTGGTCCCAAACTTCTTCCATTTAAGAATTATGGAGGCCACTGTGCTCTTAGGAACCTTGAGTAATGCAGAAATTCTTTTGTAACCTTGGCCAGATCTGTGCCTTGCCACAATTCTGTCTCTGAGCTCCTTGGGCAGTTCCTTTGAGCTCATGATACTCATTTGGTCTGACATGCACTGTGAGCTGTGAGGTCTTATATAGACAGGTGTGTGCCTTTCCAAATCAAGTCCTATCAGTTTAATTAAACACAGCTGGACTCCAATGAAGGAGTAGAACCATCTCATGGAGGGTCACAAGGAAATGGACAGCATGTGACTTAAATATGAATGTCTGAGCAAAGGGTCTGAATACTTATGACCATGTGATATTTCAGTTTTTCTTTGTTTATAAATTTGCAAAAGTTTCTACATTTCTATTTTTTTCAGTCAAGATGGGGTGCAGAGTGTACTTTAATGAGAAAAAAATGATCTTTTTAGAATTTACCAAATGGCTGCAATGAAACAAACAAAAAAAATAGCGCCATTTTCTGAGACCTGTAGCGTCTCCGTTTTTCGTGATCTGGGGCTGGGTGAGGGCTTATTTTTTGCGCGCCGGGCTGATGTTTTTAGTGATAACATTTTGGGGTAGATCTGATGTTTTGATCGACCGTTATTGCATTTTATTGCAATTTTGCGGCGACCAAAAAACGTAATTCTGGCGTTTAGAATTTTTTTCTCGTTACGCCGTTTACCGATCGGATTAATTATTTTTTTATATTGATATATTGGGCGATTCTGAACGCGGCGATACCAAATATGTCTATGTAGTTTTTTTTTTATATATATATATATATATATTTTATTTTGAATGGGGCGAAAGGGGGGTGATTTAAACTTTTATATTTTTTTAATTTTTTAAATATTTTTAAAAACTTTTTTTTTCACTTGTTGCTTGCTTCAATAGTCTAGAAGCAGCAACTATCCGATCGGCTCTGCTACATACAGGGGACGAGCAGATCCCCCGCATATAGCAGAATTGGTTCTGTGCTATGAGCACCAACCACTAGGTGGCGCTCATAGCGACCAGATCATGACAACCACAGGCGTCTGCTGCAGACCCTGGGTTGTCATGCCCACCCATCGGTGACCCGCGATCAAGTGACGGGGTCGCCGGTGGGCGGGGCTTATGACGCGCTACCCGGAAGCGCGCGTTAAATGCTGCTGTCGGAGATTGACAGCGGCATTTAACATGTTAACAGCCGCGGGTGGATCGCGATTCCACCCGCGGCTGTTGCGGGCACATGTCAGCTGTAAGAATCAGCTGACATGTGCTCGGTTCAGTGAGGGCTCAGCGCAGCAGCCCTCACTGAACTGGGGGTACGCAAATGTGCGTACTAATACGGCATGGGTTGCAAAGGGGTTAATGCATCTAGTTTCCAAAATGGGGTCACTTTTGGAGGGTTTCTGCTGTGTTTGGTACCTCAGGGGCTTTGCAAATGTGACATGGTGTCAGCATTCTATTCCAGTCAAGTTTACATTCCAAATACCAAATATCGCTTCTTCCCTTCCAAGCCCTGCCGTGTGTCCAAACAGATTTTTTTGACTGTGTTTGGTATCACCGCAATGAGAAGAACGTAGGTAACAAACTGTGGGTCCACTTTTTCATGTTACCTCTTGCAAAAGTGAAAAATTTGGGGCAACATTTTTGTCAAAAATTGAAATTTCTCAATATAATGTTATCAAATATGTAGTACCTGTAAGTTCAAAATGCTCACTATACCCATGGATAAAAACCTTGAGGGGTGCAGTTTCCAAAATGGGGTCGCTTGTGACGGGTTTCTGCTGTTTGGGTGCCTTAGAGGCCGTGCAAATGCGACATGGTGCCTGCAAATGATTTCAGCCAAATTTGTGTTTCAAAATTCAAATGATGCTCCTTCCCTTCTGAGCCCTGTCGTTTGTCAAAACAGATGTTTCTGACCATATATGGGGAATAAGCACGCTCAGAAGAAACTTGGTAACAAGTGGGGTCAATTTTATTGTGCTCTTGACGCGCCCCCTGGGCCGCGTGAGGAACCCGGAACTTGGCCTTTTTGTAGATGCTGGGGGTTGTAGTCACCGTGGTCGTGACCCGGTCCCATGGCTCAGGGTGGTCAAACTAAATGGCAGTCTATACACTAATGTCCGACTACGCCACCCGTGAATTGCGGTCAGGATGAACCGCCGCTGCAGGGCAGACCGCTGAGGCTGGTGTTGTGGGTGCAGCAGAGTGTAGTACAACTCCCCACGGGAGGAGTGTAGCCTCAGGGCAGTGTATGCAGAGGATGGGGGTGATGGTGCGCGGGAGCAGCAGTAACCTCACGGAGTCTGTCATGCAAGTCAGGGTCTTTACTGTTGGTGGCATTAAAGGACCCATCCGGAATACAGGTTAACAATGGAGGCCTGGTCAGCCTGAGAGCAACTGGGAAATCTTGCTGGTTAGGGGGAGTTTGTAGGCCTACCATGCTGACTTCACTCTTTTTTGGCTATCCCGCTGTAGTGTAGTGGAAGCCCATGTCCCTGAGTGTACAGTGTTGGTCTCACCCATATGACTGGCGACTCGGGCCTTCCGTGCTTCTCACCCCTCCAGGGCAGTAGTGGTCCCTCTCGTGTGGCTGAGCCTCCGGGCTTCCTTGGGCCAGAGGACTTGAAGTCCCCTGCATGGTGGTTTTCTGCTGCTGGGCTTATAACCCTCACAGCCTCGGACTCCAGTGTCCGGCTAGTAAGTCTCTGGCCAGGAAGAACTCTGCTAGTTCCCCTCCTGGCCTCGTGTTCCTCCTCTGCCTACAGGGACACCTCAGCCTGCTGCTGACCTGTCCCTCTCTCTGGAACTAGACTGGAACTTGTCTCTGGCTTCACTGGTCTGTCTAACCCCTCCCCAGATCCAGTTTATAAAGGGCAGGTTACTCCCCTCCCTGGACTGAGGCAGGAGGTGCTGCTTGCTAATTGTCCCCAACCAGGGAACCTCCCACCTGCTCTCAGACATGACATTGCTGCCACTGTGGCAACCAGACCTCGGGGTGCCACATTCCCCCCTAGTGAAATTTAGTACTCCGGGACTAAACATATTTCAAGAAAACACAAATACAGGGTATAAGCGATAACATAAACATATATACAAGTATATTTAGTTTTTATAGGTCACGGCGCTCCAGTGACTGGGTGTCCATGTCACCCTACAAGGTGAAGTCTTGAACGGTGCGGGGATCAGTCCCCACAAACCCCAAGTTCCTGGCCTTGGGCGTGGCGGCAAGGCTGAAGCTAGCTACTTTGGACCACAAGGGGGCCACGCCGGCCAATTTTTTCATCTGTGGCCATTCGCAAGAGGGCACCAGGTGCAACTATCTACAAGGTAGTTCCGGTTATTCACTGTCCATAACCTGTTAGTCCATGAACCCTGTCGGGTAACTAGAAAAACATAATTAGTAACCAGGCAATAAACATAAAACATTTGCAATATACAGGTAGATATATACTTGGCAATTAGATTCTCCAGCGAGCTGGTATTTGACCCATAGTGCTCCTGGCGAACCTACGTAACCCACTGTCTGGTGGTACTCTATTTGGGTCCCCTGTTTCCACCCCCTGTGTACTGGGTGTGCTCAAGTCTGCACTAGAGGTGTTTGCAGATGTCACGGGTAGGTTGGGCAGCTTTCTGCGTACTCTTTGGCTCACCACGGGCATGGCAGGTTCACTACTAGCAGAGGGTTGATTCTCCTGAGCTGCTGGTACGGACTCTTCTGCCTCCGGGGCCACTGGCTCTTCCAACACTACTGGCTCTTCTGCGGGCTCTTGAGGAGTCGGCTGGAGGAAGGTAAGGACGGGTACCACTATGGCGTTGTTGATTTGTGTCCAGGACCGGGGAAATTCTCCGAGCACTGTACTGACCATTTCTTCCCTTTCCTCTGCGGGTTTAGGGCTATCTTGGTCTTCATCAGCACTTCACAGCTGCTCGGGACACCTCTTCAGGTGGTCTCTGGAGACAGTGGCTGTGGTCTCTCCTCCATCCTTACTGATAACACACACTTTTGGGTTCTCATGGCTTGACGGCAATACGGTGTACGGGTCTTTCTCCCACTCATCATCCAACTTGTGGAGCCGTCTCTTTCTCTTCAAGACCTGCTCTCCAGGTGCCAGGGGAGCAGCTGGAGCATGCTGGTTGTAATCCCTCTCTTGCCTCTCTCTGGCTTGAGACAGACTTCGCTCCACGCTTTCCTGTACTTTCCGGTATTGCTGCTGTCGTTCTGTGTCCCAGTCTGCTTCTGGTGAGGTGTCCTCGGGTGTCAGGACTCCCATCTCCAGGTCAATTGGCAGCTTACCAGGTCTTGACCTCATTAGGTAAGCCGGGGTGCAGTTGGTAGAACCCACTGGGATATGGTTATACAAGTCCACCAGATCCAGCAGTTTCTCAGGCCTCAAGCTGCGTTCCTCCAGGGGCAACGTCTTGAGCAGGTCTATTACTACCTGATTTATTTTCTCACACATCCCGTTGGTTTGGGGGTGGTAAGGCGTTGTCCTTATCTTCTTGCAACCATACAGGTTGCAGAATTCCTGGAAGACTTTAGCCTCGAACGCTGGACCTTGATCAGTCAACACTTGCTCCGGATACCCGTGTGGACGGCAGAAATGCTGCTGAAAGGCTCTGGCGGCCGTCTGAGCTGTTACATCTTTGACAGGGACCACCACTAGGAACCGTGAGTAGTGATCTACGATTGTGAGGGCGTAGACGTATCCCGATCTGCTTGGAGGCAGCTTTACGTGGTCCAGGCCCACCAGCTCAAGGGGCTGCTTTGTGATGATGGGCTGCAGGGGAGTCTTCTGGCTGGTGCGGTCCTTCCTCCTTAGGTTGCACGGGCCACAGTCTCTGCTCCATCTCTTTATAGCCCCTCTCATGCCTACCCAGAAGAACCGCTCACGCAACAGGAACTCCAGCTTCTTCCATCCAAAGTGCCCTGCGCCGTCATGGTATGCTTCTAGGACCATAGCCGCATCCCGCCTTGGGACCACTACCTGCCAGATCAGCTCATGTGTTCGAGAGTTGACGGTCCTGCGGCACAGCCTCCCCTCGTAGAGAAACAGCTTGCTCCTCTCCTTCCACAGCTGTTTGGCCTCTTCTGGAGCATCCGGATCAAGGTGGGCATCAGCATTGGTCAGCATCTCTTTTATCAGGCGGACTGCGGGGTCACTATCTTGTGTCTCTGCCCAGCCGTGGTGGGGTAAGGGATTGAACGTAGCGGTGGCAGAGCACCTCTCCTTTATGCAATGGGAACACTGGGTGACCCCATGACGGTGGAATGCAGGGAGTTCAATTTCTTCCAGTTCTTCTGGATCCTCTCCCCCGTCCTGCAAGTGAGGCATTCTGGACAATGCATCTGCGTTGGCATTTGTGCGCCCTGTCCGGTATTTGATGGTAAATTCATAATTGGACAGCCGGGCCATCCATCTCTGCTCTAGGGCACCAAGTCTTGCAGTGTCCAGGTGTGTCAGCGGGTTGTTGTCTGTGTACACAGTGAACTTAGAAGAAGCCAGGTAATGCTTGAAGCGTTCGGTGACTGCCCACACCACTGCCAGGAACTCTAGCTTGAAGGAGCTATAATTCTCAGGGTTTCTCTCTGTGGGTCTCAACTTTCTGCTGGCATAAGCAATTACCCGTTCTCTGCCCTGCTGGATCTGGGACAGTACGGCTCCTAGCCCCACGTTACTGGCGTCGGTGTGGAGGATAAAAGGCTGGCCGTAATCAGGGTAGGCCAGGATCTCATCCCCCGTGAGGGCCATCTTCAGCTGGCGGAAAGACTCCTCCTCCAGCTTGTCCCACTTAAAGGGCGGCTTCTGACTTTTAGTCTTTGACTGACCTAACAGGAGGTCCTGCATAGGGACTGCCATTTTGGTGAACCCGGAGATGAATGTTTGGTAGTAGCCTACCAACCCAAGGAACTGCCGCACTTCCTTTATGCTGGAGGGTCTTGGCCAGTCCTTAATCACCGTGATCTTGTCAGGGTCTGGGGCTACTCCATCAGCACTCACCACGTGTCCCAGGTACTGTACTTTTGGCTTCAGTAGATGACACTTGGAGGGTTTCACCTATAGGCCGAAGCCTGCTAGGGCGTCGAACACCTCTGCCAGGTGCTTTAGATGGTCCTCATAGGTCTTGGAATACATGATAACATCGTCCAGGTAGAGTTGGACCGTCTCGAAATTTCTGTGCCCCAGACAACACTCCATCAAACTCTGGAAGGTCCCTGGTGCGTTGCAGAGTCTGAACGGCATACAGTTGAATTCACTGAGGCCCATCGGGGTGGTGAAGGCGGTCTTCTCCTTGTCTGACTCTGCTACAGGAACCTGCCAGTACCTGCTAGTGAGATCCAAAGTAGAGAAGAAGTTAGCAGATTTTAATGCAGCCAAGGACTCCTCTATCCTAGGTAACGGGTACGCATTTTTGTGTGTTATTCTGTTGACCTTTCTATAATCTACACACATCCTCATCGTGCCATCTTTCTTTTTTACAAGAACTAGAGGAGCTGCCCAGGGGCTACAGCTATCCCTGATCACCCCAGCCTCCTTCATCTCTCGCAACATACACTTGCCATTCTGATAGTGTGCAGGGGGTACAGGCCGGTATCTCTCTTTTATGGGTGGATGGTCTCCTGTGGGGATTTGGTGTTCTACCCCCTTTACTTGCCCAAAGTCTAGCGGGTGTTTACTAAAGACTCTTTCGTACTCCTGAACCACCTGGTAGACTCCCTGTTTTTGTTGTGAGGGAGTGGAGTCGGTGCCCACATGCAGTTTCTGACACCAGTCCTCCATTTGTTTCTTGGAGCCGTTACCCTCCTCTGGTTGAGATGGAGGCAAGGGTTCCACGGCCTTTACAGAGTTCTGGTTAATGGTGAACAATTTGGCTAGAGTCGCATACTGGGGCAAGTGTACTTCTCTTTCCCCAATATTTAGGATGCGGACCGGTACCCTCCAATGGCGGACATCAACCACCCCCCGTGCTGTCAAAATGGTGGGCCTACTGTCTGAGTAAACGGGTTCTACCATAGCTTGGTAGTCTCTACCTCTTAACCCGATTGCAGACCGGCACCAGATCATCATTTCACTTTTTGGGGGCATGGCGATAGGGAATGGGTCACTCATCCTAACGCTTCCAATCTCACCACCAGACAGTTCTACCTGTTGCCGCTTCATCAGGGCTCTGATCTCCTTTTGTAAGACACGCTGCTGGCTGGAGCTGGCATTCATTGCCACCTGCTGTAATATACCAATTATCTCTGAAAGACAATTTTCAATTACGTTAGTACCCAAGGTTATTTTATGGTGACTTTCACGACGGTCAATGTCCACAATAATCAGTCCTTGCGCCGGCAGTTCAACTTTACCAATCTTGATGGTCACCTCCTTGAACCCCACCTGCGGCACAGGCTGACCATTGCTGGCGATGATGCTCAAGTCAATATCTGGATAGCGGGTAATATCCGTGTCATCCCAGTACCGCTTGAAAAGTACATAGGGGATGGTGGTTACCTGTGACCCGGTGTCCAACAGCGCACTCATGGGAATGCCATCCAGTACCACAGGCAAGACCGGTCGTCCCCCCAAATACTTGTCACGCCAGTTTGACGGGCCTGATGATCTTATGCCTGGGGGTTGTCCCTCTGCCCCAGGTTGGGCCCGTTTAAATTACAGTACCTCGCAATATGTCCTGGCTGGCTGCAGCGGCGGCAGATGGGCTGTCTATCCTGGTCGTAGCGGTCCATTGGCTTCCCTCTGAATGGTGGGATCCTCTTCTGTCGGCGCCACGGGACGTCCTCCGGACTGGTAGCCAGCTGGATCTTTCCTGAAGAGGATACCTGTAACGACTGCATAGTCCTGGTTAGTGCGGCAATGCCTTTAGTCAGTTCCTGGACCTGAAGGTGCAGGTCTGTAGACGGTTTACTATTCTGTGCGTTGGCTCCAGCAGATTCCGTAGACTGGGGCGCCGCCTCTTGGTGATAAGTGATAGCAGGGCGCCTGGAGGCCGCAACACCACCGGGTACGGGTTCTCGGAGTACCCGGATAGCTCTGTCCTTAAACTGTGCAAAGTCTAACTCAGGGTTCTGCAGGGCCATCAGGCGCAACTGAGTTCGGTGGGTGCTGGACAGCAGACCCTCAATGAATTGCTCAGTCAGCAGTTCATCTGCATTCCTCACACTATCAGGGTCTGCCTGCTTGATGGCTCTCAGTGCCTCTTGCAAGTTCAAAGCATAGTCTCTTATACTTGGGCCCGCTGCTTGCACACATAAAATCTCATTTTGATCTCTGCTGAGGTGCGGGTATCAAAAGTGTTCTTTACGGTCCCCTTGTCCCTGACTGACCAGGACTTTACTTCTCGTTGGGCCGCGCCGGTTAACTGGCCTATCAGTATGGTCACTTTTTGTTCCTCCGTCAGCGGGTACACCTTGAATAGGCTATATAGTATCTCCTTAACGTCGCTCAGGGTATGTGACTCCCCTGAGTACTGGGGCAACCAGGCCATTCCGGGGATATAAGGCATTGTGAACGGCATTACTGCGGCAGCGGCCGTGCTGGCGGTGACAGCCCCCTCTGCTTCCGTCATCCTCTTCCCCCCTAGGCAACCGTGGCCTACCTTCCGTTGCTTTTCTTCTGTAGGCCGCAGCTCTGGGGGCGTTCGTCGGGGTTGAGGACCTTGCGTTGCGTCCTGATGACGTCAGCGTCCTCTCGGCTCCTTTCAGGACCTTGCGCAGCCTCCGTGCGTAAGGCGGGGCTCCAGTTCTCGTGCGCTTTCGTCATCCACTCCCCTATTCTTCCCGCACGGCGTCCCAGAGATGGCGCCCGATGGCAGGAAAATGGCTGCAGATGGCGGGAAACGGCTGCGGAAGGCGGGAAACTCCACGAAGGTAAGTTTTACAGTCTTTCTTCAGGCACGCAGTACCCATTGGTGGCGGGCACGAAATCCTGCCGACTACGCCAAAAGTTGACATGCCCCCTGGGCCGCGTGAGGAACCCGGAACCGGGCCTTTTTGTGGATGCTGGGGGTTGTAGTCACCGTGGCGGTGACCCGGTCCCGTGGCTCAGGGTGGTCAAAGTAAATGGTAGTCTATATACTAATGTCCGACTACGCCACCCGTGGATTGCAGTCAGGATGAACAGCCGCTGCAGGGCAGACCGCTGAGGTTGGTGTTGTGGGTGCAGCAGAGTGTAGTACAACTCCCCATGGGTGGAGTGTTGCCTCAGGGCAGTGTATGCAGAGGATGGGGGTGATGGTGCGCGGGAGCAGCAGTAACCACACGGAGTTTGTCATGCAAGTCAAGGTCTTTACTGTTGGTGGTATGAAAGGACCTGTCCGGAATACAGGTTAACAATGGAGGCCTGGTCAGTCTGAGAGCAACTGGGAAATCCTGCTGGTCAGGGGGAGTTTGTAGGCCTACCGTGCTGACTTCACTCTTTCTTGGCTATCCCGCTGTAGTGTAGTGGAAGCCCACGTCCCTGAGTGTACCGTGTTGTTCTCACCCGTATGACTGGCGACTTGGGCCTTCCGTGCTTCTCACCCCTCCAGGGCAGTAGTGGTCCCTCTCGTGTGGCTGAGCCTCCGGGCTTCCTTGGGCCAGAGGACTTGAAGTCCCCTGCATGGTGGTTTTCTGCTGCTGGGCTTATAACCCTCACAGCCTCGGACTCCAGTGTCCGGCTAGTAAGTCTCTGGCCAGGACAAACTCTGCTAGTTCCCCTCCTGGCCTCGTGTTCCTCCTCTGCCTACAGGGACTCCTCAGCCTGCTGCTGATCTGTCCCTCTCTCTGGAACTAGACTGGAACTTGTCTCTGGCTTCACTGGTCTGTCTAACCCCGCCCCAGATCCAGTTTATAAAGGGCAGGTTTCTCCCCTCCCTGGACTGAGGCAGGAGGTGCTGAAAGCTAATTGTCCCTGACGCGCCCCCTGGGCCATATTCTTTAGGGGAATACCCGGAGCCGGATCAGATGGGGGTTGTAGTCTCCGAGTGGCTGTGACCCGGTCCGTGCCCAGGGTGTCAAACTCAGTGTGTGTGGCAGTCCTACAGATGTTACAAAGTTCGTTATGTCGACTACGCCACCCGTTGGATTGCGGTCACTACGGCCGCCGCTGCAGCAGGGTCCGCTGAGGCTGATGGTGTTGGTGCAGCTTTAGATGGTATAACCCCCAACGGGAGGGGTATGGCCTCAGGGGGTCAGGTGCAGAGGATGGGGGTTGTGGTGGTGCAGCGTAGATGATAAGTAAAGACAGAGTCGGGTTGTGCAGTTCTGGGTGTTTATTTACTGCAGATATTCCGGTCACTCCGGCCTTGAGTGACCACCCGAGCCGTGCTGCGTCCACCAGGTCCTGGATTCAGCCAACCCCCAAGCAAGTCCGGAGCGTGTCCCTGAGCCCTCCTTCTTGTCCTTTCTTCTGGCCGTCCCCACCAGGGATCCACCTAGGTCCAGCTCCCTCGGGCCTTCTGTTGGGAAACCCTTGGCCTTGGGTTCCCTGACCCTACACGTGGTTTGCCTTCAGGGTGGATGTGGTGGGTGGCCGTGGCAGATCCTGCCCACGGCCTCCGGTCTCTGGCTGAGGTATGCTTTAGCCCCCACCAGTTTGGGATCCGGTACCCTATTGCCAACTCTTCACCCTGGGGTTGTACTTGGGTTCTCAGAGTTCCTTTCTGTCTCCCCCTCTGGGTCTTTCTGGCTCTCCTCTCTCACTCTCTCTCGGGCTGCTCTTCTCCTCTGCTCTGCTCTTCAGGTTATACTCTGACAGACTGACCCTGATCTTAGATGGTGCCCACCTTAAATACTCCCTCTATGTGTGAGCTCAGGTGACCAGCACCCAATGAGCTCCTATCTTTACCCAGGCTGCTCCCCCTATCTGCCCCTACACT
This sequence comes from Phyllobates terribilis, assembly GCF_046119375.1. NCBI lineage: Eukaryota > Metazoa > Chordata > Amphibia > Anura > Dendrobatidae > Phyllobates > Phyllobates terribilis. The sequence continues at coordinate 1,701,436 of NW_027362764.1, read as the reverse complement.
ACTGGGATGTACCACCCCCCTCCCACTCCAGCCAGGAACAGACTCGGTCGTACCTGCACATTTCTAAGTGGGAGTACCGTTGGTCTGCTCCTCGGAAATGGGATGTGTGTAGTGCATGCAGCTGACTGAGCTCAGTTCCACGCTCCATCCTTACCCGGGAGTGGAATATCACACCTCTGGGTTGAGGTGCAATACCCCTGTAGCAGCCGAATCCTCAGGGTGCTACATTCCCCCCTGGTAAATCACAGCACGTCCTCGGGCTGTAAGATATAAAACAACACCAAAACATACAACTTTTGCATAAACAACATAATAAAACATATAAAACAACATATATTAGCAGCATCATAAAACTTTTCATATAAAACATTCTCGTAGTCGTTTCTTGCTTCTAACTCCTCCTCCGGACACTGTGCAACGTGTGCCCGGGAAAAGTGCAACAGTTTCTCTAGAAAATTGGTCTTCCTATAAAACCGGTAGGGGGCGCTTTAGGAAGCGCAACTATTTACAAGGGGATATGGCCGCTCTCAGTCCTCGGCCAGGTATTTAGGAAAGGGATGACCGCTCTCAGTCCTCGGTCAGAGGGATTAAGGGAAATACGGGTAACAGTTCAATTCTCTGGTCCCAACGGGGACTATAATAGCAGCAACGGTTCACTGTGCCCCGACGGGCAACTATATACAGCTTCTACTCCGCTGTACTCAACGACGACGTCCTCCTGCTCTTTCTTTGTGATTAACTTTAACTTCAGACCCGTCCGGGTCCTCTTGCTCCTCCTCACACCGCAGCTCCTCCTCCGTCAGGCGATGCACATGGAGGGCGTAGGGTCCTTTGGCACACTTGTGCCGGGTGAAGGTGACCTCGTCCCCTATATACAGGTCACGTCCTCTGTGTCCCTCCGGTAGGTGGGACTCAACGTCTCTTCTTGTCACGAAGACGTCGCCTGGGGTGCGGTGATCTCGGATGAAGCCCCACCCGTGCTGCATATTGAACTTGATCACAGTCCCGGTGGAAGGGGGACCATGAGCTGCACGGGGATTCCTCCTGGCCCGGCTCTTCTGCTCCGCGCTCCTTATCTGCGCTTGTTGTTCCCGGACCCGCCTCTCTCTCCGCTCCCTCTCAAAGACCTCGAGCTGCTGGCGGCAGCACTCTGCACGCTCCGCTGCGGCTGCCCGGGTCTCCTGAGTGAACCCCATGAGATCTTCTCCGGTGGGGTCCCACTCAAACTGCGCTTCTGCTAGCGGGGGCGAGATCCTCTTTACGGGCTTTGGAGCCGGGATCAGGGGTTCATCTAGGGGTCTCTCTTTCCGGAGTCGGGGATGGTGAAACTCCGGTGGCCAAATAAAGGGCTGCCCATCCGGGCACGTATGTTGGGCGAACAGATCTTCTCCCAGATGCGGCACTCTTGGTTTTATGGGCGCGGTGGTGGTGGCGCCCGGGTTGCCCAGGCCTTGCGGCCAGGCCTGGGGCACCTGGAAAGTGAAGGGCACCGTAAGGACGGCGGCGCCCTGGGCTACTTGGCCCTGTGACCAGGCCAGTGGCTCCGCGGAGGTAGGGGGCGCTGTTGATATTGCGGCGCCCGGGGGTACTAGGCCTTGCGACCAGGCTGGTGGTACTTCCTGCTTGGTCACGCTCGGGGTCGAGGCGTATGACGTCACAGGGGTCGCGGCTGCGGCTTGAGGCCTAGTCGGCGGCGGTGACGTTGCGGTTACGGGCACGGCAGGGGGTACTTCGGGCTCTGCGACGGGGAGCTGGGGCAGGTACGCGGTTTCCCGGTTTGGGGTAGAGACGTCCCCTTTACCTGCCTCCTTTCGTTCGGCTCCCTTCTCGGCGCCGTCTCCGGCCTTCAGTCCTCCTGCGCCATCCTCAGAGGCGGTCTGTCTCCTCGTCTCGGGTGGCGTGCTCCGCTGACGAGTTCTTGTCTGCTGGACCATCTCACGGCTCCACTCCGCCAACGTCTCTCGTTGCACCCGGGCCATCCTCCGTGCGAGGCCCTCCAGCGCAGTCTGCGCACACTCCCGATCTCGGGGGAGCTGTGCCAAGACCTCCACTAGGCCTAGTGGGGTCGTTGCTTCTAGCAGGCTCCTGACCAACGGGTCGGTGCTGCTCTGCTCTCCTTCCGTTGTCTCCAGCAGGCTCCTGGCCAGCGGGCCGGTGCTGCTCTGCTCTTCTCCCATCTCCGGGTAAGCTTCTTCTGGACTCAGCTCTAGGCTTCTTGTCTCCGGGTGCGCTCTCTCCAGACTGCTCCAGGCGACACCCATCTTTGTTCTCTTCTCCTCAGTCCTCCCACTTCGAGAGCGGTCCCGGGGCCACTTGGTGATTGTCAGCTCCAGGGGCAGTTCTTTCACGCTGACAGACACCTCTAGCATCACAGTCTCTGTTGGTGGGGGCGGTTTCCACTTTTGGCGCCATTTTCGGTCCTGGCCCACGATGGGAGGCGGCCTCTCACCACCCTCTGGCACGCCCATAATGGCGTCCGCTCTTCCAAGGCGGGAAACCTTTGGAAATGGCGGGAATCGCTTCCCAGTGGCGGGAAACTCTGCAGATGGCGGGAAAAAGCTGTTAATGGCGGACAACCGGCGGGAATCGATCTGTGATGGAGTCCGATGGCGGGGACCCTCCGGAACCGGCAGGAGACTTCTTTTTGAGGTAAACTTGTTCTTTTCTTCAGGCACGCAGTACCCGGTTGTTGCGGGCACGAGATCCTGCCGACTACGCCAAAGTTGACGCGCCCCCTGGGCCATATTCTTTAGGGGAATACCCGGAGCCGGATCAGATGGGGGTTGTAGTCTCCGAGTGGCTGTGACCCGGTCCGTGCCCAGGGTGTCAAACTCAGTGTGTGTGGCAGTCCTACAGATGTTACAAAGTTCGTTATGTCGACTACGCCACCCGTTGGATTGCGGTCACTACGGCCGCCGCTGCAGCAGGGTCCGCTGAGGCTGATGGTGTTGGTGCAGCTTTAGATGGTATAACCCCCAACGGGAGGGGTATGGCCTCAGGGGTCAGGTGCAGAGGATGGGGGTTGTGGTGGTGCAGCGTAGATGATAAGTAAAGACAGAGTCGGGTTGTGCAGTTCTGGGTGTTTACTTACTGCAGATATTCCGGTCACTCCGGCCTTGAGTGACCACCCGAGCCGTGCTGCGTCCACCAGGTCCTGGATTCAGCCAACCCCCAAGCAAGTCCGGAGCGTGTCCCTGAGCCCTCCTTCTTGTCCTTTCTTCTGGCCGTCCCCACCAGGGATCCACCTAGGTCCAGCTCCCTCGGGCCTTCTGTTGGGAGACCCTTGGCCTTGGGTTCCCTGACCCTACACGTGGTTTGCCTTCAGGGTGGATGTGGTGGGTGGCCGTGGCAGATCCTGCCCACGGCCTCCGATCTCTGGCTGAGGTATGCTTTAGCCCCCACCAGTTTGGGATCCGGTACCCTATTGCCAACTCTTCACCCTGGGGTTGTACTTGGGTTCTCAGAGTTCCTTTCTGTCTCCCCCTCTGGGTCTTTCTGGCTCTCCTCTCTCACTCTCTCTCGGGCTGCTCTTCTCCTCTGCTCTGCTCTTCAGGTTATACTCTGACAGACTGACCCTGATCTTAGATGGTGCCCACCTTAAATACTCCCTCTATGTGTGAGCTCAGGTGACCAGCACCCAATGAGCTCCTATCTTTACCCAGGCTGCTCCCCCTATCTGCCCCTACACTACTGGGATGTACCACCCCCCTCCCACTCCAGCCAGGAACAGACTCGGTCGTACCTGCACATTTCTAAGTGGGAGTACCGTTGGTCTGCTCCTCGGAAATGGGATGTGTGTAGTGCATGCAGCTGACTGAGCTCAGTTCCACGCTCCATCCTTACCCGGGAGTGGAATATCACACCTCTGGGTTGAGGTGCAATACCCCTGTAGCAGCCGAATCCTCAGGGTGCTACATCCCCAACCAGGGAACCTCCCACCTGCTCTCAGACATGACATTGCTGCCACTGTGGCAACCAGACCTCGGGGTGCCACACTATTCCTTGTAAAAGTGAAAAAATGGGGCTAAAGCAACATTTTAGAGTAAAAATTACATTTTTCTATTTGACTTTGTATTAATTCCTGTATAGGTCCAGAAGAGTTAACAAAAATTCCTGACAGCAGTTTTGAAATATTTAAGGGGTGCGTTTTTTAAACTAGTATCACTTTTGGGGAGTTTCCAATATATAAGCCCTTCAAAGTCTATTGAAATGTGAAACAGGTTTTGTAAATTTCTTGAAAAAAATGAGAAATTGCTATTAAACTTTTAATCACTCTAACATACTAAAAAAATAAAATGACATTTGAAAAATGATGCTGATGTAAAGTAGACATAAGGGAAATGTTGTCTTAATTATTTTGTACAACATGACTAACTGGTTTAGGGATATAATGATTGAAAGTTTGAAAATTGAAAGTTTTTCAAAATTTTCACTAAAATTCCAATATTTTCCCAAATAAATGCAAAACATATCGACCTAAATTTACTACTAAAATAGACTACAAAACATTCTCAGCTGGGATACCTTGAAGCGTTAGAGTTATTACCACATATAGTGACACCGGACAGAGTTCAAAAATTTGCCCTGGTCATTAAAGGGGATCTGTCAGCAAGTTTTTACTATATAATCTGAAGACAGCATGAGGTAAGCCACGGACCCACTATCAGTATTTGGTCAGTATTTTTTTCTCAGGAGTGGGAGCCAAAACCAGGTGAGGAACAATCAGAGAAAAGGTAGAATAGAAGCAAGTCACCAATTCTGCATTTATCATCCACTCCTGGTTTTGTCTCCCACGCCTGAGAAAAAACACTGCCCGAATACTGACCAAATACTGATAGTGGGGCTGTGGCCGTAGGGGATAAAACACAGATTTCAGCTTGACATCTGAGATTTTGTTTCCTTACAATGATTGTTTTAGCACCAGTAGCTTATCATTGCTGTGACTAGCTGGTTGACTGCCTCCTACTCCAGCACGCCCCTTCCTGTGATAGGCAGCTCACTCTCTATGGACATTGTATATACAGAGCCCAGTCCTCCTGTGATAGGCAGCTCACTCTCTATGGACATTGTATATACAGAGCCCGGTCTTCCTGTGATAGGCAGCTCACTCTCTATGGACATTGTATATACAGAGCCCGGTCCTCCTGTGATAGGCAGCTCACTCTCTATGGACATTGTATATACAGAGCCCGGTCTTCCTGTGATAGGCAGCTCACTCTCTATGGACATTGTATATACAGAGCCCGGTCTTCCTGTGATAGGCAGCTCACTCTCTATGGACATTGTATATACAGAGCCCGGTCTTCCTGTGATAGGCAGCTCACTCTCTATGGACATTGTATATACAGAGCCCGGTCTTCCTGTGATAGGCAGCTCACTCTCTATGGACATTGTATATACAGAGCCCGGTGGGGGTGGGGTTAGCATTTTAGCTCTGATTGCTAAATCTAAAACCTCTGCTTGTAAGAGAACGGCTGCACCCAGTTAACTAAGTGATACATTGTTTGATTCAGCTTCTCTTTGCCTACATCATGCTGCTCTAAGATGAGGTTGCAAAAATCTGTTGACAGATTCCCTTTAAGGTTAAAATTGGCTCAGTGACTTAGGGGTTAATATTAATTAATATATTTTATTTGTGCTTTCCTACAATGATAAGTGATAGCATATTACAGTCAGCAAACTCACATTAAATCTTCATATAAAAGAAAACCAGTTTAAAGCTCTGTTTCAACTATGTCAAACAACTGGAAAGATAGGGGGAGATTATTTAAAAGAAGTGCAAAGGAAATATGTCATGGTTGGCCAAAGCTATCAATTACTTTTTTTGCAAATGATTCTCTGTAAAATTGAAAAATTAGATATTTAATCTGATTTGTTGCCATGAGCATCAACTCATTATTTCTTTCACACTGATTACAGTAAATCTCCCACATACAGTTACATATTTTTCGGACTATAAGACGCACTTTTTTCCTCCAAAATTTTGGAGGAAAATGGGGGGGTGCATCTTATAGTCCGAATGTTGGGGGGGGGGGTATATATATACACTGTGTGGGGTATGGGGGGAGCGGTAACGGCGGAGGAGCGGGACACAGGAGGCAGCAGCCGCCCGCTGCAGCCTACACTGTCCCCGCTGCTAAAGAAAATGAATATTCACTGGGCGTGGGGAGCAGTGAATATTCATGCTCCTTAATAGCGGCACACAGTGTAGCCACAGCGCGGCTCCTACTGTTGCCGGAATCACCTGTGCCCGCTGTTAAAGGGCATGAATATGCAACCTCTCTCCACGCCCATGGGAGTGGAGAGAGGTGAATATTCATGCCCTTTAATAAGCGGACACACGCAATAGCCCGGCAGCAGCAGGAACCGCGCTGCGGCTACGCTGCGTGCCGGCTATTAAGGAGCATGAAGTCACTGCTCCCTGCGCCCACAGTCCTGACTTCCAGCAGCTGATCTCTCCATGTGAGCCGCGCATGGCAGTGACGTCATGCGCAGCCCACATGGAGAGATCAGTGCGGGCAGACAGGATGCATCGCTGGAGAAGAGAAGAAAGGTGAGTAGGAATGTTTATTTTTTATGTGCAGCCTGGTGGGGATTAGGGGGACCATGCATACTAGGATAAGGATGAGGGGGCCATACATACAAGGGTAAGGATGAGGGGTGCCATGCATACCAGGATAACCCTGATGGGGCATACATAACAGGATAAAGATGAGGGGGCCATACATACCAGGATAAGAATGAGGGGCCATACGTACCAGGATAAGGATGAGGGGTGCTATGTGTGGCGCCCCTGAGGGTTCGACCGCCACAGAGATGCTGCACTTCTATAATGGAGTGTAGTGTTCCTCCTCTGAGGTAAGGCCGGTGTGATAGTCGTGACCCAAACTTTTGCATCCAACACCACATTTCTCCACCAGAGGGAGGTAGTAAGCACTAGGTGCTGCTCCCCTGGTTACAGGGAGACTGGGGAACCAAGAGTTAGTGGGTGCGGGTGGAGGACCTACAAGTTAGTTACACCTTAGATTTCATATTTAATACAAAGCCATCTTTGATCTTGGTCCTTTTTAGTCCATCTGCTAGTCCTTGTTAGTTAGTTGGTCGTACTGTGCTGTCAAATACTGTGTGTAATGTGACCTCCCTCCCGGAGCGCAGATCCTGTGTGGGCCTGCACCGGCAAGGGACACAGCCCTCGTACCCTGTCCTTGGGATGAGAGGTAGGTTGCAGACAAGGAATGTCTCAACCCGGCCAAGGACCAGGATCAAGAAGGCCCGGAGCTTAAGAGTGTGGCTCCCTAGCAAATGGGTCCCAGGCAGGATGCAGACGGAGCGGTGTACGCCACCTGTCCTCGCCATGCTGATATATTCAGAGGGCCTCCGGCTGCAAGAGGGGTACCGGTCCCCGACACCGGACCTTGCTACTCTGTGTCCTGGACGGAAAGGCCGGTTAGGCCCAGAGGATCCCACCGGGTATCAGACGGAGCGGAGCTGCCACCCGTACCCTTGTTCTGAGAGGAGCTCAGAGGGAGACCCGGCCAATTTGCACACACACGGACAGGAAAGGATACGGTCTGTAGTTCTGGAACACTCTGCAGTAGGGTCCCGACTGAATGCTGGACTTACTCGGAGGTGGTCGGACCCCGGTCCCTGGTGACCACAGGACTCCGCGGGGAGCAGGGAGTCGCCTTCCTTTGCCATCTATGTGAGTAAAGCCTTGGAAGTTCACCCCTATGGCCTCCGGACTGTTTATTCTGCGCCACACCGCACGACGCGGCGCCCGTCTACTACCCCCATCCTCCTGTCCCTCTGCCCTGAGCCCTTGCTCCGCCTGTGGGGAGTAGTAATAACTTTGGCCGCCATAACACCAGGCCTCAGCGGACTGCAGCTGCGCTGGTGGCCCTTCACCAGGCACCACAGGTGGCGTAGTCGTTAATCAGCCACTCAACCCGGACAAGCCCATACCATCTCTTTCTAATGTGACGGCCCTGAGCACGGGTTGGGCCCAGGCCATGGCTGCATCCCACCTCTCCATCACAGGGCCCGACACCGAGTCCCCCAACACCCAGGGTAAAACACGGGCTTTACGAGTAGAGGTGTCACACTATGTATACCAGGATAGGGATCAGGGGTTCCATGCATACCCGGATAGGGATTAGGGGTGCCATGCATACCAGGAGAGGGATGAGGGGTGCCATGCATACTAGGACAGAGATGAGGGGTGCCATGCATACTAGGACGGGGATGAGGGGTGCCATGCATACCAGGATGGGGATTGCTGTACCATGCATACCAGGATGGGGATGATGGGTGCCATGCATACCAGGATAGGGATGAGGGGTGCCATGCATACCAGGATAGGGATGAGGGGTGCCATGCATACCAGGATAAGGATGAGGGGTGCCATGCATACCAGGATGGAGGGATGCCAGGCATACCAGGATGGGGATGGGGACCACGTATAAAAGGAAGGGGGGGCATATATACCAGGATGGGGGATATTGTCAGAATTGGGGGACATTACCCCTATACCAGTGTCAGCAGAAGACCCTCCCCCCCTTAAAAGTGCATCATGACCACATTTTTCCTTAAATTTTAATTTTTTTATTTTCCTTCTCTAAAACCTAGGTGCGTCTTATAGTCTGAAAAATACGGTATATACAGAACAGACCAAAAGTTTGGACACACCTTCTTGAAGCTCATCAAGAGAATGCCAAGAGTGTGCAAAGCAGTCATCAAAGCAAAAGGTGGCTACTTTGAAGAACCTAGAATATAAGACATATTTTCAGTTGTTTCACACTTTTTTGTTAAGTATATAATTCCACATGTGGTAATTCATAGTTTTGATGCCTTCAGTGTGAATGGACAATTTTCATAGTCATGAAACTACAGAAAAATCTTTAAATGAGAAGGTGTGTCCAAACTTTTGGTCTGTACTGTACCGGTTCTCTGCACCATCATTCCTTCTACTCATTCTCTATATGTCAACCAGGGCTGCTTCTGTCATGAGGTGAGATGAGCATCTTGCCCCAGGCGCTTGTTGGAGCAATCTGAAAGGGGTGGCAGAATGCGGCTGCTGCCCCCTCAGAGACACTAGACACAGGCCTGTAGGCGGCTGCTGCCCCCTCAGAGACACTAGACACAGGCCTGTAGGCAGCTGCTGCCCCCTCAGAGACACTAGACACAGGCCTGTAGGCGGCTGCTGCCCCCTCAGAGACACTAGACACAGGCCTGTAGGCGGCTGCCAGTCACAGTGTATCAGACAGAGGGGCAAGATTGCAGCGCAGAGGGGGGCGCTCCAATGCTAGCTCCATACTCAAGTGCAGCGTTGTACTAGTGAGCCTTGGGCCCCCACAGAGGAAATTATTCCTGGGGCCCAATATGTAACTACATAGAAATAATACAAGCCCACCAATTGTGAGATAAAATATGCTAGTATTGTGGTGTAACATAAAAACACAATGGTTCACATTTATCAAAAATGGCAGAATTTGAGCAAAATCTTTTGTACTCACTTCAACTCCATTATTCCATATTTATCAAATTTCGTCACTAATGATACATTAGGTGCAAATTATTTAAGCACAACATTTTAGGCATGGTAGCACACTTCTCAATGTTAAAAAAGAGCTGACATCCAGTGTGTCAAATGTTGCATTGTAATATAATTTTGGACAAATTTCAACTTTTTATGCATGTAAAAATGGTTTTAATATGAATGCATTTGTTCCGTGCCTTTTTTAAGACAGCCAGTGCCAGGGTGCTCCTGTCCCCAGGCACATACATAAAATCAATTAGAAATATATTAATCCCTTGGCACAGATGAACCTACAGTACCAGAACGTCCACAGCAGGGTCCACGTGTGCGGAGTTGGCTCAGGAGTGGAGACCACTTCACACGCAACATACAGCGGGCATGTGCCTGTATGGTGACCATTCAGCTGTGCACACGCAACATACAGCGGGCATGTGCCTGTATGGTGACCATTCAGCTGTGCACACGCAACATACAGCGGGCACGTGCCTGTATGGTGACCATTCAGCTGTGCGCACGCAACATACAGCGGGCACGTGCCTGTATGGTGACCATTCAGCTGTGCACACGCAGCATACAGCGGGCATGTGCCTGTATGGTGACCATTCAGCTGTGCACACGCAACATACAGCGGGCATGTGCCTGTATGGTGACCATTCAGCTGTGCACACGCAACATACAGCGGGCATGTGCCTGTATGGTGACCATTCAGCTGTGCACACGCAACATACAGCGGGCATGTGCCTGTATGGTGACCATTCAGCTGTGCACATGCAACATACAGCGGGCATGTGCCTGTATGGTGACCATTCAGCTGTACACACGCAACATACAGCGGGCATGTGCCTGTATGGTGACCATTCAGCTGTGCACACGCAACATACAGCGGGCATGTGCCTGTATGGTGACCATTCAGCTGTGCACACGCAACATACAGCGGGCATGTGCCTGTATGGTGACCATTCAACTGTGCACACGCTGCATACAGCGGGCATGTGCCTGTATGGTGACCATTCAGCTGTGCACACGCAACATACAGCGGGCATGTGCCTGTATGGTGACCATTCAGCTGTGCACACGCAACATACAGCGGGCATGTGCCTGTATGGTGACCATTCAGCTGTGCGCACCCATCTTGATGCTCCTGTGAAATCCAGCATTAGGCTGGATTCATATGGGATCATTATTTCCACTATTAAAACATACAAAACAAGCAGGGGCGTAATGATCGCGGTCATAGAGGGTACAACCGGGACCAGACCCATGCTTGTGCGTGGCCCGACGACACCAATTTCACCTGGATGTGCATTCTCTGACACACATTCTGCTGAAATGTATTGTGACGCAGAGACCCGCCGGCTCCCTGCACTTCAAGACAAGCTGTCAGCCAATCAGAGGCTGGCAAAAGGTGTTGGCGGCCCGCAGAAGTCCGCTACCGGCTGGGGGAACATTATACCAGGATGGCGGACCTTATACCAGGATGGCGGACCTTATACCAGGATGGCGGACATTTCATCAGGATAGCGGACATTACACTGGGATGGCGGACATTACATCAGGATGGCGGACATTATATCAGGATGGGGAAATTATATCAGAATGAAGGACATTATATCAGGATGGGAGATAAGATACCAGGCTGGGAACATTATATTAAGATGGGGACAATATACCAGGATGAGTGACATTACACCAGAATGGCGGACATTATACCAGAAGGGGGACATGGTTATAGCATGGAGCCCAGGATGGGGGACATTATACCAAAATGGGGACATTGTATCAGTCAGGGGTGGTACAGGGTGGGCATCAGTCAGGGTTGATACAGGGGCACTCAGGGGTAATACAGGGGAGGCTCAGACAGTCAGGGGTGAAACAAAAAATTGAGGGAAATCCTCCTAGTGACTGAGCCCTCTCACCCTCTATCACCAATGAGTAAAGCCCCTCACTGTTGGTGTTGATGGGGGCTCAGTTATGTGATAATCCTGCTCAGCTACATATATCTCACCTTTGGTGAGTGATGTAGCAGGCAGCCATCCATCTCCCTGTGCTTCTCACTGTCAGCCTGTGACACAGTTAGGGGGGAGCACGGTTACTCAGCACATCATGGCTCATTACCTCAGCTCTGCTGTTAGCACGGGGAAGAGGCCACAAACAAAACTAACACTGATTGGCTGCGATGCTGCCAATCACTATTAGACTTACCAACAGCAGCACCGCTCTCCCTGGTTGCTCCAGGTGCGGTATCGCAGAGGCAGAGATTCAGCATTATTGATCAGCGATCAGTCAGTCCCTGAAGTGAGCTGCTGTCTGCACTGCGGCAGAACAGATCCAGTGACTCCCGTACTCTGCCGGGATGTCTAATGTTGGAAGGAGCGGTGAATAGTAATCAGTGACACGTGTGAGCTGCCGTGCTTGCAGCATGTCATGTGCTAGTGCGCTGAGTGCTGCTGACTGCTCCTCCCAGCATTAGACATCCCGGGAGAGCAGTGCACGGGTCACTGAATCTCTCCAGCTGCAGACAGCGGCTCACTCCTCATACTGACCAGAACACTGATCCATCCTGCTGAATCCTGAACACTGTGATATCGCACCTGGAACTGAATCACTGGAATCAGTAAGTAATAAAAATGCCTTAAAACATCCTCTCTCTCTCATTATTCTGGCATTTGGCAAATATTAAAAATGATGGTAATCCTAATTGACCTAAAACGGGAAAGGTTTATTCTGATTTCACGTCAGATATTGAGAAAAACCTGCGTCTTTTTATATAGTGTATGGAAACTTCTGGTGTCAACTGCATGTGTATGTGTCCCTATAGTTATAGTTTTGAATGATTACTATTGTCCCTTCATTGCATCCAAATAACCTGTTCACAAAATCAAAGTATGTCATTGGGTTGGAAGGGGTTAACCAGGCAGTTCTGATGACATCACAAAGCACATAGACATCCTATGACATCACAATTGGTATAGAATGTACAGAGTGTAACTCCTGAGCCATCTTGTTTCATTCGAGGCTGACTGCTGGAAGGTGACAAGTCCAGGTAGGGAACTCTTCACCTATGACCTCACTCATACATTGTATAGATGGGGGGTCAGTAGTGGGATTCAGAACTGCATCATTAACCTGAAAATCTCAGCAGATGGCGCTGGATCCTGTGTCCCGTGCTGTGATTGTTAGAATGAGTCTATGATTTACAAAAAAATGTTATTGACCAGATCCCATGGAAAATCATTTGGGGGCTTTAGTAAAGCAGTGTGAGCCCGGCCTAACAGGGGCTACCGATCTGGACAAACCCTTCCCTAAATGAGGACTTGCTGGCGATCAACTGATCATGTATCACTGGTCTTGAAGACCCTCAGCAATCGGCTGGCTTTGCTCTCTATGACCCCCATGTGCTCTAATAAAAGCATATAGAAAGGGGAGGGCCGGCTGACACCACCCCATTTGGCTCCATTTTTGGGTAGCTTTGCCATTATTCTTGTCAAAACATAGAGTTTTCAGAACATCCATTTAATAGCAGACTGGTCCAGTTCTCCATTATCCGCTCTCATGGTCCTGCTGGATCAGGAGTGACCGGTAGCTGACGGTTTATGGTGATCAGGAGTTGCAGTATGGCGCCGGTGTTTCCCTTTAGGTCATAGAGCAGTAGGTGACGCGGATTAAATAGGACCTATCATTTAATCCTCATTTTTTGTAATGATAGGTGTTATGTCTCATCTAGTTCAGATGAGCAGCAGTAATGAAGCACGGACCGATGACGGTGGCGCAGCAGGATGGCCGAGCAGAAACAACGGAGAACGCCGTGGCTTGATGGCAGCAGGAAGACCAGAACTGGAACCACAGGAAATAAAGAGCAGAATTGAAGCAACGGCACCTGGTATAATAGTTACAGACTCTGATCAGACTTTCATCAGAGTGGTATCAGTTTTTCTCGGACATGGAGAGGAGAAAGAAAAGGTTTCTCACCTTCTCCCTTCTGCAAGTCGGTGAAAATCGGACCACACTCCGATGTCAAAGCGCGGTCCAATTTTTCCACAAGCGCATAGACTTGCATTGCCATTGCCATATTTTGCAGACTATAAGACGCACCCCAAATTTTGGGGTGGAAAATAATTTTTTTAATAAAATGGTGGTGCCTCTTATAGTCCGTTTAACAGTAGGTTACCAGGGGGCGGCGGTGGTGGAGCGGGGTGACAGGAGACAGGGCCACTGCTTTAGCCAGTCGGCGGCGACAGGAGTGGGGCGATGCTGCGGGCCCTGGGCTCTCATAAGATGTCGGCGCCGGTGAGCAGACTCCCCTTTCCTATAGATTGCCCTGCAGTAGGCTTTGGGAAAATGGCTACTAGAGGTGACGCATGTGCAGATTGAGATCTCGGGAGATGCATGCGCCGCCTCAAGCGTCCATTTTCCCAAAGTCCACTGCAGGGCAATAAATGGGAAAAGCTACTCTGCTCACCGGCGCCGACATCTTATGAGAGCCCAGGGCCCGCTGACACCGGCCTCCTGTGACCGCGCTCCACCGCAACCACCCCTCGATAAGCTACATTCAGATATTGTATATTAGATTGTAAGCTCCTAGGACAGGGTGTACATTATTCTGCATGCCCTCAGGAGCAGCCTGTATATTGTATATTAGATTGTAAGCCCCTAGGACAGGGTGTGCAATATTCTGCATGCCCTCAGGAGCACTCTGTATATTGTATATTAGATTGTAAGCTCCTAGTACAGGGTGTGCATAATTCTGCATGCCCTCAGGAGCAGTCTGTATATTGTATATTAGATTGTAAGCTCCTAGGACAGGGTGTGCATTATTCTGCATGCCCTCAGGAGCAGCCTGTATATTGTATATTAGATTGTAAGCTCCTAGGACAGGATGTGCATTATTCTGCATGCCCTCAGGAGCAGTCTGTATATTGTATATTAGATTGTAAGCTCCTAGGACAGGGTGTGCATTATTCTGCATGCCCTCAGGAGCAGCCTGTATATTGTATATTAGATTGTAAGCTCCTAGGACAGGGTGTACATTATTCTGCATGCCCTCAGGAGCAGCCTGTATATTGTATATTAGATTGTAAGCTCCTAGGACAGGATGTGCATTATTCTGCATGCCCTCAGAAGCAGTCTGTATATTGTATATTAGATTGTAAGCTCCTAGGACAGGGTGTGCATTATTCTGCATGCCCTCAGGAGCAGTCTGTATATTGTATATTAGAATGTAAGCTTCTAGGACAGGGTGTACATTATTCTGCATGCCCTCAGGAGCAGTCTGTATATTGTATATTAGATTGTAAGCTCTTAGGACAGGGTGTACATTATTCTGCATGCCCTCTGGAGCAGTCTGTATACTGTATATTAGATTGTAAGCTCCTAGTGCAGGATGTGCATTATTCTGCATGCCCTCAGGAGCAGTCTGTATATTGTATATTAGATTGTAAGCTCCTAGGACAGGGTGTACATTATTCTGCATGCCCTCAGGAGCAGTCTGTATACTGTATATTAGATTGTAAGCTCCTAGGACAGGGTGTACATTATTCTGCATGCCCTCAGGAGCAGTCTGTATATTGTATATTAGATTGTAAGCTTCTAGGACAGGGTGTGCATTATTCTGCATGCCCTCAGGAGCAGTCTGTATACTGTATATTAGATTGTAAGCTCCTAGGACAGGGTGTACATTATTCTGCATGCCCTCAGGAGCAGTCTGTATATTGTATATTAGATTGAAAGCTCCTAGTGCAGGGTGTACATTATTCTGCATGCCCTCAGGAGCAGTCTGTATATTGTATATTAGATTGTAAGCTCCTAGGACAGGGTTTACATTATTCTGCATGCCCTCAGGAGCAGTCTGTATTTTGTATATTAGATTGTAAGCTCCTAGGACAGGGTGTACATTATTCTGCATGCCCTCAGGAGCAGTCTGTATATTGTATATTAGATTGTAAGCTCCTAGGACAGGGTTTACATTATTCTGCATGCCCTCAGGAGCAGTCTGTATTTTGTATATTAGATTGTAAGCTCCTAGGACAGGGTGTGCATTATTCTGCATGCCCTCAGGAGCAGTCTGTATATTGTATATTAGATTGTAAGCTCCTAGGACAGGGTGTACATTATTCTGCATGCCCTCAGGAGCAGTCTGTATACTGTATATTAGATTGTAAGCTCCTAGGACAGGGTGTACATTATTCTGCATGCCCTCAGGAGCAGCCTGTATATTGTATATTAGATTGTAAGCTCCTAGGACAGGGTGTACATTATTCTGCATGCCCTCAGGAGCAGTCTGTATATTGTATATTAGATTGTAAGCTCCTAGGACAGGGTGTACATTATTCTGCATGCCCTCTGGAGCAGTCTGTATACTGTATATTAGATTGTAAGCTTCTAGGACAGGGTGTGCATTATTCTGCATGCCCTCAGGAGCAGTCTGTATACTGTATATTAGATTGTAAGCTCCTAGGACAGGGTGTACATTATTCTGCATGCCCTCAGGAGCAGTCTGTATATTGTATATTAGATTGTAAGCTCCTAGTGCAGGGTGTATATTATTCTGCATGCCCTCAGGAGCAGTCTGTATATTGTATATTAGATTGTAAGCTCCTAGGACAGGGTTTACATTATTCTGCATGCCCTCAGGAGCAGTCTGTATATTGTATATTAGATTGTAAGCTCCTAGGACAGGGTGTACATTATTCTGCATGCCCTCAGGAGCAGTCTGTATATTGTATATTAGATTGTAAGCTCCTAGGACAGGGTGTGCATTATTCTGCATGCCCTCAGGAGCAGTCTGTATATTGTATATTAGATTGTAAGCTCCTAGGACAGGGTGTACATTATTCTGCATGCCCTCAGGAGCAGCCTATATATTGTATATTAGATTGTAAGCTCCTAGGACAGGGTGTACATTATTCTGCATGCCCTCAGGAGCAGTCTGTATATTGTATATTAGATTGTAAGCTCCTAGGACAGGGTGTACATTATTCTGCATGCCCTCAGGAGCAGTCTGTATATTGTATATTAGATTGTAAGCTCCTAGGACAGGGTGTACATTATTCTGCATGCCCTCAGGAGGGAGCAGTCTGTATACTGTATATTAGATTGTAAGCTCCTAGTGCAGGGTGTACATTATTCTGCATGCCCTCAGGAGCAGTCTGTGTACTGTATATTAGATTGTAAGCTCCTAGTACAGGGTGTACATTATTCTGCATGCCCTCAGGAGCAGTCTGTATACTGTATATTATATTGTAAGCTCCTAGGACAGAGCTTTGTGGGTGAGAACAAGCAATTTAAATTGGATCCTATAATTCATGGGCAGCCAGTGCAATAACTGGCACAGAGCGGAGGAGTCTGAGTAACGATTAGCCAAATAGATGACCCTGGCAGCAGCATTAAAGATGGACTGGAGGGGGGGAAAGTCGAGTGAGGGGGAGGCCAATTAAAAGAGAGTTACAGTAGACGAGGCGGGAGTGGATCAGGGCAACAGCGAGGGTTTTTGTTGTTTCCAAGGTGAGAAAGTGGTGGATTCTAGAGATGTTCTTCAGGTGCAAGTGACAAGAGTGGGCAAGAGATTGTATGTGGAAGGTGAAGGAGAGATTGGTGTCAAACACAACGCCCAGACAACGCACCTGCTGGCTCGGCATTATTGTGGTACCACACACGGAGAGAGAGAAGTCAGATTTCGAGAGGTGGGTAGACGGCGGGAGCACAAGAAATTCAGTATTTGGAAAGGTTGAGTTTCAGGTAGAGAGCGGACATTATGTTAGAAACTGCGGCCAGACAGTCACTGGTGTTCTGTAGTACAGCGGGGGTAAGGTCAGGGGATGAGGTGTATAGTTGTGTGTCATCAGCATAAAGATGGTACTGAAAACCAAATTTGCTGATGGTCTGTCCAATTGGGGCTGTGCAGAGAGAGAATAGAAGAGGGCCAAGGACTGAACCCTGGGGAACCCCAATAGTGAGAGGAAGGGGAGAAGAAGTGGAGCCAGTGAATGGTACACTGAAAGAGCGGTCAGATAGGTAGGAGGAGAACCAGGAGAGAGCAGTGTCCTTAATGCCGATTGAGTGGAGCGTAGAGAGTAGGAGGTGGTGGTCAACGGTGTCAAAGGCGGCAGAGAGGTCAAGAGGAATGAGCAGAGAGTGGTGACCATTACGTTTTGCTGTCAGGAGGTCATTGGTTACTTTGATGAGTGCAGTTTCTGTAGAATTTAGGGGACGGAAGCCGGACTGTGATGGGTCTAGAAGAGAGTGAGTGGAGAGGTAACTGGTAAGGCGGGAGTAGACCAGGCGCTCCAAGAGTTTAGAGATGAAGGGAAGATTGGAGACTGGTCTGTAGTTGTTTGTGCAGGAAAGGTCAAGAGAGGGCTTTTTTTAATAATGGAGTAATGATGGAGTGTTTGAAGGAGGAGGGGAAGATACCAGAAGAGAGGGAGAGGTTGAAGATTTTATTTAGGCGAGTAGTGACGACTGAAGAAAGAGACTGGAGTAGATGTTAGGGGATGGGGTCAGTGGTGCATGTAGTGGGATGGGAAGAAGAGAGGAGCCTGGAGACTTTGTCTTCTGTGACTGGGTCATATGTCGAGAGTGATCCAGAGGGGATGTGGGGAGGGATGGGAGTCACGGCTCTTGGTGGCTGGGGGCTGATTTCCTGATGGATGGTGTCTATTTTGTCTGTGAAGTAGGAGGCCAAGTCCTCAGCACAAATGTCTGTGATGGGGGCCTGCGCTTTAGGACTGAGGAGGGAGTGAAAGGTATTGAAGACTTTTTTGGGATTGTTGGATAGTGAGGAGATCAGGGTGGTGAAGTAGGTCTATTTGGCAAGGTCAAGGGCAGAGTTATATGTTTTTAACATAAATTTGTAGTGGATAAAGTCTTCTAGTGTGCGAGTTTTCCTCCATAGGCGTTCGGCACTTCTAGAGCAACGCTGGAGAAATCGGGTTTGCGGTGTGACCCTGGGCTGTTTTGCTCTGTGTTTAGAGGTTCTGAGGGTGATGGGTGCTACTTGGTCCAGCGTGCTTCTGAGAGAGTGTCATTGTAGTGGTTTACAGCCAGATCAGGACAGGAAAAAGAGGAGATTGAGGACAGTGATGAGTGAAGGGAGTCTGTAAGTGTATGAGGGTTAATGGCTTGTAGATTTCTGAATGTGTGATAGGTAGGAGTGTGCTGGGGTGGGTGAGGATTTGTGAGCGTGAAGGAGAGAATGTTATGATCAGAGAGGGGAAGAGGGGGGTTATTTAAGTGGGGGATTGAACTAAGCCGGACAAAGACCAGATCAAGGGTGTTTCCATCTTTGTGTGTCTCAGAGGTTGAAAGCTGTGAGAGGCCAAGAGAAGTGGTGAAAGATAGAAGCTGGGATGCGTATGAGGAGGTGGAGCTGTTTATGGGGATGTTGAAGTCTCCCAGGATAAGGGTTGGTAAATCTGAGGACATGAAATGCAGCAGCCAGGCAGAAAAATGATCAAGGAACTGGGTGGGTGAGCCTGGGGAACGGATATACGACCGCTACTCTGAGGGAGAGGGGATGGAAGAGCCTGATGGTGTGGACCTCAAAAGAAGGGAATGAGAGTGATGGTAATGGGGGGATGACCTGGAAGGTGCAATGTGGGGACAGGAGTATGCCGACCCCACCACCAAGTATGTTTGTAGGTCTCGAGGAATGGGAAAAATGCAGGCCGCCATGAGAAATAGCAGCAGTGGACACAATGTCAGAATCCTGGATCCAGGTTTCAGTGAGGGCCAGCAGATTGAGAGAGTTGGTCAGAAAGTAATTGTGCAGTCAAGGAAGCTTGTTGCATATAGACCATGGATTCCTCAGTGCGAAATTGAAGGAGGGAGATGAAGGAGTACAGCTGATGTTAATAAGGATAGCAGCGTTTCGATGTGAGGTAAGGGAGAGGTTGAGGTTGGTGGAGAGTGGTCCGGGGTTAGGAGAGATATCCCCTGAAATGAGTAGTAGCAGTTAAAAGAGAAAGAGCAGATAGTTTTTGGATTTGTGATATAGTTTCCTGTGCAATAACTTTGGATAAGATAGAGTGAGATTTTTCAGGAAGTTCAAAAGAGCATGGGAGCTGTACATAGGAGAGGGAAGGAGAGAGGGGCAGATATGGATGAGTGGTGATGGAGGGGGGATAGGGCGGTGATTGTGGATGAAAAAAGCACACAGGAATATGGATGCAGGAGTAAAGTACATAGTTTGAAGAGAGTATAAAGTGTGGGTTACCTGACTCCTGCCCTGAATGACTGCCATTGAAATGACTGTCAGACACTTGTCGAACAGGACACTTTGCTGAAGAGGACACGTGCGTGCACCCCTTATGATGCATCTAGATTTATAGGAAGGACTATAGCATCAGGTGAGAGGGATTGTGGGAGCTACTTGTGACTAAATTGGCAGCTGCTCAGCTCACCAGGGAGTGGATAGCTGATCAAATACACAGACCTAACACACTATGCCTGACACAGTATAACACCTTTCACCATCAGATAAAGTCTACAATGATGAAAGGACAGACAGTGACTATTGAATACAATGCATCAAATAACAGAGCACAGATACAGCAAACAGAAACATTATACCATAGAAATGGTTTCAAGATGAGAGTTCAGCAGATGACATTAATCCAGCAAGCAGAGATGTTATACCATAGGAATGGATTCAAGATGAGAGTTCACCAGATGACATAGATCCAGCAAGCAGAGATGTTATAACATAGAAATGGTTTCAAGATGAGAGTTCAGCAGATGGCATAGATTCAGCAAGCAGAGATATAATACCATAGAAATGGTTTCAAGATGAGAGTTCAGCAGATGACGTAGATCCTGCAAACACACATGTTATACCATAGAAATGGTTTCAAGTCGACAGTTCAGCAGATGACATAGATCGAGCAAGCAGAGATGTTATAACATAGAAATGGTTTCAAGATGAGAGTTCAGCAGATGACATAGTTCCAGCAAGCAGAGATGTTAGACCATAGAAATGGTTTCAGGATGAGAGTTCAGCAGATGAGATAGATCCAGCAAGTAGAGATGTTATACCATAGAAATGGTTTCAAGATGAGAGTACAGCAGATGACAAAGATCCTGCAAGCAAAGATGTTATACCATAGAAATGATTTCAAGATGAGAGTACAGCAGATGACAAAGATCCTGCAAGCAAAGATGTTATACCATAGAAAAGGTTTCAAGATGAGAGTTCAGCAGATGACACAGATCCAGCAAGCAGAGATGTTATACTATAGAAATGGTTTCAAGATGAGAGCTCAGCAGATGACATAGATCCAGCAAGCAGAGATGTTATACCATAGAAATGATTTCAAGATGAGAGTTCTGCAGATGACATAGATCCAGCAAGCAGAGATGTTATACCATAGAAATGGTTACAAGATGAGAGTTCAGCAGATGACATTAATCCAGCAAGCAGAGATGTTATACCATAGAAATTGTTTCAAGATGAGAGTTCAGCAGATGACATAGATGCAGCAAACAAAGATGTTATACCATAGAAAAGGTTTCAAGATGAGAGTTCAGCAGATGACATAGATCCAGCAAGCAGAGATGTTATACCATAGAAATGGTTTCAAGATGAGAGCTCAGCAGATGACACAGATTCAGCAAAAAGAGATGTAATACCATAGAAATGGTTTCAAGATGAGAGTTCAGCAGATGACATTGGTTTCAAGATGAGAGTTCAGCAGATGACATAGATCACAAAAAGCAGAGATGTTATATCATAGAAATAGTTTCAAGATGAGAGTTCAGCAGATGACATAGATCGAGCAAGCAGATATGTTATACCATAGAAATGGTTTCAAGATGAGAGTTCAGCAGATGACATAGATCCAGCAAGGAGAGATGTTATACCATAGAAATGGTTTCAAGATGAGAGTTCAGCTGATGACATATTCAGCAAGCAGAGATGGTATACCATAGAAATGGTTTCAAGATGAGAGTTCAGCAGATGACATAGATCCAGCAAGCAGAGATGTTATACCATAGAAATGGTTTCAAGATGACAGTTCAGCAGATGACATAGATACAGCATGCAGAGATGTTATACCATAGAAATGGTTTCAAGATGAGAGTTCAGCTGATGACATACATCCAGCAAGTTGAGATTTTATACCCTAGAAATGGTTTCAAGATGAGCGTTCAGCAGATGACATAGATCCAGCAAGCAGAGATATTATACCATAGAAATGGTTTCCATATGAGACTTCAGCAGATGACATAGATCCAGAAAGCAGAGATTTTATACCATAGGAATGGATTCAAGATGAGAGTTCAGCAGATGACATAGATCCAGCAAGCAGAGATGTTATACCATAGAAATGGTTTCAAGATGAGAGTTCAGCAGATGAGATAGATCCAGCAAGCAGAGATGTTAGACCATAGAAATGGTTTCAGGATGAGAGTTCAGCAGATGAGATAGATCCAGCAAGAAGAGATGTTATACCATAGAAATGGTTTCAGGATGAGAGTTCAGCAGATGAGATAGATCCAGCAAGCAGAGATGTTATACCATAGAAATGGTTTCAGTATGAGAGTACAGCAGATGACAAAGATCCTGCAAGCAAAGATGTTATACCATAGAAATGGTTTCAAGATGAGAGTTCAGCAGATGACATAGATCCAGCAAGCAGAGATGTTATACCATAGAAATGATTTCAAGATGAGAGTTCTGCAGATGACATAGATCCAGCAAGCAGAGATGTTATACCATAGAAATGGTTTCAAGATGAGAGTTCAGCAGATGACAGAGATCCTGCAAGCAGAGATGTTATACCATAGAAATGGTTTCAAGATGAGAGTTCAGCAGATGACATAGATCCAGCAAGCAGAGATGTTATACCATAGAAATGGTTTCAAGATGAGAGTTCAGCAGATGGCATAGATCCAGCAAGCAGAGATATTATACCATAGAAATGGTTTCAAGATGAGAGTTCAGCAGATGACATAGATCCAGCTAGCAGAGATGTTATACCATAGAAATGGTTTCAAGAGGAGAGTTCAGCAGATGACATAGATATAGCAAGCAGACATTTTATACCATAGAAATGGTTTCAAGATGACAGTTCAGCAGATGACATAGATCCTGCAAGCAGAGATGTTATACCATAGAAATGGTTTCAAGATGAGATTTCAGCAGATGACATAGATCCCTCAAGCAGAGATGTTATATCATAGAAATGGTTTCAAGATGAGAGTTCAGCAGATGACATAGATCGAGCAAGCAGATATGTTATACCATAGAAATCGTTTCAAGATGAGAGCTCAGCAGATGACATAGATCACAGCAAGCAGAGATGTTATACCATAGAAATTGTTTCAAAATGAGAGTTCAGCTGATGACATAGATCCAGCAAGCAGAGATGTTATACCATAAAAATGGTTTCAAGATGATAGTTCAGCAGATGACATAGATTCAGCAAGCAGACATGTTATACCATAGAAATGGTTTCAAGATGAGAGTTCAGCTGATGACATAGATCCAGCAAGCAGAGATGATATACCATAGAAATGGTTTCAAAATGAGAGTTCAGCAGATGACATAGATTCAGCAAGCAGAGATGTTATACCATAGAAATGGTTTCAAGATGAGAGTTCAGCTGATGACATAGATCCAGCTAGCAGAGATGGTATACCATAGAAATGGTTTCAAGATGAGAGTTCAGCAGATGACATAGATCCAGCAAGCAGAGATGTTATACCATAGAAATGGTTTCAAGATGAGAGTTCAGCAGATGACATAGATACAGCATGAAGAGATGTTATACCATAGAAATGGTTTCAAGTTGAGAGTTCAACTGATGACATACATCCAGCAAGATGAGATTTTATACCCTAGAAATGGTTTCAAGATGAGCGTTCAGCAGATGACATAGATCCAGCAAGCAGAGATATTATACCATAGAAATGGTTTCCATATGAGAGTTCAGCAGATGACATAGATCCAGCAAGCAGAGATGTTATACCATAGAAATGGTTTCAAGATGAGAGCTCAACAGATGACATAGATCGAGCAAGCAGAGATGTTATACCATAGGAATGGATTCAAGATGAGAGTTCACCAGATGACATAGATCCAGCAAGCAGAGATGTTATACCATAGAAATGGTTTCAAGATGAGAGCTCAACAGATGACATAGATCGAGCAAGCAGAGATGTTATACCATAGGAATGGATTCAAGATGAGAGCTCAACAGATGACATAGATCGAGCAAGCAGAGATGTTATACCATAGAAATGGTTTCAAGATGAGAGTTCAGCATATGGCATAGATTCAGCAAGCAGAGATATTATACCATAGAAAAGGTTTCAAGATGAGAGTTCAGCAGATGACGTAGATCCAGCAAGCAGAGATGTTATACCAGAGAAATGGTTTCAAGATGAGATTTCAGCAGATGACATAGATCCCTCAAGCAGAGATGTTATATCATAGAAATGGTTTCAAGATGAGAGTTCAGCAGATGACATAGACAGAGAAAGCAGATATGTTATACCATAGAAATGGTTTCAAGATGAGAGTTCAGCAGATGACATAGATCACAGCAAGCAGAGATGTTATACCATAGAAATGGTTTCAAGATGAGAGCTCAACAGATGACATAGATCGAGCAAGCAGAGATGTTATACCATAGGAATGGATTCAAGATGAGAGTTCACCAGATGACATAGATCCAGCAAGCAGAGATGTTATACCATAGAAATGGTTTCAAGATGAGAGTTCAGCAGATGGCATAGATTCAGCAAGCAGAGATATTATACCATAGAAATGGTTTCAAGATGAGAGTTCAGCAGATGACGTAGATCCTGCAAACAGACATGTTATACCATAGAAATGGTTTCAAGTCGACAGTTCAGCAGATGACATAGATCCAGCAAGCAGAGATGTTATAACATAGAAATGGTTTCAAGATGAGAGTTCAGCAGATGACATAGTTCCAGCAAGCAGAGATGTTAGACCATAGAAATAGTTTCAGGATGAGAGTTCAGCAGATGAGATAGATCCAGCAAGTAAAGATGTGATACCATAGAAATGGTTTCAAGATGGGAGTACAGCAGATGACAAAGATCCTGCAAGCAAAGATGTTATACCATAGAAATGGTTTCAAGATGAGAGTACAGCAGATGACAAAGATCCTGCAAGCAAAGATGTTATACCATAGAAATGGTTTCAAGATGAGAGTTCAGCAGATGACATAGATCCAGCAAGCAGAGATGTTATACCATAGAAATGGTTTCAAGATGAGAGTTCTCCAGATGACATAGATCCAGCAAGCGGAGATGTTATACCATAGAAATGGTTTCAAGATGAGAGTTCTGCAGATGACATAGATCCAGCAAGCAGAGATGTTATACCATAGAAATGGTTTCAAGATGAGAGCCCAGCAGATGACATAAATCCACCAAGCAGAGATGTTATACCACAGAAATGGTTTCAAGATGAGAGTTCAGCAGATTACATAAATCCAGCAAGCAGAGATGTTATAGCACAGAAATGTTTTCAAGATGAGAGTTCAGCAGATGACATAGATACAGCAAGCAGAGATGTTATACCATAGAAATGGTTTCAAGATGAGAGTTCTGCAGATGACATAGATCCTGCAAGCAGAGATGTTATACCATAGAAATGGTTTCAAGATGAGAGTTCAGCAGATGACATAGATCCAGCAAGCAGAGATGTTATACCATAGAAATGGTTTCAAGAGGAGAGTTCAGCAGATGACATAGATCCAGCAAGCAGAGATGTTATACCATAGAAATGGTTTCAAGATGAGAGTTCTGCAGCTGACATAGATCCAACAAGCAGAGATGTTATACCATAGAAATGGTTTCAAGATGAGAGCTCAGCGGATGACATAGATCCACCAAGCAGAGATGTTATACTATAGAAATGGTTTCAAGATGAGAGCTCAGCAGATGACATAGATCCAGCAAGCAGAGATGTTATACCATAGAAATGGTTTCAAGATGAGAATTCAGCAGATGACAGATCTAGCAAGCAGAGATGTTATACCATAGAAATGGTTTCAAGATGAGAGTTCAGCAGATGACATAGATCCAGCAAGCAGAGATGTTATACCATAGAAATGGTTTCAAGATGAGAGTTCAGCAGATGGCATAGATCCACCAAGCAGAGATGTTATACCATAGAAATGGTTTCAAGATGAGAATTCAGCAGATGACAGATCTAGCAAGCAGAGATGTTATACCATAGAAATGGTTTCAAGATGAGAGTTCAGCAGATGACATAGATCCAGCAAGCAGAGATGTTATACCATAGAAATGGTTTCAAGATGAGAGCTCAGCAGATGACATAGATCCAGCAAGCAGATATGTTATACCATAGAAATGGTTTCAAGATGAGAATTCAGCAGATGACATAGATCCAGCAAGCAGAGATGTTATACCATAGAAACGGTTTCATGATGAGAGTTCAGCAGATGACACAGATACAGCAAGCAGAGAAGTTATACCATAGAAATGGTTTCAAGATGAGAGTTCAGCAGATGACATAGATCCAGCAAGCAGAGATGTTATACCATAGAAATGGTTTCAAGATGAGAGCTCAGCAGATGACATAGATCCAGCAAGCAGAGATGTTATACCATAGAAATGGTTTCAAGATGAGTGTTCAGCAGATGACATAGATCCACCAAGCAGAGATGTTATACCATAGAAATGATTTCAAGATGAGAGCTCAGCAGATGACATAGATCCAGCAAGCAGAGATGTTATACCATAGAAATGGTTTCAAGATGAGAGTTCAGCAGATGGCATAGATCCAGCAAGCAGAGATGTTATACCATAGAAATGATTTCAAGATGAGAGCTCAGCAGATGACATAGATCCAGCAAGCAGAGATGTTATACCATAGAAATGGTTTCAAGATGAGAGTTCAGCAGATGACATAGATCCAGCAAGCAGAGATGTTATACCATAGAAATGGTTTCATGATGAGAGTTCAGCAGATGACACAGATACAGCAAGCAGAGATGTTATACCATAGAAATGGTTTCAAGATAAGAATTCAGCAGATGATATAGATACAGCAAGCAGAGATGTTATACCATAGAAATGGTTTCCAGATGAGAGTTCTGCAGATGACATAGATCCAGCAAGCAGAGATATTATACCATAGAAATTGTTTCAAGATGAGAGCTCAGCAGATGACATAGATCCAGCAAGCAGAGATGTTTTACCATAGAAATGGTTTCTAGATGAGAGTTCAGCAGATGACATAGATCCAACAAGCAGAGATGTTATACCATAGAAATGGTTTCAAGATGAGAGCTCAGCAGATGACATAGATCCAGCAAGCAGAGATGTTATACCATAGAAATGGTTTCAAGATGAGAGCTCAGCAGATGACATAGATCCAGCAAGCAGAGATGTTTTACCATAGAAATGGTTTCTAGATGAGAGCTCAGCAGATGACATAGATCCAACAAGCAGAGATGTTATACCATAGAAATGGTTTCAAGATGAGAGCTCAGCAGATGACATAGATCCAGCAAGCAGAGATGTTATACCATAGAAATGGTTTCAAGATGAGAGTTCAGCAGATGACATAGATCGAGCAAGCAGAGATGTTATACCATAGAAATGGTTTTAAGATGAGAGTTCAGCAGATGATATAGATCCAGCAAGCAGAGATGTTATAGCATAGAAATGGTTTCAAGATGAGAGTTCAGCAGATGACATACATAGATCCAGCAAGCAGAGATATTATGCCATAGAAATGGTTTCAAGATGAGAGCTCAGCAGATGACATAGATCCAGCAAGCAGAGATGTTATATCATAGAAATGGTTTCAAGATGAGAGTTCAGCAGATGACATAGATCCAGCAAGCAGAGATGTTTTACCATAGAAATGGTTTCTAGATGAGTGTTCAGCAGATGGCACAGATCCAGCAAGCAGAGATGTTTTACCATAGAAATGGTTTCAAGAGGAGAGTTCAGCAGATGACATAGATCCAGCAAGCAGAGATGTTATACCATGGAAATGGTTTCAAGATGAGAGTTCAGCAGATGACATAGATCCAGCAAGCAGAGATGTTATACCATAGAAATGGTTTCAAGATGAGAGTTCAGCAGATGACATAGATCCAGCAAGCAGAGATATTATATCATAGAAATGGTTTCAAGATGAGAGTTCAGCAGATGACATAGATCCAGCAAGCAGAGATGTTATACCATAGAAATGGTTTCAAGATGAGCGTACAGCAGATGACATAGATACAGCAAACAGAGATGTTATTCTTGTGTGAAGGTAGAAGAGATGGATGGACGTTAGTCGGTTGCCATTGAAATGACTGTCAGACAGTTGTTGAACAGAACACTTTGCTGAAGAGAACACGTGTGTGCACCCCACACTATGGTAGATTGCAAGCTCCTAGCACAGGGTGTGCATTATTCTGCATGCCCTCAGGAGCAGTCTATATATTGTATATTAGACTGTAAGCTCCTAGGACAGGGCGTGCATTATTCTGCATGCCCTCAGGAGCAGTCTGTATACTGTATATTAGATTGTAAGCTCCTAGGACAGGGTGTGCATTATTCTGCATGCCCTCAGGAGCAGTCTGTATACTGTATATTAGATTGTAAGCTCCTAGGACAGGGTGTGCATTATTCTGCATGCCCTCAGGAGCAGTCTGTATATTGTATATTAGGCTGTAAGCTCCTATGACAGGGTGTGCATTATTCTGCATGCCCTCAGGGGCAGTCTGTATACCGTATATTAGATTGTAAGCTCCTAGGACAGGGTGTGCATTATTCTGCATGCCCTCAGGAGCAGTCTGTATATTGTATATTAGGCGGTAAGCTCCTAGGACAGGGTGTGCATTATTCTGCATGCCCTCAGGAGCAGTCTGTATACTGTATATTAGATTGTAAGCTCCTAGGACAGGGTGTGCATTATTCTGCATGCCCTCAGGGGCAGTCTGTATACCGTATATTAGATTGTAAGCTCCTAGGACAGGGTGTGCATTATTCTGCATGCCCTCAGGAGCAGTCTGTATATTGTATATTAGGCTGTAAGCTCCTAGTACAGGGTGTGCATTATTCTGCATGCCTTCAGGAGCAGTCTGTATACCGTATATTAGATTGTAAGCTCCTAGGGCAGGGTGTGCATTATTCTGCATGCCCTCAGGAGCAGTCTGTATATTGTATATTAGGCGGTAAACTCCTAGGACAGGGTGTGCATTATTCTGCATGCCCTCAGGAGCAGTCTGTATACTGTATATTAGATTGTAAGCTCCTAGGACAGGGTGTGCATTATTCTGCATGCCCTCAGGAGCAGTCTGTATATTGTATATTAGGCTGTAAGCTCCTCGGACAGGGTGTGCATTATTCTGCATGCCCTCAGGAGCAGTCTGTATACTGTATATTAGGCTTTAAGCTCCTAGGACAGGGTGTGCATTATTCTGCATGCCCTCAGGAGCAGTCTGTATACCGTATATTAGATTGTAAGCTCCTAGGACAGGGTGTACATTATTCTGCATGCCCTCAGGAGCAGCCTGTATATTAGATTGCAAGCTCCTCTTGAGCAGGGTGTATTTGTCTTTTCCTTTGCCTGAGTTTATAATACATGTAGATATACAGCAATATGCAGCAGGACAGACGTGATCCAGGGAAATATCCGATCGCCACCACTGGGGTCAGGAAGGAATTTTTTTCCCCCCTGAGGCAGAACTCTCCGGGGGGTTTCTTCGCCTTCCTCTGGATCTCTGGCTGCAGTGGCTCTCAGTGGGTCCTCAATGACCACATCCAGTTATGTGGTCTCTATGGAGCCTGACCTGAGAGTCATTGTGATCAGGGTTTAATTTCTTAAAGGGCCAGTAATATTTTTATTACAATGTTGCTTATTGCTATTCCAATAAAAGATAAAAAGAAAGAAAATAAAAGTGTCATGTGAGTTTTTATGTCTTGACTTTTTTTTTGTACACAGTTACAATGATGGAAGTGACAATTACTACCCTCAATATTCCTGAAGTAGAACCAGGAATTATGGGGGCGCCATTTACAGACGGCAGACCACATCTATCTCCACCCATTGTGGTATCATAATGTCAGCTCCTGTCCCAAGTTACATTACAACTGTTATGGGGGTCGATCTCTGTGATGGGGGCAGGGCACTAAAATAGTATATGTCCTACGCAACAAACTACCTGATCGAAGACTGAAGACCGGACACAGAGCCGCCGAATACAAGAGACACAAGCAGAGTCTGACTGTGGTGCCAAGTGGCCCCCCACTATCCAACTCCAGGGCCCCACGTTTCAGCTTCATGCAAATATGACGTTATTCTCAATTACAAATATATATAACAATGAACGGGGTAGATTGGTAAATGAATAAGATTCTGCCTTTGTCTGTACATAGTGAGTCAATTATATTGTGCCAAGTGCTGCTCCTATAAGAGGGTGGTGGACACTCTTGCAGGGCCGGCTCCAGGTTTTTCTGGACCCCGGGCAAAAGAGTCTCAGTGGGCCCCTTTAACACATACCACGATTCATGATGCACAGATACCGCAGAGAAATATATATATATATATATATATATATATATATAGTACAATGCCAAAGATTTCACTTCTTATATTACATGAGTGATATCTATTGTAAATTCCACAATAGCTCAGAAACCGGCGAATCGCTCCATACAGAATACTGGCCCCCATAAAATGCTCCATACAGGACACTGGCCCCATATAACGCTCCATACAGAATACTGACCCCCATATAACTCTCTATGCAGGCTGTTCCCACCACATAATGCTCATGCAGGCTGTTCCCCCCACATAATGTCCCACTCAGGCTGTTCCCCCCTTATAATGCCCCATGCAGGATGTCATACCCCCGCCCCTTATAATGCCCCATGCAGGATGTCATACCCCCGCCCCTTATAATGCCCCATGCAGGATGTCACTCCCCCCCGCATATAATGCCCCATGCAGGATGTCACACACACCCTCCCTTATAATGCCCCATGCAGGATGTCACTCCCCCCCTTATAATGCCCCATGCAGGATGTCACTCCCACCCTTTTAATGCCCCAAGCAGGATGTCACCCCC
The DNA here is from genome assembly GCF_046119375.1 of Phyllobates terribilis. Lineage (NCBI taxonomy): Eukaryota > Metazoa > Chordata > Amphibia > Anura > Dendrobatidae > Phyllobates > Phyllobates terribilis. The sequence continues at coordinate 1,670,833 of NW_027362764.1, read as the reverse complement.
CCTCCCTTATAATGCCCCATGCAGGATGTCACCCCCTCCCTTATAATGCCCCATGCAGGATGTCACTCCCCCCCCTTTAATGCCCCATGCAGGATGTCACCCCCCCTTCCTTATAATGCCCCATGCAGTATGTCACTCCCCCACCTTCCTTATAATGTCCTATGCCTCCATATATTAAAAAAAAAAATCAAATACTCACCTCACTTCTCACCTGCGCCGCTGCTCCAGACCCCTCACCCGAGTCGCCGGCGTCTTCCTGCTCTGCGCTGTGACGGCTCAGGAGAGAGCGCGGTGGAAAGCAGTCACCACGCCCTCTGACCTGAGACATCACAGTCAGAGGACATAGAAGAGACGGGAGCTGCTGCAGAGGCCCGGGAAGAGGTAAGTATTGTGCCGCCAGCTGCCGGGGCCCTGAGCAAGCAAGGGGGAGCGGGCTCTGACCCCGCTCTCCTCCGCTCACGGGTCCCATAGCGCAGTGGGGTGCCCGACAGCGAGTGGCCCCCCGCCTGCTCAGGGCCCCGGCACTTGCCGGGGTGCGCCAGGTGCTGACGCCGACCCTGCACTCTTGCACAAGGGCCTACCGGAGGATTCTCCTGTGGGCCAGTCCAAGCCTGACTGTGCTATACATAATAAGGCTACATTCCTGCATTGAGCATGTCCTATTCTAATCCTCAAAATCAGATCACAACTGGACATTCTCTGACCCTCACAGATCTTATTCTCAGATCCATGATTTTCATGGATGTGTGAATGGACCTATAAAACTCTACGAGTCCGTGGACCATCCAATAAAAAAATCTTTCAGCACATGGACATTTCACACAAATGTGAGAATGCAGCCTAAGGGATTTTACAGATAACATTATCACTCCAAGTCACACAGTGCAGATACAGAATAATACTTACATCCAGGCACCTACCGCTGACGTCTTGTCTGATCAGAGTAGGTTTCTGCTGCTTCTTCTCCATCTGGTCAGACCTTCATGTCGACATCTCCCAGCCACGACTTGTCTTGTCACGATGATCTCCAGTCTAGAAAATAACAAGGCTATATATTGTATATATACACGTGTTTCCCCCACACTGCGCCCCTGAATACAGATATGTACTCCCCCCCATTAATATACTATTAGCCACTTAGTAATCAAAATATAAAGTGATAAGCAGCACTGTGTCCCCCATTAACTATAATCTCCACCGGCCAATAGCATAAATTATTCAATCTCTGTGACTCTCCCCAATTAACTGTAAGGCTATGTGCACACAGAAAATATACCAGGTTTTACAGTACAAGCAAAGTGAAACCCCCATCGCTGCTCTCTCCCAGCACCCCCAGCACTGCTCTCCCCCAGCACACCTGCGGCACCCCAGGGGTCTGGTTGCCGCAGTAATAGAGAACTGGGTCTGGGGCGGGATTAGACAGTGAAGTTCCAGACACAGGGAAAGATACAACAGGAGCTCTGTAGGAGCAGTAGCAGAAGTCCAGGGGCTGGAGCTGAGCAGAGCTCGCCCTGGACGAGGACACTAAAACCGGACACAGGAGTCCGAGGCTGTGGGGACTGATCTACACCCAGCAGCAGAAACCAGCCGGCAGGGGATTCCAGGTCCTCTGGCCATAGAAGCCCGGAGGCTCAGTCACAGAGAAGGGACCAGCGCCGCCATCCAGGAGCGGAGGCTAACAGAAGGCCCCAAGTCACCAGCCATACGGGTGAGCACCACACGGTATACTCAGGGACGTGGGCTACTTGTAACCGCTGACAGCAAGATAGCCAGGAAGAGTGCAGATTAACGGGGAGGCCTACAACTCCACCTGGCCAGGGGAACTCCTGCTTGCTCGCAGACTGACCAGGCCCCTTATACTAGCCAGTACTCCCGGGAGGGTCTGCCTTGTACCATCAGTAAAGACCCTGAACTGCACCACACGTTTCTGTGATTCCTTGCTGCACCAGCACCATTAGCACTGGGACCCTCACACGATCACTCCCATCATCTCTCACATTAGCTGCCCTGAGGCAATACTCCTCCCGTGGGGAGTTATCCCATACTCGGCTGCGCAACCAACATCAGCCTCAGCGGTCGGCAGCGCAGCGGCGGTCCCCACTGACCGCAATCCACGGGTGGCGTAGTCGGACACTTATTACAACATTTAGACTGCCACTGGTTTGACCCCAGAACTACAACCCCCAGCGATCCGGCTCTGGGTATTCCCCCTGCACAGCAGCACAGGACAGGCCCAGGGGGCGCGTCACACCCATCACTGCTCTCTCCCAGTATCCCTGTCATTGCTCTTTCTGAGCACCTCCATCATTGCTCTCTCCCAGCACCCCCATCATTGCTCTCTCCCAGCACCCCATCATTGCTCTCTCTCAGCACCCCATCATTGCTCTCTCCCAGCACTGCACCCCCATCATTGCTCTCTCCCAGCGACCCCCGTCATTGCTCACCCCAGTACCATCATTGCTCTCCTCATCCCCACCATCCTCATCATTGCTCTCCCCATCCCCACCATCCTCATCATTGCTTTCCCCGTCCCCATCATTGCTCTGCCCATCCCCACTGTCCCCATCATTGCTCTGCCCATTATTTCTCTCCCCATCATTGCTTTGCCGATCACTGCTCTGCCCATCATTTCTCTCCCATCATTGCTCTCCCCATCATTGCTCTGCCCATCACTGCTCCGCCCATCACTGCTATTCCCATCACTGATCTGCCCATCATTGCTCTCCCCCCACCTCCCCTCATTCTCCTGTTCCTCTCCCCAGTGTATCAGTACAAAAAAACAAAACAAAAAATACAACTTACCTCTCAGCACGCTCCCGCAGCATCCTCTTTGTTGCCGGTAACTTCCTCCCTTACACAGGCCCGCGCTGCTTGTTGACGTCATCAAGCTGTACGATCCTGTGTCAGGGAGAAAGCGCCGGGCAGGAAGCAGAGGACGGATCCCTCAGCTCCACTGCCATTTTCCTTCTGTCAGCAGTGGAGCTGGAGGGATCGCTCGCTGCCCGCCGCACATGAGAGGGCAATCTGGCCATGGGCCCCCCAGAGCCTGGGGCTCCGAGAAGCAGGCCAGATTGCCCTCAATATTAACCGCCCGGTAAGGGCCCCCCTGCACCCCTGCACGGCCAGGCTCCGATGCAGCTGCACCGGCTGCACCAGCGGTAGGTCCGCCCCTGTCTCTGAACTAAACTGCTGATATCTCCCACCACGTAATCTCTGGTCCTCCCAAGACCTCCTTCTCTCCTCCACAATCGTACGGTCCTCATCCAATCGCCTGCAAGACTTCTCCTGAGTATTCCCCATCCTGTAGAATTTTGTGGCCCAACACATCCGATTAGCCCCTCATTTGGAAGTTTCAAGCGGAACTTGAAAACCCATGTCTTCAGAACAGCTTACAGCCTGCAATGACCCCACTGCCACCTTACCAACAGCAGAGCTGTTGCACCCCCCAAAACTACTATCCTTCCCCATTATCCTGTAGAATGTAAGGCTGCAATGGTAGGGTCCTCTCCCCTTTGTACTTGTCCGTCACTATTAGTTTGTTCATTGCAATTTCTATTTGTGTTTGTATGTAACTCCTCCTCATGTACAAAACCATAGAATCAATGGTGCTCTAAAAATAAATAATAACAATAATCCCCCACATGATGTTCCACCCAGTCTTCACCCCTGCCCTCCATGCCGGTGTGCACACTGCAGGAAGCTGCAGCAGCAGTTGGCACAGTGTTTCATCGTCAGCATCATCAGAGATGTGCTGCAGTGGTCTGCTGACCGTTTACACTACCCATGTCACGTACTCATCCTCCAACAAAACAAGTGGTCGGGCATCAGTGCACTCAATCTCTTCCAATTGTTGGCCAGGGCCAGATGGATGGCCCACGGAACCACAGCCAGCAGTCATCAAAAAGCAGAAGATCCCGCTGCATGACTTGGGGCTCAGACTGCTTGCCAGGGGGTGAGGTGGAAGACAGATGCCCATGAGCCTCAGGTGCCAAATCTGCGCTTTCAGCAGGGGATTAGGTGGAAGACAAAGCAATGGGACTGAAGGCACTCTCAGTCAACCAACCTAAAACCACTTCTACTTGTTCTGGCCTCACCATTCATCCAACGATACTCGGGCCTACGAAATTACACAGAGCATCCTGTCGCCTACTTGCAGCAAAGGAAGGTGTTTCATTTGGGCACGTAGCCGACACAGATCGACCACGGCCTTTCTCTCCTTGCAGCAGCTACATCCACCACCACCAGCAAAACTGACACATCTATTTGATGCTCTCTGCTTTGTTTTCAACCCCAAAAATTGCAGAGTATTACACGGCCTGTATTCAGAGAGAGAGAGTGGCTCGCAGATTATTACACTGCCTGTTTTCAGAGTACCCCCTAAAAAAACAAAAAAAAATACAGTTTTGGCTACCTACTCCTCCTCCACTTTTTCCACCTACACCGCCACCTCCACCTCTTCCTCCTCCTCATCCTCCTGCTTCACTTGCACCTCTGCCTTCTGGTTCAAGATTATAATTGTTTCTTTTTTTTTATTATGTTATTTTAAGTCATTTTCCTATCATCATTTGTCTTCAGGGCAATTGTCCTGAACGTACCCCCATTTGGCTTCCTTTTGCAGCCCCTTAGCCCTTACTATGAACATTTTACAGCCCTTTTTAAGCACTGAAGTTAGGGTCCCTATTGACTTCTATTGGGTTCGGGGTCAAGTTCGATCCAAAACCAAACTTTTAACTGTAGCTTTGTAGAATCTGCCGAACCTGAACATCCATGGATCCACACATCCCTATCAGTAACACTTCATTGTGTGCACATAGACGGTCATTTTTCTTGACAGCGCATCTCTTGTTTACAGGACGATATAATTCTGAGAATGATTATTTTTAAGCTTAAAGAGGTGGTCCGCTACATTCTATAATGCCCCCTTCCATCCAGTATCGCTCCAAAATCAAGCGCGCGCTTTCCCTCTCTCCTCTGCTTTCATTGGCCGCAAGCGCTCTCTGGATTTTGGGATGTTCACGATTACAAAAATTGTCCTGCCCCCAGCTATAGAGTGAGGTGCGAGTGGAAGGGCGCTGCAGACCCCACAATCACTAGAGGATAGAAACTTTCACCGCACACTCAGGAGATCCAATGCAAAAGTTTTAATGATATTTAGAAAAACGTGCAAGTGGCGGAGAAAAAACAGTTCTTTAGTTTAGAGGGGACTTTTACGTTTCGGTCCGCTCCTGGGCCCTGCTCACATAGTCGCTCTGAGTAAGGCTGTGATGGTCCAAACCATATGAGAGATATCCCAGTGGGGATGCATATTCAGCTGAGTCCCTATGGGGAATGGCAGTAAGGGCGCTCCTGCACTTCCTGTGTGGAGGCCTTTTGGGATGTGACGTGCGGTGAAACGCCGTTCACAACCCAGTCAATCGTGGCGGGAGGGTTTAGTGCGTGCGACTGGGTCATGCCTAGGTGAATCCAAGAAATCCGGAAGTTGAGGTGACATCAGCCGAGGTCACGTGATGTGGACTGAGCAAGAAAGGATAGCGCCACCCACAGGCACATCTGGCTACATAAGGTATTTCCAAAAATAGTTAGTTAAAAGGTGTAAATGGATGGGGGCATTTTACAATGTAGCGGACCACCTCTTTACACTTGTTCATTGGGTGATTGGCAGCAGTTTACACTGCACAGTTATTGGGAAACATAAGAGTATGTGATGAATGATTAGTGCCGGTCGTCATGGTGACTGTCTGTGACAATAAACCATAGGGAGCAGCGAGCATGGTGAATGGCATAGAATGGATGATAACTGACAATGATGTTACTATGGTAATAAACTGGGGTGGATGGTATGGATGATTACTGCAATCATTACACTGCTTATAATCTGGAGGGGAGATGATGAAGGATTCCTGCAATATTTACTGTAATGATGTATGTGGTTTATTCACAGCGGCCTATTGATATATATTTATGTACCGTATATAGTCTGTTAATTGCTAGATGAATGCAGAGGAGAGGGAAAGCGCACGGTGGATGCTGGGCTGTGACAGGAGGTGGCGCCACTGGGTCACGCCGGCATGAATCTGGAATGTGACATGACCTCAGCGGAGGTCAGAGCCGGCTGTAGCCGGGGTCAGAGACGCCCAATGAGCAGTCAGCGATAGCGCCCCTCACAGACCCTTATAACAACCAAACGGAATCACAAAAAAACTTTTTTCCAAATTGAAATCGATGGGGGCATTATTGATTGCAGAGGAAGACCTCTTTAATAAACCATCCTGTTATTTAGTAACAATTCTTTATAAAGGGACAGTGAACACTTCTGACTAATTATAACTTATAATTTGTAGAGTCCTGTAAACAGGGTCGGACTGGGGTGCCTAGGGCCCACCAGGGGAACTGACTCTAGGGGCCCACACTACAGCCCACCATAAACGGTTTTATTACTTGTTATGCTTTTCTATAATGCACTATAGTTACATGATTGGCCGCGCTGTGGAGCACCAAGCGGCAGGACTTTCTTCGGACAGCCATTCCGTACTGCCAGAGTCCCTTTAATGGTAACTTGTCACCTTGAAAAACGCTATTTATCTGCAGATATGGGGTTAATCTGCAGGTAAATAGGGTTTAAAGCCTGGTTAGACGGCTTATTAGAAAAGCGTTGGCTACACGGAGAAAATTACATTTTATTCTCCCTGCCGCCACTCGCTTCCTGTCATAGGATCGGTGCAAGGAGGGAGACTTTACAGTCACTGCGAACTACAAAGTGAGGGTGCTGCAATATTGTCCGGCACCTTGATTGTGACACTTCCATGGAGCCCAACCTCAGGCTGAGCTTCATTGAATGACTAACATGGCAGCAGCACCTGGCAATTAGTGCTGAGAGAGCGTGGTCGGATAAGGTGTGATCCCAGCATGCTCGGGTGTTATCTGAGTATCTTGTAGTGCTCTGCTACTATGCTCGAATCCCCAGGGTAGCATGTTTTGCGGCGGTAGAATTGCCAGTTTGTTAGGTAATCCCTGCATGTGTTGCTTCTGTTTACCGCCGCAAAACATGCTACCCTGGGGATTCGAGCATAGTAGCAGAGCACTACAAGATACTCAGATAACACCCGAGCTTGCTGGGATCACACCTTATCTGACCACACTCACTCAGCACTAGTTGCCAGGTGTTGCTGCCATGTTAGTCATTCAATGAAGCTCAGCCTGAGGTTGGGCTCCATGGAAGTGTCACAATCAAGGTGCCGGACGTTATTGCAGCACGCTCACTTTGTAGTTCGCGGTGACTGTAATGTCTCTTATCCGACCACGCTCACTCAGCACTACTGGCAACCCATCAGCAACCTGCAACTGCGTCACAGGGGGCAGAAGGGAACAGGTGACAGCATGCACCGGCCATTGTGCTATCTAAATGCCGCTGTCAGTGATTGACAAGGGCACTTAAATACTCAAAACATCAGCAATCAAGGCGAGCTCTGATCACTGCTGTTACAGGCAGACGCCAGCTATGTAACACAGCCGACATCTGCCCGGTATGGAGCAGGCTCAGCTCCTGAACCCGCTCCATACAAGCACATCCCAATGGTGACAGTTATGACAAGGTTAGCAAATTTCACTGGTCTGTTCCTAAATGTGGAAAGACAAATGGAATTCCCTAACACATGTGAAAGATACCTAATAGATTTAGTAAAGGTGCCTCAAGCATATGAATGCTATTACACACCACAATGCACAGTTACATACACGCATCTTACAAAAAGACATATTATTCCAGATACGCAGACGCGCACAAACACATCAGTACATGAATACATCATCTGAACCACCATCATTTGTAATGTCAGGTCAGCCCCATATATCTTTAGATCACATAAACCTACAACTCCCAGTATGTAATTAACAATAGAGATACTGGGAGTTGTTATCAGTCATCATCAGACTGCGGACCATACAGGAACCACAGTACTGATGAGACACAGGCAGGATCACAGATGAACATTTACATCCAGGTATCTTACCTGAGACGGTTTCTCTGATTAGAGTCGTTCTCTTTCTGTTCTTCCTCTTGTCCAGTCTCAATGATGACTTTTCTTATCCACAGCTCGTCTCTGCAGACTTCCATCTTCTCCGGTCTTCTGCAGCACATCCCGACACGATGCCCTTAAAGATAGCAGTGTCATTATAATGCTCCTGAATAAAAATATCTACACTGAGCCCCTGAATAAACCTAACTCTTACAATGCTCTCTGCACAAAACATGACATACACTCTACCCCTCTTATGCTACCTGCTCTCCACACTGTCCTCTCCTTACCATACTGGGCCCCCTGTTCACATTGTCCTCTCACACTGTGTCCCCCCTATACTGCCCAGTCTCTATACTGTGCCCCTTCATCACTCTCCCCCTCCTCAGCATACTGTTCCCTCCTTGCAGTGCCCTCACTCTGTTCCCCCCATACTGCCGCATCTCTATACCTTCCCCCACACTACCTAGTCTCTGTGCTGTGTCACCTCACACTTTTCTCCCTCCATACTGTCTCCTCACACTATTCCCCCACTCTTCATACTGTTTCCTCACACATCCCCCTTCCCCATTCTGCTCCTGCACTCATTCCCACCCCTCCTCTGGTTCACCATACTGTTTCTTCACACATCTCCCCATTCTGTCTCCTAAAATTTCTCTGCCATCTCTCCCCAAATATAATAAATCTTCGGAAGAGCACACAGACATGCAGAAGCGCGCTTACACACACGAAAACAAGCGCACACAGACACATACTAAGGGCTCTTTCACACGTCAGTACATGCGGTGACAGTTTCCACACGTACCAGAGACATTGGTACACGTAGACCCATTCAAATGAATGTTTTTACCTGCTGCACCTCCCGCAAAACATCCTGCACACTGATGACAGCGCTCTTCCCAAGCACCGGGTGCTGAACGCTGCTCTCATCATAGATCCCTGCCGGCGCTGTGATCAGCAGCAGCAGAGTCAATGATGAGAGTAGTAGTCTACTCCCGCCGTGTAGAACTGTCAAAATAGGAATAAAATTAAAAAATCCTTATACTCACCTCTCCTAAGCGTCACCCGCTGTAATCCATGCAAGCGCACACGCCGAGGAGAACGACTCCTGCAGCGAGCGGGCCCCGGAGCTGCGCTCAACAAGGGGTGCCCTGTCAATCACTGAGCGCAGCTCCGGGGCCCGCTCGCTGCAGGAGTCATTCTCCTCGGAGTGAGCGCTCACACGGATTACAGCGGGTGACGCTTAGGAGAGGTGAGTATAAGGATTCTTTTATTTTATTCTTATTTTTACAGTTGGACACGGAGGGAGTAGACTACTACTCTCATCATTGACCCTGCTGCTGCTGATCGCAGCACCAGCAGGGATCTATGATGAGGGCAGCGCTCAGCACCCGGCTCTTGGGAAAAGCGCTAACTGTACACTGATTCCCAAGTGCCGGTATGTGTCACAAGGATGACACACAGGTGGACATGGATATCTCCAGTCCCGTAAATATCAGGACATGTGAAAGAGCCCTAATATGCACACACAGATACACATACTCACAGAAATGGGGACACGTACACCAGCAGGCAAGCACACACAGAAATGCACACGCAGTCATGCTCAGACACACTCAATCACACACAAAACTGCAGACACGCAGGGAAGTACGCACACACGTGTGAAGACACATATACACACGTAGACATGCAGGCACTCAAATACGTACACACACACACATGCATGCATATACACACACACACGCATGCAGGCATATACACACACACACGCATGCAGGCATACACACACACACATGCAGACATGTACACACACACATGCAGGCATATACACACACTGTACACACACACACACACACACACACACACACACACACATACACACACACCCATATAACTCACCCATAAAAAGGTTATTGACTATTTGGCACGGTGCTCTTGACATGAAAGTGAAGCAGTGAGAGCTGTAGGCCTGCAGCCTTGTTTCCAATTCCAGGCCAGGCCACATTCCACATATCCAGCCCCGGAGCCGGTATTAAAAAGCCCAGAGTCAGAGCAGGAGAGAAGGGGGCGGTGCTCCGGTGCCACCACCTGGTCGGGAGCCGGTATTACTACAGGGGAGCAGGCCAGAGCAGATATGGAGCCGGCATGGAACCATATGAGAAGCCCGGGAGCAGGGAGAGCAGAGCGAGACGTCGGGTTCTGTGGCTCCGGCGTATCATAGGACTGCCCCGGAGCAGAGAGAAAGCACTGCAGAGCGCGGCCGCGGCATATCAGAGGCCAGAAGAGAGCGGCATCAATGTCACCTGACACCACAGTCTGCCACAGAATCCATCCTCTTAGTGTCAGAGAGTCACGTGGTAAGTATGCTGCATGCACGTCACCGCAGGCCCGCTGTCACCAATGAATGTGCCGTGCGCGCGACGCTACATTTGATTCAGCCGCGCTTTTAAAAGGCTCACACTTTTAAAGGGTCCCCCGCCACCAATTCTCTCACTCTCATGTCGGGGCCCACCGGGAAATTTCCCGATTTCCCGCCAGGCCAGACCGACTCTGCCGCCACACCATGACCAAAGCACATAATACCACCACATAGTGATCAAATGGTACCAGATACAAGGTATAAATACTGACAGACCATGAGACCACATATTACCACCACATAGTGACCGAATAATACCACATACAAGGGACAAATATCGTCATGTCATGACCAAAGCACATAATGCCACCACATAGTGACAAATAATACTAAAATAATAAAAATGTAAAAAAAGCTCTGTATATTGGGTCAGTGTACAGGTTATACAGTGATCACCAGTGACATTATACACAGGAGCTCTGTATATAGTGTACAAGTTATGCAGTCATCACCATTGATATTATACACAGGAGCTCTGTATATAGTGTCAGTGTGCGTGTATAGGTAATACACATACTCACAAGTTCTTTATCTGCCGCAGACCGATATATCACATCTTCTATACAGAAAATAACATAGTTACTGTAGCTATAACTGATCACTTCCAGAGCACAATCCACACTTTTCCCAAGATTTCTACACAGCATGAAATGACAAAAAAGCAACATAGTGCGGCACTCCACAGTAACAGTGCTCCAGTGTCATCCTGTGCCTGCTCATCTGTCAGCAGACATATTTCTTATGGCAAAGATGTAACAGAGCTGAAGACAGAAGACCTATGGATTACGTTGGAGTGAGGATTTTTCTTTATTAAAGATGGAGTCCCTAAATGTGTTTTATTTAAAAAAAAAAAAAAAAAAAAATTCTGTCTTTTTTTTTCTGTTTACTAGAAATTCATGGTGGCTATGTCTAATTTGGCGTGACACCATGAATTTCGGGCTTAGTACCAGCTGATAATACAAAGCTGGCCTGGTACTAACCCTATTATTACCCAGGGTGCCACTCACCACCAGGGCCGCTGGAAGAGCCGGGTAAAGCACCTGGAAATGGTGCTATGAGGAATGCGCCATTTTCAGGGGTGGCTGCGGGCTGTGATCTTCAGCGTGGGGGGCCAAGAACGCTTGGGCCTAACCATGCTGCGAATCCCAGCCCCCAGCTGCCTTGTTTTATCTGGCTGGCGATCAACATATGGCGGGAGCCCACGCATTTATTTTTTTAAATAAAAAAAAAACATTGGCCTTTCCTGACTTTTGATCAGCAGCCACGGTAAAGCCAGGCAGCTGGAGGTGGCAGCCCGTAGCTGTCTGCTTTATCTGTGCTGAGAATCAAAAATTCTGCGGAGGGGGCCGCCTGCTGGGCTTTGGGGTAGGGGTTTATTCTTGGGGAGGCGGCTGGTGTGGGTTTATGCTTAGGGGGGTGTGGTGGAATTTGGGGGGGTTTATGCTTTGGGGCCCTCAGGTTGATGTGGGGGGATTAATCCTGGGGACCATCTGTGGGGGGTTAATGTTGGGGGTGATTTGGGGTGGGGGGTTAATGCTTCATTGGGGGACACAAAAAAACATGGGTGTATGCTGCTGACACTATGCAAAAAAAAGTTCTCTCTTCCCCAGAAGGGTGCATCATCAACTGGCATGAAGCTAATCCGTTTTAGCTTGGTGTCAGTAGGAGGCAGACACAGGTCTGGACCCAGGCCCATCTCTACCTTAAGGTGCTTTCACATTGCGCTCTGTCTCCCTGTCGGGGCATACGTCTGAAATCCCCGGCAAAACGGGGTTTGGACGTATGCACTGACGGTGACCATAGACTGCAATGGTGATGGCAAAGCCAACGTGTGCTTTCCGGACTGTATTCCCACAGGAGGTGGACACTCAGACATAGGCTACTGTGTCTGAGAGTCCACCTCCTGTAGGCGTACACTGTCGAAAAAAAGTGCACGTTCGCTCTGCAGTCACCATTGCAGTCTATGGCCCCCGTTGGCGCACACGTCAGACCCTGTTTCCTGGGGATTTCGGACGTATACTCCGACGGGACACAGAACGCAATGTGTATGTAGCCTTAGATTTGTGGGGTTTTTTTGGCTTTATTTTATTAATGATTCCCCTTTTTCTTTCAGATACGGTTTGTGAGGGTGACAGTGGAATTGTTTCACTACTGTATCCTCTGTGGTATATGAGGCAGGACCCTAACACAACAAAAGTGTTTGGGATTCCCCAGCAGATGGTCCTTGGCACTAATCCTCTGCCCGCTCGCCCCCCAGATCCAGAAGGTGCAGGGAGGGAAGACTGATCCGTTACCTGCCAGCTGCCCGAAGGTCTTTGTCCAGGTTATCTCATGCCCAGCTTCATCATCGGTCTGCGAAGAAGGATTCAGGTTCTTCAGTACAGATATATCCTACCAGGCAGTGAGGGTGCTCGAATCTCCACCTCCACATTTTCCAGAGGCTCCTGCAGCCCCCTCTCTTAAAAAATCCAGACTTCAGTCTAGACTTTCCCCGGTGCCCGGGCCACACCCCTAGCAGCCTAAACAATCACGCACGCCGGCTCCCCATCGCTTTCTGCTCTCCACCTATCAGAGCACACTTTGCATTCTGGTGCGCAAGAACCCTGCACATGTTTTTCCTGACGCTACCTTTCTCCTGCTCGGCGCCATCTTTCTGTCGCCAGTTTATAACACTGCCACAGCTCACCTGAATTCTGCTGCCTCATCGCCTGGTTCTGCCGGATCACCGCCACCTTCAGGCGGTCCTCCAGGTCCTCAGGATGCAGGGTCTGAGTAAGCTCTGCCACCGGGGGCAGCTCTTTATCCACAGCCTAGCTCCCCTCTAGCACCTGTTTCTTTCTCTACTCTGTATACCTAAACCCAGGGAGTCTCACTCCCATTGTCCAGCATTTTGCATGTGACTCGCCCCCTGGGCCGTGGGGCACCCGGGACCGGACTTCAGGGCAATGCTGGGAGTAGTAGTGGCGACCCAGTCCCGTGGATCAGGGTGGTCAGACCAATATTGTGGCAGTCTCTGTATCAGTATAATGCAATGTCCGACTACGCTACCCGTGGATTGCGGTCAATAAGAACCGCTGCTGCTGGACCGACCTCTGAGGCTGATGTTGTGGGGGCAGCAGAGTGTAGTATAACTCCCCACGGGAGGAGTTTAGCCTCAGGGTAGTGAGTGTGGATGATGGGAGTGATGGTGCACGGGAGCAGCAGGAACGACTCAGAGGCTTTGCAGTGCAGTTCAGGGTCTTTACTGATAATGATAAGGCAGACCCTTCCGGGAGTACTGGCTAGCATAAGAGGCCTGGTCAGTCTGTGAGCAAACTGGAGTTCCCCTGGCCAGGTGGAGTTGTAGGCCTCCCCGTCTATATGCACTCTTCCTGGCTACCTTGCTGTAAGCGAGTGAAAGTAGCCCACGTCCCTGAGTGTACCGTGTGGTGCTCACCCGTATGGCTGGTGACTTGGGGCCTTCTGATAGCCTTCACTCCTCGATGGCGGTGCTGGTCCCTTGCTCATGACTGAGCCTCCGGGCTTCTATGGCCAGAGGACCTGAAATCCCCTGCCGGCAGGTTTCTGCTGCTGGGTATATATAAGTCCCCACAGCCTCGGAATCCTTTGTCTGGTTCTTGGCGTCTTCTGCCAGGACGAACTCCACTTAGCTCAAGTCCCTGGTCTTCAGCTCCTGCTCCTACAGAGGTCCTAGCTGTTTCTTTCCCTGTGTCTGGAACAAACTCCAGGCTCTGACTCTCCTAACCCCGCCCCAGATACAGTTTATACAGGGCAGGTTCCTCCCCTATCTGGTCTGGGACAGGAGGTGTTGCATGTTCAAGGGCTCCTGACCAGGGAACCTCCCACTTGCTCTCAGACGTAATATTTCTATCACTGTGGCAACCAGACCCCTGGGGTGCCACATTCCCCCTAGTGAAATTTAGTACTCTGGGACTAAACACATTTTTAAGAAAAACACAAATACAAGGGTATAAAAAATAACAGGAAAAAGTACATTTTGTCTTGATGGTCACGGCATTTCCGTAACCGGGTGTCCATATCACCCAAGGTGAAGTCTTAGAACAGAGTAGGGGACCTGTCCAAAGCAAACCCCAAACGTTGGCCCTGGGCGTGGCTGCAAGGCGAAGCGAACTACTTTGGACCACACGGGGCCACGCCAGACAGGTTTTTCTTCCGTGGTTGTCTTCGCAAGAGGCACAAGGTGCAACTATTTACAATATAGTTCCGATTACTCAGCGTCCATAACCTGACAGTCCAAATAAACCTGCAGGATAACTAGAGAAACATAATTAATAAACAGGCAGCAAACATAAACCATTTTCAACATTTGTAGTTTACAGGTAAATTCACATTATAGTTTAGATTCTCCAGCGAGCGGGCATCAAACCTCTAGTGCTCCTGGTGGACCTATGTAACCACTATCTGGTTCTGCACTACAGGGTGTAGGAGGTGTTGCGGGTAGGCCTGGCAGCTTTCTGCGTACTCTTTGGCTTACTAGGGACACGGCAGGCTCACTACTAGCAGAGGGTTGATTCTCCTGGCTGCTGGTATGGATTCTTCTGCCTCCTGGGCCGGCTGCTCTTCTGACACTCCCTGTTCTTCTGTAGGCCCTTGAGGGGCTGGCTGGAGAAAGGTGAGGACGGGTACCACGACTGCGTTGTTGATTTGAGTCCAGGACCGGGGATCATTTCTTCCCTTTCCTCTGCGGGTTGAGGGTTCTCTTGATCTTCGTCAGGGCTTTGCAGCTGCTCGGGACACTTTTTCAGATGGTCTCTGGAGACAATGGCTGTGGTCTCTCCTCCATCCTTACTGATTACACAGACTTTTGGGTTCTCATGGCTTGATGGCAGTACGGTGTACGGGTCCTTCTCCCACTGGTCGTCCAACTTGTGGAGCCGCCTCTTTCTCTTCAAGACCTGCTCTCCCGGTACCAGGGGAACAGCGGGAGCATGCTGGTTATAAGCCTTCTCTTGCCTTTCTCTTGCTTGAGACAGACTTCGCTCGACGCTCTCCTGTACTTTCCGATACTGCTGCTGCCATTCTGTATTCCAGTCCGCCTTTGGTGAGGTGTTCTCAGGTGTCAGGACTCCCATATCCAGGGCAATAGGCAGCTTACCAGGTCTTGCTCTTATTAGGTAAGCCGGGGTACAGTTGGTGGAACCTACGGGGATGTGATTATACAAGTCCACCAAATCAGGCAGTTTTTCAGGCCACAGACTGCGTTCTTCCAGGGGCAAAGTTTTTAGCAAGTCTATCACCACCTGGTTCATTTTCTCACATAGTCCGTTGGTCTGAGGGTGATAGGGCGTTGTTCTTATCTTCCAGCAGTCATACAGATTGC
This sequence comes from Phyllobates terribilis, assembly GCF_046119375.1. Lineage (NCBI taxonomy): Eukaryota > Metazoa > Chordata > Amphibia > Anura > Dendrobatidae > Phyllobates > Phyllobates terribilis. The sequence continues at coordinate 1,655,055 of NW_027362764.1, read as the reverse complement.
AGAACTCTTGGAAGACCTCTGCTTCGAAGGCTGGTCCTTGGTCCATCAGCACTTGCTCCGGATACCCGTGTGGATGGCAGAAGTGCAGCTGGAAGGCCCTGGCTGCTGTTTGAGCCATTAAGTCTTTGACAGGGACCACCACCAGGAACCGGGAGTAGTGATCTACGATGGTGAGGGTGTAGACTTACCCAGATTTGCTAGAAGCCAGTTTCACATGGTCCAGAGCTACCAGTTCCAGTGGCTGCCTGGTGATGATGGGCTGAAAGGGAGTCTTCTGGCTGGCACGGTCTCTTCTTCTTAGGCTGCACGGGCCACAGTCTCTGCACGACCTCTCGATGGCTCCTCTCATGCCTACCCAGTAGAACCGTCCACGCAACAAGAACTCCAGCTTCTTCCATCCGAAGTGTCCTGCTCCGTCGTGGTATGCCTTCAGAACCATAGCCGCGTCTCGTCTTGGGACCACTACCTGCCAGGTCAGCTCATGTGTTCTAGAGTTGACCATTCTCCGGCACAGCTTCTCCTTGTAAAGAAACAGTTTACTTTTCTCCTTCCACAGTTGCTTGGTCTCCTCCGGAGCGTCTGGGTCAAGACGGGCATCAGCCTGTGTCAGCATTTCCTTCTCCAGACGGACTGCGGGATCACTGTCTTGTGTCTCCGCCCAGCTGTAGTGGGGTAAGAGATTGAACGTAGCAGAGCGCCTGTCCCTCACATGTTGGGAATACAGGGTAATCCCATGATGGTGGAATGCAGGGAGTTCGACTTCTTCCAGTTCTTCTGGATCTTCCCCTACGTCCGGTAAGTTTGGCATTCTGGACAGGGCATCCACGTTGGCATTTGAGCGTCCCGCCCGGTATTTGATGGTGAATTCATAGTTGGACAGGCGGGCCATCCATCTCTGCTCCAGGGCACCAAGTTTTGCAGTGTCCAGGTGTGTCAACGGGTTGTTGTCCGTGTACACGGTAAACTTAGAAGAGGCAAGGTAATGCTTGAAACGTTCGGTCACTGCCCACACCACTGCCAGGAACTCTAGCTTGAATGAGCTATAATTCTCAAGGTTTCTCTCTGTAGGCCGTAGTTTTCGGCTGGCGTAAGCGATTACCCGTTCTTTCCCCTGCTGGATCTGGGACAGTGCGGCTCCTAGCCCGATGTTGCTCGCGTCCGTGTGGAGGATAAAGGGCTGGCCGTAGTCCGGGTACGCCAGGATTTCATCCCCCGTGAGGGCCATCTTCAGCTGGCAGAAGGACTCCTCTTCCAGCTTTTCTCACCTGAAGGGCGGCTTCTGGTTTTTGGCCTTCCTGGATTGACCTATCAGGAGGTCCTGCATAGGGGCTGCCATTTTGGTGAAACCGGGAATGAATCTTCGGTAGTAGCCTACCAACCCGAGGAACTGCCGCACTTCCTTTATGCTGGAGGGTCTTGGCCAGTCTTTAATCACGGTGATCTTATCGGGGTCGGGAGCCACTCAGTCAGCACTCACCACGTGTCCCAGGTACTGCGCCTTTGGTTTCAGGAGGTGACACTTGGAGGGTTTCACCTTTAGGCCGTAGCTTGCCAGGGCGTCAAAAACACTTCTGCCAGGTGTTTCAGATGGTTCTCGTAGGTTTTGGAATAGACGATGAAATCGTCCAGGTATAACAGGATCGTCTCGAAATTCCGGTGTCGCAGACAGCATTCCATCAACCGCTGGAAGGTTCCTGGTGCGTTGCAGAGCCCGAACGGCATACAGTTGAATTTGCTGAGACCCATCGGGGTGGTGAATGCAGTCTTCTCCTTGTCTGCCTCTGCTACAGGAACTTGCCAGTACCCGCTAGTAAGATCCAAAGTGGAGAAGAAGTTAGCAGATTTTAATGCAGCTAAAGATTCTTCTATTCTATGTAACGGGTACGCATCTTTGTGTGTGATACGGTTGACCTTTCTGTAGTCTACACACATTCTCATTGTGTTGTCCTTCTTTTTCACTAGAACTAGTGGAGCTGCCCAGGGGCTACAGCTGTCTCTGATTACCCCAGCCTCCTTCATGTCCCGCAACATCCCCTTTGCATGCTGATAGTGTGCAGGGGGTACAGGTCGGTATCTTTCCTTTATGGGTGGATGGTCTCCAGTGGGAATGTGATGTTCTACCCCTTTTACTCGCACGAAGTCTAGCGGGTGCTTACTAAAGACTCTTTCGTACTCCTGAACCACCCGGTAGACTCCCTGTTTTTGGTGTGAGGGAGTGGAGTCAGTACCCAAATGCAGTTGCTGACACCAGTCCTCCATTTGTTTCTTAGAGCCGTTACCTTCCTCTGGTTGAGATGGAGGCAAGGGTTCCACGGCCCTTACAGAATTTTGGTTTATGGTGAACAATTTGGCTAGCGTGGCATACCGGGGCAGGCATACTTCTCTCTCCCCGATATTTATGATGCGGACAGGTACCCTCCCATGGCGTACATCGACCACCCCCCGTGCTGTCAAAATGGTGGGCCTACTGTCTGAGTAAACGGGTTCCACCATTGCTTGGTAGTCTCTACCTCTTAGAACAATAGCTGCCCGGCACCAGACCATCATCTCACTTTTCGGGGGCATGGCAATAGGGAACGGGTCACACATTCTCACGCTACCAATCTCACCACCAGATAGTTCCACTTGTTGCCGCTTCATCAGCGCCCGGATCTCTTTTTGGAGAACACGCTGCTGGCTGGAACTGGCGTTCTTGGCAACCAGCTGTAAAATAAGAATTATCTCTGCAAGACAATTTTCAATCACGTTAGTCCCCAAGGTTATTTTAGGATGACTCTCATGACGGTCAATGTCCACAATAATCAGTCCTTGTGCCGCCAGTTCGACTTTACCGATCTTAATGGTCACCTCTTTGAATCCCACCTGCAGCACGGGCTGACCATTGCTGGTGATGATACTCAGGTCGTCATCTGGGTAGCGGGTTATGTCAGAGTCATTCCAATACCGCTTAAAGAGCACATAAGGGATGGTAGTTACCTGTGACCCGGTGTCTAGTAGGGCACTCATTGGAATGCCATCCAGTACCACAGGCAAGACTGGACGTCCCCCTACATATTTATCACGCCAGTTTGAGGGGCCTGATGATCTTACGCCTGGGGGTTGGCTCTCTGCCCCAGGTTGTGCCTGTTTAAATGACAGTACCTTGCCATATGTTCGGGTTGATTGCATCGGCGGCAGATGGGTTGTCCGTCCTCGTTGTATCTGTCACTGGGTCTTCCTCTGGACGTTGGGATCCTCCTCTGTCGGCGCCACGGGACGTCCTCCGGTCAGGACGCCAGCTGGATCTTTCCTGGAGGAGAGACCTGTAAAGACTGCACAGTTCTGGTTAGCGCGGCTACACTTTTAGTCAGCTCTTGGACCTGATAGTGCAGGTCTGTAGCCCGGTTGTTATCCAAAGCCTGCGCACCAGCTCCTACAGACTCTGTAGACAAGGGTGCCGCCTCCTGATGATAGGTAATAGCAGGGCACCGGTGGGTTACAGCGCTACCCGATGCCGGTTCTCGGAGCACCCGGATGGCCCTCTCTTTGAACTTTGCAAAGTCTAAACCAGGGTTCTGCAAGGCCATTGCACGTAACTGGGTTCGGTGGGCGTTGGACAGTAGACCCTCAATGAATTGCTCAGTTAACAGTTCATCTGCATTCCGTACACTGTCAGGGTGCCTGTTTAATGGCTCCCAGGGCCTCTTGCAAACTCAAAGCATAGTCTCTTATACTGTCTTGGGCCCGCTGCTTGCACCCATAAAATCTCATTTTGATCTCTGCTGAGGTACGGGTATCAAAAGTGTCCTTCAGGCGGGCCAAGATCTCCTTTACGGTCACCTTGTCCCGGACTGACCAGGACTTTACTTCACGCTGGGCTGCGCCGGTTAACTGGCCTATCAATATGCTCACTTTTTGTTCCTCCGTCAGGGGGTATACTTTAAATAGGCTGTACAGTCTCTCTTTAAAGTCGCTTAGGGTATGCGACTCCCCTGAGTATTGGGGCAGCCAGGCCGCTCCGGGGATGTATGGCATGGTGAACGGCATTACTGCGGCAGTGGCCGTGCTGGTGGTAGAGGGTCCCTCCGTGTCCGTCATCTTCCTCCCCCCTAGTTAAGTGTGGCCTACCTTCTGTCGATCCTCTTCCGTAGGCCGCGGCTCCGCTGATGCTGCTCCAGGCGAGGACCTTGCGTCGCGCCCTGGTGACGTCAGCGTTGCTCTCTCTCCTTCCAGGACCTTGCGCACCGTTGGTGCGTAGGACGGGGCTTCAGGTCTCGCACGGTTTGAATGTCCACGTCCCTCTTCTTCCCGCGCGGCGTCCCGAAGATGGCGCCCGATGGCGGGAAAGCGGCCGAGGATGGCGGGAAACGGCTGAAGATGGCGGGAAATGGCTCCGGACGGCGGGAAAACTCTTTTGCAGGTAAATATGAAGTCCTTTTCAGGCACGCAATACCCATTTGTGGCGGGTTGGTCACAATCCTGCCGACTACGCCAAAAAGCTGACTCGCCCCCTGGGCCGTGGGGCACCCGGGACCGGACTTCAAGGCAATGCTGGGAGTAGTAGTGGCGACCCAGTCCCGTGGCTCAGGGTGGTCAGACCAATATTGTGGCAGTCTCTGTATCAGTATAATGCAATGTCCGACTACGCCACCCGTGGATTGCGGTCAATAAGAACCGCCGCTGCTGGACCGACCTCTGAGGCTGATGTTGTGAGGGCAGCAGAGTGTAGTATAACTCCCCACGGGAGGAGTTTAGCCTCAGGGTAGTGAGTGTGGATGATGGGAGTGATGGTGCACGGGCGCAGCAGGAACGACTCAGAGGCTTTGCAGTGCAGTTCAGGGTCTTTACTGATGATGATAAGGCAGACCCTCCCAGGAGTACTGGCTAGCATAAGAGGCCTGGTCAGTCTGTGAGCAAACTGGAGTTCCCCTGGCCAGGTGGAGTTGTAGGCCTCCCCGTCTATCTGCACTCTTCCTGGCTACCTTGCTGTAAGCGAGTGGAAGTAGCCCACGTCCCTTAGTGTACCGTGTGGTGCTCACCCGTATGGCTGGTGACTTGGGGCCTTCTGATAGCCTCCGCTCCTCGATGGCGGTGCTGGTCCCTTGCTCGTGACTGAGCCTCCGGGCTTCTATGGCCAGAGGACCTGAAATCCCCTGCCAGCGGGTTTCTGCTGCTGGGTATATATAAGTCCCCACAGCCTCGGACTCCTGTGTCTGGTTCTTGGCGTCTTCTGCCAGGACGAACTCCGCTTAGCTCAAGTCCCTGGTCTTCAGCTCCTGCTCCTACAGAGCTCCTAGCTGTTTCTTTCTCTGCGTCTGGAACAAACTCCAGGCTCTGACTCTCCTAACCCCGCCCCAGATCCAGTTTATATAGGGCAGGTTCCTCCCCTATCTGGTCTGGGACAGGAGGTGTTGCATGTCCAAGGGCTCCTGACCAGGGAACCTCCCACTTGCTCTCAGACGTAATATTTCTATCACTGTGGCAACCAGACCCCTGGGGTGCCACACATGTTTCTCCTGTAACAAAAGGTTTTCCTGTAGTCAGACCTGTTCCCTCTGCCAGGACTGCAGTCCGCCCACAATGTCACCTCCCCAGGAGCACCTCACTGCCTATAAGGAGAGTGTGCCCCCCCTGCAGCTGCCTATTCAGCCCTGCCAGCCGGCAACATCACCATCCACATGGCCTCATAGCTGAAATCATGGAACGTGGATTCAGTTTCCAAAAAGTCCACCAGCCTCACCTTCCAGGGCTCCCGCCTTTTCGAAGAGCTAGATAAGATGATCTCTAATGCCATGGGGGGTAAGAATATTTTGCTTCCGCAACAGAGGGCCAAATGCCCTCCTCCCAAGAGACGCCCAGTCCAGTTTTGGTCCTTTCGGAAATTTTCAGTGTAGAACAGCAACCAAAAAGACAACTCTCCGACCCGCCAGGAAAAGAAGAGACCTTCCTTTAGGCTAGCCCAGGGCCGGCTCCAGGTTTTTCTGGGCCCCGGGCGAAAGAGTCTCAGTGGGCCCCTTTAACACATACCACGATTCATGATGAAGAGATACAGCGGAGAAATATATATATATATATATATATATATATATATATATATAGTACAATGCAAAGATTTTACTTCTTACATTACATGAGTGATATCTATTGTAAATTCCAAAATAGCTCAGAAACCGGTGAATCGCTCCACACAGAATACTGGCCCCCATATAAGGCTCCATACGGAATACTGGCCCTCATATAACGCTTCATACAGGATACTGGCCCCCATATAACGCTCCACACAGAATACTGGCCCCCATATAACGCTCCATACAGGATACTGGTCCCCTTATAAAGCTCCATACAGGATACTGGTCCCCTTATAAAACTCCATACAGGATACTGGCCCCCATATAACGCTCCATACAGGATACCGGTCCCCTTATAACGCTCCATACAGGATACCGGTCCCCTTATAACTCTCCATACAGGATACTGGCCCCCATATAATGCTGCATGCAGGCTGTTACCCCCCACATAATGCCCCATACAGGCTGTCCCCCCCTTATAATGCTCCATGCAGGCTGTTACCCTCCACATAATGCCCCATACAGGCCCCCCCCCCTTTTAATGCTCCATGCAGGCTGTTACCCCCCACATAATGCCCCATACAGGCCCCCCCATTTTAATGCTCCATGCAGGCTGTTACCCCCCACATAATGCCCCATACAGGCCCCCCGCTTATAATGCTCCATGCAGGCTGTTCCCCCCCACATAATGCACTATGCAGGCTGCCCCCCCTTTATAATGCCCCATGCAGGATGTCGTCACCCCCTTTATAATGCCCCATGCAGGATGCCCCCCCCTTCTCTTTATAATGCCCCATGCAGGCTGTTCCCCCCCCCCTCCTCTATATAATGCCCCATGCAGGATGTCCCCCCCCCCTTTATAATGCCCCATGCAGGCTGTTCCCCCCCACATAATGCCCCATGCAGGATGTCACCCCCCCCTCTATATAATGCCCCATTTAGGATGCCCCCCGCCCTTCTCTTTATACTGCCCCATGCCTCCATACATTAAAAAAAAAAAATCAAATACTCACCTCCCTCCTCCTCGCCTGCTGCCCGCTGCTCGGGTCCGAACTCCAGCGTTGTCGGCGTCTTCCCGCTCAGCGCTCCCTGTGACGGCTCAGGGGAGGGCGCGGTGTAAAGACGTCACCGCACCCTCTGACCTGAGACGTCACAGGGAGTGCAGGGCAGGAAGACAGCTGATCTGCGGAGGCACGGGGAGAGGTAAGTATCGGGCTGCCGGGGCTCTGAGAAAGCGGGGGGAAGGGCGGGCGCTGACACCGCTCTCCTCCGCCCATAGCCCAGCGGGGTGTGCGACCGCCAGTGGGCCCCTCTGCCAGCTCAGGGCCCCGGCATTTGCCCGGGTGCGCCGGGTGCTGACGCCGGCCCTGCATGATGTTAATGTTATTTCTACAATATTTCTACAATTAAACGTTTGAGATTTCTGTGGTAATGGTCACTTGTTTCTTTTAAACTTGTTCTGAATGTAAATAAAACATTTCTCTGATTAAGCTTCCACATTGTATTTTAGCCTTTCATTTTACTCATAGGGCAGGAAAAGCCCATGATGCATCTGTGTAAACCATGTAAAAGTACTATAATAACATGGCTTAGACAGGTAACCCACTTTTGAAACAATGAAGTTCACTTGTACAAGCTGCATAGATGAAAACCTGCTTAAAGGGAACCTGTCACCTGGTTTTCCCCATATAAAGTATGACCACCACCTGTATGGCCTTTATATACACTATTCTAGAATGCAGTATATAAGTCCCCAAGCCAATCTGCATAATGTAAAAAAACCCTTATATTACACTCACCTACAGGGCGGTCCCGACCCATGGGTTTCTCTAGTGTTAATCCGGCACCTCCTCCTGAGATTGCCATCCTCCTTTCTTCAAGTGGATGACGTGTCCTACATCATCCAGACAGTGTCTTACATCGCGCTCCTGCGCAGGCGCACTTCTCTCTGCCCTTTCCCCGCACAGAGCAGAGAAGTGTGCCTGCGCAGGAGTGTGATGGCAGAGGCTGTGTGGCTGACGTTGCATGTGTAATCCACATGAAGCAGAGAAGGAGGACAGTGTTGGATGAAGACCAGCGACATCCATAGAACTGGACGTTACTAGATAGTGCCGGCCGTGCCCCAGGCCACACGGGAGGACGGTACTAGATAGTGCAGGCCGTGCCCCAGGCCACACGGGAGAATGGTACAAGATAGTGCCGACCGTGCCCCAGGCCACACGGGAGAATGGTACTAGATAGTGCCGGCCGTGCCCCAGGCCACACGGGAGGACGGTACTAGATAGCGCTAGCCATGCCCCAGGCCACACGGGAGGACGATACTAGATAGCGCCAGCCATGCCCCAGGCCACACGGGAGGACGATACTAGATAGTGCCCCAGGCCACACGGGAGGACGGTACTAGATAGCGCCAGCCATGCCCCAGGCCACACGGGAGGATGGTACTAGATAGTGCCGGCCGTGCCCCAGGCCACACGGGAGGACGGTACTAGATAGCGCCAGCCATGCCCCAGGCCACACGGGAGGATGGTACTAGATAGTGCCGGCCGTGCCCCAGGCCACACAGGAGGACGGTACTAGATAGTGCCGGCCGTGCCCCAGGCCACACGGGAGGATGGTACTAGATAGTGCCGGCCGTGCCCCAGGCCACACGGGAGGACGGTACTAGATAGCGCCAGCCATGCCCCAGGCCACACGGGAGGACGGTACTAGATAGTGCAGGCCGTGTCCCAGGCCACACGGGAGGATTGTACTAGATAGCGCCAGCCATGCCCCAGGCCACACGGGAGGATGGTACAAGATAGTGCCGGCCGTGCCCCAGGCCACACAGGAGGACGGTACTAGATAGTGCCCCAGGCCACACAGGAGGACGTTACTAGATAGTGCCGGCCGTGCCCCAGGCCACACGGGAGGACGGTACTAGATAGTGCAGGCCGTGCCCCAGGCCACACGGGAGGACGGTACTAGATAGCGCCAGCCATGCCCCAGGCCACACGGGAGGATGGTACTAGATAGTGCCGGCCGTGCCCCAGGCCACACGGGAGGACGGTACTAGATAGCGCCAGCCATGCCCCAGGCCACACGGGAGGATGGTACAAGATAGTGCCGGCCGTGCCCCAGGCCACACAGGAGGACGGTACTAGATAGTGCCCCAGGCCACACAGGAGGATGGTACTAGATAGTGCCGGCCGTGCCCCAGGCCACACAGGAGGACGGTACTAGATAGTGCCGGCCGTGCCCCAGGCCACACGGGAGGACAGTACTAGATAGTGCCAGCCGTGCCCCAGGCCACACGGGAGGACGATACTAGATAGTGCCAGCCGTGCCCCAGGCCACACGGGAGGATGGTACTAGATAGTGCCCCAGGCCACATGCTGCAGAAAGGCAGTTATCTATAATATAACATGAGATGCGTGTCTCTGAAGCCTCTATAAACTGCGCAAGCGCGATACACGCCTGCGCAGTCTGGCTCCAGAGAGAAGAACGCATGGAGCCGTTACAGGTAAGAGGAGTGTATGTCACCGGAGATCACGGTATGCGTAGACACTGAACGTATACAGCTATCTCCGGTGCCATACTTACCTGATCGGGAGGAGCATTGCCGCGGCGCCTCTCTTTGCCAGAGACCGGGGCAAGAGTGAGGCGTCGGAATTGGTGCATGCGCATAGCGCTATCCTGCGCCATTTTGCTGAAGACACATTTGCGGTGCGTCTTCAGCAAAATGGCGCCGGACAGTGCAGTATGGGCACACGCGTACTCCGGCCGAACAGAACACAGCAGCACTGGAGCACAGGGAAGAAAGGTGAGTATAAGTGTTTATTTTTTGGTATGTGTGCAGTGTGATAGGGATGAGGGGCGCCACGCATACCAAGATTGCGGGGTGAGGGGCGCCACGCATACCAGGATTGCGGGGTGAGGGACCCCACGCATACCACGATTGGGGGGTGAGGGACCCCACGCATTCCAGGATTGGGGGGTGAGGGACCCCACGCATACCAGGATAGGATGGTGGGGCAGAACAAATACCAGGAGGGGAGCAGCACATACCAGCGTGGGAGACCATATACCAATAAATATGCTCGCCACCCAGGCGTAGAACGGATTCCATAGCTAGTTTGAACTAGAGCTGAGCGGATCAATTCATGAGACGCTGGACAGGAGGCCACGAATCTCTTACCTATAGTGTTGCATGAGCGTGCTCGGTTTACCCTTTCACCGAGCATGCTCGGGTGCTGCCTGAGTATTTACGGCATGCTCAGGATCTATGCTCGAGCCACTGGGGTTGTTAGACAGCTGTGACACATGCAGGGATTGCCTTACAAACATACAATCCCTGCATGTGTCACACCTGTCTAACAGCCGCGACAAATGCAGCCGCCGCGGCTCGAGCATAGATGCCGAGAATACTCGAACAGGACCTGAGCGTGCTCTGTGAAAGGGCGTTAACTGAGCAGGCTCATACAACACTACTAACCTTACCTCATCCGGCGTGACTTTTGATTAGCCAGGGCTGGCATGATGTCATCTGTGCGTCGTGCTTCTTTCAGTTGGGATCTATGGATTTATTTTCTGTCCATTCAACTTTCTCATCTTTATGTAGCTTCACTATTTGACATCTGGCTTTTTTGTGTTCACATGTTGAATAAATACTGTATTTTTTTGTTTTCTGTAGATGTCGGCACCAAACTACACAATAACAATCATCTCTGATTATTGCATACTTGCTGCATTTTTTTATGCCTTTTCCCTCTTATTTGATGGTTTTTGCTGCAGATGTGAAGCCGCATTGTTCCTTTTTTTTATAATACAGAATAGCTTTGATTCTGCACTTAAAGTAACTGCAGTATTTTACCTGCGTTTTCTCTCTTTTTAGGCTCCACATAGAAGCCTCTAGACGTAAAAAACCCCATAACCGTACAGATCAGCAGCGTCTTTAGACCACAGAGCGGTTTTCATGAAATCGCATCCACTTTTCTTGGTCATTTAAATGCTGCAAAATGACTGTTCCAAAAAAATCAGCTGAAAAAAACACAGCATTTATGCTACATCTGAACACGGACTTAATGTCCAAACACAGTGGATGTGATTTAATGAAATCTACGCCTGCAGTGCAGCTAAAGACGCTGCTGAACTATGTGGATTTCATACATTTTTTTTAATATATAAGCCAATGTGGAGCCTGTAAAATAAAAACAGGTAAAGAAAAACACATTTTTAAGCTCAAAAATCAAAGTTTTTCTGTGGTATTAAAAATGTACATTCACAGCATCACCAAAACACATTTTAAGGGGGAAAACTCAAAAGAAACTCAAACAAAACGCAAACAGACAATAATAAGATTGTTATTTTGTTCTTTGGTGCGGACACCTGCATAAAAAAACGCTGTCTTTATGTTGTGTGAAGATGGCTTTAGTGTTACATTTTATTTAATTTTTATGGCTTTAGTAGAGACTAGCACACCTTTTCATTTTGTAGGGTTGAAATTCAGCTGTTATACAAAGCTGAGTGCAGAGCACAAAAATATATTTTTTTAATTTGCTAATGTGATAGCGCAAGCTATAGTAGCCCACCTTATCAGTTTTTGGGGGTGAAATTCAGTTGCATGCACAGTAAAAAATATATATATTTTTTTCAGTTGCTAGCCAGAGTCCACCTAGTCCTTTTGTGGTGGTAAAATTCAGCTGTATGCAGAGTAAAAAAATAAGTTTTTTTTTGCTGTGACTAACGTGATACAGCAGGCTAGATCTGAGTTTGAAATATATTCCATGTTATACAGGCCTCATCCACAGTAAAAAAAATACTTTCTTCTGTTCCTAACGTTATACAGCAGAAGACATCTCAGTTTGAAATAGTTTAGAGCATATCTGCTATGTTATATAGGGCTCATCCACACTAAAATACTTTCTTCCGTTCCTAACGTTATACAGCAGAAGACATCTCAGTTTGAAATAGTTTAGAGCATATCTGCTATGTTATATAGGGCTCATCCACACTAAAATACTTTCTTCTGTTCCTAACGTTATACAGCAGAAGACATCTCAGTTTGAAATAGTTTAGAGCATATCTGCTATGTTATACAGGCCTCATCCACACTAAAATACTTTCTTCTGTTCCTAACGTTATACAGCAGAAGACATCTCAGTTTGAAATAGTTTAGAGCATATCTGCTATGTTATACAGGTCTCATCCACACTAAAATACTTTCTTCTGTTACTAACTTCATACACTGGGGGACATCTCAGGGTGACAAGGGAGGGTGGTTCACTGCGATCGAGGGGGGTTGGTGATACCAGACAAATTGTTAGTGAAGGTGCAAGAGGCGAGGAACAAAAGGAAGAGGAAGAGGTGATGGGGACGAGCAACAGTCTGAACATGAAGAGGATAATCATCCCCTCTCTGTTCGTGTTTGGTGGGAGGGGACAGAGGAAACAAGCTTCAGAATTACCTAGGCACCAACACAGCATGAGCTTGAACCTCATGGAAGAGCCCAACATATGAATGCCTTTTTGCTGCACTATCTTCACCATGATCCCCATATAGTTATGATTCTAAATAGTGCTGACTACTGGCTTGCAATTCTGTTAGATCCATGTTATAAGAGTAAATTTTGCCACATACTTCCTGCCCTGGAAAGGGGCCCGCGAATGCTGGAGTATTGAAACACGTTTTTACACAATCTTAAGAGAGGTTTTTCCAAAGACAGCAATGAGGCACACAGAGTTCATTGCAGCTCTACACTTCCAACCTCTGGCACGTCAATTTATCAACGCAAAAATATTAGTAGCAGCAGTAGTGTAAGTGGCAGAAGCAACTTCTGTCAGTCCTTTCACACATTCTTTAGACCAGCTCGTGCACCAGCAATAACAGAGTACAAGTCTGACACATGAACGACTGGAGAGGATGGTGCACTCCTGATTGAGTCTCCATCTGCTGGGTTGGTTGTAGTGGAAGAGGTGTCTGTCCCCATTATACTACTTCTAATCTCCTGAAATAGATGCCACTTCGGTGGTGTTAGGCCCTAATTTTTTAATGTGAACTCTCCTGGTTGGGTCTCCATCTGCTGTGTTGCCTGTAGTGGAAGAGGTTTTGGTCTCTATTGTAATAGTTATACTTTAGTGAAATTAATTTTTGGTGCAGATATTGATCTCCACACAGGGGTACACAAACATGTTAAACTCAAAATTGATTTTCAATAAACAACCATCAGCCACCCCATAAAACGCATCTGCTGCTTCCTCCTCCATTTTTGTTACAGTGCCAAGTATTGTCAAGCAGGTCTCCGACCGCAGAATCTCTGATTCTTTACCCGCTCCAGTCAGGCTGAGTGAGAGCCCATCTCCTGTAATGGAAGCGGACATGCCGGCTGTTTCTGACCGATCTCAGAGAACGAGCACACCACAACCTTATCCATCGTAACTTCTCCGTCTGCATCTCACTCACGGTCCAGCTGTTTGTCTGGTCCACCATATTCCGCCCTCTCTCAGCACTGCAGCCAGCAAAAGATTGTTTCCTCCTACACATGACAAAGCTAAGAGATTGAACGCCACCATTTCCAAGCTGTTGGCCATGGAAATGGTGGTGTCAGGCCCTAATTGTTTGAAATGTGAACACTCCTGGTTGAGTCTTCATCTGTTGGATTGTAGTGGAAGAGTTGTCGGCCCCTATTATACTAATTCTATATCTAGTGAAATTAATTATTTGGTACAGATATTGTCACAGGAGCACACATGATATAATCGAAATTGGTTTTCTTAGTACTATGGTATATAAAGCAGGCTACATTTCATCTTTTAATTCTTTGGTGATGATACTGTTCTCCAGACAGGGGTACCCATTAGTGATGAGTGAGCACTAAATGTGCTCAACTTAGTGATTCAGCGGTTTCTCAAAAATTACCCAGATCTGCCAGAGCTGCTCATGAAAACGCTGCGTGTGTGCCCATTTTAGAAAGTCAGCTACAGCTTTCCCCAGTGCTTCAGCAGCGTTTGCAGCTTCCAGCTCACTGACTGGTGTGCGATGTGACCATACGTTGGAAATCAACGTTGCAGATGTTGGGAAGGATTTGTGAGCAGCAGAGGGCAGTTGTTGAGTACCAGCTTCAAGATACTCATTGGAATTCAGGTCAGCCTCCGCACATAACAGCTGATGAGTGGGGATGGAAGTTTGACATCTGTGTTGTCTCCAAAACTTTGAGGACTCCACCAAGATGGTGAGTGGCGATGACGCCATAATTAGCGTCACCATCCCGCTTCTCTGTTTACTGAAACGCTCGCAGCTCACAAAGACAAGGCCTTGCAGGCAGAGCAGGGAACTACACAGGGTGATGCTACACAGCCCAGCCTCATCTTATCTCAAGGAGGAGGAGGAGAACTTGAACATTCGTCCTCTTAGTGAGGACAGGGAAATCTTGGCTTTCTTGGAAGTCTTAATACCCCTCTTTCAGTCTGTGGGAAAGCTGTACGAGTTTTGCTTAATGATGACCTTCAGTGGCTTTGCTTATGCACGTTATTTCTGAAAACGCATTGTAGATCAGCCCATGGCTCAACTCTGTAGTCATGAAATTCAAGGCGCAAAGAAACATCTTTGTATGTTGAAGCACCACCAAGAAGTGTGAGCTGATGTTGGGCGTGCTGTCATTGCTTATGGAAGAAGCTGCATTAAAGGACTTTCCTGGGAGAAATGACAGCCGGCATAGATTCAGTTTCCCTCTATGCCAGTCCTTTCACCGAGCTAAAGAATATGGCTGTGGTGAAATACAACTGTCACCAAGAAGCAATGTCAGACTGAAGAACATTGGGCCCACCAGAGAATTTGATTCTGAGGACCCACCTTTCTCCCCTGCTCAAAGATTTGCATTATGAACTCTCCTGAAGGAGAAGCCAGGGCCCACTGAGGGAGTCTCCGGTTCTCTGGTGGGCCTGTGCAACCCTGACGAGAAGCATCCCTGGCCAAGGTTCCCGGACACTCTTGGCTACTTTTTTACTGTGGACTGGCTCCAGCAATCTATAAGATCCATTCACTGGCTCCCAATTGCCCAGCTTATCCAGTTCAAACTATTAACACTGACCTACAAAGCCATCCATAACCTTTCTCCTCCACACATCTCTGAATTAATCTCCCGCTATATTCCCTTTCGTAATCTTCGGTCTAACATGCTGGAGAAACTTGCACCTACTGCCACTCAGTGTCTTCAGCTCCTTTGTGAGAAACTAATGTTTGGGCAGCCATTCTATCAAATAAAATTCCTGACATATGGAAATTGTGGATGGCTTCGTTTCTGGTACTGGGTGCTAATACCAAACCGTGGCGTGCCATTCACTGGATATTCCTGTCTGGTTGGAGACCAGCTCATTCCCACAGAAAAGTACCAGCATCAAGCTAAGGAGATAGTGGCCTCTGTCATCATGAAGGAGTTTGCTCGTTGTCTAGGGGACCGATCATTGCTGCTGTCTACATTGTGAACTTTGTGTTGAAGCTTGCGAGGATTAAGAGGTTACATTGGCAAGTCTGGTTTTTATACTAAAGATCCTACTGTTTTTATAGTTTTAAATGAGCACACACAAACCGTGATTTCTGCAGCAGCGCATCCAGGCCGGGATAGTGGCAGAGAAATTGCTGTACCATCAGGTAGAGGATGCAAGACATACAAGGCACGTGTGCGAGGTTGCCCCGGTGTGTGAGGTTGCCCCAGCATAGGGCCACCACGAGGTTTGCACCATTATTGCACAAGTCCTTCTCTTGCTCCAGGTTCAGTGGAGATAGCCATTGCTCAAACTCGGCCTGGAGAGCTGTCCACAACTCTTCAGCTGTATGAATGCAATCTCCAAGGCATATTAATTTTAACCGGTGAGCCATGGCTGCGCAGTACGGAGGTGGGGAGATTCTTTCTGCACTGTTGGAACATGTGTCTTATTAAGGAAGAGGTTGAGGGCGCAGGTGGAGGCCCTAGAGGAGGCAGAGGCATCGGACAAAGCGTTAGATATAGAGGTTTGTCGCAGAAGCCTTGAGGATTCCAACACTTGCTGTCTAGTGACACCTTGATGTCTAGTGGTCCAGTTCTCCATCCCCTGTTGTATATTAGTTTAGTTCTTCATGTTCTGGTGTGCATTAGTTTCATTCTCCAAACATAGCTGTTTAGTAGTTTAGTTTTCCAACCTCTGTTGTATATTAGTTTAGTTCTCCATGTTCTGGTGTGTATTTGTTTTGTTCTCCAACCCATCCATGCCCACCCCCAGGGATTAACGTCTGATGACGAGGGTTTGGATTCTGTTCGGACCCTACTTCGTCCGGGCCCGGATCAACTGAAAAAAATTTTGGGCATTGCTACACAAGCCTTCCCCCTCTTGAGTCTGTGAAGCTTTGTATCACACCTCTGATTCCCTGGAATAGAATGTGTGCACAGCTCTGCAGACTCGCCCATTTGTAGTTTCCCACAGTCAGTTGGGCAGTTGGAGAGTTGTGACGTGGGGGAAAACAAGGGTAATTGGGGTGCCACCTCTGAGGACTGTACTATGTGTGATGTTAAAATGGAGGAAGAAGAGCAGAGGCCACTTGATGCCACGCTTGTCATCCACTGGAGCACATATTCTTTCTGGCCCTCATCTACAAAGCGTACCACTGTCTCTGCATCACCAACTTGGCCCTAGCTTGGATCTCTTCATACCTAACTGACCGGACATTCAGTGTCTCCCACTCACACACCACCTCTACCTCTTGTCAGTGTCCCCCAAGATTCAGTTCTAGGACCCCTGCTCTTCTCCATCTGCACCTTCGGCCTGGGACAGCTCTTACAGTCTCAAGGCTTTTAGTATCACCTCTATGTTGATGACACACAGATCTACCTCTCTGGACCTGATATCTCCTCCTTACTAACCAGAATCCCACAATGTCTGTCCGCTCTTTCAGCTTTCTTCTCTGCTAGATTTATAAAACTTTACATAGTTAAAACCAAATTCATCATCTTTTCACCATCTCATTCACCCCCCCAAATGACCTATCCATCAAAGTCAATGGCTGCCCACTCTGATCTGTCCTTCAAACGTCAGATCCAAGCCCTTTCCACTTGCTGCCGACTACAACTCTAAAATATCTCCAGTATCCACACATTCCTCAACTATGAATCTACAAAAACACCAGTGCATGTCCTCATCCTCTCCCGCCTCGATTACTGCAAGCTCCTACTCTGTGGCCTCCCTTCTACCAGTCTCGCACTCTTCCAATCTATCCTAAACTGTGCTGGCTGGCTAATCCACATGTCATCCCGCTATTCGCCGGCTTCTCTCCTCTCTCTGTCAATCCCTGCGCTGGCTCCCCGTTGCCCAGAGACTCCAATTGAAAAACCTAAGTTTGGCATACCAAGCCATCGAAAACCTGTCTCCTCCATACATGTGTGACCTAGTCTCCCTGCACGCAACCGCCCATCCTTCCAAGATCTTCTCTACTTCCCTCTTATCTCTTCTTGCCACAATCGCATACAAGATTTGTCCTGTACTTCTCCCCTACTGGGTAACTCTGTACTCCAACACATCAGACTGTCGCCTACCCTGGAAACCTTGAAAAGGAAGCTGAAGACCCACCTCTTCCGACAAGCCTACAACCTGCAGTAACCACTGCTCCACCATACCGCTGCATGACCAGCTCTACCCTCACCTACTGTATCCTCACCCATCCCTTGTAGATTGTTTGTGCGCCCTCACGGGCAGGGTCCTCTCTCCTCTTGTACCAGTCAGTGACTCCTTTTTACATGTAAAGCGCCACAGAATAAATGTCACTGTAATAATAATAATTATAGTACTTGTACTCTGGGTCAATTGATGGTACTTTCCTGGTGTCTGCCCCTAATTTGATGCGCTTTGGCAGCTTTTGGGCCAGTTTGAAGGTGTTGTGTATGCGTTTGTTGTTGCCCCCCTTTGAATCCTATGACATTCGTCAATGTTCGGCGAATTTTGCAAATTCGACAATCGTAATCTGACCCGAACATTGAAACATTCGCTCATCTCTGCTCACTAACATATCCCGAACAGGAACACATACATTCTAATCAGAGGCGTAAGTAAAGTCTGATGGGCCTGGTGCAAGATTTGGACCATCCCCCACCCAGGAAAAAAAATATATATATATGACTTCCATCTGGTATATATGTCCCTCATCATGGTCCCTTATCTTAAAGCCCCATACTGGTATATACAGTATATATCCCCCATTCTGGTGCTGTTCTTTACTGTATAGAAAAAAAAGCAAAGCATTACACTCCCCAGGGGTGAAAACAGAAGTCATAGTGCCCCATAGTCCCCCTACAGTATTATGCTCCTACTTATAGTATAATGCACTCCCCATACTCCTCCATACACTATAATGAACCCCATAGTACTCCATACAGTATAATGCACAGCCCATAGTCCTCCCTATTGTATAATGCACTCCCTATACTCCTCCATATAGTATAATGCACCCTCAATAATGCACCATACAGTATAATGCACACCCTATAGTCATGCATGTAGTATAATGCACAGCCTATAGTCCTCTGTATAGTATAATGCACAGCCTATTCTAAAATATGTTCCTCATCCTGGTATATGGCCCTCATCCTGGTATATATTCCCCATCCTGGTATATGGCCCCATCCCGGTATATATTCCCCATACTGGTGTATGGCCCTCATCCTGGTATATGTCTCCCATCCTGGTATATGGCCCCATCCTGATATATGGCCCCGCTGTTGGTCAATACACAGAAAAAAACAATAAACGCTCCCACTCACCTTGCTAGCACTCACCATGCTGTGCGGCGTCCACATCTGAAGCTGGCAGCTGATTTTGGTTGATTTTGACAGGAGCGCATAACGTCACTGCCATGCGCCCCCGGCCGCCTCTGATTGGCCGTCAGCATGTATTGCGGAGCACGGATCCGTCAAGTTTTTTCGCTGCAATACACTTCAGCTGAATATGTGCTCGAGGATGCACATTCAGCTGATATAGGGGCTGGCGACGGCGAGCCCCTTGTCCGCTGGGTACGTTACACCCCTGATTCTGACGTTCTATTGTATACCTGGCAGGAGCCAATATATTGTGATGCCTTCACGATTATATACCACCAGGAGCCCTTACATTATAGCGTCTTTAACAGCGAAACGGCTAGAATGTATGGGCTGCAGTCAAGACCTGGATGGAGACCATACATTGTAGGCTGCATTCTGCTAGCTTCACTGACATATACCTGGGAAGAGATCATAGATTCTGCTGCCTCCAATAATATATACCTGACAGGAGCCCATAGATTCTCCTGCCTCCAATAATATATACCTGACAGGAGACCATACATTCTCCTGCCTCCAATAATATATACCTGACAGGAGCCCATACATTCTGCTGCCTCCAATAATATATACCTGACAGGAGCCCATACATTCTGCTGCCTCCAATAATATATACCTGACAGGAGACCATACATTCTCCTGCCTCCAATAATATATACCTGACAGTAGCCCATACATTCTGCTGCCTCCAATAATATATACCTGACAGGAGCCCATACATTCTCCTGCCTCCAATAATATATACCTGACAGGGGCCCATAGATTCTGCTGCCTCCAATAATATATACCTGACAGGAGACCATACACTCTGCTGCCTCCAATAATATATATCTGACAGGAGCCCATACACTCTGCTGCCTCCAATAATATATACCTGACAGGAGCCCATAGATTCTCCTGCCTCCAATAATATATACCTGACAGGAGACCATACATTCTCCTGCCTCCAATAATATATACCTGACAGTAGCCCATACATTCTGCTGCCTCCAATAATATATACCTGACAGGAGACCATACACTCTGCTGCCTCCAATAATATATATCTGACAGGAGCCCATACACTCTGCTGCCTCCAATAATATATACCTGACAGGAGCCCATACATTCTGCTGCCTCCAATAATATATACCTGACAGGAGCCCATACATTCTCCTGCCTCCAATAATATATACCCGACAGGAGCCCATAGATTCTCCTGCCTCCAATAATATATACCTGACAGGAGCCCATACATTCTCCTGCCTCCAATAATATATACCTGACAGGAGCTCATACATTCTGCTGCCTCCAATAATATATACCTGACAGGAGCTCATACATTCTCCTGCCTCCAATAATATATACCTGACAGGAGCCCATACATTCTCCTGCCTCCAATAATATATACCCGACAGGAGCCCATAGATTCTCCTGCCTCCAATAATATATACCTGACAGGAGCCCATACATTTTCCTGCCTCCAATAATATATACCTGACAGGAGCCCATAGATTCTCCTGCCTCCAATAATATATACCTGACAGGAGCCCATACATTCTCCTGCCTCCAATAATATATACCTGACAGGAGCCCATAGATTCTCCTGCCTCCAATAATATATACCTGACAGGAGCCCATAGATTCTCCTGCCTCCAATAATATATACCTGACAGGAGCCCATACATTCTCCTGCCTCCAATAATATATACCTGACAGGAGCCCATACATTCTGCTGCCTCCAATAATATATACCTGACAGGAGCCCATACATTCTGCTGCCTCCAATAATATATACATAAACTATTGAGCCGAACTGGCCAAATTATACAATTTGTATCAAAAAAATATAATATATTGGGAACTCCAATTAGAGACAATCAACCTACAGAGAACATGGAGTAAATTCCCACTCAGACAACAGAGTATTAATAATTAAAAACACATATTTATTCCATCGTTTAAAATATACATACAAAAGTGACAAAAAAAATACATATACAAATAGTAAGTCATTCGGAGTAGGGGTCATACACCAGAGCCACAAAAATACTCAATCTTTATGCCCATCATATAATAGTATATATGAAATAGATAAGGTAATATCCAGCAATAAATAGAGGAGTAATAAGGTGTCTAAGATTTGGTAGGGAATATCACAAAAACACCCATAGAGTAGTATCTATAGGTAATTGGTTACCTGATAGGGTTCCCCCTCCAAACACATACAGGGTCTAATGGGTTAAGAATACCATCATGTTTAAGTCAGAGGGGCTTACCCATGTGAGCAATAAAGATTAGCATGCGACTCTGAAAAGCCCCGACGCGCGTTTCGCGTTGCTTCCTCGGGGGCCTGTGGTTGTGGTCGGCTATTTGGCATACCTAAATACAATCCCGGAATTAGTGGCAGGTGGTGCCGCTGATTGAAGGCGGCGCATGAGCGGTAAGCAAAATCCCCATGGCGCGTCATGACAGGCGAGATTCCCGGTGGGAGTGCGGGCGGGAACAATGCGTTCCAAATGACGTCACTGACCCGCACCACCATCGTAACGGAAGCCTCACAGGATGCGCCATGTAAAGGAAAGCACCGCGCATGCGCAGCACAGCGGCGGCCATCTTAAGTAAGGGACACAAAAGAGGGCAAATGAATGTGGCTACTAAATCATATACAGTGGTGTACACACACCACGGGAACAGACGCAAATGCTCAACAAGAAATCCAATGGATACATCATCTCCCCCAGACCGCAGCACATATAGAGTCTCCACATCTACATCATATCCCCAGACTCTATACATTGGAGGAGAGAAAGAACAGAAAACACAGTGCACATAAACCATATAGATATTATCCATGGTGGAGACATATCACCAATGTACATTACTAAATAAATCTTGATGATTGTCTCCAATCCAGATGCATTCCAATGGATCCAAAGAGTTCCCAGAATCTCTTCCCATCTTCGTATTCTATCCAGGTAAGTTTCAAATTGTCCTCCAAAGAAAAGTGTCTCATAGATGTCTAAGGACCAATGATACATAGTCCAAATGTCCAACAATCAGAGCTCCGGAATGCATAAGTTGTATGCCGCCATAATGCACGAACTAAGGACAAATACAAAAATAAATAAATATAAAACCACACTTTAAAAACAAGGAAGAGTGAGCAATTTCATAGGAAAGAGGCAAAACTGTTATGCTCATTAAGGCCACGAGGGGATACCGTGTCCAGGATAGTAATCCAGCGGCATTCACGCTGTGCCAGAATACGTTTATAGTTCCCTCCTCTAATCCCCAGATGCACCCGGTCAATGCCACAGAATTTAAGCAAAGAGGGATCACAACCGTGGTGCAACCGAAAATGTCGGGGGATAGTTTTAAGGATAGAGATATCCGAGGCTTCCCTGGCTGCTAAAATATCCCTCACATGTTCCCTAACGCGCACACGGAACTCTCTAGAGGTAAGGCCTACATAATTCAGATTGCAGGGACAGGTGGCCAAATAAATTACATAACTCGAGCTACATGAAATATAATGTGTAATCTTGAATTCCGTTTGTCCATGGACAGATGTAAAAATTTTGGAACGCACAATATTCCTGCAGGCCAAACATGACCCGCAGGGATAGCATCCCCATTTTTGTTTCGTAGGTCCAAAAGGCGCTGGAGTGGGGGCCACATAATGACTATGAACCAGGGAGTCCCTCAGACTTTTTCCTCTCCTGGCTGTCATCAAAGGTCTATCAGGTAAGATCCTATTCAAAGTTGGTTCCGTTTTTAAAACGGACCAATGTTTATTTAAGATCTCCCTAATTGAATGCCAATGGCTGTTGAAGGTAGAGATAAATCTAATAGGTGGATTTGTCACCATATTTTTGTTCGAGTTGGCCAGAAGTAGATCACGTGGAGTACTTTTCGCACGTCGATAGCCTTTTTTAATACTCCGTGCGCTATATCCCCTTTCACTAAATCTCTGGCCAAGGTCACGAGCACGAGCCTCAAAGACTGAGTCACTGGAGCAAATTCGTTTCGTTCTAAGGTACTGTCCGACGGGGATGCCCTTAATAGTTGATGGTAAATGAGCCGATGTTGCATGTAATAGGGAATTTACTGATGTTTCTTTCCTAAAAACATCAGTCTGTAAAAGGCCATCCCCCCGGACAGTAATCCTGATATCAAGAAACTCAATCTCTGTAGTATGACATTTATAGGTAAGTTTAATATTACGATCATTGGTATTTAAAAATGAGACAAAGTCCTGGAGCTCACGCTCGGAACCCTGCCAGATGATCAGGACGTCATCTATGTATCGGTACCAGCACTGCGCATGGGAAGCGGCGTCCGCTCCGTCCCCGAAAATCTCCCTCTCCCAAAATCCGAGAAAGAGATTAGCGTAGGACGGAGCACACGCCGCGCCCATCGCAGTGCCACGCCTCTGCAAAAAGAATCTGTCCTTGAATATAAAAAAGTTATGTGTCAAGACATATTGAAGTAATTCTAAGACAAGCGCACGGAGTGAAGCTTCCAGGCCACTATTAACAAGAAAAAACTCTGCCGCCCGTAACCCGTCATCATGTCCTATGCTAGTATATAATGACTCTACGTCAATTGCCACCAGAACCATATCAGCATCTAAGTATAGGCCATCAATTTTCCGAAGGACGTCACCAGTGTCTCTGACATAGGAGGGGAGCGTCTCTACCAGTGGGTGTAAATAGTGTTCAATAAACTTACAGACTGGGTCACAAAGTCCTCCAATGCCAGAGACAATGGGACGCCCTGGAGGCTCCACAAGACTTTTATGAATCTTGGGGAGCAGATAAAAGGTAGGGACCACAGGTTCTTGGACACATAACCCCTCAAACACTTTTTTGGGGATAATCCCTTGTTCATAGGCCCTCTCTAAGATATCTCTAAGTTCTATAGAGTAGGCTCGTAAAGGATTCAAAGGTAATGATATATAAGAAGAGTGATCTCTAAGCTGTCTAAAAGCTTCTTTTTCATATTTCCTTATTGGCCAGACCACGACGTTCCCTCCCTTGTCCGCCGGTTTAAACACAACATCAGTAAGATGCTGTAATTCCACCAAAGCTTTTCTCTGTCCCATTGTGAGGTTCTCATGTCTAGAATATCTAGACAGAGCCCTCAGGTCATTGCTTACCAGTTTATTAAATATCTCCACTTGTGGGCAAAGGGAAAAGGGAGGGAAGGTCGTGGATCTGGCCAATATTGCATTAGGAAAAGTACCTGTGGGGGCTAGGGTATTTTCATTCTCCAACTCCTCCAAAATTGTTAAGGCCTGTCTTTCGGTGGTTGTATCCAAGCTGTCATTGCTCCCCGGTCTGGTATGCAATTTCTGTAAAATCACCTTTCTCAGAAACAGCTGGAGATCCTTTGTAGTGTTAAAGGATCTCCAGCTGTTTCTGAGAAAGGTGATTTTACAGAAATTGCATACCAGACCGGGGAGCAATGACAGCTTGGATACAACCACCGAAAGACAGGCCTTAACAATTTTGGAGGAGTTGGAGAATGAAAATACCCTAGCCCCCACAGGTACTTTTCCTAATGCAATATTGGCCAGATCCACGACCTTCCCTCCCTTTTCCCTTTGCCCACAAGTGGAGATATTTAATAAACTGGTAAGCAATGACCTGAGGGCTCTGTCTAGATATTCTAGACATGAGAACCTCACAATGGGACAGAGAAAAGCTTTGGTGGAATTACAGCATCTTACTGATGTTGTGTTTAAACCGGCGGACAAGGGAGGGAACGTCGTGGTCTGGCCAATAAGGAAATATGAAAAAGAAGCTTTTAGACAGCTTAGAGATCACTCTTCTTATATATCATTACCTTTGAATCCTTTACGAGCCTACTCTATAGAACTTAGAGATATCTTAGAGAGGGCCTATGAACAAGGGATTATCCCCAAAAAAGTGTTTGAGGGGTTATGTGTCCAAGAACCTGTGGTCCCTACCTTTTATCTGCTCCCCAAGATTCATAAAAGTCTTGTGGAGCCTCCAGGGCGTCCCATTGTCTCTGGCATTGGAGGACTTTGTGACCCAGTCTGTAAGTTTATTGAACACTATTTACACCCACTGGTAGAGATGCTCCCCTCCTATGTCAGAGACACTGGTGACGTCCTTCGGAAAATTGATGGCCTATACTTAGATGCTGATATGGTTCTGGTGGCAATTGACGTAGAGTCATTATATACTAGCATAGGACATGATGACGGGTTACGGGCGGCAGAGTTTTTTCTTGTTAACAGTGGCCTGGAAGCTTCACTCCGTGGGCTTGTCTTAGAATTACTTCAATATGTCTTGACACATAACTTTTTTATATTCAAGGACAGATTCTTTTTGCAGAGGCGTGGCACTGCGATGGGCGCGGCGTGTGCTCCGTCCTACGCTAATCTCTTTCTCGGATTTTGGGAGAGGGAGATTTTCGGGGACGGAGCGGACGCCGCTTCCCATGCGCAGTGCTGGTACCGATACATAGATGACATCCTGATCATCTGGCAGGGTTCCGAGCGCGAGCTCCAGGACTTTGTCTCATTTTTAAATACCAATGATCGTAATATTAAACTTACCTATAAATGTCATACTACAGAGATTGAGTTTCTTGATATCAGGATTACTGTCCGGGGGGATGGCCTTTTACAGACTGATGTTTTTAGGAAAGAAACATCAGTAAATTCCCTATTACATGCAACATCGGCTCATTTACCATCAACTATTAAGGCCATCCCCGTCGAACAGTACCTTAGAACGAAACGAATTTGCTCCAGTGACTCAGTCTTTGAGGCTCGTGCTCGTGACCTTGGCCAGAGATTTAGTGAAAGGGGATATAGCGCACGGAGTATTAAAAAAGGCTATCGACGTGCGAAAAGTACTCCACGTGATCTACTTCTGGCCAACTCGAACAAAAATATGGTGACAAATCCACCTATTAGATTTATCTCTACCTTCAACAGCCATTGGCATTCAATTAGGGAGATCTTAAATAAACATTGGTCCGTTTTAAAAACGGAACCAACTTTGAATAGGATCTTACCTGATAGACCTTTGATGACAGCCAGGAGAGGAAAAAGTCTGAGGGACTCCCTGGTTCATAGTCATTATGTGGCCCCCACTCCAGCGCCTTTTGGACCTACGAAACAAAAATGGGGATGCTATCCCTGCGGGTCATGTTTGGCCTGCAGGAATATTGTGCGTTCCAAAATTTTTAGATCTGTCCATGGACAAACGGAATTCAAGATTACACATTATATTTCATGTAGCTCGAGTTATGTAATTTATTTGGCCACCTGTCCCTGCAATCTGAATTATGTAGGCCTTACCTCTAGAGAGTTCCGTGTGCGCGTTAGGGAACATGTGAGGGATATTTTAGCAGCCAGGGAAGCCTCGGATATCTCTATCCTTAAAACTATCCCCCGACATTTTCGGTTGCACCACGGTTGTGATCCCTCTTTGCTTAAATTCTGTGGCATTGACCGGGTGCATCTGGGGATTAGAGGAGGGAACTATAAACGTATTCTGGCACAGCGTGAATGCCGCTGGATTACTATCCTGGACACGGTATCCCCTCGTGGCCTTAATGAGCATAACAGTTTTGCCTCTTTCCTATGAAATTGCTCACTCTTCCTTGTTTTTAAAGTGTGGTTTTATATTTATTTATTTTTGTATTTGTCCTTAGTTCGTGCATTATGGCGGCATACAACTTATGCATTCCGGAGCTCTGATTGTTGGACATTTGGACTATGTATCATTGGTCCTTAGACATCTATGAGACACTTTTCTTTGGAGGACAATTTGAAACTTACCTGGATAGAATACGAAGATGGGAAGAGATTCTGGGAACTCTTTGGATCCATTGGAATGCATCTGGATTGGAGACAATCATCAAGATTTATTTAGTAATGTACATTGGTGATATGTCTCCACCATGGATAATATCTATATGGTTTATGTGCACTGTGTTTTCTGTTCTTTCTCTCCTCCAATGTATAGAGTCTGGGGATATGATGTAGATGTGGAGACTCTATATGTGCTGCGGTCTGGGGGAGATGATGTATCCATTGGATTTCTTGTTGAGCATTTGCGTCTGTTCCCGTGGTGTGTGTACACCACTGTATATGATTTAGTAGCCACATTCATTTGCCCTCTTTTGTGTCCCTTACTTAAGATGGCCGCCGCTGTGCTGCGCATGCGCGGTGCTTTCCTTTACATGGCGCGTCCTGTGAGGCTTCCGTTACGATGGTGGTGCGGGTCAGTGACGTCATTTGGAACGCATTGTTCCCGCCCGCACTCCCACCGGGAATCTCGCCTGTCATGACGCGCCATGGGGATTTTGCTTACCGCTCATGCGCTGCCTTCAATCAGCGCACCACCTGCCACTAATTCCGGGATTGTATTTAGGTATGCCAAATAGCCGACCACAACCACAGCCCCCCGAGGAAGCAACGCGAAACGCGCGTCGGGGCTTTTCAGAGTCGCATGCTAATCTTTATTGCTCACATGGGTAAGCCCCTCTGACTTAAACACGATGGTATTCTTAACCCATTAGACCCTGAATGTGTTTGGAGGGGGAACCCTATCAGGTAACCAATTACCTATAGATACTACTCTATGGGTGTTTTTGTGATATTCCCTACCAAATCTTAGACACCTTATTACTCCTCTATTTATTGCTGGATATTACCTTATCTATTTTATATATACTATTATATGATGGGCATAAAGATTGAGTATTTTTGTGGCTCTGGTGTATGACCCCTACTCCGAATGACTTACTATTTGTATATGTATTTTTTTTGTCACTTTTGTATGTATATTTTAAACGATGGAATAAATATGTGTTTTTAATTATTAATACTCCAATAATATATACCTGACAGGAGCCCATACATTCTGCTGCCTCCAATAATATATACCTGACAGGAGCCCATAGATTCTGGTACCTCCAATAATATATACCTGACAGGAGCCCATATATTCTCCTGCCTCCAATAATATATACCTGACAGGAGCCCATACATTCTCGTGTCCCCAATAATATATACCTGACAGTAGCCCATAGATTCTGCTGCCTCCAATAATATATACCTGACAGGAGCCCATAGATTCTGGTACCTCCAATAATATATACCTGAGAGGAGCCCATACATTCTCCTGCCTCCAATAATACATACTTTACAGGAGCCCATACATTCTGCTGCCTCCAATAATATATACCTGACAGGAGCCCATACATTCTCCTGCCTCCAAAAATATATACCTGACAGGAGCCCATACATTCTGCTGCCTCCAATAATATACCTGACAGGAGCCCATACATTCTCCTGACTCCAATAATATATACCTGACAGGAGCCCATAGATTCTGCTGCCTCCAATAATATATACCTGACAGGAGCCCATAGATTCTGGTACCTCCAATAATATATACCTGACAGGAGCCCATACACTCTGCTGCCTCCAATAATATATACCTGACAGGAGCCCATAGATTCTGCTGCCTCCAATAATATATACCTGATAGGAGCCCATAGATTCTGCTGCCTCCAATAATATATACCTGACAGGAGCCCATAGATTCTGCTGCCTCCAATAATATATACCTGATAAGAGCCCATAGATTCTGCTGCCTCCAATAATATATACCTGACAGGAGCCCATACATTCTCCTGCCTCCAATAATATATAACTAGCAGGAGCCCATACATTCTCCTGTCCCCAATAATATATACCTGACAGTAGCCCATAGATTCTGCTGCCTCCAATAATATATACCTGACAGGAGCCCATAGATTCTGGTACCTCCAATAATATATACCTGACAGGAGCCTATAGATTCTCCTGCCTCCAATAATATATACCTGACAGGAGCCCATACATTCTCCTTCCTCCAATAATACATACCTTACAGGAGCCCATACATTCTGCTGCCTCCAATAATATATACCTGACAGGAGCCCATACATTCTGCTGCTTGCAATAATATATACCTGACAGGAGCCTATAGATTCTGCTGCCTCCAATAATATATACTTGACAAGAGCCCATAGATTCTCCTGCCTCCAATAATATATACCTGACAGGAGCCTATAGATTCTGCTGCCTCCAATAATATATACTTGACAGGAGCCCATACATTCTCCTGCCTCCAATAATATATACCTGACAGGAGCCCATACATTCTGCTGCTTCCAATAATATATACCTGACAGGAGCCCATACATTCTGCTGCCTCCAATAATATATACCTGACAAGAGCCCATAGATTCTGGTACCTCCAATAATATATACCTGACAGGAGCCCATATATTCTCCTGCCTCCAATAATATATACCTGACAGGAGCCCATACATTCTCGTGTTCCCAATAATATATACCTGACAGTAGCCCATAGATTCTGCTGCCTCCAATAATATATACCTGACAGGAGCCCATAGATTCTGGTACCTCCAATAATATATACCTGACAGGAGCCCATACATTCTCCTGCCTCCAATAATACATACTTTACAGGAGCCCATACATTCTGCTGCCTCCAATAATATATACCTGACAGGAGCCCATACATTCTCCTGCCTCCAAAAATATATACCTGACAGGAGCCCATACATTCTGCTGCCTCCAATAATATACCTGACAGGAGCCCATACATTCTCCTGACTCCAATAATATATACCTGACAGGAGCCCATAGATTCTGCTGCCTCCAATAATATATACCTGACAGGAGCCCATAGATTCTGGTACCTCCAGTAATATATACCTGACAGGAGCCCATACACTCTGCTGCCTCCAATAATATATACCTGACAGGAGCCCATAGATTCTGCTGCCTCCAATAATATATACCTGATAGGAGCCCATAGATTCTGCTGCCTCCAATAATATATACCTGACAGGAGCCCATAGATTCTGCTGCCTCCAATAATATATACCTGATAAGAGCCCATAGATTCTGCTGCCTCCAATAATATATACCTGACAGGAGCCCATACATTCTCCTGCCTCCAATAATATATAACTAGCAGGAGCCCATACATTCTCCTGTCCCCAATAATATATACCTGACAGTAGCCCATAGATTCTGCTGCCTCCAATAATATATACCTGACAGGAGACCATAGATTCTGGTACCTCCAATAATATATGCCTGACAGGAGCCTATAGATTCTCCTGCCTCCAATAATATATACCTGACAGGAGCCCATACATTCTCCTTCCTCCAATAATACATACCTTACAGGAGCCCATACATTCTGCTGCCTCCAATAATATATACCTGACAGGAGCCCATACATTCTGCTGCCTCCAATAATATATACCTGACAGGAGCCCATACATTCTGCTGCTTGCAATAATATATACCTGACAGGAGCCTATAGATTCTGCTGCCTCCAATAATATATACTTGACAAGAGCCCATAGATTCTCCTGCCTCCAATAATATATACCTGACAGGAGCCTATAGATTCTGCTGCCTCCAATAATATATACCTGACAAGAGCCCATAGATTCTCCTGCCTCCAATAATATTTACCTGACAGGAGCCCATACATTCTGCTGCCTCCAATAATATATACCTGACAGGAGCCCATACATTCTGCTGCCTCCAATAATATATACCTGACAGGAGCCCATACATTCTGCTGCCTCCAATAATATATACCTGACAGGAGCCCATACATTCTGCTGCCTCCAATAATATATACCTGAAGGGAACCCATAGATTCTCCTGCCTCCAATAATATATACCTGACAGGAGCCCATACATTCTGCTGCCTCCAATAATATATACCTGACAGGAGCCCATAGATTCTCCTGCCTCCAATAATATATACCTGACAGGAGCCCATACATTCTGCTGCCTAAAATAATATATACCTGACAGGAGCCCATACATTCTGCTGCCTCCAATAATATATACCTGACAGGAGCCCATACATTCTGCTGCCTCCAATAATATATACCTGACAGGGGCCCATAGATTCTCTTGCCTCCAATAATATATACCTGACTGGAGCCCATACATTCTGCTGCCTCCAATAATATATACCTGACAGGAGCCCATACATTCTGCTGCCTCCAATAATATATACCTGACAGGAGCCCATACATTCTCCTGCCTCCAATAATATATAACTAGCAGGAGCCCATACATTCTGCTGCCTCCAATAATATATACCTGACAGGAGCCCATACATTCTGCTGCCTCCAATAATATATACCTGACAGGAGCCCATACATTCTGCTGCCTCCAATAATATATACCTGACAGGAGCCCATACATTCTCCTGCCTCCAATAATATATAACTAGCAGGAGCCCATACATTCTGCTGCCTCCAATAATATATACCTGACAGTAGCCCATAGATTCTGCTGCCTCCAATAATATATATCTGACAGGAGCCCATACATTCTGCTGCCTCCAATAATATATACCTGACAGGAGCCCATACATTCTGCTGCCTCCAATAATATATACCTGACAGGAGCCCATACATTCTCCTGCCTCCAATAATATATAACTAGCAGGAGCCCATACATTCTCCTGTCCCCAATAATATATACCTGACAGTAGCCCATAGATTCTGCTGCCTCCAATAATATATACCTGACAGGATCCCATAGATTCTGGTACCTCCAATAATATATACCTGACAGGAGCCCATAGATTCTCCTGCCTCCAATAATACATACCTTACAGGAGCCCATACATTCTGCTGCCTCCAATAATATATACTTGACAGGAGCCCATACATTCTCCTGCCTCCAATAATATATACCTGACAGGAGCCCATACATTCTGCTGCCTCCAATAATATATACCTGACAGGAGCCCATAGATTCTGGTACCTAAAATAATATATACCTGACAGGAGCCCATACATTCTCCTGTCCCCAATAATATATACCTGACAGGAGCCCATAGATTCTGGTACCTCCAATAACATATACCTGACAGGAGTCCATACATTCTCCTGCCTCCGATAATACATACTTTACAGGACCCATAGATTCTCCTGATTCCAATAATATATACCAGACAGGAGCACATACATTCTGCTGCCTCCAATAATATATACCTGACAGGAGCCCATACATTCTCCTGCCTCCAATAACATATACCTGACAGGAGCCCATACATTCTGCTGCCTCCAATAATATATCCCTGACAGGAGCCCATACATTCTCCTGACTCCCATAATATATATGACTCGCCCCCTGGGCCGTGGGGCACGCGGATCCGGGCGATAGGGGAACGATGGGGGTAGTAGTGGCGGCCCGGTCCCGCGGCTCAGGGTGGTCAGACCAGTGGTAGTCTTTCAGATGTTTTAGATAATGTCCGACTACGCCACCCGTGGATTGCGGTTATTAGGAACCGCCGCTGCATGCAGACCGCTGGGGCTGATGAGGTGTGCAGCTAGGGTAGTGTGACTCCCCACGGGAAGAGTGCGGCCCCAGGGCAGTATAGTGGATGGTGGGAGTGATGGTAGTGAGAGTCCCAGAGCTGGTAGTGCTGGAGGAGCAAGGAGCACACAGACAACAGGTTGCATTCCAGGGTCTTTACTAAACAGGTAAACTGACCCACAAGCAGTCCCGGCTAGGAGGGGACTTGGATGTCTGAGAGCAACGGGGAAATTGGCCCTGGTCAGGGTGAGGGTGTAGGCCTACCGTGCTCTCTGCGCTCCTTCTGGCTATCTCCTCCTGATAGGGTAACAGCCCACGTTTCCGAGCTTTCCGTGTATTCTCGCCTGTATGGCCTGCGACGTGGGTTCCTTTCTGCTCCCAGCCTTGTACGGCTTTACTGGTCCCTTTGGTTGTGGCAGGGCCTCCAGGCTTCTTAGGCCAAGGAATGTACAGTCCCTTGCGGACTGGTTCTCTGCTGGGGGATGTGGAATCCTTCCAGCCTCAGACACCAAAGTCTGGTAAAATTAAGTCTTTTCTCTGCCAAGACAGGCTCTCTTCGCCTCTTGTCTCTGGCTTGTGGCTCTCCTACTGCCACACTTCCTCTTAGGTGCAATCAACTTTCTGTCCCTGCTCCACACTGGGACACGTCTCAGTGCTGAGACAGGCAATCCAGTTCTCCCTAACCCTGCCCCCAGTACCAGCTTTTATAGGGGCAGCCAGCTCCCCCTACTAGCCTGAGACAGGAGGCATTGCATGCTAATGTTCCCCTGACTAGAGAACCTCCCCCTTGCTCTCAGACACAGCTTTAATTACACTTGTGGCATCCAGGTCAGGGTGACACATTCCCCCCTAGTGAAATTTAGTACTCCGGGACTAAACAGTAAACAAAGACAATATGCATAACAATAAAACATTAACAGACAGACGACGCACAAATTGAGTTCTTTAGGTCACAGTGTGGTCTGTGACCGGGTGTCCATATCACCAAAACAACGGGGAGCCTTAACCAGGTGGGGGTCTGTCCTACCCCAAGTCCTTTACAGTCTTAGTTCATTCCTGGGTTAGGCTCCAAACGCAGTCCATACAAGGTCCCGGTTATAAAAAGTCCATAACCTTTGAGTCCTTACGGTAGCTGCAAGAAACTGAAACACAGAATTACCAAACATGCATGTAACTTGGCAAACAATTCAACACTTGGCAACAGGGTTATTTACAAGTTTAGTACACTCTATATTCTCCAGCGAGCGGGTATCTGTCCCTTTGTGCTCCTGGTTGACCTACGTAGCTCACTGTCTGGTGGTGGACCAACCTGGCTTTCCCCACTAGTGTTAGGGGTACAGCCCCTAACTACAACGTAGTTGCTCGGGGCACCTTTTGAGGTGGTCTCTGGAGACGACACTAGTGGTTTCTCCTCCGTCCTTGGTGATTACGCACACCTTTGGGTTGTCGTGGTCAGACTGCAGTATGGTGTAGGGTTCCCTTTCCCACTGGTCATCCAACTTATGTAGCCTTCTTTTTCGCTTTAGGACTTGCTCACCAGGTTCTAGGGGCGTGTTGATTGAAGAGTCTTTCTTGCTTCTCTCTCACCTGGGCCAGGCTCTTCTCCACACTCTCCTGTACCTTCTTGTACTGCAGTTGCCTTTCCGTATCTCAGTCCGCATCCGGGGAGGTGTCCTCAGGTATTAAGACTCCCATCTCCAGGTCTACGGGCAGCTTACCTGGTCTAGCTCGCATCAGGTAAGCCGGGGTGCAGTTTGTAGCATTCACCGGGATATTGTTGTATAGGTCTATCAGGTCCGGCAGTTTTTCTGGCCACAGGCTGCGTTCCTCCAGGGGCAACGTCTTCAGGAGATCAATGACTATATTGTTCATCTTCTCACACATCCCGTTGGTTTGTGGGTGGTAAGGCGTTGTCCGGATCTTCTTACAGCCATAGAGGTTGCAGAACTCCTGGAAGATTTCAGCCTCGAACGCTGGACCCTGGTCTGTCAGGACCTGTTCCGGATACCCGTGTGGACGGCAGAAGTATTGCTGGAAGGCTCTGGCCGCTGTTTGGGCTGTCAAGTCTTTTACCGGGACCACCACGAGAAAACGGGAATAGTGGTCCACGATTGTCAGGGCGTAGATGTACCCTGACCGGCTTGGAGCCAACTTGACGTGGTCTAGAGCTACCAGCTCAAGAGGCTGCGTGGTGACGATGGGCCTCAAGGGTGTCTTCTGGCTGGCGCGGTCCTTCCTCCTCAGGTGACAAGGGCCACAGTCTCTGCACCACTTTTCTACAGCTCCTCTCATGCCGACCCAAAAGAACCTTCCTCTTAGTAGGAACTCCAGTTTCTTCCAACCGAAGTGTCCCGCTCTGTCATGGTAAGCCCCCAGGACCATAGCTGCATCCCGCCTTGGGACCACGACTTGCCAGGTCAGCTCGTGCGTCCGGTGGTTGACAATCCTTCTGCACAACTTGCCTTCGTAGAGGAACAGCTTGCTCTTCTCCTTCCATAGCTGCTTGGCTTCCTCTGGGGCATCTGGATCTAGGCGGGCGTCTTCCCGGGTCAGCAGATCTTTCACCAGGCGGACTGCAGGGTCACTATCTTGGGTCTCGGCCCAGCTGTGGTGAGGTAGGGGATTCATCATCACAGTTGTTAGATCCTCCTCCTTCATGCGGTGAGAGTGTTGAGCGGCTCCATACCGGTGAAACGCGGGGAGTTCTACCTCCTCCAGCTCTTCTGGGTCTTCGTCACCTTCAGGTAAGTGAGGCATCCTTGATAGGGCGTCCGCGTTGGCGTTGGTTTTGCCTGCCCGATACTTGATCACGAAGTCATAGTTGGAGAGACGGGCCATCCACCGCTGTTCCAGGGCACCCAGTCTTGCATTGTCCAGGTGTGTCAACGGGTTGTTGTCCGTGTACACGGTGAATTTTGCGGAGGCCAGGTAATGCTTGAAGCGTTCCGTCACGGCCCACACCACCGCCAAGAATTCTAGCTTGAAGGAGCTGTAATTCTCCG
The DNA here is from genome assembly GCF_046119375.1 of Phyllobates terribilis. Classification (NCBI taxonomy): domain Eukaryota; kingdom Metazoa; phylum Chordata; class Amphibia; order Anura; family Dendrobatidae; genus Phyllobates; species Phyllobates terribilis. The sequence continues at coordinate 1,619,787 of NW_027362764.1, read as the reverse complement.
GGTTCCTCTCGGTGGGCCTCAGCTTCCGGCTGGCGTATGCGATCACCCGTTCTCTGCCCTGTTGGTTTTGGGACAGTACGGCTCCCAGTCCCACATTACTGGCATCTGTGTGGAGAATGAAAGGCTGGCCGTAATCAGGGTAGGCCAGGATCTCATCCCCCGTGAGGGCCATCTTTAGCTGGCGGAAGGACTCCTCTTCCGGTTTATCCCACTTGAAGGGTGGCTTTTGACTCCTGGACTTAGACTGTCCGATCAGGAGGTCCTGCATAGGAGCTGCCATCTTAGTGAACCCGGGGATGAACCTTCGGTAGTAGCCTACCAACCCGAGAAACTGTCTCACCTCTTTGATGTTCGAGGGGCTTGGCCAGCTCTTGATTGCCGTGACCTTGTCAGGGTCGGGGGCCACTCCTTCCGTGCTTACCATGTGCCCTAGGTACTGGACCTTTGGTTTCAGCAGGTGGCACTTCGATGGTTTCACCTTCAGGCCATAGTCTGCCATGGCTTCGAACACCTCAGCCAGGTGCTTGAGATGGTCCTCGTAGGTCTTCGAATAGACGATCAAGTCGTCCAGGTAAAGGAGGATCGTCTCGAAGTTTCGGTGCCCTAGACAGCATTCCATCAGCCGCTGGAAGGTCCCTGGTGCGTTGCAGAGCCCGAAAGGCATACAGTTGAATTCGCTCAGTCCCATCGGGGTGGTGAAGGCGGTCTACTCCTTGTCAGCCTCTGCCACAGGAACCTGCCAGTACCCACTAGTAAGGTCCAAAGTAGAAAAGAAGTTAGCAGATTTTAGTGCGGCTAAAGACTCCTCTATTCTATGCAGCGGATATGCGTCTTTGTGGGTGATACGGTTGATTTGTCCATAGTCCACGCACATTCTCATGGTGCCGTCTTTCTTTTTCACCAGAACCAAGGGGGCTGCCCAGGGGCTACAGCTATCTCTAATAACCCCAGCTTCTTTCATCTCTCTTAGCATGCCCTTGGCGTTCTGATAATGTGCAGGGGGTACAGGTCTGTGCCTCTCTTTTATTGGTGGGTGGCTCCCTGTGGGGATGTGGTGTTCTATCCCTTTTACTCTGCCGAAGTCTAGCGGGTGCTTACTAAAGACTCTCTCGTACTCCTATACCACCCGGTAGACTCGTTTTTGGTGCAGGGGAGTGGAGTCAGCACCCACATGGAGTTTCTGGCACCAGTCCTCCTTTTGTTTCTGGGAGCTATTACCCTCCGCCTGTGGAGATGGAGGCAAGGGTTCCACGGCCCTGATAGCTTGGTGTTCGACAACAAACAGTTTGGCGAGTGTAGCGTACCTGGGTAAGTGTACTTCCCTCTCCCCAATGTTGAGGATGCGGACGGGCACCCTCCCATGACGGACATCAACCACCCCCCGGGCTGTCAAAATGGTGGGCCTGCTGTCTGAGTACACGGGTTCTACCATGGCTTGGTAGTCTCTACCTCTCAACCCGATTGCAGTCCGACACCAGATCATCATTTCACTTTTGGGAGGCATGGAAATGGGGAATGGGTCACTCAGTCTTACGCTACCGATCTCACCACCAGACAGTTCTACCTGCTGCCGTCTCATCAGGGCTTTTATCTCCTTGTTGAGGACTCTCTGTTGGCTGGAACTAGCATTCACCGCCACCTGTTGTAGAATTACAATTACCTCTGAAAGACAATTTTCAATTATGTTAGTACCCACAGTTATTTTAGGGTGACTTTCATGACGGTCAATGTCCACAATAATCACTCCCTGTGCCGGCAGTTCAACTTTACCAATTTTAATGGTCATCTCCTTGAACCCCATCTGCGGCACGGTTAAGCCATTACAGGCGATGATGCTCAAGTTACTGTCTGGATATCGTGTGATATCAGCATCAGTCCAATACTGCTTAAAAAATACATAAGGGATTGTGGTTACTTGCGACCCAGTATCCAGCAAGGCGCTCATGGGGATACCGTCCAGCACCACGGGTAAAACCGGGCGCCCCCCAACGTACTTATCACGCCAATTATAAGGGACTGGTGATCTTATGCCTGGGGGTCGGCCCTCTGCCCCAGGTTGGACCCGTTTAAATTACAGTACCTGGAAATGTGTCCGGGCTGGTTGCATCGACGGCAAATGGGCTGTCCATCCTCTGCGTAGCGGTCTGTGGGCCTCCCTCGGAACGACGGGATCCTCCTCTGTCGACGCCACAGGACATCCTCCGGACTTGAAGCCAGCTCGATGGGTCTTGACGGGTCCACTTGCAACGCCTGGACGGTCCTGGTCAATGCCGCGACGCTCCTGGTTAGCTCCTGGACTTGGTGGTGCAGGCCTTTCGACGGGGCTTGGTTCAGGGCTTGTGCATCAGCCTCCACGGAGTCCATAGAGGAGGGCGCCGCCTCCTGGTGGTAGGTGATAGCAGGGCGCCGGGGGTTTATAGCGCCACTGGTTGCAGATTCACGGAGCACCCTTATGGCCCTGTCCTTAAATTGGGCAAAGGTCAGGTCGGGGTTCTGAAAGAACATGAGGCGCAGTTGGGCCCTGTGGGCGCTAGACAGCAGACCTTCTATGAATTGTTCTGTTAGCAGCTTATCGGTTTCCTGCACACTGCCAGGGTCAGTTTGTTGAATAGCCCTCAAGGCTTCCTGCAGATTTAGGGCATAGTCTCTGATGCTGTCCTGTGCCCGCTGCTTACATCCATAGAACCTCATTTTAATCTCAGCGGAGGTACGTGTATCAAAGGTACCCCGCAGCCGGGCCAGAATACCCTTCACAGTCCTTTTCTCCTCAGTGGGCCATGATTTTACCTCCCTTTGGGCTGCGCCAGTTAACTGCCCTGTCAATATGCTGACCTTCTGTTCCTCTGTCAGGGGGTAAACCTGGAACAAACTGTATAGCCTTTCCTTAAAGTCAGTTAGGGCATGGGGCTCCCCTGAGTATTTGGGCAGCCAGGCCGCTCCAGGGATGTAGGGCAAAGAAAAGGGCATCACCGCTGCTGCAGCTGCGTTGGTGGTAGTGGGCACCTCTGTGTCTGACATCTTCCTCCCCCCTAGTTACGCGTGGCCTACCTTCCGACGATCCTCTTCTGTAGGCCGTGGCTCCGCTGCTGCTGCTATGGACGAGGACCTGGCGTCGCGTCCTGATGACGTCAGCGTCGCTCTCTCTCCCTTCCAGGACCTTGCGCAGCGTCGGTGCGTGGGGCGGAGCTTCGGATCTCGCGCGGTTTTGACGTCCACGCCCCTCTTCTTCCCGCGCGGCGTCCTGAAGATGGCGTCCGATGGCGGGAAGCAGCCGCGGATGGCGGGAAGACGGCAGAAGACGGCGGGAAACGGTCCAAGATGGCGTCCGATGGCGGGAATCGGCTCCAGGTGGCGGGAAACGACTCCGGACGGCGGGAAACGGTCCAAGATGGCGTCTGATGGCGGGAATCGGCTCCGGATGGCAGGAAACGACTCCGGACGGCGGGAAACTTCGCCACAGGTAAGCTACAAAAGTCTTTTTCAGGCACGCAGTACCCGGTGGTTGCGGGTACGAAATCCTGCCGACTACGCCAAAGCTGACTCGCCCCCTGGGCCGTGGGGCACGCGGATCCGGGCGATAGGGGAACGATGGGGGTAGTAGTGGCGGCCCGGTCCCGCGGCTCAGGGTGGTCAGACCAGTGGTAGTCTTTCAGATGTTTTAGATAATGTCCGACTACGCCACCCGTGGATTGCGGTTATTAGGAACCGCCGCTGCATGCAGACCGCTGGGGCTGATGAGGTGTGCAGCTAGGGTAGTGTGACTCCCCACGGGAAGAGTGCGGCCCCAGGGCAGTATAGTGGATGGTGGGAGTGATGGTAGTGAGAGTCCCAGTGCTGGTAGTGCTGGAGGAGCAAGGAGCACACAGACAACAGGTTGCAGTCCAGGGTCTTTACTAAACAGGTAAACTGACCCACAAGCAGTCCCGGCTAGGAGGGGACCTGGATGTCTGAGAGCAACGGGGAAATTGGCCCTGGTCAGGGTGAGGGTGTAGGCCTACCGTGCTCTCTGCGCTCCTTCTGGCTATCTCCTCCTGATAGGGTAACAGCCCACGTTTCCAAGCTTTCCGTGTATTCTCGCCTGTATGGCCTGCGACGTGGGTTCCTTTCTGCTCCCAGCCTTCTACGGCTTTACTGGTCCCTTCGGTTGTGGCAGGGCCTCCAGGCTTCTTAGGCCAAGGAATGTACAGTCCCTTGCGGACTGGTTCTCTGCTGGGGGATGTGGAATCCTTCCAGCCTCAGACACCAAAGTCTGGTAAAATTAAGTCTTTTCTCTGCCAAGACAGGCTCTCTTCGCCTCTTGTCTCTGGCTTGTGGCTCTCCTACTGCCACACTTCCTCTTAGGTGCAATCAACTTTCTGTCCCTGCTCCACACTGGGACACGTCTCAGTGCTGAGACAGGCAATCCAGTTCTCCCTAACCCTGCCCCCAGTACCAGCTTTTATAGGGGCAGCCAGCTCCCCCTACTGGCCTGAGACAGGAGGCATTGCATGCTAATGTTCCCCTGACTAGAGAACCTCCCCCTTGCTCTCAGACACAGCTTTAATTACACTTGTGGCATCCAGGTCAGGGTGACACATATACCTGACAGGAGCCCATAGATTCTGCTGCCTCCAATAATATATGAGAAACCACAATAATTGAGTAATAATGGCATAAAACGACAAAGTTTATTAAGTTAGTTAAAAAAGTATACAGTAGTAATACAAAAATTGTATAATTACATATTAATGTTCAGACAATGAGTGACTATTGGATCAATGAGATAGAAAGAAACTCCCATAACATCTTATAAATCCCTTAGATATGTGTGTGCCAGGGTACAGTATATCCCAATGGAATCCACAAGGGGAAGAGTCAAGGGAAGGAGCAGAGAAAGACGAAAAGAGTAAATGAAAATAAGTAATAAAGGTGGAAACAAAGGAGAGGATCAGGTCATAACCAAAAGGGCGAGATAGTATCATCCTTAAATATAATTCCCAGATGGTAAGCCATAATAATGGATAAATAGGAGCACTCACCAAATAGGTTGCTAACCCTCCCAAGTGTATAGGGCAGAAGGAGGCAGGTAAGGGACATCCACCAGGGGCCTCGACGCGCGTTTCGCGTGTAGCTTTATCAAGAGGCTAATAATATATACCTGACAGGAGCCCATAGATTCTGGTACCTCCAATAATATATACCTGACAGGAGCCCATACACTCTGCTGCCTCCAATAATATATACCTGACAGGAGCCCATACATTCTGCTGCCTCCAATAATATATACCTGACAGGAGCCCATATATTCTTCTGCCTCCAATAATGTATAACTAGCAGGGGCCCATACATTCTGCTGCCTCCAATAATATATACCTGACAGGAGCCCATACATTCTGCTGCCTCCAATAATATATACCTGACAGGAGCCCATACATTCTGCTGCCTCCAATAATATATACCTGACAGGAGCCCATACATTCTGCTGCCTCCAATAATATATACCTGACAGGAGCCCATACATTCTGCTGCCTCCAATAATATATACCTGACAGTAGCCCATAGATTCTGCTGCCTCCAATAATATATACCTGACAGGAGCCCATAGATTCTGGTACCTCCAATAATATATACCTGACAGGAGCCCATAGATTTTCCTGCCTCCAATAATATATACCTGACAGGAGCCCATACATTCTGCTGCCTCCAATAATATATACCTGACAGGAGCCCATACATTCTCCTGCCTCCAATAATATATACTTGACAGGAGCCCATACATTCTCCTGCCTCCAATAATATATACCTGACAGGAGCCCATACATTCTGCTGCTTCCAATAATATATGCCTGACAGGAGCCCATACATTCTGCTGCCTCCAATAATATATACCTGACAGGAGCCTATAGATTCTGGTACCTCCAATAATATATACCTGACAGGAGCCCATAGATTCTCCTGCCTCCAATAATATATACCTGACAGGAGCCCATACATTCTGCTGTCCCCAATAATATATACCTGACAGTAGCCCATAGATTCTGCTGCCTCCAATAATATATACCTGACATGAGCCCATAGATTCTGGTACCTAAAATAATATATACCTGACAGGAGCCCATACATTCTCCTGCCTCCAATAATACATACTTTACAGGAGCCCATACATTCTGCTGCCTCCAATAATATATACCTGACAGGAGCCCATACATTCTCCTGCCTCCAATAATATATACTTGACAGGAGCCCATACATTCTGCTGCCTCCAATAATATATACCTGACAGGAGCCCATACATTCTCCTAACTCCAATAATATATACCAGACAGGAGCCCATAGATTCTGGTACCTCCAATAATATATACCTGACAGGAGCCCATACACTCTGCTGCCTCCAATAATATATACCTGACAGGAGCCCATAGATTCTGCTGCCTCCAATAATATATACCTGACAGGAGCCCATAGATTCTCCTGCCTCCAATAATACATACCTTACAGGAGCCCATACATTCTCCTGCCTTCAATAATATATACCTGACAGGAGCCCATACATTCTGCTGCCTCCAATAATATATACCTGACAGGAGCCCATACATTCTCCTGCCTCCAATAATATATACCTGACAGGAGCCCATACATTCTGCTGCCTCCAGTAATATATACCGGACAGGAGCCCATACATTCTGCTGCCTCCAATAATATATACCTGACAGGAGCCCATACATTCTCCTGCCTCCAATAATATATACCTGACAGGAGCCCATATATTCTGCTGCCTCCAATAATATATACCTGACAGGAGCCCATAGATTCTGCTGCCTCCAATAATATATACCTGACAGGAGCCCATACATTCTGCTGCCTCCAATAATATATGCCTGACAGGAGTCCATAGATTCTGCTGCCTCCAATAATATATACCTGACAGGAGCCCATAGATTCTGGTACCTCCAATAGTATATACCTGACAGGAGCCCATAGATTCTCCTGCTTCCAATAATATATACCTGACAGGAGCCCATACATTCTCCTGCCTCCAATAATATATACCTGACAGGAGCCCATACATTCTCCTGCCTCCAATAATATATACCTGACAGGAGCCCATAGATTCTGCTGCCTCCAATAATATATACCTGACAGGAGCCCATAGATTCTGGTACCTCCAATAATATATACCTGACAGGAGCCCATAGATTCTCCTGCCTCCAATGATATATACCTGACAGGAGTCCATACATTCTGCTGCCTCCAATAATATATACCTGACAGGAGCCCATACATTCTGCTGCCTCCAATAATATATACCTGACAGGAGCCCATATATTCTGCTGCCTCCAATAATATATACCTGACAGGAGCCCATACATTCTCCTGCCTCCAATAATATATACTTGACAGGAGCCCATAGATTCTGGTACCTCCAATAATATATACCTGACAGGAGCCCATACACTCTGCTGCCAGCAATAATATATACCTGACAGGAGCCCATAGATTCTGCTGCCTCCAATAATATATACCTGACAGGAGCCCATAGATTCTCCTGCCTCCAATAATACATACCTTACAGGAGCCCATACATTCTGCTGCCTCCAATAATATATACCTGACAGGAGCCCATACATTCTGGTACCTCCAATAATATATACCTGACAGGAGCCCATACATTCTGCTGCCTCCAATAATATATACCTGACAGGAGCCCATACATTCTGTTACCTCCAATAATATATACCTGACAGGAGCCCATACATTCTGGTACCTCCAATAATATATACCTGACAGGAGCCCATACATTCTGGTACCTCCAATAATATATACCTGACAGGAGCCCATACATTCTGCTGCCTCCAATAATATATACCTGACAGGAGCCCATACATTCTGCTGCCTCCAATAATATATACCTGACAGGAGCCCATAGATTCTCCTGCCTCCAATAATATATACCTGACAGGAGCCCATACATTCTCCTGCCTCCAATAATATATACCTGACAGGAGCCCATACATTCTGCTGCGTCCAATAATATATACCTGACAGGAGCCCATACATTCTGCTGCCTCCAATAATATATACCTGACAGGAGCCCATAGATTCTCCTGCCTCCAATAATATATACCTGACAGGAGCCAATACATTATACTGCCTCCAATAATATATACCTGACAGGAGCCTATACATTCTGCTGCCTCCAATAATATATACCTGACAGGAGCCCATACATTCTCCTGACTCCAAAAATATATACCTGACAGGAGCCCATAGATTCTGCTGCCTCCTATAATATATACCTGACAGGAGCCCATACATTCTGCTGCCTACAATAATATATACCTGACAGGAGCCCATAGATTCTGGTACCTCCAATAATATATACCTGACAGGAGCCCATACACTCTGCTGCCTCCAATAATATATACCTGACAGGAGCCCATACATTCTGCTGCCTCCAATAATATATACCTGACAGGAGCCCACAGATTCTCCTGCCTCCAATAATACATACCTTACAGGAGCCCATACATTCTGCTGCCTACAATAATATATACCTGACAGGAGCCCATAGATTCTCCTGCCTCCAATAATATATACCTGACAGGAGCCCATACATTCTGCTGCCTCCAATAATATATACCTGACAGGAGCCCATGCATTCTGCTGCCTCAAATAATATATACCTGGCAGGAGCCCATACATTCTCCTGCCTCCAATAATATATACCTGACAGGAGCCCATACATTCTGCTGCCTCCAATAATATATACCTGACAGGAGCCCATACATTCTGCTGCCTCCAATAATATATACCTGACAGGAGCCCATAGATTCTGCTGCCTCCAATAATATATACCTGACAGGAGCCCATAGATTCTGGTACCTCCAATAATATATACCTGACAGGAGCCCATAGAGTCTCCTGCCTCCAATAATATATACCTGACAGGAGGCCATACATTCTCCTGCCTCCAATAATATATACCTGACAGGAGCCCATACATTCTCCTGCCTCCAATAATAAATACCTGACAGGAGCCCATACATTCTGCTGCCTCCAATAATATATACCTGACAGGAGCCCATACATTCTCCTGCCTCCAATAATAAATACCTGACAGGAGCCCATACATTCTCCTGCCTCCAATAATATATACCTGACAGGAGCCCATAGATTCTCCTGTCCCCAATAATATATACCTGACAGGAGCCCATACATTCTCCTGCCTCCAATAATATATATACCTGACAGGAGCCCATACATTCTGCTGCCTCCAATAATATATACCTGACAGGAGCCCATACATTCTCCTGCCTCCAATAATATATATACCTGCCAGGAGCCCATACATTCTGCTGCCTCCAATAATATATACCTGACAGTAGCCCATACATTCTCCTGCCTCCAATAATATATATACCTGACAGGAGCCCATACATTTTGCTGCCTCCAATAATATATACCTGACAGGAGCCCATACATTCTCCTGCCTCCAATAATATATACCTGACAGGAGCCCATAGATTCTCCTGCCTCCAATAATATATACCTGACAGGAGCCCATAGATTCTCCTGCCTCCAATAATATATACCTGACAGGAGCCCATACATTATCCTGCCTCCAATAATATATACCTGACAGGAGCCCATACATTATCCTGCCTCCAATAATATATACCTGACAGGAGCCCATACATTTTGCTGCCTCCAATAATATATACCTGACAGGAGCCCATACATTATCCTGCCTCCAATAATATATACCTGACAGGAGCCCATACATTCTCCTGCCTCCAATAATATATACCTGACAGGAGCCCATACATTCTGCTGCCTCCAATAATATATACCTGACAGGAGCCCATACATTATCCTGCCTCCAATAATATATACCTTTGAAATCACAAAAAGACATATATACAAGCAAAAACAAATAAAATAAAAGGGATACAATACAGATACAGTGAAGGAAATAATTATTTGATCCCTTGCTGTTACTTATGGTTTTGTAGCCCATTCCAGCTTTGTGCAGGTCTATGATTTTGTCCCTGACATCCTTAGAAAGCTCTTTGGTCTGGCCCATGTTGTAGGGGTTAGAGTCTGACTGATTAATGGAGTCTGTGGACAGGAGTCTTTTATACAGGTGACTATGTAAGACAGCTGTCTGTAATGCAGGTAACGAGTTGATTAGTAGCGTCTAACTGGTCTGTAGGAGCCAGAAACTCATAATGGTTTGTAGGGGATCAAATACTTATTTCTCACTGCAAAAGGCAAATAAATGTATCTAATTTATACAATGTGATTGTCTTGATTTTTTGGGGGATATTTTATCTCTCAATGTTAAAATTAACCTACCCTTAAAATTATAGACTGTTCATGTCTTTGTCAGTGGGCAAACTTACAAAACCAGCAAGGGATCAAATACTTATTGTTATGCACACGCCCGGACTGACTGGCGTGTGCGGGTGTTGTGGTTCCACTGGACCATGGACCGGAGAGTGCCTGGAGGGGCGTGACTAAGTATCTGGCCGATCCGACCAAGGTGGCACGACGGCATACGACGCCAGTGCACCAGGGAGAAACCGGGCAGAGGGACCAGGTGCTACTCCAGGTCAAACTCCGGACACGGGGGTTGACCCACACTGGGATTACTGGAACAGGCAGGTTAGGCTGCCACAGACTGGTGGATGTAAGCAAACACGGCAGGTATGCAGATGGGTGGATACAGGCGAGTATGCAGGCAGGGAGGTACTGGCCGAAAGGACGGGCTGGAGCACAGAGAGGTTAAGACCCAGTACAGACTGGGTCACAGAACCGCAGATGCGGTAGACAACCACAGCAGAGAGGGAACGCCCGAAGCGGTTGGCAAGAACAGAGCAGGACGGGGCTGCAGGAGCAGCGAGCACAAGCAGGGCAGGACAGGACTGCCGGAGCAGCGGGCAGAAGCAGGGCAGGGCGGAAACCGCAGAAGCAGTAAGCAAGATAAGAGCAGAGCAGAAACCGCAGGAGCGGCAAGCAAAGCAAGAGCAGAGTGAAAACCGCAAGAGCGGCAAGCTAAGCAGGAGCAGAGCGGACACCGCAAGAGCGGTAAACAAGGCAGGAGCAGAGCAGAAACCGCAAGAGCGGCAAGCTAAGCAGGAGCAGAGCGGACACCGCAGAGCGGTAAACAAGGCAGGAGCAGAGTAGAAACCGCAAGAGCGGCAAGCTAAGCAAGAGCAGAGTGGACACCGCAGAGCGGTAAACAAGGCAGGAGCAGAGCAGAAACCGCAAGAGCGGCAAGCTAAGCAGGAGCAGAGCAGACACCGCAGAGCGGTAAACAAGGCAGGAGCAGAGCAGAAACCGCAAGAGCGGCAAGCTAAGCAGGAGCAGAGCGGACACCGCAGAGCGGTAAACAAGGCAGGAGCAGAGCAGAAACCGCAAGAGCGGCAAGCTAAGCAGGAGCAGAGCGGACACCGCAGAGCGGTAAACAAGGCAGGAGCAGAGCAGAAACCGCAAGAGCGGCAAGCTAAGCAGGAGCAGAGCGGACACCGCAGAGCGGTAAACAAGGCAGGAGCAGAGCAGAAACCGCAAGAGCGGCAAGCTAAGCAGGAGCAGAGCGGACACCGCAGAGCGGTAAACAAGGCAAGGGGATAGGACTCTGTTCACAAAGAACAGACGGAGAAGGAAAGGCAGAACCAGAAGCACGCACAGTACTTACATAGAAGTAGCGAGCGTACACTAAATTCACAACAGAGGTACAGAGACGACGAGAAGGAATTTAGGAGCGGGTTCAGACTCTGCAGAAAGACGCAGAAAACAGACATAGAGGGAAAAGGGAGACAAGGTTAAAGTAGAAACGAGGCACAGACAACAGGGAACAGAGGAACGGGAACAGAGACAGCAAGGCAGGAACACAAACAGGACTCTGTTCAGACGGGAACAGATACCACAAGGCAGGAACACAAACAGGACTCTGTTCAGACGGGAACAGATACCGCAAGGCAGGGACACAAACAGGACTCTGTTCAGACGGGAACAGATACCGCAAGGCAAGGACACAAACAGGACTCTGTTCAGACGGGAACAGATACCGCAAGGCAGGGACACAAACAGGACTCTGTTCAGACGGGAACAGATACCGCAAGGCAAGGACACAAACAGGACTCTGTTCAGACGGGAACAGATACCGCAAGGCACAGACAGGCAGATCTAGGAATACGGCCCCTAGAAGGCGAAAGAACAGGCAAGAAGCGTGTTCACAAGAACAGACCACAGTTCAGACACAGAACAGGAAAACAGGATAGGACCTGGCATGTCAGAGACAAAAAGCCAACTGACAAGAAACAATGCTCAGGCGCCATCTTGAGGAAGAAGGTGGTATAAATACCCAAAGAAGGACAGCAATAGGCTGAAGGTGCAACAGGGGCGTGTCCGCAGCAGGTACAAGAAACAGGAAGTTCAGCGGGCGTCGCCCTATGCAGCCAAAGTGGAGCAGAGCAGAGCACAAGGAAAGAAGCCAGACCAGGAAGCTGGGCGGGAGATGAAGTTTGCGATCTTGCATGATGAGAGATGGAACACCATGCAAGAACGCCGCCAGGTATGCTACACTTATTTCCTTCACTCTACATCTTACGAACTGGATCCGTGGGAGGAGAACGTGATGGTAGATATGGACAGACCTGCAATACTCATTGCTTCTCCTGGGGTCTGACTCCGATATTCCTTAGATAACAGGTTATAAAAGGTCTCACCAGACTCCTCACTCTTCCCTCCATGGAGGAAAGTGGAGGATGGCTGATTAGATTCGATTCTAATCCAGCTTTAGCAGAATCCTCCCACAGAAACAATATGGCTGTCATCTTACTGAACATCCTTTCCAGCCTTCTATACATACCACGCATGAATATGATCTATCCATAATTCAGGGAGATCTTGCACTCTTGTGGATTGCCAGCTACCAAAACTTTTGCAATTTTACCAACAGATGTGAATAGGCTTCACGATCCTGGATATATACAAAGATTTTGTCTATAAAAGAATTTGTCTTTACCAATGGAAAACTGGAGACATCTGAGTTCATATTAAGGTTTATGTCTTGTATACAAGGACATACACGCAATTCACCTCTATAAAGATGGCAGTAGGAGTGTCTGCCCGCTATACATTTACAGTAGCATATATAGCAATGCTGACACAGCAAATACCAGTGCAAACCAGTTATTTTCCATAGTGTCTGTGAAGACCCGGGGTCTTCCGTGGGCGTAATACTACTCAGACAACACAAGATGAGGGTAAAACAGTGTGGCAATACTTTATTGAACCACAAAGCGGACAATAAACAGTCCCAGCAAATACCCAAGATAGTGCAAAATTAAACAGTTCTCAATCTTCCGCTAGCCCGCCTGGGATAGAACAACTGTGACTTTGGGACTTCCAGGGCCAACTACCTCAACCAGTGGCCGCCCACTTCTGGCGGACCCCACAGAGAGAAAATAGCGGCCAGCTTAGGAAGCTAACAGTCCATCGAGGTACAAGGCCAGGAGACCTGACGGTCGCAACATGGCCTCTTCGGGAGTTTCCATGGGGCCAGATGACCAGCTGGTCCCAATATGGCTTCTCCCAATGTCTCCATGGGTTCCAGTCGACCGGAGGGTCCCACCTGGCAACCCCAAACAACATATCCATGGGGCCAGGTGACTTAATCGTCACAACCTGGTATCCTCAAATGTATCCATGGGCTCTCTGATGGTAAATGGAGCAGATCCATATCTTTCCAGTCAGGGCCTCGTACTCTTAGGCCGGAATCATGTAGAATCCAAATCTGTGTCTCTTTGGATACAGCCATGCTCCCAAGCTGATGGCATGAACGAGTCTCTGATCTTTGATTTTCCTTGCAAAGTCTCTCTGAATCTGTTTCAAGTCTGACTGCTATAGAACCACATGTCCCTTAAAATAGTTACAGTTTTCTGTTCAAGTACACATTAACAGGTAAGGGGTTAGGGATGGCATTACTCACAGGGCTCAGGTATAATTGTTTGAGCTAATCTATTTACATAGTTGGTATAGAAGGGGGCTCTTGCAAATAAACATCTAGCTAGCTTAGTATAATATGTCATTAGCATATTAACAACATCATTGTTTCCATACGAAGAGAAGTCAACTTTCAGTTTTATACACATAATAGCGTGTCCTTCTTGACCAGCCACAGAAATACACATTACAAGTCAACATTAACACAATAGTGTATTTCTCTTGGCTTAACAAATCTAATCGTCTGGCTGATTAAGATTATAAGCTGTATCGTCAGTGTCCATTATCAAAACATGTGTAAGCATATAGAGGAACTTGTCCTTTTGCAATCTTCTTTTTGCACATCTCATTTTTATTTCTTAAACAATAATTTTCATGCATGAATCACTTAGGCGTTGGCTATAGTTAAGACATTTTAGTATAAGCATATAAAGAAAATATTCTAAAACCTTATCTTTCAACGACTATATAATTAATCACATAAAAATTATTATAACAAAAACCTTAAAATATTGTTTTACCTTGTCTGGTTTTCAGGGTACAGACAGAGTGGATGAACAAGGTTAAAGCATTGATGCCCCTGCGTTTAACACCTATGTGCCAGTGGAGGCATACAGGACACATCTGCTGGCCCAAATGGTTATCCAACATTAACAGCTACCCGGTAATTACTCTGTATATAGACTCCATGTCTGCTCTCCATCAGATAACCTGCTTCAATTACCTGTTCACAGCAGGGGGTGCAGGCAATGATCCAATGGCCCCAGCTTTTGATCTATATAACTCATAACCTCACTTATGACACTGGGTATTTTCAGAGTATTTTATTATTGTCACAGACTTTTGTAGTTTACCAGTATTTTTGCCTGCAGTATGTTTACACCTTTAAAAATCAATTGGAAAACTGCATTGCTTTCAGGAAAAAAAAACACATCAGAAAAGTCTTTGGTTGCATTGCAGAAGCATTATGTGTGAAATGACTCAGAAAAAAGTGGAATGCAATCTGTGCAAAACTAAAACTCTGCAGTGTCTATTAATCCAGCAGGTTAATGCGCAAGGAGAGCAACAAAACTGGGGAAAACAACTTTGGCCATGTGTGGCCATTAACATGGGGGGGGGGTCTCGGATACGTGGGTCATAGACCTGCTGGAACCTTGGCCTAGAAACTGAGGGCGCAACTGGCACAACACGGCCTTTACCAATTCCAACTCTGTCTCCTTTTATTATTCTTCGACTTATCCTGGGTAATTTTCTTCTTCCTCCTCCTACAGAGGATTCGGGAGCAGCCTTCATCTTGTTCCTGG
The DNA here is from genome assembly GCF_046119375.1 of Phyllobates terribilis. Taxonomy (NCBI): domain Eukaryota; kingdom Metazoa; phylum Chordata; class Amphibia; order Anura; family Dendrobatidae; genus Phyllobates; species Phyllobates terribilis. The sequence goes on along the minus strand of NW_027362764.1, from coordinate 1,604,494 downwards.
AGCTCTGTTTCCCAGTTCCTGACCCACAGGTGGCCCCGACCTCTGACACTGTAGTGGTCCCAGCCATGTGGAAATGGGCTACCGATCCCTGCATCATCTGGACTACAGACGGTTCTCATGTCGGTGGAGAAAATCTCCAGCTCTCTTCTTGTGCCACCTTCAGCTTGGTCCACTTCCACAGCCCTCTCCCAAGCTTTCTCAGCCTTCTACCACCTCCCATCTGACACCGTCCAATCCAGAGTCTCACCAATTATGTAACTCAAGTGAGAACCTTGCAACTTCAGGAACATTACCCACTCGTCCAGCGAAAGATCATGTGGCCTCTGGGGTAGGTATTCCTTCGTCATCATCCGCCTCTCTACATAGACGTTGTGGCCAGTCCCATGCTCAGTTATATATGCATGCCCTCCTTTTGAGTCAAAGCTAACAACTTCTTCATAGGAGGCCTGTTCCTTTAAGTGGACAGCTAGGGAACCTACCAGCATCTCTTCAGCTTTAGTTTTGGGTTCTTTTTCTGGGCCGCCGATAGATCCATGCTGCGCTGATCCCTCACAAACTTCCAAAACCTTATCTCGATCCCCACAGGTCGCAGGGGGCGCAAAGTCATGGTTTGGGTCCTTATCGCTGGCTTGGTTGCTTGAGCTGGAACAGCCTGTCCCAGGTCTGCCGTGCTGATTCCTACCCTCTCCTCAAACAGTCTGGCCAACCCAAGGTCCTCTTTTCCTTGTCCAGCCTATCCGTCTACGCTCACGATAAGCGGGACCTTCTTGTTGTTCTGAGCCACTAACCACCAATACAAAGTTCATGCGCTGCGCCATCTTGGATTGCGTAATGGTCGCCATCCTATACGTAACTCGAGTTTTCCCTGCATCACTCTGCTCTTCTAGCTGCAAGACTCGATCCTGCTGACTACGCCAAATGTAAAGTGTTGCGGAGCGGTAGCCGTCGGCGAGGTACTAGTCTCTTGCGCCACGGCACATTACATGAAGGTGGGGGTCAAGGCTTGGTGCGTGGACTTGTGCTGTGAGGGTGCTACGTCTGTGTAGGCCGCATGTAACCTATGTTGCTTGTTGGCCAGGACCAGATATTTGACAGCTCAAAATAAACTTTTTACTGAACATTAACTTTGGGAGGGTTATACACAGTAGATAGCGGGTACATATCCTCTCAAACATTTCCTTGATAAAGCGTAACATTTTCCTCACATAAATTCAATCCCTCTCTTTTCTCTCTCTTTACTTGTTCTCTGTATTCACTATTCCTCATTAATTCACCACAAACCGGCTTGACACTACAGTTCGGCTAGCAAGAGACCTTGACTTCCACCTGCGGTTCCGCATGGCCGGACCACATGTTACCACCACATAGTGACCAAATAATACCACATACAGGAGACAAATACTGCCACATCATGACCAGACCACATATTACCACCACATAGTGACCGAAAAACACCACATACTAGGAACAAATACCACCACACCATGACCAGACCACATATTACCACCACATGATGACTGAATACTAATCATTAATAAAAAAACACAATACTAATATTACCTTAGCAGCTGAGATGTATATTATGAGGTTCTGCAGCAGCTGAGGTGTGTATTATGAGGTTCTGCAGCAGCTGAGGTGTATTATGAGGCTCTGCAGCAGCTGAGGTGTATTATGAGGTTCTGCTGCAGCTGATCTGTGTATTATGATGTTCTGCAGCAGCTGAGGTGTGTATTATGAGGTTCTGCAGCAGCTGAGGTGTGTATTATGAGGTTCTGCAGCAGTTGAGACGTGTATTATGAGGTTCTGCAGCAGCTGAGATGTGTATTATGAAGTTCTGCTGCAGTTGATCTGTGTATTATGAGGTTCTGCTGCAGCTGAGATGTGTATTATGAGGTTCTGCAGCAACTGAGGTGTATTATGAGGCTCTGCAGCAGCTGAGGTGTATTATGAGGTTCTGCAGCAGCTGAGGTGTATTATGAGGCTCTGCAGCAGCTGAGGTGTATTATGAGGTTCTGCTGCAGCTGATCTGTGTATTATGAGGCTCTGCAGCAGCTGAGGTGTGTATTATGAGGTTCTGCAGCAGCTGAGATGTGTATTATGAGGTTCTGCAGCAGCTGAGGTATGTACTATGAGGTTCTGCAGCAGCTGAGGTGAATTATGAGGTTCTGCAGCAGCTGAGGTGTGTATTATGAGTTTCTGCAGCAGCTGAGGTGTGTATTATGAGGTTCTGCTGCAGCGGAGGTGTGTACTATGAGGTTCTGCAGCAGCTGAGGTGTTATTATGAGGTTCTGCTGCAGCTGAGGTGTGTATTATGAGGTTCTGCTGCAGCTGAGGTGTATTATGAGGTTCTGCAGCGGACGTATGTACTATGAGGTTCTGCAGCAGCTGAGGTGTGTATTATGAGGTTCTGCAGCAGCTGAGGTGTGCATTATGAGGTTCTGCAGCAGCTGAGATATGTATTATGAGGTTCTGCAGCAGCGGAGGTATTTACTATGAGGTTCTGCAGCAGCGGAGGTATGTACTATGAGGTTCTGCAGCAGCGGAGGTGTGTACTATGGGGTTCTGCAGCAGCTGAGGTGTGTATTATGAGGTTCTGCTGCAGCTGAGGTGCGTACTATGAGGTTCTGCAGCAGCGGAGGTATGTACTATGAGGTTCTGCAGCAGCGGAGGTGTGCACTGTGATGTCTACCTTACTACATACAGTGGAAATGTATACACACTGCATCTGCTGAAGAACCTCTTTTTGTACCCTTGTTTTGCATAAGTTTCACTACAAATAACTATTTTTGGAGGAACCTTTCTATTGGTTTTGTATAATGAAGTCTTTCTTGAATCCTGCTTCGGTGACATTATTTCCTGTTGTGATTATGAAGCTTTTCTAGATCTTCATTTATTATTTTTGCTTCCTATTTTATTTGGATTGAGATCTGCTCTGCAGCCATGGAAAGGAAATGTGCCAGCATGCGTCCATGCCATTTTGGGGCAGCCTGCGCCATTTTTTGGCAGCACATTAATCTGTAAACCTCACAACGCTATCGAGAAATCTTCACCATTGGATTTGCAAGGAAACTGCTCAGTCTTATGGAGCCCAAGCTTTGTCCCCCTTGTTGGAGGACCGTGGGGTGGATTTCGTGCACGGACCCCTTCTCTATAGACCGGCACCTTATATGATCTATAAATACATACCGCCATACACCGGATATTCTTCACCCTCTTCATTGCCCGGATGTCGATATTCCGGCTCAAGGTTTGTTATAAGTCACCTGAGTTCACGTTAAAGTTCCTGCAGTAAAGAAAAGTGACCGACTCGCAGGACAGGGGGTAAGAACGTGGATTATCAGACGGTGTTACACAACGCAGCTTTACTGGACTCCACATCCAACTTACTCATACATTCACCTATTGCAATAGGATAACAATTAACTAACCGCATCCCACAGACGGCCCCACGTCACACTTACCGCTGCCACCACTCGCCATTATACCAGACCAGCGAGATGCCTTCTCCGATCAGCACACTGGTACACATGCACACCCAGCTTTCCCAAGCTCCTGAACGATTCACTACTTGCACTCTGGCTACAAGGTAACAGAACCCAGCTATTTTCTCTCCTCGAGATCGTGGGTATGTTACAGCAACGAGTGACAAACTGATTAAAGTTTTTATTTAAAATACAAAAAGAAGAACAGTGCTTAAAAAAGTAACAAAAGATGAAATCACAAAAAGACATACAGTACAGACCAAAAGTTTGGACACACCTTCTCATTTTAAGATTTTTCTGTATTTTCATGACTATGAAAATTGTACATTCACACTGAAGGCATCAAAACTATAAATTTACACATGTGGAATTATATACTTATCATTGGGGTACATATATGTGGCATTATTAATTGTTGCTGCATTTGTTTACGTGGCCAGGGTTTTGAATCCAGAGATCCTGGGTTGACACTACCCCTGGATGGAGGTGTCTAAGGGTGTCCGTATCTAGAAATGAGGCCCCCCTCTTTTTTCGGGTTATCATGTGGCTATTATTTACCCCATGTGACGCCCCCTCCTCGATTTGCACGCGCCGCACCGCACCAATGGGAGGTTGTATGTCCGCCCCGGATGTGACGTGTGCGTGTCATGGCCGGAGTATGCGTTCCACGGACCGGAAGTGACGTACCCGCGTGTGGTATACGCGGGTGGCTTTAAATGGAATAAGGAACGTAGAGGAGCTGCGCCGCCTATATGGAGTTTGGGCTGGCGACGGTCACCCATGACAGTAGGGTAGTCTTTACACCCTTATCTCCCCTGAGGAATTATGAATATAAGGAAACGCGTTGGGAGCGGTGTACTATGCAAGGCTGAGGACTGAAGTTGTTCTGACGCCCTGCTTGAATTGAACTATCCCCTGTTTAAGCATGAACTATCGATGTGGCTGGTGAGATCATTCCAATATTATTGCATGAATTGTGTGCTCATTATTAACCACCGGTGGTCTGCTAAGAATGACATTTGATGTTTCAGGCAGGGATGGTTCTAGGAAGGTTAGGCCACTGATTTTTTTGGTCGATTTGCCAATAATTTGCGTAACTTTTGGTTTATGTGACCGGTCTATTTATTTTTGAGTCCTTTGTATCACTATTCCTATATAGGATTTTATTCACATAATTTATTAAAGGTTATGCTTTAACTCTTATACCACTATTCTGCTTTGATCTTTTTGTAGAACTTCACAGATGTCAGACAAGCATTCCCACTCATCGGATGTTATGTGCTGAGGCTGACTAGAATACAGATGACGGCCAAGTTGTAGCTGGTATTCAACTACTACCCTCTGCTGCTCACAAAGCCTTGTCAACATGTGTAATGTGGAGTTCCAGCACATGGTCATGTTGCACACCAGTCGGTGAGCTAGCACTTAGAAAGTGCTGCTGCAGCACTGACAGATCGGCGGTAGCTGTAGCTCACTTGAGAAAATGGGCGCACAAGCAGCGTACCTTCACAAGTAGCTCAGGCAAATTATGGGTAAGTTTTGAGAAACAGCTGAACCACTAAGTTGAGCACGTGGGCCAGGCATGGTTCATACGAGCTTGCCAAGCTTCAGAGCCGCCATAGGGTTATGGCCATTATCACACACGACCATGCTTGGTTGTAGATTCAGAGGTGTGAGCCACAGATCTGTCTGGTCTGTTATACCTTTCCACAACTCTGTGGCAGTGTGCTGTTTGTCACCTAAGCAAATTAAATTCAGCAGAGCCTGTTGCCGCTTCATCGAGGCACTGCTGCAGTACTTCCAGCTTGCGATTGATATGGATGTGGTGCTCCGATATGACATTCGGAGATGGAGGATGAGGAAGGGGTGCAGAAACTGGAGTAGGAGGTGGAGGAAACCCTGATGGAACTAGGGCCCACAATCATTGGCATTGGTAACACATGTGCCATTCCAGAGTCCGACTCTGTCCCGGCCTCCAGAAGGTTCACCCAGTGTGATATCATTGAAATGTAGTGTCCCTAGCCAAAAGTACTTTTCCATGTCTCGGTCTTTAAGTGGACCTTCCCAGTAGCTGCATTGGTCAGGGCATGAGTGATGTTATGAGACATGATGTGCTGGTGTAAAGTGGGGACGGCTGTCATGGGTGTGTCAGGTGTTACAGACAGTCATCCTGGATCCAGCTGTAGAAGGTCACTGCGCTTGGCTCTGCAGGCACCTTCTTGATCTTTTCATCTCTGTATTATGGTGATATCCTTCTCCCTCTAGGACCGAGCTGTGACCTCCACTTTCTGCTGCTAATTGACACACCCTTGCTGGATGTTTAAATACCTTCAGTCTCTCCAGAGAGTCGCCAGTGCTAGCTCTATTTTCCTCTGTCCAAGCCTGAAGTACTGGTAGTCGGCTACTGTCTTCTTGGTGTTCCCTTGGAGGATAGTTGGCGTGATCTCTCTGGTGTGTTCTCAAGCTAAGTGTATTCCCTTGTCTGTTTACCTGTTTGTCTTTAGTTGCAGTGGGGGCTGACTAGTGCTCACCCCATCCCCTCCCTATTTAGGGCCTGTCGCTAGGGGCAGTCAGGTATTAGGTTTCCTGCTTGGCTATAAGTGTGAAACCTATTTAGGGACGTTAGGGGAGACAGGGTGTTGTCAGATCTGCCTAGGGGTCTCCACTCCCTCTTTTCCTAGTGTTTGGGCTTCCTTTCCCTTTTCTCGCTGTGTTGCACTTAGTCTTTCCCTCACCTTGCGTGACATTATCACCGGCCGTACATATAATATAATATATATTAAAAAAAACCTGACATGTTTTTTTTGTGTGTTTTTTTTTTCTCTCCCCTGGTTCAAGGATCCCGTTTCTGTGCTGGCAGAGCAGCTGCGGAGGTTGTCACTAGAGGTGACTGACCTTCTATCTGAGGTTCAGCAGCAACGGCAGCAGCTGCAGACTCCTATTGAACCCAAATTTGCCTTCCCGGACAGGTTTTCAGGAGGTAGAGACAAGTTTTTTGTATTCAAGGAAGCTTGTAAATTGTATTTCAAACTTTGACCTTACTCCTGTCACGGGTGTGTCAGAAGTGACAGACAGTCGCCCTGCAGTTGGTTGCAGGAGATCTCTTCATTTGGCATTACAGACACCTTCTTAGAGGCTGTCTCTCTAGGACCCAGCAGCTACATTCCTCTTGCTAATTAACATCCTAGGCTGGGTGTATAAATACCTGCTGTCTGCAAGGGGGAGGTGCCGGCGATACTCACATTACCCCTTGAGAAGGCTCGGAGCAAGTGCATTACTTCTTCCTCTCTGTAGCTATGAGGATGGGTGTTCATCTCTCTGAAGTCGACTAAAAGCTAAGATATCTTCCCTTGTTTGTTCCCCCTTGTTGTCTTTAGTTGTCAGTGTGGATCGACTAGTGCTCATTCCCCTCCCTTCCCTAGCCAGGGCCAAATGCCAGGGAAAGACAGGGCGAGGTTTGCGTGCGGCGATTGGTGAAGAACCAATATAGGGACGTTAATGGAGACAGGGTGATATTAGATCAGCCTAGGAGGTCTCCACTTCCCCATTTCCCTAGAGTCTGGGCTCCCTTTCCCTCTTCCCTTTGTGTTGCACTAAGCCTTTCCCACACCTTGCATGACAACTCCTTTGGAAACATAGTGTTGTCAGATCTGCCTATGGGTCTCCACTCCCCCTTTCCATAGTGTTTGGGCTTCCTCACCCTCTTCCGTGCCTGAGCATGCTGTTGCTGGTCAGGCTGGTAGTGGTCAAGCTCCTGCTGATCTTGGTACAGTACAGGTTGGAAATGACTGATCTTTAATTGTCTGCGCTTTCTTTAAAAAAGCACCAGACTGGGGAACTACTGGCCTGGGAACTTGCGTGTGGTTTCCCGCCTTCTTCCTCTGGCCACACCACTGCCTCTTCCTGCTTGTTGCAGTGCTGCAGATTACTCCCCCTCTGTGCTCCTGTCTTCCCTCTGCATGGCACCTTCCAAGGTTGGTGGGTCAGTGACTTCATCGTCCACCACCTTGTTTTCGACTTCCACTCTCTAGTCCTAACTGGTTGTCTTAACAACATCGCTTGTTGGCAACTGTGTCTCATCATGATCTACCTCTGGAGGCACTAATTGCCGTTCCCCACCGTCATATTCTTCTTACGATGGCTGCTTAAATATTTGGGCATCACTACACAAAATCTCCTCATGTCCCTCTTGAATTTGCAGTGCGAGAGGCCAAAATCAATTAATGGAAATGTAAAGACTGTCCGGGTGTGGGATCACTCGTCTCCTTGGGCTCGCCATGGTGGGAGGAAGGAGGATTATGGTGAGGATTATGTGTTCCAGACTCTTGCCTAGTGAGACTGGACAGTGTGGAATACACGGTGGTGCTGGGAAACATGCTGGAAGCATTATATGCCATCCAACCGACCACCTGTTTGCACTGTTCTGACTTCAAGAGTGATGTCCCGCTCCACCCAGCAAACTGGGGCAGGAAGCTAGGTCTCGTGGATGAGCGTGTTTGTCATGTTTCCGCAGCAGTCACAGTTTCTTCTGGCCCACGACCTCAGCCTCGGCATGCACCATCAGCAGCACGTCCACTTTTACGTCCCTTGCCGCATGATTTGCGCATTTTAAATTAGGTATATAATATATGCCGGCAAACTTTCCGGTATTAATAGGGAAAAGAAAATATGTAGCTCTGAAAAGGTCTTTTGTTTTTAGGTTGCAGCAGCAGCAGCATACCTAAATAAGGACAGTAAGGCAATAAACCCTGTCTATATGCACCCTGTCCAAAACTATCCCTCCTCCACCAGCTATCCCTACACTGAATGCTGGTAACAGCAGTTTTATTAGAGAAAGGACAGGATGCAGCCCTCAAAAGGACTTTTGTTTTAATGGTGCAGCAGCAGTATACAAGTACTTCTATAGCAATTAAACACCTGCTCGGGTCTAAACTCTCCTTCCTAGATCAACTGTCCATGAACTGCTTCCAGAGGAGAGGGTGTCGAGCATCACATCACCAGGTCTTATACATGACCCGACGGCACGATGCGGCTGGCCAATCACAGTAATGCCAGTAGCCAACATTGCTACGCCATTACCGTGTATGGCAGGCAATCCCTGCATGTTTATTGGCTTTCTAGCAGCAGCAAAACATGAGGGACGGAGACTGTAACATAGTGATCAAGCACCCGCAATACTCGATCGAGTGCCGAGCATACCTAAGCACCCAGATACTCGATCGAGTGTCAGGCAGTGCTGAGTACGCTCGCTCATCACTAGTCAAGGGGCCTTATCCCTCATAAGTGAATAAGTGAATAGCGCCTCCTGTGGGTGCAATTCTCCTGAATACCAGCTGTATGACACCTGATACCCTGCAGTATTGGCCCCTGGGAGGTTTTGGAACCGATTGGGGCAGATTAACTCCTTAAATACTGCTGTCAATCACCACAGCAGTATCTAAGTGGTTAAAAGTAGGTTAAAAGACCCCCTATGACAAGATAGTCCACCCTCGATCATAATCACAGGTGCCAATCATTGCATGGTGCCCTGAGGTCATCTGATGACACCAGGGTACAGTGGCCTGTGAGATCCTGCCATAAGCTGGGTCTCACAGGCACAGTCAGTGACTCATTGACAGTTCTCCAGCAGTGCAGTACACGAGTACTGCAGGGCATGAAGCTAGTGATCAAAGTAAAAAATATTCATGTCCTACAGTGGTACTAAGTGAAAAAGTAAAAAAAAAGAATGACATAAAATGTGTAAAAAGTAAAAAAAAAACACACAAAAAAGCGCACACATATCACAAAAAGTTGTTTCGCCACTAAAAATGCAGCGTTTGTGTTAAAACAGAAATAAACAAAAAAAATGGACACATAATTGGTAACGCCGCGTCCGGAATGACCCGATCTATAAAACTGGCATGTTATTTATTTGGAAAGGCGAACACCATAAAAAATAAAAATTTAAAACACTCCATACTGACACACAAAAAAACTGAATAAAAAGCAAAAAAAAATATTGTGACGACACAGCATTTAATCTTAATTATGCCAAACTTAAATTCAGTAGGCCCAGAGATAAAGGCTATTGCCTGAATATTGACTATTGAATTTATGAGTTTCTTTCTTCGGTTGCACAAGAAACTAGGCCTATTGTCATGTGAGTCTGAATGTTGTAACGTATCTGTTATCTTTGGAGGACAGGAACACAGGTTCATGGAACAATCGATGTTTGCTAATATGTTGATTATCCATTATATAAGTCTATGTAACTTGTTGACCTGCAAATCAGAGGAGAACAAACTAAGCAGATTGATTAAATACTCAAACATTGCGATTTGCGAGTTAATCTCATCCCACCTTCCCCTTGAACTGTGGATGATGACCTGAACCACAAATGTGGGTATAAAAAGCGTATTTTCTATCCTTCTGTTACAAGAGAGTGACTTGACAGAACACAGCCAGGACATCATGACTCCATAGAGGAACACTGTATATGACAGCTGCCAGGACACCATGGCTCCATCAAGAGGGACACCGATTTGACATTCTACAGGAGATGCCAGCCTTAAGGACCACAGCCCTAGCTGGAAGAATACAGATCTGCTCCATTGACCATAGTTGAACCCTTAAAGACGTCTTGAAGAATCTAGGTTGGGACAATCAGGTCACCTGGCCACATACATCACTGATCTCGGTTAGCTTTCTAAGCTTGTCATTACCTCCTCTCTGTGGGTGCCAGCCAAAAGGAGGGTACCACTGGTGAGGGTAGTTGGCCTTGGAATTCCCGAAGTTGCAGCGGCTCAAATCCCGGCGAATCAGAGGAAGGGTGAGACTGTCATTTGCACCATCTTGGGTATTTTGCTGGGACTGTTCCATATTTTATTGATCGTTTGGTGGTTTAATAAAGTATTGCCACACTGTTTTATCCTCACCCTGTGTTGCCTGAGTAGAATTATGCCCACGGGTGCTCAGTGGGATGAGCCCTGGTCCATGCGGTCTCGGGCCAGCGGACGAGAGTACCCACTGCCCCACCCCCTCCCGTGTCTCCACATATATATAAAAAAAATGGTACAATTCAAAATGCCAAACCGTCCCGCAAAAAACATCCCCTAATATGGCATATTTGGAAAAAAGTTATCGCTGTAATCGTACTGACCCGATGAACAAATCGGTCTTATCACTTTTACTGCACGGTGAACTGTGCAAAAAAAATATAAAAAAACAATAACTGAATTGCTGGTTTTTATTCATTTAGTGTCTAAAAAAATCTGAATAAAAAGTGATCAAAAAAGTTATGTACCCCAAAATTGTAACAAAAAAATCTCCAGCTCATTGCGCAAAAAATAAACCCTAATACAGCTCTGCCAAAAAATAAAAAAGGCACAGCTCTCAGAACATGACGACAACATTTTTTTTTTTATAAAAAAAAGCATTTGTACTGCGTGATAATAGCAAAACATAACAAAAAAAAAGAAGATATAAATCTGGTATCACTGACCCGAAGGTTAAAGCCGTCTGTGGTAAGACGACTCGCTCGGCCGCTCCCGGAAGTAGACACAGGAACCGAGTTTTCTCTGCAGGCTTTATTACATGGCATAAAGCCCTGCAACTCCAGCAAAAATAAACACGGCCTTACTTGCAAAACGACAAAATAAAAGATAAACGATAGCACAGTCCATATGTATGGGGGATATGCCCACACAGGGTGTAATCCCAGCCTTCAGCTCTGTCCTGAGCTGAAGCTTTCCCAGTCTGGAGACCTTGCCTCTCCAGACCACAATACAGAGAAATAAACAGGCCTGAACATTTAAACCCTGCTCAGCCACACCCTGAGGGAAGGTATGGTGAATGACGTCCCTCCCATCTCTATGTCATTCACATAAAACCACACCCTTCAAAAGAGTTAACCCCCAGCATATAACATGCTGGCAGAAATTCAGTAGGTCTCAGTTCACACAGGAGAGCAACCTGAGTGACACATACCTCCCCTCGTATATTACACCAGTGACTCTGTCACACGTCTTATCACTAATACCGCACAGAAAATGACGCAAAATTAAAAATAATAAATATTCTTGTACTGCTGTCTATTTGTTCATTCAACCTCCCAAAAATTAGAATAAGGCTTGGTTAACATTTATAATGCTCTCTCCGCTGAGCACTGACGTCGGGTTTTCCGTGTAAATCCCAAAAAAAAATGCGATTCTGACAAAACCTCCAATGGAACAACTCACTGTAATGAGGCAGATGGAGTCCCTTTGGACTCCGTCTGGTCTCTGTTCCGGCGGTGTCACATCATTTTAGGTGTCTTTTTAGTGCACGTGTGGTTGACCACAGTTCTGTGAGTGCCTAAAAAGATGGATACCACTGGAACTGGAGAGCAAACAGAGTCCAAATTGTCTCCATCTGCCTCATTATAGTGAGTGATTCCATTGGGAGTTTCATCCGAATCACATTTTTGTGGGATTTACACGGAAACCCTGACGTAAGTGTTCAGCGTAGAACACAGCCTTATACTGAAAGCGATCAAAAAATGTTAAGTACCGTATATTCCGGCGTATAAGACGACCTGGTGTATAAGACGACCCCCCTACTTTCCTGTTAAAATATCGAGTTTAGGATATATTCACCGTATAAGACTACCCCTTTTCCAACGCATACCAAACACCGGTAAAAATTTAAAAAAAACAGATTTGAATTTAACATTGTCCTTTTTTTAATTTAAATTCTTATGACATGCAGGTATATAGCAGGAAAACTGTCACTCATAAACATATTAAAATAGGGGGGACCCCACGTCATTTTTTGGGGGGGTCCCCCATTCTAATAGCTAGTAAAGGCTAGGTATTCAGCTGGGGGCTGATATTAGTAGCCTGGGAAGCTCCGTGGGTATTACCCTCTTCCCAGACTTCAAACATCTGCCCCAGCCGTCTGCTTAACCTCCGCTAGAGACTATAATGATGGTGGATCCCACGCCAATTTTCTTTTTAAAAAATCCTTTATTTTAACACTAAATGACAATTGAGGGGTTAATAAAGATGCAGTCCCTAAATTATTAATTTTGTAATTAATTTTTCCCAAAAATGTTGACGTGGGGCTTCGCCATATTTTTGTGTCCAGCCAGGTACAGCAGGCAGGAACGGGCTGCCCCCAACCACCAGCTGCCTATTTGTACCTGGCCGGACACAACAATATAGGGAAGCCCTTTTTTTTTAAATTATTTCATGAAATAATTTAAAAAAAAAATACGTGGAGCTTCGCCCTATTTTTGTGTCCAGCCAGGTACAACTAGGCAGCTGGGGGCTGGAATCCGCAGCGCAGTGAGGCCCAAGCTTTCTGGGCCCCCCCCGCTGCAAATTGCAGTCCGCAGCCACCCCGGAAAATGGCGCGTTCATAGAAGCGCCATCTTCTGGCGCTGTACCCAACTCATCCAGGGCCCTGGTGCGGTGGCTCACTGGGTAATAAAGGGGTTAGGGCCAGCTTGGCATTATCAGCTGGCCCTAAGCCCGAAATTCATGGGGTCACGCCAATATTAGACATGACCACCATGAATTTCTAGTAAAGTAATTAAAAAAAACACAACACCCAGAATAAAGTCCTTTAATTGAAATAAAGACACAATTTTTTAATGTTCTAAATTAAACCATACTTACCATCACGCCCATTCCAGCTGAAGCCAACGATCTCCTGCAATAAAAGTAAAATAATAAAGCAACCTCATCCTTACCTCTCCATGGTTCCCAGGACCGGTCCAGCTCTGCTACATTCACATGACAGGCTGCACCGTTCAGCTTGCCATGCGGCAGACACTGAGAAGCGCAGGCATGCTTGTGCTCCTCAGTGTCTGACTGTGACGGCATCCAGATGAGCCGAGATCATGTCCAATGAACTCGGCTCACCTCATGCACGTCACTGACAGCGTGGGAAAATTCTCCTGCTCCCCGCATGCGCAGTAGAAGTTTCCCACGCTGTCAGTGACGGACGTCCAGGAGGTGAGCTGAGTTCATTGTCGGCTCATCTGGATGCCGTCACAGCCAGACACTGCAGAGCGCAAGTATGCCTGCGCTTCTCAGTGTCTGCGGGATGACAGGCTGGATGGCAGCGTTCTGCTGCGGTCCAGCCTGTCATCTCGATGTAGCAGAGCTGGACCCGTCCTGGGAACCATGGAAAGGTAAGGATGAGGTTGCTTTATTATTTTTCTTTTATTGCAGGAGATCGTTGGCTTCAGCTGGAATGGACGTGATGGTAAGTATGGTTTAATTTAGAACAATAAAGATTTGTGTCTTTATTTCAATTAAAGGACTTTATTCTGGGTGTTTGTGTTTTTTTTAACTTTGACTATGGGGTTAGTAATGGGGGTGTCTTATAGACGCCTCTCCATTACTAACCTGGGCTTGATGTCAGCTGGCATTATAAGCTGACATCAACCCCAGCCCTATTACCCCCTGCCACCGCTACAGGGCAGTGGGAAGAGTGAGGCTAAGTGCCAGAATTGGCGCATCCTATGAATGCGCCATTTCTGGGGCGGCTGACGGCTGGTGTTTCTAGCCTGGGAGGGGGCCAATATTCATGGCTCCCTTCCTGGGCTATTAATATCAGCCTCCAGCTGTCTGCCTAGCCTTTGCTAGCTATTAAAATAGGGGGGACCCCACGTCATTTTTTTGGGATCCCCCATTTTAATAGCTAGTAAAGGCTAGGTATTCAGCTGGGGGCTGATATTAGTAGCCTGGGAAGCTCCGTGGGTATTACCCCCTTCCCAGGATTCAAACATCTGCCCCAGCCGTCTGCTTAACCTCCGCTAGAGACTAAAATTAAGGGGAACCCCACGCCAATTTTTTTTTTAATAAATCCGTTATTTTAACACTAGATGACAAGTACAGTAATCAACACTGTCACTGTGCTTCTTATATGTGTGACTGACATGTTTCTATCTATCTAATCTATGTGTGATGCTCTATCTTTCTGTTATAAATTGTCGGGTACCGATGCTGAATTGCCGGCCGGCTTTCTTAAAGAGACAGTGCATGAAAACACTATTATTTGTTTTAATAAATCCTTTACACTAAATGACAAGTACAGTAAGCAATACTGTCACTGTACTTCATATATATGTGACTGACATGTTTCTATCTATCTAATCTATGTGTGAAGCTCTATTCTTTCTATTCTAAATTGTCGGGTGCCGGCTTATGCCGCTGCTGAATTGCCGGCTTTTCATATATTGTCACAGAAGCGATGCGAACTTCCCAGCTCCGGACACAGCGCAGCGCTTCTGTGACAAGTGAAAGCTGTTGGCACAGAAGCCCTGCGCTGTGTCCGGAGCTGGGAATACGCAGCGATGTGTCAGTTTCAGCACAGAAGCGCTGACTGTCTGGACCTACCGCCGCCGTATTTTAACTCCCTCCACCTTATATTAACTCCGACATGGCAGGGATACGGCCACGGCAGCTTATTAACACCCCCAGAGTATCCCCGCATGTCAATTTCTGAAAGTTCAAAAGCATTACCGGCGTATAAGACGACCCCAGACTAGACAGAAGATTTTTCAGTCTTCAAAAGTCGTCTTATACGCCGGAATATACGGTACCCCAAAATGTTACCAATAAGATCCCTAACTTATTCTGCAAAAAAACAGCTCCCACTCAGGTCCGTCATCTGTCATTGGAAATATAGGGGGTTCCCATGTTACTGGTAGAATACTCTGGAAAAGCGACACAGCTCCCAACCCCAAATAAAATCCAGTGAAGTCTGCTCTCCCAAATCCGCATCTTCCCCTCCTTCTGAGCCCCAATGTGCCTAAACCGCAGTAAGTGGCCACATGTTGGCATTATTGTAGTGTGGAGAGAGTACTTCATTTACATGGTGCATGTTTCCAGAAACACAAGCCGGGCACAATGTATGGAGGCGCTTCAATATATGGGGGCACTACACTGCAGGGGGACACAATGTATGGGCACTAAACTGGCAGATTTGCAATTGTCCAGAGAAAAGGCCCAGCGTGGATGCTACAAAATAGTCGCTGCAGCCATAGATTAATTCATTGAGAGGTGAAATTTCATTGAGAGGTGCAATTTCTATAATAGGGTTACATTTGGGGTTTTTCTTCTATTCTGGCACCTTAAGGGCTCTGCAAACATCACCCACAAACTATTCTAAGGCTCCAAAATCCAAATAGTGCTCCTTCCTTCTCAGCCCTGATATGTGGTCAAACAGAGTTTCTGACATATGGGGCATCACCGCATTCGAAAGAAATTGTGCAATAAATTGTGGGGTCCAGCTTCACCTACTAACCCTTGTCTAAGTGACAAATCTGCAGGATGATGCCACCACCATGTTTCACTGTTGGGATTGTATTAGGCAGGTGATGAGCAGTGCCTGGTTTTCTCCACACATACCGCTTAGAATTGTCACCAAAAAGTTCTATCTTTGTCTTACCAGACCAGAGAATCTTATTTCTCATAGTCTGGGAGTCCTTCATGTGTTTTTGAGCAAACTCTATGCGGGCTTTCATATGTCTTGCACTGAGGAGATGCTTCCGTTGGGCCACTCTCCCATAAAGACCCGACTGGTGGAGCGCTGCAGTGATAGTTGACTTTGTAGAACTTTCTCCCATCTCCCTACTGCATCTCTGGAGCTCAGCCACAGTGATCTTGGGGTTCTTCTTTACCTCTCTCACCAAGACTCTTCTCCCACGATTGCTCAGTTTGGCTTGACGGCCAGGTCTAGGAAAACTTCTGGTGGTCCCAAACTTCTTCCATTTAAGAATTATGGAGGCCACTGTGCTCTTAGGAACCTTGAGTAATGCAGAAATTCTTTTGTAACCTTGGCCAGATCTGTGCCTTGCCACAATTCTGTCTCTGAGCTCCTTGGGCAGTTCCTTTGAGCTCATGATTCTCATTTGGTCTGACATGCACTGTGAGCTGTGAGGTCTTATATAGACAGGTGTGTGCCTTTCCAAATCAAGTCCTATCAGTTTAATTAAACACAGCTGGACTCCAATGAAGGAGTAGAACCATCTCATGGAGGATCACAAGGAAATGGACAGCATGTGACTTAAATATGAATGTCTGAGCAAAGGGTCTGAATACTTATGACCATGTGATATTTCAGTTTTTCTTTGTTTATAAATTTGCAAAAGTTTCTACATTTCTATTTTTTTCAGTCAAGATGGGGTGCAGAGTGGACTTTAATGAGAAAAAAATGATCTTTTTAGAATTTACCAAATGGCTGCAATGAAACAAACAAAAAAAATAGCGCCATTTTCCGAGACCTGTAGCGTCTCCATTTTTCGTGATCTGGGGCTGGGTGAGGGCTTATTTTTTGCGCGCCGGGCTGACGTTTTTAGTGATAACATTTTGGGGTAGATCTGATGTTTTGATCGACCGTTATTGCATTTTATTGCAATTTTGCGGCGACCAAAAAACGTAATTCTGGCGTTTAGAATTTTTTTCTCGTTACGCCGTTTACCGATCGGATTAATTATTTTTTTATATTGATATATCGGGCGATTCTGAACGCGGCGATACCAAATATGTCTATGTAGGTTTTTTTTTATATATATATATATTTTATTTTGAATGGGGCGAAAGGGGGGTGATTTAAACTTTTATATTTTTTTAATTATTTTTAAAAACTTTTTTTTTTCACTTGTTGCTTGCTTCAATAGTCTAGAAGCAGCAACTATCCGATCGGCTCTGCTACATACAGGGGACGAGCAGATCCCCCGCATATAGCAGAATTGGTTCTGTGCTATGAGCACCAACCACTAGGTGGCGCTCATAGCGACCAGATCATGACAACCACAGGCGTCTGCTGCAGACCCTGGGTTGTCATGCCCACCCATCGGTGACCCGCGATCAAGTGACGGGGTCGCCGAAGGGCGGGGCTTATGACGCGCTACCCGGAAGCGCGCGTTAAATGCTGCTGTCGGAGATTGACAGCGGCATTTAACATGTTAACAGCCGCGGGTGGATCGCGATTCCACCCGCGGCTGTTGCGGGCACATGTCAGCTGTAAGAATCAGCTGACATGTGCTCGGTTCAGGGATGGCTCAGCGCAGCAGCCCTCACTGAACTGGGGGTACGCAAATGTGCGTACTAATACGGCATGGGTTGCAAAGGGGTTAATGCATCTAGTTTCCAAAATGGGGTCACTTTTGGAGGGTTTCTGCTGTGTTTGGTACCTCAGCGGCTTTGCAAATGTGACATGGTGTCAGCATTCTATTCCAGTCAAGTTTACATTCCAAATACCAAATATCGCTTCTTCCCTTCCAAGCCCTGCCGTGTGTCCAAACAGATTTTTTTGACTGTGTTTGGTATCACCGTAATGAGAAGAACGTAGGTAACAAACTGTGGGTCCACTTTTTCATGTTACCTCTTGCAAAAGTGAATAATTTGGGGCAACATTTTTGTCAAAAATTGAAATTTCTCAATATAATGTTATCAAATATGTAGTACCTGTAAGTTCAAAATGCTCACTATACCCATGGATAAAAACCTTGAGGGGTGCAGTTTCCAAAATGGGGTCGCTTGTGACGGGTTTCTGCTGTTTGGGTGCCTTAGAGGCCGTGCAAATGCGACATGGTGCCTGCAAATGATTTCAGCCAAATTTGTGTTTCAAAATTCAAATGATGCTCCTTCCCTTCCGAGCCCTGTCGTTTGTCAAATCAGATGTTTCTGACCATATATGGGGAATAAGCACGCTCAGAAGAAACTTGGTAACAAGTGGGGTCAATTTTATTGTGCTCTTGACGCGCCCCCTGGGCCGCGTGAGGAACCCGGAACTTGGCCTTTTTGTAGATGCTGGGGGTTGTAGTCACCGTGGTCTTGACCCGGTCCCATGGCTCAGGGTGGTCAAACTAAATGGCAGTCTATATACTAATGTCTGACTACGCCACCCGTGAATTGCGGTCAGGATGAACCGCCGCTGCAGGGCAGACCGCTGAGGCTGGTGTTGTGGGTGCAGCAGAGTGTAGTACAACTCCCCACGGGAGGAGTGTAGCCTCAGGGCAGTGTATGCAGAGGATGGGGGTGATGGTGCGCGGGAGCAGCAGTAACCTCACGGAGTCTGCCATGCAAGTCAGGGTCTTTACTGTTGATGGCATTAAAGGACCCATCCGGAATACAGGTTAACAATGGAGGCCTGGTCAGCCTGAGAGCAACTGGGAAATCTTGCTGGTTAGGGGGAGTTTGTAGGCCTACCGTTCTGACTTCACTCTTTCTTGGCTATCCCGCTGTAGTGTAGTGGAAGCCCATGTCCCTGAGTGTACCGTGTTGTTCTCACCCATATGACTGGCGACTCGGGCCTTCCGTGCTTCTCACCCCTCCAGGGCAGTAGTGGTCCCTCTCGTGTGGCTGAGCCTCCGGGCTTCCTTGGGCCAGAGGACTTGAAGTCCCCTGCATGGTGGTTTTCTGCTGCTGGGCTTATAACCCTCACAGCCTCGGACTCCAGTGTCCGGCTAGTAAGTCTCTGGCCAGGAAGAACTCTGCTAGTTCCCCTCCTGGCCTCGTGTTCCTCCTCTGCCTACAGGGACACCTCAGCCTGCTGCTGACCTGTCCCTCTCTCTGGAACTAGACTGGAACTTGTCTCTGGCTTCACTGGTCTGTCTAACCCCTCCCCAGATCCAGTTTATAAAGGGCAGGTTACTCCCCTCCCTGGACTGAGGCAGGAGGTGCTGCTTGCTAATTGTCCCCAACCAGGGAACCTCCCACCTGCTCTCAGACATGACATTGCTGCCACTGTGGCAACCAGACCTCGGGGTGCCACATTCCCCCCTAGTGAAATTTAGTACTCCGGGACTAAACATATTTCAAGAAAACACAAATACAGGGTATAAGCGATAACATAAACATATATACAAGTATATTTAGTTTTTATAGGTCACGGCGCTCCAGTGACTGGGTGTCCATGTCACCCTACAAGGTGAAGTCTTGCACGGTGCGGGGATCAGTCCCCACAAACCCCAAGTTCCTGGCCTTGGGCGTGGCGGCAAGGCTGAAGCTAGCTACTTTGGACCACAAGGGGGCCACGCCGGCCAATTTTTTCATCTGTGGCCATTCGCAAGAGGGCACCAGGTGCAACTATCTACAAGGTAGTTCCGGTTATTCACTGTCCATAACCTGTTAGTCCATGAACCCTGTCGGGTAACTAGAAAAACATAATTAGTAACCAGGCAATAAACATAAAACATTTGCAATATACAGGTAGATATATACTTGGCAATTAGATTCTCCAGCGAGCTGGTATTTGACCCATAGTGCTCCTGGCGAACCTACGTAACCCACTGTCTGGTGGTACTCTATTTGGGTCCCCTGTTTCCACCCCCTGTGTACTGGGTGTGCTCAAGTCTGCACTAGAGGTGTTTGCAGATGTCACGGGTAGGTTGGGCAGCTTTCTGCGTACTCTTTGGCTCACCACGGGCATGGCAGGTTCACTACTAGCAGAGGGTTGATTCTCCTGAGCTGCTGGTACGGACTCTTCTGCCTCCGGGGCCACTGGCTCTTCCAACACTACTGGCTCTTCTGCGGGCTCTTGAGGAGTCGGCTGGAGGAAGGTAAGGACGGGTACCACTATGGCATTGTTGATTTGTGTACAGGACCGGGGAAATTCTCCGAGCACTGTACTGACCATTTCTTCCCTTTCCTCTGCGGGTTTAGGGCTATCTTGGTCTTCATCAGCACTTCACAGCTGCTCGGGACACCTCTTCAGGTGGTCTCTGGAGACAGTGGCTGTGGTCTCTCCTCCATCCTTACTGATAACACACACTTTTGGGTTCTCATGGCTTGACGGCAATACGGTGTACGGGTCTTTCTCCCACTCATCATCCAACTTGTGGAGCCGTCTCTTTCTCTTCAAGACCTGCTCTCCAGGTGCCAGGGGAGCAGCTGGAGCATGCTGGTTGTAATCCCTCTCTTGCCTCTCTCTGGCTTGAGACAGACTTCGCTCCACGCTTTCCTGTACTTTCCGGTATTGCTGCTGTCGTTCTGTGTCCCAGTCTGCTTCTGGTGAGGTGTCCTCTGGTGTCAGGACTCCCATCTCCAGGTCAATTGGCAGCTTACCAGGTCTTGACCTCATTAGGTAAGCCGGGGTGCAGTTGGTAGAACCCACTGGGATATGGTTATACAAGTCCACCAGATCCAGCAGTTTCTCAGGCCACAAGCTGCGTTCCTCCAGGGGCAACGTCTTGAGCAGGTCTATTACTACCTGATTTATTTTCTCACACATCCCGTTGGTTTGGGGGTGGTAAGGCGTTGTCCTTATCTTCTTGCAACCATACAGGTTGCAGAATTCCTGGAAGACTTTAGCCTCGAACGCTGGACCTTGATCAGTCAACACTTGCTCCGGATACCCGTGTGGACGGCAGAAATGCTGCTGAAAGGCTCTGGCGGCCGTCTGAGCTGTTACATCTTTGACAGGGACCACCACTAGGAACCGTGAGTAGTGATCTACGATTGTGAGGGCGTAGACGTATCCCGATCTGCTTGGAGGCAGCTTTACGTGGCCCACCAGCTCAAGGGGCTGCTTTGTGATGATGGGCTGCAGGGGAGTCTTCTGGCTGGCGCGGTCCTTCCTCCTTAGGTTGCACGGGCCACAGTCTCTGCTCCATCTCTTTATAGCCCCTCTCATGCCTACCCAGAAGAACCGCTCACGCAACAGGAACTCCAGCTTCTTCCATCCAAAGTGCCCTGCGCCGTCATGGTATGCTTCTAGGACCATAGCCGCATCCCGCCTTGGGACCACTACCTGCCAGATCAGCTCATGTGCTCGAGAGTTGACGGTCCTGTGGCACAGCCTCCCCTCGTAGAGAAACAGCTTGCTCCTCTCCTTCCACAGCTGTTTGGCCTCTTCTGGAGCATCCGGATCAAGGTGGGCATCAGCATTGGTCAGCATCTCTTTTATCAGGCGGACTGCGGGGTCACTATCTTGTGTCTCTGCCCAGCCGTGGTGGGGTAAGGGATTGAACGTAGCAGTGGCAGAGCACCTCTCCTTTATGCAATGGGAACACTGGGTGACCCCATGACGGTGGAATGCAGGGAGTTCAATTTCTTCCAGTTCTTCTGGATCCTCTCCCCCGTCCTGCAAGTGAGGCATTCTGGACAATGCATCTGCGTTGGCATTTGTGCGCCCTGTCCGGTATTTGATGGTAAATTCATAATTGGACAGCCGGGCCATTCATCTCTGCTCTAGGGCACCAAGTCTTGCAGTGTCCAGGTGTGTCAGCGGGTTGTTGTCTGTGTACACAGTGAACTTAGAAGAAGCCAGGTAATGCTTGAAGCGTTCGGTGACTGCCCACACCACTGCCAGGAACTCTAGCTTGAAGGAGCTATAATTCTCAGGGTTTCTCTCTGTGGGTCTCAACTTTCTGCTGGCATAAGCAATTACCCGTTCTCTGCCCTGCTGGATCTGGGACAGTACGGCTCCTAGCCCCACGTTACTGGCGTCGGTGTGGAGGATAAAAGGCTGGCCGTAATCAGGGTAGGCCAGGATCTCATCCCCCGTGAGGGCCATCTTCAGCTGGCGGAAAGACTCCTCCTCCAGCTTGTCCCACTTAAAGGGCGGCTTCTGACTTTTAGTCTTTGACTGACCTAACAGGAGGTCCTGCATAGGGACTGCCATTTTGGTGAACCCGGAGATGAATCTTTGGTAGTAGCCTACCAACCCAAGGAACTGCTGCACTTCCTTTATGCTGGAGGGTCTTGGCCAGTCCTTAATCACCGTGATCTTGTCAGGGTCTGGGGCTACTCCATCAGCACTCACCACGTGTCCCAGGTACTGTACTTTTGGCTTCAGTAGATGACACTTGGAGGGTTTCACCTATAGGCCGAAGCCTGCTAGGGCGTCGAACACCTCTGCCAGGTGCTTTAGATGGTCCTCATAGGTCTTGGAATACATGATGACATCGTCCAGGTAGAGTTGGACCGTCTCGAAATTTCTGTGCCCCAGACAACACTCCATCAAACTCTGGAAGGTCCCTGGTGCGTTGCAGAGTCCGAACGGCATACAGTTGAATTCACTGAGGCCCATCGGGGTGGTGAAGGCGGTCTTCTCCTTGTCTGACTCTGCTACAGGAACCTGCCAGTACCCGCTAGTGAGATCCAAAGTAGAGAAGAAGTTAGCAGATTTTAATGCAGCCAAGGACTCCTCTATCCTAGGTAACGGGTACGCATTTTTGTGTGTTATTCTGTTGACCTTTCTATAATCTACACACATCCTCATCGTGCCATCTTTCTTTTTTACAAGAACTAGAGGAGCTGCCCAGGGGCTACAGCTATCCCTGATCACCCCAGCCTACTTCATCTCTCGCAACATACACTTGCCATTCTGATAGTGTGCAGGGGGTACAGGCCGGTATCTCTCTTTTATGGGTGGATGGTCTCCTGTGGGGATTTGGTGTTCTACCCCCTTTACTTGCCCAAAGTCTAGCGGGTGTTTACTAAAGACTCTTTCGTACTCCTGAACCACCTGGTAGACTCCCTGTTTTTGTTGTGAGGGAGTGGAGTCGATGCCCACATGCAGTTTCTGACACCAGTCCTCCATTTGTTTCTTGGAGCCGTTACCCTCCTCTGGTTGAGATGGAGGCAAGGGTTCCACGGCCTTTACAGAGTTCTGGTTAATGGTGAACAATTTGGCTAGAGTCGCATACTGGGGCAAGTGTACTTCTCTTTCCCCAATATTTAGGATGCGGACCGGTACCCTCCAATGGCGGACATCAACCACCCCCCGTGCTGTCAAAATGGTGGGCCTACTGTCTGAGTAAACGGGTTCTACCATAGCTTGGTAGTCTCTACCTCTTAACCCGATTGCAGACCGGCACCAGATCATCATTTCACTTTTTGGGGGCATGGCGATAGGGAATGGGTCACTCATCCTAACGCTTCCAATCTCACCACCAGACAGTTCTACCTGTTGCCGCTTCATCAGGGCTCTGATCTCCTTTTGTAAGACACGCTGCTGGCTGGAGCTGGCATTCATTGCCACCTGCTGTAATATACCAATTATCTCTGAAAGACAATTTTCAATTACGTTAGTACCCAAGGTTATTTTATGGTGACTTTCACGACGGTCAATGTCCACAATAATCAGTCCTTGCGCCGGCAGTTCAACTTTACCAATATTGATGGTCACCTCCTTGAACCCTACCTGCGGCACAGGCTGACCATTGCTGGCGATGATGCTCAAGTCAATATCTGGGTAGCGGGTAATATCCGTGTCATCCCAGTACCGCTTGAAAAGTACATAGGGGATGGTGGTTACCTGTGACCCGGTGTCCAACAGCGCACTCATGGGAATGCCATCCAGTACCACAGGCAAGACCGGTCGTCCCCCCAAATACTTGTCACGCCAGTTTGACGGGCCTGATGATCTTATGCCTGGGGGTTGTCCCTCTGCCCCAGGTTGGGCCCGTTTAAATTACAGTACCTCGCAATATGTCCTGGCTGGCTGCAGCGGCGGCAGATGGGCTGTCTATCCTGGTCGTAGCGGTCCATTGGCTTCCCTCTGAATGGTGGGATCCTCTTCTGTCGGCGCCACGGGACGTCCTCCGGACTGGTAGCCAGCTGGATCTTTCCTGAAGAGGATACCTGTAACGACTGCATAGTCCTGGTTAGTGCGGCAATGCCTTTAGTCAGTTCCTGGACCTGAAGGTGCAGGTCTGTAGACGGTTTACTATTCTGTGCGTTGGCTCCAGCAGATTCCGTAGACTGGGGCGCCGCCTCTTGGTGATAAGTGATAGCAGGGCACCTGGAGGCCGCAACACCACCGGGTACGGGTTCTTGGAGTACCCGGATAGCTCTGTCCTTAAACTGTGCAAAGTCTAACTCAGGGTTCTGCAGGGCCATCAGGCGCAACTGAATTCGGTGGGTGCTGGACAGCAGACCCTCAATGAATTGCTCAGTCAGCAGTTCATCTGCATTCCTCACACTATCAGGGTCTGCCTGCTTGATGGCTCTCAGTGCCTCTTGCAAGTTCAAAGCATAGTCTCTTATACTTGGGCCCGCTGCTTGCACACATAAAATCTCATTTTGATCTCTGCTGAGGTGCGGGTATCAAAAGTGTTCTTTACGGTCCCCTTGTCCCTGACTGACCAGGACTTTACTTCTCGTTGGGCCGCGCCGGTTAACTGGCCTATCAGTATGGTCACTTTTTGTTCCTCCGTCAGCGGGTACACCTTGAATAGGCTATATAGTATCTCCTTAACGTCGCTCAGGGTATGTGACTCCCCTGAGTACTGGGGCAACCAGGCCATTCCGGGGATATAAGGCATTGTGAACGGCATTACTGCGGCAGCGGCCGTGCTGGCGGTGACAGCCCCCTCTGCTTCCGTCATCCTCTTCCCCCCTAGGCAACCGTGGCCTACCTTCCGTTGCTTTTCTTCTGTAGGCCGCAGCTCTGGGGGCGTTCGTCGGGGTTGAGGACCTTGCGTTGCGTCCTGGTGACGTCAGCGTCCTCTCGGCTCCTTTCAGGACCTTGCGCAGCCTCCGTGCGTAAGGCGGGGCTCCAGTTCTTGCGCGCTTTCGTCATCCACTCCCCTATTCTTCCCGCACGGTGTCCCAGAGATGGCGCCCGATGGCGGGAAAATGGCTGCAGATGGCGGGAAACGGCTGCGGAAGGCGGGAAACTCCACGAAGGTAAGTTTTACAGTCTTTCTTCAGGCACGCAGTACCCATTGGTGGCGGGCACGAAATCCTGTCAACTACGCCAAAAGTTGACGTGCCTCCTGGGCCGCGTGAGGAACCCGGAACCGGGCCTTTTTGTGGATGCTGGGGGTTGTAGTCACCGTGGCGGTGACCCGGTCCCGTGGCTCAGGGTGGTCAAAGTAAATGGTAGTCTATATACTAATGTCCGACTACATCACCCGTGGATTGCAGTCAGGATGAACAGCCGCTGCAGGGCAGACCGCTGAGGTTGGTGTTGTGGGTGCAGCAGAGTGTAGTACAACTACCCATGGGTGGAGTGTTGCCTCAGGGCAGTGTATGCAGAGGATGGGGGTGATGGTGCGCGGGAGCAGCAGTAACCACACGGAGTTTGTCATGCAAGTCAAGGTCTTTACTGTTGGTGGTATGAAAGGACCTGTCCGGAATACAGGTTAACAATGGAGGCCTGGTCAGTCTGAGAGCAACTGGGAAATCCTGCTGGTCAGGGGGAGTTTGTAGGCCTACCGTGCTGACTTCACTCTTTCTTGGCTATCCCGCTGTAGTGTAGTGGAAGCCCACGTCCCTGAGTGTACCGTGTTGTTCTCACCCGTATGACTGGCGACTCGGGCCTTCCGTGCTTCTCACCCCTCCAGGGCAGTAGTGGTCCCTCTCGTGTGGCTAAGCCTCCGGGCTTCCTTGGGCCAGAGGACTTGAAGTCCCCTGCATGGTGGTTTTCTGCTGCTGGGCTTATAACCCTCACAGCCTCGGACTCCAGTGTCCGGCTAGTAAGTCTCTGGCCAGGACAAACTCTGCTAGTTCCCCTCCTGGCCTCGTGTTCCTCCTCTGCCTACAGGGACTCCTCAGCCTGCTGCTGATCTGTCCCTCTCTCTGGAACTAGACTGGAACTTGTCTCTGGCTTCACTGGTCTGTCTAACCCCGCCCCAGATCCAGTTTATAAAGGGCAGGTTTCTCCCCTCCCTGGACTGAGGCAGGAGGTGCTGAAAGCTAATTGTCCCCAACCAGGGAACCTCCCACCTGCTCTCAGACATGACATTGCTGCCACTATGGCAACCAGACCTCGGGGTGCCACACTATTCCTTGTAAAAGTGAAAAAATGGGGCTAAAGCAACATTTTAGAGTAAAAATTAAATTTTTCTATTTGACTTTGTATTAATTCCTGTATAGGTCCAGAAGAGTTAACAAAAATTCCTGACAGCAGTTTTGAAATATTTAAGGGGTGCGTTTTTTAAACTAGTATCACTTTTGGGGAGTTTCCAATATATAAGCCCTTCAAAGTCTATTGAAATGTGAAACAGGTTTTGTAAATTTCTTGAAAAAAATGAGAAATTGCTATTAAACTTTTAATCACTCTAACATACTAAAAAAATAAAATGACATTTGAAAAATGATGCTGATGTAAAGTAGACATAAGGGAAATGTTGTCTTAATTATTTTGTACAACATGACTAACTGGTTTAGGGATATAATGATTGAAAGTTTGAAAATTGAAAGTTTTTCAAAATTTTCACTAAAATTCCAATATTTTCCCAAATAAATGCAAAACATATCGACCTAAATTTACTACTAAAATAGACTACAAAACATTCTCAGCTGGGATACCTTGAAGCGTTAGAGTTATTACCACATATAGTGACACCGGACAGAGTTCAAAAATTTGCCCTGGTCATTAGAGGGAATCTGTCAGCAAGTTTTTACTATATAATCTGAAGACAGCATGAGGTAAGCCACGGACCCACTATCAGTATTTGGTCAGTATTTTTTTCTCAGGAGTGGGAGCCAAAACCAGGTGAGGAACAATCAGAGAAAAGGTAGAATAGAAGCAAGTCACCAATTCTGCATTTATCATCCACTCCTGGTTTTGTCTCCCACGCCTGAGAAAAAACACTGCCCGAATACTGACCAAATACTGATAGTGGGGCTGTGGCCGTAGGGGATAAAACACAGATTTCAGCTTGACATCTGAGATTTTGATTCCTTACAATGATTGTTTTAGCACCAGTAGCTTATCATTGCTGTGATTAGCTGGTTGACTGCCTCCTACTCCAGCATGCCCCTTCCTGTGATAGGCAGCTCACTCTCTATGGACATTGTATATACAGAGCCCAGTCCTCCTGTGATAGGCAGCTCACTCTCTATGGACATTGTATATACAGAGCCCGGTCTTCCTGTGATAGGCAGCTCACTCTCTATGGACATTGTATATACAGAGCCCGGTCCTCCTGTGATAGGCAGCTCACTCTCTATGGACATTGTATATACAGAGCCCGGTCTTCCTGTGATAGGCAGCTCACTCTCTATGGACATTGTATATACAGAGCCCGGTCTTCCTGTGATAGGCAGCTCACTTTCTATGGACATTGTATATACAGAGCCCGGTGGGGGTGGGGTTAGCATTTTAGCTCTGATTGCTAAATCTAAAACCTCTGCTTGTAAGAGAACGGCTGCACCCAGTTAACTAAGTGATACATTGTTTGATTCAGCTTCTCTTTGCCTACATCATGCTGCTCTAAGATGAGG
This sequence comes from Phyllobates terribilis, assembly GCF_046119375.1. Lineage (NCBI taxonomy): Eukaryota > Metazoa > Chordata > Amphibia > Anura > Dendrobatidae > Phyllobates > Phyllobates terribilis. The sequence goes on along the minus strand of NW_027362764.1, from coordinate 1,576,860 downwards.
TTGCAAAAATCTGTTGACAGATTCCCTTTAAGGTTAAAATTGGCTCAGTGACTTAGGGGTTAATATTAATTAATATATTTTATTTGTGCTTTCCTACAATGATAAGTGATAGCATATTACAGTCAGCAAACTCACATTAAATCTTCATATAAAAGAAAACCAGTTTAAAGCTCTGTTTCAACTATGTCAAACAACTGGAAAGATAGGGGGAGATTATTTAAAAGAAGTGCAAAGAAAATATGTCATGGTTGGCCAAAGCTATCAATTACTTTTTTTGCAAATGATTCTCTGTAAAATTGAAAAATTAGATATTTAATCTGATTTGTTGCCATGAGCATCAACTCCTTATTTCTTTCACACTGATTACAGTAAATCTCCCACATACAGTTACATATTTTTCGGACTATAAGACGCACTTTTTTCCTCCAAAATTTTGGAGGAAAATGGGGGGGTGCATCTTATAGTCCGAATGTTGGGGGGGGGGGTATATATATACACTGTGTGGGGTAAGGGGGGAGCGGTAACGGCGGAGGAGTGGGACACAGGAGGCAGCAGCCGCCCGCTGCAGCCTACACTGTCCCCGCTGCTAAAGAAAATGAATATTCACTGGGCGTGGGGAGCAGTGAATATTCATGCTCCTTAATAGCGGCACACAGTGTAGCCACAGCGCGGCTCCTACTGTTGCCGGAATCACCTGTGCCCGCTGTTAAAGGGCATGAATATGCAACCTCTCTCCACGCCCATGGGAGTGGAGAGGGGTGAATATTCATGCCCTTTAATAAGCGGACACACGCAATAGCCCGGCAGCAGCAGGAGCCGCGCTGCGGCTACGCTGCGTGCCGGCTATTAAGGAGCATGAAGTCACTGCTCCCTGCGCCCACAGTCCTGACTTCCAGCAGCTGATCTCTCCATGTGAGCCGCGCATGGCAGTGACGTCATGCGCAGCCCACATGGAGAGATCAGTGCGGGCAGACAGGATGCATCGCTGGAGAAGAGAAGAAAGGTGAGTAGGAATGTTTATTTTTTATGTGCAGCCTGGTGGGGATTAGGGGGACCATGCATACTAGGATAAGGATGAGGGGGCCATACATACAAGGGTAAGGATGAGGGGTGCCATGCATACCAGGATAACCCTGATGGGGCATACATAACAGGATAAAGATGAGGGGGCCATACATACCAGGATAAGAATGAGGGGCCATACGTACCAGGATAAGGATGAGGGGTGCTATGTGTGGCGCCCCTGAGGGTTCGACCGCCACAGAGATGCTGCACTTCTATAATGGAGTGTAGTGTTCCTCCTCTGAGGTAAGGCCGGTGTGATAGTCGTGACCCAAACTTTTGCATCCAACACCACATTTCTCCACCAGAGGGAGGTAGTAAGCACTAGGTGCTGCTCCCCTGGTTACAGGGAGACTGGGGAACCAAGAGTTAGTGGGTGCGGGTGGAGGACCTACAAGTTAGTTACACCTTAGATTTCATATTTAATACAAAGCCATCTTTGATCTTGGTCCTTTTTAGTCCATCTGCTAGTCCTTGTTAGTTAGTTGGTCGTACTGTGCTGTCAAATACTGTGTGTAATGTGACCTCCCTCCCGGAGCGCAGATCCTGTGTGGGCCTGCACCGGCAAGGGACACAGCCCTCGTACCCTGGCCTTGGGATGAGAGGTAGGTTGCAGACAAGGAATGTCTCAACCCGGCCAAGGACCAGGATCAAGAAGGCCCGGAGCTTAAGAGTGTGGCTCCCTAGCAAATGGGTCCCAGGCAGGATGCAGACGGAGCGGTGTACGCCACCTGTCCTCGCCATGCTGATATATTCAGAGGGCCTCCGGCTGCAAGAGGGGTACCGGCCCCCGACACCCGACCTTGCTACTCTGTGTCCTGGACGGAAAGGCCGGTTAGGCCCAGAGGATCCCACCGGGTATCAGACGGAGCGGAGCTGCCACCCGTACCCTTGTTCTGAGAGGAGCTCAGAGGGAGACCCGGCCAATTTGCACACACACGGACAGGAAAGGATACGGTCTGTAGTTCAGGAACACTCTGCAGTAGGGTCCCGACTGAATGCTGGACTTACTCGGAGGTTGTCGGACCCCGGTCCCTGGTGACCACAGGACTCCGCGGGGAGCAGGGAGTCGCCTTCCTTTGCCATCTATGTGAGTAAAGCCTTGGAAGTTCACCCCTATGGCCTCCGGACTGTTTATTCTGCGCCACACCGCACGACGCGGCGCCCGTCTACTACCCCCATCCTCCTGTCCCTCTGCCCTGAGCCCTTGCTCCGCCTGTGGGGAGTAGTAATAACTTTGGCCGCCATAACACCAGGCCTCAGCGGACTGCAGCGGCGCTGGTGGCCCTTCACCAGGCACCACAGGTGGCGTAGTCGTTAATCAGCCACTCAACCCGGACAAGCAGGGCCGGCGTCAGCACCCGGCGCACCCGGGCAAATGCCGGGGCCCTGAGCAGGCAGAGGGGCCCACTGGCGGTCGCGCACCCCGCTGGGCTATGGGCGGAGGAGAGCGGTGTCAGCGCCCGCCCTTCTCCGCCGCTTGCTCAGGGCCCCGGCAGCCGGATACTTACCTCTCCCCGTGCCTCCGCAGATCAGCTGTCTTCCTGCTCTGCGCTCCCTGTGACGTCTCAGGTCAGAGGGCGCGGTGACGCCTTTACACCGCGCCCTCCCCTGAGCCGTCACAGGGAGCGCAGAGCAGGAAGACGCAGACAACGCTGGAGTCCCGGACCCGAGCAGTGGACAGCGGGCAGCGAGCAGCAGGTAGCAGGTGAGGAGAAGGGAGGTGAGTATTTGATTTTTTTTTTTTAATGTATGGAGGCATGGGGCAGTATAAAGAGAGGGGGGGGGCATCCTGCATGGGGCATTATAAAGAGGGGGGGGCATCCTGCATGGGGCAGTATAAAGAAGGGGGGTGGCATCCTGCATGGGGCAGTATAAAGAGGGGGGGTGACAGCCTGCATGGGGCATTATAAAGAGGAGGGGTGACAGCCTGCATGGGGCATTATAAAGAGGAGGGGTGACAGCCTGCATGGGGCATTATAAGGTGGGGAACAGCCTGCATGGGGCATTATAAAGAGGGGGGGTGACAGCCTGCATGGGGCATTATAAAGAGGGGGGGGCATCCTGCATGGGGCATTATAAAGAGGGGGGGTGACATCCTGCATGGGGCAGTATAAAGAGGGGGGGTGGCATCCTGCATGGGGCAGTATAAAGAGGGGGGGTGACAGCCTGCATGGGGCATTATAAGGTGGGGAACAGCCTGCATGGGGCATTATAAAGAGGGGGGGTGACAGCCTGCATGGGGCATTATAAAGAGGAGGGGTGACAGCCTGCATGGGGCATTATAAAGAGGAGGGGTGACAGCCTGCATGGGGCATTATAAGGTGGGGAACAGCCTGCATGGGGCATTATAAAGAGGGGGGGTGACAGCCTGCATGGGGCATTATAAGGTGGGGAACAGCCTGCATGGGGCATTATAAAGAGGGGGGGGGGATTCCTGCATGGGGCATTATAAAAAGTGGGAGTGACAGCCTGCATGGGGCTTTATAAGGTGGGGAACAGACTGCATGGGGCATTATAAAGAGGGCGGGGGGCATCCTGCATGGGGCATTATAAAGAGAGGGGGGGGACATCCTGCATGGGGCATTATAAAGAGGAGGGGTGACAGCCTGCATGGGGCATTATAAAGAGGGGGGGGATTCCTGCATGGGGCATTATAAAGAGGGGGAGTGACAGCCTTCATGGGGCTTTATAAGGTGGGGAACAGACTGCATGGGGCATTATAAAGAGGGCGGGGGGCATCCTGCATGGGGCATTATAAAGAGAGGGGGGGGACATCCTGCATGGGGCATTATAAAGAGGAGGGGTGACAGCCTGCATGGGGCATTATAAGGGGGGGACAGCCTGTATGGGGCATTATGTGGGGGGTAACAGCCTGCATGCAGCATTGTATGGGGGCCAGTATCCTGTATGGAGCGTTATAAGGGGACCGGTATCCTGTATGGAGCGTTATATGGGGGCCAGTATCCTGTATGTAGTTTTATAAGGGGACCAGTATCCTGTATGGAGCGTTATATGGGGGCCAGTATCCTGTATGGAGCTTTATAAGGGGACCAGTATCCTGTATGGAGCGTTATAAGGGGACCGGTATCCTGTATGGAGCGTTATATGGGGGCCAGTATCCTGTATGTAGTTTTATAAGGGGACCAGTATCCTGTATGGAGCGTTATATGGGGGCCAGTATCCTGTATGGAGCTTTATAAGGGGACCAGTATCCTGTATGGAGCCTTATATGGGGGCCAGTATTCCGTATGGAGCCTTATATGGAAGCCAGTATTCCGTATGGAGCCTTATATGGGGGCCAGTATTCCATATGGGGGCCAGTATTCCGTATGGAGCCTTATATGGGGGCCAGTATTCCGTATGGAGCCTTATATGGGGGCCAGTATTCCGTATGGAGCCTTATAGCATTATAAGGGGGGGACAGCCTGTATGGGGCATTATGTGGGGGGTAACAGCCTGCATGCAGCATTGTATGGGGGCTAGTATCCTGTATGGAGCGTTATAACGGGACCGGTATCCTGTATGGAGCGTTATATGGGGGCCAGTATCCTGTATGGAGCTTTATAAGGGGACCAGTATCCTGTATGGAGCGTTATATGGGGGCCAGTATTCTGTATGGAGCCTTATATGGGGGCCAGTATTCCGCATGGAGCCTTATATGGGGGTCAGTATTCCGCATGTAGCCTTATATGGGGGTCAGTATTCCGCAGGGAGCCTTATATGGGGGTCAGTATTCCGCATGGAGCCTTATATGGGGGTCAGTATTCCGCATGGAGCCTTATATGGGGGCCAGTATTCCGCATGGGGCCTTATATGGGGGCCAGTATTCCGCATGGGGCCTTATATGGGGGCCAGTATTCCGCATGGGGCCTTATATGGGGGCCAGTATTCCTTATGGAGCCTTATATGGGGGCCAGTATTCCGTATGGAGCCTTATATGGGGGTCAGTATTCCGTATGAAGCGTTATATGGGGGCCAGTATTCCGTATGGAGCCTTATGACGCGCCCCCTGGGACATATTCCTTTTTGAGGGGAATACCCGGCACCGGATCAGATGGGGGGTTGTAGTCTCCGAGCGGCTGTGACCCGGTCCCGTGCCCAGGGCGTCAAGCTCAGTGTTATGTGGCAGTCTTTACTGATGTTATTAAAGTTCGTTGTGTCGACTACGCCACCCGTTGTGATGCGGTCACTGTGGCCGCCGCTGCAGCAGGGTCCGCTGAGGCTGATGGTGGATGCGCAGCTTGGTGGGATAACCCCCAACGGGAGGGGTATAGCCTCAGAGGGGACAGGCGCAGAGGATGGGGGTTGTGGTGGTGCGGTGCAGCCGGTAATGATGACAGACTCGGGTAGTGCAGTTAAGGGTCTTTACTTACTGCAGATGTTCCTGGTCACTCTAGCTCCAAGTGACCTCCCGAGCCGTGCTGCGTCCACCAGGTCCTGGATCCGGCCAACCCCCAAACAAGTCCGGAGCGTGGCCCTGAGCTCTCCCTCTGTCCTTACTTCAGCCGTCCCCACCAGTGATTCACCTAAGTCCAGCTCCCTCGGGCCTTCTGTTGGGCAACCTTTGGCCTTAGGTTCCCTGACCCTTCCTGTGGTGTGCCTTCAGGGTGAATGTAGTGGGTGACCGTGACAGACACTGCCCACGGTCTCCGGTCTCTGGCTGGGGAATGTCTTTGCCCCCACCAGCTTGGGTTCCGGTACCCTCTTGCTGACTCCTCACCCGGTGTTCTTATTTGGGTTCTTGGGTCCCTTCTTTGTCCCCCTCTGGGTCTTTCTTCACTCCACTCTCTCTCTCTCCAGGGCTGCTGTTTCCTGCTCTCTGCATCTGACTTGTCCTCTGCAGCTGACTGACCCTGATTCTAAGTTGGTGCCCTCCTTATATATCCCTCTATGTGTGAGCTCAGGTGACCAGCACCCAATGAGCTCCTACCACTACCCAGACTGCTCCCCCTATCTGCCCCTACACTACATGGGATGTTCCTCCCCCCTCCCACTCCAGCCAGGAACAGGCTCGGTCGCACCTGCACATTTCTAAGTGGGAGTGCCGTCGGCCTGCTCCTCTGGAATGGGATGTATGTAGTGCATGCAGTCTATCTGAGCTCAGTTCCACACTCCTTCCTTACCCGGGAGTGGAATATCACACCTCTGGGTTGAGGTGCAATACCCCTGTAGCAGCCGAATCCTCAGGGTGCTACATTCCCCCCTGGTAAATCACAGCACGTCCTCGGGCTGCAAAGACAAAAACACCAAAACATACAAATTTTTATAAACATATAAAACATATAAAATATTATATATATATAACTTTTTCATATAAACATCATTATAACATTCTCGTCGTCTCTTTCTTTCTTCCTCCTCTGGTCACCGTGCAACTCGTGACCAGGTAAAGTGCGACAGTCTTTTGATAAGCAGTTTCTCATAAAACCAGTAGGGGGCGCCTTAGGAAGCGCAACTATGTACAGGGAAGTTTTGGCCGTTCTCAGTCCCCGGCCAAGTAAAGGGAATGGGATGGCTGCTCACAGTCCTCAGCCTGGTTTGGGTAGGGGACACACGGGTTAAACTGTTCACTGGTCCCAACGGGGACTAAACTTTAAAGCAGCCACGGTTACTTGTGTACCCCGACGGGTAACTATTTACATCTCCTTTGTACTATTTCAGTCATAGTACCTTCTAGCCTTGAACCCGTCCGGGTCTTCTGGCTCCTCCTCCCTACACCGCAACTCCTCCTCTGTCAGGCGATGCACGTGGAGGGCGTAAGGTCCCTTGGCACACTTGTGCCGGGTGAACGTTACCTCGTCACCGACGTAGAGGTCACGGCCTTTGTGACCCTCTGGCAGGTGAGACTCGACATCCCGTCGGGTAACGAAGACGTCACCCATGGTGTTCCGGTCCTTTATGAAGCCCCACCCATGCTGCGCATTAAACTTTATTACCGTCCCGATGGTACGGGGACGATCTGCTGCATAGGGGTCCCTTCTGGTCCGACTCTTTTGCTCCGCGCTGCGGGTCCGGGCCCATTGCTCTCTGGCCCGCCTCTCCTCCCGCTCTCTCTTGAACTCTGCCAGCTGTTGACGGCAACACTCGGTACGCTCTGCTGCAGCTGCCCGAGTCTCTCCGGTGAACCCCATCAAATCTTCTCCCGTGGGGTCCCACACGAACTGGGCTTCCTCGAGTGGAGGCGAGACCCGAGTCACGGGCTTTGGAGCCGGGATCAGGGGCTCAAACAGGGGACCTAACTTCTTTTGTCGCTCCAGTTCCAAGAATTCTTTGGGCCAGATGAAGGGCCGCCCGTCCGGCCACGCTAGCTGGCTGAAGGGGTCCTCTCCCAGACTTGGCACCCTTGATGTTACGGGTGCGGGCGCGATGGTGGGGGCGCCCAGGTTGCCCAGGCCTTGCGGCCAGGCCTGGGGCATCTGGAAGGTAAATGGAACTGTTAACACGGCGGCACCCTGGGCCACCTGGCCTTGCGACCAGGCCGGAGGCTCCGCGGAGGTAGATGGCTCTGCTGGGGATGCGGCGCCCGGAAACGCTAGGCCTTGCGACCAGGCCGGAGGCTTCCCTTCCTTCGCCACGCTCCGGGTCACGACGCGTGACGTCACTGGGGTCGCGACGGCGGCTTCCGGTCGGGGCCTAGTCGGTGGCGGTGTCATGGCGGTCTCGGGTACGGCAGGGGGACTTTCGGGCTCTGCGACGGGGAGCTGGGGCAGGTGGGTGGTCTTCCGGTATGGGGTATAGGCGTCCCCCTTACCTGCTGCCATACGTCTCGCTCCCTCTTCTGCGCCGTCTCCGGCCTTGGGTCCTCCCGCGTCATCCGCAGAGGTAGTCGGTGTCTTCTTCCAAGGGAGCGGGTTCCGTGGACGGATTCCAGCTTGCTGGGCCATCTCCCGGCCCCACTCCGCCAGGATCTCCCTCTGCACTCGGGCCATCCTTCCCGCGAGGCCCTCCAGGGCACTCCGCGCGCACTCCCGATCTCGGGGAAGCTGCGCCAGGATCTCCGCTAAGCCTAGCGGGGTTGTTGACTCCAGCAGGCTCCTGACCATCGGGTCGGTGCTGCTCTGCTCTGCTTCCGGCAGGCTCCTGGCCAGCGGGCCGGTGCTGCTCTGCTCTCCTCCTTCTTCCTTCTGCAGGCTCCTGGCCAGCGGGCCGGTGCTGCTCTGCTGCCGCTCCATTCCCGGGTCTACTCTTCCTCTCCTCGACTCCGGGTGCTCTCGCTCTGGACACCTTGCCTCCGGGTGCGCTCGTTCTAGACTGCCCCAAGCGACACCCATCTTTTCTCTTTTCTTTCGTCTCCTCCCACTTCGAGGGCGGTCCCGGGGCAACTCGGTGACTGTCAGCTCCAGGGGTAGTTCTTTCACGCTGACAGACACCTCCAGCATCACAGTCTCTGTTGGTGGGGGCGGTTTCCACTTTTGGCGCCATTTTCTGTCCTCGCCCACGATGGGAGGCGGCCTCCTGGCCTCCTTTGGCACGCCCATAATGGCGTCCGCTGCTCTTCCAAGGCGGGAAATCTGCGGTTTTGGCGGGAATCGCTTCCCAGTGGCGGGAAACTCTGCAGATGGCGGGAACAAGCTGGAAATGGCGGACAATCGGCGGGAAACGACTGGTGATGGAGTCCGATGGCGTGGACCCTCCGGAACCGGCAGGAGTCTTCTTTCTGAGGTAAACTTGCACTTTTCTTCAGGCACGCAGTACCCGGGTGTTGCGGGCACGTAATCCTGCCGACTACGCCAAAGTTGACGCGCCCCCTGGGACATATTCCTTTTTGAGGGGAATACCCGGCACCGGATCAGATGGGGGGTTGTAGTCTCCGAGCGGCTGTGACCCGGTCCCGTGCCCAGGGCGTCAAGCTCAGTGTTATGTGGCAGTCTTTACTGATGTTATTAAAGTTCGTTGTGTCGACTACGCCACCCGTTGTGATGCGGTCACTGTGGCCGCCGCTGCAGCAGGGTCCGCTGAGGCTGATGGTGGATGCGCAGCTTGGTGGGATAACCCCCAACGGGAGGGGTATAGCCTCAGAGGGGACAGGCGCAGAGGATGGGGGTTGTGGTGGTGCGGTGCAGCCGGTAATGATGACAGACTCGGGTAGTGCAGTTAAGGGTCTTTACTTACTGCAGATGTTCCTGGTCACTCTAGCTCCAAGTGACCTCCCGAGCCGTGCTGCGTCCACCAGGTCCTGGATCCGGCCAACCCCCAAACAAGTCCGGAGCGTGGCCCTGAGCTCTCCCTCTGTCCTTACTTCAGCCGTCCCCACCAGTGATTCACCTAAGTCCAGCTCCCTCGGGCCTTCTGTTGGGCAACCTTTGGCCTTAGGTTCCCTGACCCTTCCTGTGGTGTGCCTTCAGGGTGAATGTAGTGGGTGACCGTGACAGACACTGCCCACGGTCTCCGGTCTCTGGCTGGGGAATGTCTTTGCCCCCACCAGCTTGGGTTCCGGTACCCTCTTGCTGACTCCTCACCCGGTGTTCTTATTTGGGTTCTTGGGTCCCTTCTTTGTCCCCCTCTGGGTCTTTCTTCACTCCACTCTCTCTCTCTCCAGGGCTGCTGTTTCCTGCTCTCTGCATCTGACTTGTCCTCTGCAGCTGACTGACCCTGATTCTAAGTTGGTGCCCTCCTTATATATCCCTCTATGTGTGAGCTCAGGTGACCAGCACCCAATGAGCTCCTACCACTACCCAGACTGCTCCCCCTATCTGCCCCTACACTACATGGGATGTTCCTCCCCCCTCCCACTCCAGCCAGGAACAGGCTCGGTCGCACCTGCACATTTCTAAGTGGGAGTGCCGTCGGCCTGCTCCTCTGGAATGGGATGTATGTAGTGCATGCAGTCTATCTGAGCTCAGTTCCACACTCCTTCCTTACCCGGGAGTGGAATATCACACCTCTGGGTTGAGGTGCAATACCCCTGTAGCAGCCGAATCCTCAGGGTGCTACACTTATATGGGGGCCAGTATTCTGTGTGGAGCGATTCACCGGTTTCTGAGCTATTGTGGAATTTACAATAGATATCACTCATGTAATGTAAGAAGTGAAATCTTTGCATTGTACTATATATATATATATATATATATATATATATATATATTTCTCCGCCGTATCTTTGCATCATTAATCGTGGTATGTGTTAAAGGGGCCCACTGAGACTCTTTCGCCCGGGGCCCAGAAAAACCTGGAGCCGGCCCTGCGGACAAGCCCATACCATCTCTTTCTAATGTGACGGCCCTGAGCACGGGTTGGGCCCAGGCCATGGCTGCATCCCACCTCTCCATCACAGGGCCCGACACCGAGTCCCCCAACACCCAGGGTAAAACACGGGCTTTACGAGTAGAGGTGTCACACTATGTATACCAGGATAGGGATCAGGGGTGCCATGCATACCCGGATAGGGATTAGGGGTGCCATGCATACCAGGAGCGGGATGAGGGGTGCCATGCATACTAGGACAGAGATGAGGGGTGCCATGCATACTAGGATGGGGATGAGGGGTGCCATGCATACCAGGATGGGGATTGCTGTGCCATGCATACCAGGATGGGGATGATGGGTGCCATGCATACCAGGATAGGGATGAGGGGTGCCATGCATACCAGGATAGGGATGAGGGGTGCCATGCATACCAGGATAAGGATGAGGGGTGCCATGCATACCAGGATGGAGGGATGCCAGGCATACCAGGATGGGGATGGGGACCACGTATAAAAGGAAGGGGGGGCATATATACCAGGGTGGGGGATATTGTCAGAATTGGGGGACATTACCCCTATACCAGTGTCAGCAGAAGACCCTCTCCCCCTTAAAAGTGCATCATGACCACATTTTTCCTTAAATTTTAATTTTTTTATTTTCCTTCTCTAAAACCTAGGTGCGTCTTATAGTCTGAAAAATACGGTATATACAGAACAGACCAAAAGTTTGGACACACCTTCTTGAAGCTCATCAAGAGAATGCCAAGAGTGTGCAAAGCAGTCATCAAAGCAAAAGGTGGCTACTTTGAAGAACCTAGAATATAAGACATATTTTCAGTTGTTTCACACTTTTTTGTTAAGTATATAATTCCACATGTGGTAATTCATAGTTTTGATGCCTTCAGTGTGAATGGACAATTTTCATAGTCATGAAACTACAGAAAAATCTTTAAATGAGAAGGTGTGTCCAAACTTTTGGTCTGTACTGTACCGGTTCTCTGCACCATCATTCCTTCTACTCATTCTCTATATGTCAACCAGGGCTGCTTCTGTCATGAGGTGAGATGAGCATCTTGCCCCAGGCGCTTGTTGGAGCAATCTGAAAGGGGTGGCAGAATGCGGCTGCTGCCCCCTCAGAGACACTAGACACAGGCCTGTAGGCGGCTGCTGCCCCCTCAGAGACACTAGACACAGGCCTGTAGGCAGCTGCTGCCCCCTCAGAGACACTAGACACAGGCCTGTAGGCGGCTGCCAGTCACAGTGTATCAGACAGAGGGGCAAGATTGCAGCGCAGAGGGGGGCGCTCCAATGCTAGCTCCATACTCAAGTGCAGCGTTGATGCTCCTGTGAAATCCAGCATTAGGCTGGATTCATATGGGATCATTATTTCCACTATTAAAACATACAAAACAAGCAGGGGCGTAATGATCGCGGTCATAGAGGGTACAACCGGGACCAGACCCATGCTTGTGCGTGGCCCGACGACACCAATTTCACCTGGATGTGCATTCTCTGACACACATTCTGCTGAAATGTATTGTGACGCAGAGACCCGCCGGCTCCCTGCACTTCAAGACAAGCTGTCAGCCAATCAGAGGCTGGCAAAAGGTGTTGGCGGCCCGCAGAAGTCCGCTACCGGCTGGGGGAACATTATACCAGGATGGCGGACCTTATACCAGGATGGCGGACCTTATACCAGGATGGCGGACATTTCATCAGGATAGCGGACATTACACTGGGATGGCGGACATTACATCAGGATGGCGGACATTATATCAGGATGGGGAAATTATATCAGAATGAAGGACATTATATCAGGATGGGAGATAAGATACCAGGCTGGGAACATTATATTAAGATGGGGACAATATACCAGGATGAGTGACATTACACCACAATGGCGGACATTATACCAGAAGGGGGACATGGTTATAGCATGGAGCCCAGGATGGGGGACATTATACCAAAATGGGGACATTGTATCAGTCAGGGGTGGTACAGGGTGGGCATCAGTCAGGGTTGATACAGGGGCACTCAGGGGTAATACAGGGGAGGCTCAGACAGTCAGGGGTGAAACAAAAAATTGAGGGAAATCCTCCCTTAGTGACTGAGCCCTCTCACCCTCTATCACCAATGAGTAAAGCCCCTCACTGTTGGTGTTGATGGGGGCTCAGTTATGTGATAATCCTGCTCAGCTACATATATCTCACCTTTGGTGAGTGATGTAGCAGGCAGCCATCCATCTCCCTGTGCTTCTCACTGTCAGCCTGTGACACAGTTAGGGGGGAGCACGGTTACTCAGCACATCATGGCTCATTACCTCAGCTCTGCTGTTAGCACGGGGAAGAGGCCACAAACAAAACTAACACTGATTGGCTGCGATGCTGCCAATCAATATTAGACTTACCAACAGCAGCACCGCTCTCCCTGGTTGCTCCAGGTGCGGTATCGCAGAGGCAGAGATTCAGCATTATTGATCAGCGATCAGTCAGTCCCTGAAGTGAGCTGCTGTCTGCACTGCAGCAGAACAGATCCAGTGACTCCCGTACTCTGCCGGGATGTCTAATGCTGGGAGGAGCGGTGAATAGTAATCAGTGACACGTGTGAGCTGCCGTGCTTGCAGCATGTCATGTGCTAGTGCACTGAGTGCTGCTGACTGCTCCTCCCAGCATTAGACATCCCGGGAGAGCAGTGCACGGGTCACTGAATCTCTCCAGCTGCAGACAGCGGCTCACTCCTCATACTGACCAGAACACTGATCCATCCTGCTGAATCCTGAACACTGTGATATCGCACCTGGAACTGAATCACTGGAATCAGTAAGTAATAAAAATGCCTTAAAACATCCTCTCTCTCTCATTATTCTGGCATTTGGCAAATATTAAAAATGATGGTAATCCTAATTGACCTAAAACGGGAAAGGTTTATTCTGATTTCACGTCAGATATTGAGAAAAACCTGCGTCTTTTTATATAGTGCATGGAAACTTCTGGTGTCAACTGTATGTGTATGTGTCCCTATAGTTATAGTTTTGGATGATTACTATTGTCCCTTCATTGCATCCAAATAACCTGTTCACAAAATCAAAGTATGTCATTGGGTTGGAAGGGGTTAACCAGGCAGTTCTGATGACATCACAAAGCACATAGACATCCTATGACATCACAATTGGTATAGAATGTACAGAGTGTAACTCCTGAGCCATCTTGTTTCATTCGAGGCTGACTGCTGGAAGGTGACAAGTCCAGGTAGGGAACTCTTCACCTATGACCTCACTCATACATTGTATAGATGGGGGGTCACTAGTGGGATTCAGAACTGCATCATTAACCTGAAAATCTCAGCAGATGGCGCTGGATCCTGTGTCCCGTGCTGTGATTGTTAGAATGAGTCTATGATTTACAAAAAAATGTTATTGACCAGATCCCATGGAAAATCATTTGGGGGCTTTAGTAAAGCAGTGTGATCCCGGCCTAACAGGGGCTACCGATCTGGACAAACCCTTCCCTAAATGAGGACTTGCTGGCGATCAACTGATCATGTATCACTGGTCTTGAAGACCCTCAGCAATCGGCTGGCTTTGCTCTCTATGACCCCCATGTGCTCTAATAAAAGCATATAGAAAGGGGAGGGCCGGCTGACACCACCCCATTTGGCTCCATTTTTGGGTAGCTTTGCCATTATTCTTGTCAAAACATAGAGTTTTCAGAACATCCATTTAATAGCAGACTGGTCCAGTTCTCCATTATCCGCTCTCATGGTCCTGCTGGATCAGGAGTGACCGGGAGCTGACGGTTTATGGTGATCAGGAGTTGCAGTATGGCGCCGGTGTTTCCCTTTAGGTCATAGAGCAGTAGGTGACGCGGATTAAATAGGACCTATCATTTAATCCTCATTTTTTGTAATGATAGGTGTTATGTCTCATCTAGATCAGATGAGCAGCAGTAATGAAGCACGGACCGATGACGGTGGCGCAGCAGGATGGCCGAGCAGAAACAACGGAGAACGCCGTGGCTTGATGGCAGCAGGAAGACCAGAACTGGAACCACAGGAAATCAAGAGCAGAATTGAAGCAACGGCACCTGGTATAATAGAGTTACAGACTCTGATCAGACTTTCATCAGAGTGGTATCAGTTTTTCTCGGACATGGAGAGGAGAAAGAAAAGGTTTCTCACCTTCTCCCTTCTGCAAGTCGGTGAAAATCGGACCACACTCCGATGTCAAAGCGCGGTCCAATTTTTCCACAAGCGCATAGACTTGCATTGCCATTGCCATATTTTGCAGACTATAAGACGCACCCCAAATTTTGGGGTGGAAAATGATTTTTTTAATAAAATGGTGGTGCCTCTTATAGTCCGTTTAACAGTAGGTTACCAGGGGGCGGCGGTGGTGGAGCGGGGTGACAGGAGACAGGGCCACTGCTTTAGTCAGTCGGCGGCGACAGGAGTGGGGCGATGTTGCGGGCCCTGGGCTCTCATAAGATGTCGGCGCCGGTGAGCAGAGTCCCCTTTCCTATAGATTGCCCTGCAGTAGGCTTTGGGAAAATGGCTGCTAGAGGTGACGCATGTGCAGATTGAGATCTCGGGAGATGCATGCGCCGCCTCAAGCGTCCATTTTCCCAAAGTCCACTGCAGGGCAATAAATGGGAAAAGCTACTCTGCTCACCGGCGCCGACATCTTATGAGAGCCCAGGGCCCGCTGACACCGGCCTCCTGTGACCGCGCTCCACCGCAACCACCCCTCGAAAGCTACATTCAGATATTGTATATTAGATTGTAAGCTCCTAGGACAGGGTGTACATTATTCTGCATGCCCTCAGGAACAGCCTGTATATTGTATATTAGATTGTAAGCCCCTAGGACAGGGTGTGCATTATTCTGCATGCCCTCAGGAGCACTCTGTATATTGTATATTAGATTGTAAGTTCCTAGTACAGGGTGTGCATAATTCTGCATGCCCTCAGGAGCAGTCTGTATATTGTATATTAGATTGTAAGCTCCTAGGACAGGGTGTGCATTATTCTGCATGCCCACAGGAGCAGCCTGTATATTGTATATTAGATTGTAAGCTCCTAGGACAGGATGTGCATTATTCTGCATGCCCTCAGGAGCAGTCTGTATATTGTATATTAGATTGTAAGCTCCTAGGACAGGGTGTGCATTATTCTGCATGCCCTCAGGAGCAGTCTGTATATTGTATATTAGATTGTAAGCTCCTAGGACAGGGTGTACATTATTCTGCATGCCCTCAGGAGCAGTCTGTATACTGTATATTAGATTGTAAGCTCCTAGGACAGGGTGTACATTATTCTGCATGCCCTCAGGAGCAGTCTGTATATTGTATATTAGATTGTAAGCTTCTAGGACAGGGTGTACATTATTCTGCATGCCCTCAGGAGCAGTCTGTATATTGTATATTAGATTGTAAGCTCCTAGTACAGGGTGTGCATTATTCTGCATGCCCTCAGGAGCAGTCTGTATACTGTATATTAGATTGTAAGCTCCTAGGACAGGGTGTACATTATTCTGCATGCCCTCAGGAGCAGTCTGTATATTGTATATTAGATTGTAAGCTCCTAGTGCAGGGTGTACATTATTCTGCATGCCCTCAGGAGCAGTCTGTATACTGTATATTAGATTGTAAGCTCCTAGGACAGGGTGTACATTATTCTGCATGCCCTCAGGAGCAGTCTGTATATTGTATATTAGATTGTAAGCTCCTAGGACAGGGTTTACATTATTCTGCATGCCCTCAGGAGCAGTCTGTATTTTGTATATTAGATTGTAAGCTCCTAGGACAGGGTGTACATTATTCTGCATGCCCTCAGGAGCAGTCTGTATACTGTATATTAGATTGTAAGCTCCTAGGACAGGGTGTACATTATTCTGCATGCCCTCAGGAGCAGTCTGTATATTGTATATTAGATTGTAAGCTTCTAGGACAGGGTGTGCATTATTCTGCATGCCCTCAGGAGCAGTCTGTATACTGTATATTAGATTGTAAGCTCCTAGGACAGGGTGTACATTATTCTGCATGCCCTCAGGAGCAGTCTGTATATTGTATATTAGATTGTAAGCTCCTAGTGCAGGGTGTACATTATTCTGCATGCCCTCAGGAGCAGTCTGTATTTTGTATATTAGATTGTAAGCTCCTAGTGCAGGGTGTACATTATTCTGCATGCCCTCAGGAGCAGTCTGTATACTGTATATTAGATTGTAAGCTCCTAGGACAGGGTGTACATTATTCTGCATGCCCTCAGGAGCAGTCTGTATATTGTATATTAGATTGTAAGCTCCTAGTGCAGGGTGTACATTATTCTACATGCCCTCAGGAGCAGTCTGTATATTGTATATTAGATTGTAAGCTCCTAGGACAGGGTTTACATTATTCTGCATGCCCTCAGGAGCAGTCTGTATTTTGTATATTAGATTGTAAGCTCCTAGGACAGGGTGTACATTATTCTGCATGCCCTCAGGAGCAGTCTGTATATTGTATATTAGATTGTAAGCTCCTAGGACAGGGTGTGCATTATTCTGCATGCCCTCAGGAGCAGTCTGTATATTGTATATTAGATTGTAAGCTCCTAGGACAGGGTGTACATTATTCTGCATGCCCTCAGGAGCAGTCTGTATACTGTATATTAGATTGTAAGCTCCTAGGACAGGGTGTACATTATTCTGCATGCCCTCAGGATCAGCCTGTATATTGTATATTAGATTGTAAGCTCCTAGGACAGGGTGTACATTATTCTGCATGCCCTCAGGAGCAGTCTGTATATTGTATATTAGATTGTAAGCTCCTAGGACAGAGTGTACATTATTCTGCATGCCCTCAGGAGCAGTCTGTATATTGTATATTAGATTGTAAGCTCCTAGGACAGGGTGTACATTATTCTGCATGCCCTCAGGAGGGAGCAGTCTGTATACTGTATATTAGATTGTAAGCTCCTAGTGCAGGGTGTACATTATTCTGCATGCCCTCAGGAGCAGTCTGTGTACTGTATATTAGATTGTAAGCTCCTAGTACAGGGTGTACATTATTCTGCATGCCCTCAGGAGCAGTCTGTATACTGTATATTATATTGTAAGCTCCTAGGACAGAGCTTTGTGGGTGAGAACAAGCAATTTAAATTGGATCCTATAATTCATGGGCAGCCAGTGCAATAACTGGCACAGAGAGGAGGAGTAACGATTAGCCAAATAGATGACCCTGGCAGCAGCATTAAAGATGGACTGGAGGGGGGGAAAGTCGAGTGAGGGGGAGGCCAATTAAAAGAGAGTTACAGTAGACGAGGCGGGAGTGGATCAGGGCAACAGCGAGGGTTTTTGTTGTTTCCAAGGTGAGAAAGTGGCGGATTCTAGAGATGTTCTTCAGGTGCAAGTGACAAGAGTGGGCAAGAGATTGTATGTGGAAGGTGAAGGAGAGATTGGTGTCAAACACAACGCCCAGACAACGCACCTGCTGGCTCGGCATTATTGTGGTACCACACACGGAGAGAGAGAAGTCAGATTTCGAGAGGTGGGTAGACGGCGGGAGCACAAGAAATTCAGTATTTGGAAAGGTTGAGTTTCAGGTAGAGAGCGGACATTATGTTAGAAACTGCGGCCAGACAGTCACTGGTGTTCTGTAGTACAGCGGGGGTAAGGTCAGGGGATGAGGTGTATAGTTGTGTGTCATCAGCATAAAGATGGTACTGAAAACCAAATTTGCTGATGGTCTGTCCAATTGGGGCTGTGCAGAGAGAGAATAGAAGAGGGCCAAGGACTGAACCCTGGGGAACCCCAATAGTGAGAGGAAGGGGAGAAGAAGTGGTGCCAGTGAACGGTACACTGAAAGAGCGGTCAGATAGGTAGGAGGAGAACCAGGAGAGAGCAGTGTCCTTAATGCCGATTGAGTGGAGCGTAGAGAGTAGGAGGTGGTGGTCAACGGTGTCAAAGGCGGCAGAGAGGTCAAGAGGAATGAGCAGAGAGTGGTGACCATTACGTTTTGCTGTCAGAAGGTCATTGGTTACTTTGATGAGTGCAGTTTCTGTAGAATTTAGGGGACGGAAGCCGGACTGTGATGGGTCTAGAAGAGAGTGAGTGGAGAGGTAACTGGTAAGGCGGGAGTAGACCAGGCGCTCCAAGAGTTTAGAGATGAAGGGAAGATTGGAGACTGGTCTGTAGTTGTTTGTGCAGGAAAGGTCAAGAGAGGGCTTTTTTTAATAATGGAGTAATGATGGAGTGTTTGAAGGAGGAGGGGAAGATACCAGAAGAGAGGGAGAGGTTGAAGATTTTAGTTAGGCGAGTAATGACGACTGAAGAAAGAGACTGGAGTAGATGTTAGGGGATGGGGTCAGTGGTGCATGTAGTGGGATGGGAAGAAGAGAGGAGCCTGGAGACTTTGTCTTCTGTGACTGGGTCATATGTCGAGAGTGATCCAGAGGGGATGTGGGGAGGGATGGGAGTCACGGCTCTTGGTGGCTGGGGGCTGATTTCCTGATGGATGGTGTCTATTTTGTCTGTGAAGTAGGAGGCCAAGTCCTCAGCACAAATGTCTGTGATGGGGGCCTGCGCTTTAGGACTGAGGAGGGAGTGAAAGGTATTGAAGACTTTTTTGGGATTGTTGGATAGTGAGGAGATCAGGGTGGTGAAGTAGGTCTGTTTGGCGAGGTCAAGGGCAGAGTTATATGTTTTTAACATAAATTTGTAGTGGATAAAGTCTTCTAGTGTGCGAGTTTTCCTCCATAGGCGTTCGGCACTTCTAGAGCAACGCTGGAGAAATCGGGTTTGCGGTGTGACCCAGGGCTGTTTTGCTCTGTGTTTAGAGGTTCTGAGGGTGATGGGTGCTACTTGGTCCAGCGTGCTTCTGAGAGTGTCATTGTAGTGGTTTACAGCCAGATCAGGACAGGAAAAAGAGGAGATTGAGGACAGTGATGAGTGAAGGGAGTCTGTAAGTGTATGAGGGTTAATGGCTTGTAGATTTCTGAATGTGTGATAGGTAGGAGTGTGCTGGGGTGGGTGAGGATTTGTGAGCGTGAAGGAGAGAATGTTATGATCAGAGAGGGGAAGAGGGGGGTTATTTAAGTGGGGGATTGAACTAAGCCGGACAAAGACCAGATCAAGGGTGTTTCCATCTTTGTGTGTCTCAGAGGTTGAAAGCTGTGAGAGGCCAAGAGAAGTGGTGAAAGATAGAAGCTGGGATGCGTATAAGGAGGTGGGGCTGTTTATGGGGATGTTGAAGTCTCCCAGGATAAGGGTTGGTAAATCTGAGGACATGAAATGCAGCAGCCAGGCAGAAAAATGATCAAGGAACTGGGTGGGTGAGCCTGGGGAACGGATATACGACCGCTACTCTGAGGGAGAGGGGATGGAAGAGCCTGATGGTGTGGACCTCAAAAGAAGGGAATGAGAGTGATGGTAATGGGGGGATGACCTGGAAGGTGCAATGTGGGGACAGGAGTATGCCGACCCCACCACCAAGTATGTTTGTAGGTCTCGGGGAATGGGGAAAAATGCAGGCCGCCATGAGAAATAGCAGCAGTGGACACAATGTCAGAATCCTGGATCCAGGTTTCAGTGAGGGCCAGCAGATTGAGAGAGTTGGTCAGAAAGTAATTGTGCAGTCAAGGAAGCTTGTTGCATATAGACCATGGATTCCTCAGTGCGCAATTGAAGGAGGGAGATGAAGGAGTACAGCTGATGTTAATAAGGATAGCAGCGTTTCGATGTGAGGTAAGGGAGAGGTTGAGGTTGGTGGAGAGTGGTCTGGGGTTAGGAGAGATATCCCCTGAAATGAGTAGTAGCAGTTAAAAGAGAAAGAGCAGATAGTTTTTGGATTTGTGATATAGTTTCCTGTGCAATAACTTTGGATAAGATAGAGTGAGATTTTTCAGGAAGTTCAAAAGAGCATGGGAGCTGTACATAGGAGAGGGAAGGAGAGAGGGGCAGATATGGATGAGTGGTGATGGAGGGGGGATAGGGCGGTGATTGTGGATGAAAAAAGCACACAGGAATATGGATGCAGGAGTAAAGTACATAGTTTGAAGAGAGTATAAAGTGTGGGTTACCTGACTCCTGCCCTGAATGACTGCCATTGAAATGACTGTCAGACACTTGTCGAACAGGACACTTTGCTGAAGAGGACACGTGCGTGCACCCCTTATGATGCATCTAGATTTATAGGAAGGACTATAGCGTCAGGTGAGAGGGTTTGTGGGAGCTACTTGTGACTAAATTGGCAGCTGCTCAGCTCACCAGGGAGTGGATAGCTGATCAAAGACACAGACCTAACACACTATGCCTGACACAGTATAACACCTTTCACCATCAGATAAAGTCTACAATGATGAAAGGACAGACAGTGACTATTGAATACAATGCATGAAATAACAGAGCACAGATACAGCAAACAGAAACATTATACCATAGAAATGGTTTCAAGATGAGAGTTCAGCAGATGACATTAATCCAGCAAGCAGAGATGTTATACCATAGGAATGGATTCAAGATGAGAGTTCACCAGATGACATAGATCCAGCAAGCAGAGATGTTATAACATAGAAATGGTTTCAAGATGAGAGTTCAGCAGATGGCATAGATTCAGCAAGCAGAGATATAATACCATAGAAATGGTTTCAAGATGAGAGTTCAGCAGATGACGTAGATCCTGCAAACACACATGTTATACCATAGAAATGGTTTCAAGTCGACAGTTCAGCAGATGACATAGATCCAGCAAGCAGAGATGTTATAACATAGAAATGGTTTCAAGATGAGAGTTCAGCAGATGACATAGTTCCAGCAAGCAGAGATGTTAGACCATAGAAATGGTTTCAGGATGAGAGTTCAGCAGATGAGATAGATCCAGCAAGTAGAGATGTTATACCATAGAAATGGTTTCAAGATGAGAGTACAGCAGATGACAAAGATCCTGCAAGCAAAGATGTTATACCATAGAAATGATTTCAAGATGAGAGTACAGCAGATGACAAAGATCCTGCAAGCAAAGATGTTATACCATAGAAAAGGTTTCAAGATGAGAGTTCAGCAGATGACACTGATCCAGCAAGCAGAGATGTTATACTATAGAAATGGTTTCAAGATGAGAGCTCAGCAGATGACATAGATCCAGCAAGCAGAGATGTTATACCATAGAAATGATTTCAAGATGAGAGTTCTGCAGATGACATAGATCCAGCAAGCAGAGATGTTATACCATAGAAATGGTTTCAAGATGAGAGTTCAGCAGATGACATTAATCCAGCAAGCAGAGATGTTATACCATAGAAATTGTTTCAAGATGAGAGTTCAGCAGATGACATTAATCCAGCAAGCAGAGATGTTATACCATAGAAATTGTTTCAAGATGAGAGTTCAGCAGATGACATAGATCCAGCAAGCAAAGATGTTATACCATAGAAAAGGTTTCAAGATGAGAGTTCAGCAGATGACATAGATACAGCAAGCAGAGATGTTATACCATAGAAATGGTTTCAAGATGAGAGCTCAGCAGATGACACAGATTCAGCAAAAAGAGATGTTATACCATAGAAATGGTTTCAAGATGAGAGTTCAGCAGATGACATATGGTTTCAAGATGAGAGTTCAGCAGATGACATAGATCACAAAAAGCAGAGATGTTATATCATAGAAATAGTTTCAAGATGAGAGTTCAGCAGATGACATAGATCGAGCAAGCAGATATGTTATACCATAGAAATGGTTTCAAGATGAGAGTTCAGCAGATGACATAGATCCAGCAAGGAGAGATGTTATACCATAGAAATGGTTTCAAGATGAGAGTTCAGCTGATGACATAGATTCAGCAAGCAGAGATGGTATACCATAGAAATGGTTTCAAGATGAGAGTTCAGCAGATGACATAGATCCAGCAAGCAGAGATGTTATACCATAGAAATGGTTTCAAGATGAGAGTTCAGCAGATGACATAGATACAGCATGCAGAGATGTTATACCATAGAAATGGTTTCAAGATGAGAGTTCAGCTGGTGACATACATCCAGCAAGTTGAGATTTTATACCCTAGAAATGGTTTCAAGATGAGCGTTCAGCAGATGACATAGATCCAGCAAGCAGAGATATTATACCATAGAAATGGTTTCCATATGAGACTTCAGCAGATGACATAGATCCAGAAAGCAGAGATTTTATACCATAGGAATGGATTCAAGATGAGAGTTCACCAGATGACATAGATCCAGCAAGCAGAGATGTTATACCATAGAAATGGTTTCAAGATCAGAGTTCAGCAGATGGCATAGATTCAGCAAGCAGAGATATTATACCATAGAAATGGTTTCAAGATGAGAGTTCAGCAGATGACATAGATCCAGCAAACAGACATGTTATACCATAGAAATTGTTTCAAGTCGACAGTTCAGCAGATGACATAGATCCAGCAAGCAGAAATGTTATAACATAGAAATGGTTTCAAGATTAGAGTTCAGCAGATGAGATAGATCCAGCAAGCAGAGATGTTAGACCATAGAAATGGTTTCAGGATGAGAGTTCAGCAGATGAGATAGATCCAGCAAGAAGAGATGTTATACCATAGAAATGGTTTCAGGATGAGAGTTCAGCAGATGAGATAGATCCAGCAAGCAGAGATGTTATACCATAGAAATGGTTTCAATATGAGAGTACAGCAGATGACAGGATCCTGCAAGCAAAGATGTTATACCATAGAAATGGTTTCAAGATGAGAGTTCAGCAGATGACATAGATCCAGCAAGCAGAGATGTTATACCATAGAAATGATTTCAAGATGAGAGTTCTGCAGATGACATAGATCCAGCAAGCAGAGATGTTATACCATAGAAATGGTTTCAAGATGAGAGTTCAGCAGATGACAGAGATCCAGCAAGCAGAGATGTTATACCATAGAAATGGTTTCAAGATGAGAGTTCAGCAGATGACATAGATCCAGCAAGCAGAGATGTTATACCATAGAAATGGTTTCAAGATGAGAGTTCAGCAGATGGCATAGATCCAGCAAGCATAGATATTATACCATAGAAATGGTTTCAAGATGAGAGTTCAGCAGATGACATAGATCCAGCTAGCAGAGATATTATACCATAGAAATGGTTTCAAGAGGAGAGTTCAGCAGATGACATAGATATAGCAAGCAGACATTTTATACCATAGAAATGGTTTCAAGATGAGAGTTCAGCAGATGACATAGATCCCTCAAGCAGAGATGTTATATCATAGAAATGGTTTCAAGATGAGAGTTCAGCAGATGACATAGATCGAGCAAGCAGATATGTTATACCATAGAAATCGTTTCAAGATGAGAGTTCAGCAGATGACATAGATCACAGCAAGCAGAGATGTTATACCATAGAAATTGTTTCAAAATGAGAGTTCAGCTGATGACATAGATCCAGCAAGCAGAGATGTTATACCATAAAAATGGTTTCAAGATGAGAGTTCAGCAGATGACATAGATTCAGCAAGCAGAGATGTTATACCATAGAAATGGTTTCAAGATGAGAGTTCAGCTGATGACATAGATCCAGCAAGCAGAGATGATATACCATAGAAATGGTTTCAAAATGAGAGTTCAGCAGATGACATAGATTCAGCAAGCAGAGATGTAATACCATAGAAATGGTTTCAAGATGAGAGTTCAGCTGATGACATAGATCCAGCTAGCAGAGATGGTATACCATAGAAATGGTTTCAAGATGAGAGTTCAGCAGATGACATAGATCCAGCAAGCAGAGATGTTATACTATAGAAATGGTTTCAAGATGAGAGTTCAGCAGATGACATAGATACAGCATGAAGAGATGTTATACCATAGAAATGGTTTCAAGTTGAGAGTTCAACTGATGACATACATCCAGCAAGATGAGATTTTATACCCTAGAAATGGTTTCAAGATGAGCGTTCAGCAGATGACATAGATCCAGCAAGCAGAGATATTATACCATAGAAATGGTTTCCATATGAGAGTTCAGCAGATGACATAGATCCAGCAAGCAGAGATGTTATACCATAGAAATGGTTTCAAGATGAGAGCTCAACAGATGACATAGATCGAGCAAGCAGAGATGTTATACCATAGGAATGGATTCAAGATGAGAGTTCACCAGATGACATAGATCCAGCAAGCAGAGATGTTATACCATAGAAATGGTTTCAAGATGAGAGTTCAGCAGATGGCATAGATTCAGCAAGCAGAGATATTATACCATAGAAATGGTTTCAAGATGAGAGTTCAGCAGATGACGTAGATCCAGCAAGCAGAGATGTTATACCAGAGAAATGGTTTCAAGATGAGATTTCAGCAGATGACATAGATCCCTCAAGCAGAGATGTTATATCATAGAAATGGTTTCAAGATGAGAGTTCAGGAGATGACATAGATCGAGAAAGCAGATATGTTATACCATAGAAATGGTTTCAAGATGAGAGTTCAGCAGATGACATAGATCACAGCAAGCAGAGATGTTATACCATAGAAATGGTTTCAAGATGAGAGCTCAACAGATGACATAGATCGAGCAAGCAGAGATGTTATACCATAGGAATGGATTCAAGATGAGAGTTCACCAGATGACATAGATCCAGCAAGCAGAGATGTTATACCATAGAAATGGTTTCAAGATGAGAGTTCAGCAGATGGCATAGATTCAGCAAGCAGAGATATTATACCATAGAAATGGTTTCAAGATGAGAGTTCAGCAGATGACGTAGATCCTGCAAACAGACATGTTATACCATAGAAATGGTTTCAAGTCGACAGTTCAGCAGATGACATAGATCCAGCAAGCAGAGATGTTATAACATAGAAATGGTTTCAAGATGAGAATTCAGCAGATGACATAGTTCCAGCAAGCAGAGATGTTAGACCATAGAAATAGTTTCAGGATGAGAGTTCAGCAGATGAGATAGATCCAGCAAGTAGAGATGTGATACCATAGAAATGGTTTCAAGATGGGAGTACAGCAGATGACAAAGATCCTGCAAGCAAAGATGTTATACCATAGAAATGGTTTCAAGATGAGAGTACAGCAGATGACAAAGATCCTGCAAGCAAAGATGTTATACCATAGAAATGGTTTCAAGATGAGAGTTCAGCAGATGACATAGATCCAGCAAGCAGAGATGTTATACCATAGACATGATTTCAAGATGAGAGTTCTGCAGATGACATAGATCCAGCAAGCAGAGATGTTATACCATAGAAATGGTTTCAAGATGAGAGTTCTCCAGATGACATAGATCCAGCAAGCAGAGATGTTATACCATAGAAATGGTTTCAAGATGAGAGTTCTGCAGATGACATAGATCCAGCAAGCAGAGATGTTATACCATAGAAATGGTTTCAAGATGAGAGCCCAGCAGATGACATAAATCCACCAAGCAGAGATGTTATACCACAGAAATGGCTTCAAGATGAGAGTTCAGCAGATTACATAAATCCAGCAAGCAGAGATGTTATAGCACAGAAATGGTTTCAAGATGAGAGTTCAGCAGATGACATAGATACAGCAAGCAGAGATGTTATACCATAGAAATGGTTTCAAGATGAGAGTTCTGCAGATGACATAGATCCAGCAAGCAGAGATGTTATACCATAGAAATGGTTTCAAGATGAGAGCTCAGCAGATGACATAGATCCAGCAAGGAGAGGTGTTATACCATAGAAATGGTTTCAAGATGAGAGTTCTGCAAATGACATAGATCCTGCAAGCAGAGATGTTATACCATAGAAATGGTTTCAAGATGAGAGTTCAGCAGATGACATAGATCCAGCAAGCAGAGATGTTATACCATAGAAATGGTTTCAAGAGGAGAGTTCAGCAGATGACATAGATCCAGCAAGCAGAGATGTTATACCATAGAAATGGTTTCAAGATGAGAGTTCTGCAGCTGACATAGATCCAACAAGCAGAGATGTTATACCATAGAAATGGTTTCAAGATGAGAGCTCAGCGGATGACATAGATCCACCAAGCAGAGATGTTATACTATAGAAATGGTTTCAAGATGAGAGCTCAGCAGATGACATAGATCCAGCAAGCAGAGATGTTATACCATAGAAATGGTTTCAAGATGAGAGTTCAGCAGATGACAGATCTTGCAAGCAGAGATGTTATACCATAGAAATGGTTTCAAGATGAGAGTTCAGCAGATGACATAGATCCAGCAAGCAGAGATGTTATACCATAGAAATGGTTTCAAGATGAGAGTTCAGCAGATGGCATAGATCCACCAAGCAGAGATGTTATACCATAGAAATGATTTCAAGATGAGAGCTCAGCAGATGACATAGATCCAGCAAGCAGAGATGTTATACCATAGAAATGGTTTCAATATGAGAGTTCAGCAGATGGCATAGATCCAGCAAGTAGAGATGTTATACCATAGAAATGGTTTCAAGATGAGAGCTCAGAAGATGACATAGATCCAGCAAGCAGAGATGTTATACCATAGAAATGGTTTCAAGATGAGAATTCAGCAGATGACATAGATCCAGCAAGCAGAGATGTTATACCATAGAAACGGTTTCATGATGAGAGTTCAGCAAATGACACAGATACAGCAAGCAGAGATGTTATACCATAGAAATGGTTTCAAGATGAGAGTTCAGCAGATGACATAGATCCAGCAAGCAGAGATGTTATACCATAGAAATGGTTTCAAGATGAGAGCTCAGAAGATGACATAGATCCAGCAAGCAGAGATGTTATACCATAGAAATGGTTTCAAGATGAGAATTCAGCAGATGACATAGATCCAGCAAGCAGAGATGTTATACCATAGAAACGGTTTCATGATTAGAGTTCAGCAAATGACACAGATACAGCAAGCAGAGATGTTATACCATAGAAATGGTTTCAAGATGAGAGTTCAGCAGATGACATAGATCCAGCAAGCAGAGATGTTATACCATAGAAATGATTTCAAGATGAGAGCTCAGCAGATGACATAGATCCAGCAAGCAGAGATGTTATACCATAGAAATGGTTTCAAGATGAGAGTTCAGCAGATGGCATAGATCCAGCAAGCAGAGATGTTATACCATAGAAATGATTTCAAGATGAGAGCTCAGCAGATGACATAGATCCAGCAAGGAGAGGTGTTATACCATAGAAATGGTTTCAAGATGAGAGTTCTGCAGATGACATAGATCCTGCAAGCAGAGATGTTATACCATAGAAATGGTTTCAAGATGAGAGTTCAGCAGATGACATAGATCCAGCAAGCAGAGATGTTATACCATAGAAATGGTTTCAAGAGGAGAGTTCAGCAGATGACATAGATCCAGCAAGCAGAGATGTTATACCATAGAAATGGTTTCAAGATGAGAGTTCTGCAGCTGACATAGATCCAACAAGCAGAGATGTTATACCATAGAAATGGTTTCAAGATGAGAGCTCAGCGGATGACATAGATCCACCAAGCAGAGATGTTATACTATAGAAATGGTTTCAAGATGAGAGCTCAGCAGATGACATAGATCCAGCAAGCAGAGATGTTATACCATAGAAATGGTTTCAAGATGAGAGTTCAGCAGATGACAGATCTAGCAAGCAGAGATGTTATACCATAGAAATGGTTTCAAGATGAGAGTTCAGCAGATGACATAGATCCAGCAAGCAGAGATGTTATACCATAGAAATGGTTTCAAGATGAGAGTTCAGCAGATGGCATAGATCCACCAAGCAGAGATGTTATACCATAGAAATGATTTCAAGATGAGAGCTCAGCAGATGACATAGATCCAGCAAGCAGAGATGTTATACCATAGAAATGGTTTCAATATGAGAGTTCAGCAGATGGCATAGATCCAGCAAGTAGAGATGTTATACCATAGAAATGGTTTCAAGATGAGAGCTCAGCAGATGACATAGATCCAGCAAGCAGAGATGTTATACCATAGAAATGGTTTCAAGATGAGAATTCAGCAGATGACATAGATCCAGCAAGCAGAGATGTTATACCATAGAAACGGTTTCATGATGAGAGTTCAGCAGATGACACAGATACAGCAAGCAGAGATGTTATACCATAGAAATGGTTTCAAGATGAGAGTTCAGCAGATGACATAGATCCAGCAAGCAGAGATGTTATACCATAGAAATGGTTTCAAGATGAGAGCTCAGCAGATGACATAGATCCAGCAAGCAGAGATGTTATACCATAGAAATGGTTTCAAGATGAGAGTTCAGCAGATGACATAGATCCACCAAGCAGAGATGTTATACCATAGAAATGATTTCAAGATGAGAGCTCAGCAGATGACATAGATCCAGCAAGCAGAGATGTTATACCATAGAAATGGTTTCAAGATGAGAGTTCAGCAGATGGCATAGATCCAGCAAGCAGAGATGTTATACCATAGAAATGATTTCAAGATGAGAGCTCAGCAGATGACATAGATCCAGCAAGCAGAGATGTTATACCATAGAAATGGTTTCAAGATGAGAGTTCAGCAGGTGACATAGATCCAGCAAGCAGAGATGTTATACCATAGAAATGGTTTCAAGATGAGAATTCAGCAGATGACATAGATCCAGCAAGCAGAGATGTTATACCATAGAAATGGTTTCATGATGAGAGTTCAGCAGATGACACAGATACAGCAAGCAGAGATGTTATACCATAGAAATGGTTTCAAGATGAGAATTCAGCAGATGACATAGATACAGCAAGCAGAGATGTTATACCATAGAAATGGTTTCAAGATGAGAGTTCTGCAGATGACATAGATCCAACAAGCAGAGATGTTATACCATAGAAATGGTTTCAAGATGAGAGTTCAGCAGATGACATAGATCCAGCAAGCAGAGATATTATACCATAGAAATTGTTTCAAGATGAGAGCTCAGCAGATGACATAGATCCAGCAAGCAGAGATGTTATATCATAGAAATGGTTTCAAGATGAGAGTTCAGCAGATGACATAGATCCAGCAAGCAGAGATGTTTTACCATAGAAATGATTTCTAGATGAGAGTTCAGCAGATGACATAGATCCAACAAGCAGAGATGTTATACCATAGAAATGGTTTCAAGATGAGAGCTCAGCAGATGACATAGATCCAGCAAGCAGAGATGTTATACCATAGAAATGGTTTCAAGATGAGAGTTCAGCAGATGACATAGATCGAGCAAGCAGAGATGTTATACCATAGAAATGGTTTTAAGATGAGAGTTCAGCAGATGACATAGATCCAGCAAGCAGAGATGTTATAGCATAGAAATGGTTTCAAGATGAGAGTTCAGCAGATGACATACATAGATCCAGCAAGCAGAGATATTATACCATAGAAATGGTTTCAAGATGAGAGCTCAGCAGATGACATAGATCCAGCAAGCAGAGATGTTATATCATAGAAATGGTTTCAAGATGAGAGTTCAGCAGATAACATAGATCCAGCAAGCAGAGATGTTTTACCATAGAAATGGTTTCTAGATGAGTGTTCAGCAGATGGCACAGATCCAGCAAGCAGAGATGTTTTACCATAGAAATGGCTTCAAGAGGAGAGTTCAGCAGATGACATAGATCCAGCAAGCAGAGATGTTATACCATGGAAATGGTTTCAAGATGAGAGTTCAGCAGATGACATAGATCCAGCAAGCAGAGATGTTATACCATAGAAATGGTTTCAAGATGAGAGTTCAGCAGATGACATAGATCCAGCAAGCAGAGATATTATATCATAGAAATGGTTTCAAGATGAGAGTTCAGCAGATGACATAGATCCAGCAAGCAGAGATGTTATACCATAGAAATGGTTTCAAGATGAGCGTACAGCAGATGACATAGATACAGCAAACAGAGATGTTATGCCTGTGTGAAGGTAGAAGAGATGGATGGACGTTAGTCGGTTGCCATTGAAATGACTGTCAGACAGTTGTTGAACAGAACACTTTGCTGAAGAGGACACGTGTGTGCACCCCACACTATGGTAGATTGTAAGCTCCTAGCACAGGGTGTGCATTATTCTGCATGCCCTCAGGAGCAGTCTATATATTGTATATTAGACTGTAAGCTCCTAGGACAGGGCGTGCATTATTCTGCATGCCCTCAGGAGCAGTCTGTATACTGTATATTAGATTGTAAGCTCCTAGGACAGGGTGTGCATTATTCTGCATGCCCTCAGGAGCAGTCTGTATACTGTATATTAGATTGTAAGCTCCTAGGACAGGGTGTGCATTATTCTGCATGCCCTCAGGAGCAGTCTGTATATTGTATATTAGGCTGTAAGCTCCTATGACAGGGTGTGCATTATTCTGCATGCCCTCAGGGGCAGTCTGTATACCGTATATTAGATTGTAAGCTCCTAGGACAGGGTGTGCATTATTCTGCATGCCCTCAGGAGCAGTCTGTATGTTGTATATTAGGCGGTAAGCTCCTAGGACAGGGTGTGCATTATTCTGCATGCCCTCAGGAGCAGTCTGTATACTGTATATTAGATTGTAAGCTCCTAGGACAGGGTGTGCATTATTCTGCATGCCCTCAGGGGCAGTCTGTATACCGTATATTAGATTGTAAGCTCCTAGGACAGGGTGTGCATTATTCTGCATGCCCTCAGGAGCAGTCTGTATATTGTATATTAGGCTGTAAGCTCCTAGTACAGGGTGTGCATTATTCTGCATGCCCTCAGGAGCAGTCTGTATACCGTATATTAGATTGTAAGCTCCTAGGGCAGGGTGTGCATTATTCTGCATGCCCTCAGGAGCAGTCTGTATATTGTATATTAGGCGGTAAACTCCTAGGACAGGGTGTGCATTATTCTGCATGCCCTCAGGAGCAGTCTGTATACTGTATATTAGATTGTAAGCTCCTAGGACAGGGTGTGCATTATTCTGCATGCCCTCAGGAGCAGTCTGTATATTGTATATTAGGCTGTAAGCTCCTCGGACAGGGTGTGCATTATTCTGCATGCCCTCAGGAGCAGTCTGTATACTGTATATTAGGCTTTAAGCTCCTAGGACAGGGTGTGCATTATTCTGCATGCCCTCAGGAGCAGTCTGTATACCGTATATTAGATTGTAAGCTCCTAGGACAGGGTGTACATTATTCTGCATGCCCTCAGGAGCAGCCTGTATATTAGATTGCAAGCTCCTCTTGAGCAGGGTGTATTTGTCTTTTCCTTTGCCTGAGTTTATAATACATGTAGATATACAGCAATATGCAGCAGGACAGACGTGATCCAGGGAAATATCCGATCGCCACCACTGGGGTCAGGAAGGAATTTTTTTCCCCCCTGAGGCAGAACTCTCCGGGGGGTTTCTTCGCCTTCCTCTGGATCTCTGGCTGCAGTGGCTCTCAGTGGGTCCTCAATGACCACATCCAGTTCTGTGGTCTCTATGGAGCCTGACCTGAGAGTCATTGTGATCAGGGTTTAATTTCTTAAAGGGCCAGTAATATTTTTATTACAATGTTGCTTATTGCTATTTCAATAAAAGATAAAAAGAAAGAAAATAAAAGTGTCATGTGAGTTTTTTTGTCTTGACTTTTTTTTGTACACAGTTACAATGATGGAAGTGACAATTACTACCCTCAATATTCCTGAAGTAGAACCAGGAATTATGGGGGCGCCATTTACAGACGGCAGACCACATCTATCTCCACCCATTGTGGTATCATAATGTCAGCTCCTGTCCCAAGTTACATTACAAGTGTTATGGGGGTCGATCTCTGTGATGGGGGCAGGGCACTAAAATAGTATATGTCCTACGCAACAAACTACCTGATCGAAGACTGAAGACCGGACACAGAGCCGCCGAATACAAGAGACACAAGCAGAGTCTGACTGTGGTGCCAAGTGGCCCCCCACTATCCAACTCCAGGGCCCCACGTTTCAGCTTCATGCAAATATGACGTTATTCTCAATTACAAATATATATAACAATGAATGGGGTAGATTGGTAAATGAATAAGATTCTGCCTTTGTCTGTACATAGTGAGTCAATTATATTGTGCCAAGTGCTGCTCCTATAAGAGGGTGGTGGACACTCTTGCAGGGCCGGCTCCAGGTTTTTCTGGGCCCCGGGCGAAAGAGTCTCAGTGGGCCCCTTTAACACATACCACGATTCATGATGCACAGATACCGCAGAGAAATATATATATATATATATATATATATATATATATATATATATATATATATAGTACAATGCCAAAGATTTCACTTCTTACATTACATGAGTGATATCTATTGTAAATTCCACAATAGCTCAGAAACCGTCGAATCGCTCAATACAGAATACTGACCCCCATAGAATGCTCCATACAGGACACTGGCCCCATATAACGCTCCATACAGAATACTGACCCCCATATAACTCTCTATGCAGGCTGTTCCCACCACATAATGCTCATGCAGGCTGTTCCCCCCACATAATGTCCCACTCAGGCTGTTCCCCCCTTATAATGCCCCATGCAGGATGTCACCCACCCTTATAATGCCCCATGCAGGATGTCACCCACCCTTATAATGCCCCATGGAGGATGTCGCCCCCCTTATAATGCCCCATGCATTATGTCACCCCCCTTATAATGCCCCATGCATTATGTCACCCCCCTTATAATGCCCCATGCAGGATGTCACCCCCCCTCCCTTATAATGCCCCATGCAGTATGTCACTCCCCCCCTTTTAATACCCCATGCAGGATGTCACCCCCCCTCCCTTATAATGCCCCATGCAGTATGTCACTCCCCCCCTTTTAATGCCCATGCAGGATGTCACCCCCCCTCCCTTAAAATGCCCCATGCAGTATGTCACTCCCCCCATTTTAATGCCCCATGCAGGATGTCACCCCCCTCCCTTATAATGCCCCATGCAGGATGTCACCCCCCCCCTTATAATGCCCCATGCAGGATGTCACTACCCCCTTTAATGCCCCATGCAGGATGTCACACCCCCTCCCTTATAATTCCCCATGCAGTATGTCACTCCCCCCCTTTTAATTCCCCATGCAGGATGTCACCCCCCTCCCTTATAATGCCCCATGCTGTATGTCTCTCCCCCCTA
Source organism: Phyllobates terribilis (assembly GCF_046119375.1). Taxonomy (NCBI): domain Eukaryota; kingdom Metazoa; phylum Chordata; class Amphibia; order Anura; family Dendrobatidae; genus Phyllobates; species Phyllobates terribilis. The sequence goes on along the minus strand of NW_027362764.1, from coordinate 1,543,607 downwards.
CTAATGCCCCATGCAGGATGTCACCCCCCCTCCCTTATAATGCCCCATGCAGTATGTCACTCCCCCCCTTTTAATGCCCCATGCAGGATGTCACACACACCCTCCGTTATAATACCCCATGCAGGATGTCACTTCCCCCCCTTATAATGCCCCATGCAGGATGTCACTCCCCCCCTTATAATGCCCCATGCAGGATGTCACTTCCCCCCCTTATAATGCCCCATGCAGGATGTCACTCCCCCCCATATAATGCCCCATGCAGGATGTCACACACACCCTCCCTTATAATGCCCCATGCAGGATGTCACTCCCCCCCTTATAATGCCCCATGCAGGATGTCACTCCCACCCTTTTAATGCCCCAAGCAGGATGTCACCCCCCCTCCTTTATAATGCCCCATGCAGGATGTCACCCCCTCCCTTATAATGCCCCATGCAGGATGTCACTCCCCCCCCTTTAATGCCCCATGCAGGATGTCACCCCCCCTTCCTTATAATGCCCCATGCAGTATGTCACTCCCCCCCTTTTAATGCCCCATGCAGGATGTCACCCCCCACCTTCCTTATAATGTCCCATGCCTCCATATATTAAAAAAAAAAATCAAATGCTCACCTCACTTCTCACCTGCGCAGCTGCTCCAGACCCCTCACCCGCGTCGCCGGCGTCTTCCTGCTCTGCGCTGTGACGGCTCAGGAGAGAGCGCGGTGGAAAGCAGTCACCACGCCCTCTGACCTGAGACATCACAGTCAGAGGACATAGAAGAGACGGGAGCTGCTGCAGAGGCCCGGGAAGAGGTAAGTATTGTGCCGCCGGCTGCCGGGGCCCTGAGCAAGCAAGGGGGAGCGGGCTCTGACCCCGCTCTCCTCCGCTCACGGGTCCCATAGCGCAGTGGGGTGCCCGACAGCGAGTGGCCCCCCGCCTGCTCAGGGCGCCGGCACTTGCCGGGGTGCGCCAGGTGCTGACGCCGACCCTGCACACTGTTAGAACCTTGCTGTTAGGTTTTTTTTCCTTTGCTGGTCACATGACCTTGTTGGCCTATTTAATCCTGCTCCGCCCTTCTGGCTTTGCTGGACTTCATTGTATATCTACTTTCTAGCTAGCCTGTGCTCTGTATCTATCTCTGTTAGTTTGCTTGGTCTACGGACCTCTATGTTCTATCTATTTTGTTTGTTCGTCTGTCTGCTACTATTTCTGTTAGGAGGTGTCCCATATTCCTTCCAGTCCTTAGTACTTGTAGGGATTCCCTCCCCACATCTATAGGTCTTCGTACAGACTAGATTAGGACTTTAGCAGGTCTGATCGCAGGATCAGGTTCCCTGTTACATCGTAGGGATTCAGCTGAGTCCTATAGTAGGGACAGATCTCCTCTCTTTCCTTAGCTTTGGTAGCAGAACTTAACAGTAAGTCCAGCCTGCAAATTCTCTAAGGAAAGATTTTTTTTGTTCCATCATGGTGTCGGTTCAGGATTTGGCTAAACACCTGCAGGGACTCTCTCTGGAAGTGGCCGAGCTCCGTCAGCACGTGAGTAACTGTCCTGGAGCATATTTCTTGGAGCCTAAGGTATGTTTGCCGGATTTATTTTTTGGTGAACATCGAGAATTTTTTTCATTTAAAAATGCTTGCTTATTGTATTTTCGTTTGAGACCCAAGTCCTCTGGGGATGAATCCCAGCGCCTAGGGTTCATAATGTCACTTTTGCGCAAAGAGCCTCAGGAGTGGGCCTTTTCTTTGCAACCTAGTGATACATGCTTCAGATCAGTGGATAGTTTTTTTCTGCTTTAGGACTATTATATGATGATCCTGACCGTGTGGCATCAGCTGAGACTGAGTTGAGATGTTTAAAGCAAGGATCAGGTAATGTGGAAAAATATTGTACTCATTTTCGTCGTTGGTCCACTCAAACAGGGTGGAACGATTCTGCTCTGAAAAGTCTATTTCTTGCTGGGCTCAGTGAAAGGGTTAAAGACCTGCTAATTGCTTATCCTACACCTGAGGATTTGCAACAGGCTATGCAATTAGCTATACGGGTGGATAGAAGACTGCGTGCTAGGGTTAATGAGAGCAAATCCTCTGCTATGTCAGTTTCTGGTTATGATAATGTGTGTACTAACAGTGGTGAACCGATGGAGATTGGATCGGTGGCACCTCGCTCTCAAGAAAAAGACCGTCGTTTTTCGGAAGGCTTGTGTTTCTATTGCGGAAAATCTGGTCATTTGATTAAAGGCTGTGAGCTTCGTATGAAGAAAGAAAAAAAAATGGTCAGTCACGCCCGTATTGCCTGTTTAAATTCCAAGGGTATATTTTTAGCTGCTTCCACGATTGCTCAGGAAAAATTAATGGAATTTCGGGTGTTTGTTGATTGCGGGTCTACACTAAATGTAATTGATGGGGGATTCGTGGAAAAACTCAATTTAAAACCTGAACCTTTATCATCCCCCATTGCTGTGGTTTCTGTGGATGGCTCCCCTTTGAAGAATATTACTCTCAAGGTCAGTGAATTTCCTCTCACTATTAATGGTGTTCACCATGAGAAATTGGATTTGGTAGTGTTGAATAACTTGCCTTCTCCAGTAATATTGGGTTTGCCCTGGTTAAAATTTCACAATCCTGTACTGGATTGGTCTACCAGTGAAATTAAATCCTGGAGCCATAAATGTTATGACAAGTGTTGTAACGGGCGTATTGCAGCTTTGGATAGGGGAGAATTGCCTGTTCCTATTCAGGATTTTTGGAGAGTTTTTTCTGAGAAAGAATCGCAGGTTTTGCCTCCCCATAGAGACTATGATTGCTCTATTGAATTTGTCCCTGGAGCGACTCTTCCTAAAAGTCGTTTATTTAACCTTACTATTCCTGAGAGGAAGGCTTTGGAGGAATACATACAGACAAGTTTGGCCGCCGGTCACATTAGGCCCTCTAAGTCTCCTGTGGCGGTTGGATTTTTTTTTTGTAAAAAAAAAGGACGGCGGTTTACGTCCTTGTCTAGATTTTCGTGAGATTAACAAAATTACGGTACGCAATCCTTACCCACTGCCATTGATTCCTGATCTGTTTAACCAGTTATTGGGGGCCAAGTGGTTCTCTAAAATTGACCTTAAGGGGGCATACAATCTGTTGCGCATGAAGGAGGGTGATGAATGGAAGACTGCTTTTAACACTCCTGTGGGTCATTTTGAGAATCTGGTTATGCCTTTTGGTCTTACTAATGCTCCTGCATTTTTTCAGAATCTGATTAATGACATCCTTAGGCCTTTGATCGGTAAAAATGTGGTTGTGTATTTGGATGACATTTTGATTTATTCGCCAGATTTGGAGTCTCATTGGCGGAGCGTGCGTGAGGTATTACAGTTATTAATGGACAATTCGCTTTTTGCTAAGCTGGAGAAATGTGAGTTCGCTGTACAGAGAATTAGTTTTTTGGGCTACATTATCTCCAGCAAAGGTTTTGAGATGGATCCGGTTAAGGTTCAGGCTGTGCAGGAATGGCCTAGGCCTATTGGTTTGAAATCGATACAGAGGTTTTTGGGTTTCGCCAATTACTATAGAAAATTCATAAAAATTTTTTCTAGTATTGTCAAACCTCTGACTGATCTCACCAGGAAAGGTGCTGATGCGGTTCAGTGGTCTTCTGAGGCCATTGAAGCTTTTGTGTATCTCAAGGAGAGGTTCACCTCTGCTCCCATCCTTATGCAGCCTGATGTTACTAGGCCGTTTTTGGTTGAGGTTGATGCTTCCTCTGTGGGGGTTGGCGCAGTATTGTCTCAGGATAACGGGGATGGATTACATCCCTGTGCCTTTTTTTCAAAAAAATTTTCGGAGACTGAATTGAATTACGATGTTGGTAATCGGGAATTATTGGCTATTAAACTCGCATTTGAACACTGGCGCCACTTCTTGGAAGGTGCGGAATTTCCCGTTCAGGTTCTTACGGATCATAAAAATCTGATATATCTTGATGCTGCCAAGCGCCTGAATGCCCGTCAGGCTAGGTGGGCACTGTTTTTCTCGCGGTTTAATTTCTCCGTTACTTACATCCCTGGTACTAAGAATGTTAAGGCGGATGCCTTGTCTCGCAGTTTTTCTCCCATAGTCGGTGCTGAGAAAGAGGAAAACATTTTACAAGAAGGTGTTGTGATAGCTGCTTTAGACTCCGTTTTGGAAGATGAGATTCTTAAAGCTCAGGAGAATGCCCCATCTAACACTCCTCATGGGAGGTTGTTTGTGCCTGGGACCTTTAGGAGAGATTTGTTTGTTGAGTGTCACGAATCTCGGTTGGCAGGTCATCCCGGAATCTCTGAGACCAAGAGACTGGTGGGTCGCAGTTTTTGGTGGCCTGGATGGCAGAAGGAAGTCATTAAGTGGGTGCGCCAATGTACTATATGTGCTAGATCTAAGTCCTCACATACTCCTGCTGCGGGGTTGCTTTGTCCTTTGGAGGTCCCCAGTGCTCCTTGGACACATTTGGCTATGGACTTTATAACTGACCTTCCCCCCTCTGAGGGTTTTACTGTCATCTGGGTGGTCGTGGACCGTTTTAGCAAGATGTGTCACTTGGTTCCCTTCGTCAAACTGCCCTGCGCTAAAACTCTCGCTAAGACCTTTGTCAAAGAAATTGTCAGACTTCATGGCGTTCCTACTGACATTGTTTCTGATAGGGGTCCTCAGTTCGTGGCTCGTTTTTGGCGTGCCTTTTGTGACAGGTTGGGAATTCATTTGTCGTTTTCGTCCGGATATCATCCTGAATCTAATGGCCAGACAGAAAGGAAAAACCAGGATGTTGAGCAGTTCTTGCGTTGTTTTGTGGCAGACAATCAAGAGGGGTGGTCTGAGTTTCTGCCACTTGCCGAATTTGCTCTGAACAATCATACATCTTCTTCTGCTGGTTGTTCGCCTTTTTTTTGTTGTTCTGGGAGACATCCGTCGTTTGGGTCGTTCTCCAAGTTGGGATCTGCCGTGCCTGAGGAGGAGAATTTTTCCGGTGATTTGGAAAGAGTTTGGACGGATGTGCGTGGTAATCTTCAGGAGGCCAACAGAAAATCTAAAGACTACTTTGATAGGAAACGACAGGAGGTTTTGTTCGCTGTTGGTGACATGGTTTGGTTGTCCTCTAGGAATCTGCGGTTGAGGATTCCTTCTAAGAAATTGGGTCCCAAGTTTGTAGGGCCCTTTAAGGTGCTTCAGGTTGTCAACCAATCTGCTGTTAGGTTGGAGGTTCCTACCTCCTGGAGAATTAATCCGGTCTTTCATGTCTCTCTGTTAAAAAAAGCTGTTGTGTCGGATGGTGACGCCTCTGCCTCTGTTCCTCCGGTGGTGGAGGACGGGGAATATGAAATTTCTCGCATCCTTGACTCTAGACGGTATAGAAGTAGTTTGCAGTATCTTGTGGCCTGGAAAGGTTTCGGACACGAGGATAACTCTTGGGTGAGGTCAGATGATGTTTCCGCGTCCAGACTTATCAGAGCGTTTCACAGGAGATTTCCTGATAAGCCTGGTCCTAGGGGATCCGGAGGATCCTCTTAGAAGGGGGGGTACTGTTAGAACCTTGCTGTTAGGTTTTTTTTCCTTTGCTGGTCACATGACCTTGTTGGCCTATTTAATCCTGCTCCGCCCTTCTGGCTTTGCTGGACTTCATTGTATATCTACTTTCTAGCTAGCCTGTGCTCTGTATCTATCTCTGTTAGTTTGCTTGGTCTACGGACCTCTATGTTCTATCTATTTTGTTTGTTCGTCTGTCTGCTACTATTTCTGTTAGGAGGTGTCCCATATTCCTTCCAGTCCTTAGTACTTGTAGGGATTCCCTCCCCACATCTATAGGTCTTCGTACAGACTAGATTAGGACTTTAGCAGGTCTGATCGCAGGATCAGGTTCCCTGTTACATCGTAGGGATTCAGCTGAGTCCTATAGTAGGGACAGATCTCCTCTCTTTCCTTAGCTTTGGTAGCAGAACTTAACACACTCTTGCACAAGGGCCTACCGGAGGATTCTCCTGTGGGCCAGTCCAAGCCTGACTGTGCTATACATAATAAGGCTACATTCCTGCATTGAGCATGTCCTATTCTAATCCTCAAAATCAGATCACAACTGGACATTCTCTGACCCTCACAGATCTTATTCTCAGATCCATGATTTTCATGGATGTGTGAATGGACCTATAAAACTCTACGAGTCCGTGGACCATCCAATAAAAAAATCTTTCAGCACATGGACATTTCACACAAATGTGAGAATGCAGCCTAAGGGATTTTACAGATAACATTATCACTCCAAGTCACACAGTGCAGATACAGAATAATACTTACATCCAGGCACTTACCGCTGACGTCTTATCTGATCAGAGTCGGTTTCTGCTGCTTCTTCTCCATCTGGTCAGACCTTCATGTCGACATCTCCCAGCCACGACTCGTCTTGTCACGATGATCTCCAGTCTAGAAAATAACAAGGCTACATATTGTATATATACACGTGTTTCCCCCACACTGCGCCCCTGAATACAGATATGTACTCCCCCCCATTAATATACTATTAGCCACTTAGTAATCAAAATATAAAGTGATAAGCAGCACTGTGTCCCCCATTAACTATAATCTCCACTGGCCAATAGCATAAATTATTCAATCTCTGTGACTCTCCCCAATTAACTGTAAGGCTATGTGCACACAGAAAATATACCAGGTTTTACAGTACAAGCAAAGTGAAACCCCCATCGCTGCTCTCTCCCAGCACCCCCAGCACTGCTCTCCCCCAGCACACCTGCGGCACCCCAGGGGTCTGGTTGCCGCAGTAATAGAGATATTATGTCTGAGAGCAAGTGGGAGGTTTCTCTGGTCAGGATCCCTAAACATGCAACACGGCCCACCCAGACCTGGGAGGGGAGGAATCTGCCCTTATAAACTGGGTCTGGGGCGGGATTAGACAGTGAAGTTCCAGACACAGGGAAAGATACAACAGGAGCTCTGTAGGAGCAGTAGCAGAAGTCCAGGGGCTGGAGCTGAGCAGAGCTCGCCCTGGACGAGGACACTAAAACCGGACACAGGAGTCCGAGGCTGTGGGGACTGATCTACACCCAGCAGCAGAAACCAGCCGGCAGGGGATTCCAGGTCCTCTGGCCATAGAAGCCCGGAGGCTCAGTCACAGAGAAGGGACCAGCGCCGCCATCCAGGAGCGGAGGCTAACAGAAGGCCCCAAGTCACCAGCCATACGGGTGAGCACCACACGGTATACTCAGGGACGTGGGCTACTTGTAACCGCTGACAGCAAGATAGCCAGGAAGAGTGCAGATTAACGGGGAGGCCTACAACTCCACCTGGCCAGGGGAACTCCTGCTTGCTCGCAGACTGACCAGGCCCCTTATACTAGCCAGTACTCCCGGGAGGGTCTGCCTTGTACCATCAGTAAAGACCCTGAACTGCACCACACGTTTCTGTGATTCCTTGCTGCACCAGCACCATTAGCACTGGGACCCTCACACGATCACTCCCATCATCTCTCACATTAGCTGCCCTGAGGCAATACTCCTCCCGTGGGGAGTTATCCCATACTCGGCTGCGCAACCAACATCAGCCTCAGCGGTCGGCAGCGTGATGTGATTATACAAGTCCACCAAATCAGGCAGTTTTTCAGGCCACAGACTGCGTTCTTCCAGGGGCAAAGTTTTTAGCAAGTCTATCACCACCTGGTTCATTTTCTCACATAGTCCGTTGGTCTGAGGGTGATAGGGCGTTGTTCTTATCTTCCAGCAGTCATACAGATTGCAGAACTCTTGGAAGACCTCTGCTTCGAAGGCTGGTCCTTGGTCCATCAGCACTTGCTCCGGATACCCGTGTGGATGGCAGAAGTGCAGCTGGACGGCCCTGGCTGCTGTTTGAGCCATTAAGTCTTTGACAGGGACCACCACCAGGAACCGGGAGTAGTGATCTACGATGGTGAGGGCGTAGACTTACCCAGATTTGCTAGAAGCCAGTTTCACATGGTCCAGAGCTACCAGTTCCAGTGGCTGCCTGGTGATGATGGGCTGAAAGGGAGTCTTCTGGCTGGCACGGTCTCTTCTTCTTAGGCTGCACGGGCCACAGTCTCTGCACGACCTCTCGATGGCTCCTCTCATGCCTACCCAGTAGAATTGTCCACGCAACAAGAACTCCAGCTTCTTCCATCCGAAGTGTCCTGCTCCGTCGTGGTATGCCTTCAGAACCATAGCCGCGTCTCGTCTTGGGACCACTACCTGCCAGGTCAGCTCATGTGTTCTAGAGTTGACCATTCTCCGGCACAGCTTCTCCTTGTAAAGAAACAGTTTACTTTTCTCCTTCCACAGTTGCTTGGTCTCCTCCGAAGCGTCTGGGTCAAGACGGGCATCAGCCTGTGTCAGCATTTCCTTCTCCAGACGGACTGCGGGATCACTGTCTTGTGTCTCCGCCCAGCTGTAGTGGGGTAAGAGATTGAACGTAGCAGAGCGCCTGTCCCTCACATGTTGGGAATACAGGGTAATCCCATGATGGTGGAATGCAGGGAGTTCGACTTCTTCCAGTTCTTCTGGATCTTCCCCTACGTCCGGTAAGTTTGGCATTCTGGACAGGGCATCCACGTTGGCATTTGAGCGTCCCGCCCGGTATTTGATGGTGAATTCATAGTTGGACAGGCGGGCCATCCATCTCTGCTCCAGGGCACCAAGTTTTGCAGTGTCCAGGTGTGTCAACGGGTTGTTGTCCGTGTACACGGTAAACTTAGAAGAGGCAAGGTAATGCTTGAAACGTTCGGTCACTGCCCACACCACTGCCAGGAACTCTAGCTTGAATGAGCTATAATTCTCAAGGTTTCTCTCTGTAGGCCGTAGTTTTCGGCTGGCGTAAGCGATTACCCGTTCTTTCCCCTGCTGGATCTGGGACAGTGCGGCTCCTAGCCCGATGTTGCTCGCGTCCGTGTGGAGGATAAAGGGCTGGCCGTAGTCCGGGTACGCCAGGATTTCATCCCCCGTGAGGGCCATCTTCAGCTGGCGGAAGGACTCCTCTTCCAGCTTTTCTCACCTGAAGGGCGGCTTCTGGTTTTTGGCCTTCCTGGATTGACCTATCAGGAGGTCCTGCATAGGGGCTGCCATTTTGGTGAAACCGGGAATGAATCTTCGGTAGTAGCCTACCAACCTGAGGAACTGCCGCACTTCCTTTATGCTGGAGGGTCTTGGCCAGTCTTTAATCACGGTGATCTTATCGGGGTCGGGAGCCACTCAGTCAGCACTCACCACGTGTCCCAGGTACTGCGCCTTTGGTTTCAGGAGGTGACACTTGGAGGGTTTCACCTTTAGGCCGTAGCTTGCCAGGGCGTCAAAAACACTTCTGCCAGGTGTTTCAGATGGTTCTCGTAGGTTTTGGAATAGACGATGAAATCGTCCAGGTATAACAGGATCATCTCGAAATTCCGGTGTCGCAGACAGCATTCCATCAACCGCTGGAAGGTTCCTGGTGCGTTGCAGAGCCCGAACGGCATACAGTTGAATTTGCTGAGACCCATCGGGGTGGTGAATGCAGTCTTCTCCTTGTCTGCCTCTGCTACAGGAACTTGCCAGTACCCGCTAGTAAGATCCAAAGTGGAGAAGAAGTTAGCAGATTTTAATGCAGCTAAAGATTCTTCTATTCTATGTAACGGGTACGCATCTTTGTGTGTGATACGGTTGACCTTTCTGTAGTCTACACACATTCTCATTGTGTTGTCCTTCTTTTTCACTAGAACTAGTGGAGCTGCCCAGGGGCTACAGCTGTCTCTGATTACCCCAGCCTCCTTCATGTCCCGCAACATCCCCTTTGCATGCTGATAGTGTGCAGGGGATACAGGTCGGTATCTTTCCTTTATGGGTGGATGGTCTCCAGTGCGGATGTGATGTTCTACCCCCTTTACTCGCACGAAGTCTAGCGGGTGCTTACTAAAGACTCTTTCGTACTCCTGAACCACCCGGTAGACTCCCTGTTTTTGGTGTGAGGGAGTGGAGTCAGTACCCAAATGCAGTTGCTGACACCAGTCCTCCATTTGTTTCTTAGAGCCGTTACCTTCCTCTGGTTGAGATGGAGGCAAGGGTTCCACGGCCCTTACAGAATTTTGGTTTATGGTGAACAATTTGGCTAGCGTGGCATACCGGGGCAGGCATACTTCTCTCTCCCCGATATTTATGATGCGGACAGGTACCCTCCCATGGCGTACATCGACCACCCCCCGTGCTGTCAAAATGGTGGGCCTACTGTCTGAGTAAACGGGTTCCACCATTGCTTGGTAGTCTCTACCTCTTAGAACAATAGCTGCCCGGCACCAGACCATCATCTCACTTTTCGGGGGCATGGCAATAGGGAACGGGTCACACATTCTCACGCTACCAATCTCACCACCAGATAGTTCCACTTGTTGCCGCTTCATCAGCGCCCGGATCTCTTTTTGGAGAACACGCTGCTGGCTGGAACTGGCTTTCTTGGCAACCAGCTGTAAAATAAGAATTATCTCTGCAAGACAATTTTCAATCACATTAGTCCCCAAGGTTATTTTAGGATGACTCTCATGACGGTCAATGTCCACAATAATCAGTCCTTGTGCCGCCAGTTCGACTTTACCGATCTTAATGGTCACCTCTTTGAATCCCACCTGCAGCACGGGCTGACCATTGCTGGTGATGATACTCAGGTCGTCATCTGGGTAGCGGGTTATGTCAGAGTCATTCCAATACCGCTTAAAGAGCACATAAGGGATGGTAGTTACCTGTGACCCGGTGTCTAGTAGGGCACTCATTGGAATGCCATCCAGTACCACAGGCAAGACTGGACGTCCCCCTACATATTTATCACGCCAGTTTGAGGGGCCTGATGATCTTACGCCTGGGGGTTGGCTCTCTGCCCCAGGTTGTGCCCGTTTAAATGACAGTACCTTGCCATATGTTCGGGCTGATTGCAGCGGCGGCAGATGGGTTGTCCGTCCTCGTTGTATCTGTCGCTGGGTCTTCCTCTGGACGTTGGGATCCTCCTCTGTCGGCGCCACGGGACGTCCTCCGGTCCGGACGCCAGCTGGATCTTTCCTGGAGGAGAGACCTGTAAAGACTGCACAGTTCTGGTTAGCGCGGCTACACTTTTAGTCAGCTCTTGGACCTGATAGTGCAGGTCTGTAGCCCGGTTGTTATCCAAAGCCTGCGCACCAGCTCCTACAGACTCTGTAGACAAGGGTGCCGCCTCCTGATGATAGGTAATAGCAGGGCACCGGTGGGTTACAGCGCTACCCGGTGCCGGTTCTCGGAGCACCCGGATGGCCCTCTCTTTGAACTTTGCAAAGTCTAAACCAGGGTTCTGCAAGGCCATTGCACGTAACTGGGTTCGGTGGGCGTTGGACAGTAGACCCTCAATGAATTGCTCAGTTAACAGTTCATCTGCATTCCGTACACTGTCAGGGTGCCTGTTTAATGGCTCCCAGGGCCTCTTGCAAACTCAAAGCATAGTCTCTTATACTGTCTTGGGCCCGCTGCATGCACCCATAAAATCTCATTTTGATCTCTGCTGAGGTACGGGTATCAAAAGTGTCCTTCAGGCGGGCCAAGATCTCCTTTACGGTCACCTTGTCCCGGACTGACCAGGACTTTACTTCACGCTGCGCTGCGCCGGTTAACTGGCCTATCAATATGCTCACTTTTTGTTCCTCCGTCAGGGGATATACTTTAAATAGGCTGTACAGTCTCTCTTTAAAGTCGCTTAGGGTATGCGACTCCCCTGAGTATTGGGGCAGCCAGGCCGCTCCGGGGATGTATGGCATGGTGAACGGCATTACTGCGGCAGTGGCCGTGCTGGTGGTAGAGGGTCCCTCCGTGTCCGTCATCTTCCTCCCCCCTAGTTAAGTGTGGCCTACCTTCTGTCGATCCTCTTCCGTAGGCCGCGGCTCCGCTAATGCTGCTCCAGGCGAGGACCTTGCGTCGCGCCCTGGTGACGTCAGCGTTGCTCTCTCTCCTTCCAGGACCTTGCGCACCGTTGGTGCGTAGGACGGGGCTTCAGGTCTCGCACGGTTTGAATGTCCACGTCCCTCTTCTTCCCGCGCGGCGTCCCGAAGATGGCGCCCGATGGCGGGAAAGCGGCCAAGGATGGCGGGAAACGGCTGAAGATGGCGGGAAATGGCTCCGGACGGCGGGAAAACTCTTTTGCAGGTAAATATGAAGTCCTTTTCAGGCACGCAATACCCGTTTGTGGCGGGTTGGTCACAATCCTGCCGACTACGCCAAAAAGCTGACTCGCCCCCTGGGCCGTGGGGCACCCGGGACCGGACTTCAGGGCAATGCTGGGAGTAGTAGTGGCGACCCAGTCCCGTGGCTCAGGGTGGTCAGACCAATATTGTGGCAGTCTCTGTATCAGTATAATGCAATGTCCGACTACGCCACCCGTGGATTGCGGTCAATAAGAACCGCCGCTGCTGGACCGACCTCTGAGGCTGATGTTGTGAGGGCAGCAGAGTGTAGTATAACTCCCCACGGGAGGAGTTTAGCCTCAGGGTAGTGAGTGTGGATGATGGGAGTGATGGTGCACGGGCGCAGCAGGAACGACTCAGAGGCTTTGCAGTGCAGTTCAGGGTCTTTACTGATGATGATAAGGCAGACCCTCCCAGGAGTACTGGCTAGCATAAGAGGCCTGGTCAGTCTGTGAGCAAACTGGAGTTCCCCTGGCCAGGTGGAGTTGTAGGCCTCCCCGTCTATCTGCACTCTTCCTGGCTACCTTGCTGTAAGTGAGTGGAAGTAGCCCACGTCCCTTAGTGTACCGTGTGGTGCTCACCCGTATGGCTGGTGACTTGGGGCCTTCTGATAGCCTCCGCTCCTCGATGGCGGTGCTGGTCCCTTGCTAGTGACTGAGCCTCCGGGCTTCTATGGCCAGAGGACCTGAAATCCCCTGCCAGCGGGTTTCTGCTGCTGGGTATATATAAGTCCCCACAGCCTCGGACTCCTGTGTCTGGTTCTTGGCGTCTTCTGCCAGGACGAACTCCGCTTAGCTCAAGTCCCTGGTCTTCAGCTCCTGCTCCTACAGAGCTCCTAGCTGTTTCTTTCTCTGCGTCTGGAACAAACTCCAGGCTCTGACTCTCCTAACCCCGCCCCAGATCCAGTTTATATAGGGCAGGTTCCTCCCCTATCTGGTCTGGGACAGGAGGTGTTGCATATCCAAGGGCTCCTGACCAGGGAACCTCCCACTTGCTCTCAGACGTAATATTTCTATCACTGTGGCAACCAGACCCCTGGGGTGCCACACATGTTTCTCCTGTAACAAAAGGTTTTCCTGTAGTCAGACCTGTTCCCTCTGCCAGGACTGCAGTCCGCCCACAATGTCACCTCCCCAGGAGCACCTCACTGCCTATAAGGAGAGTGTGCCCCCCCTGCAGCCGCCTATTCAGCCCTGCCAGCCGGCAACATCACCATCCACATGGCCTCATAGCTGAAATCATGGAACGTGGATTCAGTTTCCAAAAAGTCCACCAGCCTCACCTTCCAGGGCTCCCGCCTTTTCGAAGAGCTAGATAAGATGATCTCTAATGCCATGGGGGGTAAGAATATTTTGCTTCCGCAACAGAGGGCCAAATGCCCTCCTCCCAAGAGACGCCCAGTCCAGTTTTGGTCTTTTCGGAAATTTTCAGTGTAGAACAGCAACCAAAAAGACAACTCTCCGACCCGCCAGGAAAAGAAGAGACCTTCCTTTAGGCTAGCCCCCTCCTGGCATCAACGAACCCACTAGTGCCGGTCTGCCAGGCCCATATCTAGCAGATTCTCATCGGTATGACGCGGTGTTCCCACCTGGGATGTTTCTCAGGGTGGGCGGCCGTCTCCTTTTGGTTCCGGGATGAGTGGCTCTCAATAGTCAACAACGCTTGGGTCTGAGACGTTGTCGCCTACAGCTACAAAATAGAATTTTCCACGTTGCCTTGTTTTTGAGACCAATTTCCCCAAAGACCCCCTTCCCTTATTCCTCTGTTTTTCAAGGCTATTGATTTGCTATCCAAAGCAGGCATCATGATCTCATTTCCAGGACGCTGAAACATCAGACACCGGAGGCAGGCCGAGGGGTCGGGGCAAAGACCTTACCCACAATCGTCCCATAAATGCACTTTTATAAAATTAAAATTATTTCTATACATGATGTCAGGGCCGGCTCCAGGTTTTTCTGGGCCCCGGGCGAAAGAGTCTCAGTGGGCCCCTTTAACACATACCACGATTCATGATGCAGAGATACTGCAGATAAATAAATAAATATATATATATAGTACAAGCCTGAAGATTTCACTTCTTACATTACATGAGTGATATCTATTGTAAATTCCACAATAGCTCAGAAACCGGCGAATCGCTCCACACAGTATACTGGGCCCCATATAACACTCCATACAGGATACTGGCCCCCATATAACGCTTCATACAAGATACTGGCCCCCATATAACGCTCCACACAGAATACTGGCCCCCATATAAGGCTCCATACGGAATACTGGCCCCCATATAACGCTTCATACGGAATACTGGCCCCCATATAAGGCTCCATACGGAATACTGGCCCCCATATAAGGCTCCATACAGAATACTGGCTCCCATATAACGCTCCATACAGGATACTGGTCCCCTTATAAAGCTCCATACAGGATACTGGCCCCCATATAACGCTCCATACAGGATACTGGTCCCCTTATAAAACTCCATACAGGATACTGGCCCCCATATAACGCTCCATACAGGATACCGGTCCCCTTATAACTCTCCATACAGGATACTGGCCCCTATATAATGCTGCATTCAGGCTGTTACCCCCCACATAATGCCCCATACAGGCTGTCCCCCCCTTATAATGCTCCATGCAGGCTGTTACCCCCCACATAATGCCCCATACAGCCCCCCCCCTTTTAATGCTCCATGCAGGCTGTTACCCCCCACATAATGCCCCATACAGGCTGCCCCCCCTTATAATGCTCCATGCAGGCTGTTCCCCCCCACATAATGCACTATGCAGGCTGCCCCCCCCCTTTATAATGCCCCATGCAGGCTGTTCCCCACCTTATAATGCCCCATGCAGGATGTCACCCCCCCCCTCTATATAATGCCCCATGCAGGATGCCCCCCGCCCTTATCTTTATACTGCCCCATGCCTCCATACATTAAAAAAAAAAAATCAAATACTCACCTCCCTCCTCCTCGCCTGCTGCCCGCTGCTCGGGTCCGAACTCCAGCGTTGTCGGCGTCTTCCCGCTCAGCGCTCCCTGTGACGGCTCAGGGGAGGGCGCGGTGTAAAGACGTCACCGCACCCTCTGACCTGAGACGTCACAGGGAGTGCAGGGCAGGAAGACAGCTGATCTGCGGAGGCACGGGGAGAGGTAAGTATCGGGCTGCCGGGGCTCTGAGAAAGCGGGGGGAAGGGCGGGCGCTGACACCGCTCTCCTCCGCCCATAGCCCAGCGGGGTGTGCGACCGCCAGTGGGCCCCTCTGCCAGCTCAGGGCCCCGGCATTTGCCCGGGTGCGCCGGGTGCTGACGCCGGCCCTGCATGATGTTAATGTTATTTATACAATATTTCTACAATTGAACGTTTGAGATTTCTGTGGTAATGGTCACTTGTTTCTTTTAAACTTGTTCTGAATGTAAATAAAACATTTCTCTGATTAAGCTGCCACATTGTATTTTAGCCTTTCATTTTACTCATAGGGCAGGAAAAGCCCATGATGCATCTGTGTAAACCATGTAAAAGTACTATAATAACATGGCTTAGACAGGTAACCCACTTTTGAAACAATGAAGTTCACTTGTACAAGCTGCATAGATGAAAACCTGCTTAAAGGGAACCTGTCACCTGGTTTTCCCCATATAAAGTATGACCACCACCTGTATGGCCTTTATATACACTATTCTAGAATGCAGTATATAAGTCCCCAAGCCAATCTGCATAATGTAAAAAAACCCTTATATTACACTCACCTACAGGGCGGTCCCGACCCATGGGTTTCTCTAGTGTTAATCCGGCACCTCCTCCTGAGATTGCCATCCTCCTTTCTTCAAGTGGATGACGTGTCCTACATCATCCAGACAGTGTCTTACATCGCGCTCCTGCGCAGGCGCACTTCTCTCTGCCCTTTCCCCGCACAGAGCAGAGAAGTGTGCCTGCGCAGGAGTGTGATGGCAGAGGCTGTGTGGCTGACGTTGGATGTGTAATCCACATGAAGCAGAGAAGGAGGACAGTGTTGGATGAAGACCAGCGACATCCATAGAACTGGACGTTACTAGATAGTGCCCCAGGCCACACAGGAGGATGGTACTAGATAGTGCCGGCCGTGCCCCAGGCCACACAGGAGGACGGTACTAGATAGTGCCGGCCGTGCCCCAGGCCACACGGGAGGATGGTACTAGATAGTGCCGGCCGTGCCCCAGGCCACACGGGAGGACGGTACTAGATAGCGCCAGCCATGCCCCAGGCCACACGGGAGGATGGTACAAGATAGTGCCGGCCGTGCCCCAGGCCACACAGGAGGACGGTACTAGATAGTGCCCCAGGCCACACAGGAGGATGGTACTAGATAGTGCCGGCCGTGCCCCAGGCCACACGGGAGGACAGTACTAGATAGTGCCAGCCGTGCCCCAGGCCACACAGGAGGACGGTACTAGATAGTGCCCCAGGCCACACAGGAGGATGGTACTAGATAGTGCCGGCCGTGCCCCAGGCCACACAGGAGGACGGTACTAGATAGTGCCGGCCGTGCCCCAGGCCACACGGGAGGACGATACTAGATAGTGCCCCAGGCCACACAGGAGGACGGTACTAGATAGTGCCCCAGGCCACACAGGAGGATGGTACTAGATAGTGCCGGCCGTGCCCCAGGCCACACAGGAGGACAGTACTAGATAGTGCCGGCCGTGCCCCAGGCCACACGGGAGGACAGTACTAGATAGTGCCAGCCGTGCCCCAGGCCACACAGGAGGACGGTACTAGATAGTGCCGGCCGTGCCCCAGGCCACACGGGAGGACAGTACTAGATAGTGCCGGCCGTGCCCCAGGCCACACAGGAGGACGGTACTAGATAGTGCCGGCCGTGCCCCAGGCCACACGGGAGGACAGTACTAGATAGTGCCAGCCGTGCCCCAGGCCACACAGGAGGACGATACTAGATAGTGCCAGCCGTGCCCCAGGCCACACGGGAGGACGATACTAGATAGTGCCAGCCGTGCCCCAGGCCACACGGGAGGACGGTACTAGATAGTGCCCCAGGCCACACGGGAGGACGGTACTAGATAGTGCCCCAGGCCACATGCTGCAGAAAGGCAGTTATCTATAATATAACATGAGATGCGTGTCTCTGAAGCCTCTATAAACTGCGCAAGCGCGATACACGCCTGCGCAGTCTGGCTCCAGAGAGAAGAACGCATGGAGCCGTTACAGGTAAGAGGAGTGTATGTCACCGGAGATCACGGTATGCGTAGACACTGAACGTATACAGCTATCTCCGGTGCCATACTTACCTGATCGGGAGGAGCATTGCTGCGGCGCCTCTCTTTGCCAGAGACCGGGGCAAGAGTGAGGCGTCGGAATTGGTGCATGCGCATAGCGCTATCCTGCGCCATTTTGCTGAAGACACATTTGCGGTGCGTGTTCAGCAAAATGGCGCCGGACAGTGCAGTATGGGCACACGCGTACTCCGGCCGAACAGAACACAGCAGCACTGGAGCACAGGGAAGAAAGGTGAGTATAAGTGTTTATTTTTTGGTATGTGTGCAGTGTGATAGGGATGAGGGGCGCCACGCATACCAAGATTGCGGGGTGAGGGGCGCCACGCATACCAGGATTGCGGGGTGAGGGACTCCACGCATACCACGATTGGGGGGTGAGGGACCCCACGCATTCCAGGATTGGGGGGTGTGGGACCCCACGCATACCAGGATAGGATGGTGGGGCAGAACAAATACCAGGAGGGGGGCAGCACATACCAGCATGGGAGACCATATACCAATAAATATGCTCGCCACCCAGGCGTAGAACGGATTCCATAGCTAGTTTGAACTAGAGCTGAGCGGATCAATTCATGAGACGCTGGACAGGAGGCCACGAATCTCTTACCTATAGTGTTGCATGAGCGTGCTCGGTTTATCCTTTCACCGAGCATGCTCGGGTGCTGCCTGAGTATTTACGGCATGCTCAGGATCTATGCTCGAGCCACTGGGGTTGTTAGACAGCTGTGACACATGCAGGGATTGCCTTACAAACATACAATCCCTGCATGTGTCACACCTGTCTAACAGCCGCGACAAATGCAGCCGCCGCGGCTCGAGCATAGATGCCGAGAATACTCGAACAGGACCTGAGCGTGCTCTGTGAAAGGGTTAACTGAGCAGGCTCATACAACACTACTAACCTTACCTCATCCGGCGTGACTTTTGATTAGCCAGGGCTGGCATGATGTCATCTGTGCGTCGTGCTTCTTTCAGTTGGGATCTATGGATTTATTTTCTGTCCATTCAACTTTCTCATCTTTATGTAGCTTCACTATTTGACATCTGGCTTTTTTGTGTTCACATGTTGAATAAATACTGTATTTTTTTGTTTTCTGTAGATGTCCGCACCAAACTACACAATAACAATCATCTCTGATTATTGCATACTTGCTGCATTTTTTTATGCCTTTTCCCTCTTATTTGATGGTTTTTGCTGCAGATGTGAAGCCGCATTGTTCCTTTTTTTTATAATACAGAATAGCTTTGATTCTGCACTTAAAGTAACTGCAGTATTTTACCTGCGTTTTCTCTCTTTTTAGGCTCCACATAGAAGCCTCTAGACGTAAAAAAAAAACATAACCGTACAGATCAGCAGCGTCTTTAGATCACAGAGCGGTTTTCATGAAATCGCATCCACTTTTCTTGGTCATTTAAATGCTGCAAAATGACTGTTCCAAAAAAATCAGCTGAAAAAAAACACAGCATTTATGCTACATCTGAACACGGCCTTAGTGTCCAAACACAGTGGATGTGATTTAATGAAATCTACACCTGCAGTGCAGCTAAAGACGCTGCTGAACTGTGTGGATTTCATACATTTTTTTTTAATATATAAGCCAATGTGGAGCCTGTAAAATAAAAACAGGTAAAGAAAAACACATTTTTAAGCTCAAAAATCAAAGTTTTTCTGTGGTATTAAAAATGTACATTCACAGCATCACCAAAACACATTTTAAGGGGGAAAACTCAAAAGAAACTCAAACAAAACGCAAACAGACAATAATAAGATTGTTATTTTGTTCTTTGGTGCGGACACCTGCATAAAAAAACGCTGTCTTTATGTTGTGTGAAGATGGCTTTAGTGTTACATTTTATTTAATTTTTATGGCTTTAGTAGAGACTAGCACACCTTTTCATTTTGTAGGGTTGAAATTCAGCTGTTATGCAAAGCTGAGTGCAGAGCACAAAAATATATTTTTTTAATTTGCTAATGTGATAGCGCAAGCTATAGTAGCCCACCTTATCAGTTTTTGGGGGTGAAATTCAGTTGCATGCACCGTAAAAAATGTATATATTTTTTTCAGTTGCTAGCCAGAGTCCACCTAGTCCTTTTGTGGTGGTAAAATTCAGCTGTATGCAGAGTAAAAAAATAAGTTTTTTTTTGCTGTGACTAACGTGATACAGCAGGCTAGATCTGAGTTTGAAATATATTCCATGTTATACAGGCCTCATCCACAGTAAAAAAAATACTTTCTTCTGTTCCTAACGTTATACAGCAGAAGACATCTCAGTTTGAAATAGTTTAGAGCATATCTGCTATGTTATATAGGCCTCATCCACACTAAAATACTTTCTTCTGTTCCTAACGTTATACAGCAGAAGACATCTCAGTTTGAAATAGTTTAGAGCATATCTGCTATGTTATATAGGCCTCATCCACACTAAAATACTTTCTTCTGTTCCTAACGTTATACAGCAGAAGACATCTCAGTTTGAAATAGTTTAGAGCATATCTGCTATGTTATATAGGCCTCATCCACACTAAAATACTTTCTTCTGTTCCTAACGTTATACAGCAGAAGACATCTCAGTTTGAAATAGTTTAGAGCATATCTGCTATGTTATACAGGTCTCATCCACACTAAAATACTTTCTTCTGTTACTAACTTCATACACTGGGGGACATCTCAGGGTGACAAGGGAGGGTGGTTCACTGCGATCGAGGGGGGTTGGTGATACCAGACAAATTGTTAGTGAAGGTGCAAGAGGCGAGGAACAAAAGGAAGAGGAAGAGGTGATGGGGACGAGCAACAGTCTGAACATGAAGAGGATAATCATCCCCTCTCTGTTCGTGTTTGGTGGGAGGGGACAGAGGAAACAAGCTTCAGAATTACCTAGGCACCAACACAGCATGAGCTTGAACCTCATGGAAGAGCCCAACATATGAATGCCTTTTTGCTAAACTATCTTCACCATGATCCCCATATAGTTATGATTCTAAATAGTGCTGACTACTGGCTTGCAATTCTGTTAGATCCATGTTATAAGAGTAAATTTTGCCACATACTTCCTGCCCTGGAAAGGGGCCCGCGAATGCTGGAGTATTGAAACACGTTTTTACACAATCTTAAGAGAGGTTTTTCCAAAGACAGCAATGAGGCACAAAGAGTGCATTGCAGCTCTACACTTCCAACCTCTGGCACGTCAATTTATCAACGCAAAAATATTAGTAGCAGCAGTAGTGTAAGTGGCAGAAGCAACTTCTGTCAGTCCTTTCACACATTCTTTAGACCAGCTCGTGCACCAGCAATAACAGAGTACAAGTCTGACACATGAACGACTGGAGAGGATGGTGCACTCCTGATTGAGTCTCCATCTGCTGGGTTGGTTGTAGTGGAAGAGGTGTCTGTACCCATTATACTACTTCTAATCTACTGAAATAGATGCCACTTCGGTGGTGTTAGGCCCTAATTTTTTAATGTGAACTCTCCTGGTTGGGTCTCCATCTGCTGTGTTGCCTGTAGTGGAAGAGGTTTTGGTCTCTATTGTAATAGTTATACTTTAGTGAAATTAATTTTTGGTGCAGATATTGATCTCCACACAGGGGTACACAAACATGTTAAACTCAAAATTGATTTTCAATAAACAACCATCAGCCACCCCATAAAACACATCTGCTGCTTCCTCCTCCATTTTTGTTACAGTGCCAAGTATTATCAAACAGGTCTCCGACCGCAGAATCTCTGATTCTTTACCCGCTCCAGTCAGACTGAGTGAGAGCCCATCTCCTGTAATGGAAGCGGACATGCCGGCTGTTTCTGACCGATCTCAGAGAACGAGCACACCACAACCTTATCCATCGTAACTTCTCCGTCTGCATCTCACTCACGGTCCAGCTGTTTGTCTGGTCCACCATACTCCGCCCTCTCTCAGCACTGCAGCCAGCAAAAGATTGTTTCCTCCTACACATGACAAAGCTAAGAGATTGAACGCCACCATTTCCAAGCTGTTGGCCATGGAAATGGTGGTGTCAGGCCCTAATTGTTTGAAATGTGAACACTCCTGGTTGAGTCTTCATCTGTTGGATTGTAGTGGAAGAGTTGTCGGCCCCTATTATACTAATTCTATATCTAGTGAAATTAATTATTTGGTACAGATATTGTCACAGGAGCACACATGATATAATCGAAATTGGTTTTCTTAGTACTATGGTATATAAAGCAGGCTACATTTCATCTTTTAATTCTTTGGTGATGATACTGTTCTCCAGACAGGGGTACCCATTAGTGATGAGCGAGCACTAAATGTGCTCAACTTAGTGATTCAGCGGTTTCTCAAAAATTACCCAGATCTGCCAGAGCTGCTCATGAAAACGCTGCGTGTGTGCCCATTTTAGAAAGTCAGCTACAGCTTTCCCCACCCTGGCAGTGCTTCAGCAGCGTTTGCAGCTTCCAGCTCACTGACTGGTGTGCGATGTGACCATATGTTGGAAATCAACGTTGCAGATGTTGGGAAGGATTTGTGAGCAGCAGAGGGCAGTTGTTGAGTACCAGCTTCAAGATACTCATTGGAATTCAGGTCAGCCTCCGCACATAACAGCTGATGAGTGGGGATGGAAGTTTGACATCTGTGTTGTCTCCAAAACTTTGAGGACTCCACCAAGATGGTGAGTGGCGATGACGCCATAATTAGCGTCACCATCCCGCTTCTCTGTTTACTGAAACGCTCGCAGCTCACAAAGACAAGGCCTTGCAGGCAGAGCAGGGAACTACACAGGGTGATGCTACACAGCCCAGCCTCATCTTATCTCAAGGAGGAGGAGGAGAACTTGAACATTCGTCCTCTTAGTGAGGACAGGGAAATCTTGGCTTTCTTGGAAGTCTTAATACCCCTCTTTCAGTCTGTGGGAAAGGTGTACGAGTTTTGCTTAATGATGACCTTCAGTGGCTTTGCTTATGCACGTTATTTCTGAAAACGCATTGTAGATCAGCCCATGGCTCAACTCTGTAGTCATGAAATTCAAGGCGCAAAGAAACATCTTTGTATGTTGAAGCACCACCAAGAAGTGTGAGCTGATGTTGGGCGTGCTGTCATTGCTTATGGAAGAAGCTGCATTAAAGGACTTTCCTGGGAGAAATGACAGCCGGCATAGATTCAGTTTCCCTCTATGCCAGTCCTTTCACCGAGCTAAAGAATATGGCTGTGGTGAAATACAACTGTCACCAAGAAGCAATGTCAGACTGAAGAACATTGGGCCCACCAGAGAATTTGATTCTGAGGACCCACCTTTCTCCCCTGCTCAAAGATTTGCATTATGAACTCTCCTGAAGGAGAAGCCAGGGCCCACTGAGGGAGTCTCCGGTTCTCTGGTGGGCCTGTGCAACCCTGACGAGAAGCATCCCTGGCCAAGGTTCCCGGACACTCTTGGCTACTTTTTTACTGTGGACTGGCTCCAGCAATCTATACGATCCATTCACTGGCTCCCAATTGCCCAGCTTATCCAGTTCAAACTACTAACACTGACCTACAAAGCCATCCATAACCTTTCTCCTCCACACATCTCTGAATTAATCTCCCGCTATATTCCCTTTCGTAATCTTCGGTCTAACATGCTGGAGAAACTTGCACCTACTGCCACTCAGTGTCTTCAGCTCCTTTGTGAGAAACTAATGTTTGGGCAGCCATTCTATCAAATAAAATTCCTGACATATGGAAATTGTGGATGGCTTCGTTTCTGGTACTGGGTGCTAATACCAAACCGTGGCGTGCCATTCACTGGATATTCCTGTCTGGTTGGAGACCAGCTCATTCCCACAGAAAAGTACCAGCATCAAGCTAGTGGCCTCTGTCATCATGAAGGAGTTTGCTCGTTGTCTAGGGGACCGATCATTGCTGCTGTCTACCTTGTGAACTTTGTGTTGAAGCTTGCGAGGATTAAGAGGTTACATTGGCGAGTCTGGTTTTTATACTAAAGATCCTACTGTTTTTATAGTTTTAAATGAGCACACACAAACCGTGATTTCTGCAGCAGCGCATCCAGGCCGGGATAGTGGCAGAGAAATTGCTGTACCATCAGGTAGAGGATGCAAGACATACAAGGCACGTGTGCGAGGTTGCCCCGGTGTGTGAGGTTGCCCCAGCATAGGGCCACCACGAGGTTTGCACCATTATTGCACACGTCCTTCTCTTGCTCCAGGTTCAGTGGAGATAGCCATTGCTCAAACTCGGCCTGGAGAGCTGTCCACAACTCTTCAGCTGTATGACTGCAATCTCCAAGGCATATTAATTTTAACCGGTGAGCCATGGCTGCGCAGTACGGAGGTGGGGAGATTCTTTCTGCACTGTTGGAACATGTGTCTTATTAAGGAAGAGGTTGAGGGCGCAGGTGGAGGCCCTAGAGGAGGCAGAGGCATCGGACAAAGCGTTAGATATAGAGGTTTGTCGCAGAAGCCTTGAGGATTCCAACACTTGCTGTCTAGTGACACCTTGATGTCTAGTGGTCCAGTTCTCCATCCCCTGTTGTATATTAGTTTAGTTCTTCATGTTCTGGTGTGCATTAGTTTCATTCTCCAAACATAGCTGTTTAGTAGTTTAGTTTTCCAACCTCTGTTGTATATTAGTTTAGTTCTCCATGTTCTGGTGTGTATTTGTTTTGTTCTCCAACCCATCCATGCCCACCCCCAGGGATTAACGTCTGATGACGAGGGTTTGGATTCTGTTCGGACCCTACTTCGTCCGGGCCCGGATCAACTGAAAAAAATTTTGGGCATTGCTACACAAGCCTTCCCCCTCTTGAGTCTGTGAAGCTTTGTATCACACCTCTGATTCCCTGGAATAGAATGTGTGCACAGCTCTGCAGACTCGCCCATTTGTAGTTTCCCACAGTCAGTTGGGCAGTTGGAGAGTTGTGACGTGGGGGAAAACAAGGGTAATTGGGGTGCCACCTCTGAGGACTGTACTATGTGTGATGTTAAAATGGAGGAAGAAGAGCAGAGGCCACTTGATGCCACGCTTGTCATCCACTGGAGCACATATTCTTTCTGGCCCTCATCTACAAAGCGTACCACTGTCTCTGCATCACCAACTTGGCCCTAGCTTGGATCTCTTCATACCTAACTGACCGGACATTCAGTGTCTCCCACTCACACACCACCTCTACCTCTTGTCAGTGTCCCCCAAGATTCAGTTCTAGGACCCCTGCTCTTCTCCATCTGCACCTTTGGCCTGGGACAGCTCTTACAGTCTCAAGGCTTTTAGTATCACCTCTATGTTGATGACACACAGATCTACCTCTCTGGACCTGATATCTCCTCCTTACTAACCAGAATCCCACAATGTCTGTCCGCTCTTTCAGCTTTCTTCTCTGCTAGATTTATAAAACTTTACATAGTTACAACCAAATTCATCATCTTTTCACCATCTCATTCACCCCCCCAAATGACCTATCCATCAAAGTCAATGGCTGCCCACTCTGATCTGTCCTTCAAACGTCAGATCCAAGCCCTTTCCACTTGCTGCCGACTACAACTCTAAAATATCTCCAGTATCCACACATTCCTCAACTATGAATCTACAAAAACACCAGTGCATGTCCTCATCCTCTCCCGCCTCGATTACTGCAAGCTCCTACTCTGTGGCCTCCCTTCTACCAGTCTCGCACTCTTCCAATCTATCCTAAACTGTGCTGGCTGGCTAATCCACATGTCATCCCGCTATTCGCCGGCTTCTCTCCTCTCTCTGTCAATCCCTGCGCTGGCTCCCCGTTGCCCAGAGACTCCAATTGAAAAACCTAAGTTTGGCATACCAAGCCATCGAAAACCTGTCTCCTCCATACATGTGTGACCTAGTCTCCCTGCACGCAACCGCCCATCCTTCCAAGATCTTCTCTACTTCCCTCTTATCTCTTCTTGCCACAATCGCATACAAGATTTGTCCTGTACTTCTCCCCTACTGGGTAACTCTGTACTCCAACACATCAGACTGTCGCCTACCCTGGAAACCTTGAAAAGGAAGCTGAAGACCCACCTCTTCCGACAAGCCTACAACCTGCAGTAACCACTGCTCCACCATACCGCTGCATGACCAGCTCTACCCTCACCTACTGTATCCTCACCCATCCCTTGTAGATTGTTTGTGCGCCCTCACGGGCAGGGTCCTCTCTCCTCTTGTACCAGTCAGTGACTCCTTTTTACATGTAAAGCGCCACAGAATAAATGTCACTGTAATAATAATAATTATAGTACTTGTACTCTGGGTCAATTGATGGTACTTTCCTGGTGTCTGCCCCTAATTTGATGCGCTTTGGCAGCTTTTGGGCCATTTTGAAGGTGTTGTGTATGCGTTTGTTGTTGCCCCCCTTTGAATCCTATGACGTTCGTCAATGTTCGGCGAATTTTGCAAATTCGACAATCGTAATCTGACCCGAACATTGAAACATTCGCTCATCTCTGCTCACTAACATATCCCGAACAGGAACACATACATTCTAATCAGAGGCGTAAGTAAAGTCTGATGGGCCTCGTGCAAGATTTGGACCATCCCCCACCCAGGAAAAAAAAAATATATATATGACTTCCATCTGGTATATATGTCCCTCATCATGGTCCCTTATCTTAAAGCCCCATACTGGTATATACAGTATATATCCCCCATTCTGGTGCTGTTCTTTACTGTATAGAAAAAAAAGCAAAGCATTACACTCCCCAGGGGTGAAAACAGAAGTCATAGTGCCCCATAGTCCCCCTACAGTATTATGCTCCTACTTATAGTATAATGCACTCCCCATACTCCTCCATACACTATAATGAACCCCATAGTACTCCATACAGTATAATGCACAGCCCATAGTCCTCCCTATTGTATAATGCACTCCCTATACTCCTCCATATAGTATAATGCACCCTCAATAATGCACCATACAGTATAATGCACACCCTATAGTCATGCATGTAGTATAATGCACAGCCTATAGTCCTCTGTATAGTATAATGCACAGCCTATTCTAAAATATGTTCCTCATCCTGGTATATGGCCCTCATCCTGGTATATATTCCCCATCCTGGTATATGGCCCCATCCCGGTATATATTCCCCATACTGGTGTATGGCCCTCATCCTGGTATATGTCTCCCATCCTGGTATATGGCCCCATCCTGATATATGGCCCCGCTGTTGGTCAATACACAGAAAAAAACAATAAACGCTCCCACTCACCTTGCTAGCACTCACCATGCTGTGCGGCGTCCACATCTGAAGCTGGCAGCTGATTTTGGTTGATTTTGACAGGAGCGCATAACGTCACTGCCATGCGCCCCCGGCCGCCTCTGATTGGCCGGCAGCATGTATTGCGGAGCACGGATCCGTCAAGTTTTTTCGCTGCAATACACTTCAGCTGAATATGTGCTCGAGGATGCACATTCAGCTGATATAGGGGCTGGCGACGGCGAGCCCCTTGTCCGCTGGGTACGTTACACCCCTGATTCTGACGTTCTATTGTATACCTGGCAGGAGCCAATATATTGTGATGCCTTCACGATTATATACCACCAGGAGCCCTTACATTATAGCGTCTTTAACAGCGAAACGGCTAGAATGTATGGGCTGCAGTCAAGACCTGGATGGAGACCATACATTGTAGGCTGCATTCTGCTAGCTTCACTGACATATACCTGGGAAAAGATCATAGATTCTGCTGCCTCCAATAATATATACCTGACAGGAGCCCATAGATTCTCCTGCCTCCAATAATATATACCTGACAGGAGACCATACATTCTCCTGCCTCCAATAATATATACCTGACAGGAGCCCATACATTCTGCTGCCTCCAATAATATATACCTGACAGGAGCCCATACATTCTGCTGCCTCCAATAATATATACCTGACAGGAGCCCATACATTCTGCTGCCTCCAATAATATATACCTGACAGGAGACCATACATTCTCCTGCCTCCAATAATATATACCTGACAGTAGCCCATACATTCTGCTGCCTCCAATAATATATACCTGACAGGAGCCCATACATTCTCCTGCCTCCAATAATATATACCTGACAGGGGCCCATAGATTCTGCTGCCTCCAATAATATATACCTGACAGGAGACCATACACTCTGCTGCCTCCAATAATATATATCTGACAGGAGCCCATACACTCTGCTGCCTCCCAAACCAGGGGAGGAGTCCTGAGGAGATAATTTGCATATTCCCACTGCATTTTGGGGTAAGTGAAGAGTCTCCGCGAGCTCAAAGAACACTGGATTTTGGCTGTTGGAGCTGAAAAGAGGACATCGCTAAACCAGGGGAGGAGTCCTGAGGAGATAATTTGCATATTCCCACTGCATTTTGGGGTAAGTGAAGAGTCTCCGCGAGCTCAAAGAACACTGGATTTTGGCTGTTGGAGCTGAAAAGAGGACATCGGTAAACCGCGCGCCTATTGGCGCGCGCATTTTGAAGCATTTTTTTTAATCTTTTTTCACTGTTTTCAGAACATTAACAATAAGAACATGGAAGAGTCCAGGAGCCATTTGGTGAGCTGCATATCCTGCTACATGTTCACAGACTTGCCAGTGGAAAAGCCAGACTTCACATGCCAGAAATGCAAGCTTGTGTCCCTGTTGGAGGAAAAGTTGCGAAATCTAGAAGAGAGGTTAACTACCTTGAAAATCATTAAGGAAAGTGAAGAGTTCTTAGACAGAGCAGAATTATCTCTTCATGATTCAGAAAGAGAAGAAATTCGAACTGCACCTGAGGAAACAGAGGAATGGAAGCATGTGACCCACAGAAGCAGGAGGATCGAGAGGCAGTCAGCACCCATACTGCTCAGGAACCAGTACCAGGCTCTCACGCAGGAGAACCATGAAGAAATACAGCAAAATAAGACTTTGCCAGCAATGAATAACCTTGTAAGCCTTCAGAATCCTCCTGGATGGAGAAAGAAGAATGTTGTGAAGAAAAAACGGAGAGTGGTGGTCATGGGGGATTCCCTGTTAAGAGGAACAGAGGCCGCTATCTGCAGACCAGACATAACCTCAAGAGAAATGTGCTGTCTTCCAGGAGCAAAAATTAAAGATGTGTCTGACAGGATATCAAGACTCTTCAGACCTACAGATCACTACCCATTCCTGCTAATACATGTGGGGACAAATGACACCGCAGGAAAGGACCTGGAAACCATCTGCAGTGACTTTGAAGACTTAGGCAAGAAAGTGAAAGAATTGGGAGCGCAGGTGGTCTTCTCATCCATCCTCCCAGTGGATGGCCATGGAACAATGAGGTGGAATAAGATTCTACAGGTGAACAACTGGCTACGTCGATGGTGCCGTCAACAAGGATTTGGATTTCTGGATCACGGAATGAATTACCTATACGATGGACTACTTGCTAGAGATGGGGTGCACCTTACGAAGACTGGAAAACATGTATTTGGAAGTCGCCTTGCTACACTCATCAGAAGAGCTTTAAACTAGAACAATGTGGGAAGGGAAGCAAAAGGCCAGAAAAAGCCAGACAGCTGACAAATACTATTGAGAGCTCTGCTACTGGAAGTGGAAAAGAAGAACAAAGACAAAAAAATCTAAATAATAAAAATATGGGAGGAAGAGAAACCAATCACAAACTAAAATGTTTTTATACAAATGCACAAAGCATGGGCAACAAACAAGGAGAATTGGAACTACTAATGCAGGAAAAGGAATATGATGTCATTGGAATCACTGAAACTTGGTGGGATGATACACATGATTGGAATAAAAGGCTAAAAGGATACAACTTATTTGCAAGAAACAGACTTGATAAACGAGGAGGAGGTGTTGCATTGTATGTTAGAAAAGCGTATATCTGCACAGAGATTGAAGCTTCAGAGACTGGGAGTTCTGTGGAAACTGTTTGGGTAAGAATACAAGGAGAGAACAACGGAAAGGACACCATTGTAGGCATTTACTACAGGCCACCTGGGCAAGCTGAAGATATGGATGAACTCTTTATGTATCAAATGACCAAGTTCTCCAAAAAATATGACGTAGTGGTCATGGGAGATTTCAACTATCCAGACATTTGTTGGGAATCTCTCTCAAGTAAAACTAACAGGTCAAGCAAATTCTTATCCTCTCTTGCTGACAACTTTATCTTCCAAAAGGTAGGGGAGAAAACAAGGGGATCTGCTACTTTGGATCTAATCCTTATAAACAGGGAGGAAATGGTTGAGGAGGTAAAGGTGGCTGGGACCCTAGGAGGCAGCGATCATGCTATTATAGAATTTTGGATAACTAGAGGAGGAAGACATGTGAAGACTCAAACTTCAAGGTTAGATTTTAGAAAGGCAGATTTTAAGAGACTCAGAAAGAGAATAGGAGGGATCCAATGGCTGGATGTCCTTAAGGATAAAAATGTCCAGGAAGGATGGGAAATTTTTAAAAATGAGATTCTCAAAGCACAATCGTTAACAATCCCAAAAAGTAGGAAGAATGGGAAGCATTTAAGGAAACCAGGATGGATGAACACAGAACTTAAACACATGCTAAAAAGAAAGAAAGAAATGTTTATTAAATGGAAAGAGGGAGGCATATCTAAAGAAGATTATAATGCAGTCTGCAGATCCTGCAGGGCACGTATCAGGTTAGCTAAAGCTGACAATGAATTAAGGCTTGCAAGAGATGTCAAAAGCAATAAAAAAGGATTTTGGGGGTATGTCAAAAGTAAAAGAAAAGTCAAAGATGCTATAGGATTTTTACAGGATGAAAATGGAGAAATGGTAAGAGAGGATGTTGAGAAGGCCGAACTTTTTAATTCCTATTTTGCATCTGTTTTCTCTCAGAAAGAAAATGTAACATCAACTGATCTTCACTGTCCTTTTAAAGGAATAGAGGAATCCAAGTTATCTGTAAACAGAAAGATTGTGAGGGAATATTTAGCTAACATAAATGAGTTCAAGTCTCCAGGTCCAGATGAATTACACCCCAGAGTACTGAAGGAGATCGTAGAAGAAATTTTAGAACCACTCTCCATAATCTTTGAAAATTCTTGGAGAACAGGAGAAGTCCCAGAAGACTGGAGAAGAGCAAATGTTGTTCCTATCTTCAAAAAGGGGAAGAAGGTGGACCCAGGGAACTATAGGCCGGTGAGTCTGACTTCTATACCAGGAAAGATATTTGAACAAATTATTAAACAACATGTATGTAAGTACATGGATAAGAATGAAGTGATTAACCAGAGTCAGCATGGGTTTGTAACTAACAAGTCATGTCAGACTAACTTAATTTCCTTCTATGACAGAATCACTGACTGGGTGGATCAGGGAAATGCTGTAGATATAGTATATCTTGACTTCAGCAAAGCATTTGACAAAGTATCTCACACCATCCTTATTGAAAAAATGACCAAGTATGCAATGGACCAGGCAACTGTTAGGTGGATTCATAACTGGCTTAGTGATCGGACTCAAAGGGTGATTGTAAATGGCTTCACATCCAGCTGGATGAATGTCTCAAGTGGGGTACCACAGGGCTCCGTCCTGGGACCTGTATTGTTCAACATCTTTATCAATGATTTAGATGAAGGAATTGAGGGTAAACTGATTAAATTTGCTGATGACACAAAGCTAGGAGGGATAGCTAATACTAGAGAAGAGAGAGAGAGGATTCAAAAAGACCTAAATAAACTGGAGCAGTGGGCAGCAACCAACAGAATGGTTTTTAACAGGGAAAAATGCAAAGTACTACATCTGGGCAATAAAAATGAAAAAAGCATATACAGAATGGGAGGAATAGAGCTAAGCAACAGTACATGTGAAAAAGACTTAGGTATACTAATAGATCATAGACTGAACATGAGTCAACAGTGTGATGCAGCAGCAAAAAAGGCAAATACAATTCTGGGATGTATTAACAGAAGCATACAGTCTAGATCACGTGAAGTCATTATCGGTCTTTACTCCTCTTTGGTCAGACCTCATCTGGAATACTGTGTACAGTTTTGGGCACCACATTTTAAAAAAGACATAGACAAACTGGAGCAAGTTCAGAGAAGAGCGACCAGAATGGTGACTGGTCTGCAAACCATGTCCTATGAGGAACGGTTGCAGGATTTGGGAATGTTTAGCTTGCAAAAAAGAAGACTGAGAGGAGACTTAATAGCTGTCTACAAATATGTCAAGGGCTGTCACATTGTAGAAGGATCATCTTTATTCTCATTTGCACAAGGAAAGACTAGAAGCAATGGGATGAAACTAAATGGGAGGAGACACAGATTAGATATTAGAAAAAACTTTTTGACAGTTAGGGTGATTAATGAGTGGAACAGGCTGCCACGAGAGGTGGTGAGTTCCCCTTCAATGGACGTCTTCAAACAGAGGCTGGACAGACATCTGTCTGAGATGATCTAGTGAATCCTGCTTTGAGCAGGGGGTTGGACCAGATGACCCAGGAGGTCCCTTCCAACTCTACCATTCTATATACCTGACAGGAGCCCATACATTCTGCTGCCTCCAATAATATATACCTGACAGGAGCCCATACATTCTCCTGCCTCCAATAATATATACCCGACAGGAGCCCATAGATTCTCCTGCCTCCAATAATATATACCTGACAGGAGCCCATACATTCTCCTGCCTCCAATAATATATACCTGACAGGAGCTCATACATTCTGCTGCCTCCAATAATATATACCTGACAGGAGCTCATACATTCTCCTGCCTCCAATAATATATACCTGACAGGAGCCCATACATTCTCCTGCCTCCAATAATATATACCCGACAGGAGCCCATAGATTCTCCTGCCTCCAATAATATATACCTGACAGGAGCCCATACATTTTCCTGCCTCCAATAATATATACCTGACAGGAGCCCATAGATTCTCCTGCCTCCAATAATATATACCTGACAGGAGCCCATACATTCTCCTGCCTCCAATAATATATACCTGACAGGAGCCCATAGATTCTCCTGCCTCCAATAATATATACCTAGCAGGAGCCCATACATTCTCCTGCCTCCAATAATATATACCTGACAGGAGCCCATACATTCTCCTGCCTCCAATAATATATATCTGACAGTAGCCCATACATTCTGCTGCCTCCAATAATATATACCTGACAGGACCAATAGATTCTCCTGCCTCCAATAATATATACCTGACAGGAGACCATACATTCTCCTGCCTCCAATAATATATACCTGACAGGAGCCCATACATTCTGCTGCCTCCAATAATATATAACTGACAGGAGACCATACATTCTCCTGCCTCCAATAATATATACCTGACAGGAGCCCATACATTCTGCTGCCTCCAATAATATATATCTAACAGGAGCCCATACATTCTGCTGCCTCCAATAATATATACCTGACAGGAGCCCATACATTCTGCTGCCTCCAATAATATATATCTAACAGGAGCCCATACATTCTGCTGCCTCCAATAATATATACCTGACAGGGGCCCATAGATTCTCCTGCCTCCAATAATATATACCTGACAGGAGCCCGTACATTTTCCTGGCTCCAATAATATATACCTGACAGGAGCCCATACATTCTCCTGCCTCCAATAATATATACCTGACAGGAGCCCATACATTCTGCTGGCTCCAATAATATATACCTGGTAGGAGCCCATACATTCTCCTGCCTCCAATAATATATACCTGACAGGAGCCCATACATTCTGCTGCCTCCAATAATATATACCTGACAGGAGCCCATACATTCTCCGGCCTCCAATAATATATACCTGATAGGAGCCCATAGATTCTCCTGCCTCCAATAATATATACCTGACAGGAGCCCATAGATTCTGCTGCCTCCAATAATATATACCTGACAGGAGCCCATACATTCTCCTGCCTCCAATAATATATACCTGACAGGAGCCCATACATTCTGCTGCCTCCAATAATATATACCTGGTAGGAGCCCATACATTCTCCTGCCTCCAATAATATATACCTGACAGGAGCCCATACATTCTGCTGCCTCCAATAATATATACCTGACAGGAGCCCATACATTCTCCGGCCTCCAATAATATATACCTGATAGGAGCCCATAGATTCTCCTGCCTCCAATAATATATACCTGACAGGAGCCCATAGATTCTGCTGCCTCCAATAATATATACCTGACAGGAGCCCATACATTCTCCTGCCTCCAATAATATATACCTGACAGGAGCCCATACATTCTCCTGCCTCCAATAATATATACCTGACAGGAGCCCATACATTCTCCTGCCTCCAATAATATATACCTGACAGGAGCCCATACATTCTGCTGCCTCCAATAATATATACCTGACAGGAGCCCATAGATTCTGCTGCCTCCAATAATATATACCTGACAGGAGCCCATACATTCTGCTGCCTCCAATAATATATACATAAACTATTGAGCCGAACTGGCCAAATTATACAATTTGTATCAAAAAAATATAATATATTGGGAACTCCAATTAGAGACAATCAACCTACAGAGAACATGGAGTAAATTCCCACTCAGACAACAGAGTATTAATAATTAAAAACACATATTTATTCCATCGTTTAAAATATACATACAAAAGTGACAAAAAAAATACATATACAAATAGTAAGTCATTCGGAGTAGGGGTCATACACCAGAGCCACAAAAATACTCAATCTTTATGCCCATCATATAATAGTATATATGAAATAGATAAGGTAATATCCAGCAATAAATAGAGGAGTAATAAGGTGTCTAAGATTTGGTAGGGAATATCACAAAAACACCCATAGAGTAGTATCTATAGGTAATTGGTTACCTGATAGGGTTCCCCCTCCAAACACATACAGGGTCTAATGGGTTAAGAATACCATCATGTTTAAGTCAGAGGGGCTTACCCATGTGAGCAATAAAGATTAGCATGCGACTCTGAAAAGCCCCGACGCGCGTTTCGCGTTGCTTCCTTGGGGGCCTGTGGTTGTGGTCGGCTATTTGGCATACCTAAATACAATCCCGGAATTAGTGGCAGGTGGTGCCGCTGATTGAAGGCGGCGCATGAGCGGTAAGCAAAATCCCCATGGCGCGTCATGACAGGCGAGATTCCCGGTGGGAGTGCGGGCGGGAACAATGCGTTCCAAATGACGTCACTGACCCGCACCACCATCGTAACGGAAGCCTCACAGGACGCGCCATGTAAAGGAAAGCACCGCGCATGCGCAGCACAGCGGCGGCCATCTTAAGTAAGGGACACAAAAGAGGGCAAATGAATGTGGCTACTAAATCATATACAGTGGTGTACACACACCACGGGAACAGACGCAAATGCTCAACAAGAAATCCAATGGATACATCATCTCCCCCAGACCGCAGCACATATAGAGTCCCCACATCTACATCATATCCCCAGACTCTATACATTGGAGGAGAGAAAGAACAGAAAACACAGTGCACATAAACCATATAGATATTATCCATGGTGGAGACATATCACCAATGTACATTACTAAATAAATCTTGATGATTGTCTCCAATCCAGATGCATTCCAATGGATCCAAAGAGTTCCCAGAATCTCTTCCCATCTTCGTATTCTATCCAGGTAAGTTTCAAATTGTCCTCCAAAGAAAAGTGTCTCATAGATGTCTAAGGACCAATGATACATAGTCCAAATGTCCAACAATCAGAGCTCCGGAATGCATAAGTTGTATGCCGCCATAATGCACGAACTAAGGACAAATACAAAAATAAATAAATATAAAACCACACTTTAATAACAAGGAAGAGTGAGCAATTTCATAGGAAAGAGGCAAAACTGTTATGCTCATTAAGGCCACGAGGGGATACCGTGTCCAGGATAGTAATCCAGCGGCATTCACGCTGTGCCAGAATACGTTTATAGTTCCCTCCTCTAATCCCCAGATGCACCCGGTCAATGCCACAGAATTTAAGCAAAGAGGGATCACAACCGTGGTGCAACCGAAAATGTCGGGGGATAGTTTTAAGGATAGAGATATCCGAGGCTTCCCTGGCTGCTAAAATATCCCTCACATGTTCCCTAACGCGCACACGGAACTCTCTAGAGGTAAGGCCTACATAATTCAGATTGCAGGGACAGGTGGCCAAATAAATTACATAACTCGAGCTACATGAAATATAATGTGTAATCTTGAATTCCGTTTGTCCATGGACAGATGTAAAAATTTTGGAACGCACAATATTCCTGCAGGCCAAACATGACCCGCAGGGATAGCATCCCCATTTTTGTTTCGTAGGTCCAAAAGGCGCTGGAGTGGGGGCCACATAATGACTATGAACCAGGGAGTCCCTCAGACTTTTTCCTCTCCTGGCTGTCATCAAAGGTCTATCAGGTAAGATCCTATTCAAAGTTGGTTCCGTTTTTAAAACGGACCAATGTTTATTTAAGATCTCCCTAATTGAATGCCAATGGCTGTTGAAGGTAGAGATAAATCTAATAGGTGGATTTGTCACCATATTTTTGTTCGAGTTGGCCAGAAGTAGATCACGTGGAGTACTTTTCGCACGTCGATAGCCTTTTTTAATACTCCGTGCGCTATATCCCCTTTCACTAAATCTCTGGCCAAGGTCACGAGCACGAGCCTCAAAGACTGAGTCACTGGAGCAAATTCGTTTCGTTCTAAGGTACTGTCCGACGGGGATGGCCTTAATAGTTGATGGTAAATGAGCCGATGTTGCATGTAATAGGGAATTTACTGATGTTTCTTTCCTAAAAACATCAGTCTGTAAAAGGCCATCCCCCCGGACAGTAATCCTGATATCAAGAAACTCAATCTCTGTAGTATGACATTTATAGGTAAGTTTAATATTACGATCATTGGTATTTAAAAATGAGACAAAGTCCTGGAGCTCACGCTCGGAACCCTGCCAGATGATCAGGACGTCATCTATGTATCGGTACCAGCACTGCGCATGGGAAGCGGCGTCCGCTCCGTCCCCGAAAATCTCCCTCTCCCAAAATCCGAGAAAGAGATTAGCGTAGGACGGAGCACACGCCGCGCCCATCGCAGTGCCACGCCTCTGCAAAAAGAATCTGTCCTTGAATATAAAAAAGTTATGTGTCAAGACATATTGAAGTAATTCTAAGACAAGCGCACGGAGTGAAGCTTCCAGGCCACTATTAACAAGAAAAAACTCTGCCGCCCGTAACCCGTCATCATGTCCTATGCTAGTATATAATGACTCTACGTCAATTGCCACCAGAACCATATCAGCATCTAAGTATAGGCCATCAATTTTCCGAAGGACGTCACCAGTGTCTCTGACATAGGAGGGGAGCGTCTCTACCAGTGGGTGTAAATAGTGTTCAATAAACTTACAGACTGGGTCACAAAGTCCTCCAATGCCAGAGACAATGGGACGCCCTGGAGGCTCCACAAGACTTTTATGAATCTTGGGGAGCAGATAAAAGGTAGGGACCACAGGTTCTTGGACACATAACCCCTCAAACACTTTTTTGGGGATAATCCCTTGTTCATAGGCCCTCTCTAAGATATCTCTAAGTTCTATAGAGTAGGCTCGTAAAGGATTCAAAGGTAATGATATATAAGAAGAGTGATCTCTAAGCTGTCTAAAAGCTTCTTTTTCATATTTCCTTATTGGCCAGACCACGACGTTCCCTCCCTTGTCCGCCGGTTTAAACACAACATCAGTAAGATGCTGTAATTCCACCAAAGCTTTTCTCTGTCCCATTGTGAGGTTCTCATGTCTAGAATATCTAGACAGAGCCCTCAGGTCATTGCTTACCAGTTTATTAAATATCTCCACTTGTGGGCAAAGGGAAAAGGGAGGGAAGGTCGTGGATCTGGCCAATATTGCATTAGGAAAAGTACCTGTGGGGGCTAGGGTATTTTCATTCTCCAACTCCTCCAAAATTGTTAAGGCCTGTCTTTCGGTGGTTGTATCCAAGCTGTCATTGCTCCCCGGTCTGGTATGCAATTTCTGTAAAATCACCTTTCTCAGAAACAGCTGGAGATCCTTTGTAGTGTTAAAGGATCTCCAGCTGTTTCTGAGAAAGGTGATTTTACAGAAATTGCATACCAGACCGGGGAGCAATGACAGCTTGGATACAACCACCGAAAGACAGGCCTTAACAATTTTGGAGGAGTTGGAGAATGAAAATACCCTAGCCCCCACAGGTACTTTTCCTAATGCAATATTGGCCAGATCCACGACCTTCCCTCCCTTTTCCCTTTGCCCACAAGTGGAGATATTTAATAAACTGGTAAGCAATGACCTGAGGGCTCTGTCTAGATATTCTAGACATGAGAACCTCACAATGGGACAGAGAAAAGCTTTGGTGGAATTACAGCATCTTACTGATGTTGTGTTTAAACCGGCCGACAAGGGAGGGAACGTCGTGGTCTGGCCAATAAGGAAATATGAAAAAGAAGCTTTTAGACAGCTTAGAGATCACTCTTCTTATATATCATTACCTTTGAATCCTTTACGAGCCTACTCTATAGAACTTAGAGA
The DNA here is from genome assembly GCF_046119375.1 of Phyllobates terribilis. Classification (NCBI taxonomy): domain Eukaryota; kingdom Metazoa; phylum Chordata; class Amphibia; order Anura; family Dendrobatidae; genus Phyllobates; species Phyllobates terribilis. The sequence continues at coordinate 1,505,681 of NW_027362764.1, read as the reverse complement.
TATCTTAGAGAGGGCCTATGAACAAGGGATTATCCCCAAAAAAGTGTTTGAGGGGTTATGTGTCCAAGAACCTGTGGTCCCTACCTTTTATCTGCTCCCCAAGATTCATAAAAGTCTTGTGGAGCCTCCAGGGCGTCCCATTGTCTCTGGCATTGGAGGACTTTGTGACCCAGTCTGTAAGTTTATTGAACACTATTTACACCCACTGGTAGAGATGCTCCCCTCCTATGTCAGAGACACTGGTGACGTCCTTCGGAAAATTGATGGCCTATACTTAGATGCTGATATGGTTCTGGTGGCAATTGACGTAGAGTCATTATATACTAGCATAGGACATGATGACGGGTTACGGGCGGCAGAGTTTTTTCTTGTTAACAGTGGCCTGGAAGCTTCACTCCGTGCGCTTGTCTTAGAATTACTTCAATATGTCTTGACACATAACTTTTTTATATTCAAGGACAGATTCTTTTTGCAGAGGCGTGGCACTGCGATGGGCGCGGCGTGTGCTCCGTCCTACGCTAATCTCTTTCTCGGATTTTGGGAGAGGGAGATTTTCGGGGACGGAGCGGACGCCGCTTCCCATGCGCAGTGCTGGTACCGATACATAGATGACATCCTGATCATCTGGCAGGGTTCCGAGCGCGAGCTCCAGGACTTTGTCTCATTTTTAAATACCAATGATCGTAATATTAAACTTACCTATAAATGTCATACTACAGAGATTGAGTTTCTTGATATCAGGATTACTGTCCGGGGGGATGGCCTTTTACAGACTGATGTTTTTAGGAAAGAAACATCAGTAAATTCCCTATTACATGCAACATCGGCTCATTTACCATCAACTATTAAGGCCATCCCCGTCGAACAGTACCTTAGAACGAAACGAATTTGCTCCAGTGACTCAGTCTTTGAGGCTCGTGCTCATGACCTTGGCCAGAGATTTAGTGAAAGGGGATATAGCGCACGGAGTATTAAAAAAGGCTATCGACGTGCGAAAAGTACTCCACGTGATCTACTTCTGGCCAACTCGAACAAAAATATGGTGACAAATCCACCTATTAGATTTATCTCTACCTTCAACAGCCATTGGCATTCAATTAGGGAGATCTTAAATAAACATTGGTCCGTTTTAAAAACGGAACCAACTTTGAATAGGATCTTACCTGATAGACCTTTGATGACAGCCAGGAGAGGAAAAAGTCTGAGGGACTCCCTGGTTCATAGTCATTATGTGGCCCCCACTCCAGCGCCTTTTGGACCTACGAAACAAAAATGGGGATGCTATCCCTGCGGGTCATGTTTGGCCTGCAGGAATATTGTGCGTTCCAAAATTTTTAGATCTGTTCATGGACAAACGGAATTCAAGATTACACATTATATTTCATGTAGCTCGAGTTATGTAATTTATTTGGCCACCTGTCCCTGCAATCTGAATTATGTAGGCCTTACCTCTAGAGAGTTCCGTGTGCGCGTTAGGGAACATGTGAGGGATATTTTAGCAGCCAGGGAAGCCTCGGATATCTCTATCCTTAAAACTATCCCCCGACATTTTCGGTTGCACCACGGTTGTGATCCCTCTTTGCTTAAATTCTGTGGCATTGACCGGGTGCATCTGGGGATTAGAGGAGGGAACTATAAACGTATTCTGGCACAGCGTGAATGCCGCTGGATTACTATCCTGGACACGGTATCCCCTCGTGGCCTTAATGAGCATAACAGTTTTGCCTCTTTCCTATGAAATTGCTCACTCTTCCTTGTTTTTAAAGTGTGGTTTTATATTTATTTATTTTTGTATTTGTCCTTAGTTCGTGCATTATGGCGGCATACAACTTATGCATTCCGGAGCTCTGATTGTTGGACATTTGGACTATGTATCATTGGTCCTTAGACATCTATGAGACACTTTTCTTTGGAGGACAATTTGAAACTTACCTGGATAGAATACGAAGATGGGAAGAGATTCTGGGAACTCTTTGGATCCATTGGAATGCATCTGGATTGGGGACAATCATCAAGATTTATTTAGTAATGTACATTGGTGATATGTCTCCACCATGGATAATATCTATATGGTTTATGTGCACTGTGTTTTCTGTTCTTTCTCTCCTCCAATGTATAGAGTCTGGGGATATGATGTAGATGTGGAGACTCTATATGTGCTGCGGTCTGGGGGAGATGATGTATCCATTGGATTTCTTGTTGAGCATTTGCGTCTGTTCCCGTGGTGTGTGTACACCACTGTATATGATTTAGTAGCCACATTCATTTGCCCTCTTTTGTGTCCCTTACTTAAGATGGCCGCCGCTGTGCTGCGCATGCGCGGTGCTTTCCTTTACATGGCGCGTCCTGTGAGGCTTCCGTTACGATGGTGGTGCGGGTCAGTGACGTCATTTGGAACGCATTGTTCCCGCCCGCACTCCCACCGGGAATCTCGCCTGTCATGACGCGCCATGGGGATTTTGCTTACCGCTCATGCGCTGCCTTCAATCAGCGGCACCACCTGCCACTAATTCCGGGATTGTATTTAGGTATGCCAAATAGCCGACCACAACCACAGCCCCCCGAGGAAGCAACGCGAAACGCGCGTCGGGGCTTTTCAGAGTCGCATGCTAATCTTTATTGCTCACATGGGTAAGCCCCTCTGACTTAAACACGATGGTATTCTTAACCCATTAGACCCTGAATGTGTTTGGAGGGGGAACCCTATCAGGTAACCAATTACCTATAGATACTACTCTATGGGTGTTTTTGTGATATTCCCTACCAAATCTTAGACACCTTATTACTCCTCTATTTATTGCTGGATATTACCTTATCTATTTTATATATACTATTATATGATGGGCATAAAGATTGAGTATTTTTGTGGCTCTGGTGTATGACCCCTACTCCGAATGACTTACTATTTGTATATGTATTTTTTTTGTCACTTTTGTATGTATATTTTAAACGATGGAATAAATATGTGTTTTTAATTATTAATACTCCAATAATATATACCTGACAGGAGCCCATACATTCTGCTGCCTCCAATAATATATACCTGACAGGAGCCCATAGATTCTGGTACCTCCAATAATATATACCTGACAGGAGCCCATATATTCTCCTGCCTCCAATAATATATACCTGACAGGAGCCCATACATTCTCGTGTCCCCAATAATATATACCTGACAGTAGCCCATAGATTCTGCTGCCTCCAATAATATATACCTGACAGGAGCCCATAGATTCTGGTACCTCCAATAATATATACCTGACAGGAGCCCATACATTCTCCTGCCTCCAATAATACATACTTTACAGGAGCCCATACATTCTGCTGCCTCCAATAATATATACCTGACAGGAGCCCATACATTCTCCTGCCTCCAAAAATATATACCTGACAGGAGCCCATACATTCTGCTGCCTCCAATAATATACCTGACAGGAGCCCATACATTCTCCTGACTCCAATAATATATACCTGACAGGAGCCCATAGATTCTGCTGCCTCCAATAATATATACCTGACAGGAGCCCATAGATTCTGGTACCTCCAATAATATATACCTGACAGGAGCCCATACACTCTGCTGCCTCCAATAATATATACCTGACAGGAGCCCATAGATTCTGCTGCCTCCAATAATATATACCTGATAGGAGCCCATAGATTCTGCTGCCTCCAATAATATATACCTGACAGGAGCCCATAGATTCTGCTGCCTCCAATAATATATACCTGATAAGAGCCCATAGATTCTGCTGCCTCCAATAATATATACCTGACAGGAGCCCATACATTCTCCTGCCTCCAATAATATATAACTAGCAGGAGCCCATACATTCTCCTGTCCCCAATAATATATACCTGACAGTAGCCCATAGATTCTGCTGCCTCCAATAATATATACCTGACAGGAGACCATAGATTCTGGTACCTCCAATAATATATACCTGACAGGAGCCTATAGATTCTCCTGCCTCCAATAATATATACCTGACAGGAGCCCATACATTCTCCTTCCTCCAATAATACATACCTTACAGGAGCCCATACATTCTGCTGCCTCCAATAATATATACCTGACAGGAGCCCATACATTCTGCTGCCTCCAATAATATATACCTGACAGGAGCCCATACATTCTGCTGCTTGCAATAATATATACCTGACAGGAGCCTATAGATTCTGCTGCCTCCAATAATATATACTTGACAAGAGCCCATAGATTCTCCTGCCTCCAATAATATATACCTGACAGGAGCCTATAGATTCTGCTGCCTCCAATAATATATACCTGACAAGAGCCCATAGATTCTCCTGCCTCCAATAATATATACCTGACAGGAGCCCATACATTCTGCTGCCTCCAATAATATATACCTGACAGGAGCCCATACATTCTGCTGCCTCCAATAATATATACCTGACAGGAGCCCATACATTCTGCTGCCTCCAATAATATATACCTGACAGGAGCCCATACATTCTGCTGCCTCCAATAATATATACCTGACAGGAGCCCATACATTCTGCTGCCTCCAATAATATATACCTGACAGGAGCCCATACATTCTGCTGCCTCCAATAATATATACCTGAAGGGAACCCATAGATTCTCCTGCCTCCAATAATATATACCTGACAGGAGCCCATACATTCTGCTGCCTCCAATAATATATACCTGACAGGAGCCCATAGATTCTCCTGCCTCCAATAATATATACCTGACAGGAGCCCATACATTCTGCTGCCTAAAATAATATATACCTGACAGGAGCCCATACATTCTGCTGCCTCCAATAATATATACCTGACAGGTGCCCATACATTCTGCTGCCTCCAATAATATATACCTGACAAGGGCCCATAGATTCTCTTGCCTCCAATAATATATACCTGACTGGAGCCCATACATTCTGCTGCCTCCAATAATATATACCTGACAGGAGCCCATACATTCTGCTGCCTCCAATAATATATACCTGACAGGAGCCTATACATTCTCCTGCCTCCAATAATATATAAATAGCAGGAGCCCATACATTTTGCTGCCTCCAATAATATATACCTGACAGGAGCCCATACATTCTGCTGCCTCCAATAATATATACCTGACAGGAGCCCATACATTCTGCTGCCTCCAATAATATATACCTGACAGGAGCCCATACATTCTCCTGCCTCCAATAATATATAACTAGCAGGAGCCCATACATTCTGCTGCCTCCAATAATATATACCTGACAGTAGCCCATAGATTCTGCTGCCTCCAATAATATATATCTGACAGGAGCCCATACATTCTGCTGCCTCCAATAATATATACCTGACAGGAGCCCATACATTCTCCTGCCTCCAATAATATATACCTGACAGGAGCCCATACATTCTCCTGCCTCCAATAATATATAACTAGCAGGAGCCCATACATTCTCCTGTCCCCAATAATATATACCTGACAGTAGCCCATAGATTCTGCTGCCTCCAATAATATATACCTGACAGGAGCCCATAGATTCTGGTACCTCCAATAATATATACCTGACAGGAGCCCATAGATTCTCCTGCCTCCAATAATACATACCTTACAGGAGCCCATACATTCTGCTGCCTCCAATAATATATACTTGACAGGAGCCCATACATTCTCCTGCCTCCAATAATATATACCTGACAGGAGCCCATACATTCTGCTGCCTCCAATAATATATACCTGACAGGAGCCCATAGATTCTGGTACCTAAAATAATATATACCTGACAGGAGCCCATACATTCTCCTGTCCCCAATAATATATACCTGACAGGAGCCCATAGATTCTGGTACCTCCAATAATATATACCTGACAGGAGCCCATAGATTCTGGTACCTCCAATAATATATACCTGACAGGAGCCCATACATTCTCCTGCCTCCGATAATACATACTTTACAGGACCCATAGATTCTCCTGATTCCAATAATATATACCAGACAGGAGCACATACATTCTGCTGCCTCCAATAATATATACCTGACAGGAGCCCATACATTCTCCTGCCTCCAATAACATATACCTGACAGGAGCCCATACATTCTGCTGCCTCCAATAATATATCCCTGACAGGAGCCCATACATTCTCCTGACTCCCATAATATATATGACTCGCCCCCTGGGCCGTGGGGCACGCGGATCCGGGCGATAGGGGAACGATGGGGGTAGTAGTGGCGGCCCGGTCCTGCGGCTCAGGGTGGTCAGACCAGTGGTAGTCTTTCAGATGTTTTAGATAATGTCCGACTACGCCACCCGTGGATTGCGGTTATTAGGAACCGCCGCTGCATGCAGACCGCTGGGGCTGATGAGGTGTGCAGCTAGGGTAGTGTGACTCCCCACGGGAAGAGTGCGGCCCCAGGGCAGTATAGTGGATGGTGGGAGTGATGGTAGTGAGAGTCCCAGAGCTGGTAGTGCTGGAGGAGCAAGGAGCACACAGACAACAGGTTGCAGTCCAGGGTCTTTACTAAACAGGTAAACTGACCCACAAGCAGTCCCGGCTAGGAGGGGACCTGGATGTCTGAGAGCAACGGGGAAATTGGCCCTGGTCAGGGTGAGGGTGTAGGCCTACCGTGCTCTCTGCGCTCCTTCTGGCTATCTCCTCCTGATAGGGTAACAGCCCACGTTTCCGAGCTTTCCGTGTATTCTCGCCTGTATGGCCTGCGACGTGGGTTCCTTTCTGCTCCCAGCCTTGTACGGCTTTACTGGTCCCTTTGGTTGTGGCAGGGCCTCCAGGCTTCTTAGGCCAAGGAATGTACAGTCCCTTGCGGACTGGTTCTCTGCTGGGGGATGTGGAATCCTTCCAGCCTCAGACACCAAAGTCTGGTAAAATTAAGTCTTTTCTCTGCCAAGACAGGCTCTCTTCGCCTCTTGTCTCTGGCTTGTGGCTCTCCTACTGCCACACTTCCTCTTAGGTGCAATCAACTTTCTGTCCCTGCTCCACACTGGGACACGTCTCAGTGCTGAGACAGGCAATCCAGTTCTCCCTAACCCTGCCCCCAGTACCAGCTTTTATAGGGGCAGCCAGCTCCCCCTACTAGCCTGAGACAGGAGGCATTGCATGCTAATATTCCCCTGACTAGAGAACCTCCCCCTTGCTCTCAGACACAGCTTTAATTACACTTGTGGCATCCAGGTCAGGGTGACACATTCCCCCCTAGTGAAATTTAGTACTCCGGGACTAAACAGTAAACAAAGACAATATGCATAACAATAAAACATTAACAGACAGACGACGCACAAATTGAGTTCTTTAGGTCACAGTGTGGTCTGTGACCGGGTGTCCATATCACCAAAACAACGGGGAGCCTTAACCAGGTGGGGGTCTGTCCTACCCCAAGTCCTTTACAGTCTTAGTTCATTCCTGGGTTAGGCTCCAAACGCAGTCCATACAAGGTCCCGGTTATAAAAAGTCCATAACCTTTGAGTCCTTACGGTAGCTGCAAGAAACTGAAACACAGAATTACCAAACATGCATGTAACTTGGCAAACAATTCAACACTTGGCAACAGGGTTATTTACAAGTTTAGTACACTCTATATTCTCCAGCGAGCGGGTATCTGTCCCTTTGTGCTCCTGGTTGACCTACGTAGCTCACTGTCTGGTGGTGGACCAACCTGGCTTTCCCCACTAGTGTTAGGGGTACAGCCCCTAACTACAATGTAGTTGCTCGGGGCACCTTTTGAGGTGGTCTCTGGAGACGACACTAGTGGTTTCTCCTCCGTCCTTGGTGATTACGCACACCTTTGGGTTGTCGTGGTCAGACTGCAGTATGGTGTAGGGTTCCCTTTCCCACTGGTCATCCAACTTATGTAGCCTTCTTTTTCGCTTTAGGACTTGCTCACCAGGTTCTAGGGGCGTGTTGATTGAAGAGTCTTTCTTGCTTCTCTCTCACCTGGGCCAGGCTCTTCTCCACACTCTCCTGTACCTTCTTGTACTGCAGTTGCCTTTCCGTATCCCAGTCCGCATCCGGGGAGGTGTCCTCAGGTATTAAGACTCCCATCTCCAGGTCTACGGGCAGCTTACCTGGTCTAGCTCGCATCAGGTAAGCCGGGGTGCAGTTTGTAGCATTCACCGGGATATTGTTGTATAGGTCTATCAGGTCCGGCAGTTTTTCTGGCCACAGGCTGCATTCCTCCAGGGGCAACGTCTTCAGGAGATCAATGACTATATTGTTCATCTTCTCACACATCCCGTTGGTTTGTGGGTGGTAAGGCGTTGTCCGGATCTTCTTACAGCCATAGAGGTTGCAGAACTCCTGGAAGATTTCAGCCTCGAACGCTGGACCCTGGTCTGTCAGGACCTGTTCCGGATACCCGTGTGGACGGCAGAAGTATTGCTGGAAGGCTCTGGCCGCTGTTTGGGCTGTCAAGTCTTTTACCGGGACCACCACGAGAAAACGGGAATAGTGGTCCACGATTGTCAGGGCGTAGATGTACCCTGACCGGCTTGGAGCCAACTTGACGTGGTCTAGAGCTACCAGCTCAAGAGGCTGCGTGGTGACGATGGGCCTCAAGGGTGTCTTCTGGCTGGCGCGGTCCTTCCTCCTCAGGTGACAAGGGCCACAGTCTCTGCACCACTTTTCTACAGCTCCTCTCATGCCGACCCAAAAGAACCTTCCTCTTAGTAGGAACTCCAGTTTCTTCCAACCGAAGTGTCCCGCTCTGTCATGGTAAGCCCCCAGGACCATAGCTGCATCCCGCCTTGGGACCACGACTTGCCAGGTCAGCTCGTGCGTCCGGTGGTTGACAATCCTTCTGCACAACTTGCCTTCGTAGAGGAACAGCTTGCTCTTCTCCTTCCATAGCTGCTTGGCTTCCTCTGGGGCATCTGGATCTAGGCGGGCGTCTTCCCGGGTCAGCAGATCTTTCACCAGGCGGACTGCAGGGTCACTATCTTGGGTCTCGGCCCAGCTGTGGTGAGGTAGGGGATTCATCATCACAGTTGTTAGATCCTCCTCCTTCACGCGGTGAGAGTGTTGAGCGGCTCCATACCGGTGAAACGCGGGGAGTTCTACCTCCTCCAGCTCTTCTGGGTCTTCGTCACTTTCAGGTAAGTGAGGCATCCTTGATAGGGCGTCCGCGTTGCCTGCCCGATACTTGATCACGAAGTCATAGTTGGAGAGACGGGCCATCCACCGCTGTTCCAGGGCACCCAGTCTTGCATTGTCCAGGTGTGTCAACGGGTTGTTGTCCGTGTACACGGTGAATTTTGCGGAGGCCAGGTAATGCTTGAAGCGTTCCGTCACGGCCCACACCACCGCCAAGAATTCTAGCTTGAAGGAGCTGTAATTCTCCGGGTTCCTCTCGGTGGGCCTCAGCTTCCGGCTGGCGTATGCGATCACCCGTTCTCTGCCCTGTTGGTTTTGGGACAGTACGGCTCCCAGTCCCACATTACTGGCATCTGTGTGGAGAATGAAAGGCTGGCCGTAATCAGGGTAGGCCAGGATCTCATCCCCCGTGAGGGCCATCTTTAGCTGGCGGAAGGACTCCTCTTCCGGTTTATCCCACTTGAAGGGTGGCTTTTGACTCCTGGACTTAGACTGTCCGATCAGGAGGTCCTGCATAGGAGCTGCCATCTTAGTGAACCCGGGGATGAACCTTCGGTAGTAGCCTACCAACCCGAGAAACTGTCTCACCTCTTTGATGTTCGAGGGGCTTGGCCAGCTCTTGATTGCCGTGACCTTGTCAGGGTCGGGGGCCACTCCTTCCGTGCTTACCATGTGCCCTAGGTACTGGACCTTTGGTTTCAGCAGGTGGCACTTCGATGGTTTCACCTTCAGGCCATAGTCTGCCAGGGCTTCGAACACCTCAGCCAGGTGCTTGAGATGGTCCTCGTAGGTCTTCGAATAGACGATCAAGTCGTCCAGGTAAAGGAGGATCGTCTCGAAGTTTCGGTGCCCTAGACAGCATTCCATCAGCCGCTGGAAGGTCCCTGGTGCGTTGCAGAGCCCGAAAGGCATACAGTTGAATTCGCTCAGTCCCATCGGGGTGGTGAAGGCGGTCTACTCCTTGTCAGCCTCTGCCACAGGAACCTGCCAGTACCCACTAGTAAGGTCCAAAGTAGAAAAGAAGTTAGCAGATTTTAGTGCGGCTAAAGACTCCTCTATTCTATGCAGCGGATATGCGTCTTTGTGGGTGATACGGTTGATTTGTCCATAGTCCACGCACATTCTCATGGTGCCGTCTTTCTTTTTCACCAGAACCAAGGGGGCTGCCCAGGGGCTACAGCTATCTCTAATAACCCCAGCTTCTTTCATCTCTCTTAGCATGCCCTTGGCGTTCTGATAATGTGCAGGGGGTACAGGTCTGTGCCTCTCTTTTATTGGTGGGTGGCTCCCTGTGGGGATGTGGTGTTCTATCCCTTTTACTCTGCCGAAGTCTAGCGGGTGCTTACTAAAGACTCTCTCGTACTCCTATACCACCCGGTAGACTCGTTTTTGGTGCAGGGGAGTGGAGTCAGCACCCACATGGAGTTTCTGGCACCAGTCCTCCTTTTGTTTCTGGGAGCTATTACCCTCCGCCTGTGGAGATGGAGGCAAGGGTTCCACGGCCCTGATAGCTTGGTGTTCGACAACAAACAGTTTGGCGAGTGTAGCGTACCTGGGTAAGTGTACTTCCCTCTCCCCAATGTTGAGGATGCGGACGGGCACCCTCCCATGACGGACATCAACCACCCCCCGGGCTGTCAAAATGGTGGGCCTGCTGTCTGAGTACACGGGTTCTACCATGGCTTGGTAGTCTCTACCTCTCAACCCGATTGCAGTCCGACACCAGATCATCATTTCACTTTTGGGAGGCATGGAAATGGGGAATGGGTCACTCAGTCTTACGCTACCGATCTCACCACCAGACAGTTCTACCTGCTGCCGTCTCATCAGGGCTTTTATCTCCTTGTTGAGGACTCTCTGTTGGCTGGAGCTAGCATTCACCGCCACCTGTTGTAGAATTACAATTACCTCTGAAAGACAATTTTCAATTATGTTAGTACCCACAGTTATTTTAGGGTGACTTTCATGACGGTCAATGTCCACAATAATCACTCCCTGTGCCGGCAGTTCAACTTTACCAATTTTAATGGTCATCTCCTTGAACCCCATCTGCGGCACGGTTAAGCCATTACAGGCGATGATGCTCAAGTTACTGTCTGGATATCGTGTGATATCAGCATCAGTCCAATACTGCTTAAAAAATACATAAGGGATTGTGGTTACTTGCGACCCAGTATCCAGCAAGGCGCTCATGGGGATACCGTCCAGCACCACGGGTAAAACCGGGCGCCCCCCAACGTACTTATCACGCCAATTATAAGGGCCTGGTGATCTTATGCCTGGGGGTCGGCCCTCTGCCCCAGGTTGGACCGTTTAAATTACAGTACCTGGAAATGTGTCCGGGCTGGTTGCATCGACGGCAAATGGGCTGTCCATCCTCTGCGTAGCGGTCTGTGGGCCTCCCTCGGAACGACGGGATCCTCCTCTGTCGACGCCACAGGACATCCTCCGGACTTGAAGCCAGCTCGATGGGTCTTGACGGGTCCACTTGCAACGCCTGGACGGTCCTGGTCAATGCCGCGACGCTCCTGGTTAGCTCCTGGACTTGGTGGTGCAGGCCTTTCGACGGGGCTTGGTTCAGGGCTTGTGCATCAGCCTCCACGGAGTCCATAGAGGAGGGCGCCGCCTCCTGGTGGTAGGTGATAGCAGGGCGCCGGGGGTTTATAGCGCCACTGGTTGCAGATTCACGGCGCACCCTTATGGCCCTGTCCTTAAATTGGGCAAAGGTCAGGTCGGGGTTCTGAAAGAACATGAGGCGCAGTTGGGCCCTGTGGGCGCTAGACAGCAGACCTTCTATGAATTGTTCTGTTAGCAGCTTATCGGTTTCCTGCACACTGCCAGGGTCAGTTTGTTGAATAGCCCTCAAGGCTTCCTGCAGATTTAGGGCATAGTCTCTGATGCTGTCCTGTGCCCGCTGCTTACATCCATAGAACCTCATTTTAATCTCAGCGGAGGTACGTGTATCAAAGGTACCACGCAGCCGGGCCAGAATACCCTTCACAGTCCTTTTCTCCTCAGTGGGCCATGATTTTACCTCCCTTTGGGCTGCGCCAGTTAACTGCCCTGTCAATATGCTGACCTTCTGTTCCTCTGTCAGGGGGTAAACCTGGAACAAACTGTATAGCCTTTCCTTAAAGTCAGTTAGGGCATGGGGCTCCCCTGAGTATTTGGGCAGCCAGGCCGCTCCAGGGATGTAGGGCAAAGAAAAGGGCATCACCGCTGCTGCAGCTGCGTTGGTGGTAGTGGGCACCTATGTGTCTGACATCTTCCTCCCCCCTAGTTACGCGTGGTCTACCTTCCGACGATCCTCTTCTGTAGGCCGTGGCTCCGCTGCTGCTGCTATGGACGAGGACCTGGCGTCGCGTCCTGATGACGTCAGCGTCGCTCTCTCTCCCTTCCAGGACCTTGCGCAGCGTCTGTGCGTGGGGCGGAGCTTCGGATCTCGCGCGGTTTTGACGTCCACGCCCCTCTTCTTCCCGCGCGGCGTCCTGAAGATGGCGTCCGATGGCGGGAAGCAGCCGCGGATGGCGGGAAGACGGCAGAAGACGGCGGGAAACGGTCCAAGATGGCGTCCGATGGCGGGAATCGGCTCCAGGTGGCGGGAAACGACTCCGGACGGCGGGAAACGGTCCAAGATGGCGTCTGATGGCGGGAATCGGCTCCGGATGGCAGGAAACGACTCCGGACGGCGGGAAACTTCGCCACAGGTAAGCTACAAAAGTCTTTTTCAGGCACGCAGTACCCGGTGGTTGCGGGTACGAAATCCTGCTGACTACGCCAAAGCTGACTCGCCCCCTGGGCCGTGGGGCACGCGGATCCGGGCGATAGGGGAACGATGGGGGTAGTAGTGGCGGCCCGGTCCCGCGGCTCAGGGTGGTCAGACCAGTGGTAGTCTTTCAGATGTTTTAGATAATGTCCGACTACGCCACCCGTGGATTGCGGTTATTAGGAACCGCCGCTGCATGCAGACCGCTGGGGCTGATGAGGTGTGCAGCTAGGGTAGTGTGACTCCCCACGGGAAGAGTGCGGCCCCAGGGCAGTATAGTGGATGGTGGGAGTGATGGTAGTGAGAGTCCCAGTGCTGGTAGTGCTGGAGGAGCAAGAAGCACACAGACAACAGGTTGCAGTCCAGGGTCTTTACTAAACAGGTAAACTGACCCACAAGCAGTCCCGGCTAGGAGGGGACCTGGATGTCTGAGAGCAACGGGGAAATTGGCCCTGGTCAGGGTGAGGGTGTAGGCCTACCGTGCTCTCTGCGCTCCTTCTGGCTATCTCCTCCTGATAGGGTAACAGCCCACGTTTCCAAGCTTTCCGTGTATTCTCGCCTGTATGGCCTGCGACGTGGGTTCCTTTCTGCTCCCAGCCTTCTACGGCTTTACTGGTCCCTTCGGTTGTGGCAGGGCATCCAGGCTTCTTAGGCCAAGGAATGTACAGTCCCTTGCGGACTGGTTCTCTGCTGGGGGATGTGGAATCCTTCCAGTCTCAGACACCAAAGTCTGGTAAAATTAAGTCTTTTCTCTGCCAAGACAGGCTCTCTTCGCCTCTTGTCTCTGGCATGTGGCTCTCCTACTGCCACACTTCCTCTTAGGTGCAATCAACTTTCTGTCCCTGCTCCACACTGGGACACGTCTCAGTGCTGAGACAGGCAATCCAGTTCTCCCTAACCCTGCCCCCAGTACCAGCTTTTATAGGGGCAGCCAGCTCCCCCTACTGGCCTGAGACAGGAGGCATTGCATGCTAATGTTCCCCTGACTAGAGAACCTCCCCCTTGCTCTCAGACACAGCTTTAATTACACTTGTGGCATCCAGGTCAGGGTGACACATATACCTGACAGGAGCCCATAGATTCTGCTGCCTCCAATAATATATGAGAAACCACAATAATTGAGTAATAATGGCATAAAACGACAAAGTTTATTAAGTTAGTTAAAAAAGTATACAGTAGTAATACAAAAATTGTATAATTACATATTAATGTTCAGACAATGAGTGACTATTGGATCAATGAGATAGAAAGAAACTCCCATAACATCTTATAAATCCCTTAGATATGTGTGTGCCAGGGTACAGTATATCCCAATGGAATCCACAAGGGGAAGAGTCAAGGGAAGGAGCAGAGAAAGACGAAAAGAGTAAATGAAAATAAGTAATAAAGGTGGAAACAAAGGAGAGGATCAGGTCATAACCAAAAGGGCGAGATAGTATCATCCTTAAATATAATTCCCAGATGGGAAGCCATAATAATGGATAAATAGGAGCACTCACCAAATAGGTTGCCAACCCTCCCAAGTGTATAGGGCAGAAGGAGGCAGGTAAGGGACATCCACCAGGGGCCTCGACGCGCGTTTCGCGTGTAGCTTTATCAAGAGGCTAATAATATATACCTGACAGGAGCCCATAGATTCTGGTACCTCCAATAATATATACCTGACAGGAGCCCATACACTCTGCTGCCTCCAATAATATATACCTGACAGGAGCCCATACATTCTGCTGCCTCCAATAATATATACCTGACAGGAGCCCATACATTCTTCTGCCTCCAATAATGTATAACTAGCAGGGGCCCATACATTCTGCTGCCTCCAATAATATATACCTGACAGGAGCCCATACATTCTGCTGCCTCCAATAATATATACCTGACAGGAGCCCATACATTCTGCTGCCTCCAATAATATATACCTGACAGGAGCCCATACATTCTGCTGCCTCCAATAATATATACCTGACAGGAGCCCATACATTCTGCTGCCTCCAATAATATATACCTGACAGTAGCCCATAGATTCTGCTGCCTCCAATAATATATACCTGACAGGAGCCCATAGATTCTGGTACCTCCAATAATATATACCTGACAGGAGCCCATAGATTTTCCTGCCTCCAATAATATATACCTGACAGGAGCCCATACATTCTCCTGCCTCCAATAATATATACTTGACAGGAGCCCATACATTCTGCTGCCTCCAATAATATATACCTGACAGGAGCCCATACATTCTCCTGCCTCCAATAATATATACTTGACAGGAGCCCATACATTCTCCTGCCTCCAATAATATATACCTGACAGGAGCCCATACATTCTGCTGCTTCCAATAATATATGCCTGACAGGAGCCCATAGATTCTGGTACCTCCAATAATATATACCTGACAGGAGCCCATAGATTCTCCTGCCTCCAATAATATATACCTGACAGGAGCCCATAGATTCTGGTACCTCCAATAATATATACCTGACAGGAGCCCATAGATTCTCCTGCCTCCAATAATATATACCTGACAGGAGCCCATACATTCTGCTGTCCCCAATAATATATACCTGACAGTAGCCCATAGATTCTGCTGCCTCCAATAATATATACCTGACATGAGCCCATAGATTCTGGTACCTAAAATAATATATACCTGACAGGAGCCCATACATTCTCCTGCCTCCAATAATACATACTTTACAGGAGCCCATACATTCTGCTGCCTCCAATAATATATACCTGACAGGAGCCCATACATTCTCCTGCCTCCAATAATATATACTTGACAGGAGCCCATACATTCTGCTGCCTCCAATAATATATACCTGACAGGAGCCCATACATTCTCCTAACTCCAATAATATATACCAGACAGGAGCCCATAGATTCTGGTACCTCCAATAATATATACCTGATAGGAGCCCATACACTCTGCTGCCTCCAATAATATATACCTGACAGGAGCCCATAGATTCTGCTGCCTCCAATAATATATACCTGACAGGAGCCCATAGATTCTCCTGCCTCCAATAATACATACCTTACAGGAGCCCATACATTCTCCTGCCTCCAATAATATATACCTGACAGGAGCCCATACATTCTGCTGCCTCCAATAATATATACCTGACAGGAGCCCATACATTCTCCTGCCTCCAATAATATATACCTGACAGGAGCCCATACATTCTGCTGCCTCCAATAATATATACCGGACAGAAGCCCATACATTCTGCTGCCTCCAATAATATATACCTGACAGGAGCCCATACATTCTCCTGCCTCCAATAATATATACCTGACAGGAGCCCATATATTCTGCTGCCTCCAATAATATATACCTGACAGGAGCCCATAGATTCTGCTGCCTCCAATAATATATACCTGACAGGAGCCCATACATTCTGCTGCCTCCAATAATATATGCCTGACAGGAGTCCATAGATTCTGCTGCCTCCAATAATATATACCTGACAGGAGCCCATAGATTCTGGTACCTCCAATAGTATATACCTGACAGGAGCCCATAGATTCTCCTGCTTCCAATAATATATACCTGACAGGAGCCCATACATTCTCCTGCCTCCAATAATATATACCTGACAGGAGCCCATACATTCTCCTGCCTCCAATAATATATACCTGACAGGAGCCCATAGATTCTGCTGCCTCCAATAATATATACCTGACAGGAGCCCATAGATTCTGGTACCTCCAATAATATATACCTGACAGGAGCCCATAGATTCTCCTGCCTCCAATGATATATACCTGACAGGAGTCCATACATTCTGCTGCCTCCAATAATATATACCTGACAGGAGCCCATACATTCTGCTGCCTCCAATAATATATACCTGACAGGAGCCCATATATTCTGCTGCCTCCAATAATATATACCTGACAGGAGCCCATACATTCTCCTGCCTCCAATAATATATACTTGACAGGAGCCCATAGATTCTGGTACCTCCAATAATATATACCTGACAGGAGCCCATACACTCTGCTGCCTCCAATAATATATACCTGACAGGAGCCCATAGATTCTGCTGCCTCCAATAATATATACCTGACAGGAGCCCATAGATTCTCCTGCCTCCAATAATACATACCTTACAGGAGCCCATACATTCTGCTGCCTCCAATAATATATACCTGACAGGAGCCCATACATTCTGGTACCTCCAATAATATATACCTGACAGGAGCCCATACATTCTGCTGCCTCCAATAATATATACCTGACAGGAGCCCATACATTCTGTTACCTCCAATAATATATACCTGACAGGAGCCCATACATTCTGGTACCTCCAATAATATATACCTGACAGGAGCCCATACATTCTGGTACCTCCAATAATATATACCTGACAGGAGCCCATACATTCTGCTGCCTCCAATAATATATACCTGACAGGAGCCCATACATTCTGCTGCCTCCAATAATATATACCTGACAGGAGCCCATAGATTCTCCTGCCTCCAATAATATATACCTGACAGGAGCCCATACATTCTCCTGCCTCCAATAATATATACCTGACAGGAGCCCATACATTCTGCTGCCTCCAATAATATATACCTGACAGGAGCCCATACATTCTGCTGCCTCCAATAATATATACCTGACAGGAGCCCATAGATTCTCCTGCCTCCAATAATATATACCTGACAGGAGCCCATACATTCTCCTGCCTCCAATAATATATACCTGACAGGAGCCTATACATTCTGCTGCCTCCAATAATATATACCTGACAGGAGCCCATACATTCTCCTGACTCCAAAAATATATACCTGACAGGAGCCCATAGATTCTGCTGCCTCCTATAATATATACCTGACAGGAGCTCATACATTCTGCTGCCTACAATAATATATACCTGACAGGAGCCCATAGATTCTGGTACCTCCAATAATATATACCTGACAGGAGCCCATACACTCTGCTGCCTCCAATAATATATACCTGACAGGAGCCCATACATTCTGCTGCCTCCAATAATATATACCTGAGAGGAGCCCACAGATTCTCCTGCCTCCAATAATACATACCTTACAGGAGCCCATACATTCTGCTGCCTACAATAATATATACCTGACAGGAGCCCATACATTCTCCTGCCTCCAATAATATATACCTGACAGGAGCCCATACATTCTGCTGCCTCCAATAATATATACCTGACAGGAGCCCATGCATTCTGCTGCCTCAAATAATATATACCTGGCAGGAGCCCATACATTCTCCTGCCTCCAATAATATATACCTGACAGGAGCCCATACATTCTGCTGCCTCCAATAATATATACCTGACAGGAGCCCATACATTCTGCTGCCTCCAATAATATATACCTGACAGGAGCCCATAGATTCTGCTGCCTCCAATAATATATACCTGACAGGAGCCCATAGATTCTGGTACCTCCAATAATATATACCTGACAGGAGCCCATAGAGTCTCCTGCCTCCAATAATATATACCTGACAGGAGGCCATACATTCTCCTGCCTCCAATAATATATACCTGACAGGAGCCCATACATTCTCCTGCCTCCAATAATAAATACCTGACAGGAGCCCATACATTCTGCTGCCTCCAATAATATATACCTGACAGGAGCCCATACATTCTCCTGCCTCCAATAATAAATACCTGACAGGAGCCCATACATTCTCCTGCCTCCAATAATATATACCTGACAGGAGCCCATAGAATCTCCTGTCCCCAATAATATATACCTGACAGGAGCCCATACATTCTCCTGCCTCCAATAATATATATACCTGACAGGAGCCCATACATTCTGCTGCCTCCAATAATATATACCTGACAGTAGCCCATACATTCTCCTGCCTCCAATAATATATATACCTGACAGGAGCCCATACATTTTGCTGCCTCCAATAATATATACCTGACAGGAGCCCATACATTCTCCTGCCTCCAATAATATATACCTGACAGGAGCCCATAGATTCTCCTGCCTCCAATAATATATACCTGACAGGAGCCCATAGATTCTCCTGCCTCCAATAATATATACCTGACAGGAGCCCATACATTATCCTGCCTCCAATAATATATACCTGACAGGAGCCCATACATTATCCTGCCTCCAATAATATATACCTGACAGGAGCCCATACATTCTCCTGCCTCCAATAATATATACCTGACAGGAGCCCATACATTCTGCTGCCTCCAATAATATATACCTGACAGGAGCCCATACATTATCCTGCCTCCAATAATATATACCTGACAGGAGCCCATACATTCTCCTGCCTCCAATAATATATACCTGACAGGAGCCCATACATTTTGCTGCCTCCAATAATATATACCTGACAGGAGCCCATACATTATCCTGCCTCCAATAATATATACCTGACAGGAGCCCATACATTCTCCTGCCTCCAATAATATATACCTGACAGGAGCCCATACATTCTGCTGCCTCCAATAATATATACCTGACAGGAGCCCATACATTATCCTGCCTCCAATAATATATACCTTTGAAATCACAAAAAGACATATATACAAGCAAAAACAAATAAAATAAAAGGGATACAATACAGATACAGTGAAGGAAATAATTATTTGATCCCTTGCTGTTACTTATGGTTTTGTAGCCCATTCCAGCTTTGTGCAGGTCTATGATTTTGTCCCTGACATCCTTAGAAAGCTCTTTGGTCTGGCCCATGTTGTAGGGGTTAGAGTCTGACTGATTAATGGAGTCTGTGGACAGGAGTCTTTTATACAGGTGACTATGTAAGACAGCTGTCTGTAATGCAGGTAACGAGTTGATTAGTAGCGTCTAACTGGTCTGTAGGAGCCAGAAACTCATAATGGTTTGTAGGGGATCAAATACTTATTTCTCACTGCAAAAGGCAAATAAATGTATCTAATTTATACAATGTGATTGTCTTGATTTTTTGGGGGATATTTTATCTCTCAATGTTAAAATTAACCTACCCTTAAAATTATAGACTGTTCATGTCTTTGTCAGTGGGCAAACTTACAAAACCAGCAAGGGATCAAATACTTATTGTTATGCACACGCCCGGACTGACTGGCGTGTGCGGGTGTTGTGGTTCCACTGGACCATGGACCGGAGAGTGCCTGGAGGGGCGTGACTAAGTATCTGGCCGATCCGACCAAGGTGGCACGACGGCATACGACGCCAGTGCACCAGGGAGAAACCGGGCAGAGGGACCAGGTGCTACTCCAGGTCAAACTCCGGACACGGGGGTTGACCCACACTGGGATTACTGGAACAGGCAGGTTAGGCTGCCACAGACTGGTGGATGTAAGCAAACACGGCAGGTATGCAGATGGGTGGATACAGGCGAGTATGCAGGCAGGGAGGTACTGGCCGAAAGGACGGGCTGGAGCACAGAGAGGTTAAGACCCAGTACAGACTGGGTCACAGAACCGCAGATGCGGTAGACAACCACAGCAGAGAGGGAACGCCCGAAGCGGTTGGCAAGAACAGAGCAGGACGGGGCTGCAGGAGCAGCGAGCACAAGCAGGGCAGGACAGGACTGCCGGAGCAGCGGGCAGAAGCAGGGCAGGGCGGAAACCTCAGAAGCAGTAAGCAAGATAAGAGCAGAGCAGAAACCGCAGGAGCGGCAAGCAAAGCAAGAGCAGAGTGAAAACCGCAAGAGCGGCAAGCTAAGCAGGAGCAGAGCGGACACCGCAAGAGCGGTAAACAAGGCAGGAGCAGAGCAGAAACCGCAAGAGCGGCAAGCTAAGCAGGAGCAGAGCGGACACCGCAGAGCGGTAAACAAGGCAGGAGCAGAGTAGAAACCGCAAGAGCGGCAAGCTAAGCAAGAGCAGAGTGGACACCGCAGAGCGGTAAACAAGGCAGGAGCAGAGCAGAAACCGCAAGAGCGGCAAGCTAAGCAGGAGCAGAGCAGACACCGCAGAGCGGTAAACAAGGCAGGAGCAGAGCAGAAACCGCAAGAGCGGCAAGCTAAGCAGGAGCAGAGCGGACACCGCAGAGCGGTAAACAAAGCAGGAGCAGAGCAGAAACCGCAAGAGCGGCAAGCTAAGCAGGAGCAGAGCGGACACCGCAGAGCGGTAAACAAGGCAGGAGCAGAGCAGAAACCGCAAGAGCGGCAAGCTAAGCAGGAGCAGAGCGGACACCGCAGAGCGGTAAACAAGGCAAGGGGATAGGACTCTGTTCACAAAGAACAGACGGAGAAGGAAAGGCAGAACCAGAAGCACGCACAGTACTTACATAGAAGTAGCGAGCGTACACTAAATTCACAACAGAGGTACAGAGACGACGAGAAGGAATTTAGGAGCGGGTTCAGACTCTGCAGAAAGACGCAGAAAACAGACATAGAGGGAAAAGGGAGACAAGGTTAAAGTAGAAACGAGGCACAGACAACAGGGAACAGAGGAACGGGAACAGAGACAGCAAGGCAGGAACACAAACAGGACTCTGTTCAGACGGGAACAGATACCACAAGGCAGGAACACAAACAGGACTCTGTTCAGACGGGAACAGATACCGCAAGGCAGGGACACAAACAGGACTCTGTTCAGACGGGAACAGATACCGCAAGGCAAGGACACAAACAGGACTCTGTTCAGACGGGAACAGATACCGCAAGGCAGAGACACAAACAGGACTCTGTTCAGACGGGAACAGATACCGCAAGGCACAGACAGGCAGATCTAGGAATACGGCCCCTAGAAGGCGAAAGAACAGGCAAGAAGCGTGTTCACAAGAACAGACCACAGTTCAGACACAGAACAGGAAAACAGGATAGGACCTGGCATGTCAGAGACAAAAAGCCAACTGACAAGAAACAATGCTCAGGCGCCATCTTGAGGAAGAAGGTGGTATAAATACCCAAAGAAGGACAGCAATAGGCTGAAGGTGCAACAGGGGCGTGTCCGCAGCAGGTACAAGAAACAGGAAGTTCAGCGGGCGTCGCCCTATGCAGCCAAAGTGGAGCAGAGCAGAGCACAAGGAAAGAAGCCAGACCAGGAAGCTGGGCGGGAGATGAAGTTTGCGATCTTGCAGGATGAGAGATGGAACACCATGCAAGAACGCCGCCAGGTATGCTACACTTATTTCCTTCACTCTACATCTTACGAACTGGATCCGTGGGAGGAGAACGTGATGGTAGATATGGACAGACCTGCAATACTCATTGCTTCTCCTGGGGTCTGACTCCGATATTCCTTAGATAACAGGTTATAAAAGGTCTCACCAGACTCCTCACTCTTCCCTCCATGGAGGAAAGTGGAGGATGGCTGATTAGATTCGATTCTAATTCAGCTTTAGCAGAATCCTCCCACAGAAACAATATGGCTGTCATCTTACTGAACATCCTTTCCAGCCTTCTATACATACCAAGCATGAATATGATCTATCCATAATTCAGGGAGATCTTGCACTCTTGTGGATTGCCAGCTACCAAAACTTTTGCAATTTTACCAACAGATGTGAATAGGCTTCACGATCCTGGATATATACAAAGATTTTGTCTATAAAAGAATTTGTCTTTACCAATGGAAAACTGGAGACATCTGAGTTCATATTAAGGTTTATGTCTTGTATACAAGGACATACACGCAATTCACCTCTATAAAGATGGCAGTAGGAGTGTCTGCCCGCTATACATTTACAGTAGCATATATAGCAATGCTGACACAGCAAATACCAGTGCAAACCAGTTATTTTCCATAGTGTCTGTGAAGACCCGGGGTCTTCCGTGGGCGTAATACTACTCAGACAACACAAGATGAGGGTAAAACAGTGTGGCAATACTTTATTGAACCACAAAGCGGACAATAAACAGTCCCAGCAAATACCCAAGATAGTGCAAAATTAAACAGTTCTCAATCTTCCGCTAGCCCGCCTGGGATAGAACAACTGTGACTTTGGGACTTCCAGGGCCAACTACCTCAACCAGTGGCCGCCCACTTCTGGCGGACCCCACAGAGAGAAAATAGCGGCCAGCTTAGGAAGCTAACAGTCCATCGAGGTACAAGGCCAGGAGACCTGACGGTCCCAACATGGCCTCTTCGGGAGTTTCCATGGGGCCAGATGACCAGCTGGTCCCAATATGGCTTCTCCCAATGTCTCCATGGGTTCCAGTCGACCGGAGGGTCCCACCTGGCAACCCCAAACAACATATCCATGGGGCCAGGTGACTTAATCGTCACAACCTGGTATCCTCAAATGTATCCATGGGCTCTCTGATGGTAAATGGAGCAGATCCATATCTTTCCAGTCAGGGCCTCGTACTCTTAGGCCGGAATCATGTAGAATCCAAATCTGTGTCTCTTTGGATACAGCCATGCTCCCAAGCTGATGGCATGAACGAGTCTCTGATCTTTGATTTTCCTTGCAAAGTCTCTCTGAATCTGTTTCAAGTCTGACTGCTATAGAACCACATGTCCCTTAAAATAGTTACAGTTTTCTGTTCAAGTACACATTAACAGGTAAGGGGTTAGGGATGGCATTACTCACAGGGCTCAGGTATAATTGTTTGAGCTAATCTATTTACATAGTTGGTATAGAAGGGGGCTCTTGCAAATAAACATCTAACTAGCTTAGTATAATATGTCATTAGCATATTAACAACATCATTGTTTCCATACGAAGAGAAGTCAACTTTCAGTTTTATACACATAATAGCGTGTCCTTCTTGACCAGCCACAGAAATACACATTACAAGTCAACATTAACACAATAGTGTATTTCTCTTGGCTTAACAAATCTAATCGTCTGGCTGATTAAGATTATAAGCTGTATCGTCAGTGTCCATTATCAAAACATGTGTAAGCATATAGAGGAACTTGTCCTTTTGCAATCTTCTTTTTGCACATCTCATTTTTATTTCTTAAACAATAATTTTCATGCATGAATCACTTAGGCGTTGGCTATAGTTAAGACATTTTAGTATAAGCATATAAAGAAAATATTCTAAAACCTTATCTTACAACGACTATATAATTAATCACATAAAAATTATTATAACAAAAACCTTAAAATATTGTTTTACCTTGTCTGGTTTTCAGGGTACAGACAGAGTGGATGAACAAGGTTAAAGCATTGATGCCCCTGCGTTTAACACCTATGTGCCAGTGGAGGCATACAGGACACATCTGCTGGCCCAAATGGTTATCCAACATTAACAGCTACCCGGTAATTACTCTGTATATAGACTCCATGTCTGCTCTCCATCAGATAACCTGCTTCAATTACCTGTTCACAGCAGGGGGTGCAGGCAATGATCCAATGGCCCCAGCTTTTGATCTATATAACTCATAACCTCACTTATGACACTGGGTATTTTCAGAGTATTTTATTATTGTCACAGACTTTTGTAGTTTACCAGTATTTTTGCCTGCAGTATGTTTACACCTTTAAAAATCAATTGGAAAACTGCATTGCTTTCAGGAAAAAAAAACACATCAGAAAAGTCTTTGGTTGCATTGCAGAAGCATTATGTGTGAAATGACTCAGAAAAAAGTGGAATGCAATCTGTGCAAAACTAAAACTCTGCAGTGTCTATTAATCCAGCAGGTTAATGCACAAGGAGAGCAACAAAACTGGGGAAAACAACTTTGGCCATGTGTGGCCATTAACATGGGGGGGGGGTCTCGGATACGTGGGTCATAGACCTGCTGGAACCTTGGCCTAGAAACTGAGGGCGCAACTGGCACAACACGGCCTTTACCAATTCCAACTCTGTCTCCTTTTATTATTCTTCGACTTATCCTGGGTAATTTTCTTCTTCCTCCTCCTACAGAGGATTCGGGAGCAGCCTTCATCTTGTTCCTGGAGCTCTGTTTCCCAGTTCCTGACCCACAGGTGGCCCCGACCTCTGACACTGTAGTGGTCCCAGCCATGTGGAAATGGGCTACCGATCCCTGCATCATCTGGACTACAGACGGTTCTCATGTCGGTGGAGAAAATCTCCAGCTCTCTTCTTGTGCCACCTTCAGCTTGGTCCACTTCCACAGCCCTCTCCCAAGCTTTCTCAGCCTTCTACCACCTCCCATCTGACACCGTCCAATCCAGAGTCTCACCAATTATGTAACTCAAGTGAGAACCTTGCAACTTCAGGAACATTACCCACTCGTCCAGCGAAAGATCATGTGGCCTCTGGGGTAGGTATTCCTTCGTCATCATCCGCCTCTCTACATAGACGTTGTGGCCAGTCCCATGCTCAGTTATATATGCATGCCCTCCTTTTGAGTCAAAGCTAACAACTTCTTCATAGGAGGCCTGTTCCTTTAAGTGGACAGCTAGGGAACCTACCAGCATCTCTTCAGCTTTAGTTTTGGGTTCTTTTTCTGGGCCGCCGATAGATCCATGCTGCGCTGATCCCTCACAAACTTCCAAAACCTTATCTCGATCCCCACAGGTCGCAGGGGGCGCAAAGTCATGGTTTGGGTCCTTATCGCTGGCTTGGTTGCTTGAGCTGGAACAGCCTGTCCCAGGTCTGCCGTGCTGATTCCTACCCTCTCCTCAAACAGTCTGGCCAACCCAAGGTCCTCTTTTCCTTGTCCAGCCTCTCCGTCTACGCTCACGATAAGCGGGACCTTCTTGTTGTTCTGAGCCACTAACCACCAATACAAAGTTCATGCGCTGCGCCATCTTGGATTGCGTAATGGTCGCCATCCTATACGTAACTCGAGTTTTCCCTGCATCACTCTGCTCTTCTAGCTGCAAGACTCGATCCTGCTGACTACGCCAAATGTAAAGTGTTGCGGAGCGGTAGCCGTCGGCGAGGTACTAGTCTCTTGCGCCACGGCACATTACATGAAGGTGGGGGTCAAGGCTTGGTGCGTGGACTTGTGCTGTGAGGGTGCTACGTCTGTGTAGGCCGCATGTAACCTATGTTGCTTGTTGGCCAGGACCAGATATTTGACAGCTCAAAATAAACTTTTTACTGAACATTAACTTTGGGAGGGTTATACACAGTAGATAGCGGGTACATATCCTCTCAAACATTTCCTTGATAAAGCGTAACATTTTCCTCACATAAATTCAATCCCTCTCTTTTCTCTCTCTTTACTTGTTCTCTGTATTCACTATTCCTCATTAATTCACCACAAACCGGCTTGACACTACAGTTCGGCTAGCAAGAGACCTTGACTTCCACCTGCGGTTCCGCATGGCCGGACCACATGTTACCACCACATAGTGACCAAATAATACCACATACAGGAGACAAATACTGCCACATCATGACCAGACCACATATTACCACCACATAGTGACCGAAAAACACCACATACTAGGAACAAATACCACCACACCATGACCAGACCACATATTACCACCACATGATGACTGAATACTAATCATTAATAAAAAAACACAATACTAATATTACCTTAGCAGCTGAGATGTATATTATGAGGTTCTGCAGCAGCTGAGGTGTGTATTATGAGGTTCTGCAGCAGCTGAGGTGTATTATGAGGCTCTGCAGCAGCTGAGGTGTATTATGAGGTTCTGCTGCAGCTGATCTGTGTATTATGATGTTCTGCAGCAGCTGAGGTGTGTATTATGAGGTTCTGCAGCAGCTGAGGTGTGTATTATGAGGTTCTGCAGCAGTTGAGACGTGTATTATGAGGTTCTGCAGCAGCTGAGATGTGTATTATGAAGTTCTGCTGCAGTTGATCTGTGTATTATGAGGTTCTGCTGCAGCTGAGATGTGTATTATGAGGTTCTGCAGCAACTGAGGTGTATTATGAGGCTCTGCAGCAGCTGAGTTGTATTATGAGGTTCTGCAGCAGCTGAGGTGTATTATGAGGCTCTGCAGCAGCTGAGGTGTATTATGAGGTTCTGCTGCAGCTGATCTGTGTATTATGAGGCTCTGCAGCAGCTGAGGTGTGTATTATGAGGTTCTGCAGCAGCTGAGATGTGTATTATGAGGTTCTGCAGCAGCTGAGGTATGTACTATGAGGTTCTGCAGCAGCTGAGGTGAATTATGAGGTTCTGCAGCAGCTGAGGTGTGTATTATGAGTTTCTGCAGCAGCTGAGGTGTGTATTATGAGGTTCTGCTGCAGCGGAGGTGTGTACTATGAGGTTCTGCAGCAGCTGAGGTGTTATTATGAGGTTCTGCTGCAGCTGAGGTGTGTATTATGAGGTTCTGCTGCAGCTGAGGTGTATTATGAGGTTCTGCAGCGGACGTATGTACTATGAGGTTCTGCAGCAGCTGAGGTGTGTATTATGAGGTTCTGCAGCAGCTGAGGTGTGCATTATGAGGTTCTGCAGCAGCTGAGATATGTATTATGAGGTTCTGCAGCAGCGGAGGTATTTACTATGAGGTTCTGCAGCAGCGGAGGTATGTACTATGAGGTTCTGCAGCAGCGGAGGTGTGTACTATGGGGTTCTGCAGCAGCTGAGGTGTGTATTATGAGGTTCTGCTGCAGCTGAGGTGCGTACTATGAGGTTCTGCAGCAGCGGAGGTATGTACTATGAGGTTCTGCAGCAGCGGAGGTGTGCACTGTGATGTCTACCTTACTACATACAGTGGAAATGTATACACACTGCATCTGCTGAAGAACCTCTTTTTGTACCCTTGTTTTGCATAAGTTTCACTACAAATAACTATTTTTGGAGGAACCTTTCTATTGGTTTTGTATAATGAAGTCTTTCTTGAATCCTGCTTCGGTGACATTATTTCCTGTTGTGATTATGAAGCTTTTCTAGATCTTCATTTATTATTTTTGCTTCCTATTTTATTTGGATTGAGATCTGCTCTGCAGCCATGGAAAGGAAATGTGCCAGCATGCGTCCATGCCATTTTGGGGCAGCCTGCGCCATTTTTTGGCAGCACATTAATCTGTAAACCTCACAACGCTATCGAGAAAT
This sequence comes from Phyllobates terribilis, assembly GCF_046119375.1. NCBI lineage: Eukaryota > Metazoa > Chordata > Amphibia > Anura > Dendrobatidae > Phyllobates > Phyllobates terribilis. Next base: position 1,477,976 of record NW_027362764.1, on the reverse strand, counting down.
CTTCACCATTGGATTTGCAAGGAAACTGCTCAGTCTTATGGAGCCCAAGCTTTGTCCCCCTTGTTGGAGGACCGTGGGGTGGATTTCGTGCACGGACCCCTTCTCTATAGACCGGCACCTTATATGATCTATAAATACATACCGCCATACACCGGATATTCTTCACCCTCTTCATTGCCCGGATGTCGATATTCCGGCTCAAGGTTTGTTATAAGTCACCTGAGTTCACGTTAAAGTTCCTGCAGTAAAGAAAAGTGACCGACTCGCAGGACAGGGGGTAAGAACGTGGATTATCAGACGGTGTTACACAACGCAGCTTTACTGGACTCCACATCCAACTTACTCATACATTCACCTATTGCAATAGGATAACAATTAACTAACCGCATCCCACAGACGGCCCCACGTCACACTTACCGCTGCCACCACTCGCCATTATACCAGACCAGCGAGATGCCTTCTCCGATCAGCACACTGGTACACATGCACACCCAGCTTTCCCAAGCTCCTGAACGATTCACTACTTGCACTCTGGCTACAAGGTAACAGAACCCAGCTATTTTCTCTCCTCGAGATCGTGGGTATGTTACAGCAACGAGTGACAAACTGATTAAAGTTTTTATTTAAAATACAAAAAGAAGAACAGTGCTTAAAAAAGTAACAAAAGATGAAATCACAAAAAGACATACAGTACAGACCAAAAGTTTGGACACACCTTCTCATTTTAAGATTTTTCTGTATTTTCATGACTATGAAAATTGTACATTCACACTGAAGGCATCAAAACTATAAATTTACACATGTGGAATTATATACTTATCATTGGGGTACATATATGTGGCATTATTAATTGTTGCTGCATTTGTTTACGTGGCCAGGGTTTTGAATCCAGAGATCCTGGGTTGACACTACCCCTGGATGGAGGTGTCTAAGGGTGTCCGTATCTAGAAATGAGGCCCCCCTCTTTTTTCGGGTTATCATGTGGCTATTATTTACCCCATGTGACGCCCCCTCCTCGATTTGCACGCGCCGCACCGCACCAATGGGAGGTTGTATGTCCGCCCCGGATGTGACGTGTGCGTGTCATGGCCGGAGTATGCGTTCCACGGACCGGAAGTGACGTACCCGCGTGTGGTATACGCGGGTGGCTTTAAATGGAATAGGGAACGTAGAGGAGCTGCGCCGCCTATATGGAGTTTGGGCTGGCGACGGTCACCCATGACAGTAGGGTAGTCTTTACACCCTTATCTCCCCTGAGGAATTATGAATATAAGGAAACGCGTTGGGAGCGGTGTACTATGCAAGGCTGAGGACTGAAGTTGTTCTGACGCCCTGCTTGAATTGAACTATCCCCTGTTTAAGCATGAACTATCGATGTGGCTGGTGAGATCATTCCAATATTATTGCATGAATTGTGTGCTCATTATTAACCACCGGTGGTCTGCTAAGAATGACATTTGATGTTTCAGGCAGGGATGGTTCTAGGAAGGTTAGGCCACTGATTTTTTTGGTCGATTTGCCAATAATTTGCGTAACTTTTGGTTTATGTGACCGGTCTATTTATTTTTGAGTCCTTTGTATCACTATTCCTATATAGGATTTTATTCACATAATTTATTAAAGGTTATGCTTTAACTCTTATACCACTATTCTGCTTTGATCTTTTTGTAGAACTTCACAGATGTCAGACAAGCATTCCCACTCATCGGATGTTATGTGCTGAGGCTGACTAGAATACAGATGACGGCCAAGTTGTAGCTGGTATTCAACTACTACCCTCTGCTGCTCACAAAGCCTTGTCAACATGTGTAATGTGGAGTTCCAGCACATGGTCATGTTGCACACCAGTCGGTGAGCTAGCACTTAGAAAGTGCTTCTGCAGCACTGACAGATCGGCGGTAGCTGTAGCTCACTTGAGAAAATGGGCGCACAAGCAGCGTACCTTCACAAGTAGCTCAGGCAAATTATGGGTAAGTTTTGAGAAACAGCTGAACCACTAAGTTGAGCACGTGGGCCAGGCATGGTTCATACGAGCTTGCCAAGCTTCAGAGCCGCCATAGGGTTATGGCCATTATCACACACGACCATGCTTGGTTGTAGATTCAGAGGTGTGAGCCACAGATCTGTCTGGTCTGTTATACCTTTCCACAACTCTGTGGCAGTGTGCTGTTTGTCACCTAAGCAAATTAAATTCAGCAGAGCCTGTTGCCGCTTCATCGAGGCACTGCTGCAGTACTTCCAGCTTGCGATTGATATGGATGTTGTGCTCCGATATGACATTCGGAGATGGAGGATGAGGAAAGGGTGCAGAAACTGGAGTAGGAGGTGGAGGAAACCCTGATGGAACTAGGGCCCACAATCATTGGCATTGGTAACACATGTGCCATTCCAGAGTCCGACTCTGTCCCGGCCTCCAGAAGGTTCACCCAGTGTGATATCATTGAAATGTAGTGTCCCTAGCCAAAAGTACTTTTCCATGTCTCGGTCTTTAAGTGGACCTTCCCAGTAGCTGCATTGGTCAGGGCATGAGTGATGTTATGAGACATGACGTGCTGGTGTAAAGTGGGGACGGCTGTCATGGGTGTGTCAGGTGTTACAGACAGTCATCCTGGATCCAGCTGTAGAAGGTCACTGCGCTTGGCTCTGCAGGCACCTTCTTGATCTTTTCATCTCTGTATTATGGTGATATCCTTCTCCCTCTAGGACCGAGCTGTGACCTCCACTTTCTGCTGCTAATTGACACACCCTTGCTGGATGTTTAAATACCTTCAGTCTCTCCAGAGAGTCGCCAGTGCTAGCTCTATTTTCCTCTGTCCAAGCCTGAAGTACTGGTAGTCGGCTACTGTCTTCTTGGTGTTCCCTTGGAGGATAGTTGGCGTGATCTCTCTGGTGTGTTCTCAAGCTAAGTGTATTCCCTTGTCTGTTTACCTGTTTGTCTTTAGTTGCAGTGGGGGCTGACTAGTGCTCACCCCATCCCCTCCCTATTTAGGGCCTGTCAGGTATTAGGTTTCCTGCTTGGCTATAAGTGTGAAACCTATTTAGGGACGTTAGGGGAGACAGGGTGTTGTCAGATCTGCCTAGGGGTCTCCACTCCCTCTTTTCCTAGTGTTTGGGCTTCCTTTCCCTTTTCTCGCTGTGTTGCACTTAGTCTTTCCCTCACCTTGCGTGACATTATCACCGGCCGTACATATAATATAATATATATTAAAAAAAACCTGACACATGTTTTTTTTGTGTGTTTTTTTTTTCTCTCCCCTGGTTCAAGGATCCCGTTTCTGTGCTGGCAGAGCAGCTGCGGAGGTTGTCACTAGAGGTGACTGACCTTCTATCTGAGGTTCAGCAGCAACGGCAGCAGCTGCAGACTCCTATTGAACCCAAATTTGCCTTCCCGGACAGGTTTTCAGGAGGTAGAGACAAGTTTTTTGTATTCAAGGAAGCTTGTAAATTGTATTTCAAACTTTGACCTTACTCCTGTCACGGGTGTGTCAGAAGTGACAGACAGTCGCCCTGCAGTTGGTTGCAGGAGATCTCTTCATTTGGCATTACAGACACCTTCTTAGAGGCTGTCTCTCTAGGACCCAGCAGCTACATTCCTCTTGCTAATTAACATCCTAGGCTGGGTGTATAAATACCTGCTGTCTGCAAGGGGGAGGTGCCGGCGATACTCACATTACCCCTTGAGAAGGCTCGGAGCAAGTGCATTACTTCTTCCTCTCTGTAGCTATGAGGATGGGTGTTCATCTCTCTGAAGTCGACTAAAAGCTAAGATATCTTCCCTTGTTTGTTCCCCCTTGTTGTCTTTAGTTGTCAGTGTGGATCGACTAGTGCTCATTCCCCTCCCTTCCCTAGCCAGGGCCAAATGCCAGGGAAAGACAGGGCGAGGTTTGCGTGCGGCGATTGGTGAAGAACCAATATAGGGACGTTAATGGAGACAGGGTGATATTAGATCAGCCTAGGAGGTCTCCACTTCCCCATTTCCCTAGAGTCTGGGCAACCTTTCCCTCTTCCCTTTGTGTTGCACTAAGCCTTTCCCACACCTTGCATGACAACTCCTTTGGAAACATAGTGTTGTCAGATCTGCCTATGGGTCTCCACTCCCCCTTTCCATAGTGTTTGGGCTTCCTCACCCTCTTCCGTGCTTGAGCATGCTGTTGCTGGTCAGGCTGGTAGTGGTCAAGCTCCTGCTGATCTTGGTACAGTACAGGTTGGAAATGACTGATCTTTTATTGTCTGCGCTTTCTTTAAAAAAGCACCAGACTGGGGAACTACTGGCCTGGGAACTTGCGTGTGGTTTCCCGCCTTCTTCCTCTGGCCACACCACTGCCTCTTCCTGCTTGTTGCAGTGCTGCAGATTACTCCCCCTCTGTGCTCCTGTCTTCCCTCCGCATGGCACCTTCCAAGGTTGGTGGGTCAGTGACTTCATCGTCCACCACCTTGTTTTCGACTTCCACTCTCTAGTCCTAACTGGTTGTCTTAACAACATCGCTTGTTGGCAACTGTGTCTCATCATGATCTACCTCTGGAGGCACTAATTGCCGTTCCCCACCGTCATATTCTTCTTACGATGGCTGCTTAAATATTTGGGCATCACTACACAAAATCTCCTCATGTCCCTCTTGAATTTGCAGTGCGAGAGGCCAAAATCAATTAATGGAAATGTAAAGACTGTCCGGGTGTGGGATCACTCGTCTCCTTGGGCTCGCCCTGGTGGGAGGAAGGAGGATTATGGTGAGGATTATGTGTTCCAGACTCTTGCCTAGTGAGACTGGACAGTGTGGAATACACGGTGGTGCTGGGAAACATGCTGGAAGCATTATATGCCATCCAACCGACCACCTGTTTGCACTGTTCTGACTTCAAGAGTGATGTCCCGCTCCACCCAGCAAACTGGGGCAGGAAGCTAGGTCTCGTGGATGAGCGTGTTTGTCATGTTTCCGCAGCAGTCACAGTTTCTTCTGGCCCACGACCTCAGCCTCTGCATGCACCATCAGCAGCACGTCCACTTTTACGTCCCTTGCCGCATGATTTGCGCATTTTAAATTAGGTATATAATATATGCCGGCAAACTTTCCGGTATTAATAGGGAAAAGAAAATATGTAGCTCTGAAAAGGTCTTTTGTTTTTAGGTTGCAGCAGCAGCAGCATACCTAAATAAGGACAGTAAGGCAATAAACCCTGTCTATATGCATCTAATCCGAAACTATCCCTCCTCCACCAGCTATCCCTACACTGAATGAAAAAAGAATGACATAAAATGTGTAAAAAGTAAAAAAAAAACACACAAAAAAGCGCACACATATCACAAAAAGTTGTTTCGCCACTAAAAATGCAGCGTTTGTGTTAAAACAGAAATAAACAAAAAAAATGGACACATAATTGGTAACGCCGCGTCCGGAATGACCCGATCTATAAAACTGGCATGTTATTTATTTGGAAAGGCGAACACCATAAAAAATAAAAATTTAAAACACTCCATACTGACACACAAAAAAACTGAATAAAAAGCAAAAAAAAATATTGTGACGACACAGCATTTAATCTTAATTATGCCAAACTTAAATTCAGTAGGCCCAGAGATAAAGGCTATTGCCTGAATATTGACTATTGAATTTATGAGTTTCTTTCTTCGGTTGCACAAGAAACTAGGCCTATTGTCATGTGAGTCTGAATGTTGTAACGTATCTGTTATCTTTGGAGGACAGGAACACAGGTTCATGGAACAATCGATGTTTGCTAATATGTTGATTATCCATTATATAAGTCTATGTAACTTGTTGACCTGCAAATCAGAGGAGAACAAACTAAGCAGATTGATTAAATACTCAAACATTGCGATTTGCGAGTTAATCTCATCCCACCTTCCCCTTGAACTGTGGATGATGACCTGAACCACAAATGTGGGTATAAAAAGCGTATTTTCTATCCTTCTGTTACAAGAGAGTGACTTGACAGAACACAGCCAGGACATCATGACTCCATAGAGGAACACTGTATATGACAGCTGCCAGGACACCATGGCTCCATCAAGAGGGACACCGATTTGACATTCTACAGGAGATGCCAGCCTTAAGGACCACAGCCCTAGCTGGAAGAATACAGATCTGCTCCATTGACCATAGTTGAACCCTTAAAGACGTCTTGAAGAATCTAGGTTGGGACAATCAGGTCACCTGGCCACATACATCACTGATCTCGGTTAGCTTTCTAAGCTTGTCATTACCTCCTCTCTGTGGGTGCCAGCCAAAAGGAGGGTACCACTGGTGAGGGTAGTTGGCCTTGGAATTCCCGAAGTTGCAGCGGCTCAAATCCCGGCTAATCAGAGGAAGGGTGAGACTGTCATTTGCACCATCTTGGGTATTTTGCTGGGACTGTTCCATATTTTATTGATCGTTTGGTGGTTTAATAAAGTATTGCCACACTGTTTTATCCTCACCCTGTGTTGCCTGAGTAGAATTATGCCCACGGGTGCTCAGTGGGATGAGCCCTGGTCCATGCGGTCTCGGGCCAGCGGACGAGAGTACCCACTGCCCCACCCCCTCCCGTGTCTCCACATATATATAAAAAAAATGGTACAATTCAAAATGCCAAACCGTCCCGCAAAAAACATCCCCTAATATGGCATATTTGGAAAAAAGTTATCGCTGTAATCGTACTGACCCGATGAACAAATCGGTCTTATCACTTTTACTGCACGGTGAACTGTGCAAAAAAAATATAAAAAAACAATAACTGAATTGCTGGTTTTTATTCATTTAGTGTCTAAAAAAATCTGAATAAAAAGTGATCAAAAAAGTTATGTACCCCAAAATTGTAACAAAAAAATCTCCAGCTCATTGCGCAAAAAATAAACCCTAATACAGCTCTGCCAAAAAATAAAAAAGGCACAGCTCTCAGAACATGACGACAACATTTTTTTTTTTATAAAAAAAAGCATTTGTACTGCGTGATAATAGCTAAACATAACAAAAAAAAAGAAGATATAAATCTGGTATCACTGACCCGAAGGTTAAAGCCGTCTGTGGTAAGACGACTCGCTCGGCCGCTCCCGGAAGTAGACACAGGAACCGAGTTTTCTCTGCAGGCTTTATTACATGGCATAAAGCCCTGCAACTCCAGCAAAAATAAACACGGCCTTACTTGCAAAACGACAAAATAAAAGATAAACGATAGCACAGTCCATATGTATGGGGGATATGCCCACACAGGGTGTAATCCCAGCCTTCAGCTCTGTCCTGAGCTGAAGCTTTCCCAGTCTGGAGACCTTGCCTCTCCAGACCACAATACAGAGAAATAAACAGGCCTGAACATTTAAACCCTGCTCAGCCACACCCTGAGGGAAGGTATGGTGAATGACGTCCCTCCCATCTCTATGTCATTCACATAAAACCACACCCTTCAAAAGAGTTAACCCCCAGCATATAACATGCTGGCAGAAATTCAGTAGGTCTCAGTTCACACAGGAGAGCAACCTGAGTGACACATACCTCCCCTCGTATATTACACCAGTGACTCTGTCACACGTCTTATCACTAATACCGCACAGAAAATGACGCAAAATTAAAAATAATAAATATTCTTGTACTGCTGTCTATTTGTTCATTCAACCTCCCAAAAATTAGAATAAGGCTTGGTTAACATTTATAATGCTCTCTCCGTTGAGCACTGACGTCGGGTTTTCCGTGTAAATCCCAAAAAAAAATGCGATTCTGACAAAACCTCCAATGGAACAACTCACTGTAATGAGGCAGATGGAGTCCCTTTGGACTCCGTCTGGTCTCTGTTCTGGCGGTGTCACATCATTTTAGGTGTCTTTTTAGTGCACGTGTGGTTGACCACAGTTCTGTGAGTGCCTAAAAAGATGGATACCACTGGAACTGGAGAGCAAACAGAGTCCAAATTGTCTCCATCTGCCTCATTATAGTGAGTGATTCCATTGGGAGTTTCATCCGAATCACATTTTTGTGGGATTTACACGGAAACCCTGACGTAAGTGTTCAGCGTAGAACACAGCCTTATACTGAAAGCGATCAAAAAATGTTAAGTACCCCAAAATGTTACCAATAAGATCCCTAACTTATTCCGCAAAAAAACAGCTCCCACTCAGGTCCGTCATCTGTCATTGGAAATATAGGGGGTTCCCATGTTACTGGTAGAATACTCTGGAAAAGCGACAGAGCTCCCAACCCCAAATAAAATCCAGTGAAGTCTGCTCTCCCAAATCCGCATCTTCCCCTCCTTCTGAGCCCCAATGTGCCTAAACCGCAGTAAGTGGCCACATGTTGGCATTATTGTAGTGTGGAGAGAGTACTTCATTTACATGGTGCATGTTTCCAGAAACACAAGCCGGGCACAATGTATGGAGGCGCTTCAATATATGGGGGCACTACACTGCAGGGGGACACAATGTATGGGCACTAAACTGGCAGATTTGCAATTGTCCAGAGAAAAGGCCCAGCGTGGATGCTACAAAATAGTCGCTGCAGCCATAGATTAATTCATTGAGAGGTGAAATTTCATTGAGAGGTGCAATTTCTATAATAGGGTTACCTTTGGGGTTTTTCTTCTATTCTGGCACCTTAAGGGCTCTGCAAACATCACCCACAAACTATTCTAAGGCTCCAAAATCCAAATAGTGCTCCTTCCTTCTCAGCCCTGATATGTGGTCAAACAGAGTTTCTGACATATGGGGCATCACCGCATTCGAAAGAAATTGTGCAATAAATTGTGGGGTCCAGCTTCACCTACTAACCCTTGTCTAAGTGACAAATTTGCAGGATGATGCCACCACCATGTTTCACTGTTGGGATTGTATTGGGCAGGTGATGAGCAGTGCCTGGTTTTCTCCACACATACCACTTAGAATTATCACCAAAAAGTACTATCTTTGTCTTACCAGACCAGAGAATCTTATTTCTCATAGTCTGGGAGTCCTTCATGTGTTTTTGAGCAAACTCTATGCGGGCTTTCATATGTCTTGCACTGAGGAGAGGCTTCCGTTGGGCCACTCTCCCATAAAGACCCGACTGGTGGAGCGCTGCAGTGATAGTTGACTTTGTAGAACTTTCTCCCATCTCCCTACTGCATCTCTGGAGCTCAGCCACAGTGATCTTGGGGTTCTTCTTTACCTCTCTCACCAAGACTCTTCTCCCACGATTGCTCAGTTTGGCTTGACGGCCAGGTCTAGGAAGACTTCTGGTGGTCCCAAACTTCTTCCATTTAAGAATTATGGAGGCCACTGTGCTCTTAGGAACCTTGAGTAATGCAGAAATTCTTTTGTAACCTTGGCCAGATCTGTGCCTTGCCACAATTCTGTCTCTGAGCTCCTTGGGCAGTTCCTTTGAGCTCATGATTCTCATTTGGTCTGACATGCACTGTGAGCTGTGAGGTCTTATATAGACAGGTGTGTGCCTTTCCAAATCAAGTCCTATCCGTTTAATTAAACACAGCTGGACTCCAATGAAGGAGTAGAACCATCTCATGGAGGATCACAAGGAAATGGACAGCATGTGACTTAAATATGAATGTCTGAGCAAAGGGTCTGAATACTTATGACCATGTGATATTTCAGTTTTTCTTTGTTTATAAATTTGCAAAAGTTTCTACATTTCTATTTTTTTCAGTCAAGATGGGGTGCAGAGTGTACTTTAATGAGAAAAAAATGATCTTTTTAGAATTTACCAAATGGCTGCAATGAAACAAACAAAAAAATAGCGCCATTTTCCGAGACCTGTAGCGTCTCCATTTTTCGTGATCTGGGGCTGGGTGAGGGCTTATTTTTTGCGCGCCGGGCTGACGTTTTTAGTGATAACATTTTGGGGTAGATCTGATGTTTTGATCGACCGTTATTGCATTTTATTGCAATTTTGCGGCGACCAAAAAACGTAATTCTGGCGTTTAGAATTTTTTTCTCGTTACGCCGTTTACCGATTAATTATTTTTTTATATTGATATATCGGGCGATTCTGAACGCGGCGATACCAAATATGTCTATGTAGGTTTTTTTATATATATATATATTTTATTTTGAATGGGGCGAAAGGGGGGTGATTTAAACTTTTATATTTTTTTAATTTTTTAAATATTTTTAAAAACTTTTTTTTTTCACTTGTTGCTTGCTTCAATAGTCTAGAAGCAGCAACTATCCGATCGGCTCTGCTACATACAGGGGACGAGCAGATCCCCCGCATACAGCAGAATTGGTTCTGTGCTATGAGCACCAACCATTAGGTGGCGCTCATAGCGACCAGATCATGACAACCACAGGCGTCTGCTGCAGACCCTGGGTTGTCATGCCCACCCATCGGTGACCCGCGATCAAGTGACGGGGTCGCCGATGGGCGGGGCTTATGACGCGCTACCCGGAAGCGCGCGTTAAATGCTGCTGTCGGAGATTGACAGCGGCATTTAACATGTTAACAGCCGCGGGTGGATCGCGATTCCACCCGCGGCTGTTGCGGGCACATGTCAGCTGTAAGAATCAGCTGACATGTGCCCTCACTGAACTGGGGGTACGCAAATGTGCGTACTAATACGGCATGGGTTGCAAAGGGGTTAATGCATCTAGTTTCCAAAATGGGGTCACTTTTGGAGGGTTTCTGCTGTGTTTGGTACCTCAGGGGCTTTGCAAATGTGACATGGTGTCAGCATTCTATTCCAGTCAAGTTTACATTCCAAATACCAAATATCGCTTCTTCCCTTCCAAGCCCTGCCGTGTGTCCAAACAGATTTTTTTAACTGTGTTTGGTATCACCGCAATGAGAAGAACGTAGGTAACAAACTGTGGGTCCACTTTTTCATGTTACCTCTTGCAAAAGTGAAAAATTTGGGGCAACATTTTTGTCAAAAATTGAAATTTCTCAATATAATGTTATCAAATATGTAGTACCTGTAAGTTCAAAATGCTCACTATACCCATGGATAAAAACCTTGAGGGGTGCAGTTTCCAAAATGGGGTCGCTTGTGACGGGTTTCTGCTGTTTGGGTGCCTTAGAGGCCGTGCAAATGCGACATGGTGCCTGCAAATGATTTCAGCCAAATTTGTGTTTCAAAATTCAAATGATGCTCCTTCCCTTCCGAGCCCTGTCGTTTGTCAAAACAGATGTTTCTGACCATATATGGGGAATAAGCACGCTCAGAAGAAACTTGGTAACAAGTGGGGTCAATTTTATTGTGCTCTTGACGCGCCCCCTGGGCCGCGTGAGGAACCCGGAACTTGGCCTTTTTGTAGATGCTGGGGGTTGTAGTCCCATGGCTCAGGGTGGTCAAACTAAATGGCAGTCTATATACTAATGTCCGACTACGCCACCCGTGAATTGCGGTCAGGATGAACCGCCGCTGCAGGGCAGACCGCTGAGGCTGGTGTTGTGGGTGCAGCAGAGTGTAGTACAACTCCCCACGGGAGGAGTGTAGCCTCAGGGCAGTGTATGCAGAGGATGGGGGTGATGGTGCGCGGGAGCAGCAGTAACCTCACGGAGTCTGTCATGCAAGTCAGGGTCTTTACTGTTGGTGGCATGAAAGGACTCATCCGGAATACAGGTTAACAATGGAGGCCTGGTCAGCCTGAGAGCAACTGGGAAATCTTGCTGGTTAGGGGGAGTTTGTAGGCCTACCGTGCTGACTTCACTCTTTCTTGGCTATCCCGCTGTAGTGTAGTGGAAGCCCATGTCCCTGAGTGTACCGTGTTGTTCTCACCCATATGACTGGCGACTCGGGCCTTCCGTGCTTCTCACCCCTCCAGGGCATTAGTGGTCCCTCTCGTGTGGCTGAGCCTCCGGGCTTCCTTGGGCCAGAGGACTTGAAGTCCCCTGCATGGTGGTTTTCTGCTGCTGGGCTTATAACCCTCACAGCCTCGGACTCCAGTGTCCGGCTAGTAAGTCTCTGGCCAGGAAGAACTCTGCTAGTTCCCCTCCTGGCCTCGTGTTCCTCCTCTGCCTACAGGGACACCTCAGCCTGCTGCTGACCTGTCCCTCTCTCTGGAACTAGACTGGAACTTGTCTCTGGCTTCACTGGTCTGTCTAACCCCTCCCCAGATCCAGTTTATAAAGGGCAGGTTACTCCCCTCCCTGGACTGAGGCAGGAGGTGCTGCTTGCTAATTGTCCCCAACCAGGGAACCTCCCACCTGCTCTCAGACATGACATTGCTGCCACTGTGGCAACCAGACCTCGGGGTGCCACATTCCCCCCTAGTGAAATTTAGTACTCCGGGACTAAACATATTTCAAGAAAACACAAATACAGGGTATAAGCGATAACATAAACATATATGCAAGTATATTTAGTTTTTATAGGTCACGGCGCTCCAGTGACTGGGTGTCCATGTCACCCTACAAGGTGAAGTCTTGAACGGTGCGGGGATCAGTCCCCACAAACCCCAAGTTCCTGGCCTTGGGCGTGGCGGCAAGGCTGAAGCTAGCTACTTTGGACCACAAGGGGGCCACGCCGGCCAATTTTTTCATCTGTGGCCATTCGCAAGAGGGCACCAGGTGCAACTATCTACAAGGTAGTTCCGGTTATTCACTGTCCATAACCTGTTAGTCCATGAACCCTGTCGGGTAACTAGAAAAACATAATTAGTAACCAGGCAATAAACATAAAACATTTGCAATATACAGGTAGATATATACTTGGCAATTAGATTCTCCAGCGAGCTGGTATTTGACCCATAGTGCTCCTGGCAAACCTACGTAACCCACTGTCTGGTGGTACTCTATTTGGGTCCCCTGTTTCCACCCCCTGTGTACTGGGTGTGCTCAAGTCTGCACTAGAGGTGTTTGCAGATGTCACGGGTAGGTTGGGCAGCTTTCTGCGTACTCTTTGGCTCACCACTGGCATGGCAGGTTCACTACTAGCAGAGGGTTGATTCTCCTGAGCTGCTGGTACGGACTCTTCTGCCTCCGGGGCCACTGGCTCTTCCAACACTACTGGCTCTTCTGCGGGCTCTTGAGGAGTCGGCTGGAGGAAGGTAAGGACGGGTACCACTATGGCGTTGTTGATTTGTGTCCAGGACCGGGGAAATTCTCCGAGCACTGTACTGACCATTTCTTCCCTTTCCTCTGCGGGTTTAGGGCTATCTTGGTCTTCATCAGCACTTCACAGCTGCTCGGGACACCTCTTCAGGTGGTCTCTGGAGACAGTGGCTGTGGTCTCTCCTCCATCCTTACTGATAACACACACTTTTGGGTTCTCATGGCTTGACGGCAATACGGTGTACGGGTCTTTCTCCCACTCATCATCCAACTTGTGGAGCCGTCTCTTTCTCTTCAAGACCTGCTCTCCAGGTGCCAGGGGAGCAGCTGGAGCATGCTGGTTGTAATCCCTCTCTTGCCTCTCTCTGGCTTGAGACAGACTTCGCTCCACGCTTTCCTGTACTTTCCGGTATTGCTGCTGTCGTTCTGTGTCCCAGTCTGCTTCTGGTGAGGTGTCCTCGGGTGTCAGGACTCCCATCTCCAGGTCAATTGGCAGCTTACCAGGTCTTGACCTCATTAGGTAAGCCGGGGTGCAGTTGGTAGAACCCACTGGGATATGGTTATACAAGTCCACCAGATCCAGCAGTTTCTCAGGCCACAAGCTGCGTTCCTCCAGGGGCAACGTCTTGAGCAGGTCTATTACTACCTGATTTATTTTCTCACACATCCCGTTGGTTTGGGGGTGGTAAGGCGTTGTCCTTATCTTCTTGCAACCATACAGGTTGCAGAATTCCTGGAAGACTTTAGCCTCGAACGCTGGACCTTGATCAGTCAACACTTGCTCCGGATACCCGTGTGGACGGCAGAAATGCTGCTGAAAGGCTCTGGCGGCCGTCTGAGCTGTTACATCTTTGACAGGGACCACCACTAGGAACCGTGAGTAGTGATCTACGATTGTGAGGGCGTAGACGTATCCCGATCTGCTTGGAGGCAGCTTTACGTGGTCCAGGCCCACCAGCTCAAGGGGCTGCTTTGTGATGATGGGCTGCAGGGGAGTCTTCTGGCTGGCGCGGTCCTTCCTCCTTAGGTTGCACGGGCCACAGTCTCTGCTCCATCTCTTTATAGCCCCTCTCATGCCTACCCAGAAGAACCGCTCACGCAACAGGAACTCCAGCTTCTTCCATCCAAAGTGCCCTGCGCCATCATGGTATGCTTCTAGGACCATAGCCGCATCCCGCCTTGGGACCACTACCTGCCAGATCAGCTCATGTGTTCGAGAGTTGACGGTCCTGCGGCACAGCCTCCCCTCGTAGAGAAACAGCTTGCTCCTCTCCTTCCACAGCTGTTTGGCCTCTTCTGGAGCATCCGGTCAAGGTGGGCATCAGCATTGGTCAGCATCTCTTTTATCAGGCGGACTGCGGGGTCACTATCTTGTGTCTCTGCCCAGCCGTGGTGGGGTAAGGGATTGAACGTAGCGGTGGCAGAGCACCTCTCCTTTATGCAATGGGAACACTGGGTGACCCCATGACGGTGGAATGCAGGGAGTTCAATTTCTTCCAGTTCTTCTGGATCCTCTCCCCCGTCCTGCAAGTGAGGCATTCTGGACAATGCATCTGCGTTGGCATTTGTGCGCCCTGTCCGGTATTTGATGGTAAATTCATAATTGGACAGCCGGGCCATCCATCTCTGCTCTAGGGCACCAAGTCTTGCAGTGTCCAGGTGTGTCAGTGGGTTGTTGTCTGTGTACACAGTGAACTTAGAAGAAGCCAGGTAATGCTTGAAGCGTTCGGTGACTGCCCACACCACTGCCAGGAACTCTAGCTTGAAGGAGCTATAATTCTCAGGGTTTCTCTCTGTGGGTCTCAACTTTCTGCTGGCATAAGCAATTACCCGTTCTCTGCCCTGCTGGATCTGGGACAGTACGGCTCCTAGCCCCACGTTACTGGCGTCGGTGTGGAGGATAAAAGGCTGGCCGTAATTAGGGTAGGCCAGGATCTCATCCCCCGTGAAGGCCATCTTCAGCTGGCGGAAAGACTCCTCCTCCAGCTTGTCCCACTTAAAGGGCGGCTTCTGACTTTTAGTCTTTGACTGACCTAACAGGAGGTCCTGCATAGGGACTGCCATTTTGGTGAACCCGGAGATGAATCTTTGGTAGTAGCCTACCAACCCAAGGAACTGCCGCACTTCCTTTATGCTGGAGGGTCTTGGCCAGTCCTTAATCACCGTGATCTTGTCAGGGTCTGGGGCTACTCCATCAGCACTCACCACGTGTCCCAGGTACTGTACTTTTGGCTTCAGTAGATGACACTTGGAGGGTTTCACCTATAGGCCGAAGCCTGCTAGGGCGTCGAACACCTCTGCCAGGTGCTTTAGATGGTCCTCATAGGTCTTGGAATACATGATGACATCGTCCAGGTAGAGTTGGACCGTCTCGAAATTTCTGTGCCCCAGACAACACTCCATCAAACTCTGGAAGGTCCCTGGTGCGTTGCAGAGTCCGAACGGCATACAGTTGAATTCACTGAGGCCCATCGGGGTGGTGAAGGCGGTCTTCTCCTTGTCTGACTCTGCTACAGGAACCTGCCAGTACCCGCTAGTGAGATCCAAAGTAGAGAAGAAGTTAGCAGATTTTAATGCAGCCAAGGACTCCTCTATCCTAGGTAACGGGTACGCATTTTTGTGTGTTATTCTGTTGACCTTTCTATAATCTACACACATCCTCATCGTGCCATCTTTCTTTTTTACATGAACTAGAGGAGCTGCCCAGGGGCTACAGCTATCCCTGATCACCGCAGCCTCCTTCATCTCTCGCAACATACACTTGCCATTCTGATAGTGTGCAGGGGGTACAGGCCGGTATCTCTCTTTTATGGGTGGATGGTCTCCTGTGGGGATTTGGTGTTCTACCCCCTTTACTTGCCCAAAGTCTAGCGGGTGTTTACTAAAGACTCTTTCGTACTCCTGAACCACCTGGTAGACTCCCTGTTTTTGTTGTGAGGGAGTGGAGTCGGTGCCCACATGCAGTTTCTGACACCAGTCCTCCATTTGTTTCTTGGAGCCGTTACCCTCCTCTGGTTGAGATGGAGGCAAGGGTTCCACGGCCTTTACAGAGTTCTGGTTAATGGTGAACAATTTGGCTAGAGTCGCATACTGGGGCAAGTGTACTTCTCTTTCCCCAATATTTAGGATGCGGACCGGTACCCTCCAATGGCGGACATCAACCACCCCCCGTGCTGTCAAAATGGTGGGCCTACTGTCTGAGTGAACGGGTTCTACCATAGCTTGGTAGTCTCTACCTCTTAACCCGATTGCAGACCGGCACCAGATCATCATTTCACTTTTTGGGGGCATGGCGATAGGGAATGGGTCACTCATCCTAACGCTTCCAATCTCACCACCAGACAGTTCTACCTGTTGCCGCTTCATCAGGGCTCTGATCTCCTTTTGTAAGACACGCTGCTGGCTGGAGCTGGCATTCATTGCCACCTGCTGTAATGTGGCACCCCAGGGGTCTGGTTTCCACAGTAACAGCAATGTTATGTCTGAGAGCAGGTGGGAGGTCTCTTGGTCAGGGATCCTGTGCATGCCACACCTCCTGCCCAGTCCTGGGAGGGGAAGAACTTCCCCTATATAAACCTAGGGCTGAGGCAGGGTTAGAGAGTAGAGAAGAAGTAGAGACAGAGAAGAGAAGCAGATCTAGGAAAAGAACATCAGGAGCTCTGTGGGAGCAGTGCTATAAGGAGTCAGGGGCTGGCAGCTGCAGAGCTCTCCCTGACTGAGAAGCTATCACCGGACCCGGAGTCCGAGGCTGTGGGGACTAATCTTTACCCAGCAGCAGAAACCGCCCGGCAGGGGATTTCAGGTCCTCTGGCCAAGAAACCCGAAGGCACGGTCACACGCGTGGGACCAGCACCGCCGTCGTGGAGCGGACGCCACTAGAAGGCCCCGAGTCACCGGCCATAGGGGTGAGCACCACACGGTACACTCAGGGACGTGGGCTACTTATACCCGCCTCTAGCAAGGTAGCCAGAAGAGTACAGTCAGTTTGGGAGGCCTACAACTCCGCCTGGCCAGGGGAGATCCCATCTGCTCAAGGACTGACCAGGCCCCGATCGCTAGCCAGTACTCCGGGAGGGTCTATCTTTATCACCAGTAAAGACCCTGAATTACACCGCATCGTCTCTGAGTGATTCCTGTTACCCCCATCATCCACGTCGGCTGCCCTGAGGCCATACCCCTCCCGTTGGGGGTGAACTATCACGCTGCACAATCCTACCACCGGCCTCAGCGGTCTGCCCTGCAGCGGCAGCTCCTTCGCTGCATTCAACGGGTGGCGTAGTCGTCCAACATCTACCGCTAATACATCGCTGCTCAGTTTGACTCCCTGGGCACGGACCGGGTCACCGCCACGAGACTACAACCCTCAACAGATCCGGCTCCAGGTAAGCTCCTGTGCGCGCGATGCCGCGCGACGAAGGCCCAGGGGTGCGTCAACTTTTGGCGTAGTTGGCAGGATCTCGTGCCCGCAACCACCGGGTACTGCGTGCCTGAAAAAGACTGTTCAAACTTACCAGTGGTGAAGATTCCCGCCATCCGGCGCCATCTTCTGTCTTCTTCCCGCCATCCGCGAAGTTTTCCCGCCATCCGGCGCCATCTTCTGCCTTCTTCCCGCCATCCGTGGAGTTTTCCCGCCGTTGGACGCCATCTTGAAGACGCCGCGCGGGAAGAAGAGGGGCGTGGACTCCGAAAGCGCGCGAGAACTGAAGCCCCGCCTCACGTCCGGACGTTGCGTAAGGTCCTGGAAGGAGCCCAGCAGATGCCGACGTCACAGGAGCGCGACGGAAGGTCCTCAACCCTGACGATCCACTGCGGAGCCGCGGCCTACGGAAGAGGATCATCGCAAGGTAGGCCACGGTCCACTAGGGGGGAGGAAGATGTCTGATACAGAGGAGAGCTTCACTGCCTCAACCCCCGCCAGCGCCACCGCTGCTGCAGTCATGCCTTTCACCATGCCCTATATCCCGGGAGCGGCCTGGCTACCCCAGTACTCAGGGGAGTCACATACCCTGCATGACTTTAGAGAAAAGCTGGATAGCCTCTTCCAGGTGTATCCCCTCACAGAAGAGCAAAAAGTGAGCATCCTGGTGGCCCAATTAACCGGGGCAGCCCAAAGGGAGGTAAAGTCCTGGCCACCTGGGGGAAGGACTGTTGCAGGGATACTAACCCGGCTGAGGGACACCTTTGATACCCGCACCTCAGCCGAGATCAAGCTTGGATTCTACGGGTGCAAGCAGCGAGCACACGAGAGTATAAGGGACTATGCCCTGAACCTACAAGAGGCCCTGAGAGCCATTAAGCAGACCGACCCTGACGGCGTGGGAGACGAGGACAGGCTGTTGACTGAACAATTTATAGAGGGTTTATATTGCAATGCCCACCGAACCCAGTTGCGGGCAATGGCCTTACAGGACCCTCATCTGGGATTTGCACAGTTCAAGGACAGAGCCATCCGGGTGCTCCGAGAACCGGCACCAGAAGGCGTTGTGACCCACAGACGCCCCACTACCACTTACCACCAGGAGGCGGCACCCTTGTCGGCAGGGCCTGTGGGAGCTGATGCGCAGGCTTTGAACAATGACCCGGCTCCAGCCCTGCACCATCAGGTCCAAGAGCTAGCTAAAAGCGTTGCCGCGCTAACCCGAACTGTGCAGTCTTTACAGGTTTCCACTCCAGGGAAGATCCAGCTGGCATCCGGACCGGAGGACATCCCGTGGCGTCGACCAAGGAGGACCCCACCGGCCAGAGGAAGACCCAGCGACCGATACAACGAGGACGGACAACCCATCTGCCGCCGCTGCAATCAACCCGGACATATGGCAAGGTACTGTCCTTTAAACTGGCACAACCTGGGGTAGAGGGCCAAACCCCAGGAAAAAGATCATCAGGCCCATCGAACTGGCGCGACAAATATGTGGGAGGACGTCCAGTCTTGCCCGTGGTACTGGATGGCATCCCCATGAGTGCCCTACTGGACACCGGGTCACAGGTTACCACTATCCCGTACGTGCTCTTCAAGCAGTACTGGAATGACTCGGATATCACCCGCTACCCTGACGACGACTTGAGTATCATCGCCAGCAATGGTCAGCCCGTGCCACAGATTGGATTTAAAGAGGTGACCATTAAAATCGGTAGAGTCGAATTGGCGGCACAGGGACTGATCATTGTAGACATTGACAAGCGCGAGAGTCACCCAAAGATAACTCTAGGAACTAATGTAATTGAAAATTGTCTTGCAGAGGTGATTTTCCTTTTACAGCATGTTGCCAAGAACGCCAGCTCCGGCCAGCAGCGAGTGCTCCAGAAAGAGATCCGGGCACTGATGCGACGGCAACAGATAGAACTCTCCGGTGGTGAGATTGGTAGCGTAAGAATGTGTGATCCTTTTCCTATTGCCATGCCCCCAAAAAGTGAAATGATGATTTGGTGCCGGGCAGCTATTGGTCTGAGAGGTAGAGATTACCAGGCAATGGTAGAACCAGTTTACTCAGACAGTAGGCCCACCATTTTGACAGCACGGGGGGTGGTCAATGTACGCCATGGGAGGGTGCCCGTTCGCATAATAAATATCGGGAAGAGGGAAGTGTACCTGCCCCGGTATGCCACGCTAGCCAAATTGTATACCATCAATCAAAATTCCATACAGTCCGTAGAACCCTTGCCTCCATCTACCCCGGAGGAAAGTAACGGCTCTAAGGAAACAATGGAGGACTGGTGTCAGCAACTACATTTGGGTACTGACTCCACTCCCTCACACCAGAGACAGGGAGTCTATCGGGTGGTTCAAGAGTACGAGAGAGTGTTTAGTAAACACCCGTTAGACTTCGGGCGAGTCAAGGGGGTAGAACACCACATCCCCACGGGAGACCATCTTCCCATAAAAGAGAGGTATCGACCCGTACCCCCTGCACACTACCAACACGCCAAGGGGATGCTTAGGGACATGAAGGAGGCTGGGGTGATCAGGGATAGCTGTAGCCCCTGGGCAGCTCCACTAGTCTTAGTCAAAAAGAAAGACAACACCATGAGGATGTGTGTAGATTACCGGAAAATCAACCGTATCACACACAAGGATGCGTACCCCTTACCAAGGATAGAGGAGTCTTTGGCTGCTTTAAGATCTGCTAACTTCTTCTCTACCTTGGAGCTCACTAGCGGGTACTGGCAGGTTCCTGTAGCAGAGGCGGACCGGGAGAAGACCGCATTCACCACCCCGATGGGACTTAGCGAGTTTACCTGCATGCCGTTCGGACTCTGTAACACACCAGGAACCTTTCAACGATTAATGGAGTGCTGTCTGGGCCACAGAAACTTCGAGACGGTCCTGTTGTACCTGGACGATGTCATCGTATATTCCAAGACTTATGAGGACCACCTGAAACACCTGGCGGAAGTGTTCGAAGCTCTGGCAAACTACGGCCTAAAGGTAAAACCCTCCAAGTGTCACCTCCTAAAACCAAAGGTGCAGTACCTGGGACACGTGGTGAGCGCTGACGGAGTGGCTCCCGACCCTGATAAGATCACCGCAATTATGGAATGGCCAAGTCCCTCCAGTGTAAAGGAAGTGCGGCAGTTCCTTGGGTTGGTAGGCTATTACCGCAGATTCATCCCAGGTTTCACCAAAAAGGCAGCTCCTATGCAGGACCTCCTGATAGGCCAGTCCCGGAAGGCCAAGAACCAGAAGCCGCCCTTCAAATGGGAGAAGTTAGAAGAAGAGTCCTTCCGCCAGCTGAAGATGGCCCTCACGGGGGATGAAATCCTGGCGTACCCTGATTACAGCCAGCCCTTTATCCTCTACACCGACGCAGGTAACATCGGGCTAGGAGCCGTACTGTCCCAGATCCAGCAGGGGAAAGAACGAGTAATCGCTTACGCCAGTCGAAAACTGCGACCCACCGAAAGAAACCCTGAGAATTACAGCTCATTTAAGCTAGAGTTCCTGGCAGTGGTGTGGGCAGTCACCGAACGCTTTAAGCACTACCTCGCTTCTTCCCGGTTCACCGTGTACACGGATAACAACCCGTTGACACACCTGGACACGGCAAGACTCGGTGCCCTAGAGCAGAGATGGATGGCCCGTCTGTTCAACTACGAGTTCACAATCAAATACCGGGCAGGACGCTCCAATACCAACGCGGACGCCCTGTCCAGGATGCCAAACCTACCGGACGTAGGAGAAGATCCAGAGGGATTGGAAGAAGTCGAACTCCCCGCGTTCCACCGTCATGGGACTATCCAGTATTCCCATCGGGTAAGGAGTAAGCAAGCCGCTACGTTTAACCCCTTGCCTCACTACAACTGGGAGGAAACGCAAGACAGTGACCCTGCCGTCCGACTGGTGAAGGAGATGCTCACTCAGCCAGTTACCCGCACGTTGGAGGATTTGAAGTGTTTAAATTGTTTTATTTGTGGTCACCTGTCTGTTACTTGTAAATAATTATGTGTTTCTAGTTATTTCTAGGAGTCCTTGGTGGATTTACCGGGAATCCTTGTACAATTGGTTGGAGCGTAACCCAGGAATGGACTAAAAGACTGTTAAGGACTCGGGGCAGGACAGACCCCTACCTGGTTACGTCTCCCTGTTTTGGTGAAATGGACACTTTTGTTTTCTTCAAAGACTGCACCCGGTTGCGGACACGCCGTAACCATCTTTATGTGTTTTTCTTATTGTATTATTATTGTTTATACCTTGTTATGTTTTTCTAAAAATATGTTTAGTCCCGGAGTACTAAATTTCACTAGGGGGGAATGTGGCACCCCAGGGGTCTGGTTTCCACAGTAACAGCAATGTTATGTCTGAGAGCAGGTGGGAGGTCTCTTGGTCAGGGATCCTGTGCATGCCACACCTCCTGCCCAGTCCTGGGAGGGGAAGAACTTCCCCTATATAAACCTAGGGCTGAGGCAGGGTTAGAGAGTAGAGAAGAAGTAGAGACAGAGAAGAGAAGCAGATCTAGGAAAAGAACATCAGGAGCTCTGTGGGAGCAGTGCTATAAGGAGTCAGGGGCTGGCAGCTGCAGAGCTCGCCCTGACTGAGAAGCTATCACCGGACCCGGAGTCCGAGGCTGTGGGGACTAATCTTTACCCAGCAGCAGAAACCGCCCGGAAGGGGATTTCAGGTCCTCTGGCCAAGAAACCCGAAGGCACGGTCACACGCGTGGGACCAGCACCGCCGTCGTGGAGCGGACGCCACTAGAAGGCCCCGAGTCACCGGCCATACGGGTGAGCACCACACGGTACACTCAGGGACGTGGGCTACTTATACCCGCCTCTAGCAAGGTAGCCAGAAGAGTACAGTCAGTTTGGGAGGCCTACAACTCCGCCTGGCCAGGGGAGATCCCATCTGCTCAAGGACTGACCAGGCCCCGATCGCTAGCCAGTACTCCGGGAGGGTCTATCTTTATCACCAGTAAAGACCCTGAATTACACCGCATCGTCTCTGAGTGATTCCTGCTACCCCCATCATCCACGTCGGCTGCCCTGAGGCCATACCCCTCCCGTTGGGGGTGATACTATCACGCTGCACAATCCTACCACCGGCCTCAGCGGTCTGCCCTGCAGCGGCAGCTCCTTCGCTGCATTCAACGGGTGGCGTAGTCGTCCAACATCTACCGCTAATACATCGCCGCTCAGTTTGACTCCCTGGGCACGGACCGGGTCACCGCCACGAGACTACAACCCTCAACAGATCCGGCTCCGGGTAAGCTCCCGTGCGCGCGATGCCGCGCGACGAAGGCCCAGGGGTGCGTCAGTAATATACCAATTATCTCTGAAAGACAATTTTCAATTACGTTAGTACCCAAGGTTATTTTATGGTGACTTTCACGACGGTCAATGTCCACAATAATCAGTCCTTGCGCCGGCAGTTCAACTTTACCAATCTTGATGGTCACCTCCTTGAACCCCACCTGCGGCACAGGCTGACCATTGCTGGCGATGATGCTCAAGTCAATATCTGGGTAGCAGGTAATATCCGTGTCATCCCAGTACTGCCTGAAAAGTACATAGGGGATGGTGGTTACCTGTGACCCGGTGTCCAACAGCGCACTCATGGGAATGCCATCCAGTAGCACAGGCAAGACCGGTCGTCCCCCCAAATACTTGTCACGCCAGTTTGACGGGCCTGATGATCTTATGCCTGGGGGTTGTCCCTCTGCCCCAGGTTGGGCCCGTTTAAATTACAGTACCTCGCAATATGTCCTGGCTGGCTGCAGCGGCGGCAGATGGGCTGTCTATCCTGGTCGTAGCGGTCCATTGGCTTCCCTCTGAATGGTGGGATCCTCTTCTGTCGGCGCCACGGGACGTCCTCCGGACTGGTAGCCAGCTGGATCTTTCCTGAAGAGGATACCTGTAACGACTGCATAGTCCTGGTTAGTGCGGCAATGCCTTTAGTCAGTTCCTGGACCTGAAGGTGCAGGTCTGTAGACGGTTTACTATTCTGTGCGTTGGCTCCAGCAGATTTCGTAGACTGGCGCCCCGCCTCTTGGTGATAAGTGATAGCAGGGCGCCTGGAGGCCGCAACACCACCGGGTATGGGTTCTCGGAGTACCCGGATAGCTCTGTCCTTAAACTGTGCAAAGTCTAACTCAGGGTTCTGCAGGGCCATCAGGCGCAACTGAGTTCGGTGGGTGCTGGACAGCAGACCCTCAATGAATTGCTCAGTCAGCAGTTCATCTGCATTCCTCACACTATCAGGGTCTGCCTGCTTGATGGCTCTCAGTGCCTCTTGCAAGTTCAAAGCATAGTCTCTTATACTTGGGCCCGCTGCTTGCACACATAAAATCTCATTTTGATCTCTGCTGAGGTGCGGGTATCAAAAGTGTTCTTTACGGTCCCCTTGTCCCTGACTGACCAGGACTTTACTTCTCGTTGGGCCGCGCCGGTTAACTGGCCTATCAGTATGGTCACTTTTTGTTCCTCCGTCAGCGGGTACACCTTGAATAGGCTATATAGTATCTCCTTAACGTCGCTCAGGGTATGTGACTCCCCTGAGTACTGGGGCAACCAGGCCATTCCGGGGATATAAGGCATTGTGAACGGCATTACTGCGGCAGCGGCCGTGCTGGCGGTGACAGCCCCCTCTGCTTCCGTCATCCTCTTCCCCCCTAGGCAACCGTGGCCTACCTTCCGTTGCTTTTCTTCTGTAGGCCGCAGCTCTGGGGGCGTTCGTCGGGGTTGAGGACCTTGCGTTGCGTCCTGGTGACGTCAGCGTCCTCTCGGCTCCTTTCAGGACCTTGCGCAGCCTCCGTGCGTAAGGCGGGGCTCCAGTTCTCGCGCGCTTTCGTCATCCACTCCCCTATTCTTCCCGCACGGCGTCCCAGAGATGGCGCCCGATGGCGGGAAAATGGCTGCAGATGGCGGGAAACGGCTGCGGAAGGCGGGAAACTCCACGAAGGTAAGTTTTACAGTCTTTCTTCAGGCACGCAGTACCCATTGGTGGCGGGCACGAAATCCTGCCGACTACGCCAAAAGTTGACGTGCCCCCTGGGCCGCGTGAGGAACCCGGAACCGGGCCTTTTTGTGGATGCTGGGGGTTGTAGTCACCGTGGCGGTGACCCGGTCCCGTGGCTCAGGGTGGTCAAAGTAAATGGTAGTCTATATACTAATGTCCGACTACGCCACCCGTGGATTGCAGTCAGGATGAACAGCCGCTGCAGGGCAGACCGCTGAGGTTGGTGTTGTGGGTGCAGCAGAGTGTAGTACAACTCCCCATGGGTGGAGTGTTGCCTCAGGGCAGTGTATGCAGAGGATGGGGGTGATGGTGCGCGGGAGCAGCAGTAACCACACGGAGTTTGTCATGCAAGTCAAGGTCTTTACTGTTGGTGGTATGAAAGGACCTGTCCGGAATACAGGTTAACAATGGAGGCCTGGTCAGTCTGAGAGCAACTGGGAAATCCTGCTGGTCAGGGGGAGTTTGTAGGCCTACCGTGCTGACTTCACTCTTTCTTGGCTATCCCGCTGTAGTGTAGTGGAAGCCCACGTCCCTGAGTGTACCGTGTTGTTCTCACCCATATGACTGGCGACTCGGGCCTTCCGTGCTTCTCACCCCTCCAGGGCAGTAGTGGTCCCTCTCGTGTGGCTGAGCCTCCGGGCTTCCTTGGGCCAGAGGAATTGAAGTCCCCTGCATGGTGGTTTTCTGCTGCTGGGCTTATAACCCTCACAGCCTCGGACTCCAGTGTCCGGCTATTAAGTCTCTGGCCAGGACAAACTCTGCTAGTTCCCCTCCTGGCCTCGTGTTCCTCCTCTGCCTACAGGGACTCCTCAGCCTGCTGCTGATCTGTCCCTCTCTCTGGAACTAGACTGGAACTTGTCTCTGGCTTCACTGGTCTGTCTAACCCCGCCCCAGATCCAGTTTATAAAGGGCAGGTTTCTCCCCTCCCTGGACTGAGGCAGGAGGTGCTGAAAGCTAATTGTCCCCAACCAGGGAACCTCCCACCTGCTCTCAGACATGACATTGCTGCCACTGTGGCAACCAGACCTCGGGGTGCCACACTATTCCTTGTAAAAGTGAAAAAATGGGGCTAAAGCAACATTTTAGAGTAAAAATTAAATTTTTCTATTTGACTTTGTATTAATTCCTGTATAGGTCCAGAAGAGTTAACAAAAATTCCTGACAGCAGTTTTGAAATATTTAAGGGGTGCGTTTTTTAAACTAGTATCACTTTTGGGGAGTTTCCAATATATAAGCCCTTCAAAGTCTATTGAAATGTGAAACAGGTTTTGTAAATTTCTTGAAAAAAATGAGAAATTGCTATTAAACTTTTAATCACTCTAACATACTAAAAAAATAAAATGACATTTGAAAAATGATGCTGATGTAAAGTAGACATAAGGGAAATGTTGTCTTAATTATTTTGTACAACATGACTAACTGGTTTAGGGATATAATGATTGAAAGTTTGAAAATTGAAAGTTTTTCAAAATTTTCACTAAAATTCCAATATTTTCCCAAATAAATGCAAAACATATCGACCTAAATTTACTACTAAAATAGACTACAAAACATTCTCAGCTGGGATACCTTGAAGCGTTAGAGAGTTATTACCACATATAGTGACACCGGACAGAGTTCAAAAATTTGCCCTGGTCATTAGAGGGAATCTGTCAGCAAGTTTTTACTATATAATCTGAAGACAGCATGAGGTAAGCCACGGACCCACTATCAGTATTTGGTCAGTATATTTTTCTCAGGAGTGGGAGCCAAAACCAGGTGAGGAACAATCAGAGAAAAGGTAGAATAGAAGCAAGTCACCAATTCTGCATTTATCATCCACTCCTGGTTTTGTCTCCCACGCCTGAGAAAAAACACTGCCCGAATACTGACCAAATACTGATAGTGGGGCTGTGGCCGTAGGGGATAATACACAGATTTCAGCTTGACATCTGAGATTTTGTTTCCTTACAATGATTGTTTTAGCACCAGTAGCTTATCATTGCTGTGACTAGCTGGTTGACTGCCTCCTACTCCAGCACGCCCCTTCCTGTGATAGGCAGCTCACTCTCTATGGACATTGTATATACAGAGCCCAGTCCTCCTGTGATAGGCAGCTCACTCTCTATGGACATTGTATATACAGAGCCCGGTCTTCCTGTGATAGGCAGCTCACTCTCTATGGACATTGTATATACAGAGCCCGGTCCTCCTGTGATAGGCAGCTCACTCTCTATGGACATTGTATATACAGAGCCCGGTCTTCCTGTGATAGGCAGCTCACTCTCTATGGACATTGTATATACAGAGCCCGGTCTTCCTGTGATAGGCAGCTCACTCTCTATGGACATTGTATATACAGAGCCCGGTGGGGGTGGGGTTAGCATTTTAGCTCTGATTGCTAAATCTAAAACCTCTGCTTGTAAGAGAACGGCTGCACCCAGTTAACTAAGTGATACATTGTTTGATTCAGCTTCTCTTTGCCTACAACATGCAGCTCTAAGATGAGGTTGCAAAAATCTGTTGACAGATTCCCTTTAAGGTTAAAATTGGCTCAGTGACTTAGCGGTTAATATTAATTAATATATTTTATTTGTGCTTTCCTACAATGATAAGTGATAGCATATTACAGTCAGCAAACTCACATTAAATCTTCATATAAAAGAAAACCAGTTAAAGCTCTGTTTCAACTATGTCAAACAACTGGAAAGATAGGGGGAGATTATTTAAAAGAAGTGCAAAGGAAATATGTCATGGTTGGCCAAAGCTATCAATTACTTTTTTTGCAAATGATTCTCTGTAAAATTGAAAAATTAAATATTTAATCTGATTTGTTGCCATGAGCATCAACTCCTTATTTCTTTCACACTGATTACAGTAAATCTCCCACATACAGTTACATATTTTTCGGACTATAAGACGCACTTTTTTCCTCCAAAATTTTGGAGGAAAATGGGGGGGTGCATCTTATAGTCCGAATGTTGGGGGGGGGGGTATATATATACACTGTGTGGGGTATGGGGGGAGCGGTAACGGCGGAGGAGCGGGACACAGGAGGCAGCAGCCGCCCGCTGCAGCCTACACTGTCCCCGCTGCTAAAGAAAATGAATATTCACTGGGCGTGGGGAGCAGTGAATATTCATGCTCCTTAATAGCGGCACACAGTGTAGCCACAGCGCGGTTCCTACTGTTGCCGGAATCACCTGTGCCCGCTGTTAAAGGGCATGAATATGCAACCTCTCTCCAGGCCCATGGGAGTGGAGAGGGGTGAATATTCATGCCCTTTAATAAGCGGACACACGCAATAGCCCGGCAGCAGCAGGAGCCGCGCTGCGGCTACGCTGCGTGCCGGCTATTAAGGAGCATGAAGTCACTGCTCCCTGCGCCCACAGTCCTGACTTCCAGCAGCTGATCTCTCCATGTGAGCCGCGCATGGCAGTGACGTCATGCGCAGCCCACATGGAGAGATCAGTGCGGGCAGACAGGATGCATCGCTGGAGAAGAGAAGAAAGGTGAGTAGGAATGTTTATTTTTTATGTGCAGCCTGGTGGGGATTAGGGGGACCATGCATACTAGGATAAGGATGAGGGGGCCATACATACAAGGGTAAGGATGAGGGGTGCCATGCATACCAGGATAACCCTGATGGGGCATACATAACAGGATAAAGATGAGGGGGCCATACATACCAGGATAAGAATGAGGGGCCATACGTACCAGGATAAGGATGAGGGGTGCTATGTGTGGCGCCCCTGAGGGTTCGACCGCCACAGAGATGCTGCACTTCTATAATGGAGTGTAGTGTTCCTCCTCTGAGGTAAGGCCGGTGTGATAGTCGTGACCCAAACTTTTGCATCCAACACCACATTTCTCCACCAGAGGGAGGTAGTAAGCACTAGGTGCTGCTCCCCTGGTTACAGGGAGACTGGGGAACCAAGAGTTAGTGGGTGCGGGTGGAGGACCTACAAGTTAGTTACACCTTAGATTTCATATTTAATACAAAGCCATCTTTGATCTTGGTCCTTTTTAGTCCATCTGCTAGTCCTTGTTAGTTAGTTGGTCGTACTGTGCTGTCAAATACTGTGTGTAATGTGACCTCCCTCCCGGAGCGCAGATCCTGTGTGGGCCTGCACCGGCAAGGGACACAGCCCTCGTACCCTGGCCTTGGGATGAGAGGTAGGTTGCAGACAAGGAATGTCTCAACCCGGCCAAGGACCAGGATCAAGAAGGCCCGGAGCTTAAGAGTGTGGCTCCCTAACAAATGGGTCCCAGGCAGGATGCAGACGGAGCGGTGTACGCCACCTGTCCTCGCCATGCTGATATATTCAGAGGGCCTCCGGCTGCAAGAGGGGTACCGGCCCCCGACACCCGACCTTGCTACTCTGTGTCCTGGACGGAAAGGCCGGTTAGGCCCAGAGGATCCCACCGGGTATCAGACGGAGCGGAGCTGCCACCCGTACCCTTGTTCTGAGAGGAGCTCAGAGGGAGACCCGGCCAATTTGCACACACACGGACAGGAAAGGATACGGTCTGTAGTTCAGGAACACTCTGCATGAGGGTCCCGACTGAATGCTGGACTTACTCGGAGGTTGTCGGACCCCGGTCCCTGGTGACCACAGGACTCCGCGGGGAGCAGGGAGTCGCCTTCCTTTGCCATCTATGTGAGTAAAGCCTTGGAAGTTCACCCCTATGGCCTCCGGACTGTTTATTCTGCGCCACACCGCACGACGCGACGCCCGTCTACTACCCCCATCCTCCTGTCCCTCTGCCCTGAGCCCTTGCTCCGCCTGTGGGGAGTAGTAATAACTTTGGTCGCCATAACACCAGGCCTCAGCGGACTGCAGCGGCGCTGGTGGCCCTTCACCAGGCACCACAGGTGGCGTAGTCGTTAATCAGCCACTCAACCCGGACAAGCCCATACCATCTCTTTCTAATGTGACGGCCCTGAGCACGGGTTGGGCCCAGGCCATGGCTGCATCCCACCTCTCCATCACAGGGCCCGACACCGAGTCCCCCAACACCCAGGGTAAAACACGGGCTTTACGAGTAGAGGTGTCACACTATGTATACCAGGATAGGGATCAGGGGTGCCATGCATACCCGGATAGGGATTAGGGGTGCCATGCATACCAGGAGAGGGATGAGGGGTGCCATGCATACTAGGACAGAGATGAGGGGTGCCATGCATACTAGGACGGGGATGAGGAGTGCCATGCATACCAGGATGGGGATTGCTGTGCCATGCATACCAGGATGGGGATGATGGGTGCCATGCATACCAGGATAGGGATGAGGGGTGCCATGCATACCAGGATAGGGATGAGGGGTGCCATGCATACCAGGATAAGGATGAGGGGTGCCATGCATACCAGGATGGAGGGATGCCAGGCATACCAGGATGGGGATGGGGACCACGTATAAAAGGAAGGGGGGGCATATATACCAGGATGGGGGATATTTTCAGAATTGGGGGACATTACCCCTATACCAGTGTCAGCAGAAGACCCTCTCCCCCTTAAAATTGCATCATGACTACATTTTTCCTTAAATTTTAATTTTTTTATTTTCCTTCTCTAAAACCTAGGTGCGTCTTATAGTCTGAAAAATACGGTATATACAGAACAGACCAAAAGTTTGGACACACCTTCTTGAAGCTCATCAAGAGAATGCCAAGAGTGTGCAAAGCAGTCATCAAAGCAAAAGGTGGCTACTTTGAAGAACCTAGAATATAAGACATATTTTCAGTTGTTTCACACTTTTTTGTTAAGTATATAATTCCACATGTGGTAATTCATAGTTTTGATGCCTTCAGTGTGAATGGACAATTTTCATAGTCATGAAACTACAGAAAAATCTTTAAATGAGAAGGTGTGTCCAAACTTTTGGTCTGTACTGTACCGGTTCTCTGCACCATCATTCCTTCTACTCATTCTCTATATGTCAACCAGGGCTGCTTCTGTCATGAGGTGAGATGAGCATCTTGCCCCAGGCGCTTGTTGGAGCAATCTGAAAGGGGTGGCAGAATGCGGCTGCTGCCCCCTCAGAGACACTAGACACAGGCCTGTAGGCGGCTGCTGCCCCCTCAGAGACACTAGACACAGGCCTGTAGGCGGCTGCTGCCCCCTCAGAGACACTAGACACAGGCCTGTAGGCGGCTGCTGCCCCCTCAGAGACACTAGACACAGGCCTGTAGGCGGCTGCTGCCCCCTCAGAGACACTAGACACAGGCCTGTAGGCGGCTGCTGCCCCCTCAGAGACACTAGACACAGGCCTGTAGGCGGCTGCTGCTGCCCCCTCAGAGACACTAGACACAGGCCTGTAGGCAGCTGTTGCCCCCTCAGAGACACTAGACACAGGCCTGTAGGCGGCTGCTGCCCCCTCAGAGACACTAGACACAGGCCTGTAGGCAGCTGTTGCCCCCTCAGAGACACTAGACACAGGCCTGTAGGCGGCTGCTGCCCCCTCAGAGACACTAGACACAGGCCTGTAGGCGGCTGCCAGTCACAGTGTATCAGACAGAGGGGCAAGATTGCAGCGCAGAGGGGGGCGCTCCAATGCTGGCTCCATGCTCAAGTGCAGCGTTGTACTGGTGAGCCTTGGGCCCACACAGAGGAAATTATTCCTGGGGCCCAATATATAACTACATAGAAATAATACAAGCCCACCAATTGTGAGATAAAATATGCTAGTATTGTGGTGTAACATAAAAACACAATGGTTCACATTTATCAAAAATGGCATAATTTGAGCAAAATCTTTTGTACTCACTTCAACTCCATTATTCCATATTTATCAAATTTCGTCACTAATGATACATTAGGTGCAAATTATTTAAGCACATTTTAAGCATGGTAGCACACTTCTCAATGTTAAAAAAGAGCTGACATCCAGTGTGTCAAATGTTGCATTGTAATATAATTTTGTACAAATTTCAACTTTTTATGCATGTAAAAATGGTTTTAATATGAATGCATTTGTTCCATGCCTTTTTTAAGACAGCCAGTGCCAGGGTGCTCCTGTCCCCAGGCACATACATAAAATCAATTAGAAATATATTAATCCCTTGGCACAGATGAACCTACAGTACCAGAACGTCCACAGCAGGGTCCACGTGTGCGGAGTTGGCTCAGGAGTGGAGACCACTTCACACGCAACATACAGTGGGCATGTGCCTGTATGGTGATCATTCAGCTGTGCACACGCAACATACAGCGGGCATGTGCCTGTATGGTGACCATTCAGCTGTGCACACGCAACATACAGCGGGCATGTGCTTGTATGGTGACCATTCAGCTGTGCACACGCAACATACAGCGGGCATGTGCCTGTATGGTGACCATTCAGCTGTGCACACGCAACATACAGCGGGCATGTGCCTGTATGGTGACCATTCAGCTGTGCGCACGCAACATACAGCGGGCATGTGCCTGTATGGTGACCATTCAGCTGTACACACGCAACATACAGCGGGCATGTGCCTGTATGGTGACCATTCAGCTGTGCACACGCAACATACAGCGGGCATGTGCCTGTATGGTGACCATTCAGCTGTGCACACGCAACATACAGCGGGCATGTGCCTGTATGGTGACCATTCAGCTGTGCACACGCAACATACAGCGGGCATGTGCCTGTATGGTGACCATTCAGCTGTGCGCACCCATCTTGATGCTCCTGTGAAATCCAGCATTAGGCTGGATTCATATGGGATCATTATTTCCACTATTAAAACATACAAAACAAGCAGGGGCGTAATGATCGCGGTCATAGAGGGTACAACCGAGACCAGACCCATGCTTGTGCGTGGCCCGACGACACCAATTTCACCTGGATGTGCATTCTCTGACACACATTCTGCTGAAATGTATTGTGACGCAGAGACCCGCCGGCTCCCTGCACTTCAAGACAAGCTGTCAGCCAATCAGAGGCTGGCAAAAGGTGTTG
This sequence comes from Phyllobates terribilis, assembly GCF_046119375.1. NCBI lineage: Eukaryota > Metazoa > Chordata > Amphibia > Anura > Dendrobatidae > Phyllobates > Phyllobates terribilis. Next base: position 1,445,639 of record NW_027362764.1, on the reverse strand, counting down.
GCGGCCCTTGGCGGCCCGCAGAAGTCCGCTACCAGCTGGGGGAACATTATACCAGGATGGCGGACCTTATACCAGGATGGCGGACCTTATACCAGGATGGCGGACATTTCATCAGGATAGCGGACATTACACTGGGATGGCGGACATTACATCAGGATGGCGGACATTATATCAGGATGGGGAAATTATATCAGAATGAAGGACATTATATCAGGATGGGAGATAAGATACCAGGCTGGGAACATTATATTAAGATGGGGACAATATACCAGGATGAGTGACATTACACCAGAATGGCGGACATTATACCAGAAGGGGGACATGGTTATAGCATGGAGCCCAGGATGGGGGACATTATACCAAAATGGGGACATTGTATCAGTCAGGGGTGGTACAGGGTGGGCATCAGTCAGGGTCGATACAGGGGCACTCAGGGGTAATACAGGGGAGGCTCAGACAGTCAGGGGTGAAACAAAAAATTGAGGGAAATCCTCCCTTAGTGACTGAGCCCTCTCACCCTCTATCACCAATGAGTAAAGCCCCTCACTGTTGGTGTTGATGGGGGCTCAGTTATGTGATAATCCTGCTCAGCTACATATATCTCACCTTTGGTGAGTGATGTAGCAGGCAGCCATCCATCTCCCTGTGCTTCTCACTGTCAGCCTGTGACACAGTTAGGGGGGAGCACGGTTACTCAGCACATCATGGCTCATTACCTCAGCTCTGCTGTTAGCACGGGGAAGAGGCCACAAACAAAACTAACACTGATTGGCTGCGATGCTGCCAATCAATATTAGACTTACCAACAGCAGCACCGCTCTCCCTGGTTGCTCCAGGTGCGGTATCGCAGAGGCAGAGATTCAGCATTATTGATCAGCGATCAGTCAGTCCCTGAAGTGAGCTGCTGTCTGCACTGCAGCAGAACAGATCCAGTGACTCCCGTACTCTGCCGGGATGTCTAATGCTGGGAGGAGCGGTGAATAGTAATCAGTGACACGTGTGAGCTGCCGTGCTTGCAGCATGTCATGTGCTAGTGCACTGAGTGCTGCTGACTGCTCCTCCCAGCATTAGACATCCCGGGAGAGCAGTGCACGGGTCACTGAATCTCTCCAGCTGCAGACAGCGGCTCACTCCTCATACTGACCAGAACACTGATCCATCCTGCTGAATCCTGAACACTGTGATATCGCACCTGGAACTGAATCACTGGAATCAGTAAGTAATAAAAATGCCTTAAAACATCCTCTCTCTCTCATTATTCTGGCATTTGGCAAATATTAAAAATGATGGTAATCCTAATTGACCTAACACGGGAAAGGTTTATTCTGATTTCACGTCAGATATTGAGAAAAACCTGCGTCTTTTTATATAGTGTATGGAAACTTCTGGTGTCAACTGCATGTGTATGTGTCCCTATAGTTATAGTTTTGAATGATTACTATTGTCCCTTCATTGCATCCAAATAACCTGTTCACAAAATCAAAGTATGTCATTGGGTTGGAAGGGGTTAACCAGGCAGTTCTGATGACATCACAAAGCACATAGACATCCTATGACATCACAATTGGTATAGAATGTACAGAGTGTAACTCCTGAGCCATCTTGTTTCATTCGAGGCTGACTGCTGGAAGGTGACAAGTCCAGGTAGGGAACTCTTCACCTATGACCTCACTCATACATTGTATAGATGGGGGGTCAGTAGTGGGATTCAGAACTGCATCATTAACCTGAAAATCTCAGCAGATGGCGCTGGATCCTGTGTCCCGTGCTGTGATTGTTAGAATGAGTCTATGATTTACAAAAAAATGTTATTGACCAGATCCCATGGAAAATCATTTGGGGGCTTTAGTAAAGCAGTGTGAGCCCGGCCTAACAGGGGCTACCGATCTGGACAAACCCTTCCCTAAATGAGGACTTGCTGGCGATCAACTGATCATGTATCACTGGTCTTGAAGACCCTCAGCAATCGGCTGGCTTTGCTCTCTATGACCCCCATGTGCTCTAATAAAAGCATATAGAAAGGGGAGGGCCGGCTGACACCACCCCATTTGGCTCCATTTTTGGGTAGCTTTGCCATTATTCTTGTCAAAACATAGAGTTTTCAGAACATCCATTTAATAGCAGACTGGTCCAGTTCTCCATTATCCGCTCTCATGGTCCTGCTGGATCAGGAGTGACCGGGAGCTGACGGTTTATGGTGATCAGGAGTTGCAGTATGGCGCCGGTGTTTCCCTTTAGGTCATAGAGCAGTAGGTGACGCGGATTAAATAGGACCTATCATTTAATCCTCATTTTTTGTAATGATAGGTGTTATGTCTCATCTAGTTCAGATGAGCAGCAGTAATGAAGCACGGACCGATGACGGTGGCGCAGCAGGATGGCCGAGCAGAAACAACGGAGAACGCCGTGGCTTGATGGCAGCAGGAAGACCAGAACTGGAACCACAGGAAATCAAGAGCAGAATTGAAGCAACGGCACCTGGTATAATAGAGTTACAGACTCTGATCAGACTTTCATCAGAGTGGTATCAGTTTTTCTCGGACATGGAGAGGAGAAAGAAAAGGTTTCTCACCTTCTCCCTTCTGCAAGTCGGTGAAAATCGGACCACACTCCGATGTCAAAGCGCGGTCCAATTTTTCCACAAGCGCATAGACTTGCATTGCCATTGCCATATTTTGCAGACTATAAGACGCACCCCAAATTTTGGGGTGGAAAATCATTTTTTTAATAAAATGGTGGTGCCTCTTATAGTCCGTTTAACAGTAGGTTACCAGGGGGCGGCGGTGGTGGAGCGGGGTGACAGGAGACAGGGCCACTGCTTTAGCCAGTCGGCGGCGACAGGAGTGGGGCGATGCTGCGGGCCCTGGGCTCTCATAAGATGTCGGCGCCGGTGAGCAGAGTCCCCTTTCCTATAGATTGCCCTGCAGTAGGCTTTGGGAAAATGGCTGCTAGAGGTGACGCATGTACAGATTGAGATCTCGGGAGATGCATGCGCCGCCTCAAGCGTCCATTTTCCCAAAGTCCACTGCAGGGCAATAAATGGGAAAAGCTACTCTGCTCACCGGCGCCGACATCTTATGAGAGCCCAGGGCCCGCTGACACCGGCCTCCTGTGACCGCGCTCCACCGCAACCACCCCTCGAAAGCTACATTCAGATATTGTATATTAGATTGTAAGCTCCTAGGACAGGGTGTACATTATTCTGCATGCCCTCAGGAGCAGCCTGTATATTGTATATTAGATTGTAAGCCCCTAGGACAGGGTGTGCATTATTCTGCATGCCCTCAGGAGCACTCTGTATATTGTATATTAGATTGTAAGCTCCTAGTACAGGGTGTGCATAATTCTGCATGCCCTCAGGAGCAGTCTGTATATTGTATATTAGATTGTAAGCTCCTAGGACAGGGTGTGCATTATTCTGCATGCCCTCAGGAGCAGCCTGTATATTGTATATTAGATTGTAAGCTCCTAGGACAGGATGTGCATTATTCTGCATGCCCTCAGGAGCAGTCTGTATATTGTATATTAGATTGTAAGCTCCTAGGACAGGGTGTGCATTATTCTGCATGCCCTCAGGAGCAGCCTGTATATTGTATATTAGATTGTAAGCTCCTAGGACAGGGTGTACATTATTCTGCATGCCCTCAGGAGCAGTCTGTATACTGTATATTAGATTGTAAGCTCCTAGGACAGGGTGTACATTATTCTGCATGCCCTCAGGAGCAGCCTGTATATTGTATATTAGATTGTAAGCTCCTAGGACAGGGTGTACATTATTCTGCATGCCCTCAGGAGCAGTCTGTATATTGTATATTAGATTGTAAGCTCCTAGGACAGGGTGTACATTATTCTGCATGCCCTCAGGAGCAGTCTGTATATTGTATATTAGATTGTAAGCTCCTAGGACAGGGTGTACATTATTCTGCATGCCCTCAGGAGGGAGCAGTCTGTATACTGTATATTAGATTGTAAGCTCCTAGTGCAGGGTGTACATTATTCTGCATGCCCTCAGGAGCAGTCTGTGTACTGTATATTAGATTGTAAGCTCCTAGTACAGGGTGTACATTATTCTGCATGCCCTCAGGAGCAGTCTGTATACTGTATATTATATTGTAAGCTCCTAGGACAGAGCTTTGTGGGTGAGAACAAGCAATTTAAATTGGATCCTATAATTCATGGGCAGCCAGTGCAATAACTGGCACAGAGCGGAGGAGTCTGAGTAACGATTAGCCAAATAGATGACCCTGGCAGCAGCATTAAAGATGGACTGGAGGGGGGGAAAGTCGAGTGAGGGGGAGGCCAATTAAAAGAGAGTTACAGTAGACGAGGTGGGAGTGGATCAGGGCAACAGCGAGGGTTTTTTTTTGTTTCCAAGGTGAGAAAGTGGCGGATTCTAGAGATGTTCTTCAGGTGCAAGTGACAAGAGTGGGCAAGAGATTGTATGTGGAAGGTGAAGGAGAGATTGGTGTCAAACACAACGCCCAGACAACGCACCTGCTGGCTCGGCATTATTGTGGTACCACACACGGAGAGAGAGAAGTCAGATTTCGAGAGGTGGGTAGACGGCGGGAGCACAAGAAATTCAGTATTTGGAAAGGTTGAGTTTCAGGTAGAGAGCGGACATTATGTTAGAAACTGCGGCCAGACAGTCACTGGTGTTCTGTAGTACAGCGGGGGTAAGGTCAGGGGATGAGGTGTATAGTTGTGTGTCATCAGCATAAAGATGGTACTGAAAACCAAATTTGCTGATGGTCTGTCCAATTGGGGCTGTGCAGAGAGAGAATAGAAGAGGGCCAAGGACTGAACCCTGGGGAACCCCAATAGTGAGAGGAAGGGGAGAAGAAGTGGAGCCAGTGAACGGTACACTGAAAGAGCGGTCAGATAGGTAGGAGGAGAACCAGGAGAGAGCAGTGTCCTTAATACCGATTGAGTGGAGCGTAGAGAGTAGGAGGTGGTGGTCAACGGTGTCAAAGGCGGCAGAGAGGTCAAGAGGAATGAGCAGAGAGTGGTGACCATTACGTTTTGCTGTCAGAAGGTCATTGGTTACTTTGATGAGTGCAGTTTCTGTAGAATTTAGGGGACGGAAGCCGGACTGTGATGGGTCTAGAAGAGAGTGAGTGGAGAGGTAACTGGTAAGGCGGGAGTAGACCAAGCGCTCCAAGAGTTTAGAGATGAAGGGAAGATTGGAGACTGGTCTGTAGTTGTTTGTGCAGGAAAGGTCAAGAGAGGGCTTTTTTTAATAATGGAGTAATGATGGAGTGTTTGAAGGAGGAGGGGAAGATACCAGAAGAGAGGGAGAGGTTGAAGATTTTAGTTAGGCGAGTAGTGACGACTGAAGAAAGAGACTGGAGTAGATGTTAGGGGATGGGGTCAGTGGTGCATGTAGTGGGATGGGAAGAAGAGAGGAGTCTGGAGACTTTGTCTTCTGTGACTGGGTCATATGTCGAGAGTGATCCAGAGGGGATGTGGGGAGGGATGGGAGTCACGGCTCTTGGTGGCTGGGGGCTGATTTCCTGATGGATGGTGTCTATTTTGTCTGTGAAGTAGGAGGCCAAGTCCTCAGCACAAATGTCTGTGATGGGGGCCTGCGCTTTAGGACTGAGGAGGGAGTGAAAGGTATTGAAGACTTTTTTGGGATTGTTGGATAGTGAGGAGATCAGGGTGGTGAAGTAGGTCTGTTTGGCGAGGTCAAGGGCAGAGTTATATGTTTTTAACATAAATTTGTAGTGGATAAAGTCTTCTAGTGTGCGAGTTTTCCTCCATAGGCGTTCGGCACTTCTAGAGCAACGCTGGAGAAATCGGGTTTGCGGTGTGACCCAGGGCTGTTTTGCTCTGTGTTTAGAGGTTCTGAGGGTGATGGGTGCTACTTGGTCCAGCGTGCTTCTGAGAGTGTCATTGTAGTGGTTTACAGCCAGATCAGGACAGGAAAAAGAGGAGATTGAGGACAGTGATGAGTGAAGGGAATCTGTAAGTGTATGAGGGTTAATGGCTTGTAGATTTCTGAATGTGTGATAGGTAGGAGTGTGCTGGGGTGGGTGAGGATTTGTGAGCGTGAAGGAGAGAATGTTATGATCAGAGAGGGGAAGAGGGGGGTTATTTAAGTGGGGGATTGAACTAAGCCGGACAAAGACCAGATCAAGGGTGTTTCCATCTTTGTGTGTCTCAGAGGTTGAAAGCTGTGAGAGGCCAAGAGAAGTGGTGAAAGATAGAAGCTGGGATGCGTATGAGGAGGTGGGGCTGTTTATGGGGATGTTGAAGTCTCCCAGGATAAGGGTTGGTAAATCTGAGGACATGAAATGCAGCAGCCAGGCAGAAAAATGATCAAGGAACTGGGTGGGTGAGCCTGGGGAACGGATATACGACCGCTACTCTGAGGGAGAGGGGATGGAAGAGCCTGATGGTGTGGACCTCAAAAGAAGGGAATGAGAGTGATGGTAATGGGGGGATGACCTAGAAGGTGCAATGTGGGGACAGGAGTATGCCGACCCCACCACCAAGTATGTTTGTAGGTCTCGGGGAATGGGAAAAATGCAGGCCGCCATGAGAAATAGCAGCAGTGGACACAATGTCAGAATCCTGGATCCAGGTTTCAGTGAGGGCCAGCAGATTGAGAGAGTTGGTCAGAAAGTAATTGTGCAGTCAAGGAAGCTTGTTGCATATAGACCATGGATTCCTCAGTGCGCAATTGAAGGAGGAAGATGAAGGAGTACAGCTGATGTTAATAAGGATAGCAGCGTTTCGATGGGAGGTAAGGGAGAGGTTGAGGTTGGTGGAGAGTGGTCCGGGGTTAGGAGAGATATCCCCTGAAATGAGTAGTAGCAGTTAAAAGAGAAAGAGCAGATAGTTTTTGGATTTGTGATATGGTTTCCTGTGCAATAACTTTGGATAAGATAGAGTGAGATTTTTCAGGAAGTTCAAAAGAGCATGGGAGCTGTACATAGGAGAGGGAAGGAGAGAGGGGCAGATATGGATGAGTGGTGATGGAGGGGGGATAGGGCGGTGATTGTGGATGAAAAAAGCACACAGGAATATGGATGCAGGAGTAAAGTACATAGTTTGAAGAGAGTATAAAGTGTGGGTTACCTGACTCCTGCCCTGAATGACTGCCATTGAAATGACTGTCAGACACTTGTCGAACAGGACACTTTGCTGAAGAGGACACGTGCGTGCACCCCTTATGATGCATCTAGATTTATAGGAAGGACTATAGCATCAGGTGAGAGGGATTGTGGGAGCTACTTGTGACTAAATTGGCAGCTGCTCAGCTCACCAGGGAGTGGATAGCTGATCAAAGACACAGACCTAACACACTATGCCTGACACAGTATAACACCTTTCACCATCAGATAAAGTCTACAATGATGAAAGGACAGACAGTGACTATTGAATACAATGCATCAAATAACAGAGCACAGATACAGCAAACAGAAACATTATACCATAGAAATGGTTTCAAGATGAGAGTTCAGCAGATGACATTAATCCAGCAAGCAGAGATGTTATACCATAGGAATGGATTCAAGATGAGAGTTCACCAGATGACATAGATCCAGCAAGCAGAGATGTTATAACATAGAAATGGTTTCAAGATGAGAGTTCAGCAGATGGAATAGATACAGCAAGCAGAGATATAATACCATAGAAATGGTTTCAAGATGAGAGTTCAGCAGATGACGTAGATCGTGCAAACACACATCTTATACCATAGAAATGGTTTCAAGTCGACAGTTCAGCAGATGACATAGATCGAGCAAGCAGAGATGTTATAACATAGAAATGGTTTCAAGATGAGAGTTCAGCAGATGACATAGTTCCAGCAAGCAGAGATGTTAGACCATAGAAATGGTTTCAGGATGAGAGTTCAGCAGATGAGATAGATCCAGCAAGTAGAGATGTTATACCATAGAAATGGTTTCAAGATGAGAGTACAGCAGATGACAAAGATCCTGCAAGCAAAGATGCTATACCATAGAAATGATTTCAAGATGAGAGTACAGCAGATGACAAAGATCCTGCAAGCAAAGATGTTATACCATAGAAAAGGTTTCAAGATGAGAGTTCAGCAGATGACACAGATCCAGCAAGCAGAGATGTTATACTATAGAAATGGTTTCAAGATGAGAGCTCAGCAGATGACATAGATCCAGCAAGCAGAGATGTTATACCATAGAAATGATTTCAAGATGAGAGTTCTGAAGATGACATAGATCCAGCAAGCAGAGATGTTATACCATAGAAATGGTTTCAAGATGAGAGTTCAGCAGATGACATTAATCCAGCAAGCAGAGATGTTATACCATAGAAATTGTTTCAAGATGAGAGTTCAGCAGATGACATTAATCTAGCAAGCAGAGATGTTATACCATAGAAATTGTTTCAAGATGAGAGTTCAGCAGATGACATAGATCCAGCAAGCAAAGATGTTATACCATAGAAAAGGTTTCAAGATGAGAGTTCAGCAGATGACATAGATCCAGCAAGCAGAGATGTTATACCATAGAAATGGTTTCAAGATGAGAGCTCAGCAGATGACACAGATCCAGCAAGCAGAAATGTTATACCATAGAAATGGTTTCAAGATGAGAGTTCAGCAGATGATATAGATCCAGCAAGCAGAGATGTTATACCATAGAAATGGTTTCAAGATGAGAGTTCAGCAGATGACATAGATCCAGCAAGCAGAGACGTTATACCATAGAAATGGTTTCAAGATGAGAGCTCAGCAGATGACACAGATTCAGCAAGAGATGTTATACCATAGAAATGGTTTCAAGACGAGAGTTCAGCAGATGACATATGGTTTCAAGATGAGAGTTCAGCAGATGACATAGATCGAGCAAGCAGAGATGTTATACCATAGAAATGGTTTCAAGATGAGAGTTCAGCAGATGACATAGATCCAGCAAGCAGAGATGTTATACCATAGACATAGTTTCAAGATAAGAGTTCAGCAGATGACATAGATCCAGCAAGCAGAGATGTTATACCATAGAAATGGTTTCAAGATGAGAGCTCAGCAGATGACACAGATTCAGCAAAAAGAGATGTTATACCATAGAAATGGTTTCAAGATGAGAGTTCAGCAGATGACTTAGATTGGGCAAGCAGAGATATTATACCATAGGAATGGTTTCAAGATGAGAGTTCAGCAGATGACATAGATCACAAAAAGCAGAGATGTTATATCATAGAAATAGTTTCAAGATGAGAGCTCAGCAGATGACATAGATCGAGCAAGCAGATATGTTATACCATAGAAATGGTTTCAAGATGAGAGTTCAGCAGATGACATAGATCCAGCAAGGAGAGATGTTATACCATAGAAATGGTTTCAAGATGAGAGTTCAGCTGATGACATAGATTCAGCAAGCAGAGATGGTATACCATAGAAATGGTTTCAAGATGAGAGTTCAGCAGATGACATAGATCCAGCAAGCAGAGATGTTATACCATACAAATGGTTTCAAGATGAGAGTTCAGCAGATGACATAGATACAGCATGCAGAGATGTTATACCGTAGAAATGGTTTCAAGATGAGAGTTCAGCTGATGACATACATCCAGCAAGTTGAGATTTTATACCCTAGAAATGGTTTCAAGATGAGCGTTCAGCAGATGACATAGATCCAGCAAGCAGAGATGTTATACCATAGAAATGGTTTCAAGTCGGCAGTTCAGCAGATGACATAGATCCAGCAAGCAGAGATGTTATAACATAGAAATGGCTTCAAGATTAGAGTTCAGCAGATGAGATAGATCCAGCAAGCAGAGATGTTAGACCTTAGAAATGGTTTCAGGATGAGAGTTCAGCAGATGAGATAGATCCAGCAAGTAGAGATGTTATACTATAGAAATGGTTTCAGGATGAGAGTTCAGCAGATGAGATAGATCCAGCAAGCAGAGATGTTATACCATAGAAATGGTGTAAATATGAGAGTACAGCAGATGACAAAGATCCTGCAAGCAAAGATGTTATACCATAGAAATGGTTTCAAGATGAGAGTTCAGCAGATGGCATAGATCCAGCAAGCAGAGATATTATACCATAGAAATGGTTTCAAGATGAGAGTTCAGCAGATGACATAGATCCAGCTAGCAGAGATGTTATACCATAGAAATGGTTTCAAGAGGAGAGTTCAGCAGATGACATAGATACAGCAAGCAGACAATTTATACCATAGAAATGGTTTCAAGATGAGAGTTCAGCAGATGACATAGATCCAGCAAGCAGAGATGTTATACCATAGAAATGGTTTCAAGATGAGAGTTCAGCAGATGACATAGATCGAGCAAGCAGATATGTTATACCATAGAAATGGTTTCAAGATGAGAGTTCAGCAGATGACATAGATCACAGCAAGCAGAGATGTTATACCATAGAAATTGTTTCAAAATGAAAGTTCAGCTGATGACATAGATCCAGCAAGCAGAGATGGTATACCATAGAAATGGTTTCTAGATGAGAGTTCAGCAGATGACATAGATTCAGCAAGCAGAGATGTTATACCATAGAAATGGTTTCAGGATGAGAGTTCAGCTGATGACATAGATCCAGCAAGCAGAGATGGTATACCATAGAAATGGTTTCAAGATGAGAGTTCAGCAGATGACATAGATCCAGCAAGTAGAGATGTTATACCATAGAAATGGTTTCAAGATGAGAGTTCAGCAGATGACATAGATACAGCATGCAGAGATGTTATACCATAGAAATGGTTTCAAGATGAGAGTTCAACTGATGACATACATCCAGCAAGATGAGATTTTATACCCTAGAAATGGTTTCAAGATGAGCGTTCAGCAGATGACATAGATCCAGCAAGCAGAGATATTATACCATAGAAAGGGTTTCCATATGAGAGTTCAGCAGATGACATAGATCCAGCAAGCAGAGATGTTATACCATAGAAATGGTTTCAAGATGAGAGCTCAACAGATGACATAGATCGAGCAAGCAGAGATGTTATACCATAGGAATGGATTCAAGATGAGAGTTCACAAGATGACATAGATCCAGCAAGCAGAGATGTTATACCATAGAAATGGTTTCAAGATGAGAGTTCAGCAGATGGCATAGATTCAGCAAGCAGAGATGTTATATCATAGAAATGGTTTCAAGATGAGAGTTCAGCAGATGACGTAGATCCTGCAAACAGACATGTTATACCATAGAAATGGTTTCAAGATGAGAGTTCAGCAGATGACATAGATCCAGCAAGCAGAGATATTATACCATAGAAATGGTTTCAAGATGAGATTACAGCAGATGACATAGATCCCTCAAGCAGAGATGTTATATCATAGAAATGGTTTCAAGATGAGAGTTCAGCAGATGACATAGATCGAGCAAGCAGATATGTTATACCATAGAAATGGTTTCAAGATGAGAGTTCAGCAGATGACATAGATCACAGCAAGCAGAGATGTTATACCATAGAAATGGTTTCAAGATGAGAGCTCAACAGATGACATAGATCGAGCAAGCAGAGATGTTATACCATAGGAATGGATTCAAGATGAGAGTTCACCAGATGACATAGATCCAGCAAACAGAGATGTTATACCATAGAAATGGTTTCAAGATGAGAGTTCAGCAGATGGCATAGATTCAGCAAGCAGAGATATTATACCATAGAAATGGTTTCAAGATGAGAGTTCAGCAGATGACGTAGATCCTGTAAACAGACATGTTATACCATAGAAATGGTTTCAAGTCGACAGTTCAGCAGATGACATAGATCCAGCAAGCAGAGATGTTATAACATAGAAATGGTTTCAAGATGAGAGTTCAGCAGATGACATAGTTCCAGCAAGCAGAGATGTTAGACCATAGAAATAGTTTCAGGATGAGAGTTCAGCAGATGAGATAGATCCAGCAAGTAGAGATGTGATACCATAGAAATGGTTTCAAGATGAGAGTACAGCAGATGACAAAGATCCTGCAAGTAAAGATGTTATACCATAGAAATGGTTTCAAGATGAGAGTACAGCAGATGACAAAGATCCTGCAAGCAAAGATGTTATACCATAGAAATGGTTTCAAGATGAGAGTTCAGCAGATGACATAGATCCAGCAAGCAGAGATGTTATACCATAGACATGATTTCAAGATGAGAGTTCTGCAGATGACATAGATCCAGCAAGCAGAGATGTTATACCATAGAAATGGTTTCAAGATGAGAGTTCAGCAGATGACATAGATCCAGCAAGCAGAGATGTTATACCATAGAAATGGTTTCAAGATGAGAGTTCTGCAGATGACATAAATCCAGCAAGCAGAGATGTTATACCATAGAAATGGTTTCAAGATGAGAGTTCTGCAGATGACATAGATCCAGCAAGCAGAGATGTTATACCATAGAAATGGTTTGAAGATGAGAGCCCAGCAGATGACATAAATCCACCAGAGATGTTATACCACAGAAATGGTTTCAAGATGAGAGTTCAGCAGATTACATAAATCCAGCAAGCAGAGATGTTATAGCACAGAAATGGTTTCAAGATGAGAGTTCAGCAGATGACATAGAGCCAACAAGCAGAGATGTTATACCATAGAAATGGTTTCAAGATGAGAGTTCTGCAGATGACATAGATCCAACAAGCAGAGATGTTATACCATAGAAATGGTTTCAAGATGAGAGCTCAGCGGATGACATAGATCCACCAAGCAGAGATGTTATACCACAGAAATGGTTTCAAGATGAGAGCTGAGCAGATGACATAGATCCAGCAAGCAGAGATGTTATACCATAGAAATGGTTTCAAGATGAGAGTTCAGCTGATGACATAGATTCAGCAAGCAGAGATGGTATACCATAGAAATGGTTTCAAGATGAGAGTTCAGCAGATGACATAGATCCAGCAAGCAGAGATGTTATACCATAGAAATGGTTTCAAGATGAGAGTTCAGCATATGACATAGATACAGCATGCAGAGATGTTATACCGTAGAAATGGTTTCAAGATGAGAGTTCAGCTGATGACATACATCCAGCAAGTTGAGATTTTATACCCTAGAAATGGTTTCAAGATGAGCGTTCAGCAGATGACATAGATCCAGCAAGCAGAGATGTTATACCATAGAAATGGTTTCAAGTCGGCAGTTCAGCAGATGACATAGATCCAGCAAGCAGAGTTGTTATAACATAGAAATGGCTTCAAGATTAGAGTTCAGCAGATGAGATAGATCCAGCAAGCAGAGATGTTAGACCATAGAAATGGTTTCAGGATGAGAGTTCAGCAGATGAGATAGATCCAGCAAGTAGAGATGTTATACCATAGAAATGGTTTCAAGATGAGCGTTCAGCAGATGAGATAGATCTAGCAAGCAGAGATGTTATACCATAGAAATGGTTTCAATATGAGAGTACAGCAGATGACAAAGATCCTGCAAGCAAAGATGTTATACCATAAAAATGGTTTCAAGATGAGAGTTCAGCAGATGACATAGATCCAGCAAGCAGAGATGTTATACCATAGAAATGATTTCAAGATGAGAGTTCTGCAGATGACATAGATCCAGCAAGCAGAGATGTTATACCATAGAAATGGTTTCAAGATGAGAGTTCAGCAGATGGCATAGATCCAGCAAGCAGAGATATTATACCATAGAAATGGTTTCAAGATGAGAGTTCAGCAGATGACATAGATCACAGCAAGCAGAGATGTTATACCATAGAAATTGTTTCAAAATGAGAGTTCAGCTGATGACATAGATCCAGCAAGCAGAGATGGTATACCATAGAAATGGTTTCTAGATGAGAGTTCAGCAGATGACATAGATTCAGCAAGCAGAGATGTTATACCATAGAAATGGTTTCAAGATGAGAGTTCAGCTGATGACATAGATCCAGCAAGCAGAGATGGTATACCATAGAAATGGTTTCAAGATGAGAGTTCAGCAGATGACATAGATCCAGCAAGCAGAGATGTTATACCATAGAAATGGTTTCAAGATGAGAGTTCAGCAGATGACATAGATTCAGCAAGCAGAGATGTTATACCATAGAAATGGTTTCAAGATGAGCGTTCAGCAGATGACATAGATCCAGTAAGCAGAGATATTATACCATAGAAATGGTTTCCATATGAGAGTTCAGCAGATGACATAGATCCAGCAAGCAGAGATGTTATACCATAGAAATGGTTTCAAGATGAGAGCTCAACAGATGACATAGATCGAGCAAGCAGAGATGTTATACCATAGGAATGGATTCAAGACGAGAGTTCACCAGATGACATAGATCCAGGAAGCAGAGATGTTATACCATAGAAATGGTTTCAAGATGAGAGTTCAGCAGATGGCATAGATTCAGCAAGCAGAGATATTATACCATAGAAATGGTTTCAAGATGAGAGTTCAGCAGATGACATAGATCCTGCAAACAGACATGTTATACCATAGAAATGGTTTCAAGATGAGAGTTCAGCAGATGACATAGATCCAGCAAGCAGAGATATTATACCATAGAAATGGTTTCAAGATGAGATTACATCAGATGACATAGATCCCTCAAGCAGAGATGTTATATCATAGAAATGGTTTCAAGATGAGAGTTCAGCAGATGACATAGATCGAGCAAGCAGATATGTTATACCATAGAAATGGTTTCAAGATGAGAGTTCAGCAGATGACATAGATCACAGCAAGCAGAGATGTTATATCATAGAAATGGTTTCAAGATGAGAGCTCAACAGATGACATAGATCGAGCAAGCAGAGATGTTATACCATAGGAATGGATTCAAGATGAGAGTTCACCAGATGACATAGATCCAGCAAGCAGAGATGTTATACCATAGAAATGGTTTCAAGATGAGAGTTCAGCAGATGGCATAGATTCAGCAAGCAGAGATATTATACCATAGAAATGGTTTCAAGATGAGAGTTCAGCAGATGACGTAGATCCTGCAAACAGACATGTTATACCATAGAAATGGTTTCAAGTCGACAGTTCAGCAGATGACATAGATCCAGCAAGCAGAGATGTTATAACATAGAAATGGTTTCAAGATGAGAGTTCAGCAGATGACATAGTTCCAGCAAGCAGAGATGTTAGACCATAGAAATAATAACAGGATGAGAGTTCAGCAGATGAGATAGATCCAGCAAGTAGAGATGTGATACCATAGAAATGGTTTCAAGATGAGAGTACAGCAGATGACAAAGATCCTGCAAGCAAAGATGTTATACCATAGAAATGGTTTCAAGATGAGAGTACAGCAGATGACAAAGATCCTGCAAGCAAAGATGTTATACCATAGAAATGGTTTCAAGATGAGAGTTCAGCAGATGACATAGATCCAGCAAGCAGAGATGTTATACCATAGACATGATTTCAAGATGAGAGTTCTGCAGATGACATAGATCCAGCAAGCAGAGATGTTATACCATAAAATTGATTTCAAGATGAGAGTTCAGCAGATGACACAGATCCAGCAAGCAGAGATGTTATACCATAGAAATGGTTTCAAGATGAGAGTTCTGCAGATGACATAGATCCAGCAAGCAGAGATGTTATACCATAGAAATGGTTTCAAGATGAGAGTTCTGCAGATGACATAGATCCAGCAATCAGAGATGTTATACCATTGAAATGGTTTCAAGATGAGAGCCCAGCAGATGACATAAATCCACCAAGCAGAGATGTTATACCACAGAAATGGTTTCAAGATGAGAGTTCAGCAGATTACATAAATCCAGCAAGCAGAGATGTTATAGCACAGAAATGGTTTCAAGATGAGAGTTCAGCAGATGACAAAGATCCAACAAGCAGAGATGTTATACCATAGAAATGGTTTCAAGATGAAAGGTCTGCAGATGACATAGATCCAACAAGCAGAGATGTTATACCATAGAAATGGTTTCAAGATGAGAGCTCAGCGGATGACATAGATCCACCAAGCAGAGATGTTATACCATAGAAATGGTTTCAAGATGAGAGCTCAGCAGATGACATAGATCCAGCAAGCAGAGATGTTATACCATAGAAATGGTTTCAAGATTAGAGTTCAGCAGATGACATAGATCCAGCAAGCAGAGATGTTATACCATAGAAATGGTTTCAAGATGAGAGTTCAGCAGATGACATAGATCCAGCAAGCAGAGATGTTATACCATAGAAATGGTTTCAAGATGAGAGTTCAGCAGATGGCATAGATCCACCAAGCAGAGATGTTATACCATAGAAATGATTTCAAGATGAGAGCTCAGCAGATGACATAGATCCAGCAAGCAGAGATGTTATACCATAGAAATGGTTTCAATATGAGAGTTCAGCAGATGGCATAGATCCAGCAAGCGGAGATGTTATACCATAGAAATGGTTTCAAGATGAGAGCTCAGCAGATGACATAGATCCAGCAAGCAGAGATGTTATACCATAGAAATGGTTTCAAGATGAGAATTCAGCAGATGACATAGATCCAGCAAGCAGAGATGTTATACTATAGAAACGGTTTCATGATGAGAGTTCAGCAGATGACACAGATACAGCAAGCAGAGATGTTATACCATAGAAATGGTTTCAAGATGAGAGTTCAGCAGATGACATAGATCCAGCAAGCAGAGATGTTATACCATAGAAATGGTTTCAAGATGAGAGCTCAGCAGATGACATAGATCCAGCAAGCAGAGATGTTATACCATAGAAATGGTTTCAAGATGAGAGTTCAGCAGATGACATAGATCCACCAAGCAGAGATGTTATACCATAGAAATGATTTCAAGATGAGAGCTCAGCAGATGACATAGATCCAGCAAGCAGAGATGTTATATCATAGAAATGGTTTCAAGATGAGAGTTCAGCAGATGACATAGATCCAGCAAGCAGAGATGTTTTGCCATAGAAATGGTTTCTAGATGAGAGTTCAGCAGATGACATAGATCCAACAAGCAGAGATGTTATACCATAGAAATGGTTTCAAGATTAGAGCTCAGCAGATGACATAGATCCAGCAAGCAGAGATGTTATACCATAGAAATGGTTTTACGATGAGAGTTCAGCAGATGACATAGATCCAGCAAGCAGAGATGTTATAGCATAGAAATGGTTTCAAGATGAGAGTTCAGCAGATGACATACATAGATCCAGCAAGCAGAGATATTATACCATAGAAATGGTTTCAAGATGAGAGCTCAGCAGATGACATAGATTAAGCAAGCAGAGATGTTATATCATAGAAATGGTTTCAAGATGAGAGTTCAGCAGATGACATAGATCCAGCAAGCAGAGATGTTTTACCATAGAAATGGTTTCTAGATGAGTCTTCAGCAGATGGCACAGATCCAGCAAGCAGAGATGTTTTACCATAGAAATGGTTTCAAGAGGAGAGTTCAGCAGATGACATAGATCCAGCAAGCAGAGATGTTATACCATGGAAATGGTTTCAAGATGAGAGTTCAGCAGATGACATAGATCCAGCAAGCACAGATGTTATACCATAGAAATGGTTTCAAGATGAGAGTTCAGCAGATGACATAGATCCAGCAAGCAGAGATATTATATCATAGAAATGGTTTCAAGATGAGAGTTCAGCAGATGACATAGATCCAGCAAGCAGAGATGTTATACCATAGAAATGGTTTCAAGATGAGCGTACAGCAGATGACATAGATACAGCAAACAGAGATGTTATTCTTGTGTGAAGGTAGAAGAGATGGATGGACGTTAGTCGGTTGCCATTGAAATGACTGTCAGACAGTTGTTGAACAGAACACTTTGCTGAAGAGGACACGTGTGTGCACCCCACACTATGGTAGATTGTAAGCTCCTAGCACAGGGTGTGCATTATTCTGCATGCCCTCAGGAGCAGTCTATATATTGTATATTAGACTGTAAGCTCCTAGGACAGGGCGTGCATTATTCTGCATGCCCTCAGGAGCAGTCTGTATACTGTATATTAGATTGTAAGCTCCTAGGACAGGGTGTGCATTATTCTGCATGCCCTCAGGAGCAGTCTGTATACTGTATATTAGATTGTAAGCTCCTAGGATAGGGTGTGCATTATTCTGCATGCCCTCAGGAGCAGTCTGTATATTGCATATTAGGCTGTAAGCTCCTATGACAGGGTGTGCATTATTCTGCATGCCCTCAGGGGCAGTCTGTATACCGTATATTAGATTGTAAGCTCCTAGGACAGGGTGTGCATTATTCTGCATGCCCTCAGGAGCAGTCTGTATATTGTATATTAGGCGGTAAGCTCCTAGGACAGGGTGTGCATTATTCTGCATGCCCTCAGGAGCAGTCTGTATACTGTATATTAGATTGTAAGCTCCTAGGACAGGGTGTGCATTATTCTGCATGCCCTCAGGGGCAGTCTGTATACCGTATATTAGATTGTAAGCTCCTAGGACAGGGTGTGCATTATTCTGCATGCCCTCAGGAGCAGTCTGTATATTGTATATTAGGCGGTAAACTCCTAGGACAGGGTGTGCATTATTCTGCATGCCCTCAGGAGCAGTCTGTATACTGTATATTAGATTGTAAGCTCCTAGGAAAGGGTGTGCATTATTCTGCATGCCCTCAGGAGCAGTCTGTATATTGTATATTAGGCTGTAAGCTCCTCGGACAGGGTGTGCATTATTCTGCATGCCCTCAGGAGCAGTCTGTATACTGTATATTAGGCTTTAAGCTCCTAGGACAGGGTGTGCATTATTCTGCATGCCCTCAGGAGCAGTCTGTATACCGTATATTAGATTGTAAGCTCCTAGGACAGGGTGTACATTATTCTGCATGCCCTCAGGAGCAGCCTGTATATTAGATTGCAAGCTCCTCTTGAGCAGGGTGTATTTGTCTTTTCCTTTGCCTGAGTTTATAATACATGTAGATATACAGCAATATGCAGCAGGACAGACGTGATCCAGGGAAATATCCGATCGCCACCACTGGGGTCAGGAAGGAATTTTTTTCCCCCCTGAGGCAGAACTCTCCGGGGGGTTTCTTCGCCTTCCTCTGGATCTCTGGCTGCAGTGGCTCTCAGTGGGTCCTCAATGACCACATCCAGTTATGTGGTCTCTATGGAGCCTGACCTGAGAGTCATTGTGATCAGGGTTTAATTTCTTAAAGGGCCAGTAATATTTTTATTGCAATGTTGCTTATTGCTATTCCAATAAAAGATAAAAAGAAAGAAAATAAAAGTGTCATGTGAGTTTTTTTGTCTTGACTTTTTTTTTGTACACAGTTACAGTGATGGAAGTGACAATTACTACCCTCAATATTCCTGAAGTAGAACCAGGAATTATGGGGGCGCCATTTACAGACGGCAGACCACATCTATCTCCACCCATTGTGGTATCATAATGTCAGCTCCTGTCCCAAGTTACATTACAAGTGTTATGGGGGTCGATCTCTGTGATGGGGGCAGGGCACTAAAATAGTATATGTCCTACGCAACAAACTACCTGATCGAAGACTGAAGACCGGACACAGAGCCGCCGAATACAAGAGACACAAGCAGAGTCTGACTGCGGTGCCAAGTGGCCCCCCACTATCCAACTCCAGGGCCCCACGTTTCAGCTTCATGCAAATATGACGTTATTCTCAATTACAAATATATATAACAATGAACGGGGTAGATTGGTAAATGAATAAGATTCTGCCTTTGTCTGTACATAGTGAGTCAATTATATTGTGCCAAGTGCTGCTCCTATAAGAGGGTGGTGGACACTCTTGCAGGGCCGGCTCCAGGTTTTTCTGGGCCCCGGGCGAAAGAGTCTCAGTGGGCCCCTTTAACACATACCACGATTCATGATGCACAGATACCGCAGAGAAATATATATATATATATATATATATATATATATAGTACAATGCCAAAGATTTCACTTCTTACATTACATGAGTGATATCTATTGTAAATTCCACAATAGCTCAGAAACCGTCGAATCGCTCAATACAGAATACTGACCCCCATAGAATGCTCCATACAGGACACTGGCCCCATATAACGCTCCATACAGAATACTGACCCCCATATAACTCTCTATGCAGGCTGTTCCCACCACATAATGCTCATGCAGGCTGTTCCCCCCACATAATGTCCCACTCAGGCTGTTCCCCCCTTATAATGCCCCATGCAGGCTATTCCCCCTTTATAATGCCCCATGCAGGATGTCACCCACCCTTATAATGCCCCATGCAGGATGTCACCCACCCTTATAATGCCCCATGGAGGATGTCGCCCCCCTTATAATGCCCCATGCATTATGTCACCCCCTTTATAATGCCCCATGCATTATGTCACCCCCCTTATAATGCCCCATGCAGGATGTCACACCCCCGCCCCTTATAATGCCCCATGCAGGATGTCACTCCCCCCCTTATAATGCCCAATGCAGGATGTCACTCCCCCCCTTTAATGCCCCATGCAGAATGTCACCCCCCCTCCCTTATAATGCCCCATGCAGTATGTCACTCCCCCCCTTTTAATACCCCATGCAGGATGTCATCCCCCCTCCCTTATAATGCCCCATGCAGTATGTCACTCTCCCCCTTTTAATGCCCATGCAGGATGTCACCCCCCCTCCCTTAAAATGCCCCATGCAGTATGTCACTCCCCCCATTTTAATGCCCCATGCAGGATGTCACCCCCCTCCCTTATAATGCCCCATGCAGGATGTCACCCCCCCCTTATAATGCCCCATGCAGGATGTCACTACCCCCTTTAATGCCCCATGCAGGATGTCACACCCCCTCCCTTATAATGCCCCATGCAGTATGTCACTCCCCCCCTTTTAATTCCCCATGCAGGATGTCACCCCCCTCCCTTATAATGCCCCATGCTGTATGTCTCTCCCCCCTATTAATGCCCCATGCAGGATGTCACCCCCCCTCCCTTATAATGCCCCATGCAGTATGTCACTCCCCCCCTTTTAATGCCCCATGCAGGATGTCACACACATCCTCCGTTATAATACCCCATGCAGGATGTCACTTCCCCCCCTTATAATGCCCCATGCAGGATGTCACTCCCCCCCCATATAATGCCCCATGCAGGATGTCACACACACCCTCCCTTATAATGCCCCATGCAGGATGTCACTCCCCCCCTTATAATGCCCCATGCAGGATGTCACTCCCACCCTTTTAATGCCCCAAGCAGGATGTCACCCCCCCTCCCTTATAATGCCCCATGCAGGATGTCACACACACCCTCCCTTATAATGCCCCATGCAGGATGTCACTCCCCCCCCTTTAATGCCCCATGCAGGATGTCACCCCCCCTTCCTTATAATGCCCCATGCAGTATGTCACTCCCCCCCTTTTAATGCCCCATGCAGGATGTCACCCCCCACCTTCCTTATAATGCCCCATGCCTCCATATATTAAAAAAAAAATCAAATACTCACCTCACTTCTCACCTGCGCCGCTGCTCCAGACCCCTCACCCGCGTCGCCGGCGTCTTCCTGCTCTGCGCTGTGACGGCTCAGGAGAGAGCGCGGTGGAAAGCAGTCACCACGCCCTCTGACCTGAGACATCACAGTCAGAGGACACAGAAGAGACGGGAGCTGCTGCAGAGGCCCGGGAAGAGGTAAGTATTGTGCCGCCGGCTGCCGGGGCCCTGAGCAAGCAAGGGGGAGCGGGCTCTGACCCCGCTCTCCTCCGCTCACGGGTCCCATAGCGCAGTGGGGTGCCCGACAGCGAGTGGCCCCCCGCCTGCTCAGGGCCCCGGCACTTGCCGGGGTGCGCCAGGTGCTGACGCCGACCCTGCACTCTTGCACAAGGGCCTACCGGAGGATTCTCCTGTGGGCCAGTCCAAGCCTGACTGTGCTATACATAATAAGGCTACATTCCTGCATTGAGCATGTCCTATTCTAATCCTCAAAATCAGATCACAACTGGACATTCTCTGACCCTCACAGATCTTATTCTCAGATCCATGATTTTCATGGATGTGTGAATGGACCTATAAAACTCTACGAGTCCGTGGACCATCCAATAAAAAAATCTTTCAGCACATGGACATTTCACACAAATGTGAGAATGCAGCCTAAGGGATTTTACAGATAACATTATCACTCCAAGTCACACAGTGCAGATACAGAATAATACTTACATCCAGGCACTTACCGCTGACGTCTTATCTGATCAGAGTCGGTTTCTGCTGCTTCTTCTCCATCTGGTCAGACCTTCATGTCGACATCTCCCAGCCACGACTCGTCTTGTCACGATGATCTCCAGTCTAGAAAATAACAAGGTTACATATTGTATATATACACGTGTTTCCCCCACACTGCGCCCCTGAATACAGATATGTACTCCCCCCCATTAATATACTATTAGCCACTTAGTAATCAAAATATAAAGTGATAAGCAGCACTGTGTCCCCCATTAACTATAATCTCCACCGGCCAATAGCATAAATTATTCAATCTCTGTGACTCTCCCCAATTAACTGTAAGGCTATGTGCACACAGAAAATATACCAGGTTTTACAGTACAAGCAAAGTGAAACCCCCATCGCTGCTCTCTCCCAGCACCCCCAGCACTGCTCTCCCCCAGCACACCTGCGGCACCCCAGGGGTCTGGTTGCCGCAGTAATAGAGATATTATGTCTGAGAGCAAGTGGGAGGTTTCTCTGGTCAGGATCCCTAAACATGCAACACGGCCCACCCAGACCTGGGAGGGGAGGAATCTGCCCTTATAAACTGGGTCTGGGGCGGGATTAGACAGTGAAGTTCCAGACACAGGGAAAGATACAACAGGAGCTCTGTAGGAGCAGTAGCAGAAGTCCAGGGGCTGGAGCTGAGCAGAGCTCGCCCTGGACGAGGACACTAAAACCGGACACAGGAGTCCGAGGCTGTGGGGACTGATCTACACCCAGCAGCAAAAACCAGCCGGCAGGGGATTCCAGGTCCTCTGGCCATAGAAGCCCGGAGGCTCAGTCACAGAGAAGGGACCAGTGCCGCCATCCAGGAGCGGAGGCTAACAGAAGGCCCCAAGTCACCAGCCATACGGGTGAGCACCACACGGTATACTCAGGGACGTGGGCTACTTGTAACCTCTGACAGCAAGATAGCCAGGAAGAGTGCAGATTAACGGGGAGGCCTACAATTCCACCTGGCCAGGGGAACTCCTGCTTGCTCGCAGACTGACCAGGCCCCTTATACTAGCCAGTACTCCCGGGAGGGTCTGCCTTGTACCATCAGTAAAGACCCTGAACTGCACCACACGTTTCTGTGATTCCTTGCCGCACCAGCACCATTAGCACTGGGACCCTCACACGATCACTCCCATCATCTCTCACATTAGCTGCCCTGAGGCAATACTCCTCCCGTGGGGAGTTATCCCATACTCGGCTGCGCAACCAACATCAGCCTCAGCGGTCGGCAGCGCAGCGGCGGTCCCCACTGACCGCAATCCACGGGTGGCGTAGTCGGACACTTATTACAACATTTAGACTGCCACTGGTTTGACCACCCTGGGCACGGACCGGGTCACCGCCACGGAGAACTACAACCCCCAGCGATCCGGCTCTGGGTATTCCCCCTGCACAGCAGCACAGCACAGGCCCAGGGGGCGCGTCACACCCATCACTGCTCTCTCCCAGTACCCCTGTCATTGCTCTTTCTGAGCACCTCCATCATTGCTCTCTCCCAGCACCCCCATCATTGCTCTCTCCCAGCACCCCATCATTGCTCTCTCTCAGCACCCCATCATTGCTCTCTCCCAGCGACCCCCGTCATTGCTCACCCCAGTACCATCATTGCTCTCCTCATCCCCACCATCCTCATCATTGCTCTCCCCATCCCCACCATCCTCATCATTGCTTTCCCCGTCCCCATCATTGCTCTGCCCATCCCCACTGTCCCCATCATTGCTCTGCCCATTATTTCTCTCCCCATCATTGCTTTGCCGATCACTGTTCTGCCCATCATTGCTCTGCCATCATTGCTCTCCCCATCATTGCTCTGCCCATCACTGCTCCGCCCATCACTGCTATTCCCATCACTGATCTGCCCATCATTGCTCTCCCCCCACCTCCCCTCATTCTCCTGTTCCTCTCCCCAGTGTATCAGTACAAAAAAACAAAACAAAAAATACAACTTACCTCTCAGCACGCTCCCGCAGCATCCTCTTTGTTGCCGGTAACTTCCTCCCTTACACAGGCCCGCGCTGCTTGATGACGTCATCAAGCTGTACGATCCTGTGTCAGGGAGAAAGCGCCGGGCAGGAAGCAGAGGACGGATCCCTCAGCTCCACTGCCATTTTCCTTCTGTCAGCAGTGGAGCTGGAGGGATCGCTCGCTGCCCGCCGCACATGAGAGGGCAATCTGGCCATGGGCCCCCCAGAGCCTGGGGCTCCGAGAAGCAGGCCAGATTGCCCTCAATATTAACCGCCCGGTAAGGGCCCCCCTGCACCCCTGCACGGCCAGGCTCCGATGCAGCTGCACCGGCTGCACCAGCGGTAGGTCCGCCCCTGTCTCTGAACTAAACTGCTGATATCTCCCACCACGTAATCTCTGGTCCTCCCAAGACCTCCTTCTCTCCTCCACAATCGTACGGTCCTCATCCAATCGCCTGCAAGACTTCTCCTGAGTATTCCCCATGCTGTAGAATTTTGTGGCCCAACACATCCGATTAGCCCCTCATTTGGAAGTTTCAAGCGGAACTTGAAAACCCATGTCTTCAGAACAGCTTACAGCCTGCAATGACCCCACTGCCACCTTACCAACAGCAGAGCTGTTGCACCCCCCAAAACTACTATCCTTCCCCATTATCCTGTAGAATGTAAGGCTGCAATGGTAGGGTCCTCTCCCCTTTGTACTTGTCCGTCACTATTAGTTTGTTCATTGCAATTTCTATTTGTGTTTGTATGTAACTCCTCCTCATGTACAAAACCATAGAATCAATGGTGCTCTAAAAATAAATAATAACAATAATCCCCCACATGATGTTCCACCCAGTCTTCACCCCTGCCCTCCATGCCGGTGTGCACACTGCAGGAAGCTGCAGCAGCAGTTGGCACAGTGTTTCATCGTCAGCATCATCAGAGATGTGCTGCAGTGGTCTGCTGACCGTTTACACTACCCATGTCACGTACTCATCCTCCAACAAAACAAGTGGTCGGGCATCAGTGCACTCAATCTCTTCCAATTGTTGGCCAGGGCCAGATGGATGGCCCACGGAACCACAGCCAGCAGTCATCAAAAAACAGAAGATCCCGCTGCATGACTTGGGGCTCAGACTGCTTGCCAGGGGGTGAGGTGGAAGACAGATGCCCATGAGCCTCAGGTGCCAAATCTGCGCTTTCAGCAGGGGATTAGGTGGAAGACAAAGCAATGGGACTGAAGGCACTCTCAGTCAACCAACCTAAAACCACTTCTACTTGTTCTGGCCTCACCATTCATCCAACGATACTCGGGCCTACGAAATTACACAGAGCATCCTGTCGCCTACTTGCAGCAAAGGAAGGTGTTTCATTTGGGCACGTAGCCGACACAGATCGACCACGGCCTTTCTCTCCTTGCAGCAGCTACATCCACCACCACCAGCAAAACTGACACATCTATTTGATGCTCTCCGCTTTGTTTTCAACCCCAAAAATTGCAGAGTATTACACGGCCTGTATTCAGAGAGAGAGAGTGGCTCGCAGATTATTACACTGCCTGTTTTCAGAGTACCCCCTAAAAAAACAAAAAAAAATACAGTTTTGGCTACCTACTCCTCCTCCACTTTTTCCACCTACACCGCCACCTCCACCTCTTCCTCCTCCTCATCCTCCTGCTTCACTTGCACCTCTGCCTTCTGGTTCAAGATTATAATTGTTTCTTTTTTTTTATTATGTTATTTTAAGTCATTTTCCTATCAACATTTGTCTTCAGGGCAATTGTCCTGCACGTACCCCCATTTGGCTTCCTTTTGCAGCCCCTTAGCCCTTACTATGAACATTTTACAGCCCTTTTTAAGCACTGAAGTTAGGGTCCCTATTGACTTCTATTGGGTTCGGGGTCAAGTTCGATCCAAAACCAAACTTTTAACTGTAGCTTTGTAGAATCTGCCGAACCTGAACATCCATGGATCCACACATCCCTATCAGTAACACTTCATTGTGTGCACATAGACGGTCATTTTTCTTGACAGCGCATCTCTTGTTTACAGGACGATATAATTCTGAGAATGATTATTTTTAAGCTTAAAGAGGTGGTCCGCTACATCCTATAATGCCCCCTTCCATCCAGTATCGCTCCAAAATCAAGCGCACGCTTTCCCTCTCTCCTCTGCTTTCATTGGCCGCAAGCGCTCTCTGGATTTTGGGATGTTCACGATTACAAAAATTGTCCTGCCCCCAGCTATAGAGTGAGGTGCGAGTGGAAGGGCGCTGCAGACCCCACAATCACTAGAGGATAGAAACTTTCACCGCACACTCAGGAGATCCAATGCAAAAGTTTTAATGATATTTAGAAAAACGTGCAAGTGGCGGAGAAAAAACAGTTCTTTAGTTTAGAGGGGACTTTTACGTTTCGGTCCGCTCCTGGGCCCTGCTCACATAGTCGCTCTGAGTAAGGCTGTGATGGTCCAAACCATATGAGAGATATCCCAGTGGGGATGCATATTCAGCTGAGTCCTTATGGGTAATGGCAGTAAGGGCGCTCCTGCACTTCCTGTGTGGAGGCCTTTTGGGATGTGACGTGCGGTGAAACGCCGTTCACAACCCAGTCAATCGTGGCGGGAGGGTTTAGTGCGTGCGACTGGGTCATGCCTAGGTGAATCCAAGAAATCCGGAAGTTGAGGTGACATCAGCCGAGGTCACGTGATGTGGACTGAGCAAGAAAGGATAGCGCCACCCACAGGCACATCTGGCTACATAAGGTATTTCCAAAAATAGTTAGTTAAAAGGTGTAAATGGATGGGGGCATTTTACAATGTAGCGGACCACCTCTTTACACTTGTTCATTGGGTGATTGGCAGCAGTTTACACTGCACAGTTATTGGGAAACATAAGAGTATGTGATGAATGATTAGTGCCGGTCGTCATGGTTACTGTCTGTGACAATAAACCATAGGGAGCAGCGAGCATGGTGAATGGCATAGAATGGATGATAACTGACAATGATGTTACTATGGTAATAAACTGGGGTGGATGGTATGGATGATTACTGCAATCATTACACTGCTTATAATCTGGAGGGGAGATGATGAAGGATTCCTGCAATATTTACTGTAATGATGTATGTGGTTTATTCACAGCGGCCTATTGATATATATTTATGTACCGTATATAGTCTTTTAATTGCTAGATGAATGCAGAGGAGAGGGAAAGCGCGCGGTGGATGCTGGGCTGTGACAGGAGGTGGCGCCACTGGGTCACGCCGGCATGAATCTGGAATGTGACATGACCTCAGCGGAGGTCAGAGCCGGCTGTAGCCGGGGTCAGAGACGCCCAATGAGCAGTCAGCGATAGCGCCCCTCACAGACCCTTATAACAACCAAACGGAATCACAAAAAAACTTTTTTCCAACTTGAAATCGATGGGGGCATTATTGATTGCAGAGGAAGACCTCTTTAATAAACCATCCTGTTATTTAGTAACAATTCTTTATAAAGGGACAGTGAACACTTCTGACTAATTATAACTTATAATTTGTAGAGTCCTGTAAACAGGGTCGGACTGGGGTGCCTAGGGCCCACCAGGGGAACTGACTCTAGGGGCCCACACTACAGCCCACCATAAACGGTTTTATTACTTGTTATGCTTTTCTATAATGCACTATAGTTACATGATTGGCCGCGCTGTGGAGCACCAAGCGGCAGGACTTTCTTCGGACAGCCATTCCGTACTGCCAGAGTCCCTTTAATGGTAACTTGTCACCTTGAAAAACGCTATTTATCTGCAGATATGGGGTTAATCTGCAGGTAAATAGGGTTTAAAGCCTGGTTAGACGGCTTATTAGAAAAGCGTTGGCTACACGGAGAAAATTACATTTTATTCTCCCTGCCGCCACTCGCTTCCTGTCATAGGATCGGTGCAAGGAGGGAGACTTTACAGTCACTGCGAACTACAAAGTGAGGGTGCTGCAATATTGTCCGGCACCTTGATTGTGACACTTCCATGGAGCCCAACCTCAGGCTGAGCTTCATTGAATGACTAACATGGCAGCAGCACCTGGCAATTAGTGCTGAGAGAGCGTGGTCGGATAAGGTGTGATCCCAGCATGCTCGGGTGTTATCTGAGTATCTTGTAGTGCTCTGCTACTATGCTCGAATCCCCAGGGTAGCATGTTTTGCGGCGGTAGAATTGCCAGTTTGTTAGGTAATCCCTGCATGTGTTGCTTCTGTTTACCGCCGCAAAACATGCTACCCTGGGGATTCGAGCATAGTAGCAGAGCACTACAAGATACTCAGATAACACCCGAGCTTGCTGGGATCACACCTTATCTGACCACACTCACTCAGCACTAGTTGCCAGGTGTTGCTGCCATGTTAGTCATTCAATGAAGCTCAGCCTGAGGTTGGGCTCCATGGAAGTGTCACAATCAAGGTGCCGGACGTTATTGCAGCACCCTCACTTTGTAGTTCGCGGTGACTGTAATGTCTCTTATCCGACCACGCTCACTCAGCACTACTGGCAACCCATCAGCAACCTGCAACTGCGTCACAGGGGGCAGAAGGGAACAGGTGACAGCATGCACCGGCCATTGTGCTATCTAAATGCCGCTGTCAGTGATTGACAAGGGCACTTAAATACTCAAAACATCAGCAATCAAGGCGAGCTCTGATCACTGCTGTTACAGGCAGACGCCAGCTATGTAACACAGCCGACATCTGCCCGGTATGGAGCAGGCTCAGCTCCTGAACCCGCTCCATACAAGCACATCCCAATGGTGACAGTTATGACAAGGTTAGCAAATTTCACTGGTCTGTTCCTAAATGTGGAAAGACAAATGGAATTCCCTAACACATGTGAAAGATACCTAATAGATTTAGTAAAGGTGCCTCAAGCATATGAATGTTATTACACACCACAATGCACAGTTACATACACGCATCTTACAAAAAGACATATTATTCCAGATACGCAGACGCGCACAAACACACAGACGCGCACAAACACATCAGTACATGAATACATCATCTGAACCACCATCATTTGTAATGTCAGGTCAGCCCCATATATCTTTAGATCACATAAACCTACAACTCCCAGTATGTAATTAACAATAGAGATACTGGGAGTTGTTATCAGTCATCATCAGACTGCGGACCATACAGGAACCACAGTACTGATGAGACACAGGCAGGATCACAGATGAACATTTACATCCAGGTATCTTACCTGAGACGGTTTCTCTGATTAGAGTCGTTCTCTTTCTGTTCTTCCTCTTGTCCAGTCTCAATGATGACTTTTCTTATCCACAGCTCGTCTCTGCAGACTTCCATCTTCTCCGGTCTTCTGCAGCACATCCCGACACGATGCCCTTAAAGATAGCAGTGTCATTATAATGCTCCTGAATAAAAATATCTACACTGAGCCCCTGAATAAACCTAACTCTTACAATGCTCTCTGCACAAAACATGACATACACTCTACCCCTCTTATGCTACCTGCTCTCCACACTGTCCTCTCCTTACCATACTGGGCCCCCTGTTCACATTGTCCTCTCACACTGTGTCCCCCCTATACTGCCCAGTCTCTATACTGTGCCCCTTCATCACTCTCCCCCTCCTCAGCATACTGTTCCCTCCTTGCAGTGCCCTCACTCTGTTCCCCCCATACTGCCGCATCTCTATACCTTCCCCCACACTACCTAGTCTCTGTGCTGTGTCACCTCACACTTTTCTCCCTCCATACTGTCTCCTCACACTATTCCCCCACTCTTCATACTGTTTCCTCACACATCCCCCTTCCCCATTCTGCTCCTGCACTCATTCCCACCCCTCCTCTGGTTCACCATACTGTTTCTTCACACATCTCCCCATTCTGTCTCCTAAAATTTCTCTGCCATCTCTCCCCAAATATAATAAATCTTCGGAAGAGCACACAGACATGCAGAAGCGCGCTTACACACACGAAAACAAGCGCACACAGACACATACTAAGGGCTCTTTCACACGTCAGTACATGCGGTGACAGTTTCCACACGTACCAGAGACATTGGTACACGTAGACCCATTCAAATGAATGTTTTTACCTGCTGCACCTCCCGCAAAACATCCTGCACACTGATGACAGCGCTCTTCCCAAGCACCGGGTGCTGAACGCTGCTCTCATCATAGATCCCTGCCGGCGCTGTGATCAGCAGCAGCAGAGTCAATGATGAGAGTAGTAGTCTACTCCCGCCGTGTAGAACTGTCAAAATAGGAATAAAATTAAAAAATCCTTATACTCACCTCTCCTAAGCGTCACCCGCTGTAATCCATGCAAGCGCTCACGCCGAGGAGAACGACTCCTGCAGCGAGCGGGCCCCGGAGCTGCGCTCAACAAGGGGTGCCCTGTCAATCACTGAGCGCAGCTCCGGGGCCCGCTCGCTGCAGGAGTCATTCTCCTCGGAGTGAGCGCTCACACGGATTACAGCGGGTGACGCTTAGGAGAGGTGAGTATAAGGATTCTTTTATTTTATTCTTATTTTTACAGTTGGACACGGAGGGAGTAGACTACTACTCTCATCATTGACCCTGCTGCTGCTGATCGCAGCACCGGCAGGGATCTATGATGAGGGCAGCGCTCAGCACCCGGCTCTTGGGAAAAGCGCTAACTGTACACTGATTCCCAAGTGCCGGTATGTGTCACAAGGATGACACACAGGTGGACATGGATATCTCCAGTCCCGTAAATATCAGGACATGTGAAAGAGCCCTAATATGCACACACAGATACACATACTCACAGAAATGGGGACACGTACACCAGCAGGCAAGCACACACAGAAATGCACACGCAGTCATGCTCAGACACACTCAATCACACACAAAACTGCAGACACGCAGGGAAGTACGCACACACGTGTGAAGACACATATACACACGTAGACATGCAGGCACTCAAATACATACACACACACACATGCATGCATATACACACACACACGCATGCAGGCATATACACACACACACGCATGCAGGCATACACACACACACACGCATGCAGGCATACACACACACACATGCAGACATGTACACACACACATGCAGGCATATACACACACTGTACACACACACACACACACACACACACACACACATACACACACACCCATATAACTCACCCATAAAAAGGTTATTGACTATTTGGCACGGTGCTCTTGACATGAAAGTGAAGCAGTGAGAGCTGTAGGCCTGCAGCCTTGTTTCCAATTCCAGGCCAGGCCACATTCCACATATCCAGCCCCGGAGCCGGTATTAAAAAGCCCAGAGTCAGAGCAGGAGAGAAGGGGGCGGTGCTCCGGTGCCACCACCTGGTCGGGAGCCGGTATTACTACAGGGGAGCAGGCCAGAGCAGATATGGAGCCGGCATGGAACCATATGAGAAGCCCGGGAGCAGGGAGAGCAGAGCGAGACGTCGGGTTCTGTGGCTCCGGCGTATCATAGGACTGCCCCGGAGCAGAGAGAAAGCACTGCAGAGCGCGGCCGCGGCATATCAGAGGCCAGAAGAGAGCGGCATCAATGTCACCTGACACCACAGTCTGCCACAGAATCCATCCTCTTAGTGTCAGAGAGTCACGTGGTAAGTATGCTGCATGCACGTCACCGCAGGCCCGCTGTCACCAATGAATGTGCCGTGCGCGCGACGCTACATTTGATTCAGCCGCGCTTTTAAAAGGCTCACACTTTTAAAGGGTCCCCCGCCACCAATTCTCTCACTCTCATGTCGGGGCCCACCGGGAAATTTCCCGATTTCCCGCCAGGCCAGACCGACTCTGCCGCCACACCATGACCAAAGCACATAATACCACCACATAGTGATCAAATGGTACCAGATACAAGGTATAAATACTGACAGACCATGAGACCACATATTACCACCACATAGTGACCGAATAATACCACATACAAGGGACAAATATCGTCATGTCATGACCAAAGCACATAATGCCACCACATAGTGACAAATAATACTAAAATAATAAAAATGTAAAAAAAGCTCTGTATATTGGGTCAGTGTACAGGTTATACAGTGATCACCAGTGACATTATACACAGGAGCTCTGTATATAGTGTACAAGTTATGCAGTCATCACCATTGATATTATACACAGGAGCTCTGTATATAGTGTCAGTGTGCGTGTATAGGTAATACACATACTCACAAGTTCTTTATCTGCCGCAGACCGATATATCACATCTTCTATACAGAAAATAACATAGTTACTGTAGCTATAACTGATCACTTCCAGAGCACAATCCACACTTTTCCCAAGATTTCTACACAGCATGAAATGACAAAAAAGCAACATAGTGCGGCACTCCACAGTAACAGTGCTCCAGTGTCATCCTGTGCCTGCTCATCTGTCAGCAGACATATTTCTTATGGCAAAGATGTAACAGAGCTGAAGACAGAAGACCTATGGATTACGTTGGAGTGAGGATTTTTCTTTATTAAAGATGGAGTCCCTAAATGTGTTTTATTTAAAAAAAAAAAAAAAAAAAAATTCTGTCTTTTTTTTTCTGTTTACTAGAAATTCATGGTGGCTATGTCTAATTTGGCGTGACACCATGAATTTCGGGCTTAGTACCAGCTGATAATACAAAGCTGGCCTGGTACTAACCCTATTATTACCCAGGGTGCCACTCACCACCAGGGCCGCTGGAAGAGCCGGGTAAAGCACCTGGAAATGGTGCTATGAGGAATGCGCCATTTTCAGGGGTGGCTGCGGGCTGTGATCTTCAGCGTGGGGGGCCAAGAACGCTTGGGCCTAACCATGCTGCGAATCCCAGCCCCCAGCTGCCTTGTTTTATCTGGCTGGCGATCAACATATGGCGGGAGCCCACGCATTTATTTTTTTAAATAAAAAAAAAACATTGGCCTTTCCTGACTTTTGATCAGCAGCCACGGTAAAGCCAGGCAGCTGGAGGTGGCAGCCCGTAGCTGTCTGCTTTATCTGTGCTGAGAATCAAAAATTCTGCGGAGGGGGCCGCCTGCTGGGCTTTGGGGTAGGGGTTTATTCTTGGGGAGGCGGCTGGTGTGGGTTTATGCTTAGGGGGGTGTGGTGGAATTTGGGGGGGTTTATGCTTTGGGGCCCTCAGGTTGATGTGGGGGGATTAATCCTGGGGACCATCTGTGGGGGGTTAATGTTGGGGGTGATTTGGGGTGGGGGGTTAATGCTTCATTGGGGGACACAAAAAAACATGGGTGTATGCTGCTGACACTATGCAAAAAAAAGTTCTCTCTTCCCCAGAAGGGTGCATCATCAACTGGCATGAAGCTAATCCGTTTTAGCTTGGTGTCAGTAGGAGGCAGACACAGGTCTGGACCCAGGCCCATCTCTACCTTAAGGTGCTTTCACATTGCGCTCTGTCTCCCTGTCGGGGCATACGTCTGAAATCCCCGGCAAAACGGGGTTTGGACGTATGCGCTGACGGTGACCATAGACTGCAATGGTGATGGCAAAGCCAACGTGTGCTTTCCGGACTGTATTCCCACAGGAGGTGGACACTCAGACATAGGCTACTGTGTCTGAGAGTCCACCTCCTGTAGGCGTACACTGTCGAAAAAAAGTGCACGTTCGCTCTGCAGTCACCATTGCAGTCTATGGCCCCCGTTGGCGCACACGTCAGACCCTGTTTCCTGGGGATTTCGGACGTATACTCCGACGGGACACAGAACGCAATGTGTATGTAGCCTTAGATTTGTGGGGTTTTTTTGGCTTTATTTTATTAATGATTCCCCTTTTTCTTTCAGATACGGTTTGTGAGGGTGACAGTGGAATTGTTTCACTACTGTATCCTCTGTGGTATATGAGGCAGGACCCTAACACAACAAAAGTGTTTGGGATTCCCCAGCAGATGGTCCTTGGCACTAATCCTCTGCCCGCTCGCCCCCCAGATCCAGAAGGTGCAGGGAGGGAAGACTGATCCGTTACCTGCCAGCTGCCCGAAGGTCTTTGTCCAGGTTATCTCATGCCCAGCTTCATCATCGGTCTGCGAAGAAGGATTCAGGTTCTTCAGTACAGATATATCCTACCAGGCAGTGAGGGTGCTCGAATCTCCACCTCCACATTTTCCAGAGGCTCCTGCAGCCCCCTCTCTTAAAAAATCCAGACTTCAGTCTAGACTTTCCCCGGTGCCCGGGCCACACCCCTAGCAGCCTAAACAATCACGCACGCCGGCTCCCCAGCGCTTTCTGCTCTCCACCTATCAGAGCACACTTTGCATTCTGGTGCGCAAGAACCCTGCACATGTTTTTCCTGACGCTACCTTTCTCCTGCTCGGCGCCATCTTTCTGTCGCCAGTTTATAACACTGCCACAGCTCACCTGAATTCTGCTGCCTCATCGCCTGGTTCTGCCGGATCACCGCCACCTTCAGGCGGTCCTCCAGGTCCTCAGGATGCAGGGTCTGAGTAAGCTCTGCCACCGGGGGCAGCTCTTTATCCACAGCCTAGCTCCCCTCTAGCACCTGTTTCTTTCTCTACTCTGTATACCTAAACCCAGGGAGTCTCACTCCCATTGTCCAGCATTTTGCATGTGACTCGCCCCCTGGGCCGTGGGGCACCCGGGACCGGACTTCAGGGCAATGCTGGGAGTAGTAGTGGCGACCCAGTCCCGTGGATCAGGGTGGTCAGACCAATATTGTGGCAGTCTCTGTATCAGTATAATGCAATGTCCGACTACGCTACCCGTGGATTGCGGTCAATAAGAACCGCTGCTGCTGGACCGACCTCTGAGGCTGATGTTGTGGGGGCAGCAGAGTGTAGTATAACTCCCCACGGGAGGAGTTTAGCCTCAGGGTAGTGAGTGTGGATGATGGGAGTGATGGTGCACGGGAGCAGCAGGAACGACTCAGAGGCTTTGCAGTGCAGTTCAGGGTCTTTACTGATAATGATAAGGCAGACCCTTCCGGGAGTACTGGCTAGCATAAGAGGCCTGGTCAGTCTGTGAGCAAACTGGAGTTCCCCTGGCCAGGTGGAGTTGTAGGCCTCCCCGTCTATATGCACTCTTCCTGGCTACCTTGCTGTAAGCGAGTGAAAGTAGCCCACGTCCCTGAGTGTACCGTGTGGTGCTCACCCGTATGGCTGGTGACTTGGGGCCTTCTGATAGCCTTCACTCCTCGATGGCGGTGCTGGTCCCTTGCTCATGACTGAGCCTCCGGGCTTCTATGGCCAGAGGACCTGAAATCCCCTGCCGGCAGGTTTCTGCTGCTGGGTATATATAAGTCCCCACAGCCTCGGAATCCTTTGTCTGGTTCTTGGCGTCTTCTGCCAGGACGAACTCCACTTAGCTCAAGTCCCTGGTCTTCAGCTCCTGCTCCTACAGAGGTCCTAGCTGTTTCTTTCCCTGTGTCTGGAACAAACTCCAGGCTCTGACTCTCCTAACCCCGCCCCAGATACAGTTTATACAGGGCAGGTTCCTCCCCTATCTGGTCTGGGACAGGAGGTGTTGCATGTTCAAGGGCTCCTGACCAGGGAACCTCCCACTTGCTCTCAGACGTAATATTTCTATCACTGTGGCAACCAGACCCCTGGGGTGCCACATTCCCCCTAGTGAAATTTAGTACTCTGGGACTAAACACATTTTTAAGAAAAACACAAATACAAGGGTATAAAAAATAACAGGAAAAAGTACATTTTGTCTTGATGGTCACGGCATTTCCATAACCGGGTGTCCATATCACCCAAGGTGAAGTCTTAGAACAGAGTAGGGGACCTGTCCAAAGCAAACCCCAAACGTTGGCCCTGGGCGTGGCTGCAAGGCGAAGCGAACTACTTTGGACCACACGGGGCCACGCCAGACAGGTTTTTCTTCCGTGGTTGTCTTCGCAAGAGGCACAAGGTGCAACTATTTACAATATAGTTCCGATTACTCAGCGTCCATAACCTGACAGTCCAAATAAACCTGCAGGATAACTAGAGAAACATAATTAATAAACAGGCAGCAAACATAAACCATTTTCAACATTTGTAGTTTACAGGTAAATTCACATTATAGTTTAGATTCTCCAGCGAGCGGGCATCAAACCTCTAGTGCTCCTGGTGGACCTATGTAACCACTATCTGGTTCTGCACTACAGGGTGTAGGAGGTGTTGCGGGTACGCCTGGCAGCTTTCTGCGTACTCTTTGGCTTACTAGGGACACGGCAGGCTCACTACTAGCAGAGGGTTGATTCTCCTGGCTGCTGGTATGGATTCTTCTGCCTCCTGGGCCGGCTGCTCTTCTGACACTCCCTGTTCTTCTGTAGGCCCTTGAGGGGCTGGCTGGAGAAAGGTGAGGACGGGTACCACGACTGCGTTGTTGATTTGAGTCCAGGACCGGGGATCATTTCTTCCCTTTCCTCTGCGGGTTGAGGGTTCTCTTGATCTTCGTCAGGGCTTTGCAGCTGCTCGGGACACTTTTTCAGATGGTCTCTGGAGACAATGGCTGTGGTCTCTCCTCCATCCTTACTGATTACACAGACTTTTGGGTTCTCATGGCTTGATGGCAGTACGGTGTACGGGTCCTTCTCCCACTGGTCGTCCAACTTGTGGAGCCGCCTCTTTCTCTTCAAGACCTGCTCTCCCGGTACCAGGGGAACAGCGGGAGCATGCTGGTTATAAGCCTTCTCTTGCCTTTCTCTTGCTTGAGACAGACTTCGCTCGACGCTCTCCTGTACTTTCCGATACTGCTGCTGCCATTCTGTATTCCAGTCCGCCTTTGGTGAGGTGTTCTCAGGTGTCAGGACTCCCATATCCAGGGCAATAGGCAGCTTACCAGGTCTTGCTCTTATTAGGTAAGCCGGGGTACAGTTGGTGGAACCTACGGGGATGTGATTATACAAGTCCACCAAATCAGGCAGTTTTTCAGGCCACAGACTGCGTTCTTCCAGGGGCAAAGTTTTTAGCAAGTCTATCACCACCTGGTTCATTTTCTCACATAGTCCGTTGGTCTGAGGGTGATAGGGCGTTGTTCTTATCTTCCAGCAGTCATACAGATTGCAGAACTCTTGGAAGACCTCTGCTTCGAAGGCTGGTCCTTGGTCCATCAGCACTTGCTCCGGATACCCGTGTGGATGGCAGAAGTGCAGCTGGAAGGCCCTGGCTGCTGTTTGAGCCATTAAGTCTTTGACAGGGACCACCACCAGGAACCGGGAGTAGTGATCTACGATGGTGAGGGTGTAGACTTACCCAGATTTGCTAGAAGCCAGTTTCACATGGTCCAGAGCTACCAGTTCCAGTGGCTGCCTGGTGATGATGGGCTGAAAGGGAGTCTTCTGGCTGGCACGGTCTCTTCTTCTTAGGCTGCACGGGCCACAGTCTCTGCACGACCTCTCGATGGCTCCTCTCATGCCTACCCAGTAGAACCGTCCACGCAACAAGAACTCCAGCTTCTTCCATCCGAAGTGTCCTGCTCCGTCGTGGTATGCCTTCAGAACCATAGCCGCGTCTCGTCTTGGGACCACTACCTGCCAGGTCAGCTCATGTGTTCTAGAGTTGACCATTCTCCGGCACAGCTTCTCCTTGTAAAGAAACAGTTTACTTTTCTCCTTCCACAGTTGCTTGGTCTCCTCCGGAGCGTCTGGGTCAAGACGGGCATCAGCCTGTGTCAGCATTTCCTTCTCCAGACGGACTGCGGGATCACTGTCTTGTGTCTCCGCCCAGCTGTAGTGGGGTAAGAGATTGAACGTAGCAGAGCGCCTGTCCCTCACATGTTGGGAATACAGGGTAATCCCATGATGGTGGAATGCAGGGAGTTCGACTTCTTCCAGTTCTTCTGGATCTTCCCCTACGTCCGGTAAGTTTGGCATTCTGGACAGGGCATCCACGTTGGCATTTGAGCGTCCCGCCCGGTATTTGATGGTGAATTCATAGTTGGACAGGCGGGCCATCCATCTCTGCTCCAGGGCACCAAGTTTTGCAGTGTCCAGGTGTGTCAACGGGTTGTTGTCCGTGTACACGGTAAACTTAGAAGAGGCAAGGTAATGCTTGAAACGTTCGGTCACTGCCCACACCACTGCCAGGAACTCTAGCTTGAATGAGCTATAATTCTCAAGGTTTCTCTCTGTAGGCCGTAGTTTTCGGCTGGCGTAAGCGATTACCCGTTCTTTCCCCTGCTGGATCTGGGACAGTGCGGCTCCTAGCCCGATGTTGCTCGCGTCCGTGTGGAGGATAAAGGGCTGGCCGTAGTCCGGGTACGCCAGGATTTCATCCCCCGTGAGGGCCATCTTCAGCTGGCGGAAGGACTCCTCTTCCAGCTTTTCTCACCTGAAGGGCGGCTTCTGGTTTTTGGCCTTCCTGGATTGACCTATCAGGAGGTCCTGCATAGGGGCTGCCATTTTGGTGAAACCGGGAATGAATCTTCGGTAGTAGCCTACCAACCCGAGGAACTGCCGCACTTCCTTTATGCTGGAGGGTCTTGGCCAGTCTTTAATCACGGTGATCTTATCGGGGTCGGGAGCCACTCAGTCAGCACTCACCACGTGTCCCAGGTACTGCGCCTTTGGTTTCAGGAGGTGACACTTGGAGGGTTTCACCTTTAGGCCGTAGCTTGCCAGGGCGTCAAAAACACTTCTGCCAGGTGTTTCAGATGGTTCTCGTAGGTTTTGGAATAGACGATGAAATCGTCCAGGTATAACAGGATCGTCTCGAAATTCCGGTGTCGCAGACAGCATTCCATCAACCGCTGGAAGGTTCCTGGTGCGTTGCAGAGCCCGAACGGCATACAGTTGAATTTGCTGAGACCCATCGGGGTGGTGAATGCAGTCTTCTCCTTGTCTGCCTCTGCTACAGGAACTTGCCAGTACCCGCTAGTAAGATCCAAAGTGGAGAAGAAGTTAGCAGATTTTAATGCAGCTAAAGATTCTTCTATTCTATGTAACGGGTACGCATCTTTGTGTGTGATACGGTTGACCTTTCTGTAGTCTACACACATTCTCATTGTGTTGTCCTTCTTTTTCACTAGAACTAGTGGAGCTGCCCAGGGGCTACAGCTGTCTCTGATTACCCCAGCCTCCTTCATGTCCCGCAACATCCCCTTTGCATGCTGATAGTGTGCAGGGGGTACAGGTCGGTATCTTTCCTTTATGGGTGGATGGTCTCCAGTGGGAATGTGATGTTCTACCCCTTTTACTCGCACGAAGTCTAGCGGGTGCTTACTAAAGACTCTTTCGTACTCCTGAACCACCCGGTAGACTCCCTGTTTTTGGTGTGAGGGAGTGGAGTCAGTACCCAAATGCAGTTGCTGACACCAGTCCTCCATTTGTTTCTTAGAGCCGTTACCTTCCTCTGGTTGAGATGGAGGCAAGGGTTCCACGGCCCTTACAGAATTTTGGTTTATGGTGAACAATTTGGCTAGCGTGGCATACCGGGGCAGGCATACTTCTCTCTCCCCGATATTTATGATGCGGACAGGTACCCTCCCATGGCGTACATCGACCACCCCCCGTGCTGTCAAAATGGTGGGCCTACTGTCTGAGTAAACGGGTTCCACCATTATAATAATAATAATAATAATAATAGTTTATTTTTATAGCGCCAACATATTCCGCAGCACTTTACAAATTTTAGGGGGGACTTATACAGACAATACAGAATAAGCATATCTCATATCGAACGGAGTGAGGGCCCTGCTCGCGAGCTTACAGTCTATGAGGAAGTGGGGGAGACACAAAAGGTAAAAAGTACATATATTGTATAATGCAGCCTTGATATACTGAATAGGATAAATAATAATACATGGACTGGTCGCCAGCCAGTATGTGTGCAGTCCTGACAGAGGCTTTTATGTGCATGGTTGGTTTGAACCCGAAGTTGAAGAAGATTTTAATATGGGGGAAAGCTGGGATGGACAGAGTGTGTTTAGGTGATACGCCAGTCTAAAGAAATGTGTTTTTAGGGTTCGCTTGAAACTGTGGGTATTGGGAATTAATCGAACTGTCCTGGGTAGTACATTCCAGAGAATTGGCGCAGCACGCGAGAAATCTTGGAGACGGGAGTGGGAAGTTCGGATTATGGAGGATTTTAGTTTCAAGTCATTTGCAGAACGGAGGGCACGTGTAGGGTGGTAGACTGAGACAAGGGAGGAGATGTAGGGGGGTACTGAAGCATGGAGCGCTTTGTGGGTAAGCGTGATAAGTTTAAAACGAACTCTATATTGGATGGGCAACCAATGCAATGACTGGCACAGGGAAGAGGCATCGGTGTAGCGGTTGGCGAGGAATATGATCCTGGCTGCTGCGTTCAGGAC
This sequence comes from Phyllobates terribilis, assembly GCF_046119375.1. NCBI lineage: Eukaryota > Metazoa > Chordata > Amphibia > Anura > Dendrobatidae > Phyllobates > Phyllobates terribilis. The sequence goes on along the minus strand of NW_027362764.1, from coordinate 1,405,327 downwards.
GGATTGGAGAGGGGAGAGTTTAGTAAGAGGGAGACCGATTAGTAGAGCGTTGCAATAGTCAAGACGAGAATGAATAAGAGCGACAGTAAGAGTTTTTGCCGAGTCAAAGGTGAGAAAAGTCCTGATTCTTGAGATGTTTTTGAGGTGTAGATGACATGAACGAGCGAGTGATTTGATGTGAGGAGTGAAAGAAAGATCTGAATCAAAAATGACCCCAAGACAGCGGGCTTGTAGCTGGGGAGTAATGGTTGAGCCACAAACGGAGATGGCAATATCGGGCACAGGTAGATTAATGGAGGGAGGAAAGACGAGTAGTTCAGTTTTTGACAGATTCAGTTTTAGGTAGAGGGAGGACATAATGTTAGACACAGCAGAAAGACAATCACTGGTCTTTTGTAGTAATGCAGGGGTGATGTCCGGAGCAGAGGTGTATAATTGGGTGTCATCAGCATAGAGATGGTACTGAAAACCGAATCTACTGATTGTTTGTCCAATAGGAGCGGTGTATAAGGAGAAAAGAAGGGGGCCTAGGACTGATCCTTGAGGAACCCCGACAGTAAGAGGAAGTAGGGAGGAGGAGGAGCCGGCAAAAGACACAGAGAAGGAGCGGTCAGAGAGATAAGAGGAGAACCAGGAGAGAACCGTGTCCTTGAGGCCAATAGTGCGGAGCATAGTGAGGAGGAGCTGATGATCCACAGTGTCGAATGCTGCAGAGAGATCCAGGAGAATCAGCAGGGAGTAGTGACCATTAGATTTAGCTGTTAGTAGATCATTAGAGACTTTAGTGAGGGCAGTTTCAGTAGAATGTAAAGAGCGGAAACCAGATTGTAAAGGGTCAAGAAGAGAGTTGTCTGAGAGATAGCGAATTAGACGGGAGTGGACCAGGCGTTCCAGGAGTTTAGAGATAAAGGGAAGATTGGAAACAGGTCTGTAGTTGGCCGTGCAGTTCTGGTCGAGGGATGGTTTTTTAAGTAATGGTTGTATGCTGGCGTGTTTAAAAGAAGAGGGAAAGATACCAGATGAGAGGGAAAGGTTGAAAATTTTAGTTAGGTGAGAGGTGACAGCTGGAGCAAGGGACTGAAGGAGATGTGAGGGAATAGGGTCGCTGGTGCAGGTGGTAGGGCGAGAAGATGCAAGGAGCCTGATCACTTCATCTTCCGTGACTGGTTCGAAGTCAGAAAATGAGCAAGATACAATGTGGCGGGGAGGAGCATGCATAACATTTGGGGATTGGGAGAAAATTTCCTGTCGGATATGGTCAATTTTTTCTTTGAAATAGTTAGCCAGATCGTCAGCGCTGAGGTCGGTGGTCGGGGCCTGTGCTGTTTGATTGAGGAGAGAATGAAACGTGTCAAAGAGTCGTTTAGGATTATTGGAAAGTGAGATGATGAGGTTGTTAAAGTAGGTTTGTTTGGAGAGGTGAAGGGCAGAGTTATATGTTTTCAGCATAAATTTATAGTGGAGGAAATCTTCGGGCAGATTTGATTTTCTCCACAGCCGTTCAGCGCACCTGGAGTACCTCTGGAGAAGACGTGTTTGAGGCGTGTGCCAGGGTTGTCGCCGTCTATGCCGAATTGTTCTTTGTGTAGGAGGTGCGGCTTCATCCAGGGCGCATAGCATTATTTTGTTATAATGCTTCAATGCAGAGTCGGGACATGAGAGGGAGGAGATTGGGGCCAATGATGATTGCAACCTTTTTATAAATTTCTGGGTGTTAATGGCGCGTAAATTTCTATAAGTGTGGACGGTGGGAGTGTCTTGAGCAGAGTCACAGTTCTTGACAGAGAATGAAAGAAGATTATGGTCAGAGAGTGGAAGGGGAGAGTTAGTAAAGTCATGTACCGAGCAAAGCCGGGAGAAGATCAGGTCCAATGTGTTCCCGTCCTCATGTGTAGGAGAATTAGCAAGCTGTGAAAGGCCGAAGGAGGAGGTTAATGATAAAAGATGCGTGGCAGATGGGGAAAGAGGATCGCCAATTGGGATGTTAAAGTCTCCCATGATTATCGTGGGGATGTCGCAGGATAGAAAATTTGTAAGCCAGGCAGCAAAGTGATCCAGGAATTGACGGGGGGGACCTGGGGGGCGATAGACAACCGCCACTCGCAGGGAGAAGGGCCGGTAGAGTCTGACTGTGTGGGCCTCAAAGGACGGGAAGATAAGGGAGGGTACAGGGGGGATAACCTGAAAAGTACATTTTGTTGAAAGAAGCAGACCAACACCTCCACCTGATCTGTTGTCAGGTCGCGGGGTATGAGAGAAATGTAGGCCACCATAGGAGAGAGCTGCAGCGGCGGTGGTGTCCGACTGCTGGATCCAGGTTTCAGTGAGAGCCAGAAGGTTGAGGGAATTAGAGAGGAAAAAGTCATGGATGTAAGAGAGTTTATTACAAGCTGAGCGTGCATTCCAAAGGGCACAGTTGAATGAGACAGAAGATATGCAGGGAATATTAATGAGATTAGCAGGGTTTCTGAATGTAACAGGGAAAGAGTTAGTGTTATTATTACTGGAGGGTCCTGGGTTGGGAGAAATATCACCTGCGACTAATAGAAGGAAGATACAGAGAGTGAGCAGATGATTGAGTGATTTGTGAGAGCGTTTCCTGCGTTGTATGGTGGGAATGAATGGATCTGCGTGGTATAACATTGTGAAGAGAGCATGACAACTGTACATAGGAGAAGAGAGGAGTGAGGGATTAATATGGATGAAGTGTGCCGCATTTGTGGGAGAACGGTGAATGTGGATGATTGTAGCAACCAGAATATAAATGGCACAGATACAAATGGTGAATACTGTTTGCCAAAAAGATGATCTGTAAGCAAGTTTGTTGGTTTGTCTTGCATGTCTTACCTGTCTCCTGCCCTGTCCAACTGCCATTTTCTAACTGCCAGGGCACTTTGCTAAATTATGGCACTTCGATAAAGTATGCATAAATGCTATATGCATAAATGCCCCCGCATAAATGCTGCCCCTTAACGAAGTCTCAATATATAGGGACGTATCTGCTTAGATCTGCACAGATTTAACTCATTAACAATCAATCACTAGCTTAAAAGACAACAGGAGACCATAAAGTGCAGGGGAAAAAAAAAAAAAAAAAACAGACTAGTAAACTCGGCATGGATCATAAACTCTTAAAGTAAGTGTGATGACCTTTAAGTATCATGGAATAAAAAAGCTAGAGGAGTGAAAAAATATATACCAGAAATTGATAGGCTGCAGAGCATTGCATGGAGATATAATGCAGTTTTCAGGACAGATCACACAAGCAGTGAAAAATATATACCAGAAATTGATAGGCTGCAGAGCATTGCATGGAGATATAATGCAGTTTTCAGGACAGATCACACAAGCAGTGAAAAATATATACCAGAAATTGATAGGCTGCAGAGCATTGCATGGAGATATAATGCAGTTTTCAGGACAGATCACACAAGCAGTGAAAAATATATACCAGAAATTGATAGGCTGCAGAGCATTGCATGGAGATATAATGCAGTTTTCAGGACAGATCACACAAGCAGTGAAAAATATATACCAGAAATTGATAGGCTGCAGAGCATTGCATGGAGATATAATGCAGTTTTCAGGACAGATCACACAAGCAGTGAAAAATATATACCAGAAATTGATAGGCTGCAGAGCATTGCATGGAGATATAATGCAGTTTTCAGGACAGATCACACAAGCAGTGAAAAATATATACCAGAAATTGATAGGCTGCAGAGCATTGCATGGAGATATAATGCAGTTTTCAGGACAGATCACACAAGCAGTGAAAAATATATACCAGAAATTGATAGGCTGCAGAGCATTGCATGGAGATATAATGCAGTTTTCAGGACAGATCACACAAGCAGTGAAAAATATATACCTGTAAGAAGAGAAGAAAGATGAATATTAGCAATGCCATTTTCTAACTGCCAGGGCACTTTGCTAAATTATGGCACTTCGATAAAGTATGCATAAATGCTATATGCATAAATGCCCCCGCATAAATGCTGCCCCTTAACGAAGTCTCAATATATGCTTGGTCTCAATACCATTGCTTGGTAGTCTCTACCTCTTAGAACAATAGCTGCCCGGCACCAGACCATCATCTCACTTTTCGGGGGCATGGCAATAGGGAACGGGTCACACATTCTCACGCTACCAATCTCACCACCAGATAGTTCCACTTGTTGCCGCTTCATCAGCGCCCGGATCTCTTTTTGGAGAACACGCTGCTGGCTGGAACTGGCGTTCTTGGCAACCAGCTGTAAAATAAGAATTATCTCTGCAAGACAATTTTCAATCACGTTAGTCCCCAAGGTTATTTTAGGATGACTCTCATGACGGTCAATGTCCACAATAATCAGTCCTTGTGCCGCCAGTTCGACTTTACCGATCTTAATGGTCACCTCTTTGAATCCCACCTGCAGCACGGGCTGACCATTGCTGGTGATGATACTCAGGTCGTCATCTGGGTAGCGGGTTATGTCAGAGTCATTCCAATACCGCTTAAAGAGCACATAAGGGATGGTAGTTACCTGTGACCCGGTGTCTAGTAGGGCACTCATTGGAATGCCATCCAGTACCACAGGCAAGACTGGACGTCCCCCTACATATTTATCACGCCAGTTTGAGGGGCCTGATGATCTTACGCCTGGGGGTTGGCTCTCTGCCCCAGGTTGTGCCTGTTTAAATGACAGTACCTTGCCATATGTTCGGGTTGATTGCAGCGGCGGCAGATGGGTTGTCCGTCCTCGTTGTATCTGTCACTGGGTCTTCCTCTGGACGTTGGGATCCTCCTCTGTCGGCGCCACGGGACGTCCTCCGGTCAGGACGCCAGCTGGATCTTTCCTGGAGGAGAGACCTGTAAAGACTGCACAGTTCTGGTTAGCGCGGCTACACTTTTAGTCAGCTCTTGGACCTGATAGTGCAGGTCTGTAGCCCGGTTGTTATCCAAAGCCTGCGCACCAGCTCCTACAGACTCTGTAGACAAGGGTGCCGCCTCCTGATGATAGGTAATAGCAGGGCACCGGTGGGTTACAGCGCTACCCGATGCCGGTTCTCGGAGCACCCGGATGGCCCTCTCTTTGAACTTTGCAAAGTCTAAACCAGGGTTCTGCAAGGCCATTGCACGTAACTGGGTTCGGTGGGCGTTGGACAGTAGACCCTCAATGAATTGCTCAGTTAACAGTTCATCTGCATTCCGTACACTGTCAGGGTGCCTGTTTAATGGCTCCCAGGGCCTCTTGCAAACTCAAAGCATAGTCTCTTATACTGTCTTGGGCCCGCTGCTTGCACCCATAAAATCTCATTTTGATCTCTGCTGAGGTACGGGTATCAAAAGTGTCCTTCAGGCGGGCCAAGATCTCCTTTACGGTCACCTTGTCCCGGACTGACCAGGACTTTACTTCACGCTGGGCTGCGCCGGTTAACTGGCCTATCAATATGCTCACTTTTTGTTCCTCCGTCAGGGGGTATACTTTAAATAGGCTGTACAGTCTCTCTTTAAAGTCGCTTAGGGTATGCGACTCCCCTGAGTATTGGGGCAGCCAGGCCGCTCCGGGGATGTATGGCATGGTGAACGGCATTACTGCGGCAGTGGCCGTGCTGGTGGTAGAGGGTCCCTCCGTGTCCGTCATCTTCCTCCCCCCTAGTTAAGTGTGGCCTACCTTCTGTCGATCCTCTTCCGTAGGCCGCGGCTCCGCTGATGCTGCTCCAGGCGAGGACCTTGCGTCGCGCCCTGGTGACGTCAGCGTTGCTCTCTCTCCTTCCAGGACCTTGCGCACCGTTGGTGCGTAGGACGGGGCTTCAGGTCTCGCACGGTTTGAATGTCCACGTCCCTCTTCTTCCCGCGCGGCGTCCCGAAGATGGCGCCCGATGGCGGGAAAGCGGCCGAGGATGGCGGGAAACGGCTGAAGATGGCGGGAAATGGCTCCGGACGGCGGGAAAACTCTTTTGCAGGTAAATATGAAGTCCTTTTCAGGCACGCAATACCCATTTGTGGCGGGTTGGTCACAATCCTGCCGACTACGCCAAAAAGCTGACTCGCCCCCTGGGCCGTGGGGCACCCGGGACCGGACTTCAAGGCAATGCTGGGAGTAGTAGTGGCGACCCAGTCCCGTGGCTCAGGGTGGTCAGACCAATATTGTGGCAGTCTCTGTATCAGTATAATGCAATGTCCGACTACGCCACCCGTGGATTGCGGTCAATAAGAACCGCCGCTGCTGGACCGACCTCTGAGGCTGATGTTGTGAGGGCAGCAGAGTGTAGTATAACTCCCCACGGGAGGAGTTTAGCCTCAGGGTAGTGAGTGTGGATGATGGGAGTGATGGTGCACGGGCGCAGCAGGAACGACTCAGAGGCTTTGCAGTGCAGTTCAGGGTCTTTACTGATGATGATAAGGCAGACCCTCCCAGGAGTACTGGCTAGCATAAGAGGCCTGGTCAGTCTGTGAGCAAACTGGAGTTCCCCTGGCCAGGTGGAGTTGTAGGCCTCCCCGTCTATCTGCACTCTTCCTGGCTACCTTGCTGTAAGCGAGTGGAAGTAGCCCACGTCCCTTAGTGTACCGTGTGGTGCTCACCCGTATGGCTGGTGACTTGGGGCCTTCTGATAGCCTCCGCTCCTCGATGGCGGTGCTGGTCCCTTGCTCGTGACTGAGCCTCCGGGCTTCTATGGCCAGAGGACCTGAAATCCCCTGCCAGCGGGTTTCTGCTGCTGGGTATATATAAGTCCCCACAGCCTCGGACTCCTGTGTCTGGTTCTTGGCGTCTTCTGCCAGGACGAACTCCGCTTAGCTCAAGTCCCTGGTCTTCAGCTCCTGCTCCTACAGAGCTCCTAGCTGTTTCTTTCTCTGCGTCTGGAACAAACTCCAGGCTCTGACTCTCCTAACCCCGCCCCAGATCCAGTTTATATAGGGCAGGTTCCTCCCCTATCTGGTCTGGGACAGGAGGTGTTGCATGTCCAAGGGCTCCTGACCAGGGAACCTCCCACTTGCTCTCAGACGTAATATTTCTATCACTGTGGCAACCAGACCCCTGGGGTGCCACACATGTTTCTCCTGTAACAAAAGGTTTTCCTGTAGTCAGACCTGTTCCCTCTGCCAGGACTGCAGTCCGCCCACAATGTCACCTCCCCAGGAGCACCTCACTGCCTATAAGGAGAGTGTGCCCCCCCTGCAGCTGCCTATTCAGCCCTGCCAGCCGGCAACATCACCATCCACATGGCCTCATAGCTGAAATCATGGAACGTGGATTCAGTTTCCAAAAAGTCCACCAGCCTCACCTTCCAGGGCTCCCGCCTTTTCGAAGAGCTAGATAAGATGATCTCTAACGCCATGGGGGGTAAGAATATTTTGCTTCCGCAACAGAGGGCCAAATGCCCTCCTCCCAAGAGACGCCCAGTCCAGTTTTGGTCCTTTCGGAAATTTTCAGTGTAGAACAGCAACCAAAAAGACAACTCTCCGACCCGCCAGGAAAAGAAGAGACCTTCCTTTAGGCTAGCCCAGGGCCGGCTCCAGGTTTTTCTGGGCCCCGGGCGAAAGAGTCTCAGTGGGCCCCTTTAACACATACCACGATTCATGATGAAGAGATACAGCGGAGAAATATATATATATATATATATATATATATATATATATATATATATATAGTACAATGCAAAGATTTTACTTCTTACATTACATGAGTGATATCTATTGTAAATTCCAAAATAGCTCAGAAACCGGTGAATCGCTCCACACAGAATACTGGCCCCCATATAAGGCTCCATACGGAATACTGGCCCTCATATAACGCTTCATACAGGATACTGGCCCCCATATAACGCTCCACACAGAATACTGGCCCCCATATAACGCTCCATACAGGATACTGGTCCCCTTATAAAGCTCCATACAGGATACTGGTCCCCTTATAAAACTCCATACAGGATACTGGCCCCCATATAACGCTCCATACAGGATACCGGTCCCCTTATAACGCTCCATACAGGATACCGGTCCCCTTATAACTCTCCATACAGGATACTGGCCCCCATATAATGCTGCATGCAGGCTGTTACCCCCCACATAATGCCCCATACAGGCTGTCCCCCCCTTATAATGCTCCATGCAGGCTGTTACCCCCCACATAATGCCCCATACAGGCCCCCCCCCCTTTTAATGCTCCATGCAGGCTGTTACCCCCCACATAATGCCCCATACAGCCCCCCCCCTTTTAATGCTCCATGCAGGCTGTTACCCCCCACATAATGCCCCATACAGGCCCCCCCCTTATAATGCTCCATGCAGGCTGTTCCCCCCCACATAATGCACTATGCAGGCTGCCCCCCCTTTATAATGCCCCATGCAGGATGTCGTCCCCCCCTTTATAATGCCCCATGCAGGATGCCCCCCCCTTCTCTTTATAATGCCCCATGCAGGCTGTTCCCCCCCCCCTCCTCTATATAATGCCCCATGCAGGATGTCCCCCCCCCCCTTTATAATGCCCCATGCAGGCTGTTCCCCCCCACATAATGCCCCATGCAGGATGTCACCCCCCCCCTCTATATAATGCCCCATGCAGGATGCCCCCCGCCCTTCTCTTTATACTGCCCCATGCCTCCATACATTAAAAAAAAAAAATCAAATACTCACCTCCCTCCTCCTCGCCTGCTGCCCGCTGCTCGGGTCCGAACTCCAGCGTTGTCGGCGTCTTCCCGCTCAGCGCTCCCTGTGACGGCTCAGGGGAGGGCGCGGTGTAAAGACGTCACCGCACCCTCTGACCTGAGACGTCACAGGGAGTGCAGGGCAGGAAGACAGCTGATCTGCGGAGGCACGGGGAGAGGTAAGTATCGGGCTGCCGGGACTCTGAGAAAGCGGGGGGAAGGGCGGGCGCTGACACCGCTCTCCTCCGCCCATAGCCCAGCGGGGTGTGCGACCGCCAGTGGGCCCCTCTGCCAGCTCAGGGCCCCGGCATTTGCCCGGGTGCGCCGGGTGCTGACGCCGGCCCTGCATGATGTTAATGTTATTTATACAATATTTCTACAATTAAACGTTTGAGATTTCTGTGGTAATGGTCACTTGTTTCTTTTAAACTTGTTCTGAATGTAAATAAAACATTTCTCTGATTAAGCTTCCACATTGTATTTTAGCCTTTCATTTTACTCATAGGGCAGGAAAAGCCCATGATGCATCTGTGTAAACCATGTAAAAGTACTATAATAACATGGCTTAGACAGGTAACCCACTTTTGAAACAATGAAGTTCACTTGTACAAGCTGCATAGATGAAAACCTGCTTAAAGGGAACCTGTCACCTGGTTTTCCCCATATAAAGTATGACCACCACCTGTATGGCCTTTATATACACTATTCTAGAATGCTGTATATAAGTCCCCAAGCCAATCTGCATAATGTAAAAAAACCCTTATATTACACTCACCTACAGGGCGGTCCCGACCCATGGGTTTCTCTAGTGTTAATCCGGCACCTCCTCCTGAGATTGCCATCCTCCTTTCTTCAAGTGGATGACGTGTCCTACATCATCCAGACAGTGTCTTACATCGCGCTCCTGCGCAGGCGCACTTCTCTCTGCCCTTTCCCCGCACAGAGCAGAGAAGTGTGCCTGCGCAGGAGTGTGATGGCAGAGGCTGTGTGGCTGACGTTGGATGTGTAATCCACATGAAGCAGAGAAGGAGGACAGTGTTGGATGAAGACCAGCGACATCCATAGAACTGGACGTTACTAGATAGTGCCGGCCGTGCCCCAGGCCACACGGGAGGACGGTACTAGATAGTGCAGGCCGTGCCCCAGGCCACACGGGAGGACGGTACTAGATAGCGCCAGCCATGCCCCAGGCCACACGGGAGGACGATACTAGATAGTGCCCCAGGCCACACGGGAGGACGGTACTAGATAGCGCCAGCCATGCCCCAGGCCACACGGGAGGATGGTACTAGATAGTGCCGGCCGTGCCCCAGGCCACACGGGAGGACGGTACTAGATAGCGCCAGCCATGCCCCAGGCCACACGGGAGGATGGTACTAGATAGTGCCGGCCGTGCCCCAGGCCACACAGGAGGACGGTACTAGATAGTGCCGGCCGTGCCCCAGGCCACACGGGAGGATGGTACTAGATAGTGCCGGCCGTGCCCCAGGCCACACGGGAGGACGGTACTAGATAGCGCCAGCCATGCCCCAGGCCACACGGGAGGACGGTACTAGATAGTGCAGGCCGTGTCCCAGGCCACACGGGAGGATTGTACTAGATAGCGCCAGCCATGCCCCAGGCCACACGGGAGGATGGTACAAGATAGTGCCGGCCGTGCCCCAGGCCACACAGGAGGACGGTACTAGATAGTGCCCCAGGCCACACAGGAGGACGTTACTAGATAGTGCCGGCCGTGCCCCAGGCCACACGGGAGGACGGTACTAGATAGTGCAGGCCGTGCCCCAGGCCACACGGGAGGACGGTACTAGATAGCGCCAGCCATGCCCCAGGCCACACGGGAGGATGGTACTAGATAGTGCCGGCCGTGCCCCAGGCCACACGGGAGGACGGTACTAGATAGCGCCAGCCATGCCCCAGGCCACACGGGAGGATGGTACAAGATAGTGCCGGCCGTGCCCCAGGCCACACAGGAGGACGGTACTAGATAGTGCCCCAGGCCACACAGGAGGATGGTACTAGATAGTGCCGGCCGTGCCCCAGGCCACACAGGAGGACGGTACTAGATAGTGCCGGCCGTGCCCCAGGCCACACGGGAGGACAGTACTAGATAGTGCCAGCCGTGCCCCAGGCCACACGGGAGGACGATACTAGATAGTGCCAGCCGTGCCCCAGGCCACACGGGAGGACGGTACTAGATAGTGCCCCAGGCCACATGCTGCAGAAAGGCAGTTATCTATAATATAACATGAGATGCGTGTCTCTGAAGCCTCTATAAACTGCGCAAGCGCGATACACGCCTGCGCAGTCTGGCTCCAGAGAGAAGAACGCATGGAGCCGTTACAGGTAAGAGGAGTGTATGTCACCGGAGATCACGGTATGCGTAGACACTGAACGTATACAGCTATCTCCGGTGCCATACTTACCTGATCGGGAGGAGCATTGCCGCGGCGCCTCTCTTTGCCAGAGACCGGGGCAAGAGTGAGGCGTCGGAATTGGTGCATGCGCATAGCGCTATCCTGCGCCATTTTGCTGAAGACACATTTGCGGTGCGTCTTCAGCAAAATGGCGCCGGACAGTGCAGTATGGGCACACGCGTACTCCGGCCGAACAGAACACAGCAGCACTGGAGCACAGGGAAGAAAGGTGAGTATAAGTGTTTATTTTTTGGTATGTGTGCAGTGTGATAGGGATGAGGGGCGCCACGCATACCAAGATTGCGGGGTGAGGGGCGCCACGCATACCAGGATTGCGGGGTGAGGGACCCCACGCATACCACGATTGGGGGGTGAGGGACCCCACGCATTCCAGGATTGGGGGGTGAGGGACCCCACGCATACCAGGATAGGATGGTGGGGCAGAACAAATACCAGGAGGGGAGCAGCACATACCAGCGTGGGAGACCATATACCAATAAATATGCTCGCCACCCAGGCGTAGAACGGATTCCATAGCTAGTTTGAACTAGAGCTGAGCGGATCAATTCATGAGACGCTGGACAGGAGGCCACGAATCTCTTACCTATAGTGTTGCATGAGCGTGCTCGGTTTACCCTTTCACCGAGCATGCTCGGGTGCTGCCTGAGTATTTACGGCATGCTCAGGATCTATGCTCGAGCCACTGGGGTTGTTAGACAGCTGTGACACATGCAGGGATTGCCTTACAAACATACAATCCCTGCATGTGTCACACCTGTCTAACAGCCGCGACAAATGCAGCCGCCGCGGCTCGAGCATAGATGCCGAGAATACTCGAACAGGACCTGAGCGTGCTCTGTGAAAGGGCGTTAACTGAGCAGGCTCATACAACACTACTAACCTTACCTCATCCGGCGTGACTTTTGATTAGCCAGGGCTGGCATGATGTCATCTGTGCGTCGTGCTTCTTTCAGTTGGGATCTATGGATTTATTTTCTGTCCATTCAACTTTCTCATCTTTATGTAGCTTCACTATTTGACATCTGGCTTTTTTGTGTTCACATGTTGAATAAATACTGTATTTTTTTGTTTTCTGTAGATGTCGGCACCAAACTACACAATAACAATCATCTCTGATTATTGCATACTTGCTGCATTTTTTTATGCCTTTTCCCTCTTATTTGATGGTTTTTGCTGCAGATGTGAAGCCGCATTGTTCCTTTTTTTTATAATACAGAATAGCTTTGATTCTGCACTTAAAGTAACTGCAGTATTTTACCTGCGTTTTCTCTCTTTTTAGGCTCCACATAGAAGCCTCTAGACGTAAAAAACCCCATAACCGTACAGATCAGCAGCGTCTTTAGACCACAGAGCGGTTTTCATGAAATCGCATCCACTTTTCTTGGTCATTTAAATGCTGCAAAATGACTGTTCCAAAAAAATCAGCTGAAAAAAACACAGCATTTATGCTACATCTGAACACGGCCTTAATGTCCAAACACAGTGGATGTGATTTAATGAAATCTACGCCTGCAGTGCAGCTAAAGACGCTGCTGAACTATGTGGATTTCATACATTTTTTTTAATATATAAGCCAATGTGGAGCCTGTAAAATAAAAACAGGTAAAGAAAAACACATTTTTAAGCTCAAAAATCAAAGTTTTTCTGTGGTATTAAAAATGTACATTCACAGCATCACCAAAACACATTTTAAGGGGGAAAACTCAAAAGAAACTCAAACAAAACGCAAACAGACAATAATAAGATTGTTATTTTGTTCTTTGGTGCGGACACCTGCATAAAAAAACGCTGTCTTTATGTTGTGTGAAGATGGCTTTAGTGTTACATTTTATTTAATTTTTATGGCTTTAGTAGAGACTAGCACACCTTTTCATTTTGTAGGGTTGAAATTCAGCTGTTATACAAAGCTGAGTGCAGAGCACAAAAATATATTTTTTTAATTTGCTAATGTGATAGCGCAAGCTATAGTAGCCCACCTTATCAGTTTTTGGGGGTGAAATTCAGTTGCATGCACAGTAAAAAATATATATATTTTTTTCAGTTGCTAGCCAGAGTCCACCTAGTCCTTTTGTGGTGGTAAAATTCAGCTGTATGCAGAGTAAAAAAATAAGTTTTTTTTTGCTGTGACTAACGTGATACAGCAGGCTAGATCTGAGTTTGAAATATATTCCATGTTATACAGGCCTCATCCACAGTAAAAAAAATACTTTCTTCTGTTCCTAACGTTATACAGCAGAAGACATCTCAGTTTGAAATAGTTTAGAGCATATCTGCTATGTTATATAGGGCTCATCCACACTAAAATACTTTCTTCCGTTCCTAACGTTATACAGCAGAAGACATCTCAGTTTGAAATAGTTTAGAGCATATCTGCTATGTTATATAGGGCTCATCCACACTAAAATACTTTCTTCCGTTCCTAACGTTATACAGCAGAAGACATCTCAGTTTGAAATAGTTTAGAGCATATCTGCTATGTTATATAGGGCTCATCCACACTAAAATACTTTCTTCTGTTCCTAAAGTTATACAGCAGAAGACATCTCAGTTTGAAATAGTTTAGAGCATATCTGCTATGTTATACAGGCCTCATCCACACTAAAATACTTTCTTCTGTTCCTAACGTTATACAGCAGAAGACATCTCAGTTTGAAATAGTTTAGAGCATATCTGCTATGTTATACAGGTCTCATCCACACTAAAATACTTTCTTCTGTTACTAACTTCATACACTGGGGGACATCTCAGGGTGACAAGGGAGGGTGGTTCACTGCGATCGAGGGGGGTTGGTGATACCAGACAAATTGTTAGTGAAGGTGCAAGAGGCGAGGAACAAAAGGAAGAGGAAGAGGTGATGGGGACGAGCAACAGTCTGAACATGAAGAGGATAATCATCCCCTCTCTGTTCGTGTTTGGTGGGAGGGGACAGAGGAAACAAGCTTCAGAATTACCTAGGCACCAACACAGCATGAGCTTGAACCTCATGGAAGAGCCCAACATATGAATGCCTTTTTGCTGCACTATCTTCACCATGATCCCCATATAGTTATGATTCTAAATAGTGCTGACTACTGGCTTGCAATTCTGTTAGATCCATGTTATAAGAGTAAATTTTGCCACATACTTCCTGCCCTGGAAAGGGGCCCGCGAATGCTGGAGTATTGAAACACGTTTTTACACAATCTTAAGAGAGGTTTTTCCAAAGACAGCAATGAGGCACACAGAGTTCATTGCAGCTCTACACTTCCAACCTCTGGCACGTCAATTTATCAACGCAAAAATATTAGTAGCAGCAGTAGTGTAAGTGGCAGAAGCAACTTCTGTCAGTCCTTTCACACATTCTTTAGACCAGCTCGTGCACCAGCAATAACAGAGTACAAGTCTGACACATGAACGACTGGAGAGGATGGTGCACTCCTGATTGAGTCTCCATCTGCTGGGTTGGTTGTAGTGGAAGAGGTGTCTGTCCCCATTATACTACTTCTAATCTACTGAAATAGATGCCACTTCGGTGGTGTTAGGCCCTAATTTTTTAATGTGAACTCTCCTGGTTGGGTCTCCATCTGCTGTGTTGCCTGTAGTGGAAGAGGTTTTGGTCTCTATTGTAATAGTTATACTTTAGTGAAATTAATTTTTGGTGCAGATATTGATCTCCACACAGGGGTACACAAACATGTTAAACTCAAAATTGATTTTCAATAAACAACCATCAGCCACCCCATAAAACGCATCTGCTGCTTCCTCCTCCATTTTTGTTACAGTGCCAAGTATTGTCAAGCAGGTCTCCGACCGCAGAATCTCTGATTCTTTACCCGCTCCAGTCAGGCTGAGTGAGAGCCCATCTCCTGTAATGGAAGCGGACATGCCGGCTGTTTCTGACCGATCTCAGAGAACGAGCACACCACAACCTTATCCATCGTAACTTCTCCGTCTGCATCTCACTCACGGTCCAGCTGTTTGTCTGGTCCACCATATTCCGCCCTCTCTCAGCACTGCAGCCAGCAAAAGATTGTTTCCTCCTACACATGACAAAGCTAAGAGATTGAACGCCACCATTTCCAAGCTGTTGGCCATGGAAATGGTGGTGTCAGGCCCTAATTGTTTGAAATGTGAACACTCCTGGTTGAGTCTTCATCTGTTGGATTGTAGTGGAAGAGTTGTCGGCCCCTATTATACTAATTCTATATCTAGTGAAATTAATTATTTGGTACAGATATTGTCACAGGAGCACACATGATATAATCGAAATTGGTTTTCTTAGTACTATGGTATATAAAGCAGGCTACATTTCATCTTTTAATTCTTTGGTGATGATACTGTTCTCCAGACAGGGGTACCCATTAGTGATGAGTGAGCACTAAATGTGCTCAACTTAGTGATTCAGCGGTTTCTCAAAAATTACCCAGATCTGCCAGAGCTGCTCATGAAAACGCTGCGTGTGTGCCCATTTTAGAAAGTCAGCTACAGCTTTCCCCACCCTGGCAGTGCTTCAGCAGCGTTTGCAGCTTCCAGCTCACTGACTGGTGTGCGATGTGACCATACGTTGGAAATCAACGTTGCAGATGTTGGGAAGGATTTGTGAGCAGCAGAGGGCAGTTGTTGAGTACCAGCTTCAAGATACTCATTGGAATTCAGGTCAGCCTCCGCACATAACAGCTGATGAGTGGGGATGGAAGTTTGACATCTGTGTTGTCTCCAAAACTTTGAGGACTCCACCAAGATGGTGAGTGGCGATGACGCCATAATTAGCGTCACCATCCCGCTTCTCTGTTTACTGAAACGCTCGCAGCTCACAAAGACAAGGCCTTGCAGGCAGAGCAGGGAACTACACAGGGTGATGCTACACAGCCCAGCCTCATCTTATCTCAAGGAGGAGGAAGAGAACTTGAACATTCGTCCTCTTAGTGAGGACAGGGAAATCTTGGCTTTCTTGGAAGTCTTAATACCCCTCTTTCAGTCTGTGGGAAAGCTGTACGAGTTTTGCTTAATGATGACCTTCAGTGGCTTTGCTTATGCACGTTATTTCTGAAAACGCATTGTAGATCAGCCCATGGCTCAACTCTGTAGTCATGAAATTCAAGGCGCAAAGAAACATCTTTGTATGTTGAAGCACCACCAAGAAGTGTGAGCTGATGTTGGGCGTGCTGTCATTGCTTATGGAAGAAGCTGCATTAAAGGACTTTCCTGGGAGAAATGACAGCCGGCATAGATTCAGTTTCCCTCTATGCCAGTCCTTTCACCGAGCTAAAGAATATGGCTGTGGTGAAATACAACTGTCACCAAGAAGCAATGTCAGACTGAAGAACATTGGGCCCACCAGAGAATTTGATTCTGAGGACCCACCTTTCTCCCCTGCTCAAAGATTTGCATTATGAACTCTCCTGAAGGAGAAGCCAGGGCCCACTGAGGGAGTCTCCGGTTCTCTGGTGGGCCTGTGCAACCCTGACGAGAAGCATCCCTGGCCAAGGTTCCCGGACACTCTTGGCTACTTTTTTACTGTGGACTGGCTCCAGCAATCTATAAGATCCATTCACTGGCTCCCAATTGCCCAGCTTATCCAGTTCAAACTACTAACACTGACCTACAAAGCCATCCATAACCTTTCTCCTCCACACATCTCTGAATTAATCTCCCGCTATATTCCCTTTCGTAATCTTCGGTCTAACATGCTGGAGAAACTTGCACCTACTGCCACTCAGTGTCTTCAGCTCCTTTGTGAGAAACTAATGTTTGGGCAGCCATTCTATCAAATAAAATTCCTGACATATGGAAATTGTGGATGGCTTCGTTTCTGGTACTGGGTGCTAATACCAAACCGTGGCGTGCCATTCACTGGATATTCCTGTCTGGTTGGAGACCAGCTCATTCCCACAGAAAAGTACCAGCATCAAGCTAAGGAGATAGTGGCCTCTGTCATCATGAAGGAGTTTGCTCGTTGTCTAGGGGACCGATCATTGCTGCTGTCTACATTGTGAACTTTGTGTTGAAGCTTGCGAGGATTAAGAGGTTACATTGGCGAGTCTGGTTTTTATACTAAAGATCCTACTGTTTTTATAGTTTTAAATGAGCACACACAAACCGTGATTTCTGCAGCAGCGCATCCAGGCCGGGATAGTGGCAGAGAAATTGCTGTACCATCAGGTAGAGGATGCAAGACATACAAGGCACGTGTGCGAGGTTGCCCCGGTGTGTGAGGTTGCCCCAGCATAGGGCCACCACGAGGTTTGCACCATTATTGCACAAGTCCTTCTCTTGCTCCAGGTTCAGTGGAGATAGCCATTGCTCAAACTCGGCCTGGAGAGCTGTCCACAACTCTTCAGCTGTATGACTGCAATCTCCAAGGCATATTAATTTTAACCGGTGAGCCATGGCTGCGCAGTACGGAGGTGGGGAGATTCTTTCTGCACTGTTGGAACATGTGTCTTATTAAGGAAGAGGTTGAGGGCGCAGGTGGAGGCCCTAGAGGAGGCAGAGGCATCGGACAAAGCGTTAGATATAGAGGTTTGTCGCAGAAGCCTTGAGGATTCCAACACTTGCTGTCTAGTGACACCTTGATGTCTAGTGGTCCAGTTCTCCATCCCCTGTTGTATATTAGTTTAGTTCTTCATGTTCTGGTGTGCATTAGTTTCATTCTCCAAACATAGCTGTTTAGTAGTTTAGTTTTCCAACCTCTGTTGTATATTAGTTTAGTTCTCCATGTTCTGGTGTGTATTTGTTTTGTTCTCCAACCCATCCATGCCCACCCCCAGGGATTAACGTCTGATGACGAGGGTTTGGATTCTGTTCGGACCCTACTTCGTCCGGGCCCGGATCAACTGAAAAAAATTTTGGGCATTGCTACACAAGCCTTCCCCCTCTTGAGTCTGTGAAGCTTTGTATCACACCTCTGATTCCCTGGAATAGAATGTGTGCACAGCTCTGCAGACTCGCCCATTTGTAGTTTCCCACAGTCAGTTGGGCAGTTGGAGAGTTGTGACGTGGGGGAAAACAAGGGTAATTGGGGTGCCACCTCTGAGGACTGTACTATGTGTGATGTTAAAATGGAGGAAGAAGAGCAGAGGCCACTTGATGCCACGCTTGTCATCCACTGGAGCACATATTCTTTCTGGCCCTCATCTACAAAGCGTACCACTGTCTCTGCATCACCAACTTGGCCCTAGCTTGGATCTCTTCATACCTAACTGACCGGACATTCAGTGTCTCCCACTCACACACCACCTCTACCTCTTGTCAGTGTCCCCCAAGATTCAGTTCTAGGACCCCTGCTCTTCTCCATCTGCACCTTCGGCCTGGGACAGCTCTTACAGTCTCAAGGCTTTTAGTATCACCTCTATGTTGATGACACACAGATCTACCTCTCTGGACCTGATATCTCCTCCTTACTAACCAGAATCCCACAATGTCTGTCCGCTCTTTCAGCTTTCTTCTCTGCTAGATTTATAAAACTTTACATAGTTAAAACCAAATTCATCATCTTTTCACCATCTCATTCACCCCCCCAAATGACCTATCCATCAAAGTCAATGGCTGCCCACTCTGATCTGTCCTTCAAACGTCAGATCCAAGCCCTTTCCACTTGCTGCCGACTACAACTCTAAAATATCTCCAGTATCCACACATTCCTCAACTATGAATCTACAAAAACACCAGTGCATGTCCTCATCCTCTCCCGCCTCGATTACTGCAAGCTCCTACTCTGTGGCCTCCCTTCTACCAGTCTCGCACTCTTCCAATCTATCCTAAACTGTGCTGGCTGGCTAATCCACATGTCATCCCGCTATTCGCCGGCTTCTCTCCTCTCTCTGTCAATCCCTGCGCTGGCTCCCCGTTGCCCAGAGACTCCAATTGAAAAACCTAAGTTTGGCATACCAAGCCATCGAAAACCTGTCTCCTCCATACATGTGTGACCTAGTCTCCCTGCACGCAACCGCCCATCCTTCCAAGATCTTCTCTACTTCCCTCTTATCTCTTCTTGCCACAATCGCATACAAGATTTGTCCTGTACTTCTCCCCTACTGGGTAACTCTGTACTCCAACACATCAGACTGTCGCCTACCCTGGAAACCTTGAAAAGGAAGCTGAAGACCCACCTCTTCCGACAAGCCTACAACCTGCAGTAACCACTGCTCCACCATACCGCTGCATGACCAGCTCTACCCTCACCTACTGTATCCTCACCCATCCCTTGTAGATTGTTTGTGCGCCCTCACGGGCAGGGTCCTCTCTCCTCTTGTACCAGTCAGTGACTCCTTTTTACATGTAAAGCGCCACAGAATAAATGTCACTGTAATAATAATAATTATAGTACTTGTACTCTGGGTCAATTGATGGTACTTTCCTGGTGTCTGCCCCTAATTTGATGCGCTTTGGCAGCTTTTGGGCCAGTTTGAAGGTGTTGTGTATGCGTTTGTTGTTGCCCCCCTTTGAATCCTATGACATTCGTCAATGTTCGGCGAATTTTGCAAATTCGACAATCGTAATCTGACCCGAACATTGAAACATTCGCTCATCTCTGCTCACTAACATATCCCGAACAGGAACACATACATTCTAATCAGAGGCGTAAGTAAAGTCTGATGGGCCTCGTGCAAGATTTGGACCATCCCCCACCCAGGAAAAAAAATATATATATATGACTTCCATCTGGTATATATGTCCCTCATCATGGTCCCTTATCTTAAAGCCCCATACTGGTATATACAGTATATATCCCCCATTCTGGTGCTGTTCTTTACTGTATAGAAAAAAAAGCAAAGCATTACACTCCCCAGGGGTGAAAACAGAAGTCATAGTGCCCCATAGTCCCCCTACAGTATTATGCTCCTACTTATAGTATAATGCACTCCCCATACTCCTCCATACACTATAATGAACCCCATAGTACTCCATACAGTATAATGCACAGCCCATAGTCCTCCCTATTGTATAATGCACTCCCTATACTCCTCCATATAGTATAATGCACCCTCAATAATGCACCATACAGTATAATGCACACCCTATAGTCATGCATGTAGTATAATGCACAGCCTATAGTCCTCTGTATAGTATAATGCACAGCCTATTCTAAAATATGTTCCTCATCCTGGTATATGGCCCTCATCCTGGTATATATTCCCCATCCTGGTATATGGCCCCATCCCGGTATATATTCCCCATACTGGTGTATGGCCCTCATCCTGGTATATGTCTCCCATCCTGGTATATGGCCCCATCCTGATATATGGCCCCGCTGTTGGTCAATACACAGAAAAAAACAATAAACGCTCCCACTCACCTTGCTAGCACTCACCATGCTGTGCGGCGTCCACATCTGAAGCTGGCAGCTGATTTTGGTTGATTTTGACAGGAGCGCATAACGTCACTGCCATGCGCCCCCGGCCGCCTCTGATTGGCCGGCAGCATGTATTGCGGAGCACGGATCCGTCAAGTTTTTTCGCTGCAATACACTTCAGCTGAATATGTGCTCGAGGATGCACATTCAGCTGATATAGGGGCTGGCGACGGCGAGCCCCTTATCCGCTGGGTACGTTACACCCCTGATTCTGACGTTCTATTGTATACCTGGCAGGAGCCAATATATTGTGATGCCTTCACGATTATATACCACCAGGAGCCCTTACATTATAGCGTCTTTAACAGTGAAACGGCTAGAATGTATGGGCTGCAGTCAAGACCTGGATGGAGACCATACATGGTAGGCTGCATTCTGCTAGCTTCACTGACATATACCTGGGAAGAGATCATAGATTCTGCTGCCTCCAATAATATATACCTGACAGGAGCCCATAGATTCTCCTGCCTCCAATAATATATACCTGACAGGAGACCATACATTCTCCTGCCTCCAATAATATATACCTGACAGGAGCCCATACATTCTGCTGCCTCCAATAATATATACCTGACAGGAGCCCATACATTCTGCTGCCTCCAATAATATATACCTGACAGGAGCCCATACATTCTGCTGCCTCCAATAATATATACCTGACAGGAGACCATACATTCTCCTGCCTCCAATAATATATACCTGACAGTAGCCCATACATTCTGCTGCCTCCAATAATATATACCTGACAGGAGCCCATACATTCTCCTGCCTCCAATAATATATACCTGACAGGGGCCCATAGATTCTGCTGCCTCCAATAATATATACCTGACAGGAGACCATACACTCTGCTGCCTCCAATAATATATATCTGACAGGAGCCCATACACTCTGCTGCCTCCAATAATATATACCTGACAGGAGCCCATAGATTCTCCTGCCTCCAATAATATATACCTGACAGGAGACCATACATTCTCCTGCCTCCAATAATATATACCTGACAGTAGCCCATACATTCTGCTGCCTCCAATAATATATACCTGACAGGAGACCATACACTCTGCTGCCTCCAATAATATATATCTGACAGGAGCCCATACACTCTGCTGCCTCCAATAATATATACCTGACAGGAGACCATACACTCTGCTGCCTCCAATAATATATACCTGACAGGAGCTCATACATTCTCCTGCCTCCAATAATATATACCCGACAGGAGCCCATAGATTCTCCTGCCTCCAATAATATATACCTGACAGGAGCCCATACATTCTCCTGCCTCCAATAATATATACCTGACAGGAGCCCATACATTCTCCTGCCTCCAATAATATATACCTGACAGGAGCCCATACATTCTCCTGCCTCCAATAATATATACCCGACAGGAGCCCATAGATTCTCCTGCCTCCAATAATATATACCTGACAGGAGCCCATACATTCTCCTGCCTCCAATAATATATACCTGACAGGAGCTCATACATTCTGCTGCCTCCAATAATATATACCTGACAGGAGCTCATACATTCTCCTGCCTCCAATAATATATACCCGACAGGAGCCCATAGATTCTCCTGCCTCCAATAATATATACCTGACAGGAGCCCATAGATTCTGCTGCCTCCAATAATATATATCTGACAGGAGCCCATACACTCTGCTGCCTCCAATAATATATACCTGACAGGAGCCCATACATTCTGCTGCCTCCAATAATATATACCTGACAGGAGCCCATACATTCTCCTGCCTCCAATAATATATACCCGACAGGAGCCCATAGATTCTCCTGCCTCCAATAATATATACCTGACAGGAGCTCATACATTCTGCTGCCTCCAATAATATATACCTGACAGGAGCTCATACATTCTCCTGCCTCCAATAATATATACCCGACAGGAGCCCATAGATTCTCCTGCCTCCAATAATATATACCTGACAGGAGCCCATACATTTTCCTGCCTCCAATAATATATACCTGACAGGAGCCCATAGATTCTCCTGCCTCCAATAATATATACCTGACAGGAGCCCATACATTCTCCTGCCTCCAATAATATATACCTGACAGGAGCCCATAGATTCTCCTGCCTCCAATAATATATACCTGACAGGAGCCCATAGATTCTCCTGCCTCCAATAATATATACCTGACAGGAGCCCATACATTCTCCTGCCTCCAATAATATATACCTGACAGGAGCCCATACATTCTGCTGCCTCCAATAATATATACCTGACAGGAGCCCATACATTCTGCTGCCTCCAATAATATATACATAAACTATTGAGCCGAACTGGCCAAATTATACAATTTGTATCAAAAAAATATAATATATTGGGAACTCCAATTAGAGACAATCAACCTACAGAGAACATGGAGTAAATTCCCACTCAGACAACAGAGTATTAATAATTAAAAACACATATTTATTCCATCGTTTAAAATATACATACAAAAGTGACAAAAAAAATACATATACAAATAGTAAGTCATTCGGAGTAGGGGTCATACACCAGAGCCACAAAAATACTCAATCTTTATGCCCATCATATAATAGTATATATGAAATAGATAAGGTAATATCCAGCAATAAATAGAGGAGTAATAAGGTGTCTAAGATTTGGTAGGGAATATCACAAAAACACCCATAGAGTAGTATCTATAGGTAATTGGTTACCTGATAGGGTTCCCCCTCCAAACACATACAGGGTCTAATGGGTTAAGAATACCATCATGTTTAAGTCAGAGGGGCTTACCCATGTGAGCAATAAAGATTAGCATGCGACTCTGAAAAGCCCCGACGCGCGTTTCGCGTTGCTTCCTCGGGGGCCTGTGGTTGTGGTCGGCTATTTGGCATACCTAAATACAATCCCGGAATTAGTGGCAGGTGGTGCCGCTGATTGAAGGCGGCGCATGAGCGGTAAGCAAAATCCCCATGGCGCGTCATGACAGGCGAGATTCCCGGTGGGAGTGCGGGCGGGAACAATGCGTTCCAAATGACGTCACTGACCCGCACCACCATCGTAACGGAAGCCTCACAGGATGCGCCATGTAAAGGAAAGCACCGCGCATGCGCAGCACAGCGGCGGCCATCTTAAGTAAGGGACACAAAAGAGGGCAAATGAATGTGGCTACTAAATCATATACAGTGGTGTACACACACCACGGGAACAGACGCAAATGCTCAACAAGAAATCCAATGGATACATCATCTCCCCCAGACCGCAGCACATATAGAGTCTCCACATCTACATCATATCCCCAGACTCTATACATTGGAGGAGAGAAAGAACAGAAAACACAGTGCACATAAACCATATAGATATTATCCATGGTGGAGACATATCACCAATGTACATTACTAAATAAATCTTGATGATTGTCTCCAATCCAGATGCATTCCAATGGATCCAAAGAGTTCCCAGAATCTCTTCCCATCTTCGTATTCTATCCAGGTAAGTTTCAAATTGTCCTCCAAAGAAAAGTGTCTCATAGATGTCTAAGGACCAATGATACATAGTCCAAATGTCCAACAATCAGAGCTCCGGAATGCATAAGTTGTATGCCGCCATAATGCACGAACTAAGGACAAATACAAAAATAAATAAATATAAAACCACACTTTAAAAACAAGGAAGAGTGAGCAATTTCATAGGAAAGAGGCAAAACTGTTATGCTCATTAAGGCCACGAGGGGATACCGTGTCCAGGATAGTAATCCAGCGGCATTCACGCTGTGCCAGAATACGTTTATAGTTCCCTCCTCTAATCCCCAGATGCACCCGGTCAATGCCACAGAATTTAAGCAAAGAGGGATCACAACCGTGGTGCAACCGAAAATGTCGGGGGATAGTTTTAAGGATAGAGATATCCGAGGCTTCCCTGGCTGCTAAAATATCCCTCACATGTTCCCTAACGCGCACACGGAACTCTCTAGAGGTAAGGCCTACATAATTCAGATTGCAGGGACAGGTGGCCAAATAAATTACATAACTCGAGCTACATGAAATATAATGTGTAATCTTGAATTCCGTTTGTCCATGGACAGATGTAAAAATTTTGGAACGCACAATATTCCTGCAGGCCAAACATGACCCGCAGGGATAGCATCCCCATTTTTGTTTCGTAGGTCCAAAAGGCGCTGGAGTGGGGGCCACATAATGACTATGAACCAGGGAGTCCCTCAGACTTTTTCCTCTCCTGGCTGTCATCAAAGGTCTATCAGGTAAGATCCTATTCAAAGTTGGTTCCGTTTTTAAAACGGACCAATGTTTATTTAAGTTCTCCCTAATTGAATGCCAATGGCTGTTGAAGGTAGAGATAAATCTAATAGGTGGATTTGTCACCATATTTTTGTTCGAGTTGGCCAGAAGTAGATCACGTGGAGTACTTTTCGCACGTCGATAGCCTTTTTTAATACTCCGTGCGCTATATCCCCTTTCACTAAATCTCTGGCCAAGGTCACGAGCACGAGCCTCAAAGACTGAGTCACTGGAGCAAATTCGTTTCGTTCTAAGGTACTGTCCGACGGGGATGGCCTTAATAGTTGATGGTAAATGAGCCGATATTGCATGTAATAGGGAATTTACTGATGTTTCTTTCCTAAAAACATCAGTCTGTAAAAGGCCATCCCCCCGGACAGTAATCCTGATATCAAGAAACTCAATCTCTGTAGTATGACATTTATAGGTAAGTTTAATATTACGATCATTGGTATTTAAAAATGAGACAAAGTCCTGGAGCTCACGCTCGGAACCCTGCCAGATGATCAGGACGTCATCTATGTATCGGTACCAGCACTGCGCATGGGAAGCGGCGTCCGCTCCGTCCCCGAAAATCTCCCTCTCCCAAAATCCGAGAAAGAGATTAGCGTAGGACGGAGCACACGCCGCGCCCATCGCAGTGCCACGCCTCTGCAAAAAGAATCCGTCCTTGAATATAAAAAAGTTATGTGTCAAGACATATTGAAGTAATTCTAAGACAAGCGCACGGAGTGAAGCTTCCAGGCCACTATTAACAAGAAAAAACTCTGCCGCCCGTAACCTGTCATCATGTCCTATGCTAGTATATAATGACTCTACGTCAATTGCCACCAGAACCATATCAGCATCTAAGTATAGGCCATCAATTTTCCGAAGGACGTCACCAGTGTCTCTGACATAGGAGGGGAGCGTCTCTACCAGTGGGTGTAAATAGTGTTCAATAAACTTACAGACTGGGTCACAAAGTCCTCCAATGCCAGAGACAATGGGACGCCCTGGAGGCTCCACAAGACTTTTATGAATCTTGGGGAGCAGATAAAAGGTAGGGACCACAGGTTCTTGGACACATAACCCCTCAAACACTTTTTTGGGGATAATCCCTTGTTCATAGGCCCTCTCTAAG
Organism: Phyllobates terribilis; assembly: GCF_046119375.1. NCBI lineage: Eukaryota > Metazoa > Chordata > Amphibia > Anura > Dendrobatidae > Phyllobates > Phyllobates terribilis. Next base: position 1,379,525 of record NW_027362764.1, on the reverse strand, counting down.
ATATCTCTAAGTTCTATAGAGTAGGCTCGTAAAGGATTCAAAGGTAATGATATATAAGAAGAGTGATCTCTAAGCTGTCTAAAAGCTTCTTTTTCATATTTCCTTATTGGCCAGACCACGACGTTCCCTCCCTTGTCCGCCGGTTTAAACACAACATCAGTAAGATGCTGTAATTCCACCAAAGCTTTTCTCTGTCCCATTGTGAGGTTCTCATGTCTAGAATATCTAGACAGAGCCCTCAGGTCATTGCTTACCAGTTTATTAAATATCTCCACTTGTGGGCAAAGGGAAAAGGGAGGGAAGGTCGTGGATCTGGCCAATATTGCATTAGGAAAAGTACCTGTGGGGGCTAGGGTATTTTCATTCTCCAACTCCTCCAAAATTGTTAAGGCCTGTCTTTCGGTGGTTGTATCCAAGCTGTCATTGCTCCCCGGTCTGGTATGCAATTTCTGTAAAATCACCTTTCTCAGAAACAGCTGGAGATCCTTTGTAGTGTTAAAGGATCTCCAGCTGTTTCTGAGAAAGGTGATTTTACAGAAATTGCATACCAGACCGGGGAGCAATGACAGCTTGGATACAACCACCGAAAGACAGGCCTTAACAATTTTGGAGGAGTTGGAGAATGAAAATACCCTAGCCCCCACAGGTACTTTTCCTAATGCAATATTGGCCAGATCCACGACCTTCCCTCCCTTTTCCCTTTGCCCACAAGTGGAGATATTTAATAAACTGGTAAGCAATGACTTGAGGGCTCTGTCTAGATATTCTAGACATGAGAACCTCACAATGGGACAGAGAAAAGCTTTGGTGGAATTACAGCATCTTACTGATGTTGTGTTTAAACCGGCCGACAAGGGAGGGAACGTCGTGGTCTGGCCAATAAGGAAATATGAAAAAGAAGCTTTTAGACAGCTTAGAGATCACTCTTCTTATATATCATTACCTTTGAATCCTTTACGAGCCTACTCTATAGAACTTAGAGATATCTTAGAGAGGGCCTATGAACAAGGGATTATCCCCAAAAAAGTGTTTGAGGGGTTATGTGTCCAAGAACCTGTGGTCCCTACCTTTTATCTGCTCCCCAAGATTCATAAAAGTCTTGTGGAGCCTCCAGGGCGTCCCATTGTCTCTGGCATTGGAGGACTTTGTGACCCAGTCTGTAAGTTTATTGAACACTATTTACACCCACTGGTAGAGATGCTCCCCTCCTATGTCAGAGACACTGGTGACGTCCTTCGGAAAATTGATGGCCTATACTTAGATGCTGATATGGTTCTGGTGGCAATTGACGTAGAGTCATTATATACTAGCATAGGACATGATGACGGGTTACGGGCGGCAGAGTTTTTTCTTGTTAACAGTGGCCTGGAAGCTTCACTCCGTGCGCTTGTCTTAGAATTACTTCAATATGTCTTGACACATAACTTTTTTATATTCAAGGACAGATTCTTTTTGCAGAGGCGTGGCACTGCGATGGGCGCGGCGTGTGCTCCGTCCTACGCTAATCTCTTTCTCGGATTTTGGGAGAGGGAGATTTTCGGGGACGGAGCGGACGCCGCTTCCCATGCGCAGTGCTGGTACCGATACATAGATGACATCCTGATCATCTGGCAGGGTTCCGAGCGCGAGCTCCAGGACTTTGTCTCATTTTTAAATACCAATGATCGTAATATTAAACTTACCTATAAATGTCATACTACAGAGATTGAGTTTCTTGATATCAGGATTACTGTCCGGGGGGATGGCCTTTTACAGACTGATGTTTTTAGGAAAGAAACATCAGTAAATTCCCTATTACATGCAACATCGGCTCATTTACCATCAACTATTAAGGCCATCCCCGTCGAACAGTACCTTAGAACGAAACGAATTTGCTCCAGTGACTCAGTCTTTGAGGCTCGTGCTCGTGACCTTGGCCAGAGATTTAGTGAAAGGGGATATAGCGCACGGAGTATTAAAAAAGGCTATCGACGTGCGAAAAGTACTCCACGTGATCTACTTCTGGCCAACTCGAACAAAAATATGGTGACAAATCCACCTATTAGATTTATCTCTACCTTCAACAGCCATTGGCATTCAATTAGGGAGATCTTAAATAAACATTGGTCCGTTTTAAAAACGGAACCAACTTTGAATAGGATCTTACCTGATAGACCTTTGATGACAGCCAGGAGAGGAAAAAGTCTGAGGGACTCCCTGGTTCATAGTCATTATGTGGCCCCCACTCCAGCGCCTTTTGGACCTACGAAACAAAAATGGGGATGCTATCCCTGCGGGTCATGTTTGGCCTGCAGGAATATTGTGCGTTCCAAAATTTTTACATCTGTCCATGGACAAACGGAATTCAAGATTACACATTATATTTCATGTAGCTCGAGTTATGTAATTTATTTGGCCACCTGTCCCTGCAATCTGAATTATGTAGGCCTTACCTCTAGAGAGTTCCGTGTGCGCGTTAGGGAACATGTGAGGGATATTTTAGCAGCCAGGGAAGCCTCGGATATCTCTATCCTTAAAACTATCCCCCGACATTTTCGGTTGCACCACGGTTGTGATCCCTCTTTGCTTAAATTCTGTGGCATTGACCGGGTGCATCTGGGGATTAGAGGAGGGAACTATAAACGTATTCTGGCACAGCGTGAATGCCGCTGGATTACTATCCTGGACACGGTATCCCCTCGTGGCCTTAATGAGCATAACAGTTTTGCCTCTTTCCTATGAAATTGCTCACTCTTCCTTGTTTTTAAAGTGTGGTTTTATATTTATTTATTTTTGTATTTGTCCTTAGTTCGTGCATTATGGCGGCATACAACTTATGCATTCCGGAGCTCTGATTGTTGGACATTTGGACTATGTATCATTGGTCCTTAGACATCTATGAGACACTTTTCTTTGGAGGACAATTTGAAACTTACCTGGATAGAATACGAAGATGGGAAGAGATTCTGGGAACTCTTTGGATCCATTGGAATGCATCTGGATTGGAGACAATCATCAAGATTTATTTAGTAATGTACATTGGTGATATGTCTCCACCATGGATAATATCTATATGGATAATGTGCACTGTGTTTTCTGTTCTTTCTCTCCTCCAATGTATAGAGTCTGGGGATATGATGTAGATGTGGAGACTCTATATGTGCTGCGGTCTGGGGGAGATGATGTATCCATTGGATTTCTTGTTGAGCATTTGCGTCTGTTCCCGTGGTGTGTGTACACCACTGTATATGATTTAGTAGCCACATTCATTTGCCCTCTTTTGTGTCCCTTACTTAAGATGGCCGCCGCTGTGCTGCGCATGCGCGGTGCTTTCCTTTACATGGCGCGTCCTGTGAGGCTTCCGTTACGATGGTGGTGCGGGTCAGTGACGTCATTTGGAACGCATTGTTCCCGCCCGCACTCCCACCGGGAATCTCGCCTGTCATGACGCGCCATGGGGATTTTGCTTACCGCTCATGCGCCGCCTTCAATCAGCGGCACCACCTGCCACTAATTCCGGGATTGTATTTAGGTATGCCAAATAGCCGACCACAACCACAGCCCCCCGAGGAAGCAACGCGAAACGCGCGTCGGGGCTTTTCAGAGTCGCATGCTAATCTTTATTGCTCACATGGGTAAGCCCCTCTGACTTAAACACGATGGTATTCTTAACCCATTAGACCCTGAATGTGTTTGGAGGGGGAACCCTATCAGGTAACCAATTACCTATAGATACTACTCTATGGGTGTTTTTGTGATATTCCCTACCAAATCTTAGACACCTTATTACTCCTCTATTTATTGCTGGATATTACCTTATCTATTTTATATATACTATTATATGATGGGCATAAAGATTGAGTATTTTTGTGGCTCTGGTGTATGACCCCTACTCCGAATGACTTACTATTTGTATATGTATTTTTTTTGTCACTTTTGTATGTATATTTTAAACGATGGAATAAATATGTGTTTTTAATTATTAATACTCCAATAATATATACCTGACAGGAGCCCATACATTCTGCTGCCTCCAATAATATATACCTGACAGGAGCCCATAGATTCTGGTACCTCCAATAATATATACCTGACAGGAGCCCATATATTCTCCTGCCTCCAATAATATATACCTGACAGGAGCCCATACATTCTCGTGTTCCCAATAATATATACCTGACAGTAGCCCATAGATTCTGCTGCCTCCAATAATATATACCTGACAGGAGCCCATAGATTCTGGTACCTCCAATAATATATACCTGACAGGAGCCCATACATTCTCCTGCCTCCAATAATACATACTTTACAGGAGCCCATACATTCTGCTGCCTCCAATAATATATACCTGACAGGAGCCCATACATTCTCCTGCCTCCAAAAATATATACCTGACAGGAGCCCATACATTCTGCTGCCTCCAATAATATACCTGACAGGAGCCCATACATTCTCCTGACTCCAATAATATATACCTGACAGGAGCCCATAGATTCTGCTGCCTCCAATAATATATACCTGACAGGAGCCCATACATTCTCCTGCCTCCAATAATATATACCTGACAGGAGCCCATACATTCTGCTGCCTCCAATAATATATACCTGACAGGAGCCCATACATTCTCCTGCCTCCAATAATATATACTTGACAGGAGCCCATAGATTCTGGTACCTCCAATAATATATACCTGACAGGAGCCCATACACTCTGCTGCCTCCAATAATATATATCTGACAGGAGCCCATACATTCTGCTGCCTCCAATAATATATACCTGACAGGAGCCCATACATTCTGCTGCCTCCAATAATATACACCTGACAGGAGCCCATACATTCTCCTGCCTCCAATAATATATAACTAGCAGGAGCCCATACATTCTCCTGTCCCCAATAATATATACCTGACAGTAGCCCATAGATTCTGCTGCCTCCAATAATATATACCTGACAGGAGCCCATAGATTCTGGTACCTCCAATAATATATACCTGACAGGAGCCCATAGATTCTCCTGCCTCCAATAATACATACCTTACAGGAGCCCATACATTCTGCTGCCTCCAATAATATATACTTGACAGGAGCCCATACATTCTCCTGCCTCCAATAATATATACCTGACAGGAGCCCATACATTCTGCTGCCTCCAATAATATATACCTGACAGGAGCCCATAGATTCTGGTACCTAAAATAATATATACCTGACAGGAGCCCATACATTCTCCTGTCCCCAATAATATATACCTGACAGGAGCCCATAGATTCTGGTACCTCCAATAATATATACCTGACAGGAGCCCATAGATTCTGGTACCTCCAATAATATATACCTGACAGGAGTCCATACATTCTCCTGCCTCCGATAATACATACTTTACAGGACCCATAGATTCTCCTGATTCCAATAATATATACCAGACAGGAGCACATACATTCTGCTGCCTCCAATAATATATACCTGACAGGAGCCCATACATTCTCCTGCCTCCAATAACATATACCTGACAGGAGCCCATACATTCTGCTGCCTCCAATAATATATCCCTGACAGGAGCCCATACATTCTCCTGACTCCCATAATATATATGACTCGCCCCCTGGGCCGTGGGGCACGCGGATCCGGGCGATAGGGGAACGATGGGGGTAGTAGTGGCGGCCCGGTCCCGCGGCTCAGGGTGGTCAGACCAGTGGTAGTCTTTCAGATGTTTTAGATAATGTCCGACTACGCCACCCGTGGATTGCGGTTATTAGGAACCGCCGCTGCATGCAGACCGCTGGGGCTGATGAGGTGTGCAGCTAGGGTAGTGTGACTCCCCACGGGAAGAGTGCGGCCCCAGGGCAGTATAGTGGATGGTGGGAGTGATGGTAGTGAGAGTCCCAGAGCTGGTAGTGCTGGAGGAGCAAGGAGCACACAGACAACAGGTTGCAGTCCAGGGTCTTTACTAAACAGGTAAACTGACCCACAAGCAGTCCCGGCTAGGAGGGGACTTGTATGTCTGAGAGCAACGGGGAAATTGGCCCTGGTCAGGGTGAGGGTGTAGGCCTACCGTGCTCTCTGCGCTCCTTCTGGCTATCTCCTCCTGATAGGGTAACAGCCCACGTTTCCGAGCTTTCCGTGTATTCTCGCCTGTATGGCCTGCGACGTGGGTTCCTTTCTGCTCCCAGCCTTGTACGGCTTTACTGGTCCCTTTGGTTGTGGCAGGGCCTCCAGGCTTCTTAGGCCAAGGAATGTACAGTCCCTTGCGGACTGGTTCTCTGCTGGGGGATGTGGAATCCTTCCAGCCTCAGACACCAAAGTCTGGTAAAATTAAGTCTTTTCTCTGCCAAGACAGGCTCTCTTCGCCTCTTGTCTCTGGCTTGTGGCTCTCCTACTGCCACACTTCCTCTTAGGTGCAATCAACTTTCTGTCCCTGCTCCACACTGGGACACGTCTCAGTGCTGAGACAGGCAATCCAGTTCTCCCTAACCCTGCCCCCAGTACCAGCTTTTATAGGGGCAGCCAGCTCCCCCTACTAGCCTGAGACAGGAGGCATTGCATGCTAATGTTCCCCTGACTAGAGAACCTCCCCCTTGCTCTCAGACACAGCTTTAATTACACTTGTGGCATCCAGGTCAGGGTGACACATTCCCCCCTAGTGAAATTTAGTACTCCGGGACTAAACAGTAAACAAAGACAATATGCATAACAATAAAACATTAACAGACAGACGACGCACAAATTGAGTTCTTTAGGTCACAGTGTGGTCTGTGACCGGGTGTCCATATCACCAAAACAACGGGGAGCCTTAACCAGGTGGGGGTCTGTCCTACCCCAAGTCCTTTACAGTCTTAGTTCATTCCTGGGTTAGGCTCCAAACGCAGTCCATACAAGGTCCCGGTTATAAAAAGTCCATAACCTTTGAGTCCTTACGGTAGCTGCAAGAAACTGAAACACAGAATTACCAAACATGCATGTAACTTGGCAAACAATTCAACACTTGGCAACAGGGTTATTTACAAGTTTAGTACACTCTATATTCTCCAGCGAGCGGGTATCTGTCCCTTTGTGCTCCTGGTTGACCTACGTAGCTCACTGTCTGGTGGTGGACCAACCTGGCTTTCCCCACTAGTGTTAGGGGTACAGCCCCTAACTACAACGTAGTTGCTCGGGGCACCTTTTGAGGTGGTCTCTGGAGACGACACTAGTGGTTTCTCCTCCGTCCTTGGTGATTACGCACACCTTTGGGTTGTCGTGGTCAGACTGCAGTATGGTGTAGGGTTCCCTTTCCCACTGGTCATCCAACTTATGTAGCCTTCTTTTTCGCTTTAGGACTTGCTCACCAGGTTCTAGGGGCGTGTTGATTGAAGAGTCTTTCTTGCTTCTCTCTCACCTGGGCCAGGCTCTTCTCCACACTCTCCTGTACCTTCTTGTACTGCAGTTGCCTTTCCGTATCTCAGTCCGCATCCGGGGAGGTGTCCTCAGGTATTAAGACTCCCATCTCCAGGTCTACGGGCAGCTTACCTGGTCTAGCTCGCATCAGGTAAGCCGGGGTGCAGTTTGTAGCATTCACCGGGATATTGTTGTATAGGTCTATCAGGTCCGGCAGTTTTTCTGGCCACAGGCTGCGTTCCTCCAGGGGCAACGTCTTCAGGAGATCAATGACTATATTGTTCATCTTCTCACACATCCCGTTGGTTTGTGGGTGGTAAGGCGTTGTCCGGATCTTCTTACAGCCATAGAGGTTGCAGAACTCCTGGAAGATTTCAGCCTCGAACGCTGGACCCTGGTCTGTCAGGACCTGTTCCGGATACCCGTGTGGACGGCAGAAGTATTGCTGGAAGGCTCTGGCCGCTGTTTGGGCTGTCAAGTCTTTTACCGGGACCACCACGAGAAAACGGGAATAGTGGTCCACGATTGTCAGGGCGTAGATGTACCCTGACCGGCTTGGAGCCAACTTGACGTGGTCTAGAGCTACCAGCTCAAGAGGCTGCGTGGTGACGATGGGCCTCAAGGGTGTCTTCTGGCTGGCGCGGTCCTTCCTCCTCAGGTGACAAGGGCCACAGTCTCTGCACCACTTTTCTACAGCTCCTCTCATGCCGACCCAAAAGAACCTTCCTCTTAGTAGGAACTCCAGTTTCTTCCAACCGAAGTGTCCCGCTCTGTCATGGTAAGCCCCCAGGACCATAGCTGCATCCCGCCTTGGGACCACGACTTGCCAGGTCAGCTCGTGCGTCCGGTGGTTGACAATCCTTCTGCACAACTTGCCTTCGTAGAGGAACAGCTTGCTCTTCTCCTTCCATAGCTGCTTGGCTTCCTCTGGGGCATCTGGATCTAGGCGGGCGTCTTCCCGGGTCAGCAGATCTTTCACCAGGCGGACTGCAGGGTCACTATCTTGGGTCTCGGCCCAGCTGTGGTGAGGTAGGGGATTCATCATCACAGTTGTTAGATCCTCCTCCTTCACGCGGTGAGAGTGTTGAGCGGCTCCATACCGGTGAAACGCGGGGAGTTCTACCTCCTCCAGCTCTTCTGGGTCTTCGTCACCTTCAGGTAAGTGAGGCATCCTTGATAGGGCGTCCGCGTTGGCGTTGGTTTTGCCTGCCCGATACTTGATCACGAAGTCATAGTTGGAGAGACGGGCCATCCACCGCTGTTCCAGGGCACCCAGTCTTGCATTGTCCAGGTGTGTCAACGGGTTGTTGTCCGTGTACACGGTGAATTTTGCGGAGGCCAGGTAATGCTTGAAGCGTTCCGTCACGGCCCACACCACCGCCAAGAATTCTAGCTTGAAGGAGCTGTAATTCTCCGGGTTCCTCTCGGTGGGCCTCAGCTTCCGGCTGGCGTATGCGATCACCCGTTCTCTGCCCTGTTGGTTTTGGGACAGTACGGCTCCCAGTCCCACATTACTGGCATCTGTGTGGAGAATGAAAGGCTGGCCGTAATCAGGGTAGGCCAGGATCTCATCCCCCGTGAGGGCCATCTTTAGCTGGCGGAAGGACTCCTCTTCCGGTTTATCCCACTTGAAGGGTGGCTTTTGACTCCTGGACTTAGACTGTCCGATCAGGAGGTCCTGCATAGGAGCTGCCATCTTAGTGAACCCGGGGATGAACCTTCGGTAGTAGCCTACCAACCCGAGAAACTGTCTCACCTCTTTGATGTTCGAGGGGCTTGGCCAGCTCTTGATTGCCGTGACCTTGTCAGGGTCGGGGGCCACTCCTTCCGTGCTTACCATGTGCCCTAGGTACTGGACCTTTGGTTTCAGCAGGTGGCACTTCGATGGTTTCACCTTCAGGCCATAGTCTGCCATGGCTTCGAACACCTCAGCCAGGTGCTTGAGATGGTCCTCGTAGGTCTTCGAATAGACGATCAAGTCGTCCAGGTAAAGGAGGATCGTCTCGAAGTTTCGGTGCCCTAGACAGCATTCCATCAGCCGCTGGAAGGTCCCTGGTGCGTTGCAGAGCCCGAAAGGCATACAGTTGAATTCGCTCAGTCCCATCGGGGTGGTGAAGGCGGTCTACTCCTTGTCAGCCTCTGCCACAGGAACCTGCCAGTACCCACTAGTAAGGTCCAAAGTAGAAAAGAAGTTAGCAGATTTTAGTGCGGCTAAAGACTCCTCTATTCTATGCAGCGGATATGCGTCTTTGTGGGTGATACGGTTGATTTGTCCATAGTCCACGCACATTCTCATGGTGCCATCTTTCTTTTTCACCAGAACCAAGGGGGCTGCCCAGGGGCTACAGCTATCTCTAATAACCCCAGCTTCTTTCATCTCTCTTAGCATGCCCTTGGCGTTCTGATAATGTGCAGGGGGTACAGGTCTGTGCCTCTCTTTTATTGGTGGGTGGCTCCCTGTGGGGATGTGGTGTTCTATCCCTTTTACTCTGCCGAAGTCTAGCGGGTGCTTACTAAAGACTCTCTCGTACTCCTATACCACCCGGTAGACTCGTTTTTGGTGCAGGGGAGTGGAGTCAGCACCCACATGGAGTTTCTGGCACCAGTCCTCCTTTTGTTTCTGGGAGCTATTACCCTCCGCCTGTGGAGATGGAGGCAAGGGTTCCACGGCCCTGATAGCTTGGTGTTCGACAACAAACAGTTTGGCGAGTGTAGCGTACCTGGGTAAGTGTACTTCCCTCTCCCCAATGTTGAGGATGCGGACGGGCACCCTCCCATGACGGACATCAACCACCCCCCGGGCTGTCAAAATGGTGGGCCTGCTGTCTGAGTACACGGGTTCTACCATGGCTTGGTAGTCTCTACCTCTCAACCCGATTGCAGTCCGACACCAGATCATCATTTCACTTTTGGGAGGCATGGAAATGGGGAATGGGTCACTCAGTCTTACGCTACCGATCTCACCACCAGACAGTTCTACCTGCTGCCGTCTCATCAGGGCTTTTATCTCCTTGTTGAGGACTCTCTGTTGGCTGGAACTAGCATTCACCGCCACCTGTTGTAGAATTACAATTACCTCTGAAAGACAATTTTCAATTATGTTAGTACCCACAGTTATTTTAGGGTGACTTTCATGACGGTCAATGTCCACAATAATCACTCCCTGTGCCGGCAGTTCAACTTTACCAATTTTAATGGTCATCTCCTTGAACCCCATCTGCGGCACGGTTAAGCCATTACAGGCGATGATGCTCAAGTTACTGTCTGGATATCGTGTGATATCAGCATCAGTCCAATACTGCTTAAAAAATACATAAGGGATTGTGGTTACTTGCGACCCAGTATCCAGCAAGGCGCTCATGGGGATACCGTCCAGCACCACGGGTAAAACCGGGCGCCCCCCAACGTACTTATCACGCCAATTATAAGGGACTGGTGATCTTATGCCTGGGGGTCGGCCCTCTGCCCCAGGTTGGACCCGTTTAAATTACAGTACCTGGAAATGTGTCCGGGCTGGTTGCATCGACGGCAAATGGGCTGTCCATCCTCTGCGTAGCGGTCTGTGGGCCTCCCTCGGAACGACGGGATCCTCCTCTGTCGACGCCACAGGACATCCTCCGGACTTGAAGCCAGCTCGATGGGTCTTGACGGGTCCACTTGCAACGCCTGGACGGTCCTGGTCAATGCCGCGACGCTCCTGGTTAGCTCCTGGACTTGGTGGTGCAGGCCTTTCGACGGGGCTTGGTTCAGGGCTTGTGCATCAGCCTCCACGGAGTCCATAGAGGAGGGCGCCGCCTCCTGGTGGTAGGTGATAGCAGGGCGCCGGGGGTTTATAGCGCCACTGGTTGCAGATTCACGGAGCACCCTTATGGCCCTGTCCTTAAATTGGGCAAAGGTCAGGTCGGGGTTCTGAAAGAACATGAGGCGCAGTTGGGCCCTGTGGGCGCTAGACAGCAGACCTTCTATGAATTGTTCTGTTAGCAGCTTATCGGTTTCCTGCACACTGCCAGGGTCAGTTTGTTGAATAGCCCTCAAGGCTTCCTGCAGATTTAGGGCATAGTCTCTGATGCTGTCCTGTGCCCGCTGCTTACATCCATAGAACCTCATTTTAATCTCAGCGGAGGTACGTGTATCAAAGGTACCCCGCAGCCGGGCCAGAATACCCTTCACAGTCCTTTTCTCCTCAGTGGGCCATGATTTTACCTCCCTTTGGGCTGCGCCAGTTAACTGCCCTGTCAATATGCTGACCTTCTGTTCCTCTGTCAGGGGGTAAACCTGGAACAAACTGTATAGCCTTTCCTTAAAGTCAGTTAGGGCATGGGGCTCCCCTGAGTATTTGGGCAGCCAGGCCGCTCCAGGGATGTAGGGCAAAGAAAAGGGCATCACCGCTGCTGCAGCTGCGTTGGTGGTAGTGGGCACCTCTGTGTCTGACATCTTCCTCCCCCCTAGTTACGCGTGGCCTACCTTCCGACGATCCTCTTCTGTAGGCCGTGGCTCCGCTGCTGCTGCTATGGACGAGGACCTGGCGTCGCGTCCTGATGACGTCAGCGTCGCTCTCTCTCCCTTCCAGGACCTTGCGCAGCGTCGGTGCGTGGGGCGGAGCTTCGGATCTCGCGCGGTTTTGACGTCCACGCCCCTCTTCTTCCCGCGCGGCGTCCTGAAGATGGCGTCCGATGGCGGGAAGCAGCCGCGGATGGCGGGAAGACGGCAGAAGACGGCGGGAAACGGTCCAAGATGGCGTCCGATGGCGGGAATCGGCTCCAGGTGGCGGGAAACGACTCCGGACGGCGGGAAACGGTCCAAGATGGCGTCTGATGGCGGGAATCGGCTCCGGATGGCAGGAAACGACTCCGGACGGCGGGAAACTTCGCCACAGGTAAGCTACAAAAGTCTTTTTCAGGCACGCAGTACCCGGTGGTTGCGGGTACGAAATCCTGCCGACTACGCCAAAGCTGACTCGCCCCCTGGGCCGTGGGGCACGCGGATCCGGGCGATAGGGGAACGATGGGGGTAGTAGTGGCGGCCCGGTCCCGCGGCTCAGGGTGGTCAGACCAGTGGTAGTCTTTCAGATGTTTTAGATAATGTCCGACTACGCCACCCGTGGATTGCGGTTATTAGGAACCGCCGCTGCATGCAGACCGCTGGGGCTGATGAGGTGTGCAGCTAGGGTAGTGTGACTCCCCACGGGAAGAGTGCGGCCCCAGGGCAGTATAGTGGATGGTGGGAGTGATGGTAGTGAGAGTCCCAGTGCTGGTAGTGCTGGAGGAGCAAGGAGCACACAGACAACAGGTTGCAGTCCAGGGTCTTTACTAAACAGGTAAACTGACCCACAAGCAGTCCCGGCTAGGAGGGGACCTGGATGTCTGAGAGCAACGGGGAAATTGGCCCTGGTCAGGGTGAGGGTGTAGGCCTACCGTGCTCTCTGCGCTCCTTCTGGCTATCTCCTCCTGATAGGGTAACAGCCCACGTTTCCAAGCTTTCCGTGTATTCTCGCCTGTATGGCCTGCGACGTGGGTTCCTTTCTGCTCCCAGCCTTCTACGGCTTTACTGGTCCCTTCGGTTGTGGCAGGGCCTCCAGGCTTCTTAGGCCAAGGAATGTACAGTCCCTTGCGGACTGGTTCTCTGCTGGGGGATGTGGAATCCTTCCAGCCTCAGACACCAAAGTCTGGTAAAATTAAGTCTTTTCTCTGCCAAGACAGGCTCTCTTCGCCTCTTGTCTCTGGCTTGTGGCTCTCCTACTGCCACACTTCCTCTTAGGTGCAATCAACTTTCTGTCCCTGCTCCACACTGGGACACGTCTCAGTGCTGAGACAGGCAATCCAGTTCTCCCTAACCCTGCCCCCAGTACCAGCTTTTATAGGGGCAGCCAGCTCCCCCTACTGGCCTGAGACAGGAGGCATTGCATGCTAATGTTCCCCTGACTAGAGAACCTCCCCCTTGCTCTCAGACACAGCTTTAATTACACTTGTGGCATCCAGGTCAGGGTGACACATATACCTGACAGGAGCCCATAGATTCTGCTGCCTCCAATAATATATGAGAAACCACAATAATTGAGTAATAATGGCATAAAACGACAAAGTTTATTAAGTTAGTTAAAAAAGTATACAGTAGTAATACAAAAATTGTATAATTACATATTAATGTTCAGACAATGAGTGACTATTGGATCAATGAGATAGAAAGAAACTCCCATAACATCTTATAAATCCCTTAGATATGTGTGTGCCAGGGTACAGTATATCCCAATGGAATCCACAAGGGGAAGAGTCAAGGGAAGGAGCAGAGAAAGACGAAAAGAGTAAATGAAAATAAGTAATAAAGGTGGAAACAAAGGAGAGGATCAGGTCATAACCAAAAGGGCGAGATAGTATCATCCTTAAATATAATTCCCAGATGGTAAGCCATAATAATGGATAAATAGGAGCACTCACCAAATAGGTTGCTAACCCTCCCAAGTGTATAGGGCAGAAGGAGGCAGGTAAGGGACATCCACCAGGGGCCTCGACGCGCGTTTCGCGTGTAGCTTTATCAAGAGGCTAATAATATATACCTGACAGGAGCCCATAGATTCTGGTACCTCCAATAATATATACCTGACAGGAGCCCATACACTCTGCTGCCTCCAATAATATATACCTGACAGGAGCCCATACATTCTGCTGCCTCCAATAATATATACCTGACAGGAGCCCATACATTCTTCTGCCTCCAATAATGTATAACTAGCAGGGGCCCATACATTCTGCTGCCTCCAATAATATATACCTGACAGGAGCCCATACATTCTGCTGCCTCCAATAATATATACCTGACAGGAGCCCATACATTCTGCTGCCTCCAATAATATATACCTGACAGGAGCCCATACATTCTGCTGCCTCCAATAATATATACCTGACAGGAGCCCATACATTCTGCTGCCTCCAATAATATATACCTGACAGTAGCCCATAGATTCTGCTGCCTCCAATAATATATACCTGACAGGAGCCCATAGATTCTGGTACCTCCAATAATATATACCTGACAGGAGCCCATAGATTTTCCTGCCTCCAATAATATATACCTGACAGGAGCCCATACATTCTGCTGCCTCCAATAATATATACCTGACAGGAGCCCATACATTCTCCTGCCTCCAATAATATATACTTGACAGGAGCCCATACATTCTCCTGCCTCCAATAATATATACCTGACAGGAGCCCATACATTCTGCTGCTTCCAATAATATATGCCTGACAGGAGCCCATACATTCTGCTGCCTCCAATAATATATACCTGACAGGAGCCCATAGATTCTGGTACCTCCAATAATATATACCTGACAGGAGCCCATAGATTCTCCTGCCTCCAATAATATATACCTGACAGGAGCCCATACATTCTGCTGTCCCCAATAATATATACCTGACAGTAGCCCATAGATTCTGCTGCCTCCAATAATATATACCTGACATGAGCCCATAGATTCTGGTACCTAAAATAATATATACCTGACAGGAGCCCATACATTCTCCTGCCTCCAATAATACATACTTTACAGGAGCCCATACATTCTGCTGCCTCCAATAATATATACCTGACAGGAGCCCATACATTCTCCTGCCTCCAATAATATATACTTGACAGGAGCCCATACATTCTGCTGCCTCCAATAATATATACCTGACAGGAGCCCATACATTCTCCTAACTCCAATAATATATACCAGACAGGAGCCCATAGATTCTGGTACCTCCAATAATATATACCTGACAGGAGCCCATACACTCTGCTGCCTCCAATAATATATACCTGACAGGAGCCCATAGATTCTGCTGCCTCCAATAATATATACCTGACAGGAGCCCATAGATTCTCCTGCCTCCAATAATACATACCTTACAGGAGCCCATACATTCTCCTGCCTCCAATAATATATACCTGACAGGAGCCCATACATTCTGCTGCCTCCAATAATATATACCTGACAGGAGCCCATACATTCTCCTGCCTCCAATAATATATACCTGACAGGAGCCCATACATTCTGCTGCCTCCAATAATATATACCGGACAGGAGCCCATACATTCTGCTGCCTCCAATAATATATACCTGACAGGAGCCCATACATTCTCCTGCCTCCAATAATATATACCTGACAGGAGCCCATATATTCTGCTGCCTCCAATAATATATACCTGACAGGAGCCCATAGATTCTGCTGCCTCCAATAATATATACCTGACAGGAGCCCATACATTCTGCTGCCTCCAATAATATATGCCTGACAGGAGTCCATAGATTCTGCTGCCTCCAATAATATATACCTGACAGGAGCCCATAGATTCTGGTACCTCCAATAGTATATACCTGACAGGAGCCCATAGATTCTCCTGCTTCCAATAATATATACCTGACAGGAGCCCATACATTCTCCTGCCTCCAATAATATATACCTGACAGGAGCCCATACATTCTCCTGCCTCCAATAATATATACCTGACAGGAGCCCATAGATTCTGCTGCCTCCAATAATATATACCTGACAGGAGCCCATAGATTCTGGTACCTCCAATAATATATACCTGACAGGAGCCCATAGATTCTCCTGCCTCCAATGATATATACCTGACAGGAGTCCATACATTCTGCTGCCTCCAATAATATATACCTGACAGGAGCCCATACATTCTGCTGCCTCCAATAATATATACCTGACAGGAGCCCATATATTCTGCTGCCTCCAATAATATATACCTGACAGGAGCCCATACATTCTCCTGCCTCCAATAATATATACTTGACAGGAGCCCATAGATTCTGGTACCTCCAATAATATATACCTGACAGGAGCCCATACACTCTGCTGCCTCCAATAATATATACCTGACAGGAGCCCATAGATTCTGCTGCCTCCAATAATATATACCTGACAGGAGCCCATAGATTCTCCTGCCTCCAATAATACATACCTTACAGGAGCCCATACATTCTGCTGCCTTCAATAATATATACCTGACAGGAGCCCATACATTCTGGTACCTCCAATAATATATACCTGACAGGAGCCCATACATTCTGCTGCCTCCAATAATATATACCTGACAGGAGCCCATACATTCTGTTACCTCCAATAATATATACCTGACAGGAGCCCATACATTCTGGTACCTCCAATAATATATACCTGACAGGAGCCCATACATTCTGGTACCTCCAATAATATATACCTGACAGGAGCCCATACATTCTGCTGCCTCCAATAATATATACCTGACAGGAGCCCATACATTCTGCTGCCTCCAATAATATATACCTGACAGGAGCCCATAGATTCTCCTGCCTCCAATAATATATACCTGACAGGAGCCCATACATTCTCCTGCCTCCAATAATATATACCTGACAGGAGCCCATACATTCTGCTGCCTCCAATAATATATACCTGACAGGAGCCCATACATTCTGCTGCCTCCAATAATATATACCTGACAGGAGCCCATAGATTCTCCTGCCTCCAATAATATATACCTGACAGGAGCCCATACATTATCCTGCCTCCAATAATATATACCTGACAGGAGCCTATACATTCTGCTGCCTCCAATAATATATACCTGACAGGAGCCCATACATTCTCCTGACTCCAAAAATATATACCTGACAGGAGCCCATAGATTCTGCTGCCTCCTATAATATATACCTGACAGGAGCCCATACATTCTGCTGCCTACAATAATATATACCTGACAGGAGCCCATAGATTCTGGTACCTCCAATAATATATACCTGACAGGAGCCCATACACTCTGCTGCCTCCAATAATATATACCTGACAGGAGCCCATACATTCTGCTGCCTCCAATAATATATACCTGACAGGAGCCCACAGATTCTCCTGCCTCCAATAATACATACCTTACAGGAGCCCATACATTCTGCTGCCTACAATAATATATACCTGACAGGAGCCCATACATTCTCCTGCCTCCAATAATATATACCTGACAGGAGCCCATACATTCTGCTGCCTCCAATAATATATACCTGACAGGAGCCCATGCATTCTGCTGCCTCAAATAATATATACCTGGCAGGAGCCCATACATTCTCCTGCCTCCAATAATATATACCTGACAGGAGCCCATACATTCTGCTGCCTCCAATAATATATACCTGACAGGAGCCCATACATTCTGCTGCCTCCAATAATATATACCTGACAGGAGCCCATAGATTCTGCTGCCTCCAATAATATATACCTGACAGGAGCCCATAGATTCTGGTACCTCCAATAATATATACCTGACAGGAGCCCATAGAGTCTCCTGCCTCCAATAATATATACCTGACAGGAGGCCATACATTCTCCTGCCTCCAATAATATATACCTGACAGGAGCCCATACATTCTCCTGCCTCCAATAATAAATACCTGACAGGAGCCCATACATTCTGCTGCCTCCAATAATATATACCTGACAGGAGCCCATACATTCTCCTGCCTCCAATAATAAATACCTGACAGGAGCCCATACATTCTCCTGCCTCCAATAATATATACCTGACAGGAGCCCATAGATTCTCCTGTCCCCAATAATATATACCTGACAGGAGCCCATACATTCTCCTGCCTCCAATAATATATATACCTGACAGGAGCCCATACATTCTGCTGCCTCCAATAATATATACCTGACAGGAGCCCATACATTCTCCTGCCTCCAATAATATATATACCTGACAGGAGCCCATACATTCTGCTGCCTCCAATAATATATACCTGACAGTAGCCCATACATTCTCCTGCCTCCAATAATATATATACCTGACAGGAGCCCATACATTTTGCTGCCTCCAATAATATATACCTGACAGGAGCCCATACATTTTCCTGCCTCCAATAATATATACCTGACAGGAGCCCATAGATTCTCCTGCCTCCAATAATATATACCTGACAGGAGCCCATAGATTCTCCTGCCTCCAATAATATATACCTGACAGGAGCCCATACATTATCCTGCCTCCAATAATATATACCTGACAGGAGCCCATACATTATCCTGCCTCCAATAATATATACCTGACAGGAGCCCATACATTTTGCTGCCTCCAATAATATATACCTGACAGGAGCCCATACATTATCCTGCCTCCAATAATATATACCTGACAGGAGCCCATACATTCTCCTGCCTCCAATAATATATACCTGACAGGAGCCCATACATTCTGCTGCCTCCAATAATATATACCTGACAGGAGCCCATACATTATCCTGCCTCCAATAATATATACCTTTGAAATCACAAAAAGACATATATACAAGCAAAAACAAATAAAATAAAAGGGATACAATACAGATACAGTGAAGGAAATAATTATTTGATCCCTTGCTGTTACTTATGGTTTTGTAGCCCATTCCAGCTTTGTGCAGGTCTATGATTTTGTCCCTGACATCCTTAGAAAGCTCTTTGGTCTGGCCCATGTTGTAGGGGTTAGAGTCTGACTGATTAATGGAGTCTGTGGACAGGAGTCTTTTATACAGGTGACTATGTAAGACAGCTGTCTGTAATGCAGGTAACGAGTTGATTAGTAGCGTCTAACTGGTCTGTAGGAGCCAGAAACTCATAATGGTTTGTAGGGGATCAAATACTTATTTCTCACTGCAAAAGGCAAATAAATGTATCTAATTTATACAATGTGATTGTCTTGATTTTTTGGGGGATATTTTATCTCTCAATGTTAAAATTAACCTACCCTTAAAATTATAGACTGTTCATGTCTTTGTCAGTGGGCAAACTTACAAAACCAGCAAGGGATCAAATACTTATTGTTATGCACACGCCCGGACTGACTGGCGTGTGCGGGTGTTGTGGTTCCACTGGACCATGGACCGGAGAGTGCCTGGAGGGGCGTGACTAAGTATCTGGCCGATCCGACCAAGGTGGCACGACGGCATACGACGCCAGTGCACCAGGGAGAAACCGGGCAGAGGGACCAGGTGCTACTCCAGGTCAAACTCCGGACACGGGGGTTGACCCACACTGGGATTACTGGAACAGGCAGGTTAGGCTGCCACAGACTGGTGGATGTAAGCAAACACGGCAGGTATGCAGATGGGTGGATACAGGCGAGTATGCAGGCAGGGAGGTACTGGCCGAAAGGACGGGCTGGAGCACAGAGAGGTTAAGACCCAGTACAGACTGGGTCACAGAACCGCAGATGCGGTAGACAACCACAGCAGAGAGGGAATGCCCGAAGCGGTTGGCAAGAACAGAGCAGGACGGGGCTGCAGGAGCAGCGAGCACAAGCAGGGCAGGACAGGACTGCCGGAGCAGCGGGCAGAAGCAGGGCAGGGCGGAAACCGCAGAAGCAGTAAGCAAGATAAGAGCAGAGCAGAAACCGCAGGAGCGGCAAGCAAAGCAAGAGCAGAGTGAAAACCGCAAGAGCGGCAAGCTAAGCAGGAGCAGAGCGGACACCGCAAGAGCGGTAAACAAGGCAGGAGCAGAGCAGAAACCGCAAGAGCGGCAAGCTAAGCAGGAGCAGAGCGGACACCGCAGAGCGGTAAACAAGGCAGGAGCAGAGTAGAAACCGCAAGAGCGGCAAGCTAAGCAAGAGCAGAGTGGACACCGCAGAGCGGTAAACAAGGCAGGAGCAGAGCAGAAACCGCAAGAGCGGCAAGCTAAGCAGGAGCAGAGCAGACACCGCAGAGCGGTAAACAAGGCAGGAGCAGAGCAGAAACCGCAAGAGCGGCAAGCTAAGCAGGAGCAGAGCGGACACCGCAGAGCGGTAAACAAGGCAGGAGCAGAGCAGAAACCGCAAGAGCGGCAAGCTAAGCAGGAGCAGAGCGGACACCGCAGAGCGGTAAACAAGGCAGGAGCAGAGCAGAAACCGCAAGAGCGGCAAGCTAAGCAGGAGCAGAGCGGACACCGCAGAGCGGTAAACAAGGCAGGAGCAGAGCAGAAACCGCAAGAGCGGCAAGCTAAGCAGGAGCAGAGCGGACACCGCAGAGCGGTAAACAAGGCAAGGGGATAGGACTCTGTTCACAAAGAACAGACGGAGAAGGAAAGGCAGAACCAGAAGCACGCACAGTACTTACATAGAAGTAGCGAGCGTACACTAAATTCACAACAGAGGTACAGAGACGACGAGAAGGAATTTAGGAGCGGGTTCAGACTCTGCAGAAAGACGCAGAAAACAGACATAGAGGGAAAAGGGAGACAAGGTTAAAGTAGAAACGAGGCACAGACAACAGGGAACAGAGGAACGGGAACAGAGACAGCAAGGCAGGAACACAAACAGGACTCTGTTCAGACGGGAACAGATACCACAAGGCAGGAACACAAACAGGACTCTGTTCAGACGGGAACAGATACCGCAAGGCAGGGACACAAACAGGACTCTGTTCAGACGGGAACAGATACCGCAAGGCAAGGACACAAACAGGACTCTGTTCAGACGGGAACAGATACCGCAAGGCAGGGACACAAACAGGACTCTGTTCAGACGGGAACAGATACCGCAAGGCAAGGACACAAACAGGACTCTGTTCAGACGGGAACAGATACCGCAAGGCACAGACAGGCAGATCTAGGAATACGGCCCCTAGAAGGCGAAAGAACAGGCAAGAAGCGTGTTCACAAGAACAGACCACAGTTCAGACACAGAACAGGAAAACAGGATAGGACCTGGCATGTCAGAGACAAAAAGCCAACTGACAAGAAACAATGCTCAGGCGCCATCTTGAGGAAGAAGGTGGTATAAATACCCAAAGAAGGACAGCAATAGGCTGAAGGTGCAACAGGGGCGTGTCCGCAGCAGGTACAAGAAACAGGAAGTTCAGCGGGCGTCGCCCTATGCAGCCAAAGTGGAGCAGAGCAGAGCACAAGGAAAGAAGCCAGACCAGGAAGCTGGGCGGGAGATGAAGTTTGCGATCTTGCATGATGAGAGATGGAACACCATGCAAGAACGCCGCCAGGTATGCTACACTTATTTCCTTCACTCTACATCTTACGAACTGGATCCGTGGGAGGAGAACGTGATGGTAGATATGGACAGACCTGCAATACTCATTGCTTCTCCTGGGGTCTGACTCCGATATTCCTTAGATAACAGGTTATAAAAGGTCTCACCAGACTCCTCACTCTTCCCTCCATGGAGGAAAGTGGAGGATGGCTGATTAGATTCGATTCTAATCCAGCTTTAGCAGAATCCTCCCACAGAAACAATATGGCTGTCATCTTACTGAACATCCTTTCCAGCCTTCTATACATACCACGCATGAATATGATCTATCCATAATTCAGGGAGATCTTGCACTCTTGTGGATTGCCAGCTACCAAAACTTTTGCAATTTTACCAACAGATGTGAATAGGCTTCACGATCCTGGATATATACAAAGATTTTGTCTATAAAAGAATTTGTCTTTACCAATGGAAAACTGGAGACATCTGAGTTCATATTAAGGTTTATGTCTTGTATACAAGGACATACACGCAATTCACCTCTATAAAGATGGCAGTAGGAGTGTCTGCCCGCTATACATTTACAGTAGCATATATAGCAATGCTGACACAGCAAATACCAGTGCAAACCAGTTATTTTCCATAGTGTCTGTGAAGACCCGGGGTCTTCCGTGGGCGTAATACTACTCAGACAACACAAGATGAGGGTAAAACAGTGTGGCAATACTTTATTGAACCACAAAGCGGACAATAAACAGTCCCAGCAAATACCCAAGATAGTGCAAAATTAAACAGTTCTCAATCTTCCGCTAGCCCGCCTGGGATAGAACAACTGTGACTTTGGGACTTCCAGGGCCAACTACCTCAACCAGTGGCCGCCCACTTCTGGCGGACCCCACAGAGAGAAAATAGCGGCCAGCTTAGGAAGCTAACAGTCCATCGAGGTACAAGGCCAGGAGACCTGACGGTCGCAACATGGCCTCTTCGGGAGTTTCCATGGGGCCAGATGACCAGCTGGTCCCAATATGGCTTCTCCCAATGTCTCCATGGGTTCCAGTCGACCGGAGGGTCCCACCTGGCAACCCCAAACAACATATCCATGGGGCCAGGTGACTTAATCGTCACAACCTGGTATCCTCAAATGTATCCATGGGCTCTCTGATGGTAAATGGAGCAGATCCATATCTTTCCAGTCAGGGCCTCGTACTCTTAGGCCGGAATCATGTAGAATCCAAATCTGTGTCTCTTTGGATACAGCCATGCTCCCAAGCTGATGGCATGAACGAGTCTCTGATCTTTGATTTTCCTTGCAAAGTCTCTCTGAATCTGTTTCAAGTCTGACTGCTATAGAACCACATGTCCCTTAAAATAGTTACAGTTTTCTGTTCAAGTACACATTAACAGGTAAGGGGTTAGGGATGGCATTACTCACAGGGCTCAGGTATAATTGTTTGAGCTAATCTATTTACATAGTTGGTATAGAAGGGGGCTCTTGCAAATAAACATCTAGCTAGCTTAGTATAATATGTCATTAGCATATTAACAACATCATTGTTTCCATACGAAGAGAAGTCAACTTTCAGTTTTATACACATAATAGCGTGTCCTTCTTGACCAGCCACAGAAATACACATTACAAGTCAACATTAACACAATAGTGTATTTCTCTTGGCTTAACAAATCTAATCGTCTGGCTGATTAAGATTATAAGCTGTATCGTCAGTGTCCATTATCAAAACATGTGTAAGCATATAGAGGAACTTGTCCTTTTGCAATCTTCTTTTTGCACATCTCATTTTTATTTCTTAAACAATAATTTTCATGCATGAATCACTTAGGCGTTGGCTATAGTTAAGACATTTTAGTATAAGCATATAAAGAAAATATTCTAAAACCTTATCTTTCAACGACTATATAATTAATCACATAAAAATTATTATAACAAAAACCTTAAAATATTGTTTTACCTTGTCTGGTTTTCAGGGTACAGACAGAGTGGATGAACAAGGTTAAAGCATTGATGCCCCTGCGTTTAACACCTATGTGCCAGTGGAGGCATACAGGACACATCTGCTGGCCCAAATGGTTATCCAACATTAACAGCTACCCGGTAATTACTCTGTATATAGACTCCATGTCTGCTCTCCATCAGATAACCTGCTTCAATTACCTGTTCACAGCAGGGGGTGCAGGCAATGATCCAATGGCCCCAGCTTTTGATCTATATAACTCATAACCTCACTTATGACACTGGGTATTTTCAGAGTATTTTATTATTGTCACAGACTTTTGTAGTTTACCAGTATTTTTGCCTGCAGTATGTTTACACCTTTAAAAATCAATTGGAAAACTGCATTGCTTTCAGGAAAAAAAAACACATCAGAAAAGTCTTTGGTTGCATTGCAGAAGCATTATGTGTGAAATGACTCAGAAAAAAGTGGAATGCAATCTGTGCAAAACTAAAACTCTGCAGTGTCTATTAATCCAGCAGGTTAATGCACAAGGAGAGCAACAAAACTGGGGAAAACAACTTTGGCCATGTGTGGCCATTAACATGGGGGGGGGGTCTCGGATACGTGGGTCATAGACCTGCTGGAACCTTGGCCTAGAAACTGAGGGCGCAACTGGCACAACACGGCCTTTACCAATTCCAACTCTGTCTCCTTTTATTATTCTTCGACTTATCCTGGGTAATTTTCTTCTTCCTCCTCCTACAGAGGATTCGGGAGCAGCCTTCATCTTGTTCCTGGAGCTCTGTTTCCCAGTTCCTGACCCACAGGTGGCCCCGACCTCTGACACTGTAGTGGTCCCAGCCATGTGGAAATGGGCTACCGATCCCTGCATCATCTGGACTACAGACGGTTCTCATGTCGGTGGAGAAAATCTCCAGCTCTCTTCTTGTGCCACCTTCAGCTTGGTCCACTTCCACAGCCCTCTCCCAAGCTTTCTCAGCCTTCTACCACCTCCCATCTGACACCGTCCAATCCAGAGTCTCACCAATTATGTAACTCAAGTGAGAACCTTGCAACTTCAGGAACATTACCCACTCGTCCAGCGAAAGATCATGTGGCCTCTGGGGTAGGTATTCCTTCGTCATCATCCGCCTCTCTACATAGACGTTGTGGCCAGTCCCATGCTCAGTTATATATGCATGCCCTCCTTTTGAGTCAAAGCTAACAACTTCTTCATAGGAGGCCTGTTCCTTTAAGTGGACAGCTAGGGAACCTACCAGCATCTCTTCAGCTTTAGTTTTGGGTTCTTTTTCTGGGCCGCCGATAGATCCATGCTGCGCTGATCCCTCACAAACTTCCAAAACCTTATCTCGATCCCCACAGGTCGCAGGGGGCGCAAAGTCATGGTTTGGGTCCTTATCGCTGGCTTGGTTGCTTGAGCTGGAACAGCCTGTCCCAGGTCTGCCGTGCTGATTCCTACCCTCTCCTCAAACAGTCTGGCCAACCCAAGGTCCTCTTTTCCTTGTCCAGCCTATCCGTCTACGCTCACGATAAGCGGGACCTTCTTGTTGTTCTGAGCCACTAACCACCAATACAAAGTTCATGCGCTGCGCCATCTTGGATTGCGTAATGGTCGCCATCCTATACGTAACTCGAGTTTTCCCTGCATCACTCTGCTCTTCTAGCTGCAAGACTCGATCCTGCTGACTACGCCAAATGTAAAGTGTTGCGGAGCGGTAGCCGTCGGCGAGGTACTAGTCTCTTGCGCCACGGCACATTACATGAAGGTGGGGGTCAAGGCTTGGTGCGTGGACTTGTGCTGTGAGGGTGCTACGTCTGTGTAGGCCGCATGTAACCTATGTTGCTTGTTGGCCAGGACCAGATATTTGACAGCTCAAAATAAACTTTTTACTGAACATTAACTTTGGGAGGGTTATACACAGTAGATAGCGGGTACATATCCTCTCAAACATTTCCTTGATAAAGCGTAACATTTTCCTCACATAAATTCAATCCCTCTCTTTTCTCTCTCTTTACTTGTTCTCTGTATTCACTATTCCTCATTAATTCACCACAAACCGGCTTGACACTACAGTTCGGCTAGCAAGAGACCTTGACTTCCACCTGCGGTTCCGCATGGCCGGACCACATGTTACCACCACATAGTGACCAAATAATACCACATACAGGAGACAAATACTGCCACATCATGACCAGACCACATATTACCACCACATAGTGACCGAAAAACACCACATACTAGGAACAAATACCACCACACCATGACCAGACCACATATTACCACCACATGATGACTGAATACTAATCATTAATAAAAAAACACAATACTAATATTACCTTAGCAGCTGAGATGTATATTATGAGGTTCTGCAGCAGCTGAGGTGTGTATTATGAGGTTCTGCAGCAGCTGAGGTGTATTATGAGGCTCTGCAGCAGCTGAGGTGTATTATGAGGTTCTGCTGCAGCTGATCTGTGTATTATGATGTTCTGCAGCAGCTGAGGTGTGTATTATGAGGTTCTGCAGCAGCTGAGGTGTGTATTATGAGGTTCTGCAGCAGTTGAGACGTGTATTATGAGGTTCTGCAGCAGCTGAGATGTGTATTATGAAGTTCTGCTGCAGTTGATCTGTGTATTATGAGGTTCTGCTGCAGCTGAGATGTGTATTATGAGGTTCTGCAGCAACTGAGGTGTATTATGAGGCTCTGCAGCAGCTGAGGTGTATTATGAGGTTCTGCAGCAGCTGAGGTGTATTATGAGGCTCTGCAGCAGCTGAGGTGTATTATGAGGTTCTGCTGCAGCTGATCTGTGTATTATGAGGCTCTGCAGCAGCTGAGGTGTGTATTATGAGGTTCTGCAGCAGCTGAGATGTGTATTATGAGGTTCTGCAGCAGCTGAGGTATGTACTATGAGGTTCTGCAGCAGCTGAGGTGAATTATGAGGTTCTGCAGCAGCTGAGGTGTGTATTATGAGTTTCTGCAGCAGCTGAGGTGTGTATTATGAGGTTCTGCTGCAGCGGAGGTGTGTACTATGAGGTTCTGCAGCAGCTGAGGTGTTATTATGAGGTTCTGCTGCAGCTGAGGTGTGTATTATGAGGTTCTGCTGCAGCTGAGGTGTATTATGAGGTTCTGCAGCGGACGTATGTACTATGAGGTTCTGCAGCAGCTGAGGTGTGTATTATGAGGTTCTGCAGCAGCTGAGGTGTGCATTATGAGGTTCTGCAGCAGCTGAGATATGTATTATGAGGTTCTGCAGCAGCGGAGGTATTTACTATGAGGTTCTGCAGCAGCGGAGGTATGTACTATGAGGTTCTGCAGCAGCGGAGGTGTGTACTATGGGGTTCTGCAGCAGCTGAGGTGTGTATTATGAGGTTCTGCTGCAGCTGAGGTGCGTACTATGAGGTTCTGCAGCAGCGGAGGTATGTACTATGAGGTTCTGCAGCAGCGGAGGTGTGCACTGTGATGTCTACCTTACTACATACAGTGGAAATGTATACACACTGCATCTGCTGAAGAACCTCTTTTTGTACCCTTGTTTTGCATAAGTTTCACTACAAATAACTATTTTTGGAGGAACCTTTCTATTGGTTTTGTATAATGAAGTCTTTCTTGAATCCTGCTTCGGTGACATTATTTCCTGTTGTGATTATGAAGCTTTTCTAGATCTTCATTTATTATTTTTGCTTCCTATTTTATTTGGATTGAGATCTGCTCTGCAGCCATGGAAAGGAAATGTGCCAGCATGCGTCCATGCCATTTTGGGGCAGCCTGCGCCATTTTTTGGCAGCACATTAATCTGTAAACCTCACAACGCTATCGAGAAATCTTCACCATTGGATTTGCAAGGAAACTGCTCAGTCTTATGGAGCCCAAGCTTTGTCCCCCTTGTTGGAGGACCGTGGGGTGGATTTCGTGCACGGACCCCTTCTCTATAGACCGGCACCTTATATGATCTATAAATACATACCGCCATACACCGGATATTCTTCACCCTCTTCATTGCCCGGATGTCGATATTCCGGCTCAAGGTTTGTTATAAGTCACCTGAGTTCACGTTAAAGTTCCTGCAGTAAAGAAAAGTGACCGACTCGCAGGACAGGGGGTAAGAACGTGGATTATCAGACGGTGTTACACAACGCAGCTTTACTGGACTCCACATCCAACTTACTCATACATTCACCTATTGCAATAGGATAACAATTAACTAACCGCATCCCACAGACGGCCCCACGTCACACTTACCGCTGCCACCACTCGCCATTATACCAGACCAGCGAGATGCCTTCTCCGATCAGCACACTGGTACACATGCACACCCAGCTTTCCCAAGCTCCTGAACGATTCACTACTTGCACTCTGGCTACAAGGTAACAGAACCCAGCTATTTTCTCTCCTCGAGATCGTGGGTATGTTACAGCAACGAGTGACAAACTGATTAAAGTTTTTATTTAAAATACAAAAAGAAGAACAGTGCTTAAAAAAGTAACAAAAGATGAAATCACAAAAAGACATACAGTACAGACCAAAAGTTTGGACACACCTTCTCATTTTAAGATTTTTCTGTATTTTCATGACTATGAAAATTGTACATTCACACTGAAGGCATCAAAACTATAAATTTACACATGTGGAATTATATACTTATCATTGGGGTACATATATGTGGCATTATTAATTGTTGCTGCATTTGTTTACGTGGCCAGGGTTTTGAATCCAGAGATCCTGGGTTGACACTACCCCTGGATGGAGGTGTCTAAGGGTGTCCGTATCTAGAAATGAGGCCCCCCTCTTTTTTCGGGTTATCATGTGGCTATTATTTACCCCATGTGACGCCCCCTCCTCGATTTGCACGCGCCGCACCGCACCAATGGGAGGTTGTATGTCCGCCCCGGATGTGACGTGTGCGTGTCATGGCCGGAGTATGCGTTCCACGGACCGGAAGTGACGTACCCGCGTGTGGTATACGCGGGTGGCTTTAAATGGAATAGGGAACGTAGAGGAGCTGCGCCGCCTATATGGAGTTTGGGCTGGCGACGGTCACCCATGACAGTAGGGTAGTCTTTACACCCTTATCTCCCCTGAGGAATTATGAATATAAGGAAACGCGTTGGGAGCGGTGTACTATGCAAGGCTGAGGACTGAAGTTGTTCTGACGCCCTGCTTGAATTGAACTATCCCCTGTTTAAGCATGAACTATCGATGTGGCTGGTGAGATCATTCCAATATTATTGCATGAATTGTGTGCTCATTATTAACCACCGGTGGTCTGCTAAGAATGACATTTGATGTTTCAGGCAGGGATGGTTCTAGGAAGGTTAGGCCACTGATTTTTTTGGTCGATTTGCCAATAATTTGCGTAACTTTTGGTTTATGTGACCGGTCTATTTATTTTTGAGTCCTTTGTATCACTATTCCTATATAGGATTTTATTCACATAATTTATTAAAGGTTATGCTTTAACTCTTATACCACTATTCTGCTTTGATCTTTTTGTAGAACTTCACAGATGTCAGACAAGCATTCCCACTCATCGGATGTTATGTGCTGAGGCTGACTAGAATACAGATGACGGCCAAGTTGTAGCTGGTATTCAACTACTACCCTCTGCTGCTCACAAAGCCTTGTCAACATGTGTAATGTGGAGTTCCAGCACATGGTCATGTTGCACACCAGTCGGTGAGCTAGCACTTAGAAAGTGCTTCTGCAGCACTGACAGATCGGCGGTAGCTGTAGCTCACTTGAGAAAATGGGCGCACAAGCAGCGTACCTTCACAAGTAGCTCAGGCAAATTATGGGTAAGTTTTGAGAAACAGCTGAACCACTAAGTTGAGCACGTGGGCCAGGCATGGTTCATACGAGCTTGCCAAGCTTCAGAGCCGCCATAGGGTTATGGCCATTATCACACACGACCATGCTTGGTTGTAGATTCAGAGGTGTGAGCCACAGATCTGTCTGGTCTGTTATACCTTTCCACAACTCTGTGGCAGTGTGCTGTTTGTCACCTAAGCAAATTAAATTCAGCAGAGCCTGTTGCCGCTTCATCGAGGCACTGCTGCAGTACTTCCAGCTTGCGATTGATATGGATGTTGTGCTCCGATATGACATTCGGAGATGGAGGATGAGGAAGGGGTGCAGAAACTGGAGTAGGAGGTGGAGGAAACCCTGATGGAACTAGGGCCCACAATCATTGGCATTGGTAACACATGTGCCATTCCAGAGTCCGACTCTGTCCCGGCCTCCAGAAGGTTCACCCAGTGTGATATCATTGAAATGTAGTGTCCCTAGCCAAAAGTACTTTTCCATGTCTCGGTCTTTAAGTGGACCTTCCCAGTAGCTGCATTGGTCAGGGCATGAGTGATGTTATGAGACATGACGTGCTGGTGTAAAGTGGGGACGGCTGTCATGGGTGTGTCAGGTGTTACAGACAGTCATCCTGGATCCAGCTGTAGAAGGTCACTGCGCTTGGCTCTGCAGGCACCTTCTTGATCTTTTCATCTCTGTATTATGGTGATATCCTTCTCCCTCTAGGACCGAGCTGTGACCTCCACTTTCTGCTGCTAATTGACACACCCTTGCTGGATGTTTAAATACCTTCAGTCTCTCCAGAGAGTCGCCAGTGCTAGCTCTATTTTCCTCTGTCCAAGCCTGAAGTACTGGTAGTCGGCTACTGTCTTCTTGGTGTTCCCTTGGAGGATAGTTGGCGTGATCTCTCTGGTGTGTTCTCAAGCTAAGTGTATTCCCTTGTCTGTTTACCTGTTTGTCTTTAGTTGCAGTGGGGGCTGACTAGTGCTCACCCCATCCCCTCCCTATTTAGGGCCTGTCAGGTATTAGGTTTCCTGCTTGGCTATAAGTGTGAAACCTATTTAGGGACGTTAGGGGAGACAGGGTGTTGTCAGATCTGCCTAGGGGTCTCCACTCCCTCTTTTCCTAGTGTTTGGGCTTCCTTTCCCTTTTCTCGCTGTGTTGCACTTAGTCTTTCCCTCACCTTGCGTGACATTATCACCGGCCGTACATATAATATAATATATATTAAAAAAAACCTGACACATGTTTTTTTTGTGTGTTTTTTTTTTCTCTCCCCTGGTTCAAGGATCCCGTTTCTGTGCTGGCAGAGCAGCTGCGGAGGTTGTCACTAGAGGTGACTGACCTTCTATCTGAGGTTCAGCAGCAACGGCAGCAGCTGCAGACTCCTATTGAACCCAAATTTGCCTTCCCGGACAGGTTTTCAGGAGGTAGAGACAAGTTTTTTGTATTCAAGGAAGCTTGTAAATTGTATTTCAAACTTTGACCTTACTCCTGTCACGGGTGTGTCAGAAGTGACAGACAGTCGCCCTGCAGTTGGTTGCAGGAGATCTCTTCATTTGGCATTACAGACACCTTCTTAGAGGCTGTCTCTCTAGGACCCAGCAGCTACATTCCTCTTGCTAATTAACATCCTAGGCTGGGTGTATAAATACCTGCTGTCTGCAAGGGGGAGGTGCCGGCGATACTCACATTACCCCTTGAGAAGGCTCGGAGCAAGTGCATTACTTCTTCCTCTCTGTAGCTATGAGGATGGGTGTTCATCTCTCTGAAGTCGACTAAAAGCTAAGATATCTTCCCTTGTTTGTTCCCCCTTGTTGTCTTTAGTTGTCAGTGTGGATCGACTAGTGCTCATTCCCCTCCCTTCCCTAGCCAGGGCCAAATGCCAGGGAAAGACAGGGCGAGGTTTGCGTGCGGCGATTGGTGAAGAACCAATATAGGGACGTTAATGGAGACAGGGTGATATTAGATCAGCCTAGGAGGTCTCCACTTCCCCATTTCCCTAGAGTCTGGGCAACCTTTCCCTCTTCCCTTTGTGTTGCACTAAGCCTTTCCCACACCTTGCATGACAACTCCTTTGGAAACATAGTGTTGTCAGATCTGCCTATGGGTCTCCACTCCCCCTTTCCATAGTGTTTGGGCTTCCTCACCCTCTTCCGTGCTTGAGCATGCTGTTGCTGGTCAGGCTGGTAGTGGTCAAGCTCCTGCTGATCTTGGTACAGTACAGGTTGGAAATGACTGATCTTTTATTGTCTGCGCTTTCTTTAAAAAAGCACCAGACTGGGGAACTACTGGCCTGGGAACTTGCGTGTGGTTTCCCGCCTTCTTCCTCTGGCCACACCACTGCCTCTTCCTGCTTGTTGCAGTGCTGCAGATTACTCCCCCTCTGTGCTCCTGTCTTCCCTCCGCATGGCACCTTCCAAGGTTGGTGGGTCAGTGACTTCATCGTCCACCACCTTGTTTTCGACTTCCACTCTCTAGTCCTAACTGGTTGTCTTAACAACATCGCTTGTTGGCAACTGTGTCTCATCATGATCTACCTCTGGAGGCACTAATTGCCGTTCCCCACCGTCATATTCTTCTTACGATGGCTGCTTAAATATTTGGGCATCACTACACAAAATCTCCTCATGTCCCTCTTGAATTTGCAGTGCGAGAGGCCAAAATCAATTAATGGAAATGTAAAGACTGTCCGGGTGTGGGATCACTCGTCTCCTTGGGCTCGCCCTGGTGGGAGGAAGGAGGATTATGGTGAGGATTATGTGTTCCAGACTCTTGCCTAGTGAGACTGGACAGTGTGGAATACACGGTGGTGCTGGGAAACATGCTGGAAGCATTATATGCCATCCAACCGACCACCTGTTTGCACTGTTCTGACTTCAAGAGTGATGTCCCGCTCCACCCAGCAAACTGGGGCAGGAAGCTAGGTCTCGTGGATGAGCGTGTTTGTCATGTTTCCGCAGCAGTCACAGTTTCTTCTGGCCCACGACCTCAGCCTCTGCATGCACCATCAGCAGCACGTCCACTTTTACGTCCCTTGCCGCATGATTTGCGCATTTTAAATTAGGTATATAATATATGCCGGCAAACTTTCCGGTATTAATAGGGAAAAGAAAATATGTAGCTCTGAAAAGGTCTTTTGTTTTTAGGTTGCAGCAGCAGCAGCATACCTAAATAAGGACAGTAAGGCAATAAACCCTGTCTATATGCATCTAATCCGAAACTATCCCTCCTCCACCAGCTATCCCTACACTGAATGAAAAAAGAATGACATAAAATGTGTAAAAAGTAAAAAAAAAACACACAAAAAAGCGCACACATATCACAAAAAGTTGTTTCGCCACTAAAAATGCAGCGTTTGTGTTAAAACAGAAATAAACAAAAAAAATGGACACATAATTGGTAACGCCGCGTCCGGAATGACCCGATCTATAAAACTGGCATGTTATTTATTTGGAAAGGCGAACACCATAAAAAATAAAAATTTAAAACACTCCATACTGACACACAAAAAAACTGAATAAAAAGCAAAAAAAAATATTGTGACGACACAGCATTTAATCTTAATTATGCCAAACTTAAATTCAGTAGGCCCAGAGATAAAGGCTATTGCCTGAATATTGACTATTGAATTTATGAGTTTCTTTCTTCGGTTGCACAAGAAACTAGGCCTATTGTCATGTGAGTCTGAATGTTGTAACGTATCTGTTATCTTTGGAGGACAGGAACACAGGTTCATGGAACAATCGATGTTTGCTAATATGTTGATTATCCATTATATAAGTCTATGTAACTTGTTGACCTGCAAATCAGAGGAGAACAAACTAAGCAGATTGATTAAATACTCAAACATTGCGATTTGCGAGTTAATCTCATCCCACCTTCCCCTTGAACTGTGGATGATGACCTGAACCACAAATGTGGGTATAAAAAGCGTATTTTCTATCCTTCTGTTACAAGAGAGTGACTTGACAGAACACAGCCAGGACATCATGACTCCATAGAGGAACACTGTATATGACAGCTGCCAGGACACCATGGCTCCATCAAGAGGGACACCGATTTGACATTCTACAGGAGATGCCAGCCTTAAGGACCACAGCCCTAGCTGGAAGAATACAGATCTGCTCCATTGACCATAGTTGAACCCTTAAAGACGTCTTGAAGAATCTAGGTTGGGACAATCAGGTCACCTGGCCACATACATCACTGATCTCGGTTAGCTTTCTAAGCTTGTCATTACCTCCTCTCTGTGGGTGCCAGCCAAAAGGAGGGTACCACTGGTGAGGGTAGTTGGCCTTGGAATTCCCGAAGTTGCAGCGGCTCAAATCCCGGCGAATCAGAGGAAGGGTGAGACTGTCATTTGCACCATCTTGGGTATTTTGCTGGGACTGTTCCATATTTTATTGATCGTTTGGTGGTTTAATAAAGTATTGCCACACTGTTTTATCCTCACCCTGTGTTGCCTGAGTAGAATTATGCCCACGGGTGCTCAGTGGGATGAGCCCTGGTCCATGCGGTCTCGGGCCAGCGGACGAGAGTACCCACTGCCCCACCCCCTCCCGTGTCTCCACATATATATAAAAAAAATGGTACAATTCAAAATGCCAAACCGTCCCGCAAAAAACATCCCCTAATATGGCATATTTGGAAAAAAGTTATCGCTGTAATCGTACTGACCCGATGAACAAATCGGTCTTATCACTTTTACTGCACGGTGAACTGTGCAAAAAAAATATAAAAAAACAGTAACTGAATTGCTGGTTTTTATTCATTTAGTGTCTAAAAAAATCAGAATAAAAAGTGATCAAAAAAGTTATGTACCCCAAAATTGTAACAAAAAAATCTCCAGCTCATTGCGCAAAAAATAAACCCTAATACAGCTCTGCCAAAAAATAAAAAAGGCACAGCTCTCAGAACATGACGACAACATTTTTTTTTTTATAAAAAAAAGCATTTGTACTGCGTGATAATAGCAAAACATAACAAAAAAAAAGAAGATATAAATCTGGTATCACTGACCCGAAGGTTAAAGCCGTCTGTGGTAAGACGACTCGCTCGGCCGCTCCCGGAAGTAGACACAGGAACCGAGTTTTCTCTGCAGGCTTTATTACATGGCATAAAGCCCTGCAACTCCAGCAAAAATAAACACGGCCTTACTTGCAAAACGACAAAATAAAAGATAAACGATAGCACAGTCCATATGTATGGGGGATATGCCCACACAGGGTGTAATCCCAGCCTTCAGCTCTGTCCTGAGCTGAAGCTTTCCCAGTCTGGAGACCTTGCCTCTCCAGACCACAATACAGAGAAATAAACAGGCCTGAACATTTAAACCCTGCTCAGCCACACCCTGAGGGAAGGTATGGTGAATGACGTCCCTCCCATCTCTATGTCATTCACATAAAACCACACCCTTCAAAAGAGTTAACCCCCAGCATATAACATGCTGGCAGAAATTCAGTAGGTCTCAGTTCACACAGGAGAGCAACCTGAGTGACACATACCTCCCCTCGTATATTACACCAGTGACTCTGTCACACGTCTTATCACTAATACCGCACAGAAAATGACGCAAAATTAAAAATAATAAATATTCTTGTACTGCTGTCTATTTGTTCATTCAACCTCCCAAAAATTAGAATAAGGCTTGGTTAACATTTATAATGCTCTCTCCGTTGAGCACTGACGTCGGGTTTTCCGTGTAAATCCCAAAAAAAAATGCGATTCTGACAAAACCTCCAATGGAACAACTCACTGTAATGAGGCAGATGGAGTCCCTTTGGACTCCGTCTGGTCTCTGTTCCGGCGGTGTCACATCATTTTAGGTGTCTTTTTAGTGCACGTGTGGTTGACCACAGTTCTGTGAGTGCCTAAAAAGATGGATACCACTGGAACTGGAGAGCAAACAGAGTCCAAATTGTCTCCATCTGCCTCATTATAGTGAGTGATTCCATTGGGAGTTTCATCCGAATCACATTTTTGTGGGATTTACACGGAAACCCTGACGTAAGTGTTCAGCGTAGAACACAGCCTTATACTGAAAGCGATCAAAAAATGTTAAGTACCCCAAAATGTTACCAATAAGATCCCTAACTTATTCCGCAAAAAAACAGCTCCCACTCAGGTCCGTCATCTGTCATTGGAAATATAGGGGGTTCCCATGTTACTGGTAGAATACTCTGGAAAAGCGACAGAGCTCCCAACCCCAAATAAAATCCAGTGAAGTCTGCTCTCCCAAATCCGCATCTTCCCCTCCTTCTGAGCCCCAATGTGCCTAAACCGCAGTAAGTGGCCACATGTTGGCATTATTGTAGTGTGGAGAGAGTACTTCATTTACATGGTGCATGTTTCCAGAAACACAAGCCGGGCACAATGTATGGAGGCGCTTCAATATATGGGGGCACTACACTGCAGGGGGACACAATGTATGGGCACTAAACTGGCAGATTTGCAATTGTCCAGAGAAAAGGCCCAGCGTGGATGCTACAAAATAGTCGCTGCAGCCATAGATTAATTCATTGAGAGGTGAAATTTCATTGAGAGGTGCAATTTCTATAATAGGGTTACCTTTGGGGTTTTTCTTCTATTCTGGCACCTTAAGGGCTCTGCAAACATCACCCACAAACTATTCTAAGGCTCCAAAATCCAAATAGTGCTCCTTCCTTCTCAGCCCTGATATGTGTTATGTTCTGCTACCAAAGCTAAGGAAAGAGAGGAGATCTGTCCCTACTATGAGACTCAGCTGAATCCCTACGATGTAACAGGGAACCTGATCCTGCGATCAGACCTGCTAAAGTCCTAATCTAGTCTGTACGAAGACCTATAGATGTGGGGAGGGAATCCCTACAAGTACTAAGGACTGGGAGGAATATGGGACACCTCCTAACAGAAATAGTAGCAGACAGACGAACAAACAAAATAGATAGAACATAGAGGTCCGTAGACCAAGCAAACTAACAGAGTAAGATACAGAGCACAGGCTAGCTAGAAAGTAGATATACAATGAAGTCCAGCAAAGCCAGAAGGGCGGAGCAGGATTAAATAGGCCAACAAGGTCATGTGACCAGCAAAGGAAAAAAAACCTAACAGCAAGGTTCTAACAGTACCCCCCCTTCTAAGAGGATCCTCCGGATCCCCTAGGACCAGGCTTATCAGGAAATCTCCTGTGAAACGCTCTGATAAGTCTGGACGCGGAAACATCATCTGACCTCACCCAAGAGTTATCCTCGGGTCCGAAACCTTTCCAGGCCACAAGATACTGCAAACTACCTCTATACCGTCTAGAGTCAAGGATGCGAGAAATTTCATATTCCCCGTCCTCCACCACCGGAGGAACAGAGGCAGAGGCGTCACCATCCGACACAACAGCTTTTTTTAACAGAGAGACATGAAAGACCGGATTAATTCTCCAGGAGGTAGGAACCTCCAACCTAACAGCAGATTGGTTGACAACCTGAAGCACCTTAAAGGGCCCTACAAACTTGGGACCCAATTTCTTAGAAGGAATCCTCAACCGCAGATTCCTAGAGGACAACCAAACCATATCACCAACAGCGAACAAAACCTCCTGTCGTTTCCTATCAAAGTAGTCTTTAGATTTTCTGTTGGCCTCCTGAAGATTACCACGCACATCCGTCCAAACTCTTTCCAAATCACCGGAAAAATTCTCCTCCTCAGGCACGGCAGATCCCAACTTGGAGAACGACCCAAACGACGGATGTCTCCCAGAACAACAAAAAAAAGGCGAACAACCAGCAGAAGAAGATGTATGATTGTTCAGAGCAAATTCGGCAAGTGGCAGAAACTCAGACCACCCCTCTTGATTGTCTGCCACAAAACAACGCAAGAACTGCTCAACATCCTGGTTTTTCCTTTCTGTCTGGCCATTAGATTCAGGATGATATCCGGACGAAAACGACAAATGAATTCCCAACCTGTCACAAAAGGCACGCCAAAAACGAGCCACGAACTGAGGACCCCTATCAGAAACAATGTCAGTAGGAACGCCATGAAGTCTGACAATTTCCTTGACAAAGGCCTTAGCGAGAGTTTTAGCGCAGGGCAGTTTGACGAAGGGAACCAAGTGACACATTTTGCTAAAACGGTCCACGACCACCCAGATGACAGTAAAACCCTCAGAGGAGGGAAGGTCAGTTATAAAGTCCATAGCCAAATGTGTCCAAGGAGCACTGGGGACCTCCAAAGGACAAAGCAACTCCGCAGCAGGAGTATGTGAGGACTTAGATCTAGCACATATAGTACATTGGCGCACCCACTTAATGACTTCCTTCTGCCATCCAGGCCACCAAAAACTGCGACCCACCAGTCTCTTGGTCTCAGAGATTCCGGGATGACCTGCCAACCGAGATTCGTGACACTCAACAAACAAATCTCTCCTAAAGGTCTCAGGCACAAACAACCTCCCATGAGGAGTGTTAGATGGGGCATTCTCCTGAGCTTTAAGAATCTCATCTTCCAAAACGGAGTCTAAAGCAGCTATCACAACACCTTCTTGTAAAATGTTTTCCTCTTTCTCAGCACCGACTATGGGAGAAAAACTGCGAGACAAGGCATCCGCCTTAACATTCTTAGTACCAGGGATGTAAGTAACGGAGAAATTAAACCGCGAGAAAAACAGTGCCCACCTAGCCTGACGGGCATTCAGGCGCTTGGCAGCATCAAGATATATCAGATTTTTATGATCCGTAAGAACCTGAACGGGAAATTCCGCACCTTCCAAGAAGTGGCGCCAGTGTTCAAATGCGAGTTTAATAGCCAATAATTCCCGATTACCAATATCGTAATTCAATTCAGTCTCCGAAAATTTTTTTGAAAAAAAGGCACAGGGATGTAATCCATCCCCGTTATCCTGAGACAATACTGCGCCAACCCCCACAGAGGAAGCATCAACCTCAACCAAAAACGGCCTAGTAACATCAGGCTGCATAAGGATGGGAGCAGAGGTGAACCTCTCCTTGAGATACACAAAAGCTTCAATGGCCTCAGAAGACCACTGAACCGCATCAGCACCTTTCCTGGTGAGATCAGTCAGAGGTTTGACAATACTAGAAAAAATTTTTATGAACTTTCTATAGTAATTGGCGAAACCCAAAAACCTCTGTATCGATTTCAAACCAATAGGCCTAGGCCATTCCTGCACAGGCTGAACCTTAACCGGATCCATCTCAAAACCTTTGCTGGAGATAATGTAGCCCAAAAAACTAATTCTCTGTACAGCGAACTCACATTTCTCCAGCTTAGCAAAAAGCGAATTGTCCATTAATAACTGTAATACCTCACGCACGCTCCGCCAATGAGACTCCAGATCTGGCGAATAAATCAAAATGTCATCCAAATACACAACCACATTTTTACCGATCAAAGGTCTAAGGATGTCATTAATCAGATTCTGAAAAAATGCAGGAGCATTAGTGAGACCAAAAGGCATAACCAGATTCTCAAAATGACCCACAGGAGTGTTAAAAGCAGTCTTCCATTCATCACCCTCCTTCATGCGCAACAGATTGTATGCCCCCTTAAGGTCAATTTTAGAGAACCACTTGGCCCCCAATAACTGGTTAAACAGATCAGGAATCAATGGCAGTGGGTATGGATTGCGTACCGTAATTTTGTTAATCTCACGAAAATCCAGACAAGGACGTAAACCGCCGTCCTTTTTTTTTACAAAAAAAAATCCAACCGCCACAGGAGACTTAGAGGGCCTAATGTGACCGGCGGCCAAGCTTGTCTGTATGTATTCCTCCAAAGCCTTCCTCTCAGGAATAGTAAGGTTAAATAAACGACTCTTAGGAAGAGTCGCTCCAGGGACAAATTCAATAGAACAATCATAGTCTCTATGGGGAGGCAAAACCTGCGATTCCTTCTCAGAAAAAACTCTCCAAAAATCCTGAATAGGAACAGGCAATTCTCCCCTATCCAAAGCTGCAATACGCCCGTTACAACACTTGTCATAACATTTATGGCTCCAGGATTTAATTTCACTGGTAGACCAATCCAGTACAGGATTGTGAAATTTTAACCAGGGCAATCCCAATATTACTGGAGAAGGCAAGTTATTCAACACTACCAAATCCAATTTCTCATGGTGAACACCATTAATAGTGAGAGGAAATTCACAGACCTTGAGAGTAATATTCTTCAAAGGGGAACCATCCACAGAAACCACAGCAATGGGGGATGACAAAGGTTCAGGTTTTAAATTGAGTTTTTCCACGAATCCCCCATCAATTACATTCAGTGTAGACCCGCAATCAACAAACACCCGAAATTCCATTAATTTTTCCTGAGCAATCGTGGAAGCAGCTAAAAATATACCCTTGGAATTTAAACAGGCAATACGGGCGTGACTGACCATTTTTTTTTCTTTCTTCATACGAAGCTCACAGCCTTTAATCAAATGACCAGATTTTCCGCAGTAGAAACACAAGCCTTGTGAAAAACGACGGTCTTTTTCTTGAGAGCGAGGTGCCACCGATCCAATCTCCATCGGTTCACCACTGTTAGTACACACATTATCATAACCAGAAACTGACATAGCAGAGGATTTGCTCTCATTAACCCTAGCACGCAGTCTTCTATCCACCCGTATAGCTAATTGCATAGCCTGTTGCAAATCTTCAGGTGTAGGATAAGCAATTAGCAGGTCTTTAACCCTTTCACTGAGCCCAGCAAGAAATAGACTTTTCAGAGCAGAATCGTTCCACCCTGTTTGAGTGGACCAACGACGAAAATGTGTACAATATTTTTCCACATTACCCGATCCTTGTTTTAGACGTCTCAACTCAGTCTCAGCTGATGCGACACGGTCAGGATCATCATATAATAGTCCCAAAGCAGAAAAAAAACTATCCACTGATCTGAAGCATGAATCACTAGGTTGCAAAGAAAAGGCCCACTCCTGAGGCTCTTTGCGCAAAAGTGACATTATGAACCCTACGCGCTGGGATTCATCCCCAGAGGACTTAGGTCTCAAACGAAAATACAATAAGCAAGCATTTTTAAATGAAAAAAATTCTCGGTGTTCACCAAAAAACAAATCCGGCAAACATACCTTAGGCTCCAAGAAATGTGCTCCAGGACAGTTACTCACGTGCTGACGGAGCTCGGCCACCTCCAGAGAGAGTCCCTGCAGGCGATGAGCCAAATCCTGAACCGACACCATGATGGAACAGAAAAATCTTTCCTTAGAGAATTTGCTGGCTGGACTTACTGTTATGTTCTGCTACCAAAGCT
The DNA here is from genome assembly GCF_046119375.1 of Phyllobates terribilis. Classification (NCBI taxonomy): domain Eukaryota; kingdom Metazoa; phylum Chordata; class Amphibia; order Anura; family Dendrobatidae; genus Phyllobates; species Phyllobates terribilis. The sequence goes on along the minus strand of NW_027362764.1, from coordinate 1,339,186 downwards.
AAGGAAAGAGAGGAGATCTGTCCCTACTATGAGACTCAGCTGAATCCCTACGATGTAACAGGGAACCTGATCCTGCGATCAGACCTGCTAAAGTCCTAATCTAGTCTGTACGAAGACCTATAGATGTGGGGAGGGAATCCCTACAAGTACTAAGGACTGGGAGGAATATGGGACACCTCCTAACAGAAATAGTAGCAGACAGACGAACAAACAAAATAGATAGAACATAGAGGTCCGTAGACCAAGCAAACTAACAGAGTAAGATACAGAGCACAGGCTAGCTAGAAAGTAGATATACAATGAAGTCCAGCAAAGCCAGAAGGGCGGAGCAGGATTAAATAGGCCAACAAGGTCATGTGACCAGCAAAGGAAAAAAAACCTAACAGCAAGGTTCTAACAATATGTGGTCAAACAGAGTTTCTGACATATGGGGCATCACCGCATTCGAAAGAAATTGTGCAATAAATTGTGGGGTCCAGCTTCACCTACTAACCCTTGTCTAAGTGACAAATTTGCAGGATGATGCCACCACCATGTTTCACTGTTGGGATTGTATTGGGCAGGTGATGAGCAGTGCCTGGTTTTCTCCACACATACCACTTAGAATTATCACCAAAAAGTACTATCTTTGTCTTACCAGACCAGAGAATCTTATTTCTCATAGTCTGGGAGTCCTTCATGTGTTTTTGAGCAAACTCTATGCGGGCTTTCATATGTCTTGCACTGAGGAGAGGCTTCCGTTGGGCCACTCTCCCATAAAGACCCGACTGGTGGAGCGCTGCAGTGATAGTTGACTTTGTAGAACTTTCTCCCATCTCCCTACTGCATCTCTGGAGCTCAGCCACAGTGATCTTGGGGTTCTTCTTTACCTCTCTCACCAAGACTCTTCTCCCACGATTGCTCAGTTTGGCTTGACGGCCAGGTCTAGGAAGACTTCTGGTGGTCCCAAACTTCTTCCATTTAAGAATTATGGAGGCCACTGTGCTCTTAGGAACCTTGAGTAATGCAGAAATTCTTTTGTAACCTTGGCCAGATCTGTGCCTTGCCACAATTCTGTCTCTGAGCTCCTTGGGCAGTTCCTTTGAGCTCATGATTCTCATTTGGTCTGACATGCACTGTGAGCTGTGAGGTCTTATATAGACAGGTGTGTGCCTTTCCAAATCAAGTCCTATCAGTTTAATTAAACACAGCTGGACTCCAATGAAGGAGTAGAACCATCTCATGGAGGATCACAAGGAAATGGACAGCATGTGACTTAAATATGAATGTCTGAGCAAAGGGTCTGAATACTTATGACCATGTGATATTTCAGTTTTTCTTTGTTTATAAATTTGCAAAAGTTTCTACATTTCTATTTTTTTCAGTCAAGATGGGGTGCAGAGTGTACTTTAATGAGAAAGAAATGATCTTTTTAGAATTTACCAAATGGCTGCAATGAAACAAACAAAAAAATAGCGCCATTTTCCGAGATCTGGGGCTGGGTGAGGGCTTATTTTTTGCGCGCCGGGCTGACGTTTTTAGTGATAACATTTTGGGGTAGATCTGATGTTTTGATCGACCGTTATTGCATTTTATTGCAATTTTGCGGCGACCAAAAAACGTAATTCTGGCGTTTAGAATTTTTTTCTCGTTACGCCGTTTACCGATCGGATTAATTATTTTTTTATATTGATATATCGGGCGATTCTGAACGCGGCGATACCAAATATGTCTATGTAGGTTTTTTTTTATATATATATATTTTATTTTGAATGGGGCGAAAGGGGGGTGATTTAAACTTTTATATTTTTTTAATTTTTTAAATATTTTTAAAAACTTTTTTTTTTCACTTGTTGCTTGCTTCAATAGTCTAGAAGCAGCAACTATCCGATCGGCTCTGCTACATACAGGGGACGAGCAGATCCCCCGCATACAGCAGAATTGGTTCTGTGCTATGAGCACCAACCACTAGGTGGCGCTCATAGCGACCAGATCATGACAACCACAGGCGTCTGCTGCAGACCCTGGGTTGTCATGCCCACCCATCGGTGACCCGCGATCAAGTGACGGGGTCGCCGATGGGCGGGGCTTATGACGCGCTACCCGGAAGCGCGCGTTAAATGCTGCTGTCGGAGATTGACAGCGGCATTTAACATGTTAACAGCCGCGGGTGGATCGCGATTCCACCCGCGGCTGTTGCGGGCACATGTCAGCTGTAAGAATCAGCTGACATGTGCTCGGTTCAGTGAGGGCTCAGCGCAGCAGCCCTCACTGAACTGGGGGTACGCAAATGTGCGTACTAATACGGCATGGGTTGCAAAGGGGTTAATGCATCTAGTTTCCAAAATGGGGTCACTTTTGGAGGGTTTCTGCTGTGTTTGGTACCTCAGGGGCTTTGCAAATGTGACATGGTGTCAGCATTCTATTCCAGTCAAGTTTACATTCCAAATACCAAATATCGCTTCTTCCCTTCCAAGCCCTGCAGTGTCCAAACAGATTTTTTTAACTGTGTTTGGTATCACCGTAATGAGAAGAACGTAGGTAACAAACTGTGGGTCCACTTTTTCATGTTACCTCTTGCAAAAGTGAAAAATTTGGGGCAACATTTTTGTCAAAAATTGAAATTTCTCAATATAATGTTATCAAATATGTAGTACCTGTAAGTTCAAAATGCTCACTATACCCATGGATAAAAACCTTGAGGGGTGCAGTTTCCAAAATGGGGTCGCTTGTGACGGGTTTCTGCTGTTTGGGTGCCTTAGAGGCCGTGCAAATGCAACATGGTGCCTGCAAATGATTTCAGCCAAATTTGTGTTTCAAAATTCAAATGATGCTCCTTCCCTTCCGAGCCCTGTCGTTTGTCAAAACAGATGTTTCTGACCATATATGGGGAATAAGCACGCTCAGAAGAAACTTGGTAACAAGTGGGGTCAATTTTATTGTGCTCTTGACGCGCCCCCTGGGCCGCGTGAGGAACCCGGAACTTGGCCTTTTTGTAGATGCTGGGGGTTGTAGTCCCATGGCTCAGGGTGGTCAAACTAAATGGCAGTCTATATACTAATGTCCGACTACGCCACCCGTGAATTGCGGTCAGGATGAACCGCCGCTGCAGGGCAGACCGCTGAGGCTGGTGTTGTGGGTGCAGCAGAGTGTAGTACAACTCCCCACGGGAGGAGTGTAGCCTCAGGGCAGTGTATGCAGAGGATGGGGGTGATGGTGCGCGGGAGCAGCAGTAACCTCACGGAGTCTGTCATGCAAGTCAGGGTCTTTACTGTTGGTGGCATGAAAGGACTCATCCGGAATACAGGTTAACAATGGAGGCCTGGTCAGCCTGAGAGCAACTGGGAAATCTTGCTGGTTAGGGGGAGTTTGTAGGCCTACCGTGCTGACTTCACTCTTTCTTGGCTATCCCGCTGTAGTGTAGTGGAAGCCCATGTCCCTGAGTGTACCGTGTTGTTCTCACCCATATGACTGGCGACTCGGGCCTTCCGTGCTTCTCACCCCTCCAGGGCATTAGTGGTCCCTCTCGTGTGGCTGAGCCTCCGGGCTTCCTTGGGCCAGAGGACTTGAAGTCCCCTGCATGGTGGTTTTCTGCTGCTGGGCTTATAACCCTCACAGCCTCGGACTCCAGTGTCCGGCTAGTAAGTCTCTGGCCAGGAAGAACTCTGCTAGTTCCCCTCCTGGCCTCGTGTTCCTCCTCTGCCTACAGGGACACCTCAGCCTGCTGCTGACCTGTCCCTCTCTCTGGAACTAGACTGGAACTTGTCTCTGGCTTCACTGGTCTGTCTAACCCCTCCCCAGATCCAGTTTATAAAGGGCAGGTTACTCCCCTCCCTGGACTGAGGCAGGAGGTGCTGCTTGCTAATTGTCCCCAACCAGGGAACCTCCCACCTGCTCTCAGACATGACATTGCTGCCACTGTGGCAACCAGACCTCGGGGTGCCACATTCCCCCCTAGTGAAATTTAGTACTCCGGGACTAAACATATTTCAAGAAAACACAAATACAGGGTATAAGCGATATCATAAACATATATGCAAGTATATTTAGTTTTTATAGGTCACGGCGCTCCAGTGACTGGGTGTCCATGTCACCCTACAAGGTGAAGTCTTGAACGGTGCGGGGATCAGTCCCCACAAACCCCAAGTTCCTGGCCTTGGGCGTGGCGGCAAGGCTGAAGCTAGCTACTTTGGACCACAAGGGGGCCACGCCGGCCAATTTTTTCATCTGTGGCCATTCGCAAGAGGGCACCAGGTGCAACTATCTACAAGGTAGTTCCGGTTATTCACTGTCCATAACCTGTTAGTCCATGAACCCTGTCGGGTAACTAGAAAAACATAATTAGTAACCAGGCAATAAACATAAAACATTTGCAATATACAGGTAGATATATACTTGGCAATTAGATTCTCCAGCGAGCTGGTATTTGACCCATAGTGCTCCTGGCAAACCTACGTAACCCACTGTCTGGTGGTACTCTATTTGGGTCCCCTGTTTCCACCCCCTGTGTACTGGGTGTGCTCAAGTCTGCACTAGAGGTGTTTGCAGATGTCACGGGTAGGTTGGGCAGCTTTCTGCGTACTCTTTGGCTCACCACGGGCATGGCAGGTTCACTACTAGCAGAGGGTTGATTCTCCTGAGCTGCTGGTACGGACTCTTCTGCCTCCGGGGCCACTGGCTCTTCCAACACTACTGGCTCTTCTGCGGGCTCTTGAGGAGTCGGCTGGAGGAAGGTAAGGACGGGTACCACTATGGCGTTGTTGATTTGTGTCCAGGACCGGGGAAATTCTCCGAGCACTGTACTGACCATTTCTTCCCTTTCCTCTGCGGGTTTAGGGCTATCTTGGTCTTCATCAGCACTTCACAGCTGCTCGGGACACCTCTTCAGGTGGTCTCTGGAGACAGTGGCTGTGGTCTCTCCTCCATCCTTACTGATAACACACACTTTTGGGTTCTCATGGCTTGACGGCAATACGGTGTACGGGTCTTTCTCCCACTCATCATCCAACTTGTGGAGCCGTCTCTTTCTCTTCAAGACCTGCTCTCCAGGTGCCAGGGGAGCAGCTGGAGCATGCTGGTTGTAATCCCTCTCTTGCCTCTCTCTGGCTTGAGACAGACTTCGCTCCACGCTTTCCTGTACTTTCCGGTATTGCTGCTGTCGTTCTGTGTCCCAGTCTGCTTCTGGTGAGGTGTCCTCGGGTGTCAGGACTCCCATCTCCAGGTCAATTGGCAGCTTACCAGGTCTTGACCTCATTAGGTAAGCCGGGGTGCAGTTGGTAGAACCCACTGGGATATGGTTATACAAGTCCACCAGATCCAGCAGTTTCTCAGGCCACAAGCTGCGTTCCTCCAGGGGCAACGTCTTGAGCAGGTCTATTACTACCTGATTTATTTTCTCACACATCCCGTTGGTTTGGGGGTGGTAAGGCGTTGTCCTTATCTTCTTGCAACCATACAGGTTGCAGAATTCCTGGAAGACTTTAGCCTCGAACGCTGAACCTTGATCAGTCAACACTTGCTCCGGATACCCGTGTGGACGGCAGAAATGCTGCTGAAAGGCTCTGGCGGCCGTCTGAGCTGTTACATCTTTGACAGGGACCACCACTAGGAACCGTGAGTAGTGATCTACGATTGTGAGGGCGTAGACGTATCCCGATCTGCTTGGAGGCAGCTTTACGTGGTCCAGGCCCACCAGCTCAAGGGGCTGCTTTGTGATGATGGGCTGCAGGGGAGTCTTCTGGCTGGCGCGGTCCTTCCTCCTTAGGTTGCACGGGCCACAGTCTCTGCTCCATCTCTTTATAGCCCCTCTCATGCCTACCCAGAAGAACCGCTCACGCAACAGGAACTCCAGCTTCTTCCATCCAAAGTGCCCTGCGCCGTCATGGTATGCTTCTAGGACCATAGCCGCATCCCGCCTTGGGACCACTACCTGCCAGATCAGCTCATGTGTTCGAGAGTTGACGGTCCTGCGGCACAGCCTCCCCTCGTAGAGAAACAGCTTGCTCCTCTCCTTCCACAGCTGTTTGGCCTCTTCTGGAGCATCCGGATCAAGGTGGGCATCAGCATTGGTCAGCATCTCTTTTATCAGGCGGACTGCGGGGTCACTATCTTGTGTCTCTGCCCAGCCGTGGTGGGGTAAGGGATTGAACGTAGCGGTGGCAGAGCACCTCTCCTTTATGCAATGGGAACACTGGGTGACCCCATGACGGTGGAATGCAGGGAGTTCAATTTCTTCCAGTTCTTCTGGATCCTCTCCCCCGTCCTGCAAGTGAGGCATTCTGGACAATGCATCTGCGTTGGCATTTGTGCGCCCTGTCCGGTATTTGATGGTAAATTCATAATTGGACAGCCGGGCCATCCATCTCTGCTCTAGGGCACCAAGTCTTGCAGTGTCCAGGTGTGTCAGTGGGTTGTTGTCTGTGTACACAGTGAACTTAGAAGAAGCCAGGTAATGCTTGAAGCGTTCGGTGACTGCCCACACCACTGCCAGGAACTCTAGCTTGAAGGAGCTATAATTCTCAGGGTTTCTCTCTGTGGGTCTCAACTTTCTGCTGGCATAAGCAATTACCCGTTCTCTGCCCTGCTGGATCTGGGACAGTACGGCTCCTAGCCCCACGTTACTGGCGTCGGTGTGGAGGATAAAAGGCTGGCCGTAATTAGGGTAGGCCAGGATCTCATCCCCCGTGAAGGCCATCTTCAGCTGGCGGAAAGACTCCTCCTCCAGCTTGTCCCACTTAAAGGGCGGCTTTTGACTTTTAGTCTTTGACTGACCTAACAGGAGGTCCTGCATAGGGACTGCCATTTTGGTGAACCCGGAGATGAATCTTTGGTAGTAGCCTACCAACCCAAGGAACTGCCGCACTTCCTTTATGCTGGAGGGTCTTGGCCAGTCCTTAATCACCGTGATCTTGTCAGGGTCTGGGGCTACTCCATCAGCACTCACCACGTGTCCCAGGTACTGTACTTTTGGCTTCAGTAGATGACACTTGGAGGGTTTCACCTATAGGCCGAAGCCTGCTAGGGCGTCGAACACCTCTGCCAGGTGCTTTAGATGGTCCTCATAGGTCTTGGAATACATGATGACATCGTCCAGGTAGAGTTGGACCGTCTCGAAATTTCTGTGCCCCAGACAACACTCCATCAAACTCTGGAAGGTCCCTGGTGCGTTGCAGAGTCCGAACGGCATACAGTTGAATTCACTGAGGCCCATCGGGGTGGTGAAGGCGGTCTTCTCCTTGTCTGACTCTGCTACAGGAACCTGCCAGTACCCGCTAGTGAGATCCAAAGTAGAGAAGAAGTTAGCAGATTTTAATGCAGCCAAGGACTCCTCTATCCTAGGTAACGGGTACGCATTTTTGTGTGTTATTCTGTTGACCTTTCTATAATCTACACACATCCTCATCGTGCCATCTTTCTTTTTTACAAGAACTAGAGGAGCTGCCCAGGGGCTACAGCTATCCCTGATCACCGCAGCCTCCTTCATCTCTCGCAACATACACTTGCCATTCTGATAGTGTGCAGGGGGTACAGGCCGGTATCTCTCTTTTATGGGTGGATGGTCTCCTGTGGGGATTTGGTGTTCTACCCCCTTTACTTGCCCAAAGTCTAGCGGGTGTTTACTAAAGACTCTTTCGTACTCCTGAACCACCTGGTAGACTCCCTGTTTTTGTTGTGAGGGAGTGGAGTCGGTGCCCACATGCAGTTTCTGACACCAGTCCTCCATTTGTTTCTTGGAGCCGTTACCCTCCTCTGGTTGAGATGGAGGCAAGGGTTCCACGGCCTTTACAGAGTTCTGGTTAATGGTGAACAATTTGGCTAGAGTCGCATACTGGGGCAAGTGTACTTCTCTTTCCCCAATATTTAGGATGCGGACCGGTACCCTCCAATGGCGGACATCAACCACCCCCCGTGCTGTCAAAATGGTGGGCCTACTGTCTGAGTAAACGGGTTCTACCATAGCTTGGTAGTCTCTACCTCTTAACCCGATTGCAGACCGGCACCAGATCATCATTTCACTTTTTGGGGGCATGGCGATAGGGAATGGGTCACTCATCCTAATGCTTCCAATCTCACCACCAGACAGTTCTACCTGTTGCCGCTTCATCAGGGCTCTGATCTCCTTTTGTAAGACACGCTGCTGGCTGGAGCTGGCATTCATTGCCACCTGCTGTAATGTGGCACCCCAGGGGTCTGGTTTCCACAGTAACAGCAATGTTATGTCTGAGAGCAGGTGGGAGGTCTCTTGGTCAGGGATCCTGTGCATGCCACACCTCCTGCCCAGTCCTGGGAGGGGAAGAACTTCCCCTATATAAACCTAGGGCTGAGGCAGGGTTAGAGAGTAGAGAAGAAGTAGAGACAGAGAAGAGAAGCAGATCTAGGAAAAGAACATCAGGAGCTCTGTGGGAGCAGTGCTATAAGGAGTCAGGGGCTGGCAGCTGCAGAGCTCTCCCTGACTGAGAAGCTATCACCGGACCCGGAGTCCGAGGCTGTGGGGACTAATCTTTACCCAGCAGCAGAAACCGCCCGGCAGGGGATTTCAGGTCCTCTGGCCAAGAAACCCGAAGGCACGGTCACACGCGTGGGACCAGCACCGCCGTCGTGGAGCGGATGCCACTAGAAGGCCCCGAGTCACCGGCCATAGGGGTGAGCACCACACGGTACACTCAGGGACGTGGGCTACTTATACCCGCCTCTAGCAAGGTAGCCAGAAGAGTACAGTCAGTTTGGGAGGCCTACAACTCCGCCTGGCCAGGGGAGATCCCATCTGCTCAAGGACTGACCAGGCCCCGATCGCTAGCCAGTACTCCGGGAGGGTCTATCTTTATCACCAGTAAAGACCCTGAATTACACCGCATCGTCTCTGAGTGATTCCTGCTACCCCCATCATCCACGTCGGCTGCCCTGAGGCCATACCCCTCCCGTTGGGGGTGAACTATCACGCTGCACAATCCTACCACCGGCCTCAGCGGTCTGCCCTGCAGCGGCAGCTCCTTCGCTGCATTCAACGGGTGGCGTAGTCGTCCAACATCTACCGCTAATACATCGCCGCTCAGTTTGACTCCCTGGGCACGGACCGGGTCACCGCCACGAGACTACAACCCTCAACAGATCCGGCTCCGGGTAAGCTCCTGTGCGCGCGATGCCGCGCGACGAAGGCCCAGGGGTGCGTCAACTTTTGGCGTAGTTGGCAGGATCTCGTGCCCGCAACCACCGGGTACTGCGTGCCTGAAAAAGACTGTTCAAACTTACCAGTGGTGAAGATTCCCGCCATCCGGCGCCATCTTCTGTCTTCTTCCCGCCATCCGCGAAGTTTTCCCGCCATCCGGCGCCATCTTCTGCCTTCTTCCCGCCATCCGTGGAGTTTTCCCGCCGTTGGACGCCATCTTGAAGACGCCGCGCGGGAAGAAGAGGGGCGTGGACTCCGAAAGCGCGCGAGAACTGAAGCCCCGCCTCACGTCCGGACGTTGCGTAAGGTCCTGGAAGGAGCCCAGCAGACGCCGACGTCACAGGAGCGCGACGGAAGGTCCTCAACCCTGACGATCCACTGCGGAGCCGCGGCCTACGGAAGAGGATCATCGCAAGGTAGGCCACGGTCCACTAGGGGGGAGGAAGATGTCTGATACGGAGGAGAGCTTCACTGCCTCAACCCCCGCCAGCGCCACCGCTGCTGCAGTCATGCCTTTCACCATGCCCTATATCCCGGGAGCGGCCTGGCTACCCCAGTACTCAGGGGAGTCACATACCCTGCATGACTTTAGAGAAAAGCTGGATAGCCTCTTCCAGGTGTATCCCCTCACAGAAGAGCAAAAAGTGAGCATCCTGGTGGCCCAATTAACCGGGGCAGCCCAAAGGGAGGTAAAGTCCTGGCCACCTGGGGGAAGGACTGTTGCAGGGATACTAACCCGGCTGAGGGACACCTTTGATACCCGCACCTCAGCCGAGATCAAGCTTGGATTCTACGGGTGCAAGCAGCGAGCACACGAGAGTATAAGGGACTATGCCCTGAACCTACAAGAGGCCCTGAGAGCCATTAAGCAGACCGACCCTGACGGCGTGGGAGACGAGGACAGGCTGTTGACTGAACAATTTATAGAGGGTTTATATTGCAATGCCCACCGAACCCAGTTGCGGGCAATGGCCTTACAGGACCCTCATCTGGGATTTGCACAGTTCAAGGACAGAGCCATCCGGGTGCTCCGAGAACCGGCACCAGGTGGCGTTGTGACCCACAGACGCCCCACTACCACTTACCACCAGGAGGCGGCACCCTTGTCGGCAGGGCCTGTGGGAGCTGATGCGCAGGCTTTGAACAATGACCCGGCTCCAGACCTGCACCATCAGGTCCAAGAGCTAGCTAAAAGCGTTGCCGCGCTAACCCGAACTGTGCAGTCTTTACAGGTTTCCACTCCAGGGAAGATCCAGCTGGCATCCGGACCGGAGGACATCCCGTGGCGTCGACCAAGGAGGACCCCACCGGCCAGAGGAAGACCCAGCGACCGATACAACGAGGACGGACAACCCATCTGCCGCCGCTGCAATCAACCCGGACATATGGCAAGGTACTGTCCTTTAAACTGGCACAACCTGGGGTAGAGGGCCAAACCCCAGGAAAAAGATCATCAGGCCCATCGAACTGGCGCGACAAATATGTGGGAGGACGTCCAGTCTTGCCCGTGGTACTGGATGGCATCCCCATGAGTGCCCTACTGGACACCGGGTCACAGGTTACCACTATCCCGTACGTGCTCTTCAAGCAGTACTGGAATGACTCGGATATCACCCGCTACCCTGACGACGACTTGAGTATCATCGCCAGCAATGGTCAGCCCGTGCCACAGATTGGATTTAAAGAGGTGACCATTAAAATCGGTAGAGTCGAATTGGCGGCACAGGGACTGATCATTGTAGACATTGACAAGCGCGAGAGTCACCCAAAGATAACTCTAGGAACTAATGTAATTGAAAATTGTCTTGCAGAGGTGATTTTCCTTTTACAGCAGGTTGCCAAGAACGCCAGCTCCGGCCAGCAGCGAGTGCTCCAGAAAGAGATCCGGGCACTGATGCGACGGCAACAGATAGAACTCTCCGGTGGTGAGATTGGTAGCGTAAGAATGTGTGATCCTTTTCCTATTGCCATGCCCCCAAAAAGTGAAATGATGATTTGGTGCCGGGCAGCTATTGGTCTGAGAGGTAGAGATTACCAGGCAATGGTAGAACCAGTTTACTCAGACAGTAGGCCCACCATTTTGACAGCACGGGGGGTGGTCAATGTACGCCATGGGAGGGTGCCCGTTCGCATAATAAATATCGGGAAGAGGGAAGTGTACCTGCCCCGGTATGCCACGCTAGCCAAATTGTATACCATCAATCAAAATTCCATACAGTCCGTAGAACCCTTGCCTCCATCTACCCCGGAGGAAAGTAACGGCTCTAAGGAAACAATGGAGGACTGGTGTCAGCAACTACATTTGGGTACTGACTCCACTCCCTCACACCAGAGACAGGGAGTCTATCGGGTGGTTCAAGAGTACGAGAGAGTGTTTAGTAAACACCCGTTAGACTTCGGGCGAGTCAAGGGGGTAGAACACCACATCCCCACGGGAGACCATCTTCCCATAAAAGAGAGGTATCGACCCGTACCCCCTGCACACTACCAACACGCCAAGGGGATGCTTAGGGACATGAAGGAGGCTGGGGTGATCAGGGATAGCTGTAGCCCCTGGGCAGCTCCACTAGTCTTAGTCAAAAAGAAAGACAACACCATGAGGATGTGTGTAGATTACCGGAAAATCAACCGTATCACACACAAGGATGCGTACCCCTTACCAAGGATAGAGGAGTCTTTGGCTGCTTTAAGATCTGCTAACTTCTTCTCTACCTTGGAGCTCACTAGCGGGTACTGGCAGGTTCCTGTAGCAGAGGCGGACCGGGAGAAGACCGCATTCACCACCCCGATGGGACTTAGCGAGTTTACCTGCATGCCGTTCGGACTCTGTAACACACCAGGAACCTTTCAACGATTAATGGAGTGCTGTCTGGGCCACAGAAACTTCGAGACGGTCCTGTTGTACCTGGACGATGTCATCGTATATTCCAAGACTTATGAGGACCACCTGAAACACCTGGCGGAAGTGTTCGAAGCTCTGGCAAACTACGGCCTAAAGGTAAAACCCTCCAAGTGTCACCTCCTAAAACCAAAGGTGCAGTACCTGGGACACGTGGTGAGCGCTGACGGAGTGGCTCCCGACCCTGATAAGATCACCGCAATTATGGAATGGCCAAGTCCCTCCAGTGTAAAGGAAGTGCGGCAGTTCCTTGGGTTGGTAGGCTATTACCGCAGATTCATCCCAGGTTTCACCAAAAAGGCAGCTCCTATGCAGGACCTCCTGATAGGCCAGTCCCGGAAGGCCAAGAACCAGAAGCCGCCCTTCAAATGGGAGAAGTTAGAAGAAGAGTCCTTCCGCCAGCTGAAGATGGCCCTCACGGGGGATGAAATCCTGGCGTACCCTGATTACAGCCAGCCCTTTATCCTCTACACCGACGCAAGTAACATCGGGCTAGGAGCCGTACTGTCCCAGATCCAGCAGGGGAAAGAACGAGTAATCGCTTACGCCAGTCGAAAACTGCGACCCACCGAAAGAAACCCTGAGAATTACAGCTCATTTAAGCTAGAGTTCCTGGCAGTGGTGTGGGCAGTCACCGAACGCTTTAAGCACTACCTCGCTTCTTCCCGGTTCACCGTGTACACGGATAACAACCCGTTGACACACCTGGACACGGCAAGACTCGGTGCCCTAGAGCAGAGATGGATGGCCCGTCTGTTCAACTACGAGTTCACAATCAAATACCGGGCAGGACGCTCCAATACCAACGCGGACGCCCTGTCCAGGATGCCAAACCTACCGGACGTAGGAGAAGATCCAGAGGGATTGGAAGAAGTCGAACTCCCCGCGTTCCACCGTCATGGGACTATCCAGTATTCCCATCGGGTAAGGAGTAAGCAAGCCGCTACGTTTAACCCCTTGCCTCACTACAACTGGGAGGAAACGCAAGACAGTGACCCTGCCGTCCGACTGGTGAAGGAGATGCTCACTCAGCCAGTTACCCGCACGTTGGAGGATTTGAAGTGTTTAAATTGTTTTATTTGTGGTCACCTGTCTGTTACTTGTAAATAATTATGTGTTTCTAGTTATTTCTAGGAGTCCTTGGTGGATTTACCGGGAATCCTTGTACAATTGGTTGGAGCGTAACCCAGGAATGGACTAAAAGACTGTTAAGGACTCGGGGCAGGACAGACCCCTACCTGGTTACGTCTCCCTGTTTTGGTGAAATGGACACTTTTGTTTTCTTCAAAGACTGCACCCGGTTGCGGACACGCCGTAACCATCTTTATGTGTTTTTCTTATTGTATTATTATTGTTTATACCTTGTTATGTTTTTCTAAAAATATGTTTAGTCCCGGAGTACTAAATTTCACTAGGGGGGAATGTGGCACCCCAGGGGTCTGGTTTCCACAGTAACAGCAATGTTATGTCTGAGAGCAGGTGGGAGGTCTCTTGGTCAGGGATCCTGTGCATGCCACACCTCCTGCCCAGTCCTGGGAGGGGAAGAACTTCCCCTATATAAACCTAGGGCTGAGGCAGGGTTAGAGAGTAGAGAAGAAGTAGAGACAGAGAAGAGAAGCAGATCTAGGAAAAGAACATCAGGAGCTCTGTGGGAGCAGTGCTATAAGGAGTCAGGGGCTGGCAGCTGCAGAGCTCGCCCTGACTGAGAAGCTATCACCGGACCCGGAGTCCGAGGCTGTGGGGACTAATCTTTACCCAGCAGCAGAAACCGCCCGGAAGGGGATTTCAGGTCCTCTGGCCAAGAAACCCGAAGGCACGGTCACACGCGTGGGACCAGCACCGCCGTCGTGGAGCGGACGCCACTAGAAGGCCCCGAGTCACCGGCCATACGGGTGAGCACCACACGGTACACTCAGGGACGTGGGCTACTTATACCCGCCTCTAGCAAGGTAGCCAGAAGAGTACAGTCAGTTTGGGAGGCCTACAACTCCGCCTGGCCAGGGGAGATCCCATCTGCTCAAGGACTGACCAGGCCCCGATCGCTAGCCAGTACTCCGGGAGGGTCTATCTTTATCACCAGTAAAGACCCTGAATTACACCGCATCGTCTCTGAGTGATTCCTGCTACCCCCATCATCCACGTCGGCTGCCCTGAGGCCATACCCCTCCCGTTGGGGGTGATACTATCACGCTGCACAATCCTACCACCGGCCTCAGCGGTCTGCCCTGCAGCGGCAGCTCCTTCGCTGCATTCAACGGGTGGCGTAGTCGTCCAACATCTACCGCTAATACATCACCGCTCAGTTTGACTCCCTGGGCACGGACCGGGTCACCGCCACGAGACTACAACCCTCAACAGATCCGGCTCCGGGTAAGCTCCCGTGCGCGCGATGCCGCGCGACGAAGGCCCAGGGGTGCGTCAGTAATATACCAATTATCTCTGAAAGACAATTTTCAATTACGTTAGTACCCAAGGTTATTTTATGGTGACTTTCACGACGGTCAATGTCCACAATAATCAGTCCTTGCGCCGGCAGTTCAACTTTACCAATCTTGATGGTCACCTCCTTGAACCCCACCTGCGGCACAGGCTGACCATTGCTGGCGATGATGCTCAAGTCAATATCTGGGTAGCAGGTAATATCCGTGTCATCCCAGTACTGCCTGAAAAGTACATAGGGGATGGTGGTTACCTGTGACCCGGTGTCCAACAGCGCACTCATGGGAATGCCATCCAGTAGCACAGGCAAGACCGGTCGTCCCCCCAAATACTTGTCACGCCAGTTTGACGGGCCTGATGATCTTATGCCTGGGGGTTGTCCCTCTGCCCCAGGTTGGGCCCGTTTAAATTACAGTACCTCGCAATATGTCCTGGCTGGCTGCAGCGGCGGCAGATGGGCTGTCTATCCTGGTCGTAGCGGTCCATTGGCTTCCCTCTGAATGGTGGGATCCTCTTCTGTCGGCGCCACGGGACGTCCTCCGGACTGGTAGCCAGCTGGATCTTTCCTGAAGAGGATACCTGTAACGACTGCATAGTCCTGGTTAGTGCGGCAATGCCTTTAGTCAGTTCCTGGACCTGAAGGTGCAGGTCTGTAGACGGTTTACTATTCTGTGCGTTGGCTCCAGCAGATTTCGTAGACTGGGGCCCCGCCTCTTGGTGATAAGTGATAGCAGGGCGCCTGGAGGCCGCAACACCACCGGGTACGGGTTCTCGGAGTACCCGGATAGCTCTGTCCTTAAACTGTGCAAAGTCTAACTCAGGGTTCTGCAGGGCCATCAGGCGCAACTGAGTTCGGTGGGTGCTGGACAGCAGACCCTCAATGAATTGCTCAGTCAGCAGTTCATCTGCATTCCTCACACTATCAGGGTCTGCCTGCTTGATGGCTCTCAGTGCCTCTTGCAAGTTCAAAGCATAGTCTCTTATACTTGGGCCCGCTGCTTGCACACATAAAATCTCATTTTGATCTCTGCTGAGGTGCGGGTATCAAAAGTGTTCTTTACGGTCCCCTTGTCCCTGACTGACCAGGACTTTACTTCTCGTTGGGCCGCGCCGGTTAACTGGCCTATCAGTATGGTCACTTTTTGTTCCTCCGTCAGCGGGTACACCTTGAATAGGCTATATAGTATCTCCTTAACGTCGCTCAGGGTATGTGACTCCCCTGAGTACTGGGGCAACCAGGCCATTCCGGGGATATAAGGCATTGTGAACGGCATTACTGCGGCAGCGGCCGTGCTGGCGGTGACAGCCCCCTCTGCTTCCGTCATCCTCTTCCCCCCTAGGCAACCGTGGCCTACCTTCCGTTGCTTTTCTTCTGTAGGCCGCAGCTCTGGGGGCGTTCGTCGGGGTTGAGGACCTTGCGTTGCGTCCTGGTGACGTCAGCGTCCTCTCGGCTCCTTTCAGGACCTTGCGCAGCCTCCGTGCGTAAGGCGGGGCTCCAGTTCTCGCGCGCTTTCGTCATCCACTCCCCTATTCTTCCCGCACGGCGTCCCAGAGATGGCGCCCGATGGCGGGAAAATGGCTGCAGATGGCGGGAAACGGCTGCGGAAGGCGGGAAACTCCACGAAGGTAAGTTTTACAGTCTTTCTTCAGGCACGCAGTACCCATTGGTGGCGGGCACGAAATCCTGCCGACTACGCCAAAAGTTGACGTGCCCCCTGGGCCGCGTGAGGAACCCGGAACCGGGCCTTTTTGTGGATGCTGGGGGTTGTAGTCACCGTGGCGGTGACCCGGTCCCGTGGCTCAGGGTGGTCAAAGTAAATGGTAGTCTATATACTAATGTCCGACTACGCCACCCGTGGATTGCAGTCAGGATGAACAGCCGCTGCAGGGCAGACCGCTGAGGTTGGTGTTGTGGGTGCAGCAGAGTGTAGTACAACTCCCCATGGGTGGAGTGTTGCCTCAGGGCAGTGTATGCAGAGGATGGGGGTGATGGTGCGCGGGAGCAGCAGTAACCACACGGAGTTTGTCATGCAAGTCAAGGTCTTTACTGTTGGTGGTATGAAAGGACCTGTCCGGAATACAGGTTAACAATGGAGGCCTGGTCAGTCTGAGAGCAACTGGGAAATCCTGCTGGTCAGGGGGAGTTTGTAGGCCTACCGTGCTGACTTCACTCTTTCTTGGCTATCCCGCTGTAGTGTAGTGGAAGCCCACGTCCCTGAGTGTACCGTGTTGTTCTCACCCATATGACTGGCGACTCGGGCCTTCCGTGCTTCTCACCCCTCCAGGGCAGTAGTGGTCCCTCTCGTGTGGCTGAGCCTCCGGGCTTCCTTGGGCCAGAGGAATTGAAGTCCCCTGCATGGTGGTTTTCTGCTGCTGGGCTTATAACCCTCACAGCCTCGGACTCCAGTGTCCGGCTATTAAGTCTCTGGCCAGGACAAACTCTGCTAGTTCCCCTCCTGGCCTCGTGTTCCTCCTCTGCCTACAGGGACTCCTCAGCCTGCTGCTGATCTGTCCCTCTCTCTGGAACTAGACTGGAACTTGTCTCTGGCTTCACTGGTCTGTCTAACCCCGCCCCAGATCCAGTTTATAAAGGGCAGGTTTCTCCCCTCCCTGGACTGAGGCAGGAGGTGCTGAAAGCTAATTGTCCCCAACCAGGGAACCTCCCACCTGCTCTCAGACATGACATTGCTGCCACTGTGGCAACCAGACCTCGGGGTGCCACACTATTCCTTGTAAAAGTGAAAAAATGGGGCTAAAGCAACATTTTAGAGTAAAAATTAAATTTTTCTATTTGACTTTGTATTAATTCCTGTATAGGTCCAGAAGAGTTAACAAAAATTCCTGACAGCAGTTTTGAAATATTTAAGGGGTGCGTTTTTTAAACTAGTATCACTTTTGGGGAGTTTCCAATATATAAGCCCTTCAAAGTCTATTGAAATGTGAAACAGGTTTTGTAAATTTCTTGAAAAAAATGAGAAATTGCTATTAAACTTTTAATCACTCTAACATACTAAAAAAATAAAATGACATTTGAAAAATGATGCTGATGTAAAGTAGACATAAGGGAAATGTTGTCTTAATTATTTTGTACAACATGACTAACTGGTTTAGGGATATAATGATTGAAAGTTTGAAAATTGAAAGTTTTTCAAAATTTTCACTAAAATTCCAATATTTTCCCAAATAAATGCAAAACATATCGACCTAAATTTACTACTAAAATAGACTACAAAACATTCTCAGCTGGGATACCTTGAAGCGTTAGAGAGTTATTACCACATATAGTGACACCGGACAGAGTTCAAAAATTTGCCCTGGTCATTAGAGGGAATCTGTCAGCAAGTTTTTACTATATAATCTGAAGACAGCATGAGGTAAGCCACGGACCCACTATCAGTATTTGGTCAGTATATTTTTCTCAGGAGTGGGAGCCAAAACCAGGTGAGGAACAATCAGAGAAAAGGTAGAATAGAAGCAAGTCACCAATTCTGCATTTATCATCCACTCCTGGTTTTGTCTCCCACGCCTGAGAAAAAACACTGCCCGAATACTGACCAAATACTGATAGTGGGGCTGTGGCCGTAGGGGATAATACACAGATTTCAGCTTGACATCTGAGATTTTGTTTCCTTACAATGATTGTTTTAGCACCAGTAGCTTATCATTGCTGTGACTAGCTGGTTGACTGCCTCCTACTCCAGCACGCCCCTTCCTGTGATAGGCAGCTCACTCTCTATGGACATTGTATATACAGAGCCCAGTCCTCCTGTGATAGGCAGCTCACTCTCTATGGACATTGTATATACAGAGCCCGGTCTTCCTGTGATAGGCAGCTCACTCTCTATGGACATTGTATATACAGAGCCCGGTCCTCCTGTGATAGGCAGCTCACTCTCTATGGACATTGTATATACAGAGCCCGGTCTTCCTGTGATAGGCAGCTCACTCTCTATGGACATTGTATATACAGAGCCCGGTCTTCCTGTGATAGGCAGCTCACTCTCTATGGACATTGTATATACAGAGCCCGGTGGGGGTGGGGTTAGCATTTTAGCTCTGATTGCTAAATCTAAAACCTCTGCTTGTAAGAGAACGGCTGCACCCAGTTAACTAAGTGATACATTGTTTGATTCAGCTTCTCTTTGCCTACATCATGCTGCTCTAAGATGAGGTTGCAAAAATCTGTTGACAGATTCCCTTTAAGGTTAAAATTGGCTCAGTGACTTAGGGGTTAATATTAATTAATATATTTTATTTGTGCTTTCCTACAATGATAAGTGATAGTATATTACAGTCAGCAAACTCACATTAAATCTTCATATAAAAGAAAACCAGTTTAAAGCTCTGTTTCAACTATGTCAAACAACTGGAAAGATAGGGGGAGATTATTTAAAAGAAGTGCAAAGGAAATATGTCATGGTTGGCCAAAGCTATCAATTACTTTTTTTGCAAATGATTCTCTGTAAAATTGAAAAATTAGATATTTAATCTGATTTGTTGCCATGAGCATCAACTCCTTATTTCTTTCACACTGATTACAGTAAATCTCCCACATACAGTTACATATTTTTCGGACTATAAGACGCACTTTTTTCCTACAAAATTTTGGAGGAAAATGGGGGGGTGCATCTTATAGTCCGAATGTTGGGGGGGGGGTATATATATACACTGTGTGGGGTATGGGGGGAGCGGGACACAGGAGGCAGCAGCCGCCCGCTGCAGCCTACACTGTCCCCGCTGCTAAAGAAAATGAATATTCACTGGGCGTGGGGAGCAGTGAATATTCATGCTCCTTAATAGCGGCACACAGTGTAGCCACAGCGCGGCTCCTACTGTTGCCGGAATCACCTGTGCCCGCTGTTAAAGGGCATGAATATGCAACCTCTCTCCAGGCCCATGGGAGTGGAGAGGGGTGAATATTCATGCCCTTTAATAAGCGGACACACGCAATAGCCCGGCAGCAGCAGGAGCCGCGCTGCGGCTACGCTGCGTGCCGGCTATTAAGGAGCATGAAGTCACTGCTCCCTGCGCCCACAGTCCTGACTTCCAGCAGCTGATCTCTCCATGTGAGCCGCGCATGGCAGTGACGTCATGCGCAGCCCACATGGAGAGATCAGTGCGGGCAGACAGGATGCATCGCTGGAGAAGAGAAGAAAGGTGAGTAGGAATGTTTATTTTTTATGTGCAGCCAGGTGGGGATTAGGGGGACCATGCATACTAGGATAAGGATGAGGGGGCCATACATACAAGGGTAAGGATGAGGGGTGCCATGCATACCAGAATAACCCTGATGGGGCATACATAACAGGATAAAGATGAGGGGGCCATACATACCAGGATAAGAATGAGGGGCCATACGTACCAGGATAAGGATGAGGGGTGCTATGTGTGGCGCCCCTGAGGGTTCGACCGCCACAGAGATGCTGCACTTCTATAATGGAGTGTAGTGTTCCTCCTCTGAGGTAAGGCCGGTGTGATAGTCATGACCCAAACTTTTGCATCCAACACCACATTTCTCCACCAGAGGGAGGTAGTAAGCACTAGGTGCTGCTCCCCTGGTTACAGGGAGACTGGGGAACCAAGAGTTAGTGGGTGCGGGTGGAGGACCTACAAGTTAGTTACACCTTAGATTTCATATTTAATACAAAGCCATCTTTGATCTTGGTCCTTTTTAGTCCATCTGCTAGTCCTTGTTAGTTAGTTGGTCGTACTGTGCTGTCAAATACTGTGTGTAATGTGACCTCCCTCCCGGAGCGCAGATCCTGTGTGGGCCTGCACCGGCAAGGGACACAGCCCTCGTACCCTGGCCTTGGGATGAGAGGTAGGTTGCAGACAAGGAATGTCTCAACCCGGCCAAGGACCAGGATCAAGAAGGCCCGGAGCTTAAGAGTGTGGCTCCCTAGCAAATGGGTCCCAGGCAGGATGCAGACGGAGCGGTGTACGCCACCTGTCCTCGCCATGCTGATATATTCAGAGGGCCTCCGGCTGCAAGAGGGGTACCGGCCCCCGACACCCGACCTTGCTACTCTGTGTCCTGGACGGAAAGGCCGGTTAGGCCCAGAGGATCCCACCGGGTATCAGACGGAGCGGAGCTGCCACCCGTACCCTTGTTCTGAGAGGAGCTCAGAGGGAGACCCGGCCAATTTGCACACACACGGACAGGAAAGGATACGGTCTGTAGTTCAGGAACACTCTGCAGTAGGGTCCCGACTGAATGCTGGACTTACTCGGAGGTTGTCGGACCCCGGTCCCTGGTGACCACAGGACTCCGCGGGGAGCAGGGAGTCGCCTTCCTTTGCCATCTATGTGAGTAAAGCCTTGGAAGTTCACCCCTATGGCCTCCGGACTGTTTATTCTGCGCCACACCGCACGACGCGGCGCTCGTCTACTACCCCCATCCTCCTGTCCCTCTGCCCTGAGCCCTTGCTCCGCCTGTGGGGAGTAGTAATAACTTTGGCCGCCATAACACCAGGCCTCAGCGGACTGCAGCGGCGCTGGTGGCCCTTCACCAGGCACCACAGGTGGCGTAGTCGTTAATCAGCCACTCAACCCGGACAAGCCCATACCATCTCTTTCTAATGTGACGGCCCTGAGCACGGGTTGGGCCCAGGCCATGGCTACATCCCACCTCTCCATCACAGGGCCCGACACCGAGTCCCCCAACACCCAGGGTAAAACACGGGCTTTACGAGTAGAGGTGTCACACTATGTATACCAGGATAGGGATCAGGGGTGCCATGCATACCCGGATAGGGATTAGGGGTGCCATGCATACCAGGAGAGGGATGAGGGGTGCCATGCATACTAGGACAGAGATGAGGGGTGCCATGCATACTAGGACGGGGATGAGGGGTGCCATGCATACCAGGATGGGGATTGCTGTGCCATGCATACCAGGATGGGGATGATGGGTGCCATGCATACCAGGATAGGGATGAGGGGTGCCATGCATACCAGGATAGGGATGAGGGGTGCCATGCATACCAGGATAAGGATGAGGGGTGCCATGCATACCAGGATGGAGGGATGCCAGGCATACCAGGATGGGGATGGGGACCACGTATAAAAGGAAGGGGGGGCATATATACCAGGATGGGGGATATTGTCAGAATTGGGGGACATTACCCCTATACCAGTGTCAGCAGAAGACCCTCTCCCCCTTAAAAGTGCATCATGACTACATTTTTCCTTAAATTTTAATTTTTTTATTTTCCTTCTCTAAAACCTAGGTGCGTCTTATAGTCTGAAAAATACGGTATATACAGAACAGACCAAAAGTTTGGACACACCTTCTTGAAGCTCATCAAGAGAATGCCAAGAGTGTGCAAAGCAGTCATCTAAGCAAAAGGTGGCTACTTTGAAGAACCTAGAATATAAGACATATTTTCAGTTGTTTCACACTTTTTTGTTAAGTATATAATTCCACATGTGGTAATTCATAGTTTTGATGCCTTCAGTGTGAATGTACAATTTTCATAGTCATGAAACTACAGAAAAATCTTTAAATGAGAAGGTGTGTCCAAACTTTTGGTCTGTACTGTACCGGTTCTCTGCACCATCATTCCTTCTACTCATTCTCTATATCTCAACCAGGGCTGCTTCTGTCATGAGGTGAGATGAGCATCTTGCCCCAGGCGCTTGTTGGAGCAATCTGAAAGGGGTGGCAGAATGCGGCTGCTGCAACCTCAGAGACACTAGACACAGGCCTGTAGGCGGCTGCTGCCCCCTCAGAGACACTAGACACAGGCCTGTAGGCAGCTGTTGCCCCCTCAGAGACACTAGACACAGGCCTGTAGGCGGCTGCTGCCCCCTCAGAGACACTAGACACAGGCCTGTAGGCAGCTGTTGCCCCCTCAGAGACACTAGACACAGGCCTGTAGGCGGCTGCTGCCCCCTCAGAGACACTAGACACAGGCCTGTAAGCAGCTGTTGCCCCCTCAGAGACACTAGACACAGGCCTGTAAGCAGCTGTTGCCCCCTCAAAGACACTAGACACAGGCCTGTAGGCGGCTGCTGCCCCCTCAGAGACACTAGACACAGGCCTGTAGGCGGCTGCTGCCCCCTCAGAGACACTAGACACAGGCCTGTAGGCGGCTGCTGCCCCCTCAGAGACACTAGACACAGGCCTGTAGGCGGCTGCCAGTCACAGTGTATCAGACAGAGGGGCAAGATTGCAGCGCAGAGGGGGGCGCTCCAATGCTAGCTCCATACTCAAGTGCAGCGTTGTACTGGTGAGCCTTGGGCCCCCACAGAGGAAATTATTCCTGGGGCCCAATATGTAACTACATAGAAATAATACAAGCCCACCAATTGTGAGATAAAATATGCTAGTATTGTGGTGTAACATAAAAACACAATGGTTCACATTTATCAAAAATGGCATAATTTGAGCAAAATCTTTTGTACTCACTTCAACTCCATTATTCCATATTTATCAAATTTCGTCACTAATGATACATTAGGTGCAAATTATTTAAGCACAACATTTTAAGCATGGTAGCACACTTCTCAATGTTAAAAAAGAGCTGACATCCAGTGTGTCAAATGTTGCATTGTAATATAATTTTGTACAAATTTCAACTTTTTATGCATGTAAAAATGGTTTTAATATGAATGCATTTGTTCCGTGCCTTTTTTAAGACAGCCAGTGCCAGGGTGCTCCTGTCCCCAGGCACATACATAAAATCAATTAGAAATATATTAATCCCTTGGCACAGATGAACCTACAGTACCAGAACGTCCACAGCAGGGTCCACGTGTGCGGAGTTGGCTCAGGAGTGGAGACCACTTCACACGCAACATACAGCGGGCATGTGCCTGTATGGTGACCATTCAGCTGTGCACACGCAACATACAGCGGGCATGTGCCTGTATGGTGACCATTCAGCTGTGCACACGCAACATACAGCGGGCATGTGCCTGTATGGTGACCATTCAGCTGTGCGCACGCAACATACAGCGGGCATGTGCCTGTATGGTGACCATTCAGCTGTGCACACGCAACATACAGCGGGCATGTGCCTGTATGGTGACCATTCAGCTGTGCGCACGCAACATACAGCGGGCATGTGCCTGTATGGTGACCATTCAGCTGTGCACACGCAACATACAGCGGGCATGTGCCTGTATGGTGACCATTCAGCTGTGCACACGCTGCATACAGCGGGCATGTGCCTGTATGGTGACCATTCAGCTGTGCACACGCAACATACAGCGGGCATGTGCCTGTATGGTGACCATTCAGCTGTGCACACGCTGCATACAGCGGGCATGTGCCTGTATGGTGACCATTCAGCTGTGCACACGCTGCATACAGCGGGTATGTGCCTGTATGGTGACCATTCAGCTGTGCACACGCAACATACAGCGGGCATGTGCCTGTATGGTGACCATTCAGCTGTGCGCACCCATCTTGATGCTCCTGTGAAATCCAGCATTAGGCTGGATTCATATGGGATCATTATTTCCACTATTAAAACATACAAAACAAGCAGGGGCGTAATGATCGCGGTCATAGAGGGTACAACCGGGACCAGACCCATGCTTGTGCGTGGCCCGACGACACCAATTTCACCTGGATGTGCATTCTCTGACACACATTCTGCTGAAATGTATTGTGACGCAGAGACCCGCCGGCTCCCTGCACTTCAAGACAAGCTGTCAGCCAATCAGAGGCTGGCAAAAGGTGTTGGCGGCCCGCAGAAGTCAGATACCGGCTGGGGGAACATTATACCAGGATGGCGGACCTTATACCAGGATGGCGGACCTTATACCAGGATGGCGGACATTTAATCAGGATAGCGGACATTATATCAGGATGGGGAAATTATATCAGAATGAAGGACATTATATCAGGATGGGAGATAAGATACCAGGCTGGGAACATTATATTAAGATGGGGACAATATACCAGGATGAGTGACATTACACCAGAATGGCGGACATTATACCAGAAGGGGGACATGGTTATAGCATGGAGCCCAGGATGGGGGACATTATACCAAAATGGGGACATTGTATCAGTCAGGGGTGGTACAGGGTGGGCATCAGTCAGGGTTGATACAGGGGCACTCAGGGGTAATACAGGGGAGGCTCAGACAGTCAGGGGTGAAACAAAAAATTGAGGGAAATCCTCCCTTAGTGACTGAGCCCTCTCACCCTCTATCACCAATGAGTAAAGCCCCTCACTGCTGGTGTTGATGGGGGCTCAGTTATGTGATAATCCTGCTCAGCTACATATATCTAACCTTTGGTGAGTGATGTAGCAGGCAGCCATCCATCTCCCTGTGCTTCTCAGTGTCAGCCTGTGACACAGTTAGGGGGGAGCACGGTTACTCAGCACATCATGGCTCATTACCTCAGCTCTGCTGTTAGCACGGGGAAGAGGCCACAAACAAAACTAACACTGATTGGCTGCGATGCTGCCAATCACTATTAGACTTACCAACAGCAGCACCGCTCTCCCTGGTTGCTCCAGGTGCGGTATCGCAGAGGCAGAGATTCAGCATTATTGATCAGCGATCAGTCAGTCCCTGAAGTGAGCTGCTGTCTGCACTGCAGCAGAACAGATCCAGTGACTCCCGTACTCTGCCGGGATGTCTAATGCTGGGAGGAGCGGTGAATAGTAATCAGTGACACGTGTGAGCTGCCGTGCTTGCAGCATGTCATGTGCTAGTGCACTGAGTGCTGCTGACTGCTCCTCCCAGCATTAGACATCCCGGGAGAGCAGTGCACGGGTCACTGAATCTCTCCAGCTGCAGACAGCGGCTCACTCCTCATACTGACCAGAACACTGATCCATCCTGCTGAATCCTGAACACTGTGATATCGCACCTGGAACTGAATCACTGGAATCAGTAAGTAATAAAAATGCCTTAAAACATCCTCTCTCTCTCATTATTCTGGCATTTGGCAAATATTAAAAATGATGGTAATCCTAATTGACCTAAAACGGGAAAGGTTTATTCTGATTTCACGTCAGATATTGAGAAAAACCTGCGTCTTTTTATATAGTGTATGGAAACTTCTGGTGTCAACTGCATGTGTATGTGTCCCTATAGTTATAGTTTTGAATGATTACTATTGTCCCTTCATTGCATCCAAATAACCTGTTCACAAAATCAAAGTATGTCATTGGGTTGGAAGGGGTTAACCAGGCAGTTCTGATGACATCACAACGCACATAGACATCCTATGACATCACAATTGGTATAGAATGTACAGAGTGTAACTCCTGAGCCATCTTGTTTCATTCGAGGCTGACTGCTGGAAGGTGACAAGTCCAGGTAGGGAACTCTTCACCTATGACCTCACTCATACATTGTATAGATGGGGGGTCAGTAGTGGGATTCAGAACTGCATCATTAACCTGAAAATCTCAGCAGATGGCGCTGGATCCTGTGTCCCGTGCTGTGATTGTTAGAATGAGTCTATGATTTACAAAAAAATGTTATTGACCAGATCCCATGGAAAATCATTTGGGGGCTTTAGTAAAGCAGTGTGATCCCGGCCTAACAGGGGCTACCGATCTGGACAAACCCTTCCCTAAATGAGGACTTGCTGGCGATCAACTGATCATGTATCACTGGTCTTGAAGACCCTCAGCAATCGGCTGGCTTTGCTCTCTATGACCCCCATGTGCTCTAATAAAAGCATATAGAAAGGGGAGGGCCGGCTGACACCACCCCATTTGGCTCCATTTTTGGGTAGCTTTGCCATTATTCTTGTCAAAACATAGAGTTTTCAGAACATCCATTTAATAGCAGACTGGTCCAGTTCTCCATTATCCGCTCTCATGGTCCTGCTGGATCAGGAGTGACCGGGAGCTGACGGTTTATGGTGATCAGGAGTTGCAGTATGGCGCCGGTGTTTCCCTTTAGGTCATAGAGCAGTAGGTGACGCGGATTAAATAGGACCTATCATTTAATCCTCATTTTTTGTAATGATAGGTGTTATGTCTCATCTAGTTCAGATGAGCAGCAGTAATGAAGCACGGACCGATGACGGTGGCGCAGCAGGATGGCCGAGCAGAAACAACGGAGAACGCCGTGGCTTGATGGCAGCAGGAAGACCAGAACTGGAACCACAGGAAATCAAGAGCAGAATTGAAGCAACGGCACCTGGTATAATAGAGTTACAGACTCTGATCAGACTTTCATCAGAGTGGTATCAGTTTTTCTCGGACATGGAGAGGAGAAAGAAAAGGTTTCTCACCTTCTCCCTTCTGCAAGTCGGTGAAAATCGGACCACACTCCGATGTCAAAGCGCGGTCCAATTTTTCCACAAGCGCATAGACTTGCATTGCCATTGCCATATTTTGCAGACTATAAGACGCACCCCAAATTTTGGGGTGGAAAATCATTTTTTTAATAAAATGGTGGTGCCTCTTATAGTCCGTTTAACAGTAGGTTACCAGGGGGCGGCGGTGGTGGAGCGGGGTGACAGGAGACAGGGCCACTGCTTTAGCCAGTCGGCGGCGACAGGAGTGGGGAGATGTTGCGGGCCCTGGGCTCTCATAAGATGTCGGCGCCGGTGAGCAGAGTCCCCTTTCCTATAGATTGCCCTGCAGTAGGCTTTGGGAAAATGGCTGCTAGAGGTGACGCATGTGCAGATTGAGATCTCGGGAGATGCATGCGCCGCCTCAAGCGTCCATTTTCCCAAAGTCCACTGCAGGGCAATAAATGGGAAAAGCTACTCTGCTCACCGGCGCCGACATCTTATGAGAGCCCAGGGCCCGCTGACACCGGCCTCCTGTGACCGCGCTCCACCGCAACCACCCCTCGAAAGCTACATTCAGATATTGTATATTAGATTGTAAGCTCCTAGGACAGGGTGTACATTATTCTGCATGCCCTCAGGAGCAGCCTGTATATTGTATATTAGATTGTAAGCTCCTAGGACAGGGTGTGCATTATTCTGCATGCCCTCAGGAGCACTCTGTATATTGTATATTAGATTGTAAGCTCCTAGTACAGGGTGTGCATAATTCTGCATGCCCTCAGGAGCAGTCTGTATATTGTATATTAGATTGTAAGCACCTAGGACAGGGTGTGCATTATTCTGCATGCCCTCAGGAGCAGCCTGTATATTGTATATTAGATTGTAAGCTCCTAGGACAGGATGTGCATTATTCTGCATGCCCTCAGGAGCAGTCTGTATATTGTATATTAGATTGTAAGCTCCTAGGACAGGGTGTGCATTATTCTGCATGCCCTCTGGAGCAGCCTGTATATTGTATATTAGATTGTAAGCTCCTAGGACAGGATGTGCATTATTCTGCATGCCCTCAGAAGCAGTCTGTATATTGTATATTAGATTGTAAGCTCCTAGGACAGGGTGTGCATTATTCTGCATGCCCTCAGGAGCAGTCTGTATATTGTATATTAGAATGTAAGCTTCTAGGACAGGGTGTACATTATTCTGCATGCCCTCAGGAGCAGTCTGTATATTGTATATTAGATTGTAAGCTCTTAGGACAGGGTGTACATTATTCTGCATGCCCTCTGGAGCAGTCTGTATACTGTATATTAGATTGTAAGCTCCTAGTGCAGGATGTGCATTATTCTGCATGCCCTCAGGAGCAGTCTGTATATTGTATATTAGATTGTAAGCTCCTAGGACAGGGTGTACATTATTCTGCATGCCCTCAGGAGCAGTCTGTATACTATATATTAGATTGTAAGCTCCTAGGACAGGGTGTACATTATTCTGCATGCCCTCAGGAGCAGTCTGTATATTGTATATTAGATTGTAAGCTTCTAGGACAGGGTGTGCATTATTCTGCATGCCCTCAGGAGCAGTCTGTATACTGTATATTAGATTGTAAGCTCCTAGGACAGGGTGTACATTATTCTGCATGCCCTCAGGATCAGTCTGTATATTGTATATTAGATTGTAAGCTCCTAGGACAGGGTGTACATTATTCTGCATGCCCTCAGGAGCAGTCTGTATTTTGTATATTAGATTGTAAGCTCCTAGGACAGGGTGTACATTATTCTGCATGCCCTCAGGAGCAGTCTGTATATTGTATATTAGATTGTAAGCTCCTAGGACAGGGTGTGCATTATTCTGCATGCCCTCAGGAGCAGTCTGTATATTGTATATTAGATTGTAAGCTCCTAGGACAGGGTGTACATTATTCTGCATGCCCTCAGGAGCAGTCGGTATACTGTATATTAGATTGTAAGCTCCTAGGACAGGGTGTACATTATTCTCCATGCCCTCAGGAGCAGCCTGTATATTGTATATTAGATTGTAAGCTCCTAGGACAGGGTGTACATTATTCTGCATGCCCTCAGGAGCAGTCTGTATATTGTATATTAGATTGTAAGCTCCTAGGACAGGGTGTACATTATTCTGCATGCCCTCAGGAGCAGTCTGTATATTGTATATTAGATTGTAAGCTCCTAGGATAGGGTGTACATTATTCTGCATGCCCTCAGGAGGGAGCAGTCTGTATACTGTATATTAGATTGTAAGCTCCTAGTGCAGGGTGTACATTATTCTGCATGCCCTCAGGAGCAGTCTGTGTACTGTATATTAGATTGTAAGCTCCTAGTACAGGGTGTACATTATTCTGCATGCCCTCAGGAGCAGTCTGTATACTGTATATTATATTGTAAGCTCCTAGGACAGAGCTTTGTGGGTGAGAACAAGCAATTTAAATTGGATCCTATAATTCATGGGCAGCCAGTGCAATAACTGGCACAGAGCGGAGGAGTCTGAGTAACGATTAGCCAAATAGATGACCCTGGCAGCAGCATTAAAGATGGACTGGAGGGGGGGAAAGTCGAGTGAGGGGGAGGCCAATTAAAAGAGAGTTACAGTAGACGAGGCGGGAGTGGATCAGGGCAACAGCGAGGGTTTTTGTTGTTTCCAAGGTGAGAAAGTGGCGGATTCTAGAGATGTTCTTCAGGTGCAAGTGACAAGAGTGGGCAAGAGATTGTATGTGGAAGGTGAAGGTGTTAGAACCTTGCTGTTAGGTTTTTTTTCCTTTGCTGGTCACATGACCTTGTTGGCCTATTTAATCCTGCTCTGCCCTTCTGGCTTTGCTGGACTTCATTGTATATCTACTTTCTAGCTAGCCTGTGCTCTGTGTCTTGCTCTGTTAGTTTGCTTGGTTTACTGACCTCTATGTTCTTTATATTTTGTTTGTTCGTCTGTCTGCTACTATTTCAGTTAGGAGGTGTCCCATATTCCTCCCAGTCCTTAGTACTTGTAGGGATTCCTCCCCCACATCTATAGGTCTTCGTACAGACTAGCTTAGGACTTTAGCAGGTCTGATCGCAGGATCAGGTTCCCTGTTACATCGTAGGGATTCAGCTGAGTTCTATCGTAGGGACAGATCTCCTCTCTTTCCTTAGCTCTGGTAGCAGAACATAACAGTAAGTCCAGCCAGCAAATTCTCTAAGGAAAGATTTTTCTGTTCCATCATGGTGTCGGTTCAGGATTTGGCTCATCGCCTGCAGGGACTCTCTCTGGAAGTGACCGAGCTCCGTCAGCACGTGAGTAACTGTTCTGGAGCACATTTCTTGGAGCCTAAGGTATGTTTGCCGGATTTATTTTTTGGTGAACATCGAGAATTTTTTTCATTTAAAAATGCTTGCTTATTGTATTTTCGTTTGAGACCCAAGTCCTCTGGGGATGAATCCCAGCGCGTAGGGTTCATAATGTCACTTTTGCGCAAAGAGCCTCAGGAGTGGGCCTTTTCTTTGCAACCTAGTGATACATGCTTCAGATCAGTGGATAGTTTTTTTTCTGCTTTAGGACTATTATATGATGATCCTGACCGTGTCGCATCAGCTGAGACTGAGTTGAGACGTTTAAAACAAGGATCAGGTAATGTCGAAAAATATTGTACACATTTTCGTCGTTGGTCCACTCAAACAGGGTGGAACGATTCTGCTCTGAAAAGTCTATTTCTTGCTGGGCTCAGTGAAAGGGTTAAAGACCTGCTAATTGCTTATCCTACACCTGAGGATTTGCAACAGGCTATGCAATTAGCTATACGGGTGGATAGAAGACTGCGTGCTAGGGTTAATGAGAGCAAATCCTCTGCTATGTCAGTTTCTGGTTATGATAATGTGTGTACTAACAGTGGTGAACCGATGGAGATTGGATCGGTGGCACCTCGCTCTCAAGAAAAAGACCATCGTTTTTCAGAAGGCTTGTGTTTCTATTGCGGAAAATCTGGTCATTTGATTAAAGGCTGTGAGCTTCGTATGAAGAAAGAAAAAAAAATGGTCAGTCACGCCCGTATTGCCTGTTTAAATTCCAAGGGTATATTTTTAGCTGCTTCCACGATTGCTCAGGAAAAATTAATGGAATTTCGGGTGTTTGTTGATTGCGGGTCTACACTGAATGTAATTGATGGGGGATTCGTGGAAAAACTCAATTTAAAACCTGAACCTTTATCATCCCCCATTGCTGTGGTTTCTGTGGATGGCTCCCCTTTGAAGAATATTACTCTCAAGGTCTGTGAATTTCCTCTCACTATTAATGGTGTTCACCATGAGAAATTGGATTTGGTAGTGTTGAATAACTTGCCTTCTCCAGTAATATTGGGATTGCCTTGGTTAAAATGTCACAATCCTGTACTGGATTGGTCTACCAGTGAAATTAAATCCTGGAGCCATAAATGTTATGACAAGTGTTGTAACGGGCGTATTGCAGCTTTGGATAGGGGAGAATTGCCTGTTCCTATTCAGGATTTTTGGAGAGTTTTTTCTGAGAAGGAATCGCAGGTTTTGCCTCCCCATAGAGACTATGATTGTTCTATTGAATTTGTCCCTGGAGCGACTCTTCCTAAAAGTCGTTTATTTAACCTTACTATTCCTGAGAGGAAGGCTTTGGAGGAATACATACAGACAAGTTTGGCCGCCGGTCACATTAGGCCCTCTAAGTCTCCTGTGGCGGTTGGATTTTTTTTTGTAAAAAAAAAGGACGGCGGTTTACGTCCTTGTCTGGATTTTCGTGAGATTAACAAAATTACGGTACGCAATCCTTACCCACTGCCATTGATTCCTGATCTGTTTAACCAGTTATTGGGGGCCAAGTGGTTCTCTAAAATTGACCTTAAGGGGGCATACAATCTGTTGCGCATGAAGGAGGGTGATGAATGGAAGACTGCTTTTAACACTCCTGTGGGTCATTTTGAGAATCTGGTTATGCCTTTTGGTCTTACTAATGCTCCTGCATTTTTTCAGAATCTGATTAATGACATCCTTAGACCTTTGATCGGTAAAAATGTGGTTGTGTATTTGGATGACATTTTGATTTATTCGCCAGATCTGGAGTCTCATTGGCGGAGCGTGCGTGAGGTATTACAGTTATTAATGGACAATTCGCTTTTTGCTAAGCTGGAGAAATGTGAGTTCGCTGTACAGAGAATTAGTTTTTTGGGCTACATTATCTCCAGCAAAGGTTTTGAGATGGATCCGGTTAAGGTTCAGGCTGTGCAGGAATGGCCTAGGCCTATTGGTTTGAAATCGATACAGAGGTTTTTGGGTTTCGCCAATTACTATAGAAAATTCATAAAAAATTTTTCTAGTATTGTCAAACCTCTGACTGATCTCACCAGGAAAGGTGCTGATGCGGTTCAGTGGTCTTCTGAGGCCATTGAAGCTTTTGTGTATCTCAAGGAGAGGTTCACCTCTGCTCCCATCCTTATGCAGCCTGATGTTACTAGGCCGTTTTTGGTTGAGGTTGATGCTTCCTCTGTGGGGGTTGGCGCAGTATTGTCTCAGGATAACGGGGATGGATTACATCCCTGTGCCTTTTTTTCAAAAAAATTTTCGGAGACTGAATTGAATTACGATATTGGTAATCGGGAATTATTGGCTATTAAACTCGCATTTGAACACTGGCGCCACTTCTTGGAAGGTGCGGAATTTCCCGTTCAGGTTCTTACGGATCATAAAAATCTGATATATCTTGACGCTGCCAAGCGCCTGAATGCCCGTCAGGCTAGGTGGGCACTGTTTTTCTCGCGGTTTAATTTCTCCGTTACTTACATCCCTGGTACTAAGAATGTTAAGGCGGATGCCTTGTCTCGCAGTTTTTCTCCCATAGTCGGTGCTGAGAAAGAGGAAAACATTTTACAAGAAGGTGTTGTGATAGCTGCTTTAGACTCCGTTTTGGAAGATGAGATTCTTAAAGCTCAGGAGAATGCCCCATCTAACACTCCTCATGGGAGGTTGTTTGTGCCTGGGACCTTTAGGAGAGATTTGTTTGTTGAGTGTCACGAATCTCGGTTGGCAGGTCATCCCGGAATCTCTGAGACCAAGAGACTGGTGGGTCGCAGTTTTTGGTGGCCTGGATGGCAGAAGGAAGTCATTAAGTGGGTACGCCAATGTACTGTATGTGCTAGATCTAAGTCCTCACATACTCCTGCTGCGGGGTTGCTTTGTCCTTTGGAGGTCCCCAGTGCTCCTTGGACACATTTGGCTATGGACTTTATAACTGACCTTCCCCCCTCTGAGGGTTTTACTGTCATCTGGGTGGTCGTGGACCGTTTTAGTAAGATGTGTCACTTGGTTCCCTTCATCAAACTGCCCTGCGCTAAAACTCTCGCTAAGGCCTTTGTCAAGGAAATTGTCAGACTTCATGGCGTTCCTACTGACATTGTTTCTGATAGGGGTCCTCAGTTCGTGGCTCGTTTTTGGCGTGCCTTTTGTGACAGGTTGGGAATTCATTTGTCGTTTTCGTCCGGATATCATCCTGAATCTAATGGCCAGACAGAAAGGAAAAACCAGGATGTTGAGCAGTTCTTGCGTTGTTTTGTGGCAGACAATCAAGAGGGGTGGTCTGAGTTTCTGCCACTTGCCGAATTTGCTCTGAACAATCATACATCTTCTTCTGCTGGTTGTTCGCCTTTTTTTTGTTGTTCTGGGAGACATCCGTCGTTTGGGTCGTTCTCCAAGTTGGGATCTGCCGTGCCTGAGGAGGAGAATTTTTCCGGTGATTTGGAAAGAGTTTGGACGGATGTGCGTGGTAATCTTCAGGAGGCCAACAGAAAATCTAAAGACTACTTTGATAGGAAACGACAGGAGGTTTTGTTCGCTGTTGGTGACATGGTTTGGTTGTCCTCTAGGAATCTGCGGTTGAGGATTCCTTCTAAGAAATTGGGTCCCAAGTTTGTAGGGCCCTTTAAGGTGCTTCAGGTTGTCAACCAATCTGCTGTTAGGTTGGAGGTTCCTACCTCCTGGAGAATTAATCCGGTCTTTCATGTCTCTCTGTTAAAAAAAGCTGTTGTGTCGGATGGTGACGCCTCTGCCTCTGTTCCTCCGGTGGTGGAGGACGGGGAATATGAAATTTCTCGCATCCTTGACTCTAGACGGTATAGAGGTAGTTTGCAGTATCTTGTGGCCTGGAAAGGTTTCGGACCCGAGGATAACTCTTGGGTGAGGTCAGATGATGTTTCCGCGTCCAGACTTATCAGAGCGTTTCACAGGAGATTTCCTGATAAGCCTGGTCCTAGGGGATCCGGAGGATCCTCTTAGAAGGGGGGGTACTGTTAGAACCTTGCTGTTAGGTTTTTTTTCCTTTGCTGGTCACATGACCTTGTTGGCCTATTTAATCCTGCTCTGCCCTTCTGGCTTTGCTGGACTTCATTGTATATCTACTTTCTAGCTAGCCTGTGCTCTGTGTCTTGCTCTGTTAGTTTGCTTGGTTTACTGACCTCTATGTTCTTTATATTTTGTTTGTTCGTCTGTCTGCTACTATTTCAGTTAGGAGGTGTCCCATATTCCTCCCAGTCCTTAGTACTTGTAGGGATTCCTCCCCCACATCTATAGGTCTTCGTACAGACTAGCTTAGGACTTTAGCAGGTCTGATCGCAGGATCAGGTTCCCTGTTACATCGTAGGGATTCAGCTGAGTTCTATCGTAGGGACAGATCTCCTCTCTTTCCTTAGCTCTGGTAGCAGAACATAACAGAAGGAGAGATTGGTGTCAAACACAACGCCCAGACAACGCACCTGCTGGCTCGGCATTATTGTGGTACCACACACGGAGAGAGAGAAGTCAGATTTCGAGAGGTGGGTAGACGGCGGGAGCACAAGAAATTCAGTATTTGGAAAGGTTGAGTTTCAGGTAGAGAGCGGACATTATGTTAGAAACTGCGGCCAGACAGTCACTGGTGTTCTGTAGTACAGCGGGGGTAAGGTCAGGGGATGAGGTGTATAGTTGTGTGTCATCAGCATAAAGATGGTACTGAAAACCAAATTTGCTGATGGTCTGTCCAATTGGGGCTGTGCAGAGAGAGAATAGAAGAGGGCCAAGGACTGAACCCTGGGGAACCCCAATAGTGAGAGGAAGGGGAGAAGAAGTGGAGCCAGTGAACGGTACACTGAAAGAGCGGTCAGATAGGTAGGAGGAGAACCAGGAGAGAGCAGTGTCCTTAATGCCGATTGAGTGGAGCGTAGAGAGTAGGAGGTGGTGGTCAACGGTGTCAAAGGCGGCAGAGAGGTCAAGAGGAATGAGCAGAGAGTGGTGACCATTACGTTTTGCTGTCAGAAGGTCATTGGTTACTTTGATGAGTGCAGTTTCTGTAGAATTTAGGGGACGGAAGCCGGACTGTGATGGGTCTAGAAGAGAGTGAGTGGAGAGGTAACTGGTAAGGCGGGAGTAGACCAGGCGCTCCAAGAGTTTAGAGATGAAGGGAAGATTGGAGACTGGTCTGTAGTTGTTTGTGCAGGAAAGGTCAAGAGAGGGCTTTTTTTAATAATGGAGTAATGATGGAGTGTTTGAAGGAGGAGGGGAAGATACCAGAAGAGAGGGAGAGGTTGAAGATTTTAGTTAGGCGAGTAGTGACGACTGAAGAAAGAGACTGGAGTAGATGTTAGGGGATGGGGTCAGTGGTGCATGTAGTGGGATGGGAAGAAGAGAGGAGCCTGGAGACTTTGTCTTCTGTGACTGGGTCATATGTCGAGAGTGATCCAGAGGGGATGTGGGGAGGGATGGGAGTCACGGCTCTTGGTGGCTGGGGGCTGATTTCCTGATGAATGGTGTCTATTTTGTCTGTGAAGTAGGAGGCCAAGTCCTCAGCACAAATGTCTGTGATGGGGGCCTGCGCTTTAGGACTGAGGAGGGAGTGAAAGGTATTGAAGACTTTTTTGGGATTGTTGGATAGTGAGGAGATCAGGGTGGTGAAGTAGGTCTGTGTGGCGAGGTCAAGGGCAGAGTTATATGTTTTTAACATAAATTTGTAGTGGATAAAGTCTTCTAGTGTGCGAGTTTTCCTCCATAGGCGTTCGGCACTTCTAGAGCAACGCTGGAGAAATCGGGTTTGCGGTGTGACCCAGGGCTGTTTTGCTCTGTGTTTAGAGGTTCTGAGGGTGATGGGTGCTACTTGGTCCAGCGTGCTTCTGAGAGTGTCATTGTAGTGGTTTACAGCCAGATCAGGACAGGAAAAAGAGGAGATTGAGGACAGTGATGAGTGAAGGGAGTCTGTAAGTGTATGAGGGTTAATGGCTTGTAGATTTCTGAATGTGTGATAGGTAGGAGTGTGCTGGGGTGGGTGAGGATTTGTGAGCGTGAAGGAGAGAATGTTATGATCAGAGAGGGGAAGAGGGGGGTTATTTAAGTGGGGGATTGAACTAAGCCGGACAAAGACCAGATCAAGGGTGTTTCCATCTTTGTGTGTCTCAGAGGTTGAAAGCTGTGAGAGGCCAAGAGAAGTGGTGAAAGATAGAAGCTGGGATGCGTATAAGGAGGTGGGGCTGTTTATGGGGATGTTGAAGTCTCCCAGGATAAGGGTTGGTAAATCTGAGGACATGAAATGCAGCAGCCAGGCAGAAAAATGATCAAGGAACTGGGTGGGTGAGCCTGGGGAACGGATATACGACCGCTACTCTGAGGGAGAGGGGATGGGAGAGCCTGATGGTGTGGACCTCAAAAGAAGGGAATGAGAGTGATGGTAATGGGGGGATGACCTGGAAGGTGCAATGTGGGGACAGGAGTATGCCGACCCCACCACCAAGTATGTTTGTAGGTCTCGGGGAATGGGAAAAATGCAGGCCGCCATGAGAAATAGCAGCAGTGGACACAATGTCAGAATCCTGGATCCAGGTTTCAGTGAGGGCCAGCAGATTGAGAGAGTTGGTCAGAAAGTAATTGTGCAGTCAAGGAAGCTTGTTGCATATAGACCATGGATTCCTCAGTGCGCAATTGAAGGAGGGAGATGAAGGAGTACAGCTGATGTTAATAAGGATAGCAGCGTTTCGATGTGAGGTAAGGGAGAGGTTGAGGTTGGTGGAGAGTGGTCCGGGGTTAGGAGAGATATCCCCTGAAATGAGTAGTAGCAGTTAAAAGAGAAAGAGCAGATAGTTTTTGGATTTGTGATATAGTTTCCTGTGCAATAACTTTGGATAAGATAGAGTGAGATTTTTCAGGAAGTTCAAAAGAGCATGGGAGCTATACATAGGAGAGGGAAGGAGAGAGGGGCAGATATGGATGAGTGGTGATGGAGGGGGGATAGGGTGGTGATTGTGGATGAAAAAAGCACACAGGAATATGGATGCAGGAGTAAAGTACATAGTTTGAAGAGAGTATAAAGTGTGGGTTACCTGACTCCTGCCCTGAATGACTGCCATTGAAATGACTGTCAGACACTTGTCGAACAGGACACTTTGCTGAAGAGGACACGTGCGTGCACCCCTTATGATGCATCTAGATTTATAGGAAGGACTATAGCATCAGGTGAGAGGGATTGTGGGAGCTACTTGTGACTAAATTGGCAGCTGCTCAGCTCACCAGGGAGTGGATAGCTGATCAAAGACACAGACCTAACACACTATGCCTGACACAGTATAACACCTTTCACCATCAGCTAAAGTCTACAATGATGAAAGGACAGACAGTGACTATTGAATACAATGCATCAAATAACAGAGCACAGATACAGCAAACAGAAACATTATACCATAGAAATGGTTTCAAGATGAGAGTTCAGCAGATGACATTAATCCAGCAAGCAGAGATGTTATACCATAGGAATGGATTCAAGATGAGAGTTCACCAGATGACATAGATCCAGCAAGCAGAGATGTTATAACATAGAAATGGTTTCAAGATGAGAGTTCAGCAGATGGCATAGATTCAGCAAGCAGAGATATAATACCATAGAAATGGTTTCAAGATGAGAGTTCAGCAGATGACGTAGATCCTGCAAACACACATGTTATACCATAGAAATGGTTTCAAGTCGACAGTTCAGCAGATGACATAGATCCAGCAAGCAGAGATGTTATAACATAGAAATGGTTTCAAGATGAGAGTTCAGCAGATGACATAGTTCCAGCAAGCAGAGATGTTAGACCATAGAAATGGTTTCAGGATGAGAGTTCAGCAGATGAGATAGATCCAGCAAGTAGAGATGTTATACCATAGAAATGGTTTCAAGATGAGAGTACAGCAGATGACAAAGATCCTGCAAGCAAAGATGTTATACCATAGAAATGATTTCAAGATGAGAGTACAGCAGATGACAAAGATCCTGCAAGCAAAGATGTTACACCATAGAAAAGGTTTCAAGATGAGAGTTCAGCAGATGACACAGATCCAGCAAGCAGAGATGTTATACTATAGAAATGGTTTCAAGATGAGAGCTCAGCAGATGACATAGATCCAGCAAGCAGAGATGTTATACCATAGAAATGATTTCAAGATGAGAGTTCTGCAGATGACATAGATCCAGCAAGCAGAGATGTTATACCATAGAAATGGTTTCAAGATGAGAGTTCAGCAGATGACATTAATCCAGCAAGCAGAGATGTTATACCATAGAAATTATTTCAAGATGAGAGTTCAGCAGATGACATTAATCCAGCAAGCAGAGATGTTATACCATAGAAATTGTTTCAAGATGAGAGTTCAGCAGATGACATAGATCCAGCAAGCAAAGATGTTATACCATAGAAAAGGTTTCAAGATGAGAGTTCAGCAGATGACATAGATCCAGCAAGCAGAGATGTTATAACATAGAAATGGTTTCAAGATGAGAGCTCAGCAGATGACACAGATCCAGCAAGCAGAAATGTTATACCATACAAATGGTTTCAAGATGAGAGTTCAGCAGATGATATAGATCCAGCAAGCAGAGATGTTATACCATAGAAATGGTTTCAAGATGAGAGTTCAGCAGATGACATAGATCCAGCAAGCAGAGACGTTATACCATAGAAATGGTTTCAAGATGAGAGCTCAGCAGATGACACAGATCCAGCAAAAAGAGATGTTATACCATAGAAATGGTTTCAAGATGAGAGTTCAGCAGATGACATATGGTTTCAAGATGAGAGTTCAGAAGATGACATAGATCGAGCAAGCAGAGATGTTATACCATAGAA
The DNA here is from genome assembly GCF_046119375.1 of Phyllobates terribilis. Classification (NCBI taxonomy): domain Eukaryota; kingdom Metazoa; phylum Chordata; class Amphibia; order Anura; family Dendrobatidae; genus Phyllobates; species Phyllobates terribilis. The sequence continues at coordinate 1,300,357 of NW_027362764.1, read as the reverse complement.
ATGGTTTCAAGATGAGAGTTCAGCAGATGACATAGATCCAGCAAGCAGAGATGTTATACCATAGACATAGTTTCAAGATAAGAGTTCAGCAGATGACATTGATCCAGCAAGCAGAGATGTTATACCATAGAAATGGTTTCAAGATGAGAGCTCAGCAGATGACACAGATTCAGCAAAAAGAGATGTTATACCATAGAAATGGTTTCAAGATCAGAGTTCAGCAGATGACATATGGTTTCAAGATGAGAGTTCAGCAGATGACATAGATCGAGCAAGCAGAGATGTTATACCATAGAAATGGTTTCAAGATGAGAGTTCAGCAGATGACATAGATCGAGCAAGCAGAGATATTATACCATAGAAATGGTTTCAAGATGAGAGTTCAGCAGATGACATAGATCACAAAAAGCAGAGATGTTATATCATAGAAATAGTTTCAAGATGAGAGTTCAGCAGATGACATAGATCGAGCAAGTAGATATGTTATACCATAGAAATGGTTTCAAGATGAGAGTTCAGCAGATGACATAGATCCAGCAAGCAGAGATGTTATACCATAGAAATGGTTTCAAGATGAGAGTTCAGCTGATGACATAGATTCAGCAAGCAGAGATGGTATACCATAGAAATGGTTTCAAGATGAGAGTTCAGCAGATGACATAGATCCAGCAAGCAGAGATGTTATACCATAGAAATGGTTTCAAGATGAGAGTTCAGCAGATGACATAGATACAGCATGCAGAGATGTTATACCATAGAAATGGTTTCAAGATGAGAGTTCAGCTGATGACATACATCCAGCAAGTTGAGATTTTATACCCTAGAAATGGTTTCAAGATGAGCGTTCAGCAGATGACATAGATCCAGCAAGCAGAGATATTATACCATAGAAATGGTTTCCATATGAGACTTCAGCAGATGACATAGATCCAGAAAGCAGAGATTTTATACCATAGGAATGGATTCAAGATGAGAGTTCACCAGATGACATAGATCCAGCAAGCAGAGATGTTATACCATAGAAATGGTTTCAAGATGAGAGTTCAGCAGATGGCATAGATTCAGCAAGCAGAGATATTATACCATAGAAATGGTTTCAAGATGAGAGTTCAGCAGATGACATAGATCCAGCAAACAGACATGTTATACCATAGAAATGGTTTCAAGTCGACAGTTCAGCAGATGACATAGATCCAGCAAGCAGAGATGTTATAACATAGAAATGGTTTCAAGACTAGAGTTCAGCAGATGAGATAGATCCAGCAAGCAGAGATGTTAGACCATAGAAATGGTTTCAGGATGAGAGTTCAGCAGATGAGATAGATCCAGCAAGTAGAGATGTTATACCATAGAAATGGTTTCAGGATGAGAGTTCAGCAGATGAGATAGATCCAGCAAGCAGAGATGTTATACCATAGAAATGGTTTCAATATGAGAGTACAGCAGATGACAAAGATCCTGCAAGCAAAGATGTTATACCATAGAAATGGTTTCAAGATGAGAGTTCAGCAGATGACATAGATCCAGCAAGCAGAGATGTTATACCATAGAAATGATTTCAAGATGAGAGTTCTGCAGATGACATAGATCCAGCAAGCAGAGATGTTATACCATAGAAATGGTTTCAAGATGAGAGTTCAGCAGATGACAGAGATCCTGCAAGCAGAGATGTTATACCATAGAAATGGTTACAAGATGACAGTTCAGCAGATGACATAGATCCAGCAAGCAGAGATGTTATACCATAGAAATGGTTTCAAGATGAGAGTTCAGCAGATGGCATAGATCCAGCAAGCAGAGATATTATACCATAGAAATGGTTTCAAGATGAGAGTTCAGCAGATGACATAGATCCAGCTAGCAGAGATGTTATACCATAGAAATGGTTTCAAGAGGAGAGTTCAGCAGATGACATAGATACAGCAAGCAGACATTTTATACCATAGAAATGGTTTCAAGATGAGAGTTCAGCAGATGACATAGATCCAGCAAGCAGAGATGTTATACCATAGAAATGGTTTCAAGATGAGATTTCAGCAGATGACATAGATCCCTCAAGCAGAGATGTTATATCATAGAAATGGTTTCAAGATGAGAGTTCAGCAGATGACATAGATCGAGCAAGCAGATATGTTATACCATAGAAATGGTTTCAAGATGAGAGTTCAGCAGATGACATAGATCACAGCAAGCAGAGATGTTATACCATAAAAATGGTTTCAAGATGAGAGTTCAGCAGATGACATAGATTCAGCAAGCAGAGATGTTATACCATAGAAATGGTTTCAAGATGAGAGTTCAGCTGATGACATAGATCCAGCAAGCAGAGATGGTATACCATAGAAATGGTTTCAAGATGAGAGTTCAGCAGATGACATAGATTCAGCAAGCAGAGATGTTATACCATAGAAATGGTTTCAAGATGAGAGTTCAGCTGATGACATAGATCCTGCAAGCAGAGATGGTATACCATAGAAATGGTTTCAAGATGAGAGTTCAGCAGATGACATAGATCCAGCAAGCAGAGATGTTATACCATAGAAATGGTTTCAAGATGAGAGTTCAGCAGATGACCCAGATACAGCATGCAGAGATGTTATACCATAGAAATGGTTTCAAGATGAGAATTCAACTGATGACATACATCCAGCAAGATGAGATTTTATACCCTAGAAATGGTTTCAAGATGAGCGTTCAGCAGATGACATAGATCCAGCAAGCAGAGATATTATACCATAGAAATGGTTTCCATATGAGAGTTCAGCAGATGACATAGATCCAGCAAGCAGAGATGTTATACCATAGAAATGGTTTCAAGATGAGAGCTCAACAGATGACATAGATCGAGCAAGCAGAGATGTTATACCATAGGAATGGATTCAAGATGAGAGTTCACCAGATGACATAGATCCAGCAAGCAGAGATGTTATACCATAGAAATGGTTTCAAGATGAGAGTTCAGCAGATGGCATAGATTCAGCAAGCAGAGATATTATACCATAGAAATGGTTTCAAGATGAGAGTTCAGCAGATGACGTAGATCCTGCAAACAGACATGTTATACCATAGAAATGGTTTCAAGATGAGAGTTCAGCAGATGACATAGATCCAGCAAGCAGAGATGTTATACCATAGAAATGGTTTCAAGATGAGATTTCAGCAGATGACATAGATCCCTCAAGCAGAGATGTTATATCATAGAAATGGTTTCAAGATGAGAGTTCAGCAGATGACATAGATCGAGCAAGCAGATATGTTATACCATAGAAATGGTTTCAAGAAGAGAGATCAGCAGATGACATAGATCACAGCAAGCAGAGATGTTATACCATAGAAATGGTTTGAAGATGAGAGCTCAACAGATGACATAGATCGTTCAAGCAGAGATGTTATACCATAGGAATGGATTCAAGATGAGAGTTCACCAGATGACATAGATCCAGCAAGCAGAGATGTTATACCATAGAAATGGTTTCAAGATGAGAGTTCAGCAGATGGCATAGATTCAGCAAGCAGAGATATTATACCATAGAAATGGTTTCAAGATGAGAGTTCAGCAGATGACGTAGATCCTGCAAACAGACATGTTATACCATAGAAATGGTTTCAAGTCGACAGTTCAGCAGATGACATAGATCCAGCAAGCAGAGATGTTATAACATAGAAATGGTTTCAAGACTAGAGTTCAGCAGATGAGATAGATCCAGCAAGCAGAGATGTTAGACCATAGAAATGGTTTCAGGATGAGAGTTCAGCAGATGAGATAGATCCAGCAAGTAGAGATGTTATACCATAGAAATGGTTTCAGGATGAGAGTTCAGCAGATGAGATAGATCCAGCAAGCAGAGATGTTATACCATAGAAATGGTTTCAATATGAGAGTACAGCAGATGACAAAGATCCTGCAAGCAAAGATGTTATACCATAGAAATGGTTTCAAGATGAGAGTTCAGCAGATGACATAGATCCAGCAAGCAGAGATGTTATACCATAGAAATGATTTCAAGATGAGAGTTCTGCAGATGACATAGATCCAGCAAGCAGAGATGTTATACCATAGAAATGGTTTCAAGATGAGAGTTCAGCAGATGACAGAGATCCTGCAAGCAGAGATGTTATACCATATAAATGGTTTCAAGATGAGAGTTCAGCAGATGACATAGATCCAGCAAGCAGAGATGTTATACCATAGAAATGGTTTCAAGATGAGAGTTCAGCAGATGGCATAGATCCAGCAAGCAGAGATATTATACCATAGAAATGGTTTCAAGATGAGAGTTCAGCAGATGACATAGATCCAGCTAGCAGAGATGTTATACCATAGAAATGGTTTCAAGAGGAGAGTTCAGCAGATGACATAGATACAGCAAGCAGACATTTTATACCATAGAAATGGTTTCAAGATGAGAGTTCAGCAGATGACATAGATCCAGCAAGCAGAGGTGTTATACAATAGAAATGGTTTCAAGATGAGATTTCAGCAGATGACATAGATCCCTCAAGCAGAGATGTTATATCATAGAAATGGTTTCAAGATGAGAGTTCAGCAGATGACATAGATCGAGCAAGCAGATATGTTATACCATAGAAATGGTTTCAAGATGAGAGTTCAGCAGATGACATAGATTCAGCAAGCAGAGATGTTATACCATAGAAATGGTTTCAAGATGAGAGTTCAGCTGATGACATAGATCCTGCAAGCAGAGATGGTATACCATAGAAATGGTTTCAAGATGAGAGTTCAGCAGATGACATAGATCCAGCAAGCAGAGATGTTATACCATAGAAATGGTTTCAAGATGAGAGTTCAGCAGATGACACAGATACAGCATGCAGAGATGTTATACCATAGAAATGGTTTCAAGATGAGAATTCAACTGATGACATACATCCAGCAAGATGAGATTTTATACCCTAGAAATGGTTTCAAGATGAGCGTTCAGCAGATGACATAGATCCAGCAAGCAGAGATATTATACCATAGAAATGGTTTCCATATGAGAGTTCAGCAGATGACATAGATCCAGCAAGCAGAGATGTTATACCATAGAAATGGTTTCAAGATGAGAGCTCAACAGATGACATAGATCGAGCAAGCAGAGATGTTATACCATAGGAATGGATTCAAGATGAGAGTTCACCAGATGACATACATCCAGCAAGCAGAGATGTTATACCATAGAAATGGTTTCAAGATGAGAGTTCAGCAGATGGCATAGATTCAGCAAGCAGAGATATTATACCATAGAAATGGTTTCAAGATGAGAGTTCAGCAGATGACGTAGATCCTGCAAACAGACATGTTATACCATAGAAATGGTTTCAAGATGAGAGTTCAGCAGATGACATAGATCCAGCAAGCAGAGATGTTATACCATAGAAATGGTTTCAAGATGAGATTTCAGCAGATGACATAGATCCCTCAAGCAGAGATGTTATATCATAGAAATGGTTTCAAGATGAGAGTTCAGCAGATGACATAGATCGAGCAAGCAGATATGTTATACCATAGAAATGGTTTCAAGAAGAGAGATCAGCAGATGACATAGATCACAGCAAGCAGAGATGTTAGACCATAGAAATGGTTTCAAGATGAGAGCTCAACAGATGACATAGATCGTTCAAGCAGAGATGTTATACCATAGGAATGGATTCAAGATGAGAGTTCACCAGATGACATAGATCCAGCAAGCAGAGATGTTATACCATAGAAATGGTTTCAAGATGAGAGTTCAGCAGATGGCATAGATTCAGCAAGCAGAGATATTATACCATAGAAATGGTTTCAAGATGAGAGTTCAGCAGATGACGTAGATCCTGCAAACAAACATGTTATACCATAGAAATGGTTTCAAGTCGACAGTTCAGCAGATGACATAGATCCAGCAAGCAGAGATGTTATAACATAGAAATGGTTTCAAGATGAGAGTTCAGCAGATGACATAGTTCCAGCAAGCAGAGATGTTAGACCATAGAAATAGTTTCAGGATGAGAGTTCAGCAGATGAGATAGATCCAGCAAGTAGAGATGTGATACCATAGAAATGGTTTCAAGATGAGAGTACAGCAGATGACAAAGATCCTGCAAGCAAAGATGTCATACCATAGAAATGGTTTCAAGATGAGAGTACAGCAGATGACAAAGATCCTGCAAGCAAAGATGTTATACCATAGAAATGGTTTCAAGATGAGAGTTCTGCAGATGACATAGATCCAGCAAGCAGAGATGTTATACCATAGAAATGGTTTCAAGATGAGAGCCCAGGAGATGACATAAATCCACCAAGCAGAGATGTTATACCACAGAAATGGTTTCAAGATGAGAGTTCAGCAGATTACATAAATCCAGCAAGCAGAGATGTTATACCATAGAAATGGTTTCAAGAGGAGAGTTCAGCAGATGACATAGATCCAGCAAGCAGAGATGTTATACCATAGAAATGGTTTCAAGATGAGAGTTCTGCAGATGACATAGATCCAACAAGCAGAGATGTTATACCATAGAAATGGTTTCAAGATGAGAGTTCAGCAGAGGACGTAGATCCTGCAAACAGACATGTTATACCATAGAAATGGTTTCAAGATAAGAGTTCAGCAGATGACATAGATCCAGCAAGCAGAGATGTTATACCATAGAAATGGTTTCAAGATGACAGTTCAGCAGATGGCATAGATTCAGCAAGCAGAGATATTATACCATAGAAATGGTTTCAAGATGAGTGTTCAGCAGATGAGATAGATCCAGCAAGTAGAGATGTGATACCATAGAAATGGTTTCAAGAAGAGAGTTCAGCAGATGACATAGATCACAGCAAGCAGAGATGTTATACCATAGAAATGGTTTCAAGATGAGAGCTCAACAGATGACATAGATCGTTCAAGCAGAGATGTTATACCATAGGAATGGATTCAAGATGAGAGTTCACCAGATGACATAGATCCAGCAAGCAGAGATGTTATACCATAGAAATGGTTTCAAGATGAGAGTTCAGCAGATGGCATAGATTCAGCAAGCAGAGATATTATACCATAGAAATGGTTTCAAGATGAGAGTTCAGCAGATGACGTAGATCCTGCAAACAGACATGTTATACCATAGAAATGGTTTCAAGTCGACAGTTCAGCAGATGACATAGATCCAGCAAGCAGAGATGTTATAACATAGAAATGGTTTCAAGATGAGAGTTCAGCAGATGACATAGTTCCAGCAAGCAGAGATGTTAGACCATAGAAATAGTTTCAGGATGAGAGTTCAGCAGATGAGATAGATCCAGCAAGTAGAGATGTTATACCATAGACATGATTTCAAGATGAGAGTTCTGCAGATGACATAGATCCAGCAAGCAGAGATGTTATACCATAGAAATGGTTTCAAGATGAGAGTTCAGCAGATGACATAGATCCAGCAAGCAGAGATGTTATACCATAGAAATGGTTTCAAGATGAGAGTTCTGCAGATGACATAGATCCAGCAAGCAGAGATGTTATACCATAGAAATGGTTTCAAGATGAGAGTTCTGCAGATGACATAGATCCAGCAAGCAGAGATGTTATACCATAGAAATGGTTTCAAGATGAGAGTTCTGCAGATGACATAGATCCAGCAAGCAGAGATGTTATACCATAGAAATGGTTTCAAGATGAGAGCCCAGGAGATGACATAAATCCACCAAGCAGAGATGTTATACCACAGAAATGGTTTCAAGATGAGAGTTCAGCAGATTACATAAATCCAGCAAGCAGAGATGTTATACCATAGAAATGGTTTCAAGAGGAGAGTTCAGCAGATGACATAGATCCAGCAAGCAGAGATGTTATACCATAGAAATGGTTTCAAGATGAGAGTTCTGCAGATGACATAGATCCAACAAGCAGAGATGTTATACCATAGAAATGGTTTCAAGATGAGAGCTCAGCGGATGACATAGATCCACCAAGCAGAGATGTTATACCATAGAAATGGTTTCAAGATGAGAGCTCAGCAGATGACATAGATCCAGCAAGCAGAGATGTTATACCATAGAAATGGTTTCAAGATGAGAGTTCAGCAGATGACATAGATCCAGCAAGCAGAGATGTTATAACATAGAAATGGTTTCAAGATTAGAGCTCAGCAGATGACATAGATCCAGCAAGCAGAGATGTTATACCATAGAAATGGTTTCAAGATGAGAATTCAGCAGATGACATAGATCCAAGCAAGCAGAGATGTTATACCATAGAAACGGTTTCATGATGAGAGTTCAGCAGATGACACAGATACAGCAAGCAGAGATGTTATACCATAGAAATGGTTTCAAGATGAGAGTTCAGCAGATGACATAGATCCAGCAAGCAGAGATGTTATACCATAGAAATGGTTTCAAGATTAGAGCTCAGCAGATGACATAGATCCAGCAAGCAGAGATGTTATACCATAGAAATGGTTTCAAGATGAGAGTTCAGCAGATGACATAGATCGAGCAAGCAGAGATGTTATACCATAGAAATGGTTTTAAGATGAGAGTTCAGCAGATGACATAGATCCAGCAAGCAGAGATGTTATAGCATAGAAATGGTTTCAAGATGAGAGTTCAGCAGATGACATACATAGATCCAGCAAGCAGAGATATTATACCATAGAAATGGTTTCAAGATGAGAGCTCAGCAGATGACATAGATCCAGCAAGCAGAGATGTTATACCATAAAAATGGTTTCTAGATGAGTGTTCAGCAGATGGCACAGATCCAGCAAGCAGAGATGTTTTACCATAGAAATGGTTTCAAGAGGAGAGTTCAGCAGATGACATAGATCCAGCAAGCAGAGATGTTATACCATGGAAATGGTTTCAAGATGAGAGTTCAGCAGATGACATAGATCCAGCAAGCAGAGATGTTATACCATAGAAATGGTTTCAAGATGAGAGTTCAGAAGATGACATAGATCCAGCAAGCAGAGATGTTATACCATAGAAATGGTTTCAAGATGAGCGTACAGCAGATGATATAGATACAGCAAACAGAGATGTTATGCCTGTGTGAAGGTAGAAGAGATGGATGGACGTTAGTCGGTTGCCATTGAAATGACCGTCAGACAGTTGTTGAACAGAACACTTTGCTGAAGAGGACACGTGTGTGCACCCCACACTATGGTAGATTGTAAGCTCCTAGCACAGGGTGTGCATTATTCTGCATGCCCTCAGGAGCAGTCTATATATTGTATATTAGACTGTAAGCTCCTAGGACAGGGCGTGCATTATTCTGCATGCCCTCAGGAGCAGTCTGTATACTGTATATTAGATTGTAAGCTCCTAGGACAGGGTGTGCATTATTCTGCATGCCCTCAGGAGCAGTCTGTATACTGTATATTAGATTGTAAGCTCCTAGGACAGGGTGTGCATTATTCTGCATGCCCTCAGGAGCAGTCTGTATATTGTATATTAGGCTGTAAGCTCCTATGACAGGGTGTGCATTATTCTGCATGCCCTCAGGGGCAGTCTGTATACCGTATATTAGATTGTAAGCTCTTAGGACAGGGTGTGCATTATTCTGCATGCCCTCAGGAGCAGTCTGTATATTGTATATTAGGCGGTAAGCTCCTAGGACAGGGTGTGCATTATTCTGCATGCCCTCAGGAGCAGTCTGTATACTGTATATTAGATTGTAAGCTCCTAGGACAGGGTGTGCATTATTCTGCATGCCCTCAGGGGCAGTCTGTATACCGTATATTAGATTGTAAGCTCCTAGGACAGGGTGTGCATTATTCTGCATGCCCTCAGGAGCAGTCTGTATATTGTATATTAGGCTGTAAGCTCCTAGTACAGGGTGTGCATTATTCTGCATGCCCTCAGGAGCAGTCTGTATACCGTATATTAGATTGTAAGCTCCTAGAGCAGGGTGTGCATTATTCTGCATGCCCTCAGGAGCAGTCTGTATATTGTATATTAGGCGGTAAACTCCTAGGACAGGGTGTGCATTATTCTGCATGCCCTCAGGAGCAGTCTGTATACTGTATATTAGATTGTAAGCTCCTAGGACAGGGTGTGCATTATTCTGCATGCCCTCAGGAGCAGTCTGTATATTGTATATTAGGCTGTAAGCTCCTCGGACAGGGTGTGCATTATTCTGCATGCCCTCAGGAGCAGTCTGTATACTGTATATTAGGCTTTAAGCTCCTAGGACAGGGTGTGCATTATTCTGCATGCCCTCAGGAGCAGTCTGTATACCGTATATTAGATTGTAAGCTCCTAGGACAGGGTGTACATTATTCTGCATGCCCTCAGGAGCAGCCTGTATATTAGATTGCAAGTTCCTCTTGAGCAGGGTGTATTTGTCTTTTCCTTTGCCTGAGTTTATAATACATGTAGATATACAGCAATATGCAGCAGGACAGACGTGATCCAGGGAAATATCCGATCGCCACCACTGGGGTCAGGAAGGAATTTTTTTCCCCCCTGAGGCAGAACTCTCCGGGGGGTTTCTTCGCCTTCCTCTGGATCTCTGGCTGCAGTGGCTCTCAGTGGGTCCTCAATGACCACATCCAGTTATGTGGTCTCTATGGAGCCTGACCTGGGAGTCATTGTGATCAGGGTTTAATTTCTTAAAGGGCCAGTAATATTTTTATTACAATGTTGCTTATTGCTATTCCAATAAAAGATAAAAAGAAAGAAAATAAAAGTGTCATGTGAGTTTTTTTTGTCTTGACTTTTTTTTGTACACAGTTACAATGATGGAAGTGACAATTACTACCCTCAATATTCCTGAAGTAGAACCAGGAATTATGGGGGCGCCATTTACAGACGGCAGACCACATCTATCTCCACCCATTGTGGTATCATAATGTCAGCTCCTGTCCCAAGTTACATTACAAGTGTTATGGGGGTCGATCTCTGTGATGGGGGCAGGGCACTAAAATAGTATATGTCCTACGCAACAAACTACCTGATCGAAGACTGAAGACCGGACACAGAGCCGCCGAATACAAGAGACACAAGCAGAGAAGCAGAGTCTGACTGTGGTGCCAAGTGGCCCCCCACTATCCAACTCCAGGGCCCCACGTTTCAGCTTCATGCAAATATGACGTTATTCTCAATTACAAATATATATAACAATGAACGGGGTAGATTGGTAAATGAATAAGATTCTGCCTTTCTCTGTACATAGTGAGTCAATTATATTGTGCCAAGTGCTGCTCCTATAAGAGGGTGGTGGACACTCTTGCAGGGCCGGCTCCAGGTTTTTCTGGGCCCCGGGCGAAAGAGTCTCAGTGGGCCCCTTTAACACATACCACGATTCATGATGCACAGATACCGCAGAGAAATATATATATATATATATATATATATATATATATATATATATATATATATATAGTACAATGCCAAAGATTTCACTTCTTACATTACATGAGTGATATCTATTGTAAATTCCACAATAGCTCAGAAACCGTCGAATCGCTCAATACAGAATACTGACCCCCATAGAATGCTCCATACAGGACACTGGCCCCATATAACGCTCCATACAGAATACTGACCCCCATATAACTCTCTATGCAGGCTGTTCCCACCACATAATGCTCATGCAGGCTGTTCCCCCCACATAATGTCCCACTCAGGCTGTTCCCCCCTTATAATGCCCCATGCAGGCTATTCCCCCTTTATAATGCCCCATGCAGGATGTCACCCACCCTTATAATGCCCCATGCAGGATGTCACCCACCCTTATAATGCCCCATGGAGGATGTCGCCCCCCTTATAATGCCCCATGCATTATGTCACCCCCCTTATAATGCCCCATGCATTATGTCACCCCCCCTTATAATGCCCCATGCAGGATGTCACACCCCCGCCCCTTATAATGCCCCATGCAGGATGTCACTCCCCCCCTTATAATGCCCAATGCAGGATGTCACTCCCCCCCTTTAATGCCCCATGCAGAATGTCACCCCCCCTCCCTTATAATGCCCCATGCAGTATGTCACTCCCCCCCTTTTAATACCCCATGCAGGATGTCACCCCCCCTCCCTTATAATGCCCCATGCAGTATGTCACTCCCCCCCTTTTAATGCCCATGCAGGATGTCACCCCCCCTCCCTTAAAATGCCCCATGCAGTATGTCACTCCCCCCATTTTAATGCCCCATGCAGGATGTCACCCCCCTCCCTTATAATGCCCCATGCAGGATGTCACCCCCCCCTTATAATGCCCCATGCAGGATGTCACTACCCCCTTTAATGCC